>NC_083368.1:30145000-31525625 GCF_030254825.1 Meriones unguiculatus | reverse complement strand
TGTGACATGCAGCAAGCACCAGTGCTTGCTGACAGAGAGAGAGCCACTGCACAGAGATTCTGGGTGGAAGGCCAGAGCGGCCCTGAAAGGGTGCCCAGCTACTTGCATGGCACTATGCTGAAGGAAAAGGGCTTATGTCAGTGGTTGTTTACTGTGTGCCCAGAAAACAAAATTTAAGTTATATAAAATATTCTGTCTTCCATCAGACACTAACTAAAACATATAATTGAAGTTCTACAGACTGCCCAGCAAACCCAGCAGAAAACAGAATAGTGAAGAGATGTCAACAACTCTGGGATTTGACCCAACACTCAACCAACCCTCTTCCCTGTTAAAAAGGAAAGCATGGTTTCTGATGTGATTTCTGTTTTGCTGGGTTAGGATGGCTGGCTTGCTGTTCCTGCCAAATATTGACACAGCCCAACTGACTCATGTTTATGGCCAGGAGTTTAGAATTCAAGGAGTCCAATGACTGGTAACATTGTGGGTTGCAGTGCGTGTTTCACCTCAAGCGTCTTTTCGCTTTGCCGCAGTTACTGGAAGACGGGGTGGTATTCTTTACAGTGCTGTTTCTTAAAGCATTGCTTCCCCAGGTCCTTAATTAACATCAACGCTAAATACATTCCCCCTGATTAAATACCGAGATGTGGACCCATTCCCCCACCCCAATCGAACAACGTATCCAAATTTGAAGGGTACTTAAATTCTTTGTCTACAAATGCCCGTCAGTTGCTTTCACCAGAGTGGCTTACTTAAAGTCTTTGCTTGACTATTTTGGAGAAAACCCGAATGCCACCCAGATCCCGAAACAGTAGGACCGGCGTTCCAAGGACTTCGAAATGAAAAAATTCCATCAACTAGGAAACCAGAAGCCCAAACAGCGCGACCAGGTACCAGCCATTCATCAGGCGAGGCAAACTTGAGGAGACTGCCAAGTTGGCAAACTCACCGCGTGAACCCAGTCTGACTGCAAACCTGGCCACCGTCCTAAGCCCTAACTAAGCCCCGAGCCTGGGCCACCGAGACCTGCTCCCCGCGGGGCCAACCGAGGGCAGCGGGGGACCGAGGAGGGGCGCAGGGAGCTGCGCCGCCCGGAGCGCCGCCCCCCGCCCCCCGGCTCGTGGGGACCCTCCGCACCCCTCCCTGCGAACGCGACGAGGGACTCACCCGCTTCTCCGTGGAACGGGACGGCGAGGCGCTGCGGGGACTCCCGGTCCCACGGAGCCTGCTCCCCGCCGGCCAGCGCAGCCCGCTCCGCAGACCCCGCCCCTCGGCCGCCGCGCGCACTGCGCCCCCTGCCGGCCGTCGCCTCCCGCTCACCCGGGGTCGCTTAGGCGCCGGTGGGCGGGGCGGAGCCCGCCGAGCGCACTTCGCGGGTCCCCGACCCGGCTCGCGCGCGCGGCGGGGGGGGGGTGAGTCCTTGACGCCCCACACTGTTTTGTTTGTTTTATTACTGTATTTTATTTGAGACAGGATCTTGCTGTGCGCTCTGGCCGGCGTGGGACTCACTATGCATGTCATTTACCTGTTTGCTTGGTTGGTTTATTTAAGTTTCATCACAGTTTATTATTATTGCAGGTATGTGGATGACCGTTGTGGTACATCAGACGGTAACTAGGTAGGGTGGCCACAAGAAGCAAGGGTTGAGAGGAGCTCGAAATAAACCCGTAACTCTGACTCCAGGGACTAGCCTCCCTCCCTCCCACCACGTGGGTTCTGAAGACTGGACGGAGACTCCAGAAACAAACCCACAAGGCGGAAGGAACAACTGCCCGTTAGCTGGGCCTCCACCCCGAGTACAGTTTTGAAGGCGGCTGAGGGAACTTCCGCTCTCCCACCTCGTCCCACCATGCCGCGTGTTGTAACGCTCCGTCTCTAATTCTTGGAGTCACTGACTCTCCTCAGAGTGTGTGAAGGGCCTTTGAACATTAAGTTACCCTGGGCTGACACCTTGTGGTCAAATAGGCTCTTACAGCTTTTATTTCTAAGGAAAGAAGGGAGGGAGGGAGGAAGGGAGGAAGGGAGGAAGGGAGGAAGGGAGGGAGGGAGGGAGGGAGGGAGGGAGGAAGGGAGGAAGGGAGGAAGGGAGGGAGGGAGGGAGGGAGGGAGGGAGGAAGGAAGGAAGGAAGGAAGGAAGGAAGGAAGGAAGGAAGGAAGGAAGGAAGGAAGGAAGGAAGGAAATCATTAAAAGGAAGGAACTTCTGGTTCCTGGGCTAAGGCTCACAATCAAAGGGAAAAGGGTTCTGTTCCCAGCACCTGCGTGTCCTCCAGGTTCCTCTTTGTTAGCCAAAATCTTCTGGGGGAAAAAAAGGTTGCAGAAAGCACAGGTTAAATAAATTAGGTTATATAAATAAGTCTGCATACCAAAGTTGCACCAAAATATCCTTTCACATTATCTATCTATCTATCTATCTATCTATCCACCTACCTATCTATCTATCTATTGTGGGCAGGTGAATGAATTAACATTCACTCATGATACACACGTGGACATCAGATGATAACTAGGTGTAGTAGCCACAGGCAGCAAGAGTTGAGAGTAGTTCAAAATAAACCTGTAACTAACTCCGACTCCTGGAACTACCCTTCCTCCCATCACATGGGTTCTGGAGAGTGAACTCAGACCCCAGGAACTAACTCACAAGGTGCAAGGAAACAATTGTACTGACTGAGTTGGGCCTCCACACAGCTATAGGCCAAGGACATCCCCACACACCGATTTCATGAATCCATGCGCCTTTGGAGGACAAGTTCTGGACTATTGCAGATCTTCGGACTTCCATTTTAGAAGTAAATGGAGTAATGTGGTGTGAAAGGAAAAGTAGAGAAGACCCTGCTAAGAATGATTATAATGGGGCAGAGGCCAGGTAAAGAGAGGCTGAACACCATCAGCACATTCAGCACATCGTGTACACGGAACCCTCTGAGACGTATATTGATGGGGCTTAGAAAACATTAAAAAAAATAGCTAGTGGGGGGGGGCTGCTAAGCTCCACCACAGGTCTCTTGGCTCTGACAGAATCTGATTTTATTTTTAACCACAGAGAAGTTGATAAGCACTTCTTATAACTGAAAACCAACAAACGTGTAGTGTAGTAATACCTCTCTTTCTCCCTCACACCTCCCTTCTTCCACCTCTCCCTTTTCTTTCTCCCTTTCCTTTCTTTTTGTTCTTTCTTTTATGGACTTGAGCCCAGGGCCTCACGCTGTACCACTGATCCAGAACGTGCAAGCATTAAGAAGGCCAAGGGGAATGTGCTTTCTCTCATTTCTTGATGACTTTCTCACAATAATCATATTTTGTCCTTCATTCTCCTTTCTGGAGCCTCTGTTCATTTCCATGTATTTCTGCTTGCTCAGAGCTAAAACATTCCTAAGAGGAGATCGCTTTTGCACAGCGACACAGACCTCATCTCAGCAGCTTTTCTGAGTTCTCATAGCACCTTAGAGTCTCATTTCATCTTAAAAAAAAAAAAAAAACCTACAAAAACCAAAAACACCTAGGTGCTAATACATTCCTTAAGTCTATTAATAAGTACTTATTAAGAACACCATGCTACAAGAAAACACACATAATCAACTAACCTGGGAGGCTCACAGAGACACTCACAGAGACTGAATCGTAAACCAGGGAGCCCTCATATGTCTTACCCAGGCCTCTACATACATGTTATAGTTGTGTAGATTGATTTTCTTGTGGGACTCCTAACAGTGCGAGCTGGGGCTTTCTCTAACTCTTTTGCCAGCCTTTAGGACCCCTTTTCTCCTACTGGCGTGTCTGGTCCAGCCTTAATATGAGAAGAGATGCTCAGTCTGATTGCAACTTGAATGCAATGAGATGGAGGAATGGGTACAGAAATTGTGGTATTTTTACACAATGGAATACTACTCAGCAATCAAAAACGAGGAAATCATGAAATTTGCAGGCAAATGGGGGGGTCTAGAAAAGATCATTCTGAGTGAGGTATCCCAGAAGCAGAAAGACACACATGGTATATACTCACTTATATAGACCTATAAGATAGGATAAACATAATGAAATCTATACACCTAAAGAAGATAATCAAGAAAGAGGACCCGGGGTAAGATGATCAATCCTCATTTAGAAAGACCAATGGGAGGTGCATTGGACGTAGGAGAAAACAAGTAACAGGACAGGAGCCTACTGCAGAGGGCCTCTGAAAGACTCTACCTAGCAGTGTATCAAAGCAGATACTAAGACTCATAACCAAACCTTCAGCAGAGTGCAGGGAATCATATGAAAGAAGGGGGAGTTAGTATGATGTGGAGAGGATAGGGGCTCCACAAGACCAAATATATCTGGGCACAGGGGTCTTTTCTGAGACTGACACTCCACCAAGGACCATGTATGGATATAACCTAGAACCTCTGCTGGGATGTAGCCCGTGGTAGCTCAGTAACCAATTGGTTTCCCTAGCAAGGGGAACTATTACTAGTAAGGACTATTTCTAACAGGAACTCAATGACTGGCTCTTTGACCTCCCCACCCCCCAAGGGAAGAGCAGTCCTGCTAGGTCACAGAGGACTTTGCAGCCAGTCCTGAAGATTCCTGATAAAACAGGGTCAGATGAAAGGGGAAGAGGTCCCCCCCATCAGTGGACTTGGAAAGGGGAAGGGTGGAGCTGAGGGAGGGAGGGTGGGGTTGGGAGGGAATGAGGGAGAGGGATACAGCTGGGATACAGAGATAATAAAGTGTAACTAAAAATAAAAATAAAAGAACGCAGCGGAGTTGTACAGGGAAACTGGTTAGTTGGTGTCATTCAATCAAAAAGGCAGAGACATGGTTGTGGAAAACAGCAGGCTCTGTGCTCTGTTTCCATCTGAGAGAGGGTCGTGTCTCTCCCCAGTTATCAATCAAGGAAACCACTCCTCAGCGTTATACCTGCCCTTTGAAAGTTGAACCTCACAAGTTTGAAGGAGCTTGAAGGAGCCACTGGATGTTGCGCAGCGCGACCACGACCACAAGGTGGCTCCAGAGGCTTTCGTAGTGGGGGAAAAAACAGTCTGGTCTCTGGTGTGACAGTTTTCTGCTTATGCTACCTTAATAAATGTTCTGTTGCTCTCCTTGTGGAGCTCCTGTCCCCTCCAGGTCTTTCTATCTCCCCCTTCTTTCCTAAGATTCCCTGCACTCTGCCCAAAGTTTGGCTATGAGCCTCTGCATCTGCTTTGATACCCTGCTGGGTAGAGTCTTTCAGAGGTCCTCTGTGGTAGGCACCTGTCCTATACCCTGTTTTCTCCCTCTTCCAATGTCCATCCTGTTTGTCTTTCTGAGTGAAGATTGATTGTCTTAACCAGGGTCCTCCTTCTTGCTTAGCTTTTTTAGGTGTACAGATTTAAGCATGTTTACCCTATATGTCTAATATCCACTTATAAATGAGTATATACCATGTGTGTCTTTCTGCTTCTGGGTTACCTCACTCAGGGTGATCTTTTTTGTTCCCACCATTTGCCCAAAAATTTCATGATTTCCTTGTTTTTAATTGTCGAGTTGTATTCCATTATATAAATGTACCACAATTTCTGCATCCATTCTTCTGTTGAGGGACACCTGGGTTGTTTCCAGGTTCTGGCTATTACGAATAAAGCTACTATGAACATGGTTGAGCAAATGTCCTTGTTGTGTACTTGAGCATCTTTTGGATATATGCCTAGGAGTGGTATAGCTGGATCTTGAGGAAGCACTATTCCTAATTGTCTGCAAAAGTGCCAGATTGATTTCCAAAGTGGTTGTACAAGTTTACATTTCCACCAGCAATGGAGGAGGGTTCCCCTTTCTCTACAACCTCTCCACAAGTATGTATTGTCACTTGAGTTTTTGATCTTAGCCATTCTCATGGGTGTAAGGTGAAATTGCAGGGTCGTTTTGATTTGCATTTCCCTGATGACTAAGGACTTTGAGCATGGGCACAGGGGTCTTTTCTGAGATTGGTACTTCAACCAAGAACTATGCATGGAGATAACCTAGAACCCCTGCACAGATGTAGCCCAGGGCAGGTCAGTATCCAAGTGGGTTCCCTCATAAGGGGAACAGGGGTTGTCTCTGACATGAACTCAGTGGCTGGCTCTTCGACCACATTCCCCTAAGGGGGGGGGGCAGCCTTACCAGGCCACGAAAGAAGACAGTTCTGATGCAACCAGTTTTGATGAGACCTAATAGGACCTCCCCATCAGTGAAATTGGAGAGGGGCATAGGAGGAGATGAGGGAGGGAAGGTGGGATTGGGAGGAAATGAGGGCTGGAGGCTACAGCTGGGATACAAAGTGAATAAAATGTAATCAATATAAAAAAATTAAAAAGAGCATAAGAAAAAAATATTCTCCAGTCCTGATGAGACCTGATAGGCTAGGGCTAGAGAGGAGAGGACACCTCCCCTATCAGTGGACTGGGGGAGGGGCACGGGAAGAGAAGAGGGAGAGGACATGGGAGGGGGCTACAGCTGGGATACAACTTGAATAAATTAGAATAAGTAACAAAGTAAATAAATAAAAAGAAAAATGTTCTCACATTTATTGTAAGGATAGAAGTTTGACATTTGTTGTGGTACTGTGGATATAATGATTCTTAATGATAGCCCATGTTTAGAACAAGCATTAAGCTCTGTCTGCTTAGGATCACTTCTAATCTATCCATCTTTTGTTTCCTAGCATCTGTGTATTTACTCATGTATATGTGTACACTCATATAATAGTTATTTTTAGTTTTTCTGTATTCACAGCTATAGCTTATATTTATTTAATGGATCACCGTCTCAAATAGATTGTTTTATTCAATCCTCATTGGGAAAAAAAAAGCAAATGAACCTTGAAAATAATTACTTTCATCATTTCACCAGTGAGCAAATTGAGAATTGTAGATAACAAGTAGCTGCTGGAGGATACGAAACATTTTTAGTCTTTCTACCACAGCATCACACTTGTTACAGTTGCTGTGACTTTCACAACAGCTTTATTGCTTTTACTTGTTTTATTTTTTCTAAGGTGTTTGGGAGTTTTGTATGTGTGTGTGTCTGCATGTCATGTATCTTCTTGGCATCAGAAGATCCTAGGACCTCTGGAAGAGCATCCAGTGCTCTTAACTGCTGAGTCATCTTTTAGGCCCTATGTTGCTTTTAAACACAAGTAAAGGAGGCTCAGTGATTATGAACACTATTTCTCTTGTAGAGAACTTGGATTCAGTTCCCAGCACCAACATTGGCTGGTTCACAAACAGCCATAGCTCCAGTTTCAAAAGATCCGCCGCCCTTTTCTAGTTCCCATAAGTACCTTCACACAGATGGTTTGCATTAACTTACACAGACGCACGCATAAGTAAAGGAATACATCTTTAAATACAGGCAAATGAATTTATAGTTGGTGATTGGGGGAAAACTGACTGTCGTCAAAACATGGCAGTATGTAACTACAAGTGTTTGTGAGTGCAGATCTTGTCTTTGGTTCAGATAAACATTTTGTACCAAAAAGCTTAATTACCACTAAGATACTCTGTGATCCACACAGGTTGTAGTGGGGTAAGGCAAGCATTACCTGAGGGAATAAACTGGTTCAAGAATCATGAACAGCAACAGTGCACTGAGACATTCTGGGAAGATCCTTTTGTTCTTGTCATTATAACCATGGACTTCATTCAAGGAGTTTGATTCTGTGTGTACACTGGAGTATTGATCGTGGATGTGAGAAGAGAAGCTGTCTTTCCATGTTCTGTGCTCACAGACTATCAAATGAGGAAGTACTTTCCTGTATATCATACAATGGTTCTCAGGATTAGGTAAACTCCATTGGAAATGCTCTGTGTGGTATTGGTGAGTTCACTGGGTGCCTTATGATTGTTGGTCTATGGTGGATAGTGGAGGGTAATGAAGGAATTGGCAGAAGATGAAGTAGGCTCAGTGTGTAAGACCCTGTGTACCAAAAGAATGTGAGGCAGAGAAGGGGCCTCTCTTAGTTACATCCATCTAGAAAAGACTGTTTGCTTCTTCTTTCTGATTGCCACCAGCTATATAGCCATAACATTTCCACCAGCCTTAGATACCATCCAATTTAGCTATATTACAGCAAAAAAAAAAAAAAAAAAAGTCTCTGGGATTTATTGAAGGTCAGCAAGTGACAGCTCCAGGTACAGAATTGTGGCTTGGAGTCTGGTTGCTCTTAACCACTATTCACATCTTCACATCGATCCCTGTTAATCAGGGTATTTGCAGTTCTGAGATGGAGATAGATTTTGTCTGTATGATATGAGCTCACTTTAGAGTTTGAGTTGCTAAAATAAAATGCAATACGGAATTGAGGGAGGGCAAGGTACTATAACTTTAAATCAACTTACATGGAGACTTACTTTTCCTTGGCATAGTATCCTCAAGTTCATGGTGCACTCAATATATCTCTTCCTTGAAAGGCTTCACGTAATGTGATTTTTCCCATTAGCAGAGATGTATGGCTTCCTTTTTTTACACAATCTTCTCAAGATGCTTTCTATTATCTTTACTTATGTTATAACCTTATAGAGACTTATATCTCAGTAAGCTCCCAAGAAAGAGTAGTATAACTTGATTTTATGAGCTAATATATTTCCAGTGCTCTCAGAACCTCGCTTAGAGAAAGGCTTGCTTATGGATGTATATCAGCATCTGTCTTTTATATACATGGCTATTGGACAAATGAGAGAAAACAGCAGTCCATTGGATGGTTTCTTAAGTTTTAGAAGCTGCCAACCAGATACTTTCTGTCATGGTTAGCTTCAGTTGTCAAATGACGCAGTCGAGAGTCCTCTGAGGGAGTTCCAGTTAAGGGTTTGTCAGAATGACCCATGGCCATGATTTTGAGGTAGGGAGTGGTTCACTGTCAATTTGTTTTACATTTTCTTTCTTCCTATCCTTTATTTCATCACTCAAATAAATATCTTAAAAATTATAACTCGCTTTCTACTTCATTACACACACATGGATATGAGTAAAGGGGAAAATTGGATCTGTAACAATACCGGGTTTAAAAGTACTTTTATTTTACAAAACAAATGTTTAGTCAATGGACTTGGGGAGGGGCATGCATGAAGAAGGGGGAGGGAGGGTAGGATCAGGAGGGGAGGAGGGGGGCTTATGGGAGGATATAAAATATATAAAGTGTAAATAACAATAAAAAAAAGAATGGATATACAACCTAGTAGGAGGAAAAGAATCCCAAAAGCAGGCAAAGGAGTCAGAGACAGCCTCTGTTTCCACTGTTCGCTATCCCACAAGAATACTAAGCTACATAACCGTCACACACACATCACACACACACACACACACACACACACACATGACCTGGTTCAGACCCATATGAGCTCTCCTATTGCTGGTTCAGTGTCTGGGCGTCCCTATGAGCCCAGGTTAGTTGGTTTTGTGTGTTTCCTTATGGTGTCCATGACCCTTTGGCTCCTACAATTCTTCCTTTTTCTCTTTCACAGGATTCTACAGGCTTCACCTAATGCTTGCCCGTGGGTCTCTGCGTCTTTTTCCATCAGTTGCTGGATGAAGCTTCTCTGATGATGATTATGCTAGATTCCTGTCTACAAGTATAGCAGCCTATCATTAGGAATAATTGCATTGATTCCCCACCCCCAGTAGTGTTTGGTTCTGTTCTAGGACTCTAGGCTATCTAGCCTCTGGTTCTGTTAGCTTGTGTCTTTTTATTGGTGAATTGAGTCCACCAATATTGAGACATATTAATGACCAATGATTGTTAATTCTTGTTACCTTTGGTGGTGGTAGCTGTGTTTGTGTGTATGTGTTTTGTGAGCTTCCCCTCTTTTGGTTTTGCTAGTGTGAGATTATTTCTCATGTTTTTTCATGGGTATAGTTAGCCTCCTTGGGATGGAGTTTTTCTGCTAGTACTTTTTGTAGGTCTAGATTTGTAGATAGATATTATTTAAATTTGACTTTGTCATAGAATATCATTTTTTTCCATCTACGGTGATTGAAAAATTTGTGGAGTATAGTAGTCTGTTGTCTTTTAGAGTCTGCATGACATTTGTCCAGACCCTTTTTCTTTTAGTTTTCATTGAGAAGTCACCTGCAATTCTAATAGGTTTGCCTTTATTTGCTTCTTGGCCTTTTTCCCCTCGCAGCTTTTCATAGTCTCTCTTTGTTCTGTATATTTAGTTTTGACTATTATGTAGCATGGGGATTTTCTTTTGGACCCTTTCTATTTGGTGTTCTATAAATTCTCCGTACCTTTTAGGCATGTCTTTCTTTAGGCTAGGAATTTTTTTTTTTATTTTGTTAAAAATATTTTTTGGAGGGCTGGAAAGATCTCTCAGTGGTTAAGAGCACTGGTTGCTCTTCAAAAGGTCTGAGTTTAATTCCCAGCAATCACACGATAGCTCGCAACCACCTATAATGGGATTTGATGCTTTCTTTTCTCATGCAGGCAGACATGTAAATAGAGCACTCATATTCACAAATAAATAACAAATCTTAAAAATATTTTCAGGATCTTTTAGCTGGGATTCTTCTCCTTTTTCTATTCCTATTATTCTTTGGTTTTATCTTTTCACAGTGTTCCAGATTTCCTGGATGTTTTCTCTCAGGAATTTTTTAACATTTTTTTTTTTTTAACCAACGTAACAATATCTTCTATTGTATCTTCTATACCTGACATTCTCTCTTTCCTCTCATTGATGTTGGTGGTAATTTTTATGTTTGTGGTTCCTGTTCACTTACCTAGGCTTTCAATCTCCAGGATTCTCTCATTTTGTGCTTTCTTTTTTGCTTCTATTTCCGTTTTCAGGTCTTGAACAGTTTTATTCATTTCCTTCACCTGTTTGTTTGTTTGTTTTTTTGTTTTTCTTTGATTTCTTGGCTTTTTTTAAAAAAAGTTAAAAAGGTATTTATTCATTTACTCCTGTTGTTTGCGCTTTTCACGAATTTCTTTCCAATTGTTTGCTTGTGTTTTCCTGGATTACTTTAAGGATTTATTCGTTTCCTCTTTAAGGACTGCTATCATTTTCATTAAGTTGGCTGTATGGTCATTTTCTTGTGCTTCAGATGTATTGAAATAGTCAGGACTTGTCGCAGTAGGATAGCTGGGCTCTGGTGGTTCGATATTACCCTGGCTATAGATGATTTTGTATTTAATACCGTGGCCTATTAGGTATCTGGGTTTGGGATAATTACAGATTTTGGTCCTGAACTTTCGAGTTTATATTTGTTGGATTTTTTTTCTCCTTGGTTTCTGTGCCCTTTCTGGCATGAGTGGCCTGTGGTTCTGGCGAGTGCCTCAGGTCCAGTAGAGTGTCTCCGCTGATGTTCTGGTGGCCCGTGTGAGCTCCGGAGTTTTGGGTGCTAGTATTGTCTCTGCGGTTCTGGAGCTCTGGGAACTGTTGTGGCCTCTGGGATTCTGCGTACCTGCATGATCTCTGGGATTATAGGTACCAAAAGTGGCCTTTGGTAGAGCAGGGGGATTCTGCTGGTGTAGTGGGCCAGGATATAGAGACAAGGATATAGAAGACCCAGATTGCTCTTGGGGAAAGCTGAACTTGGCTCTTGTAGTGGAAGTTGTGGTTTCTTGGTAAGCTCAGTTGTGTTATGTAAATATGGTTTTGTTTTAAGCCCAAGTGTGGGATTTTAGTCGGTCTATAGTTTGTGCACACCCGTTAACTGTCTCGTGCTCTACCGACTGAGCTGCCAGCTGGTAACGGCCTTCCACATACAGCACTGAGAGGGGCCGTGGTCTTGGACTCTGAGGATATAAATCGAGAGCCGAGAAAGAAAAGGTGTGGGGTGCAGTGTTGGCAGAGCAGTTTGGAGAGACCCTAGACATGGATGGTGTCGTGGTTTGGAGCCAACAAAGAGAAACGCTTCAGGGCACGGTCGCTTGAAGAAGACTGCTGGCTGTATTTGCTGTTGATGGAGATTGGTATAGCTCTAAGAACTCTAAACAGCTGGGAGAAGTGATGGGGCCCTCTCTTCCCACTAGCCTTCCCTCTCCTACATAGGCTTGGGAGGTTAGAAGGGAGGTTGAGGCTTGAACACCCCAAATAAAGTAGAGTTTTAAAAATGAGCAGCGCTACCTCTGTGGCCTGGCAAGGCTGCTCCCCCTCCCCCCAGGATGAGGTCATCAAAGAGCCTGATGGGACCTGATAGGCTAGAGTCAGATGGGAGGGGAGGAGGACCTCCCCTATCAGTGGACCGGGAAGGGGCATGGGAGGAGGTGAGGGAAGGTACGGGTAGTGTTGGGAGGGGACGAGGGAGGGGGCAATAGTTGGGATACAAAGTGAATAAACGGTAATTAATAAAAAATTAAAAAAAACAATAGTGTAAATAAAAGAATTTCTAGAAGTAAAAATTAAAAAAAAAAGAGCGCTAAAGGCTCTGAGAAAGTGTTGGGCAGGTCTTACCTCAGGTTCTGGATATGGGGCGTTCCAGTCTGGTGGAGTAGGGGGCTTCTGCCAGAGTTGTGGGCTGGGTATGAAGATTATGGGATGGGTGCTGTTGGGGAGAGCTGAGTGGAATGTTGGAATGTTGGTGGGCTGTTGAGGGGGTCTTACTTCCGGTTCTTGGTACCACTGTGTTCTCCCGTAGAGCAGGAGAACTCTAGCAGGCCTACTGCTAGAGTTCCTGGCTCAGATATGGAAATGAGGAACAGGGTGATGCTGGGGAAAGCTGGGCAGGCTTTGAGGAAGGTCTGCATGTCTCTGGGAGGTGTCTTACTTGGGGTTCTAGTTATGGTGAAGCCTCCAACGGAGCAGAGGCTTCTGCAGGAGTTGTGCGCTGGGATCAACAAACTGCTCTCTGAACACCTTATAGTTCTGCCAGCAGTGGCTTCTGGGAGCCTCACTAACCGGCATCACCAAACTCGGAATTTACTCGATGGACATAGACCACTGCATGATATAACTTGTTTTTCTCTGGCTGCCTGAAGGCTCCAGCAAACCTCCACAGCTTACCAGTTAGGACCGCTCTCTTGTAAATTACCGCTTCCCATCGCTTGCTTGTGTTTTGACCTTGCTGTCAATTTTAATGACTCCTAATGTTCCAAAGTAATAATTTTTCCAAAGTGTGTGTTACAAATATTTTCTCAAGCTTTTTGTTTCTTTTATTCATCTTTAAGGACGTTTTCCTCACTTAATAATTGGTTTTTATAAGGAGGCCAACTTTTCAAAAATATTAATATGCAGTTATAAATCCCTTTTTTGGCTTCTAAATTTCTCCTAAGTTTAGAAATTTCTCACTTTTATATTTGTCAGTTTATTGAGCAATTTATTTTATAGGTAAAATTAGGTAAGGGTGGAATTAATTTTACTTGGGATGAGACTTCTGTCTGTCTTTTCTTTCCCTATGGCATTTACATATTGCTTTTCCTATAACTATTTATTGTGAGTACTTTTTGGGTTTAAGCTAGTTTGTGTTCTACTGTTTACTTGTAATGACACGTGACTTGAATACAACAGACTAATAGGATACTTTAATATATGACATAGAAAGCCCCCCGTTTTTCTCTCCTTTTAATTAACTAAAATTGTGATTTTACCAAACTGTTCATGCACACGTTTTAATGGTTATATAGTTTTTTTTTCTTTTTTTCTTGTGTAGCCTTGGCTGTCCTGGACTCTCTTTGTAGACCGGGCTGGCCTCGAACACATGGAGATCCACCTGCCTCTGCCTCCCGAGTGCGGGGATCACAGGCGTGTGCCACTGTGCCCAGCACTGGTCATATAGTTTTAAAACAAAATGTTTCCTGTGCAGGGCATGGTGGTATATGCCTGTAATCCCAGCACTCAGGGAGGCAGAGGCAGGAGGAACTCCTTCCTTAAGATCTCCCTTCACCATCACTTGGAGATTTAAAATAAATTTAATTTTGATTTATTTATGTTTATGTGTAAGATTGTTTTGCCTTCATGTATGTGTATATGTGTACCACAAGAGGTCAGAAGAAGGAGTTAGATTCCCTGGACCTGGAGTTACAGATGGTTGTGAGGCACCTTGTGTGTGTGGGGACTGAACCTTGGTTCTCTGCAAGAACAATTGGTGTTCTTAACTGTTGAGCCATCTCTGTAGCCCATTCTTGTTTTTTTACTAAATAAATTTTCTTTACTGAATTCCAAGGTTCCTCCTTTCTCATTTAATTCATTCAGGTTGTGTTCCTGGGACAAAGAGCTTGAGGAACAGCTAACTTATTTGTATAGATGACATTTTTATTTGATTACACTTCGCTGGCAGTTTGATCGCATATGGAACTCTCTTCAAATATCACTTTCCTTTATGACTTTGAAGGCAATGACCAGTTGTTTTCTAGTTTGAATGCTGCTCTGAGAGGTCTAAAGTTATCCGCATTTCTTCTGTTTAGTGTATGACTTGTTCTACTTCTGTGGAAAGTAGTTGATCTTTGAGGACCAATAATATTTTGAAATTATACACTGTGTGCTTGATGGTGGGCCTTCTGTTCTGTTTCCTTAGTAGCTGTTGGGCACTTGCAACATAGGAGCTGATGTGTGTACACACACACGCACACACACACATATACATATATATGCTCAATATTCTGAAGCCTGAGACAGGTTTCTTCTAGATTGCAGACTTCCAAACGTCTCCCAGTTTTCTTAAAGCATCTTAAAGCATCTGCTCTACAAAATCTGGAACGGAATTTTTTTTCACTGTTATTTCAAAATGATGTGTTATGTCTAGCTTTTGTCTTATGAGAAAGGATCTCACTGTGTTCTCTAGAGCCTGGAGTGCTGGCATTATACCTGGCTTAATATATAAATCTTTTGATGAGTGCCTTGGCAGTTTCACAACACAAGGCTGTGTTTCTAAAGGACTTGGGTACTGGGACTTTGAGGTGGAATAATCGGATGGGACACTGCTTTGCTTTCCCATCCTTTGTGAGAAGGTGCAATCTAACTTTGTGCGAGGGTATGGGCTGGCTGGCTCCAAAGTTTGTCAAATTATCATCTGTTGCAAAGATGTTAGTAAGTTTATTTTTCCTCTTTCATTTGAGGATGTTTGTGGTGGTGCACATCTTTAATCCAAGCACTAGGAGGCAGGTGTGAATGATTACTATGAGTTCACAGACAGCCTGGTCTACACAGTGAGTTCAAGAGCTACCTCATGATATCCTGTCTCACTTAAAAACCACAAAAACAAACACAAACAAGCAAACCCACAAGGTCCCAAACCAAACCCCCCCCTTTACTAACTGAACAGGAGCTATTTTCTTCAGTACTATAGCTACTGCTTAGATGCCTACAGACCTATAAATAACCCTAATAAAAGTCACCGGGTCACAAAAAAGAAAAAAATAAATTCATGAAAGCAGAAGTAATTGGGAAAAGGAATGGAATTAGTGGGAGTAGCAGTGGGAAAAGAGAGCATTCTAAGAGTGAATCTAATAGATGTGCATTGTATATACGTGTGGAAAATTAATAATGAAGCCAACTATTTCATATAATTAATATGTGCTATTAAAAATTAAAAGAAGAAAACCTCTCTCATCATTCCTATTAGTGAAATTGAGCTCAAAGTAAGTTTGGGCTTCTTTATTTTGACAGTCCTGATAGCTTTCCTTCCTGTCTCCATTTTTCTGGTACAAAATTAGCTTTGACAGACATGACATTCTTTGGTTCTAAAAAAATGTTTGCACCTTGTCAATCATCTTCCCACAATCATATTTTGTTTTATTTTTTCATGGTCATCCAAAGACTCAGGTGTTCAGCTGTTGATTTTATTTTGTGACTTCACCATCTCTCCAAAGCCTTTGAACTCTCTGGTGGATGAATCTGGTCAGGAGATAGGAAAGAAAGGAAAAATCACACTGGGAAGCCTTTACAAGCCCATCTTACATGTTCATTTACATCCCAATGGCCGATGCAGCCATACTCTGTTCCTTCAAAATGTAAGACAGGTTAGCAAATGATGGTCTAGCTTGTGCCCAGCAGGTACCTAGTGAAAGAGGGTGATGATGAGCATAGAGCAATGTCTTAGTTAGGGTTTTATTATTATAAAGGGATACCATGACCAAGGCAACTTTTATAAAGGAAAACATCTAGTTGGGGCTGCCTTACAGTTCCAGAGGTTTAGTCTGCTATCATCTTGGAGGGATGCATGTAGCAGACGGTGCTGGAGGAGCCAAGAGTTCTACATCTTAATCCACAGGCAGCATAAGGAGACTGTGTGCCACACTGGGCGTAGCTTGGGTATAGGAGTCATCAAAGCCCACATCAGTAATAGACTTTGGTGGCTGGATCTTTCTTGACAATGTATATAGCTTTTATCCTCCCTTTCTTCTTAAGGGTTTTATTGAGACTTGTCTAAACCAAATTTTAAAACATCAGCCTTACTGTTTTTTTTTTTGGTCAATTCTTTAACACTTTGATATTTTTAATTGATTTGCTTTCAGTAAATTATATTGTGGTTATCATCCACATAGTTAGCTCTCTAGGTTTCGTGATTTCTCTCTTTACTCTCATAGCCCTCAACTTTTTTGAAAGGGCAAAAACCCTTATTTAGATATCGTTCCAGCTTTGGGATATAATGTCAAATATATCTTAATATATTTATAAGATATTTGTGGTCCAATGAAAAGGTTATCCCTTTGCCTTGCAATTCAGAAAAATTTCCAATACAGTGTGTTAAAGAAAAAACAAATTGGAATAACGCTTAATCTGATAAAAACAAAGTTTGTTTTCGAATGATCAGGATAGAGCTGAGCTGGATTCCACATGTAATATACACAAGTGTAGATTTATAGTCAAGAAGCAAAGTAGGAGGCAGTGCTTGGAAATTAATTACTAAAAGGAAACAGAAGGGTTGTAAGAAACAGTCTGGCTACCTGACCTCACAGTGTGCTTGCTGCAGACAGGCTAGGGTAAGTAGATAAAGAAGTAGGAAGAGGATCAGAAAGCAAAGGTGAGGATTCTCTGAAACTGAGTTAGTTGGGTTCCTGCTAGAACTGGGTGGTGAAGGCCCAACAAAATGGGTGCTGAAGTCCAATCCTAGTTGAGAGAAGGGCTTTGAGCAGCTTGCTGAAAGTTTGGCTAAGCAAAGGGTCTTTGTCAATTGTTAAATGATTCAGTGAGAATGTACATGTTTCCTGCACTTAAGATGAAATCCGTTTAAGATTTTACCAATGAAATGGTAGGACCCTTATTTCTGTCCCAGAGGTCACTTATAATTATATTGATCACTAGCGTATTAGTAATGGTTCTCAAGAGTAACAGAATTTACAGAATAGAGATTTCTATATATAGAAACGGGATGTATTAGAATGACTTACAGGCTGTAGTCCAGCTAATCCAATAATAATGGGATATGAACAAAAAAGTCCAAGAATCAAGTAGTTTCTTAGTTTTAGAGGCTGGATGTGTAGCTGGTCTTCAGTATATGCTAGAATCCAGAAGTAGGCTCTATAGCCTGTGAAGGAATGAACTTGCTAGCAAGATGAGGGCAAACAGGCAAAAACCAAAAGCTTCCTTTTCCCATGTCCTTGTTCTTCCGGAAGAGGTATGGCCCAGATAAAAGGGATGTATCTTTGCCTCAAGATCAGGATTAGGAGTGGATCTTCTTACTTCAAACTAAGCAAAAAAATCCTTCATAAGTGTGGCCTCCGTTGTTTGGATTTTAGTTAATTCCAGATGTAGTCAAGTTGACAACCAAGAATAGCCATCACAACTAGTAAAGCTAGTTAGGAAGAAATTTGCTTGTAGTGGTACTGTGATTGAACATCTAGAATATAGAAAATACAGGGCAACCAGCACAAGAACACATGCCAGTTCTCATATAGCATGATCAGCCAGCATGCATGGGTTTTAAGTGCCTGTGATGCTTTCCTTGCAATCAATACATTTTCTTTTGTCCATTGGTACAAGAAAACTTCAGAGCTTACGCACTGTAACCATTTTGGGTCCACTTTTAACTTGGACTAATGTAATTCTTTAATTTGAGAATCTGAAGAGTCAATATTTCTTTAATTAAAGATTACATTCTGCTAGGCCACAGAGGGGGACTTTGCAGCCAGTCCTGAAGATATCTGATAAAACAGGATCAGATCAAAGGGGAGGAGGTCCTCCCCTCTCAGTGGACTTGGAAAGGGGCAGGGAGGAGATGAGGGAGGGAGGATGGGATTGGGAGGGAATGAGGGAGCCGGATACAGCTGGGATACAAAGTTAATAAACTAACTAATATTAAAAAATAAAAAATTAAAAATACTATATGTGGGAAAAATTACATTCATTTATCTACACTGTGTGTAAGCGTGTGTGTGTGTGTGTGTGTGTGCACATGTGGACTGTGGAAGTTGACTCTCTTCTACCATGTGGTAACTAGAGAACAAACTGAGGTCATCGAGGTTTGCAGTCCCTCATTTACCCAGAAGTCACACAATAGACACCTGACAGTGTCTAGCCTGAAACAAAGTTGTGATGATGTTTCAGTCAAGCCTGAAGTCAAGAGAGCAGAAGGCCATGTCAGGCTAGCAGCTTCTCAGGTCCACTTCCACATAGTTCCTTGCCATTTAAGCAATCCACATGAATCAAGGGAACTTCAACTGCAGCTGAGCCAGTAGAGGGAGCCTCTAGCCAGAAAAAGAAGAAAAGAAACCCTTGGTGTCTCACCTGAGTAGGACAGAACTTAGAAAAGACCACTTCCCTCCTGTGAGGGGACAGGATTTCTGGCTTGCCACCAATGTCATCTTTTTGTCCAGGTAAATCCTACCTAAGGGCTGTCCAAACCACATAATTTGATGTCAGCCTAATACTAGCTGAACCTGTGACAAGGGAACAAATACCAAACTGATATTGGCAGTCGGGGAACTATTATGGGGCCTACAACTTACCAGCAGCAGCTACCCAATGACATTGCTTTTTGCTTTCCTTTCCCCCTCCATTTTGGTGTTGTCTGTTTAAATCCTTATTTTAAAAAAAGGGTTTCAGAAATATGAAAAAATAATAATTGTATTACCCTTTAAAGCTGGAATTTTGATCATTTATTTTCTTGTTTTCCAAAGGAGTATAGTGTTCTAGGTAAAATATAGAGGATGTGGAGTCAAAAGGTCAGAGTTTAGATCCCATATCTGTTACACATTAGCTGTTTCATTTGGGGCCAGTGAACTAACCAAATATGCCCCAAATTTCTTTTATCTATCTATCTACCTATGTATCGATGTATCTATGTATCTATGTATCTATCTATCTTCTTTCTATGTCATATATATCTGTGAAATAAAATAGTATCTGCTAGCAAAAATTGCTGTGAGGATTAAGTAAGCTCACCTATATAAAGAGATTACCATAGTGCTTAGTAAATATTAAGTGCAATTACCTATATGTGTGCTGTTCCAACGACTTTCCCTGTGCCTGTGGAGAACAGATACAAGGAACAGCATATGCACTGGTGCTCTTGACACTCCATAAATTCTTTGTTAATGAATCTAATAAAGGCATAGAGAAGAATGAATAACGATTCCACACGTGGGGAGCTTTGAGGTTCATGTTAGTTTTTTCAATGTTTTCCTTTTTTTAATTATACTTTATTTACTTTGTATCCCCCCTATAGTTCCCTCCCTCTTCCCCTCCCAATCCCTCCCTTCCTCCCCCTGCTCCACACACTCCCCTCCCCAAGTCCACTGGTAGGGGAGGGTTTCTTTTTCTTCCTTCTGATCCTAGTCTAGCAGATCACATCAGGAGTGGCTGCATTGTCTTCCTCTGTGGCCTGGTAAGGCTGCTACCCCCTCAGGGGGAGGTGATCAAAGAGCAGGCCAATCAGTTCATGTCAGAAGCAGTCCCTGTTCCCATTACTATGGGACCCACTTGGACACTGAACTGCCATGGGCTACATCTGTGCAGGGGTTCTAGGTTATCTCCATGCATGGTCCTTGGTTGGAGTATGAGTCTCAGGAAAGACCCCTGTGCTCAAATTTTTTGGTTCTGTTGCTCTCCTTGTGGACTTCCTGTCCTCTCCAGATCTATTATTTCCCACTTCTTTCATAAGATTCCCTGCACTCTGCCCAAAGTTTGGCTGTAAGTCTCAACATCTGCTTTAATAGTCTGCAGGACAGAGCCTTTCAGAGGCCCTCTGTGGCAGGCTCCTAACTTGTTTCCTGTTTTCTTCATCTTCTGATGTCCATCCTCTTTGCCTTTCAGGATGGGGATTGAGCATTTTTGTTAGGGTCCTCTCTCTTGATTAGTTTCTTTAGATGTACAGATTTTAGTAGGTTTATCCTATATTATATGTTTATATGAGTGAGTATATACCGTGTGTGTTTTTCTGCTTCTGGGATAGCTCACTGAGGATGATCCTTTCCAGATCCCACCATTTACCTGCAAATTTCATGATTTCCTTATCTTTTATTGCTGAGTAACAAGCGTTAAATACAAAGTCAGCAGCAAAAGAGAGTCAAATATAGATTAATTCTTTTAGAACTGATAAAAACTGATATCAAAACAGAAGGAAGGTGCAGTTTTAGGAGTGGCAAGAAGGAAATCAGGGGTTCTTAAAGGACTGGGAACTTGTTGAGGACTAGGAGTATGGCTAGCCATGCTCATCAGAAAGCTAGGCTGGCTTGCTCAATCCTGGTATTTATGAGTACGGAAAGCTATAGCATTTAATAAGCTCTCTGTGTGGAACCCCTCTTGCTGAAGTTTTAACTGCAGTTTATTAGGAAATATTTTTCCTATGAAATCAGACTGAAGACAATAAAGTAATAAATAAGAAATATAGGATTCCCTCCATGGCTCAATTTAAAATAAAGCATTATCTGTAGATTAATTTCCCCAAAGCTGTGTGAGTGCAAGTGAACTAAGCGAGAGGAAATTCTCCTGGAGATACAGGCCAATAAAACCACTGCTAATGCATTTTGGATTTGAATTATGCATACTGACTTTTTACACTTATTCAAATGCATTTGTTCACTGCACTACATGCTTGACTCTGGCTATACTGAAATATCTGAACTATATGCTAATGAGGTACACATGACCCAGTTCTCAGAAATCATTAAAATACAAATAAATTATCCCCTAAGATGTTTTAATTTCAGGGGGTAAAACACATTGTTTTATCTTCTTATCTTTAGAAGTTTAGTACAAGTGTGGGCCTAGATAGAGAAGGAAGGAGTTAGGAAGTGAACACACGTTACTCTGTCCTAGAGTTGCTTCAGTTAATATCTAGATTCTGGGTCATCATTTAATTCAGATGGGAAATATATTTGTTTTATTCTGTGTACAATATTTTGTAGAGCTTAATGGAAGACTGTAAGATTTCAGAAGAGTTAAAACCTAGTTTTGGAGGCAAGTATCTAATTATGACACTCACCTGCAAATGTAAGAGCTGTGTTATTTTACTTACTACATATATTCTGATCTAACTCTAAAGGGCAATAGAGGATTCATAGAAAGTTTCTAACGGAGGCAAAGCCACACAGTATTATGGTATCCTAGATAATGACATGATTAATTCTATACCCAAGAGGATCAGGTAAGGCATTGTAGTCAGGTTCTAAGGATGACTTGGACTTGGGGACCTAAATCTAAATGTAAGTTTGTAAGTCTAAAGAAGTTTGTAATGTCTTCTAGTCAATGGCATAATCTCTGGACACACATCACATGGAGATTCATACCTGGATCCCAGTGCAGTGTCACAGTTTACAGGGATCCATGTGCTTGAAGAGGAAGCCCTTTCTTTCCAGAGACAACAGATAATCTGAGGTTGGCCCCTCCCAGTTCTCTTAGCAGTGTCTAGAGGTATTCTAAGATAATAAATAACTATACAGTTGAAGAAATTCTAGAAATAGTAGGCTAAATGAAAATTTCTGTCTTTCCTTTTTTCTGGTGCCAATGACTGGACCTGCTTCCTCCCACACTGAGGCAAGAGTTCTCCTGTTCTGCATTTCTTCAGCAGATTGCTTCTCAGGACCTTTGCAATGCTGGTATTTCAAAGTGATTTTCAAATGTGAACTTTCAGCCATGGAATTTAAAGTGTTTTCAAAACACTGTATAGCTTTCCTTTAATAACTGGAGTTACAGGCAGTTAAAAGGCATCTGACAAGGGTCTTGGAAACCAAACTTGGGTCTCTTGCAAGAGCAGCAGCAGCACGTACTCTTTTTTTTGACATTTAAATTTTATTTATTTTAATGTTTTTATTAATTACACTTTATTTACTTTGTATCCCCCCCCAGTTCCCTCCCTCCTCCCCTCCCAATCCCTACCTTCCTCCTCCTTCTCCACCTATGCCCCTCCTTAAGTCCACTGGTAGGGGAGGTCTTTTTTTCCTTCCCTCTGATCCTAGTCTGTTAGGTCTCATCAGGAGTGGCTGCATTGTCTTCCTCTGCTGCCTGGTAATGCTGCTTCCCCCTCAGGGGGGAAGTGATCAAAGAGCAGGCCAATCAGTTCATGTCAGAGACAGTCCCTGTCCCCATTACTATAGAACCCACTAGGAGACTGAACTGCCATGGGCTACATTTGTACAGGGGTTCTGGGTTATCTCCATTCACAGTATGTACTCTTAATCACCGAGTAAGCTCTACACTCTCCAAATCTTGGTGTAAAAACAGCATTTTCCTAAAGTTTGCTTTGGACACATTTTTTATCAGAAAAACAGGAAAGTACGTAATCGAGTGTGCTCCAGGTGTTGTATAAAGCGCAGTGAAGAATGGCTTCCAGTCTTTTTCTGCCACCTGGCTTTCTCATATGTAAAGCTTGATGTCCCAGTCCCCATTCTTTCTCCACAGCATCACTTCATATATGAGGGACAGAATCAGAAACATTTTTGAAAGCTCTCTTAAGATAAGTAAGTCTTCTTCAGACTGATAGTTCGTGTAAAAAAGGAATCAGGAAAGTAAAGTGTGTGCTAACTGTGGTTCAAGACCACTAACTTTATGAAATATAGATATTTTCCCCCCTAGAAATGAATGTTTTAGGAATTTAATTAAATGTAAAACAGCAAAAATTAAAACTAAAAATTGATGGCTCTCATTTGTGACAGGAAAAGGACGCAGGAAATATAAAGTGGTGTAACATCAAAAAGCCATTTTTAATGGGAACAGTGGGAGGTATGAAGTCTTAGCACACACTGCTCACGGAGGACAAGCGACTGATCCATGCACACTCCTCCGGCTATCTATGGATTGGAGGCGTGAATAAGGAAGAGGCTGACGTGTGAAATTGGTTTTTTAAAAATGTGAAAATGCTTGAGGTTGACATTTGTTAAAACCCATTCCACTAAAATGCTATAGTTTTTAATAAATACACAAGAAACCAAAATGTCAAAAGATGAGCCAGCCTTCTCTTTAAGATCTTTAGGAACACTTATTTCCTCACCCCCACTGTGGCTCTTTCACTTGGAAATTATTCAGAACAAAGGACAAGTCTCATTTTTGTAGCCATAAGGGGATAAGGGAGATGGTATTTGAATTGTTAAATCCCTTTATAAAGACACTTACTTTCAAATAAAGATGGTACTTTAGTCTGAAGAGCAATTCTTTTGCACTTTTACTATCTAATATACTGGAGCGTTTCGGTTGATAATCTTCATGACTTTAATTATTAAAAATGAAATGAATCCTCCTGTTCTTCATTAGGATGCTTAACTTCAATTTTCATAGTACAACGCAGTAGCAAAGGGCAAGGGTTCCATTCCTAAAATTCAAGTAGAAAACGTCATTCGTCTCCTAGGCAAGAGTGGCTTTAGCAATCGATCAAGTTTCAGAGGTATTTAGGAAGATGGGTTTCAGGAGGTAGCGAAAGGCCTGAGGCTCTTTTGCAAAGGCTTTTCTAAGGATTAAATATTTCCCATTCTTACTCTGTTCTTGATTTTCCCAACCTTTTCCCTGCTCAGCAGTGAGAAAGCTTGCCATTACCTGGGGAGGGGTCATTGGAGGGTTGATTCTACTTCAGATTTACATATTCCTCACCACTACAATCGAAAGATTAAAAATAAATACTATATAATGGGAAAGGTTCTGTGATGCAAGAACCTCAGAGATCTGTGCAAGGCAGGATTTCTCACACTTAAGCAGGTGTTAGGATTGCTTGAAGGACTTTCTTTGGAACACATTGAGAACTCTAGCTGCAGAGTCACTTCTGAGTCCATCAGAATGGATTAGGCAACAACTTGCATTTTTCAAAATGTCTTCTGAAAACCATTGATAGTTCTGCTAAGTTGGCTCTGATTCACCTGCATTCCTCAAATGGGTTTCAAATACACTAAGATATGGACTTGCTCCCACTCCTGTTTGGTATATCCAGTGTGTCATAGAACCATTATTATTTTGTAAATATGGCAACACACACACACACACACACACACACACACACACTGTATTGTGTTTAGTTCTTACCAAAACCTAACGCAGTAGGATGCAGTAGGATTTCACCTAACTGGGGTTTGGGGCTTGGAGTACAGAAGTCATTTGCCCAAGCTCATGTCACACAGCTGTAATTGGAACCAGAGTCAGACTTAGTCATTGTCGACTTACAGTTTCAAACGCAATCACATGATATTAAAGGTAAAACAGATAGAGGGACACTTTTTCCTTGTATCATATGACATAAAATTGCCTTCAGAAAAAAATGTTGGCTAAACTGAGCATGTCACTAAGTCCCTGATGAAGAAGCAACTGAAGAAAGTTTTGCTTTATTGGTTTTCCTAATTCAGAGTCTTTTACTTCTCAGGGCATTATTTAGCTAGCACGTCTGAGTGTGTTTACCATGTCACTTCACAAATCTGTAGAGGCTTTCCTTTGATGCTTTGTGACAACTGATATTAACAGTATTTTATAACGTTTTGTTGTATTGTGTAACCATAATACAATGATGAACTGATCAGTATAATGATAATAGGAGGGCTTTCTCAATAGGGAGATGGAGGATCAATGTTTTATACAGTGTGGTCACTAAGCTCCCTTGTCAACTTTTTTGTTTTTCTGAAACAGGGCTTCTCTGTGTAGCCCTGGCTCTCCTGGAACTCACTCTGTAGACCATGTTGGCCTCAAACTCAGAGATTCACCTGCCTCTGCCTCTGGAGTGCTGGAATTAAAGGCATGCAGCACCACCACTGGCTCATTGTCAACTTTGTAAGACTAACTAATGACTAGGAAGCTAGTTGGACATACCTTGGAGTGTGTTGGTGAGTGTATTGGCAGAAAGGATTAACTGAGGAAAAAGGTCTTTCTTGAATGGAGGCAGTTCCATTCTTTGGGCTCAGATTCTAGACTAAAAGAAAACGGGGAATAAAAACAATAGAAATCCAGCTGAGCACCAGCGTTCAACACTCTAGTTCTTGATCCACTGTCATGTGGGCAAGTAGCTCATATTCCCACTGCCTTTCTTTCCTGACATGATCGACTATACTTTCTTAAGCTATAAGCCCAAACAAATCTTTCCTCCCTTGAGTTGCTTCTTCTCTGATATTTGGTTATAGAGATAACAAAAGTAATAGATAACTGAAAATTAGTACCAAGGGGTGAGGTTGTTACTGAGAGAAGCCTGCCACATGGTACTTGTGCTTTAGGAATTGACCTGCAGAAAGGATGCTGAAGAGCTTAGAGTTGTGGGCTGGAGAAGCTCTAGGATTTTGTAATCTGAGCTCAGAAGTTGTAGTTGTAGTTTGGATGACCAAATCTTGATAGAAATGTGGACAGCCATGAGGTTTCAGAGGAAGAGAGAAGACTATAATGAATGGAATGAGAGGCCATTCGCTTCATATTCTGTCAAAGGCTCTGGTGTTCTGCACATGTCACAAAAATTGAGTGAGGCTCTATTCAAAATTAAGAGACTAATTTATATGACAGAGAAAGCTTCAAGATAGCATAACTTTTGGATGATGACATAGTCATTGCTAACTATATTTACCCAGATTTACAATGAGAAGTAAAAAGTAAAGCAAAAGATACAAAAAATATACAGTTTGGCAAGAGAAGGAGCTTGGACCTTAAAGTTAAAGTTGAGAAAGGTAACTGAAGATGAAATGGTTATAGTTGTAAAAGAGATGAATGCCATTAAAGGAAATTTTGGACAGTAGGAAAGATGCCCAGGAGCAGGATCCCAGGGTGAACTCTAGTGTTTAACAATGCTAGCTCAGTTGAAAACTTTTATTTGGAAAGAGAGCAATTGGATGAACAAAGCCTTTCGAACATCCCACTCAGCAGAAACTTCTTTCCTAAGCTCAGTGTTCTTCAACACAGATATTGCTGAAACTGTGGACCAAGAGCCAGGCTACAGCTCAAGCTGGTAGTAGAACAATGTTGGAAATGGCAGGATGTTGGGGACTTTTAAGATTTAATATGTCTTTTGTGTTATGAGAAGAACATGAGACCTTAGGAGCTAGTACATTATGGTAATGTACTTGGGTGTCAAGTTGACAAATGGTAGATCAGAATGTGGTGTTAATTTTGTTATCTTGACTGAGGAGGGCATGGAGTTCCATTAAAGTTCCAGAAAGCAGCTGAGGGTGAGTAACATGTGGTAGGGTTTGATTCTCTGAATGGAGTTCCTGAGTGGGCTGTTCATGAAGCTGAGAAGGTGAATTTTGTTGCAATGGAGACTCCAGCATGTTAGAAATGCCAGCAATGTGGGACATTAAGAGGGGGAAAGTTGAAGGCAGCAAATGGAGTCAGTCCAAGAGAGAAGCTACATCTTCTATAGACGATAAAACCAGAGGGGGTTGAGACCCTAAGCCTGATAAAGCACTGATGATGCCATTTTGAGCTTTAGATGCTGGTCATTGAGTTTCAGGGAATAGTGTTTGCCTTGCTGGGTTTTCATCTTTCTTTGGTCTGATCATATTTTACTATCCTCCAATCCTTCCTCTTTGGAATAGGTCTGTTTACTCTGTGCCATTGTATATTGGAAATATGTAGCTTTAACATTTTATTTTGTAGGGATTTTCATCTTGATGAAAAGAAACTTAGGGGAAAGAGGATTTATATTAGCCTACAATTTTCAAGTTGCAGTCCATCACTGAGGGGAAGTTACAGCCTGAGAATCTTGAGGTACATGGTCATTTCATATCCACAGTCAAGAACACAGAGTAATTAATGAATGCCCATGTAGTGATCAGCTAGTCTTCTGTGCCCTTACACTGTTCAAGATCTCAACCACGTGCACTTTTACCTGCCATCCAGTCTCTCCCTGACTGGTCCTGCTCTATCTTTGTCCTCATGGTGACTATCTCATAGTGACCTCCTCCTCATCACCCCTTTCTCCTCAGCCTCCTTCATCTTTACCTGGGATTAGAAGTCCAACCCTAACTCTTCTGCCTAACTATAGGCTGATCAGCTTTTGTATTAACCAATAAGAGATGATGGAGAACAAGTTTTATATAACATTAAAACAGGAGATTCTTCAGAGAAATGATAATGCCCATGTCTAGACTACAAACAGACTTTTGGGACACAGAAATCAGCATCTGACCATCCCCCAACAGGTGCAAACCATCACTAGGCTGGGTTTTCCACATCATTTAAGTTGTCAAGACAATATTCCACAAACATGCTCACAGACCAACTGTATCTAAGTACTACTTCAATGAGATGCTCATCCCCAGTAATTCTAAAACTAGCCATCACAACAGGCTCACAGTTAAGGAAGGTCTTGCATGACTTTCAGAAGAGACTCCACCCTCAAACTTTTTTAAAAATTATTTTATGTGTGCTTTTTTTTTTTTTTGCCTGCATGAACATACACATGCCATGTGTGTACCTGTGTACCTGATGCTCTCAGAGGCCAGAGGAGAGTGTCAGATGCCCTGGAACTGGAGTTAGATATGGTTATGAGCAACCATGTGGGTGCTGAAAATCAAATGTGGGTCCTCCGGAGGAACAGTAAATGCTCTTTACTGTGTGAACCATCTCTTCAGCCCCACTGGGACTTGCAAATGTTGTAACTGTTACAACTTTGAGAATTTTTGGAGATAGACTAAATGAACTTTTCATTATGAGATGAAAATGAGAGTCTAGGGGCAAGGGATAGAATGTTATCACCTAAAGTGATGCCTTTGATTTGGGTTCCAAGTTGACAAAGGACAAGATTTGATGGTTAATACTCATTGTCAACTGGATTCAGGGTTATTCATGAGGTACGCTTTGTTTATCTATAAAGGTGTTTCCAGAGAGGTTTAAATGAGGAGAGAAGACCCACCCTGAGCACAAGAAGTGGCATCCCATGGGCTGGGGTCCAAAGCCAAGTCAAAAGAGAAAAGGAGAAAGCTAGACGAGTGCCAACATGCATCGACCTCTGCTTGACTGAAGATCCAACAAGACAAGCTGCCTCCTGCTGTGTCCCACTGCCGGGTTTACCACACAACGATGGACACGTTTCTTCTTAAGCTGTGCCCTAAAAATAAAGTAGTCTCCCTTAAGGTTCTTCTTGTCATAGGCTCAGTTACAAGAAGAAGGAAATATGATGATCGCTGATATTTTTCCCATCTTTGACATTGCTTTGTGGGATGTCAGTTTAGACATCCTTATCTAGGGATCATCTGTTATTGCCCACCTTGGTCTGCACTCTCTGGGTTTCCAATTCTTCCACTTCATTTTTGCTTACCTCATCTTTTGTCATCTTTATGTCAAACTCATAATCAGTCTCTATACTGAATTTGCATTTATATCTCACTTGGGTTTTAATCCATTACTTGTAATGTTAAAAGGCTCATTAATTTCTTTTATTGTGGCTGCACTCACATTTGGTTCTTGTTTGAGAGGAACCCCTTTCACAATGGTGTATCTAGCTAAATATTTTAATTAGATGATTTATTAATTATTTTAGCCAAGTTTCTTTTAATTACTTTAATTGGTGTTCAGTTGTGTTAGTTTTGCTGTGACCCTTCAAATTACGAGTGCGTCTGTTAATGAATTGAATGCGTATGCAGAAAAGAAAATTATTTGAGTGAATTATAGCTAGTCTCCAGGGAATGTGCCAATGCTAAAGACATGCAGTGCCTTTAAAGACTGCCATTCAAAGAGTTAGTAGAGTAACACCCACAGCAGTTAAGGGATTGGCTAAGCAGTGCTACTAATAGAAACCAATTAGAAAAGCAACCAGTCCTGGGCTTGAGTCTTGAATTTTAACGATTTTTTTTTTCTTTTTATAAAAGGTAGGCTTGTTAATACGGACAGCTATAAATTTAATATGCTGTTACCTAAGACTTTTGACTTTAGGATAGCATGAAAGAGACTCAGGAGAACTATTCCCTAAATGTTTAAATTTAGATATTTTTGTGGGCCAACAATAACCACTAGTCAAAACATACTGTGCACAGCGAGAGTACTGACAAACCTGCAAGTTCTTCCATGAAATATTCAGAATGATTTGGAGTTGTGCTAGAATAGCATTCCAGTCCTATGAAGGGGAAGCTGCAAATGAAATCTATCTCTAGGTAGGGCATGACATAGTCTCATGCTTAAGAGGTAATCTAGTTGGGCCATTTCAATCACCCGGACAAGGGACAAACATCAGGACAGGGTTCACTTTAAGCCATGCTGAAGACATAGGAGGAATAATTATCCCCTTATCAAGGTAATGAAAATTTCTTTATCAGAATGTCTGCTCCCAGAAAGTTCTACAAGCTGGCATGAGGTGCCACTGAGTCTGTCCAGCTTTCAGAGCTGAGTCAGGATTTTTTTTTCTTCCTTTTTCTGTTGTTTTTCTCTGCCATGTGGCTGGCCTCCATGCTTGCTTAACACAAATGGTATGGCTTTTTTCTCATCTCTTCTTCATTCTCCTTTGGGCAGCTGCTGTGATTTACATGTTTACCCTGTTTTGTTTTTTTTTAAACTACAATAAACATTTTCTCAAGATTATGCTTGAATCCATTCTTCAATTATTTTATTTATGAGAAGAAGAACCCCCAGAAGGCACCCTGATTTCCTGGCATCATATAGCAACTCTGATGGAATGCCCCCAAACTTTATCCATACAAACTTATGGAAGGCTGCATGTTTCTTGACTTGATCATGCTTTCTATATAGCTCTTTGTATGATGGCTCTAATGAGAAAGTATTAAACATACCAAAGAAACCCAATTATTTATAGTGGCAAAGCAAATATCACATGGACAAGGCTCAATGGGAAGAATGTCTTTATTACAGGTTATTGCAATAATACACAGAAGCAGAACTAAAATCCATATTTAACTGGGTTGAGGTAAAAGGAGAAAAAAGTTTTAGAGAGGAGGGAAGTTAGGGTTAGGTGAGTGGATGAATATAGGACACCTGAGTTTGCTATTTGGCTTCATTCAAACAGAGTAATTTTTCTTATATCTTAATCTTTCTTGCATATTCAAGACAGGATGCTGTTTCACAATTTGGCAGAAATGATCCTAATGAAGTCAAATTCCTATCTGCCCACAGAAAAGAGAACTAGGGACTTTGTCATATCTGATGCTCTCATTTTAGGGTTATGGCTCCTAGGTGATTTTGAAAGTCTTGGGTTGCAAAAAAGGTTGAAGTCTTTTTAAAAAAATATTGAAAACTCTAGTGAGGTATGGTGGCATATGCCTATAATCCCCAAAGTAGGAAGGAGTGATGTCAAGGGGAGCTTGGGATAAATAATACAATAATGCCTGGATTCTTTTCCTCTGTGGGCTGCCAAGGTCACCCTGCCAGGAATAAGTGATCAAACAGAAGGTAACATGTCAGAGTTCCTGTCAAACACAGCCCCCTTACTAGGCAATCCACATGGAGATTGAGCTGCCTATGGGCTACATCTGAGCAGGAGGTCTAGGTCCTCTCCGTGCATGGTCCTTGGTTGATACATCAGTCTCTGCAGGCCCCCTGGTCCCAGATTTGTTGGCTCTATTGGTCTCCTTGTGGAGCTCCTGTCCACTCCAGGTGCTTCTATTCCCCCTTCTTCCATACGACTCCTTGTACTCTGCAACCTGATGAGACTTGACAGGTTAGGGTCAGATAGTAGGGGAGGAGGACTTCCCCATTCAGTTATGGGAGGGGTTGCGTGAAGAGAGGGAGGGACGGTGGGACCAGGAGGAGCTGAGGGAGGGTGCTACAATCGAGATATAAAGTGAATAAAATTTAAAAAATAAAAAATATGTAGTGTTTGAAGTATTGGATATACTGCTTATGTTTACTATTAAAGGATACCTCAATTTTTCATAGCACATTAACAAATGTTTTTACTTGATTTTTAACTTGTAAGTTGCTTCTTTTGTATAGTATTGCAGTTTTGATTAAAGTCTTAAAATATTTAAAAATAAAAAGATGTAAGCCTCCCACCCCCAAAGCCACAATACTGCCTCAGAAAGCCACAAGAAAGCCTTTTAAAATTTACTACCTTGTTATAAAAGGTATTTCTGTCTTGTGGAATTGTGGCATGCTGTTCATTTTCCTGGAAGTGCCCAGTGAAGTGTGTGTGTGTGTGTGTGTGTGTGTGTGTGTGTATGTGTCTGTGTCTATGTGTTTGTGTGTTCAATTATCTTCAAGCTCCCAAAGACTTCTAAAACATTTATATCTGCATCTCAAAAGGGAGAGAAGAGATTTGCAAAATCAAGTTTCCTAAGCAGAAATAAGGTCATTTAGGGCCCCATGTTCAGAGGAAGCCCCTGTGGAGGTCAGTGAAGCCGAGGTCAGTAGAAAGACCAGGTTGGTTCAAACAGTCCCACTTTTTATTAGATGAAAAAAAAAAAACTTTAATACTTCTTTTCCTCAGCAATATTAAAAATAGCTTTAGTTATAGGAGGGATCCTGAAATTTTTGTGATTTTTTTTTCTGATTGTAAACTGTTATCTTGGGAAGGCAAAAGGAGAAAATGTCGAATGGAATGGCTGCCTAAGAAACAGCAGTCAGTTTTCTATTTAATCAAAGTGAAACGGAATATATTGAAAAAAATATAAGAGAAAGTGCAAGGAAACAATTCTTTCACAATTTAGAATATTCTGCTCTTGATGCTGTTAGCAATTATTCAATTGTATGGGTCAAGAAAGAGTGAAGGGAGCTATTCTCGTAAGAAATAGAATTTCTGCTTTCTAAGCAGATTCATAAAGGGAAAAGAATCCTTCAAGCACCAAGGCAAACATAGTTCAGTTGTTTCAAATTTTTGTCTCTCACTGTGTTTTCTTCATATTTCAGAACAAAATGACAATCTAATTTAGGACAAGTACATCCTCTCCCCCTTTTTTCCCAATTAAATAATGAAAAAGCACACTAATTAATCTCAACTTGAGTGGACTGGGAGATGTCTAGAAAATTGGTAACACACACTCTTGGGTGTGACTGTAAGCATCAAGACCCTGAGACCCAACTAGCTGAGGCAGGAGGAACATGCTTAGAAGTGGAGGCTCCAACCTATAGAACATAAGGAGGAATGAGGGTACAGGGGCCGCACCTCTCTTCTTCCAGAGGGGTTTGATTCCTGCTTTTGCTGCTGGGGTTGTCCCAGGAGAGTGGACTTCCTATTCCCAGCCTTTGAGTGTAGCTCAGGCTGCTCCTGTCCTCAGCCTGAGCCTTTCCCGTTCTCGGGTTTCCTAGTTCTTCCTCAACTTTCCAGCCCGTGGCTTACCACTCAGATTCTGACTATGTAAGCCAATATAATAAATATCCATAGAGTCTATTGGGTCTGTTTCTTTAGGGAACTGACTAGTGCATTTCTGTCAGTATCATCCACTATAGTCCCAAGAACCAATAATCTGGGTAATTTAATATATATTTGTTTAAAAATTTAGTTCATTTTATTTTTTTATGTGCACCTGTGTTGTGCCTGTGTGATATCTATGTACCATCTTCATGCCTGGTGACATGGAGCCGAGAGGAGGGGGTTGGATTCCCTGGACACTGGAGTTACGGATGGTTGTGAGTCACCACGTGAGGGGTGGTAATCAAACAAGGGTCCTCTGTAAGAACAAGTGCCCTTGACCACTGAACTAACTCTCAAGTCCCTCTTGATAAGTTTTAATCAGGAAAATTATTTTTTATTACATAAAGTGTGTAGCTGAAAGTAATTGTAGATAGGCATTTTGGAGAATCGTGATTGGCTACACACATCAGCCAACTCTGTTTAGCCATGCTTAATATTTTCACATCTTTGAAAATTGGAGTAAAATGGGGGTGTCTGTTAAGTAATTTAAAGCATGAAATAATGTAGCTCCCAGAACTGTACTGAGAATAAGAGAAGAGAAGAGTATCAAAGTAGAAGCAGACAGGCTGGTAGTGGTTTAGACAGAATATTAACAGTAACGGTCATGAGGAATGGTAAAAGCTTTGATGTAACAGGATTTGAGGATATGTACTTATGAAATCATGTGCTTCAGAAAATAAGTATATTCTTCTATGGTTTTACAGCTTTCCTTTTCTTCTTTCTTTCTTTCTTTTTTTTTTTTTTTCTGAGACAGGGTTTTTCAGTGTAGCCTTGGCTGTCTTAGACTCACTTTGTAGGCCAGGTTGGCTTTGAACTCACAGAAATCCACCTACCTACGTTTCTCTGAGTTCTGGGATCACAGGCTTGCGCCACTGCGCGTAGCTAGTACTATAGCTTTCTAAACTAAGGCCCTTTAAAAGAGTGGTGGAGCAGATGCTGAGATTTATGGCCAACTGTTGGGCAGAATGCATGGAATCTTATGTAAGAAGTGGGAAATAGTAAGATCTGGAGAGAACAGGAACACCACAAGGAGAGCAACAGAACCAGAAAATTTGAACACAGGGGTCTTCCCAGAGACTCATATTCCAACCAAGTACCAGGCATGGAGATAATCTAGAACCCCTGCACAGATGTAACCCATGGCAGTTTAGTGTCCAAGTGGGTTACATAGTAATGGGAAGAGGGACTGCCTCTAACATAATCTGATTGGCCTGCTATTTGATCACCTCCCCCTGAGGGGAGAGCAGCTTTACCAGGCCACAGAAGACAATGCAGCCATTCCTGATGTGATCTGATAGACTAAGATCAGAAGGAAGGAGAGGGGGACCTCCCCTACCAGTGGACTTGGGGAGGGGCATGTGTGAAGGAGAGGGAGGGAGGGTGGGACCGGGAGGGGAGGAGGGGGAGCTTATGGGGGGGATACAAAGTGAATAAAGTGTAACTGATAAAATAAAATAAAATTAAAAAAGTATCATAGGAAAAAAAAAGAGTGGTGGAAGAGCCGGGAAGACTGGAGAGTATTATGTTAGCTTAGTTTCCTCTGTTATTGTCTAGGTGTCCTGATTAGATTAAATTTCCCTGACAATTAAGGAATTAAAAAACAGGAGATGTCTTGGGCACAGCAGGTAGAGTGGGGACATCCCAAACATAGTAGGCAGCTGCAACAGATGTCAACTTTCATTAAAAATCAAGGGGCACACACACACACACACACACACACACACACACAAAGGCACACAGGCAAACAACTCCCTGCAGAACAGAGAGGGGTCAAGCCCGTTTTCCTCAGGAGGGCTGTGGTCTTTGAGTGTCTTTGATGTATGGGAATTGGTCCTTTTTTTCCACTTTAGGCCTGATCAGTTTACACAAAGAAAATGAAGCTGCTCCATATCTTTGGGTAAAAATGTTCAGGTCTGGCTTTGAAATCATGCAAACAACCTGGACTAGTCACCTGGAAGAGGGCAGAGGGAGGGGGGCTACCGATGGGAGAAAAATTACTAAGCCTTTCCCTCAGACCGAGAGGGTGAAAAAGATGCCAGGAGTATGCCATCTTCATCCATCTCTCTGTGACTCACTTCCCTCTATCTGCCTGTCAGTGATTTGTCCATCTCCTAGTCACTCCCGCCACATGGAAAGGAATGTAGAACGAGGTTTTGCCCCAAGTTAAAATTTGGTTGAATGCCAGCTTTACATTCAGTACTGGTTGTGTGTATGTTTTTAGTCTACTGCGTGTTTATGATTGCTTCCGTACTGCCTTAAAGGTTGAATGCTATTACAGAGATGTTTGAGCCCGCACTGATTTCCCCCACACGTGAATGACTTGATCTCTTTCCCACCTCTGTAAATGCTCTTAGCATATTTCTTCACTGTATTTGAATTTTTACAGATTTACAAAATTATGCATTGAGGTTGGTTGCTCTTGGATTTATGTTTTTCACGGGAATGGCTTGCCATTTTACACGTACATTCTTGGTAACTTTTATACTATAGCTCTTAATGATTATAATGTTTCACCATTATATTTTGGTGTGTTTATGTAAGCTTTGGTTTTGTTGTTTTTGCATTGTTTGTTTTCAAGACAGCATTTCTCTGTGTAGCCTTGGCTGTTCTGAAATTCGCTTTGTAGACCAGGCTGGCCTCGAACTCAGAGATCCACCTACTTCTGCCTCCCAAGTGCTGGAACTAAAGGAGTGCACACCACACCTGGCTTATGTGAGTTCTTTTTAGCAGTATCTTAAATATAGCTAAAGAAAGACTTTACATTGCTCTCTTCCCCTACTTTCTGAGTGCTGGGATTATAGCTATGTACACCCAATCTCATTTTATCTGGTGTTGGGGGGGGGGGACCCAGGGCTTTGTGCATGGTAGACAAGCACTCTGCCAACTGAGCTACATACCAACATTTGATACTGTATTTTAAGGAAACATAGACTCTTGTATATAATGAATTTTCTACTGGTAAATTGTTTATTTCCTTACTTACTTGCATTGTAAAAGCAATACTTTGTTTAATTAAAACAAGTTTCATTTTATGAAAAAAAAAAAAAGAAAGACTTTACAACTCTTTTTTGTTTTCTTTGTTTCTTGGTTCCCACCCCCTTCCCTCCTTCCACCAGTCAGAAGAACTGGTGAAGGCCACAACAGTTTGAAGAACAGGCACAGGCCAAAGAAGGCAGAAAAACAGATGAACCTAGGTAGAGACTGGATCAAATATGAGACTGGCTCCAGAAAGACGGGCTGCCCATCGGTGGACCTTCTCCACTCTCTCAGTGACCCCAACCCCCGTTCCCCTCCTCCTCATTTTATCCCCACCCCAACTCAGGCAGAGAGCCCCTGCTGCACCAAAGGCTAAGCTAGCCTCTAGAATCCAGGCCTGAACATGGACAGAAACTCCCTGCTGGATCAGAGGTCAACATGGCCACCAAAAATCTAGACCACAAAGGCTAGAAGATCAAAAGGAACAACACATCCATCCTACAAAGACAAACTAAGAAATCATTGCCCAGACCTATATAATAATTATCCCAAATCCAGATGCCTAAATGGCAATGAATAGTCTAAAGCAGTTGAAACAGAAGAAAGTGACCTTAAAACCAACTTTATGAAGATGATAGAGGACCTTAAAGAGGAAATGAAAAAAAAAAAGTAAAAACAACCAAAAAAAAAAACCCTTAAAGAAATCAAGGAAAAGACAAAAAATTAAAGGAAATCAATAAAACACTTAAAGAATGATAAGAAAGCCAAAGTTGGGGGGACAAGCAGGTGAAGAAAGATTTTTACCAACTTCTCATCTGACAGAGGGTAATTTCCAAAACAGATAAAGAACACAAGAAACTAGACATCAACAAACCAAATAACCCAATTAAAAATGAGTACAAGTCTAAACAGAATTCTCAACAGAGGAACCTCAAATGGCTGAGAAATAGTTACAGAACTATTTAACATCCTTAGCCATCAGGAAAATGCCAATAAATATGGCTTTAAGATTCCATCTTACATCTGTCAGAATGGCTGAGAAGAAAAACACAAGTGATTGCTCATGCTGGTGAGGATGTGAAACGAGAGGAACACTGCTCCACTACTAGTGGGAGTGCAAAGTTGTGCAGCCATGTCAGTATGGTGGTTTCTCAGAAAATTGGGAGCTTATACCCAAAAGATGCTCTCCCACAAGGACACTTGCTCAAATATAGTCATAGCAACCTTATTTGTAATATGCAGAAACTAGAAACAACTAGATGTCCCTCAACTAAAGAACAGATACAGAAAATGTGGGCTGGAGAGATGGCTCTGCTTTTCCGAGGTCCTGAGTTCAATCCCCATCAACCACATGGTGGCTCAAAACCATCTATGCTTGTATTTGATGCCCTCTTCTGTCATGCAGGTATACATACAGATAGAGCAATAATATACATTAAATAAATAAATAAATAAATAAATAAATAAATCTTAGAAAAAAATATATTTTAGGGGCAGGAGAGATGGCTCAGAGGTTAAATCACAAGGGCACTGTTCTTCTAAAGGTACTTAGTTTGATTCCTGGCAACCACACAGTAGCTCATAACCATATATAGCGAGATCTAGTGCCCTCTTCTGGTATGCAGGCACACATGCAGGCAGAACACTATAAATAATAAATCTTTAAAAAATGCAAACGTGGTACATTTACACAATGAATACTACTCACCAATTAAAAACAATGACGTCATGAAATTTGCAGACAAATGGATGGAACTAGAAAAAAAAAACCCTCCTTAGTGAGGGAACCCAGAAAGACAGACATGATATCTATTCTCTTGTAAGTGGATATTAGCTGTAAAGTAAAGGATAAACGTAAGACGAACAGAAGCTAAATAACAAGGAGGGCTTAAGGAAGAATGCTAGGATCTCCCCGGGAGAGAAAAATAGAAAGGTATTGTGGGTAGACTGGGGTGTGGGGAAGGAAGGGTCAGGTCGGGGGAATGGAAAGGAGACAGTACTGGGAAAGAGGATTGGAATGGGAGGCATTTTGTGAGGTAGAAACCCGGTGCAATTGAAACTCCGTGAATCTACGAGAGTAAACCTAGCAAAGCCTGCCAGTAAAGAGGGACACGAAGCCTGAACTGGCCATCTTCTGTAACCAGGCAAGGCCTCAAGTGGAGGATTGGGACATCAAACTACAAAACCTCCCACCTCCAGTTTGTCCTGCCGTCAGTGTTCTGGGTCTGGAGCCTAACAGGATCATCATCATAGAGACCAGAGAGGCTTCATCCAACAACCGATGGCAGCAGATGAAGAGTCCCACAGCCAAACATTAGGTGGAGCTTGGGGAGTCCTGCACGGGTGGGGGTGGGGTGGGGAGGGGGAGGAGTGTTGTAGGATATTTGATCCCAGTGTGAATTGTAAAACCCTGTTTCTTGTTTGGCGTGGTTCAGCCCTATCACACACCTTTAATCCAAGAACTTTCTGTTTATTGTAAACAGGTGATTATGGTCTTTTTCAGCCAACCCTAGCACACACCTTTAATCCAAAGGTTTTCTGTGCACAGGCTTAAATAAAGTTAACCCTAGGTCAAGAGGAGAAGCAAGAAGCTATCTGACAGTGATTAAAGAGTAGGAGGACCTTGAGTTGAAGGGAGTTTAAATAGAAAGGCTTTAGCTTTTTGGCTTTAGCTTGGGCTTCAGCTCTCTGGCTTTTTGGGCCTTTTGGGCTTTGAGCTGGTAAGCCTTTGCCTTCAGTATTTTTGGCCTTTTGCCTAGGCTGTCAGCTGAGCTAGTGAGCCTTTTGGTTTTTTTGTTTGTTTGTTTGTTTTCCATCTGGACCTGAGCTGACAAGGAAGGTCAGCTGGGTGCTTTCTCTGCCTCTCTGGGATAGCAGGTTTTCACCCCACCATCTGGCTCCTGAGTCTTTATTGGTAAAATAGGGATTTTCATTTTTGGTTGGGATTTTCATTTTTTTAAGACAACAGAGGAGAAGGAAACCAGAGAGGTCAAGGATACCACAAGAACTTGGCCCTCAGAATCAACTGACAGGCATTCATGGAGGCTCGAAGAGATCAGGGATCCAGTAGGAATCTGACCTAGGCCTCTGTAGGTATGTTATGGCTGAGCAGTTTGGTGTTCTTGTGGGGATCCTAACAGTGAGAGCAGAGACTGTCTCTGAGTCTTTTGCCTACTTATGAGACCCTTTTCCTCCTACTGGGTTGCCTAGTCCAGCCTTGATGTGATGGTATGCTCTTAGTCTCATGGTATTTGGTTGATGTCCCTTTGAGGCCTGCTCTTTTGTAAGGGGAGGCAGGGAAGGCAGGGTCTGGAGGAGAGGGAAGGTTGGGGAGGAAGACAAGAGGAAGGGGAGGGAGGGGAGGTAAGGGAGGGAGAGGAAGCTGTAGTCAGGATTTAATATATGAGTGAAGAATAAAAAAATGACACAAAGAAATTTGAATTTAGCATTTCTACTATTGGCAAGGGGATAGGAATGTTTTTCACACAAATTAAAATGTACAGTAGCTGTGAATAAACAAAAATAAAATCTGTGATAAATATTAGTTTCTTGAAAGTTGAATTTGTGGTGTGATTTTGTACAGCGGTGCCCAGACCTAGCTGCACATCACCACAAATACAAAGCTTTTTTTAAATAGAAAAATATGATGTTCGTTATAGGAACCCTGATTTTACAGATCTTAAATGGGTTTAGGTTAGGTTATTTATTTTCAAAACATTTTGATAATTCTATTATCTCCTCAGATAGGTTGAAAACATCTGTGATTAACAGATATGTGAAGTGCTGTCCTGTAATTATTTTTAGAGCATTCTTCTTTGTGGCTTTATAGAGAATGTGGTGGGACAGGACTGTTTAGATTTGATGGAGAATCCATGCAAAGAAGTGCGGGCTATGTGGATTCAAGCCAGCTGCAGTTTCATTATTACTCCTTATCATAGTCACCCCTTCTGTTGATGAAGACAGAAACCCAGGGTATAGGTAGGAACAGACAGATGTAAACTTTTTGGAAAAATATTTAACCACTTGAAATATATATACTTTTAAACAAAGCAATAAAACGTAGATCTTTAAAACATTTGAATGATTTTCCTCGGCAGCAGTATTTTATAATTAGGTGTGATTTTTATCCAATGAGATTTTTCGTATGTGGCATCTTCCATTAGAATAATCAGGTAAAATGTTCTAATGTGAATGTTTTCTTTTTGTCTCTTTAAGATGATGAAAAGGGTTCACATTGTTGCAAAATGCACCTAAAAAATAATTATGCCACTTTCTGCTTTGGATAAATAGTTCACACAATGAAACTTGTTTCCGGTGATAAATGCTTATATTTGATGATGGAAAGAAATTATGCATCATAAGTAGAAAAGAAACGGTTTCATAAGAAGTTGTAAGATTTTCATTGCATATACTATAAAGTGGTTTATTTTTTTAGAATGTTGCTGATACAACATGTTTATTGTGAGTTTACTGTAATGCTTTAAAAAAAACCAATTAGCTTCTTACAGACTTATTTCTGATAGATCATTTTACAAAATCTAAATACTTCTCATATACTAACTACTTGCCTTTATTTGTTTGAGCAGTAAGAAAACATAACTTTAAAATGTCTGTATAACAGTAGAATAATATAATAATTATTATCTCAGAAAAAAAAAGCTCTCTAGGGACTGAGAGTTAATTCAATAATTTTCAGGGATTTTAGGCACTATTTAGAATCTCTAAGTATGAACTGTCACTGAATAATTTTCCCATAAAGTAAATTAAAGGATAACTATACTCTTTCTTATTAAAAATATTAATTGACTCCCCTTGGGGATGCAGCCTTGCCAAACCACAGAGGAAGACACGCAACCAGTCCTGATGAGATCTGACAGGCTAGGGTCAAATAGAGGAGGAGGACCTCCCCTATCAGTGGACTAGGGGAGGGTCATAGGGAGAGAAGAGGGAGGGGGGATGGGATTGGGAGGAGATGAGAGAGGGGGCCACAGCCAAGATACAAATAGAATAAATTGTAATAAATGATAACAATAAAAAGTAAAAATGAAAAGAAATAATCAAAAATTTCAAAAAAGAAATTGTAAAATACTGTGTAGATCATTTCCTAAAGTGTTATCTCAGGAGAAACAAAATGCTATTGCCAATCTACTTTATTATTTTTCTAAAGTAATAACCCCTCACATATTGTTGTAATTGCATTCCTTTGAGAGAAGTTAAAAAACAAGTTGCTATTACATAAACTATTAATATGCCAAGTATCTGAGTAAATTTGTAGTCAATGGGTTCTGGCTGTGAATGCATTTTAAAGCCTGTAAGAAAGGCTATGCCTGTGTACCCTGTTACGGCTGCCCATCCATTCCAGTATGTATGTCACCCACACTCAGCCCATGTGACAGCCTCTTTCTTAGACCTCCCACTGTCCAGTCCCTTCTTTATCACAGGCTCTCACCAGACTCACCTGCTCCCTCCCATGTCTCCTCCCAATTCCACCCTCCCTCCCTCATCTCCTCCCATGCCCCTATACAAGTCCACTGATAGCAGATGTCTCCTCTCCTTCCATCTGACCCTAGCCTATCAGGGCTCAGGACTGGCTACATTGTCTTCCTCTGTGGGCTGGGAAGGCTGCTCCCCCATCAAGGGGAGATGATCAAAGAGCCAGCCACTGAGTTCATGTCAGCGACAGTCACTGTTCCTCTTACTAGGGAACCCACTTGCAGACTGAGCTGCCATGGGCTATATCAGTGCAGGGGTTCTAAGGTTATCTTCATGCATGGTCCTTGGTTGGAGTATCAACCTCAGACCCCTTTGCCCAGAATTTTTGGTTCTGTTGCTCTTCTTGTGGAGCTCCTGTCCCCTCCAGATCTTTCTATCTCCCCCTTCTTTCATAAGATTCTCCAAACTCCAAAGTTTGGCTATGAACCTCAGCATCTGCTTTGATACCCTGCTGGGTAGAATCTTTCAGAGACCCTCTGTGGTAGGCTCCTGTCCTGTTTCCTGTTTTTTCTCTCTTCTGATATTCATCCCATTTGCCTTTCTGAGTAAGGGTTGATAATCTTACCAGAGTCCTCCTTCTTGCTTAGCTTCTTTAGGTGTACAGATTTTAGTATGTTTATCCTATATTACATGTCAAATATCCACTTATAAGTGAGTATATGCCATGTGTGTCTTTCTGTTTCTGGGATACCTCACTCAGGATGATCTTTTCTAGTTCCCACCATTTGCCTGCAAATTTCATGATTTCCTTGTTTTTAAATGCTGACTTGTTTTTTTCCAAAGAACAAGCAAGAATGTTTGTTTAGGTGTCCCCTTTCATTTTCACTTGTTGTTTCCTTGTCTTCCTTTGTGTACTATTGATTATTCCAAGTCTTCATTTTTATCACTTATTTCATCTTTCTCAAGAAGAAGTCTTCAATTTTTATTTTATTGAAAACATATTTTATTTTAAAGATATATTTTGAAAAGAAACCTGAAATTTAAATGTCATCTGGCAGCTTCAACTCCATTTTCTTTTATCTTTGGCTTTTGTTTCATAGTTTGCAACTTTTACTTCCTCTTAGAAAATGAGATTTTATTTAATTTCTCCCCATTCTTAGAGCCATTCATTCTTCGAGGATGTCTCCTGATTTTTTATTTTGTTTATTTTGTTTTATTTTATTTATGTTGTTGTTGAGGCACACCAACACTGAGACATGTCTAGGACTTACTGCTTAGCATAACCACAGCCATTTTGTTTTTAAGTCTCCATTTTGATCATAAGGTGAAATTAAGTTTCTCAGACTCTGCCTGCTTGAGAACTTGAATAGACTTTTACTTACAATTCAATACTTACTGAATTTTCTGCTTGAATTAGTGCTATATGGTCTACTTTAAACTACAGTACCCTGCTATGTTCCTTTCTCCTGGAACAGTGGGGAACTGGGAAATCCCCAAGCCTATATCCTAGCCAATCACCTTAAAATGCTTTGTCTAGCTACCTAGATGCAATGTACTTGGAAATGTTTTGTTTAGCTGGTCAAAATGATATAATGCTGTTCTCCCCTGTCTTCCTACACCTGGTTACTTGGTTGTTACCTGGTTACAGTTTTTCTTATAGAAAGCCTGCCTAAGAAACGGACCCATGTCACACTTTGGCTCCTGAGTCTACTCTGTGTTGTTGACCAGTCAGTCTTTGTTCAGCATTCAATAAACTTCCACCTACCTGAGTTTGGTGTCTGAGTGGTCAGTGAGTGGCTATTTCTGAACCACAACACTTTTCTTTGATATTTTTTTGCTGAGGACTCTTCTAATTTTCCTCCTTCATTCTTTCTTACAATGGTAGCTGTCATTTACCAGGTACTTAGGCACTGTGCTGACTATTTCTACAAGTTGATGGCTATAATTTATATTTAACTGGGGAAGAAGTTGAGCCTTAGAGTAGAGACTCTATGCTTAAATTTTTTTCTGTAGATTGAAAGACTCAGCTTTTTCCGTAATCCCTGGGGTGATGAGAGGTTGGTTGACTTAGAAACAAACTACAATGGCAAAAGGTTCATTTTGTGTTATGCTTTCAGAGGTTTCCTGTTTGGTTGGCTGCGGGGATTTTGAGTGTGTGGGGAAGCAGAACATAGTGGCTGGGAACAAAGTCACTCACTCTATGAGCTGAGAGTAGAGAGGAAAAGCAAAGGGGACCAAAGGAGTTGGGTCTCAGTATTACCATTAAGCACACAGCCTATAGTGACCCAACTTTTTCCCATCATGCCCTACCTCTTAAAGGTCCCACTTACTCCCAGTGGCACATAGATTGATAAGTAAGCTTCTTATCCATTCTCCTCCAACTATAGGCAAATTAAATTCTGTGCGAATTCCTAAAAACTGGGTGACCAGGCTGTTATAAGACCTCATAGTCATAACCCTCATTATCTACCAGTTGTAGATAGTCTTTATTGGACTGATGTGTGGCTTAGTCTTCTATAATTTTTGCTTAAAAAAAAAAAGTAAACAATGGGACCTAATGTCAAACCTATGTAGCTAGCTTGGTTGTTTCTTTCTGAGGTACTGTTAACGAGTGTCACATTATTCCAGGGGTGGGTAGAAACACCACAATCTCCTTTTTATGTGCTTTTGTTGTTTACTGCAGCAGCAATTGAGATTGGGTCTCAGTCTCCAGAAACACAAGGTGAGTGGAGAGATAAGGAACACAATGTTTCCTGTTTCAAAACACAGTGCCACTCTCCACAAAACACATTGTACAACCCAAGCATTTTTGAGTGAGTGATCGACATTGTACCTTCCCTGTATCTTCTTAGATGGGTAGGTTTTTTTTTTCTATTTAAATGAACATTCCCGAGTCAAGTTATATTTATCAATAGGTCTGTTCAGTGATCTAGGTAACATAGTTATGGGGAAAAAAAACCGCTCTTACTTTCTGTCAATAGCTTGACAATCAACATTAGTTTTTGTTGGTTTTCATCTTTTTGTCAATACATTATTTTTCACACATTATTTTACGTGTATGGGTCTTTGGCCAGCACATATTTCTGTATACCATGTGTATCCAGTGCTCAATGAAGTCAGAACAAAGTAGATCCCCTTGAAGTGCAATTATAGGTAGTTGTGAGTTGCCAAATGGTTGCTGGGAATCAACCCAGGTCCTCTGGAAGAGCCTTCATTGCTCTTGACTGCTCAGCTATACCGCAATGGTTGCTGGGAATCAAACCCAGGTCCTCTGGAAGAGCCTTCAGTACTCTTGACTGCTCAGCTATGCCGCAGGCTGTTGGTTGATATTTTTATCAGGCAGGGGAAACAGGTGGCATCAAAGAACAAAAGCTAGGTGCTTTCTTGAGTAGCAAGTTCAGCAGTTTTGTTTTGTTTTTTTAAATCATGGTTTAATTATTTTTCAACTGTTGTATTTTTGACTTACGTATTTTTCTCAGAACTCTCAGGCTTATATCATATCATATATTAGGGCAGAAGGTTCATTATAGTGTGACAGATCCTAAATTGCTGTTTCTCTTTCTCTTTTATTTTCTTTCTTTCTTTCTTCCTTCCTTCCTTTCTTTCTTTCTTTCTTTCTTTCTTTCTTTCTTTCTTTCTTTCTTTCTTTCTTTCTTTCCTTCTTTCCTTATTTCTTTTCTCTTTCTTTCCTCCTTCCTTCCTTCCTTCCTTCCTTCCTTCCTTCCTTTCTTTCTTTCTTTCTTTCTTTCGATTTGACTAAGGAAGGCTGAGAATGACCTTTGTTTTCCCATTGTTGTTGCCAATGTTTACTCCATGGAGAGAGTCTGCCTACTTTTACATTCCTTTCCTTATTTGGATCTTTGCCTCATAATTTCGTGGTTGAATAATTCACAAGCACTCTCAAGAGTATCTGTGATTTCAGTTGTTTTTAATACAATGGTGCTAACCTTTGGTTTTCAATTCTACATTTCTCAAAAGCCTTTCTTTACAAATTACTTTGAGAAGAATTGGAAACAACACACATAGAATTCAGGAGGCACGTAGTTTTCAGTACGTGTAAATGAAATATTTCTATGATAGAATTCATATGCTTATATCCCTACATAGTTCAATCTAAAAAAAACAAAAACAAAAACAAAAAACAAAGCAATGAGCTGTTAATCTATTCATGGGGCTGGAGAGATGGCTAAGTGTTAAGAGAACTGATTTCCTTCCAGCCCCCATTGGAAGCTCACAACCACCTGTACGTCCAGTTCTAGGAGAACCCCATTCTGTCTTCTGGCCTTTATGGGCACCAAGCAAACAAGTCACAGAGACATGCAGGCAAAATACCCATACACATAAAATAAAACCCACATAAGGTAAATTTATATTAATAGTAAAAAAAAAAAGCAGGAATATAGCAGGAATATAAAATTAAACGCAACACTAAATCTTCCAGATGTGCACAGGTAAATTATGAAACATATAGGACATTGTAATCTTTAAAGTGTGCTTGTGGGGTATATGCTTCTTTTGAAATCCCTTTTAAATACAAACTTATCTTTATTTATAACTGTTTGGTTTCAGACATCCGTGGGTCCCTACCTGCTGCAGGGTGTGGCTTATATACCCTCTACGCTGAATTCCTGAGCCCCAGGATGAGGCTTCCCCTCCTCAGAGGCCTTTCATTATATAAACTAGACATTTTGGTTCCCTTTGCTCTTCCCTTCCTTCCTCTTTCCCCACTTCCCCCTTCTTCTCCCTCTCCTCTCTCCTTTTGTGACTCTCCTCATCCTCTCCCTTTCTCCCTCCCTCTCTCCCTCTCTCTCTCCTTTCCTCCCTCTCCTTTTCCCTCTTCTCCTCCCGCACTAATCCCAACAAATCTGAATTTATATGACTTCAACTCACTATTAGCTCATTCTGTTTTATTTCTACCAATAACAGCTAAACATTTTTTTTAACCATTTAAGTTCTTACTACCTTACAAATGTACAGTGGAGATTCCAGGTGTTATTTGTGCAATATTACAATAATAGAGTGAGTACAGAAACAATTCAAGGATCTTCCCACCTTCTCTTAAGTCAGATATGAAAGAGAGAAAACTCATAGTCCACTTGTTTGTAACAGGCTGCATAATGGCATCCCCCATATGACCATGTTTTAATCTCTGAATCTGTGAATCTGTAACTTTATGAAGCCAGACTTTCAGATGGAGTAAAGAATTGGCATGGAAGATCAGTACAGATTGTCTGTGGTATTCCTTAGGAAGCTATAGGATCATTTGAGGGAGAAGGGAGGCAGAGCATTGGTGCCAGATATGCTCTGCAAAAAAAGGCCAGTGACAACTTTAAGAATGGAGGAGCCAAGGGATGTGGAGGAGCACAAAAAACTAGAAAAAGTAAAAAGTAGATGCTCTCATGAGAAGTCAGAGGAGAACAAGGCCCTTCAGTCACCCTGCTCAGCAGTGCAATGCCTCCAGAACAGTAAGATGACAGACTTGTATTGCTTTAAGCAACTAAATTCAAGGTGATTTGCTATGACAGCAATAGGACATGGACACGGGTATTGATCAAAGGTCTCTTAAAAGCCATGTTATTCCTATGATGTAGATCCTTCAATGGCTCCTCAGTGTTCTCGGCATGAAATCAAGATCTGTAGTTTATCCATAAAGACTTTTGTCTCTCTTCCTTAACTACCAACTCAGAGCTTGATCTGCTTATGTCGTGGTAGCTTTCCTATGCCCCGGTGCTTTTGTACACACTGCAATCCCTGACTCGCTGGCCCAATTTTACTACTGTGTGTTTCTAGTTCCTACCTGTCCCTATAAACTCATCTTTGCTATTATGTGCTCTGCAAAGCCTTGCTTATAAATACTGGCAAGAGAAAAAGTCCTCTCAGCTTGAGGTTGCTTTTGTCAAATGTAATCTCTAACAAATTATATATAAATGCTCTCTCTCTTTCACACACACCCCTCCTATCTTCTCATTTGATTAAGCTTCTTGGGAGAGGTACTAACGTTCCATCTAAGTAGCTAATATGCTGCCTGATTCTCAGAGGCCTCAATAAATATTCCTTTCCCAATTGTCCACTTGATTGATGATCACCCATTTCCTGTCTCATAGTTTTAAAATTTCTATTATTCAGCACTCAAATATGAATTTATCACATGATAGAGTGAATTTATCCCACTGTCTCTTCTGGCTGCTGTTCTATTTCTCCTTTCATGGGAAATGGCAGTGTTTACCCATGAGGCTCCCATTTTTCTAACTCCTTGATGTGTTGATTTCCTACTGTTGTGGCTTTGCTTTCTCTGAGGTAACCAATGAACTGCTTCTAGAGATTCTCCTTGACTTCTCTGATAATTTTGACCACCATTACCTTGAACCTTTTTTCTTGTTTAGCTATACATAGTAGTTAAGTGGTAAAGAAACTTGCCCAGAAGCCATATGTCTCCTGGGTGCCCGTTGCCCTGGTAACATCCTCATAGCCATAGCTTCCAAGGTCTTGCCAGGAGATGGTGATAACATGTATCACCACGTTTAAGGAAGTCCAAATTATGGGTCTGCATCAGTAAGCTTTTGTTAACCAGCAGTTCCTTATACGTGGTCCAGGGGCCCTTTTTCTCTAAGTAGTATTATGCAGTAGTAGAAGCCAATTTCTGCTCTTACTAGGTTATCATGGTGATAATTTTCTTAACTCTTTTCCTGTAGTTGTAATCAAGAGGGAACTGTTTTGATCCTTTCTGAAACATTTTCACACCCCATTTCCCCTCATTTCAAGATTTGCCCACTACTTCCTAGATAGTCTACTTTGATTCCTTCCCTTGACAGTAGAGCCCTAATTTAATCCATCACCTTATTCTGAAAGTCAGCACCTACAACGATTCCAGGAATGATGTAGCTATTTAAGAAATATCAATGGATAACAATAGCAGAGTTATAAGGCATATTCCAAAAATCATGACTGGATTCTGTACTGCTTTGCATTGGTATAAGCTAAACATGGAAGAAAATATGATACCCCATTGATTCATTGATGGACTGAGGGAACATTACTACCAAACTTTTTTGGGGATAAGAAAACCAAAAACCATCTCCACATAATTCCAAGTTAAAAACACCTGCATCCATTTCAAACACAGCAGCACAAAAGTGAAAAGGAACACGATAAAGGAAAATGGAAGGAGAACGGCACAATTCCTTAGGCGTCTGAAGTGCAGGATGGTATACTCTCAAGGTAGCCAGGAGGAACAGGAAGCCAAGCAGAAAATTCGGACTATGAGCATTACACAGATACGGTTCCCGCTGACCAGTTGTATGATTTCCCAAAGTTAATTAACTTTCTTGTGCTTTAGCACAGGTCCGTGAGTGCACCTAACACCAGCTCCCCATTTTCAGCTGAAATGATATAGTTAGGATTAATGAGGTGGTACCGAGAAACGTCTCCAGTTACAGGAAGAGCGAGTCAGCAGAAATATAAGCCCTTTAATTTTCCCATTGGAGATCCAAGGGTTGAGTGAGATGAGCATGAATTGCAGCAAAGCTGCCTTAATTGAGTCTTCATAGGCCAATTAGAACAAAAATCAACACATTTTAAGAATTTGATCCATATATACAGACAATTAAATGAACTCAGATGGACTTATATAATCTTGTTCTTTAGTAAAAGGCTTTGCATTTAAATTGTTCTTGTAGTTGCTTCCACACCCACATAACTGATCAGCTTTATTATTTGTTGTTTGCAAAACAAACAAACAAACAACCCACCAAAAAACCCAAGAAGAAAACCTCAATCTCTTTTTAGGTATAAGACTAAACTCATTTATATTTTAATTCAATTTTTAAATTTAAGTTAGCATACAGAACTGCACTTATGGCATTCAGTACTGGAGATCTTAAATCACATTCTAAAGAAACTATGCTGGACAAATTATATTTCACGGTAGAGGACAAAACTGAGAAGTTTATTAGTTACACGTCGGATGCTTTCTTTGCCAAGGGAAAGGCCAAGGCAGATGGGCAAGCTGAGAAGCACGTGCACACTAAACCAAAGCTAAGTGTGAATGATATGCCACAGTGTGTAAAGGCTCCCCCAGCACCTTACAGTACAGGCTCTTGAAAGGCGTGAGCACGCGGGAACAACTGGTCACCTTCCTTCCTGGATCGTAGACTTTCCAGCCAGCAAAACCGAGTGTTCAGGGTGTTCAGCGTTCATCTGCTGGCTCACAGGAAATATTGTCAGTCTTCTCTCTGAGGAAACCCGAGGTCCCATTGTTTTCTCTCTTGCTTACAGCAGCCTTTTAAGAGAGCAGGAGCTGGAGGGTCTGTGGACGGGAGCATTTCTCGCAGTGTGTTTTCAGTCTGTGAGGTTCGCTGTCACAGACTAGTTACAAGAACTAGCCGTCACTAGCTAGTTACGATGGCTGGATTAAAAAAAAAGAAGTTGGGAGAATTTTATAAACTGCCATGTTTAGTGAGTAAAATACTCAAGAGCATATGTTTTATATCGTAAGACCGTATTTCAGTACATCAATATTAAGCCGCAAATCCAGAAAAAAAATTTGTTGGAAACCCCAATGGGACCACTTCCGGTGGCTTGTGACAAATGGTGTAACTGATGTCCTCCTGTGACAGCTCCAGGGCTCGCCCAGCAGGACCGAACATCCTCTCTCATTCCATCAGTGAATCAGCAAGGCATCTTATTTTCTTCTGTTCTTAGTTTATATTAATGCAAAACAGTGTAGAGATGTGATTAGTAGTCTTGAAAGTTAGTTACTATGGAGTGAAAATTTATCCTTTCAGACCAGGAAAGGTCCATACATGGATACTTTATGGAGACTAAAAGACAGAGAAACATTTTTACCACAAGGTGGCAGTAAAAACTATCTATATTAAGCAGGCGATTCCAAATAAAACCTGACTTCAGCCGGATCTCTGAGGACACGATTGTCAGAATAAATAGCCTCTCCTAATGCGGTGTATGCAGAGAGCCTCAGCAAAGCTGCTTGCTTACAGCCTCTGTGGATAAGCACAGTCCAGATTGCAAGCCGGATAAGCTGGGCTATTCCGAGGCCCTCAGCGAATGCCTGTTTTTGAATTAGAGAACAAAATTGTGGTGGAATATTTGTATTTGCTTTGGTTCGATTCAAGGAACAATTAAGATAATAAATTATAGGTAAACATTCCTAAGATGTGAAGTCTAGGAGCTTCGAGGAGCTCCCTATCACAAATGCTTAATTTAAACTGCCTTTTGTTGTTGTTGTTTTTTTGTATGAAAAAAAAAAATTATATAAGATTTTGAAAATGTTTTCTGGCTTGCTATTTTTGAACTCTATTACTGTTTTTTAATCTCAAAAACTTTCTCTTCAGCCTTTTTGTCTTTGTCACAAAGATAATATTGTCTACTTTTATAAAAGACAGACAATTGTGTTCCGGAAATCTGGTCCATAGAGCAGTAGAAAGTCCACTAAGATTTAGTTCACCTAAACCATGCCCAAGTGGAAACAGATAAACATTGCAAAAAACAAAAGATGAATGAGACTTTTTTTTTTTTCTGGTGAAGGATTGGAGGTTCCATCACCGGGAATGCGAAGGACAAGGAAATGTAGACTAGAAGAACGTCCAAGTTCTTTTAATGATGTTCATGAGGGAAGTTAAGCTCCACATACATTTAGAACTTGATAATATCTCCGAACCCCATGACAAGCCAGAGCTCCTAATGCATTTGGGCAAAGGAAAACTTTGCTTTGGCAGGAGTAATGGATGAGTCTCCCATCCGTGCACCTGGCAGGATGCCGGCATGTCAAGCTATTCTGGGTTGGACTCAGAGCTGGAACCACGAAGCCAAGGTGAGACACCTGGACAAGCATGCCTACTGCCTTCACTCCATATCTCTTGTGCAAGGCTGTAGTGTTTATACTTTTTTTTTTTTTAAAAGACCTTGCTCAATTGACGGGCAGCGTTACAAAAATTACATATGTCTAAATTTAGTGTGATTCTCTAAAACCACCGTTCAAAAATGAGGGAGTGATCTTTCTGGAATCTATAAATAGTAAAGATATAGGTTTTTGAAGTCTGTCATGCCATGATGCTCTGTCAGTTGCTCTATTTTGAATTTCAAAACGCTGTTGTTGAAGCTAGCTCAAACAACGGACTGATCAGTGGTATCTAAGGGTAAGGATGCAATTCATACGACAGCTACTCAACAGAATAAATAACAAGTAAGAGAAAATTTGACGTGGAGTTAACAAATATTCCAGAACAAGGATGGGTGCTGGAATTTGAGGCCACTGACAAGGATGAAGAAATTTAAAAAACTAGAGTGGACTGGACTTCTTTGCAGGGGTGTAGTGGTTAATGAAGCAATGAGGCATAGAAACATAGGCACATTTACACACCTTTAGATGTAAATACCAAACTGGAGTCAGCACAAGGTATTGTATTTCTAAGTCAAACAATCATAACTATTTCATTTATTATTACCACCTTATACAGAAAAGGCATGCTTTCTCCTGATCAAAAGAACATCCAGAGGGGAAATTTGTTTTGCTGTATTTTATTTAGGTTGAAAAATATAAAATATAAGACCCTGGGGTAGCTTAGTGGGCAAGGGTAATCGCTATCAGACCTATTGAGTTAGTTCAATACCTGGGGCCCACACAGTGGAAAGAGAGGACCATTCTCTGATTTTCACAAATGCATCAGGTGTGTGCATGAAATAAACAAGTCAACCGACATACAAATAAATACATAATTAAATGTTGAAGGCTCCCACCCACCCCTGGGTGCCCCTCTCTGGACCCCAGACCAGGCCTCATCACACCCAAACACCAATTGCCAACACAAAGAGATCCTTTATTAAGCAAGGCAAAGAGACAAGGTGGTTGGATCTGAATTGGGCAGAAACAGCAGCAAATAGCTTTGTAGGGGGGATTTTAAAAGGAAAAAAGGTCTGTGTTAGAATGAGCCAGGGTGAGCTGGTAAGATCTGATTGGTCAGTGATGGTAGCTAAATGGGGATTTTGATTGCTGGACTTTGATGTCTTGATAGTTGGACCTTGTTGATCAGCTTCAGGAATGAGTCAGGCATAAGGAAGTGACCATCCAGTACCCTCCCTTGGGCCTTCCTTGTTACTTAGTTTCTTTGGGTCTGTGGATTATAGTATGGTTATCCTATACTATAGGTCTAATTTTCACTTAAAAGTGAGTACATATCGTGTGCCTCTTTCTGGGTCTGGGTTTCCTCGCTTAGGATGATCTTTCCTAGTTCCATTCATTTGCCTGCAGATTTCATGATTTCTTTGTTGTCAGTAGTAGTCTGGCAGGGCTGCCTTGTTTGGCCTCAGTGGATGAGGATACACGCTCGGTCCTGATGTGACTTGAGGTGATTGGGAGGGTTGATATGGGGGGAGGGGACTTCCCTTTTCTGGGAGGAAAGGGAGAGGGGAAGAAGGAAGGTGTGGAAGGGAGGACTGGGAGGAGAGGAGGGAGGAGGCACCTTGGGATGTAAAGTAAATAAACTGACATAAAATATAAATAAATCAATAGATAAAAGAAGTGACCCAATAAGGGAAAGGACCTTGGCGGCTAGCTCTAGGAATGTGGATGTGTCTAAATAAGGACATCCACTTGCTTTGAGAGCGGGAAAGAGCTGGGGAGGGCAGTGCCTGCCAGTACCATGTTTGCCATGGTTGGGCCTATTAGAGCCCTTCAGATGTAACAGAAAAAGTTGAAAAATTTCAGTTCCCATTCCACTAATTTTCTTTCTCAATTTAGTTAATGAATGTAAACTATTAACTTAAAATTAAGCTTACATGAATATTAAAATTACTGAGGTAATCGACCTACACCTACACCTACAGAGCCACCATCCTTTGTGACACACGGAAATGCTTGCCTCACAGGACTGGCAAGGGCTCTGCATGGCACTGTTGTTATTTAGCCAGGAAATAAAATTCGCTAACCTTAGTGACAATATCATAATTTGAAGTGACAACAGACACTGTGCTTATGCCTGTAGATACTCACAAATGCTCATCTCAGGGCTACAGCCAAGGAGACTCACAGAGTGCCTAGAGATACCCAGAACAAGGCTGAAAGTTACATCTCCCAGATTTCCTATCCACCTTATTACATCCAGAAAATATGTTATCATATAAACTATAAACTGAATGTTGAAAGAACAACTCAGAAGTCAGTAACCTTCTATTCATTATTTCTTTTTATCCATTCATTAAATTACTGGAATGCTTTTTTCAGGTTTGCCTATGGGTAATTCAGGAGGGCTGGATCAGTCCCTCAGAAGGTAAGAGCACTAGCTGTTTCCAGAGGACAAGCGTTTGGTTCCCAGTGTTCACTGTGGGCTGAGCATACTGTCTGTGACTCCATCTCCAGGGGCTCTGATACTTTCTTCTGGTCTCTGTGCACACACACACACACACACACACACACACACACACAGGAAATAAAATAAAACAGATCTTTGGAAGAATAAGTTGTCTGTCAGCATTTGTTTTCGGGTCCTTAGGTTGTACTCTGACTTCTCTTGGATAATTGTTGAAGAGGAGAATTCTGTGTATTTGATGCATGTATGTCCCACATTTAAAAAGGTCTTTAAGTCTTCCCTTTGCAATGTTCTACCATTCATTGCACTTATCTATCTATCTATCTATCTATCTATCTATCTATATTATAACCAAGTGACTTCTGTTTTGAATCGAGGCTGTAAACAGAGTTACTGCATTCATTGTCAACAATGCTGGCACATAAACTAACAAGTGTCACTGAAATAGGAGAAAACATTCCTCGCCTTTAAGCCTTGTCATAGATGGCATATCTTCACGAGGCTGCCGGGAAGTTTACAAAAACAGGCGTGCATGGCAGTGAGCGTGCTACCCAGCACGTGGCTCATGTCGGTGCGTCGGCTGTAGCTATCACCTGGGCCAAACGATATGTTAGGGTGAGAGAGAAGATGCAAGCCCAGAGCTGCGCAGGCGAAGCCGCCACTGTGCTCCCCCACTGCCTTCCCCCCCTGAGGAGCAGAGCTGGTAACTGCCGCCTTCAGCTGCATCACTGGCTAATCATGTATTTTCATGTAGGCCTAATGGTTGAAAGCCAGTCTGAAGGGGGAAAGCACAAGAAGGGAGGAGCAGAACCTGATTATATTTCAAACTGCAAAATGAGAAAATAATGTAAGAGAAGCATGGTAAGCTGGAAATTATAACAATTTCAGGCTGAGCACAATTTCCTAAGGACTTTCCAACAGCTTCTTTCTCCAAACTGAGACAGTCAGCTTTAAACCTACAACTGCTTTTAACCATGGCAGGTTGGCTCTTGTTCTGATAAACAATCAGTGATGATGGCATCTAGGGACCAAACTCCCCTCTCCCTCTCTCTTTCCCTCTCTCCCTCTCTCTCTCTCTCTCTCCTACTCCCTTCCTCTCTCTCCCCTGTCTTCTCCTCTCACCTCTTCCCTCCCTCTCTTCCTTACTCTTTTTGTTATTAAATACAGTAATCTTTAAGGCTCTTTAATCTGCAAGTGGCACTATTAAATACAGGGGTGGAAAAAATATCAGGTTTGTAAAGAAGCTGAATTTTTACAAAGGGAAACCTTGTGCAAATGTGTGGTTTACTCAGAACTATCAACAACATGGGTTTATTACCTAGTAAGGAGTCTTCTAAACATCCTTTTGCTGATCTAAAAACTCAAGATGTCCAAGGTACTGTGGCTAAGCTCTGTTCCCAGTCCCAAAGTAGAAAATGGGGCCCTTCATGAAGATCTTCTGTGTAATTAAGTGTTGATTCCGATACAGACCATATTGATATTAAATTGACTTAGTAGAAATACATAGCAATTTTGGTCCAAATGGAATTGAATTAAGATTAAGAGAAGTACAAGGGTTATACCTCAACAACCAAGTGCAAGCAAGGAAAAGTTTAATGTCCTCAGTGAGCCTCACTGATGCTTTAGTTGGTAAAATGCACATATTCTCTGAGTGCCCATTTTCCTTTCTGTTGAAATAATTCTCTAACCTACCTAGAAGGTAGGTTGCCCTAAAGCCAGGGACTGCTCTGAGGTACGTTTAAAGGCTCAAGTGAGAGAGGCCAGACATAAGGCAAGCTAAGTCTCAAGCTTGTGAGAAACAATGTGAATCAAGGGAGTGGGAGCTAATATAAAATCTTTAAATGCTGGAGATGGCGTAGTGCTACTTGGGGACCATTCATCATCAATATATTGACCTGCCTATGCATTTTCCCTGCATTCACCAGGTAAGAAAATCACACATTTCCCATTGTGCTTATTTAAAAACCAATACTGCAAATACAGGAAAAGGAAGACAAATCAAAACTATGTAGGCTTTAGAGATCCCACTGGACGCTACTAATATGCTTCATCTTATTTTATAATTCATTCACATTCTTGAACAACATTTACCTATCCTACTCATATGGTGCTTGTAACGGAAATGTTCATACAACCACAACGTGCATTTTAAGATGTGTGTCTGCCATCCTGGTTTCCGTACAGCCTAAAGAATGTGTAGCTAAGTGCAGGAGAGGCTAAGGATGTTTTCCCAGGAGATCTAGGGGATAACACGGTAGATTACACACACACAGAACTCCACAGTTGCCCTTATAACCCCATGGACGTGCCACTAGTATTGTGATATTTTTGCTCCTCCAACCGGGATGCAGAGTGCATTTCTCTCTCTCTCTTTTTTTTGTCTCTTTCTGTCTTCAGGGATAACTCTGAAAAACAGGTTTATGAAGAAATGTCATATTTCTTGGCTCCAGGTCTTTACAGTGTCTGCTGTTAGAATCACTACGGCATCTTGAAAACCCCGGACCAGTTTCCTTGAGGATGGTGACGACTTGGAGACCAAAGGTCAGCTCAGCACTGAACTTTGACTCACAGGCTCATGAGAAAAAAAATCAAGTGGTTATCTTGTGCTTGTCACATAGCCTTAGATAAGATGGAACATTGTCAAAGAGAGGGCAATGTTTGCTTGAAGTTCTAAAGAAAAAGAACACAAATCAAAGCAATAGCTACTTCACTAGCTTCCCTGACCATCAGGGAAGTTTTTTCCTTGTCTGAGAGCTAGGGGGGTGGGGTGGGGGTGGGGTGGGGTTGCGTCATTAGAGGACAGGGGCATCCACCAGAACATTACATTTTTGAAAAAAAAATTATTTTAATTTATAAGTATGTGTGTCTGAGTGTGTGTGACACATGTGCATGGGTGTCTTCAGAGGCCGGAAGAGGGTGTCAAATCCTGGAGCTGGAGTTATGCGTTGTGGCGCGCTGTTTGACACGGGGGCTGGGAACCGAACCAGAGTGCTCCGAAGCAAGCACTCTTAACCACTACGTCATCTCTCAGCCACCAAAGTATAACTTTAAACCAGTAACATAGATGCTTGACTCCATTGATGCAAGCCCCCTCCCAGCAACAATAAAAGCTGATTTCCTTTTTCCCCCCATCATTTAAAAAATTATTTTTATTAATTCTTTGAGAATTTCGTATAATGTTATTTTTTTCAATAAGGTAGTTATTAGAATTCTTGTATATTTTGACCTTTGTGAAGAAACATTTTAAAAATGATCTTTCAAACTTTTAATATTCTTTTTCTCCCAAGAATTGAAGTAGCAAATGGCAGTAAGTACACACTGTTAACAATTTCTAGATGGTTTAAGAATGAAATGACAAAAGTTAATTCAAATTAATTTCAGTTCAAGTGAGAACAATGATTCATTTGTCCCTTATCCATAATGCATCCTTGCATATGCGCAGGCACTCATCTGCTTTAATCAGCTCCATTCACCCTGATGTGGTGAAGGAACTGGTTGTCAGGTTATGGGGATGGCTGAACACTAACATCCCAGAAGGAGCAGATGGTAGCAAAAAAGCTCCCAGAATCAGCGCTGTGTCAAGAGGAAGCCTGGGCCAGTCTCTGAAGATGAAAGGACAGAGGCAGAGTGAGGCCCAGATGAAAGCCTGTGCCAGCCTCAGAGAGGCAGATCTGAATCTGCGGATGCATCCCCTGCCACTCCTGGGCTCCTTGGGGCTGCGCTTAGGAGGAAAGTGAGAGGCCAGGGGCTGCGTGTTGCATGCTTTGAGGCGACAGTAGTGTTGTTGAGGGAGGGTCAAATGGGCTTGTGTGAACAAGTTACCAGCCTGAAACTTGCTGCTGAAGGGTTGGCAGAAACTACCCTCATCGCTTGATAAGGAGTGTTGTTTGCTTATGAGGTCTTATTCTTAACAGCTGTGTCAGAAGGGGAACCTGGAATTAGGTCATTTGAGTCCCTCTCAGTTTCACCAGATACCAAGTCAGCACTTATTTGTAAAAATTTTGGTTTCTTTTTTCTTTCTTTGTTTGTTTCTTTGTTTGATACAGCATCTCTCTATGTGCCTCTGGCTGTCCTGGAGCTCACCATGTAGATCAGGTTGGCCTTCAACTCACAGAGAACTGCCTGCTTCTGCCTTCCAAGTGTCGGATGAAAGGCACATGGCATTACATCAGGCTTTAATCAACACTGACACTGCGCTACGAGTACGAATATTATCTCCTATGTGTTTGAGAGAAACAGAAGCCAGTGAAAAGATCCAAATAGGTAAGTGCTAAAAAAGCTGTAGTAGACACATAGGTGTAGAACCTAAGAAAACAAACAGAAATCATCAATCTCAACAGTCCTTGTTTTCTGTCTCCCTTTGTGAATGAGAAAAACATAGAGGAAATTCTTCCACAAAGGGCTCCATTATGAGCCTGGTATAGTGGTGCATGCCTTTAATCCTACCATTTTGGAGGCAGAGGCATGTAGATATCTGTGAGTTCGAGGCCAGCCTGGTCTACCTAGTGAGTTCCTGGACAGCCAAAGCTATATAGCTTTGAAACAAACAAGCAAAGATAGACAGACATATTCCATTATGCACAAAGCAGGAATTCTGTACTTGCAGGCTGACAGCATGAACTCAAACCAGTCACGAATAGAAAATGTTCAGGAAAAAATTTCAACTATATTTAATATGTACTAAAGGAGTTCTGAGGCAAACATGGCTCTGGCCGACCTTGCCCTTCTCCCCACATTTCCTCTGGCTTGCTAAAAACTGTTACATTACATTTCTAAAGCTAGCCACCAAAGTCTATTCCCTTATTTAGTCACGTCTTCCTCCTGAGGCTGACTACCACGGTCCAGCTCTCAAAGTACTGAAGTCTAATATACAAAAGCCCTCTTTGGTTCACTCAATTAACATGCACAATCAAAATATACTGCTGCATCCTAGCCCATTCCAACAAGCCGTCCTCTTTTTCTCTTCTTAAAAATTACCAGGCCACAGAAGATGACAATGCAGCCACTCTTGATGAGATCTGATAGACTAAGATCAGAAGGAAGGAGAGGAGGACCTCCCCTATCAGTGGACTTGGGGAGAGGCATACGTGAAGAAGGGGGAGGGAAGGTGGGATTAGGAGGGATTTATGGGGGGATACAAAGAGAATAAAGTGTAATTAATAAAAGTCAAAAAAATAAAATAAAAAATTACATCTGCTAGGTCATTGGTTGCTCTTTTTCTACCTGACTCAGAAAGCAGCCACTTTAACTTTTTTTTTCCCTCTTAATAAAGGGTCTCTCAGTGAAAATGGGTGTTTGGGTGTGGGTTGTGCCTAATCTTGTGTCTGAAGGGGAAACAGGTGCCTCTGAGTGGCGGTGGGGGAGGGTGGGTGGGATCTCCTAACGTGTAGAATTTCTCTTATTATTTCTTAAATAATATAGTATCTTAACTACAAATACAGTACTTACATTGTGTAGAGTACAGCAGGTAATGGTTTAAAACATGAGAGTGCACATAGTTTATATAAAAACCACAGAGGGCCTCTGAAAGACTCTACCACACAGGGTATCAAAGCAGATGCTGAAACTTATAACCAAACTTTGGGCAGAGTGCAGAGAATCTTAGGAAAGAAGGGGGAGTTAGTATGACCTGGAGAGGATAATAAATAGCTCCACAAGGAGAGCAACAGAACGGAAAAATCTGGGCACATGGGTCTTTTCTGAGACTGATACTCCAACCAAGGACCATTCATGGATATAACCTAGAACCCCTGCTCAGATGAAGCCCATGGCAGCTCAGTGTACAAGTGAATTCCCTACTAAGGGGAACAGGGACTGACTCTGGCATGAACTCAGTAGCAGGCTCTTTGATCACGTCCCCCTGAGGGAGGAGCAGCCTTGCCAGGCCACAGAGGAGGACAATGCAGACAGTCCTGATGAAACCTGATAGGCTAGGGTCAGATGGAAGGGGAGGAGGACCTCCCCTATCAGTGGACTTGGGAAGGGGTATGGGTGGAGACGAGGGAGGGTGGCATGGGAAAGGAATGAGTGGGGGGGCTTCAGCTGGGATACGAAATGAAAAAACTGTAATTAATATATAAAAAAGAAAAAAATTGAGAAAATTAAACAATAAAGTGATTTCAAAAAACTATGGTATTTCAGAGATTTGAAATATGGTATGTCAGAGATCTGAGTTCTGACAGATTTTGCTATTCATGGAGGTTTTGAAAACAATTTCTGTAGATGTTGAGTTTGGGCTATACCATTATTATTATTATTATTATTATTATTATTATTTGGTTAAAGTTATGTTGAATGCCTATACCTAGCTCAGTTTGGTAAGAAGAATTTGATAAATGATTGAGACAAGTCATCATTCAGCTGCTGGCATTGGAAACTGCTGGCTGTGTTGTTTAGCTTTCTGATAGACAGAAAACTTGACATAAACAACTAGAAGGAAGATTTATTTTGGCTCATGGTTTCAGAGGTTTAGTCCACAGTTATTGGTCTTGCACACTTGGAAAAACGTTGTAGTCATAGGGGTATGTACCTGAGGACAGTTCATTTTACTGTATACAGAAAGCAACATGTATAACAAGAAAGGGCCAGGAACAACATCTTAAAATACTGCCTTCAAAGGACCCATTTCTTCCAAGGAGGTTCTGCCTCTCAAAGTCACTTGAACCTTTCAAAATAATTCCATCATCTGAGACCAACTTTCAATGTATAGCCTTTTGGATGATCCTTCATAGCTAAATCATGACAACAATGTTAGGTACATGGCTGCTCAAAAAGTCAATGAAGTTTAACTCTAATCTTTGGCATCCATTCTTGACTTTTCCTACATCTCTTATTCCACAATGTGGGAGGGAGTCATTCTTGGGAAGAGGTTTACTGCTTTTGTCTTGCTTCCATACCTTTGGCCTCTTATTGAATTCTGGCAATTCCTTTAACTCCAAAATATTTCTGTTCAATTTGTCTGGATAACCACAGTTGATGTGAATGGAGCATGGGTCAGGGCCTGGTATGTTAGAGGCCTCTGTTTCACAATCTATGAAGTGCGCACGTGTTCCTTTGTTAAGTGGGATCCTTGACCCCAAACATTTAAATACAAGATTAACATTGTTCTGTTCTCAGAGAGCCGGTTGTCTACAGCTCTGTGGGCTCTCTTGCTGTTATGCCACAATTTCTTCTGAGATCCGAACGTTCCATTCTTCAGGTAAGCTCTTAAAGCAGGAAGGTAAACAACTGAAGGGAGGTTCAGGAAGTCCCTGAACCTGATCAGGTCCTCTAGGCTCCTTCCTTTCCAGAGTAAACAAGCCAAGGTGCTGAGAGTCACTCTCATCCAGGCCAAGCTGCAAAGAACACTCAGAGACTAGCAAAGCTGCCTAGAAGGGGCCGACTGAGGTACTCGGAGAGGACAGTTTCCAAGCTCTTGAGCTACCTGTAGGCTGTGCAGTGTGCTCCAGATTCCCATCTTTGTGAGCTGTCCCATCTGTGCTGGGTGGGCGTTGTTGGTGCATCTGTCACTGAATAATTTCTGCTCCTGTAAGAAACCCCTAACCCACATTCCTGTAAGGAACCTGAATAAAACTCCTTGGTTCACCAAGTTGGACTTTCATAGTATTCATACTCTGGCCTGTCAGAGGCTCCCTATGTGGCATGAGTAGACATGTGTGTTGTATCATCCCAGGAAAAGTTTTGTTGCACAATGTTTGTTTAAGTCCATAATGAGCACATTACAAAAAAAAGCCATGTAAGCTTGAGATTTATTCCTGCACTAGTGTTGAGATTTAATATATTCAAAGACTTGTGCAAACCTCAATTCAGTCTAAATTTAGAACATTTCCATTATCCTCTAGAGAATCCTTAACTTAATTAGTAATCATCCTTAATTTCTTCTTCCCATTTTTCATATCCTCCCAGTGCCCTTGGCAATCAAGAGTGTACCTTATTTCTTCATAGATTTGCTTATTTTGGATATTTAGTATAAACAGGATAAGGCAGTATGTGGGCTTTTTCTTTCTTTTTTTGCTTAACTGCCATAGGTTTTTGTACAATGTTACATTGCTCTCCAGGAAGGCTTAGTGCTAACTTTTTGCTTATGAATTTTCCAAATACATTAAATACATTCAAAGACACTCGGTAAGTATAAATAGAACAGATAATTATTAAACTGACTAGCTCCTTCTTACTATTTAGGTCTTGATTTAAATATCCCCTCTGATCTCTACCTAGCATACCCCAGGTAAAGACAATGAATTTTTATTTTCATATTTCTCAGTCCTTACTGTATTTCTTTTAAAACATTTATGATAAATTGAATTATTCTCTCTCTCTCTCTGGGTATGTATGTATGTATATATAGCTTTCATACTAGAGCACAGAACTCATGAACAAATGAACCATGTCTATATTGTCCATCATTATATCTTAGCTGTGAAACCATAATTGAAAATGGTTATCCAAATTTTGGATAAATGAGTGCATGAATCAATTCTTGAATATTAAAGGAACTACAGTAGTATTGCTTGATGGGGGAAATGAATTTGTGAATGTTTAAGTCAATATGGAAAACAATGTGTTTCTTTATGGCATCTTACATAATCAATGCTTTTTCTTCTCTTCTTCATTGTACCCCCATCTCCTCAAAGAATCCCATCTTTTGCTTTCATCAACATAGAGGTTTGTTTGTTTTGGTGCTGCCGTCGAACCCAGGACCTGGTGAGTGCTAGGGAGGCATGCTACCACTGAACTATAACCCAGTCCACCTCTCCAAAGGAAAATGTTTAATTACATTTAGTTTCTTACTAATTGTTACTAATACAGTAGTTATTGCCATGGTGTGTCTTGTTAAATATTCTGCCATATTTGAGCATGAGCATGGCAAGCGTGGCTCTGGCAGACCTTGCCCTGCTCCATTTCCTCTGCCTTGCTATCAAACCATTAGATTACATTGGTAAAGCTGGCCCCCAAGGTCTGTTCCCTTATTTGGCCACTACCTTCTGAGGCTCACTACCAAAGTCCAGCTATCACAGTCCATCAATCCAAAGCCCCCCTTTGGCTTACCTCATTAACATGCCCAATTAAAGTTAAACACTTAATCCTAACACAGGGTTTTTCCCTAGTGCCTTTATAAACCACCATCTTCCTATAGGGCATGTCTGTTTCTTCTCTCTCTTGGAGGCAGTCCTTTGTTCCACTCTGGGACAAACACCCCTACCCCCTTTTTCTTCTTCCCTTCCCCGTCTTCCTTGTCCTCTATCTCCTGTTTTTGTCCTCTGTTCCCTGCCCTCTGTCCCTCTGGGATGGATAAATCTCTTTTGTGCTGAGAACTTGGTCTTGGGCATCCTGAGCCAACACTTTTTCTAATAATATCCTTCTCAATTTACAATTTCTTATCTGTTGCTATGCTGCACGAAGGCAGCTTTCTCAAAGATTTACCCCAGATTTCCATCTTTCTTCTGACCTTTGCATAGCACAGTTTAGTCTTTCAAACACTATTGCTTGTGCAAATCTAAAGAATTTGTTTAAGTCTGCTTCCATCAGTTATAAAGTGTCCCCTAGTCCAACATGCTGAGCGATGAAGATAGTTATTTGTAGCCTTCCTCTGTACCCATGTGTGCTGGGTTAAATGAGAACAATCTCAGAAACCCAGGCTTCTGAACACTGGTTACCAGTTGGTGGCATTCTCTGGAGAGGTATAGGAGGTGTTGCTGAAGGAAGCCTGGGGGCAGGCCTCAGGAGTTGGTAGGCTCTTCATCCTTCTAGTTCTGTCTTTCTGATTCATGTAGGCAGTTAAAGATTTGAACTCTTACCTTCGTTTTCACGCCTGTTGCTTGTTGCCGCGCTTTCACTCTGCCAGGATGGATTCCTACACCTCTGGAACCATAAGGCAAAACAAATTCTCTCTTCCTGAAGTTGCTTTTGATCATGGTGTTTTATTACAGCAGCAGGAAAGTAACTAATACACCGGACCTTGTTTCTGTAGGTTGGAATTTTAGTTTCACATAATCAGGACTGACAACGTGCACTTTCTCCTGTGATACATTCTACTGACTGGTAAAGATCCTGCCACATTTGAATCAGTTTGTTTTAGGAATTCTGTTTGTTTTTTTTTTTTTTTTTTTGTTTTGTTTTGTTTTATTTTTCCATATAAAATTGAGAATTGTTCTTTCAATTTTTGTAAGAATTCTGTTGGTATTTTGATGGGCATTGTATTGATTCTGTAGGTTGCTTTTGACAGGATGGCCATTTTTATTTTGTTAATCCTATCGATCCATGAGCATGGGAGATCTTTCCATCTTCTAATATCTTCTTCAATTTCTTTCTTCAGAGACTTGCAAACATGTTTTCTCTTGCTTGCTTAGAGTGACACTTTTTATTTTATAATTTTTATTTTTTTTATACTAATCACAGGTTATTTACTTTGTATCCCAGCTGAGCCCCCTCCCTCCTTCCCTCTCAACACCTTCCTTCCTCCCTCATCTCCTCCTGCCCCTTTCCAAGTCCACTGATTGGGGAGGTCCTCCTCCCCTTCCATCTGACCCTAGCTTATCAGATTTCTTCAGGATTGGCTGCAATGTGGCCTAGCAAGGATGCTCCTCCCTTGTGGGGAGGGAGGTTAAAGAGCCTGCCACTGAGTTCATGTCAGAAATAGTCCTTGTTCTCCCTATTAGGGAACCCACTTGGATACTGAGCTGCCATGGGCTACATCCGAGCAGGGGTTCTACGTTATATCCATATATACACCAAAGTACTTTATGTTATTAGTAGCTATTGTGAAGAGTGTAGTTTCCCTAATTTCTTTTTAAAGTTTGTTAATTTTTAAAATTTATTTTTATTAATTACAGTTTATTCATTTTGTATCCCACCTATAGCTTCTTCCCTCTTCCCCTCCCAATCCCACCTTCCCTCCCTCTTCTCCACCCAAGCCCTTCCCTGAGTCCCTGATAGGGGAGGCCCTCTTCCTCTTCCTTCTGATCCTAGTCTATCAGGTCTCATCAGGAGTGGTTGCATTGTCTTCCTCTGTGGCTTGGTAAGGCTGTACACTCCTGAGGGGGAGGTGATCAAAGAGTAGGCCAATCAGTTTGTGTCAGAAACAGTCCCTGTTCACATTTTTAGGGAACCCACTTGGGTACTGAACTGCCATGGGCTACATCTGTGCAGGGGTTCTAGTTTATATCCATGAATGGTCGTTGGTTGGAGTAGCAGTCTCAGAAAAGACCCCTGTGCCCAGATTTTTTTTTTTTTTTTGGTTCTGTTGCTCTCCTTGTGGAGCTCCTGTCCTCTCCAGATCTACTAATTCCTTTCTCAACCCTTTTATCTTTCGTATACAGGAGGGCTACTGATTTTTTTGAGTTAATTTTGTATTCAGCACTTTACTGAAGGTGTTCATGAGCTAAAGGAGTTCTCTGGTTGAATTTTTGGGGTTGCTCGTGTATACTGTCATATCATCTGTGAATAGTGACACTTTGACCTCTTCCTTTCCAATTTGTATCCCCTTGATCTCCCTAAGTTGTCTTATTGCTTTAGCTAGGACTTCAAGTACTATGTTGAAGAGATATGGAGAGAGTGGGCAGCCTTGTCTTGTCCCTGATTTCAGTGGGATTGATTTAAGTGTCTCTCCATTGGGTTTGATGTTGGCTATAGGCTTGCTGTATATTGCCTTTACTATGTTTAGGTATGTGCCTTGTACCCCTGATCTCTCCAAGACTTTAAACACGAATGGGTGTTGGACTTTGTCAAATGCTTTTTTGGCATCTAAGGAGATGATCATGTGGCTTTTCTCCTTCAGTTTGTTTATGTGGTGGATTACATTGATGGATTTCTGTATGTTGTACCACCCTTGCATGCCTGGGATGAAGCCTACTTGGTCATGGTGGATGATATCTTTGATGTGTTCTTGGATTTCGCTTGCAAATATTTTATTGAGTATTTTTGCATCAATGTTTATAAGAGAGATATGTCTGAAGTTCTCTTTTATTGTTGGATCTTTGTGTGGTTTAGGTATCAAGGTGACTGTGGCTTCATAGAATGAGTTTGGTAATGTTCCTTCTGTTTCTATTTTGTGGAATAGTTTGGAAAGAATTGGAGTTAGCACTTCTTTGAAAGTCTGATAGAATTCTGCACTAAATCCATCTGGCCCAGGGTTTTTATTTTGAAAGGGAGACTGTTGATGACTGCTTCTGTTTCCTTGGGGGATATAGGACTATTCAATCTTTCTACCTGATCTTGACTTAATTTTGGTAAATGGACTCTATCTACAAAATTGTCCGTTTCTTTTAGATTTTTGAATTTTGTGGCATATAGGCTTTTGTAGTATGACCTAATGATTGTTTGGATTTCCCCACTGTCTGTAGTTATGTCCCCCTTTTCATTTCTGAATTTGCTGATTTGGATAGTTTCTCTCTGCCTTTTAGTTAGTTTGGCTAAAAGTTTGTTTATCTTGTTGATTTTCTCAAAGAACCAGCTCTTGGTTTCATTGATTCTTTGAATAGTTTCATCTGTTTCTAATTTATTGATTTTAGCCCTGCATTTGATTATTTCCATCCGTCTGCTCCTCTTGGGTGTATTTGCTTCTTTTTTTCCTAGGGCTTTCAATTAGGCCATTAAGTTGCTTGTATGAGGTGTCACAAATTTCTTCTTAAAGGCACTTAGTGCTATGAATTTTTCTCTGAGCACTGATTTCATTGTGTTCCATAAATTAGGGTATGTTTTACCTTCATTTTCATTGAATTCTAGGAAGTCTTTAATTTCTTTCTTTATTTCTTCCTTAACTCAGCTGTCATTGAGTAGCAAGTTGTTCAGTTTCCATGTGTTTGTAGGCTTTTTTCTAATTCCATTGTTGTTGAGGTCCAGCTTTAAACCATGGTGGTCAGATAGAATACAGGGGATTATTTCAATCTTCTTGTATCTTTTGAGGCTTGTTTTGTGACCAACTATACGGTCTATTTTGGAGAAGGTTCCATGAGGTGCTGAAAAGAAGGTATACTCTTTTGAGTTTGGGTGGAAAGTTCTGTAGACATCTACTAGGTCCATTTGATTTAGGACCTCATAAGTGCCTTTATTTCTTTATTAGGCTACTGTCTAGATGATCTCTCCCTTGGTGAAAGTGTGGTGTTGAACTCTCCCACTATTAAGGTGTTGGGATCGATGTGTGATTTGAGTTTTAATAGTGTTTCCTTTATGAAAGTAGGCACTCTTGTATTTGGGGCATAGATGTTCAGAATTGTGATGTTCCTCTTGGTGGATTCTTCCTTTGATGAGAACGTAGTGCCCCTCCACATCTTTTTTGATTAATTTTAGTTGAAAGTCTATTTTATTATATATTAAGATAGCTACCCCAACTTGTTTTCTGGGTCCATTTGCTTGAAAGACATTTTTCCAGCCCTTTACTCTGAGGTAGTGTTTGTCTTTGTTGCAGAGGTGTGTTTCTTGGATGCAGCAGAATGTTGGATCCTGTTTCTGCACCCATTCTGTTAGTCTGTGTCTTTTTATTGGAGAGTTGAGTCCATTGATGTTGATAGATCTTGATTTAATTTCAGTAAGTGGAATCTATCAAGAAAATTGTCCATTTCATTTAGATTTTCAAATTTTTTAGCATATAGGCTTTTGTAGAAAGAACTAATGACTGTTTGGTTTTCCTCAGTGTTTGTCGTTATGTCCCCCCTTTTGTTTCTGAAATTGCTGACTATGTGGTCAATTTTGGAGAAAGTTCTGTGAGGTGATGAGAAGGTATATTCTTTTGTGTTTTGGTGAATTGCTCTGTAGATATGTTAGGTCTGTTTGATTCGTAGCATCTATCAGTTCCATTACTTCTCTGTTTAGTTTTTGTCTGGATGACCTGATCATTGGTGAGAACTGGGTATTGAAGTCTCCCATTATTAGTATGTGAGGTTTGATGTGTGATTTAAACTTGAAAAATTTTCTTTTACAAATGTCAGTATCCTTGTGTTTGGGGCATAGTTGTTCAGAATTGAAACATCATCTTTGTGGATTTTTCCTTCGGTGAGCATGAAATGTCCTTTTCTATCTCTTTTGATTAATTTTGATTTGAACTCTAGTTTGTTAGATATTAGAATAGCTATACCAGTTTGCTTCTTGGGTCCATTTGCTTGGAAAAATCTTTTTCCAACTCGTTTATTCTGAGGTGGTTGTCTATCTTTGTTGTTGTGGTTTTTCTTTTTTTTTTTTTTTTCAATGCAGTTTATTCAGGAACATTGAACAATCCTCGGACCCCGGGGAAAGCCAGCCCACAGCTTAAATAGCCTCTGGGTAGCCAACCCAGGCATGCCACGGGGGCAATGCAGATAGGTCCACATACATGGAAGCAAGCCAGATCCTCAGCCTTAGCCAAATGTGGAATTGTTCATGACAGAGAGCACTCACCATCGGGAAGGTGGAAGGCGGAAACCAGCTCCATCTTTAAGGCATAGCATTCCGCAGCTCTCTACAGTTCCCCCTTTTTGTTTTAGATGCATCAGGCAAGAGTAGAGGTCTGATCTCTGATATTAGAAATAAATTGGGACTTTGTACAGATGTTCATTTAGGTGTCATCCACTCAAAGAGCATCAGACCCGTCCGATACCTTTTTCTCAGAGGCGGGACCTGGGGCATCAACCCGCATGCAATCAGACATGCTCTTCTCTGGGTCCAAAGCGGCTGACCCTGAGTGCAGTGCTTAGCCTCGCATCCTGAGCGTATCATTTTAGCTTTTTATGGTATCCAACCATGCTTGGGGAGAATGTCCTGCTTCAATGGCTGTAAAGGCCTGAATGATCATGGCTGCATCACACTGTTGTGAGACTCTAATCTTGCATATATACCACAGGCAAACCAAGGAGACCAACACCAGAAGGCCTGCTAACACTCCCATGCCCGCCCATTCCTTCAGATGATTCATGAGAATTTTTCCTGTGCTGCAAATCTGTCTAAACAATTGTCGAGCTATATTTTAGGTAATTGGACTGGAGAATTCGATACTACGATGGAGCAGCTGAGAGTGGCCATTGTCACAGTAAATTCTACCGGAGTGGATGCAGGACTAGCCACAGGATTATCAACATGGATTGCTGCAGCCATGAATCATCTGAAGGAGTGGTTTTTCTTGTATGCAGCAGAACATATCCTGTTTTGTATCCATTTTGTTTGCCTGTGTCTTTTCATTGGGGAGCTTATTGAGAGATATCAATGACCAATGACTTTTAATTCCTGTTATTTTGTTGGTGATGGTTCTCTGACTCTCTCTCTCTCTCTCTCTTTCTCTCTCTCTGTGTGTATTTATGTGTGTGCACTAACCTTCTTTTGGTTTTAATGGTGTAAGATTACTTATTACCTGGGTTTTGAAGGGTGTAGTTAACTTCCTTGTGATGAAGTTTCCCTTCTAGTACCTTCTGTAGAGCTGGATTTATGGAGAGATATTGTTTAAATTTAACTGTTTCATGGAGTATCCTGTTTTCTCCTTCTAGCCATTTTGTTGGTACAGTAGTCTGGGCTCACATATGTGGTCTTTTAGAATCTTCAGGCCCTTCTGCCTTTTTGTCTCCATTGAGAAACCTAGTGTAATTCTGATAGATCTGCCTTTATATCTTACTTGCCTTCTTTCCTTTGCAGCTTTTTGTAGTTTTTCTTTTCTTCTAAATATTTAGTGTTTTGATTATTATGTGGTGAGGGGACTTTTGTTTTTTGGTCCCATCAATTTGGTGTTCTGTAAGCTTCTTGTACCTTTATAGGCATGTTCTTCAGGTTAGGAAATTTTTCTTCGATGATTTTGTTGAAAATATTTTCTGGGTCTTAGACCTGGGATTCTTCTTTTTTTTTTTTAAATTCTTTATTAATTACACTTTATTCACGTTGTATCTCCCCTGTGGATCCCTCCCTCCTCCTGTCCCAATCCCTCCCTTCCTCCACCCTCTGCATGCATGCCCCTCCTCAAGTCCAATGACAGAGGAGGTCTTCTTTTCCTTCCTTCTGATCCTAGTCAATTAAGTCTCATCAGGAGTGGCTGCATTGTCTTCTTCTGGCCTGGTAATGCTGCTCCCCTCTCAGGGAGAGATGATCAAAGAGCAGGCCAATCAGTTCATGTCAGAGACAGTCCCTGTTCCCATTACTATGGAACCCACTTGGATACTGAAGACGCACACGGTATATACTCACTCATATAGACATATAATATAGGATAAATCTACTAAAATCTGTACACCTAAAGAAACTAATCAAGAGGGAGGACTCTTGCTAAAATGCTCAATCCCTATCCAGAAAGGCAAAGAGGATGGACATCAGAAGGAGAAAAGAGGGAACAAGTCAGGTGCCTGACACAGAGGACCTCTGAAAGGCTCTGCCCTGCAGATTATCAATGCAGATGCTGAGACTTATGGGCAACCTTTAGGCAGAGTGCAGGGAATCTTAGGAAAGAAGTAGGAAACAGTAAGATCTGGAGAGGACAGGAACTCCACAAGGAGAGCAACAGAACCAAAAAAATCTGAGCAGAGGAGTCTTTCCTGAGACTGATACTCCAACCAAGGACTATGCATGGAGATAACCTAAGACCCCTGCACAGATGTAGCCCATGGCAGTTCAGTATCCAAGTGGGGTTCTTCTTATATTCCTATTATTACTAAGTTTGGTTTTTTCATAATGTCCTATATTTCCTGGATATCTTGTGCTAGGAACTTTTTATATTTAACATTTCTTTTGAAGGATGTATCTATTTCCTCTCTAGTATGTTTAACACCTGAGATTCTCTCTTCTATCTCTGGTTTTCTGTTGGTAATGTTTATGTCTGTAGTTCTCATTCATGTACCTTGATTTTTATTTCCAGAATTCTCTTTGTGTTTTCTCTATTGCTTGCCTTTTCACTTTTAGGTATTGAAAAGCTTTATTTATTTATTCAGCTGTTTTTTTTTTTTTTGTGGTTTTCTTTAAGGGATTTATTCACTTTCTCCAATTGTTTGTTTATGTTTTCCTCAGTTTCCTTAAAGTATTTATTCATTTCCTCTTTCAGGACATTTGTCATTTTCATAAAGTTGGTTTTAAGGTCTCTTTCTTGTGCTTCAGTTGTGTTGGAAGATTCATCAGTTGCTGTAGTAGGATGACTGGGTCCTTGGGAGTGTTGGTATAATGTTTTTGTTTTTGTTTAAGGTATACACCTTACCCTTGTTCATTCAAATACTGATTTCTCCCCCACCCCACCTCTAACTCTCTGGTTTCAATCGGGATATTATTGCATTGTGATACTCATTCTAAGCATCCTGTCTCAACTCTTGTGTAAACACAAAATAAAGCAACTGGACACAATGTTGAGCAGGGAGGAGCCAGAGGACAGGAAAGAGGGGAGGAGCGAGAAGGAAAGAGATGAATGGGAGGAGAAGGGGTGAGAGGAGAGCAAGGACAGCAGAGCTGGAAGAGAGAGCTTGGGGGACATGGAGCATGAACCAGACCTAAGATTTCACAAAAAGCAAGTATAATGTGGGAAATCTAAATGTTAGGAAACTGAGGGCTTGGAGGTTTAGGAGGGAGTAAATATTGCCCAGCATTGTGTTCTAGGTTAACTAAAAACCCAGTCTCTGTGTGGTGATTTGGTTATACAGCTGCTGAGGATTAACAGCAGCATTACCAGAAGATAAACCAATAGTAAATATTAATAACCACCAACAACATGAGAGTGACTTTTGCCTTGGATATTTGTTGATTGTGTTTTTAAGCTGGCCTCTAGGCATCTGGGTTTGGGGTAAATACAGGTCTGGGTTCTGATTTCTGACTTTGTCTTTGTTGGATGAGTATTTTGTTCCTTGGTTTCTGTTTCCCCTCTGGTCTTCTAGTATGTGTGTCCTTGGCTTCTTGCAGTCTGTATGCTTTCTGGCAGAACAGGAAGTATCCACATCACTTGGAAGCAGGGGCAAAGCAAGGACGAGATTGCACGACTGGGGGTAAGGGTAGGGGACTATAAGATAGTGAGAGAGTTGGGGAGTTTGGTAGGCATGCCGCCTACCTGGACTCCCGACTTTCTGTGCTTATATACATTGTGACTTGTATATGGCCTGTTTTTCTGAAGTACTGAATATTTTTACTTTCTTCTTGATCTGTGAAAGCAGATGTATTTATACAAAATTCATATAAGACGATAAAATTTAGGGTTAAAATGGAATAAAGTCTTCAGGCATGTAAGACACTTTATGTGATAGAGACAGAAGAGTAGACATCATAATTTTTTAATGGTTTATTCCATGTTTTATCATAGGGTAGACCCCATAAATATGGATCACTCGTTATAATTTACATAGTTCTAGACTAAACCATCAAAGCCTTTAATTCTCTGTTTATTACAGTGTAATCAAAAGGAAGAGTTGAGCTAAGATATCTGGAAAAAGCTGCAGGTAGTGTCAAAGCTGTTGCCAGAAAGTGAACTCTGTCTTTCTTAAAAGGGCTGTTTGTCTACTGAGATATGAGCAGGTGATGACCTGATCTTTATTGCTTATTAAATATATGTAAATATTGTGAGACCAGAAAAATTGCTGTGGAGTTGATGCAAATAAAAGTTAAACCCTAGAAATGCAGTACAATTTATGTAGTTTTCATATTGTTAGAGGTATAGTATGAATAATTAGATAACTCAGTAGTAAAAAATTCTCAGAGCCTTTTATTTTGGTAAATAACATTTGGTGCCATAAAAAATATTTGTAGAATACACATATAACTGCACACAGGTGTATAATATATACACACATCTGTGTGTATGTGTATATATACATACATACATATAATATTTATTTATTTATTTATTTATTTATTTATTTATTGAGACCAAACTCACATCAGGCCGCCTAATTGTGCCAGCACATTCTAGTTTAAAGATAGGGGATTTACTGCTACAATATTGTGACTTGAATACCTGCATTTTGACCTCATGTCAATAGACTGTTGAGACAGGTACATTAAAAACCCAGTTGAATCCTTGAACTGTTTTATTTCAGTTTTTAAAATTAAGCCTGATAACTTCATACAATATATTTCAACCTATTCACCACCCTCCAGCTCCTGCTAGGTTTATACCTCTTCCTTACCCATCCAACTTTGTGGTGTTCTCATAAAAAAAAAAATGTAGTTCAATTTGTGTTGCCCATATTGGGTGTGTGGTCATCCATTCATTGGGATCCTTACTCTTCTTTTCTCAGGATGTATAAAATGTTACTAGCTCCTCAGTTATGGATGAGACCTAATACACACCTTTGGTGGACATTTTGGTTTATGAATATGGAAACATGTTTTTGTTAAAATTCCAAGTTGGGGAATCTTAGGTTGTCCACACCTGTTAATAGTCTCATGAGGAGCATGGTCTTTGCCAGGTGGAATTAGTTAAATTCTGAGGACTTTGAAGGGTAGAAATATGGCAGACGAAGAAGGGGCTGCTTGGAGGAGGATTGCTTGCTTCTGGTTTGTCCTGCTGCTGCATTTTCTGTTTGCTGATTTGCTGGTCACCTGGACTTCGGGATTTCTGGACAACTGATGTTGGTATTGCCCCCAACAGAATCCTATGACCCTACCCAGTGGGAAGGAGCAGAGAGAACTCCGCTCCCTGTTCCCACTAACCTTCTTTCCCTCCTACCCAGTGTTTGGGGGGTTGGGAGGGAGGTAGAAAATTTAATAACCCTAAACGAAGTAGGTTTGTTTTAAGAAAAATCAAGGTCAACACACACCTCTCACCGTGCTAGGATTTTCCTAGTTCGAGCTTGCACAGGTCTTTGGCATTTGCCGTAACCACTATGGGTTCATGTGCACAGTGTGTCTAAGAAACGATCTCCCTGTAGTCGCTCTACCCCTGGCTCTCACTGCATTCAATCCTCTTCCACCTCGATCCTTGAACCCCGGGAAGGGTATGATATAGATATCTCTGTGAGAGCTGAGAATTGTCTTATTAAAAGTCTCATATTCTTGGCACTGTGATCACTTGTCGATCTCGGTGTTATTTCTCCATCTACCATAAAAAGAAGCGTCTCTAATGAGGGCTGAGAGATGCACCAATGGACGGAGAAGAGAAAACCCTGAGCGAGTGAAGCCTCGAGTAAATGTGTATTTTGTCAAGGATATGGTCTGTGGAGGACCACATGACCAGTTGGCTCATGATAAGTTAGCAAAGCCATTACTCACATGGGTCTGGCTAAAGTGAAATGCAAAACTTTCCTCTGGAGTCTTGGGTATTTATGAACAACTGATCATTGTGTGGAAAGACGAGCGACTGCAGCTTCCTTCTCTCAGATTGCTTAGAGACACATCCTGCTGAGAGCAGCTAGCACAAAGAGGTTATAGGTTGCTATGGTGGTGGTAGTGGTTGGGGATCCTCATCTGATACCAGTTTCATCGTGTGTGTGTGTGTGTGTGTGTGTTCGTGTGTGTTCTCTGTGCATGTGTGTTCTCTGTGCATTCAGTCACAGCTCCTAGACAGGGTTCTGGTGTGGATGTAAAGGACAGGAACGCTTATTAGATGCTGTTGGGCATATAAATGACATCTGCAGGTAGGTGATAGAGTGGAAACAATGAACTTGAGAGAGGTAACTCAGACATAGAAAGACAAATGTCACTTGTTTTCTTTCATTTGTGGATTTTAGCTTTGAATCTTTAGGGATCTACTTTTCCTTTGGATTCCCATAGAAGTTAGGAAATAAGGCAACCAAACGCACAGCTGGATTATTTCAAGATACTTTATTATTTATCTGCACTGTTCTGCTGTTTCCTAGGGGAGACTTAAATGCAGTTTGTAAAAATTTAATTGTCATAGTTTTCATTATTTATATTTCTTTTCTAAGTACTTAGTAGGTTATGCTGTACTTGCGAAACAAGCATTATTCTTGTTTGACTTTTTCTGTAAGTAGCTAACAGTTGATTGGATCAGCACATCTTGATTTGGACTCTAAATTTTTCCTTCAAAATACTACGTGGTGTAGAATTTTATAGAATTTAAAGTTAAAAGATGGATTCTCCTAAGTTCAAACATTTAAACACATTCCAATACATGTATGAAGGATCAGTTCTTAAATGAATGAAATAAAGAGTAAACTAAATATAATTGAAACTAATTAGATTAAAATGTGATTTAGAATTCACTACATTTATTTGAAGCTAAATATTCAGTTCATTAATTATACCAGTTATATTCCAAAATCCATCAATGGGTGGTGGCTACAGACTAAGAAAGCACAGGTTTAGGCAGGTTGCTGCTATTCTGAAGAATCATCATTATTTTACTTGCAACTAAAAAAAATGGCTTACTTATTTATTATCTTTATGTGTGTGCACACAACTATTGGAATGCATAGGCACCACATGCATGCCATTATTGCCAAGACAGCTCTCCATCTCCCTTTGTAACGTTTTAACTTTCAGAAGTACTTTAAAAATACATATTTGGAATGTAATACCACATTTCCTTTCAAGTAATTTTGAGTCACAATGACCACAGTCTGCTTCCAGCAGAATTATGCTTGATGTTTTCATAGTTTCAGGGCCCTTTAAGCTGCTGTCTGGGAATGCAGTTACGGAATTGGCATATATTATCAATTGCCCATGAAACTGTACTTATTCTAAGGGATGACATTTTCATCCTCTGACTAGATGACTAGCTACGCTTCCCATTTGGGTGCATACAAGCTTGCATTGTTTGCTTATATGTTTTAGTGTCAAGCGCATACCCAGAATTCAGCAGAGGAATTTAAAAGGGCAGCGGAGGATATTTTTTATAGGTGGCATTTCTTAAGCCTTCAGGATTCTTGATATATTTACTGATAATGAGTACACACGTGTGATGGAGATTAAGTGTGGAATTTACTTAGTATGTTTATACTTTATTTTGTGAAATGAGTTCTGTATACCTGTCATGTTGATTGAGGGAATTCTCTCTGTCTTCTCCCCCATCCTCCTTCCCTCTCTTTTTCTGTTTTAAACTTAGTCCTGTCCTGAATTAAACTGTTTCTTGTATTCCAGAGTATTTTTCTGTGTTTCTGTAATCAAAATATCTTAGTGCTTTCATTACATTAGAATAGTGTTAAATGCTTGTATAGTGTAAAAATTCCAAGTTTAGATTAATTAACCATTATTTATTAATTATTTCACGTGTTGTATGTTTGTGTTCAGAACAATGTGTTTTCGAAAGGAGAATTTTTTTATCCTGTTCATACTGTGTTTTATTACAGCACTAGAAACCCCAACTAAGATGTGAAACATCTTCCATATTTCTTTGACAAGTTCTTTTTAAAAATTTATTCATCCCAACTGTAGCCCCCTCCATTTTCTCCTCCCAGTTCTACCTTCCCTCTCTCTTGCTCCGATCCACTCCCTTAGCCCTCAGAAAAGGGGAGACTCCCCACCCCAGCACATCAAGTCACATCAGGACTGAGCACATCCCCTTCCATGGCAGCCCTGGCAGGGAGAAGTGATTGAAAAGCAGCCAGCAGAGTCTGTATCAGAGACAGCCTAAGGGAGAGTTCTTGACCCCCCCCCCCACTTCTGCAAGTAACTTATGTTTTACTGATATATGGCATTTACTACAGTGAATATGTTAACATACTAGAAAGGGGAATTGCAGCCCTTTGCTAGTTGCTTATCATGGCTGTACACACTTGTCTGTTACTGTCAGAGTGTAAAGGAAGCAAAATAGTGGAGCTGAGCTTGTGTGCCACTCTCAGTGTCCTTGGAAAGATCACCTAACCTACGTTTCGGTCTTTCTCATTGAAAAGTAAGGCTCAGTGGCAAGGATTGAATGAGCTTTGGTTGTTACTAACTTGTTCAATGGTAAGGCACAGAAAGTATAGTCTCTGGGCTTGAGAAGGAAGAGGACAGGTTGTACTATAATTGGATGATTTTTACAGAAACTGAAGAGACAGTTCAAGAGGAAGAAAAAGAAAAACAAGAAGCATAAGCTGTGGGCAGCATTAACAACAGAACAATAGAAATTTGTAAGCATGGAGCTATGTTTGTCCCCTCCCTTAGTCAGGTGCAAAGACCAGGTCCTGTGCTGCTTTCAGAGTTTCCCAGAGGTAAGTTTGGGTAGTTTATGGGAGCAATATAATCCTAGGAAGGTGGGGCTAGAGGCAGAGAGACAGTATCTCGAGGAAGATGTACCCTAGAAGAAGCAATGGCTGTGGGTGACTGCTGCCCACTCCATGAGACCACCAGAAATTGCTATGATGCTTTTCTCTCTCGTTCTTGTCTCTCCACTTCTTGACTAAATGACAACCTATAGAGTGATTGCATTTATGGCTTGTGTGTGTCTCGTGACAGGCTGTCTTGGGCTGTAGTGCAGCACCATTGAAAGGCTAATTTGTGTACGAAGACACATTAGTGCATGAAATTTTAAGTACAGAAATTGAGTGTTCATAAAATTTTATAGTGTCATGTCTGAATACTTTTATATCCATTGAGCCTAATTAAAAAAAAAAAACTGAAGCAAACAAACAAGCAAAAAAAAAATCCCAACCAAAACAACAAACAAGGTTTGTCTTTTTGAAGAAAAAAAAAAAAGGATTGTGAATTTAATTAAGTATAATAAAATTATTGCATGGTGACATGTAAAGTAACAGTGATTATATTATAAAATATACTTGATTTATTTATTTTTTTTTTTACAGGTATTTAATAAGAAATAGGGCATTGTTTGGTGTGCGTTAGTTACTCTTCCTACTGACAAAGTCTCCTGACAAAAGCAAGTTGAAACAGGAGAGTTTACCTTTAGCTCAAAGTTCCAGTCAGTTCCGGTGGGGAAGCCGCGGCAGGAGGAGCTTAAACTTCGGTGGTCACATCGTGTCCAGAGTCCGAAAGCAGAGAGGGATAATCACCACAGCCCAAGGCATGGCTCCGTCCACAACTGAGGTGTGCCTTCTTTCATGATAAGCTTCACAAGCATGCCCAGAGGATAATATAGTCTAGATAGAGATAATCTAGTCTCTTACAGGTGTGACGAGAGCTTGCCTCTTAGGTGGTTCTCAAACCTGTCAGGTTGACAATATCAGCCAATGATCACATTGTTTATGTTAGCAAATATCTCTAATGTCTAGCTTAGCAAAGAACAGGATGTCTGTTTCTTCTGCTGAATTCATATTCATATTATATGGAGAAGAGGACCCTTCATTTAACTAATAGGTCCTTACTAATGTTTATCTTTTGTTAGTTGTTAAGGGTAAATATTGATGATACAAATTTGAAGGAAACCCACCGTCTTCCATATGAGTTTCTAAGTCATCACAAAAGCTTATTTAAGAAACCAGACATGAAACCAGGTGCGATGGCACAGACCTGCCTGTAATCCCAGCACGCAGGGAGGCAGAGGCATGTGGATCTCTGTGAGTTCAAGGCCAGCCTGGTCTACAAAACGAGTCAAGGACAGCCAAGACTACAGAGAAACCCTGTCTCAAAAAACAAACAAAACATACAAACAAATAAGCAAAAGGAACCAGATGTGACTGGATGATGTAAGTGGCCCAGTCTGTGGTGGTGTTCTAAGGGACAAGGTGTAAGTGGCCTTTTACTTGTGTGAAGAACTGGTATGATGCATGGCAGGTTATGTCCTCAGCTAGCCCAATCATATTTAAATTTTAAATATATAGAAAGGTCACAATTGTGCCAGAGAATGAAATGTTCCCATTTCGCTAACTCAGGTCTGGTGATATGGGGCATGAAGAATTCAGGAAATAAAAGGAGGCTTAAAATTTTTACTGGAAAGATAGGTGGAAGAAGTCTCAGAGTGGAGAACAAAGACAAAGAGAGAAAAAGGTATCAGGTCTAGGAAGGCATGAAGGAGGCTCCAGAGCTGGCCTGCTTTCCACAATGAGGGCATTACCAAGGCTTTTAAGAGGCTACAGGCATTTAAAAAATGAGGACAAGACAGATGTCATATATAATTTATTACCTAGAAAACTGTTAGTTAGAATGGATATAAAATTTCAGGGTAGGAGAGTCAGGTGTGGGAAAAAAAGGTGCCCTACTGGAAGTTAATGTGCTAAAGCAATATGCTTTCAGAGTCAGTTAGTCAGGATTATTGAGAATAATGAGAGCTGGGGTGGGCAGCCATGGTTAGAATTTATGGGGTTGCAGTGAAAAAAAAAAAAAAAAAAAAGACAAAAAGAAAAGCCAGAACTTTTCCTTTTATTTAGTAGGAAAACCATTGAAAACTAAAGAATGTAGACATGATCCAGCCTGAAAATAAAGCACATTGCAGAAAAGGAGAAACAGTGGCCACTCAAGATTGCTACTTTGGAATGTATTTGTATGTAAAATTTCTCATTTGTTATATAGTAAAACCCCTGTGAAAAATATTCTTAGGTCCTGGAGAGAAAGCTCAGCAGCTGAGTGGCTACTGCTCTTGCACAGGACCCAAGTTCAGTTGCTGGCACCGAAGTTGGGTAGCTCACCACCATCTGTAACTCCAGATCCAGAGGATCCAATGCCCCCTTCTGGCTGTAGTGAGCACCTACACTCATGTGTACACACACACAGATGAGAATTAAAAATAGATCTATTTTTAAGTGTTTGTTATGAAATACTGTAGGTCATTAGTAAACAGTATGGATTTGGGAAAATCAATTATATTTGACCATTTCAGTACTTAAAAACACTTTTTTTTTCAGTTTTCATTTTCTTTTTAGTATGTGCTTTTTTTTTTTGTTTGGGTAAGATGTTGATTGAACCATGTGTATTACTAACTTTTTGTGACAGAATACCTAATCATATGCAATTTAAGGAAGAAAGGGCTTATTTGGCTTACTTGCTCAAGGTTATAATTCCATCATTGGAGGCAGTGCATGGAGACCAGTACCTGCAATAGACAGTAGAGAGTGGCCAGGAAGTGAGGCAGGGCCATAAAACTTCCTGCTTCTAGGGACCCACTTCCTCTAGAGAGGCTCTGATCCTAAAGGTTCTACCGCCTTCTCAAGCAGCACAACAATTAGGGTCCAAGTGTTTCCCCACAAGAGCATGCAGGAAACACTCTCATTCAAACCACATCCCCATATAAATCTCACTAGGTTTCAAAAATGATTGTATGGCAGAAAATTATGAACACAAATAGTTCATGCAGTATTTTAAAATGTTCATTTTTAACACTTAAAATGACTCTTTCAAAATTCTTTCTATTCTGTGTGCATTTGTGTGCATGTGTACACACATGGAATGAATGTGGAAATGAGAGGACAACCTTTGTGAGTTGGTTCACTCCTTCTAGCGTGGGATCTAGGGATCCAACTCAAGGTGTTGGGCTTGTGTGAGAAGCACATTCACTTTCCGGGCTGTCTCTCCCACCATTAACATTTAAAAACAATAAACTGAAGCTGTGGAAAGTGAACTGGAATCATATCCTATAACACATAACAATTTTGTGTTAATATTTGTTGAACACAGATTAGGTAGTCATTCTTGAGTGAGTTCTGCCTGTTATAGCAAGCCCAGAGGATGTTTCTGCTGGGTTTTGACAGTGTGTGTGGAGCGGGGATGTTGTCTGCAGTGCCTTTCTGTAGACTTCACGGAGGAATCAACCCTGCCTCGTGTGTCACACTTTTTGTCCTCTCTCCATGAGCATGTTTGATAACAGCTTTTAGATCTTTGCTTCCAGAGAAAGAGAGGACAGATCAAAAGTCCACCACCTCTCTGATTCTAGTAGAAAGAACTGACTCAGTAGGGTGGGAGTCACATCTGAGCTTTGATCTCTTATTTCAAGAGACCGTCTTATTTTAAAATAGTCACATGAACGTCTGTCCACCCTCCACACCATGGATTGCCAATGAGAGGACTACATGTTCTTTTGTAACTTTTTAAATTGAAAATAGATTCTTCTCTCATACAATATATCCCAACCACAGTTTCTCCTCCCCTCCCCTCCTCCTATTTTTTTTCCCCCACCACCTCTCCTCTGTCCCTGATTCACTCCCCTTCTGTTTCCTCTTTAGAAAAGAGCAGGCCTCCAAGAGTTGATAGCTGAACAAGAGAAAACATGGCACAGTAAGACAAGGCGAAAGCCCTCGTGTGAAGACTGGACAAGGAAACTCAACAGGAGGGTTGTCTCAAGTCAGGCAAGAGTCAGAGATAAACCTGCTTCCACATCTAGCATAAAAAAAATGGTTTTATTCCTTACTTTTTATCAGATGTTTAATTTCTGCCCTGAATTCCTATTTTAGTTCTTAGTGGTGTGCTCAGCCTAAACGGAGATGACTGTAGAATGAATCTTGCAATGTCCTTTGCATTTTATTTTTTTATTCCATTGCTTGGCACTAGCTGTGGCAGGCACACACATGATAATTATCGACTGAATGAGATTTTCATTTTCTTTCGTGGTATTTGCAAATAAATTGCAAGTGAAATTTGTAGGACCTTTCCTTTGAGCCTGAATTCTGGATTTTGTGTCTAATGGTTTCCAGTCTATTTTTTTTTCATAGAATTTCTCTCAAGATAGCGTCTATAGAACCATCTGAGGGAATGTGCCGAATATTTAGACTCTTGAGCCATATCTTGCTACCTGCATTTTTAGCAAGTATTTCGACTTTTGTGCCGTAGGAGGTCATAAGTCCACTCTACGTTGAACATTGTTAAAGCATTAGGTTGAAGGCGCAGACAGACGCACCTCAGATCTGTGATTCCCTTAATTGTGTCCCACATATCGCAGGGAGGGACTGTGGAAAGCTTCCTCCAGAAGAATCTCTATGGCAGTCTTTAGCTCGTCAGTCTAGAATGCTTCCTAAAAGACTGCCCAGTCCTAGCCGCGCCTGTGAAGCTGACAGTTTGTGATTCTTTTCTAGCCGCGATTACATTTCCGCGGCAGATCAAGTCTGAAAATGAAAGGACCTCTATCACCGTGCTATCATATGGGAAGGGCTGGCTGACTACAAGAAGGTATGTTTGGCTGGTGGAGACATGCTCTTGACATATTTGATGCTCCTCCTCTGAGCTGTGCTTTGTACCTTTCGGTCACTCTTAGAGTTCTCTTAACACTCCACTGACAAGTGGATGTCTCCATGGCTACATGTGCTTCCTGCGCTCTGGTTTTAAAGCACTTCCCATCTTGAGCAGCTGCCTGGCAGCTTTCTTTAGTAGAAAAGGACTATTGGGGTCAAGAGGCACATGGCTGCCTGAGAGAAGAATGGTGATGAATAGCATTGGTTGCTGAACTGCCAGTTGGAGCATAGGTTACTTTGTTACAGTTGCTAAAAATCTTCTTTGTGACTTTTATACATTATAAAAGAGCACAGCACAGAGGAGCTAACAAGTGTTAACGTTACTTGTGGCTTCACAGATAAATCTGTTCTTTTCTGTGGAGCTATGGTAAGAATACACTTTAACTTCCAATTTCTTAGCATCCAACCAAAGCAGCCATCTCTCTAGTAAATGAACTTTCGAATGGAATATTTAAAAGCCAGAGAGTAAAGAAATGTTTCTGTACATGTGAGAATCTGGTATTACGATGAGAAACTGATAAATGATAAGCCTCATTATATTAACTCAAGTTCTGTGACTCAGTTGGTAGAAGATAAGAGGTACCCCCTACCTCTCACCCTGGTAAGTCCCCCTACGTAGAGGGACCATTTTTCTAGCATTCCTGTCCTATCTCCATTCCACACATTCTTTCAGATAGCACCATCTTTTTTATGACCATGGGTGTAAAATTTTGGCATATTTACTTCTCTTTCTGATTTTTTTTTTCTTAAGATCTGGTGGTTTGTGGGAGCTACATCTTCTGGGGCTGCATCTCTGTGCTGGAAATTTTCAGGAGGCCATTTCTGTAGACGATCTGCAACTACTGAGCGCTCTGTATCTAGATGGGAAATGTGGTGTTGGTGTCACACTAGAAAATCAGTGGGCGTAAGCGCACCTTATTCATGTTCTCAACGATGCTATAATAGACATCCTACCCAGAGTCCGTCAAGAAAGGATGTCATCTCACTGAGAAGAGAATGCTCAGCAGAGTGTCTTTAGCTGCTGGCTCCTTTTGGGCCAGTGTTAGCTCAAAAGAGATAAATGGATTTGCTCAAGGTTGTGACGCCTTTCCAGGGCGTCCTACATCTGGTGACTCAACCAGAGCAACCGTAAAGGTCCAGCCATTTCAACGAGTTGCTTGATACCTGGTGGACAGTGCTCTTTTCCAGAGCTTTCACCAGCTCGGTCAACGCTGTTTTGACTGTTTATTCATTCGGTCTTCTCTTTTATGTATTATATATACACATCTTGAACTCATTATCTCAGCTTGTGACATGACTTTTTTTCTGGTTTTAAGTATCTTTCTCTTTTAAGTGTTTGGCTTTCCCAGGTGGTTTCATAATCAAGAGAATTCTGGGCTCTATTAAATCACATCAGTGCATGAACAAAGGCTATGCTAGAAGAACTGGTACCCTCTATCTTTGCAAACCAGAGGGCTAGGTAATGTGGATGAAAGAGGAAGACTTGAGTGGGATTCTTACTGGTGTCCCTGATAGACATCAACGATGATTTATTTTTCTGGATGATATGTACACAGCTGGGTAGCACCCTTATCCAGGTAGGATTTTCAGTTTGCTTAAGTCAGTGGTTCTCATCTCTGTGAAAATATTAAGATGACTGCAATAAATCAATTCAAACTGGGCTTTCTGAGAGCAACACCATGAGGTTTACCAGAGAGCATAATTACATTGTGTATATGATAGAGCAGTGAACAGACTGGATCCAAAACACAAAATGACTTTTGTCTTATTCTCGCTGCCAGCAGCCTTGCCCTCTGAGTGACCTCTGCGTCTTTTCCAATGCCAGCACTTCTGTAGTCTTTGTCTTCTGAGGAAGAGAATCAGGGTATCCCATCACTGGTTTTCTACCATTTCTTGATTCCTTCTAGTTCTGTTTCCATACTCTATCCTTAAGTCCATCTAATATCTACTGTATTACTGAGAAGCCCCCAAGTTCTCCTGGTGTCTCTCTCACTTCATCAAATGAGTAAGCTTAGCTGTGCTTGACTGAAGGCCTTTTTGTTGGAGTCTCTGGTGGTCTTTAGTATTGCACTCAGGATTGGAATCATCCAAAGGGATTATAACAAAATCTTGATTCTCAGGCTGTAGTTCCAGGACCGATCAAATTAGAATTTCTGCAAGCTTAGAATTTCTGGGGCACTGGAATTTTAAAACTTCTCAATGTGCAGTGAAGGGTAAGAGCCGCTGGCCTGCAGGATCCCCTCAAATGGGCGGAGGAACCGTGTCATTGCTGGAAGCTCCTTGCAGCCCTGCGGTTTTATCCCTTGTGTTTTTTCACATTGGAGCTGCTTGTTGATGCTTGTGAAGTTTTAATTTATTGAAGGAAGGGAGATTGATGAGCTGGAAGAAATGCTTTCTTGATGATATTCCTGATTAGACTGCAAGGAGGTGAAGTGAGATATTGACAGCACTCATGCTCTGTTCTTAGGGTAAGAGGGAGTGAGGTTATTTGAAAGACTCTTTCAAGATGATTAAAATGGCAGAAGCACATGTTCACCTCTGCACGCTACCTTGCTGGACCATCTCAGTGTTAATGTTTTGATTAAAATCTCACTCCTCATAATCTGCTCCTTTCAAACTGATGGTTAAACATTTACACGTGTTTGTCTCTAAGTATTTCCGCTAACAACGTAGATTAATTCCTTCAGGGAAATAGTAATTATGCCATTGTGGCTTAAGGAGGAGCGTCTGAAACCTTTATATTAATACGATGTAATATAATGCTTAATTAACTCATGTTTGCCATGTGCGGGTTTTAATGTAGTAGAGAAGAGTTGGTGGCAGAGGCAGAAAAACAAAATGATCAATTCAATAAAAGATGCCTGGAGGTAGAATATCTGTGTAAAACCAGGTATGCTGTCCTCTTTCTGAGGCCGGCATAATCCTTATTTCTAGAGTATGGAGCCTTTTTTTTTCCCCCACATGGGATTGAACTTGACAACTTCAGACAGTTTTTGTTGTTGAATAGGCAGAGTTAGAGTATTTAGGCCAAAATATTTAATATCTGGTACTGAATATGAGCTAAATTAATATTTGACTAAAGAAATTTCTGTCTTGCGAAAGGGCAGTGTATGCACATTGGTCCTACTGCTGTCACACGCAGCTTTACTTGAGAACTTCAGTGGTCTGCTAGGCTCAAGTCGGTGCTATAGCTGAACAAATTACAGGAGGTGAGGAAGCCATCTCTGTTTACTATCTTATTTCAGCAGGAAAAATGTTCTCTTTCTTACTTATCTCTGAGGTTTGAGGAAACCTAGACTTCACTTCAGAGCTCCTAAAAAGGGAGTTAGCATCGAGGCCAATTGGTACATTTGGGCTTCCTCTTCAGGTTGCAAACACTTTCATGTGGCTACACTGGATTTGACTTGATTAAGATTTGGTATGTGAAACATTTTACTTATGTTCCCTTCCGATATTATAATGTCTGTTTTTGAAAGCTGTCAACTCGATACACAATGGAATGCTACGCAGCAATTAAAAACAAGGAAATCATGAAATTTGCAGGCAAATGGTGGGACTAGAAAAGACCATCCTGAGTGAGGTATCCCAGAAGGAGAAAGACACACATGGTGTATACTCACTTATAAATGGATATTAGACATATAATATAGGATAAATATACTAAAATGCGTACACCTAAAGAAGCTAAGCAAGAAGGAGGACTCTGGGTAAGATGATCAATCCTCATTCAGAAAGGCAAATGGGATAGACATTGGAAGAGGGACAAAACAGAGAACAGGACAGGAGCCTATCACAGAGGGCCTCTGAAAGACTCTACCCTACAGGGTATCAAAGCAGATGGTGAGACTCATAGCCAAACTTGGGCAGAGTGCAGGGAATCTTATGAAAGAAGGAGGAGATAGAAAGACCTGGAGGAAATAGGATCTCCACAAGGAGAGCCAAAAAAATAAAATAAAATAAAATAAAATTGAACCAAAAAAAAAATGTCTGGGCACAGGGGTCTTTTCTGAGACGGATACTCCAACTAAGGACCATTCATAGAGATTACTTAGAACTCCTGCACAGATGTAGCCCATGGCAGCTCAGTGTCCAAGTGGGTTCCTTAGTAGGGTGAATAGGGACTGTCTCTGACATGAACTCAGTGGCTCGTTCTTTGTTCACCTCTCCCTGAAGTGGGGGGGGGGGGCAGCCTTACAAGGCCACAGAGGAAGACAATGCAGCCAGTCCTTATGAGACCTGATAGGCTAGGGTCAGATGGAAGGGGAGGAGGACCACCCCTATCCGTGGACAAAATTCATTTTGTATCCCAGCTGTAGCCCCCTCACTCATTCTCTCCCAATCCCACCCTCCCTCCCTCATCTCCTCCCATGCCTCTCTCCAAGTCCACTGATAGGGGAGGTCCTCTTCCATCTGACCCTAGCTTATCAGGTCTCATCAGAACTGGCTGCATTGTCTACCTCTGTGGCCTAGTAAGGCTGATTCCCCCTCAGGGGAAGGTACATGGGAGGAGAAGAGGGATGGAGGTCAGGACTTGGAGAGTTAGAGGGAAGGGGCTACAGATGGGATACAAAATGAATAAATTGTAATAAAAAATTAAAAAAAGAGTCACTTGGGAAGAGGGAATCTCAACTGTGAAAATGCCTCCATAGATTGGTAAGCCTGTGAGGCATTTTCTTGAATGATTGTGTGTGTGAGGGTTATCCTAGTTGGTATGAAAGAAGGCTGACTAAACCAATGAGCAGAATTGCCCCATGGCTTCTTTTTTTCAGTTCCTTCCTTGGCCTTGTTAATGATAGATTGTCATGTGGAAATGTAAGCCAAGTTGCTGCTGGTTAGTGTTTTATCATAGTAATGAAACAAAACTAGGACATTGTCTAAGAATTTTCATCAGTCCTATTGTCTACAATTTAATAAGCCCATGACCAGATAACCATAGTATTTTGCTAGTGGTTTTAGTAATGTAATGCAATGAACACATTTACAATCTCGTATGTATGATCACAAGCTTGTTTAACAGTGTACACAGATACACATTGTTAAACAGGTGAATCAACTTTTCTGTTTATACTCCTCTTATTACAGTTCTTGTATCATTGAAATGGCATGTTCATATGACCGTGTATTTTAACTGTACTCCATCTAACCTTTTGTTTAACTGTACTCCATCTAACCTTTTGTTTTTCCCTTTCCAGCATTGTAAGATTTTAGGAATCGGTTCCTGTCTGGGACTAAAGAGAGTCACAATTTGTTAACATTTGGGATGCAAATTAGTGATTCCTAGCCCCAGTCCTTTAAAGAGGAGAGGATGGAAATATTTCAGTGGATCCTATCTCAGGCTGCACACTGTCATCTTCTCGAGTGCTTTTTTATCACTCTTCACATCTCTAAAGAATCTGAATAAATAAGTCACAGATAGTATTATATCTGAAAGATTGTGAAATTGTCTGTTCAATTATGGTAGCTCCTGGATTCAGAATGCAGGGCATTGGGATTCCCATCCACAGTGAGTACAAATTCTAGTACAAGTGAAGTGGAGAAAACACGGCTCAGAGAATCTGGGAACAGTCAGAGAATTCCAACTCATGGAGTTTCAGTTTCTTATATACAACAACAACAACAACAACAAACAACAACAAAAGCCAAGTCCCAAGATACTTTTTCATTAAAAATGATTACATATTTCTCCAGTATAAATATCTTCACTTTAGTATATCAGAATAGAGGTGCTGCTGGTACTCAGTTTGTCCAGAAGACTTGAAATAATAATTTTTAATTTATGATTAATATTTAAATATATTCTAATTCTGCTCAGCTATCCAGACAGATGAGGTTCTAGATAATACTCATTTGTGAAGTTTATATGTTCCAAGGATAAGTGGGAGCTGAGCTAAATGGTCATGGCATCTGTCTGACTGTTCCGTACGGTATATAGTTCTCCAGTGGCAGCCTTTGTAATTGTAGATATTCGACTATAGATGGTTTTAATGCATTGTCCTTCTCTATTTGAATATTCTCTGTATTAAGACGTTTTGGTCTGTTGATTTTCATTGTTGGGAAGGAGTGGAGAAAGTGTTATTTAAGGCACTATATTAGCACTCATCAGACATTGCTTTGTTTTCTAAAGAAGCAATCTGACCTTTATTTCTTGCTGAAGGACAGGGGGAGGGGTGCTAAGGATAGTTCTGCTTTTTTTTCTTGTCAAAAAGGAAAAAAAAAACCTTTAAAAATAACCCACCAATTTTCAACCATTATATTTTAAGCCACAGGAGCCTGTGAGTTATCTTTCATCTTGGTTCTGTCATATAACCAGAGAAATTACACAGCATCTCCCAAAGGAAAGGTCTAGCTGGGCATCAATTCAAGCAAAAATATATTATAGAAATGTGATTGTTCAGAGTGTCATTATAACAGTTATTCATCTTTGCCCCTTCTTCTGAAGTGTCTCACTCCTCTCCTCATTTTATCTTTTATATATCTGTGTTTTTCCATGGGTGACTGGCAAAAAAAAAAAAGGAAAAAAAAAGTGGCTAGGAGGCAATGACCCCTGGGGGAGAATGTTCAAGAAATTTATTAGACTTAAATGTTTCTGAGTAGTGTCTGTAATATCTCTGCAGATGGAAGGCAGTTGAATTTGATTATTATTTTCCCTCAATCTTGACTTGTACTTGTAGAAAGAAATCTAGATGTGTTCAGGTTTAAAAAGATTTTAACACTAGATAGTCTACATGGTAGCTGGTATTCCTTCAGGTCAACCTTCACTGCATTTTAGTATTTACTTCCTAGTAGGATTGTATTTCTAATTTAAGATAGCGTTTATTGGTTTCATTAAAGCTAATCAGACACAGTATGTAAAGCATTGATTGTGTTGGAAAATCAGGACATACGTACTTCGTATGCCATTTATCTATTAATGCACAAGGAACCACATTCAACAATAGTTCCCTCACACCAGGGTCAGAAGATTTATGCTGAAGTCAGCTGGGTAGTTCTGCTGCCTTTTTATGGAGTTCATTCATGCAGACAGGCTCTCTAGCTCTAATGGGTTGGATAGTGGAAGATGGCTTAGAGGGGGTGTGTGGAAGTCAATTATGGCTCGTGGCTTTTTTGAAGTGTCTAAGTTGGTATGAGTCATCTCTACCTTGTGTGGTCCTTTATTCTTCAACTGATGGCAATGGGTTCTTTGGATATCTTATGCTGATATCCAAGATAGCAAGTGCAAAACTTCTTGAGGCTTCCGATTTGGATCTCTAAGACTTGGGGTCTGACCAGATTCAAAGTTAGGAAAATAGACTCCCATTTCTGGACGCACAGTACAAAGTCACATTGAAATGGTGCATGCCTACAAGAGTTAGAGGGATTTTGGGAACTTTTGGCATCCTATGGTAATCTAGCCTATTTTCTTTAACTTTTTTTTAAATTAATTTTTTATTTTTATATTAATTATAGTTTATTCATTTTGTTTCCCAGCTGTAGCCCCCTCACTCATTCTCTCCCAATCCCACCCTCCCTCCCTCATCTCCTCCCATGCCTCTCTCCAAGTCCACTGATAGGGGAGGTCCTCTTCCATCTGACCCTAGCTTATCAGGTCTCATCAGAACTGGCTGCATTGTCTACCTCTGTGGCCTAGTAAGGCTGATTCCCCCTCAGGGGGAGGTGATCAAAGAGCCAGCCACTGAGTTCATGTAAGAGATAGCCCCTGTTCCATTTACTGGGAAACCCACTTGGATACTGAGCTGCTATGGGCTACATCTGTGCAGGGGTTCTAGGTTATATCTATGAATGGTCCTTGGTTGGAAAATCAGTCTTAGGAAAGACCCCTGAGCCCAGATTTTTGGTTCTATTGCTCTCCTTGTGGAGCTCCCATCGTCTTCAGGTCTTTCTATCTCCCCCTTCTTTCCTAAGATTCCCTGCACTCTGCCCAAAGTTTGGCTATGAGGCTTAGCATCTGCTTTGATACACTGCTAGGCAGAATCTTTCAGAGGCCTGCTGTGGTAGGCTCTTGTCCTGTTTCCTTTATTCTTCTTCTTCCAGTGTCCCTCTGTTTGTCTTTCTGAGTAAGGATTGATCATATTACTCAGCGTCCTCCTTCCTGCTTAGCTTTTTTAGGTGTACAGATTCAAGTATGTTTATCCTATATTATAGGTCTAGTATCCACTTATAAGTGAGTATATATTGTGTGTGTCTTTCTGTTTCTGGGATACCTCAGTCAGGATTATGTTTTCTACTTCCCACCGTTTGCCTGCAAATTTCATGATTTTCTTGTTTTTAATTGCTGAGTAGTATTCCATTGTGTAAATGTACCACAATTTCTATATCCATGTTGGGGGACATCTAGGTTGTTTCTAAGTTCTGGCTGTTATGAATAAAACTGCCATGAACATGGTTGAGCAAGATTTTTTGTTGTGTACTTGAGTCCATGGTTTTTACAGATGGCTCATATCTTTCCCATAAGAACATACATTCTTCTCCTTTCCTCTCCTCTCCCTTTCCCTCCCCTCCCCTCTTCTCCCCTTCCCTCCCTTCCCCTCCTCTTCCTTCATGCAGGTTGAAGATTCAAGTAAGAGTTATATCCATAGGATTCCCACAGAAGTCCTATATTCATGTGGAATAATGCTTGAGGACCAGAATTTTGTTTTCTGAATCAAGTATAGATATGAATGAAATTCTTTACAACAGCTCTTTGGTTATGACTTCTTGATCTAGAAGCCTGTGCAATAAAGAATATAAGCATTTGTTGTTGTTTTTAATTCTACACAGAGCTATAGTGAAAGTCTAACATAGTCTAACTTAAAAAAAATTCACCATGTGAATTTAAAAGGGAAACAATGGGAATAACTTGCCTGTGGAAATTGCAAAATCTAAGGAAGTACACATTTCCCTATTCTATTGTCCATATATGTTCTTGGCTTGGAGACTAATTCTACCATGAAAATTGGCTCCTTATTCTTTTATTTTCTGACTGCTTTTTTTTTTTTTTTTTTTTTTTTTTTTTAAAGAAATGGCCTGTGTTTGTAGCTGAGTTGTTATGGTGTTTGTGTGTGTTTTTTTTTTTTTTTTTACATTTTTTCCTTTAATCAAAAGTACGAATGAGCAATACACACATACATATAGACAGACATGCATGTACAATTGTGTGTACATATACATACAGAGTATCACTGATCCCAGAATTTGTGAATTGGGTATATATGTAAAGGGCATTTCTTCCCAGCCAATCACAAAGACTTATGCAGATCCAACAAAGCTTGTAATCTCTTCTTTTCATGTTTGTTCTGTATTTAGGTATTTCTTTTTAAAACTTATTTATTTATTAAAATTTATTCACTTTGTAACCCCTTGTAGCCCCCTCCCTTATCTCCTCCTAGTCCAGCCCACTCTCCCTCTTCTTCCCTTATACCATTTCCCTAGTCCCCTGATAGGGAAGGTCCTCTTCCCCTTCCATCTGATCCTAGCCTATCAGGTCTCATTAGGACTGGCTGCATCATCTTCCTCTGTGGCCTGAAAAGGCTGAACCCCCTAGGGGTGTTGCTCATATAGTGTTTGTTTTTGAGCTTAATTCTTGTCAGTGGGAAGCTAGAGGTTCATGAGTCTGTTTTTATCTTGAGTCACTTAGTTCACTTTAGTACATGGTGAAATTATACAACTCCCTTAAAAACCAAGGAATGGTGGTGCACACCTTTAATTCAGGAGGCAGAGGAAGGTTGATTTCTGTGAGTTCAAGACCAGCTTGGATGGTCTATGCAGTGAGTTCCAAGACACCTAAGACTTTGTAGGGTGCCTCTCCTACAAAAGAAAAGAAAAAAAAAGAAAAAAGAAAAGAAAATACCCAAAATAATTCTTTGCATTTCTTATCAGGATTGAGTGTGTGCACACAGAGCATCATTTAAAAATTTTCGGGACAGATCTGTATTTGTGTGATGGTGTACTGTAGGACATTGTTTCACTTATCTTTAGAAGTTAGGCATCTCTCTGAGAGGTTTAAACTTTTACTGTCTTTGGCCATAGTGAAGGATTTTGCACCATCAGCTTTGGCTTAATATTTTGTGAGGGGGCATGGTTTCATGTAGTTTAGGCTGTTCTTGGATGGCCTATGTAGTTGAAGTTGAACCTCAGCTGTTGATCTGTCTGTCTCTACCTCCCAAGTGCTAGGATTATAAGAATATGCCACCAAAATTGAGTTTTGACCTGCCTTTAACTAAGAAAATTTCATTTATCTTTTTATATTTTAAGATTTATGTGTGTGTGTGTGCATGCCTGTAGAGTCCTGATGACAGTGTCACCAGACACCCTGTCACTGGAGTTACAGATGGCTTGTAAGCTTCTTGAAGTTGGTGTTGAGAACTGCACTCAAGTCTCTGGAAGAACAGTACATTTTAATTGTCCAACCTTCTCTCCAGTCTTAAGATAGTTTTTAAAATTTTGGCCACGTTGGCTGCTCCAAAGACTAAGGATAAGATACACACTAAACTTCCAATTTAGTAGCTTCCCATAAATCCTGCTTGTAAATAATGTGTTAATTCTTTCATTATTTTTTCTCTTTCCTCCTTGCTTTGTCATATGTAATTAGAACATTTATTGTTTTCTTGAGCACGATGGCTGAAGATGCCCTGCCGTGCAGGCTGACCATCTCAGCTACCATTTGGGCCCACATCCAGGGCACGGAGTTGGTCTACCCCAACATCTGCCTCATCTACAAGCTGCTGGAGCATGGAGTGTGTGAAGAAGCCGGTCGGTCCTGCAGAACAGAGCTTCAGTTCACCATGGTGCTAGAATTCCTGGTGTGGCAGAGAGCAGAGACCTTGAACCAGATCAGTGACTCATTGCAATAACTCGGTTTGCTGAAGGAACAAATCATGAAGAGATAGTTCCACAGTGTCTCAGTTCTGAAGAAATCAAGAACAAATTTGTAGCCTCTTTTGAGGAGACAGGAGTTTTAGATGAAACTGAAGCTGCCATCGCGAGACAGTGTGAAATGGGAGAAAGGTGCTTCCTGGGAAGCCATTGCTGAGGTGACTGCAGAAGAAGCAGTGCGGGTGGCTTTACAGTTTCCAGCGCCACTGTGTCAAATATCTAATGGAGAGGGGAGAAAGATGGAGGGATGGAGTGGTGAGAAGTGGAACTAGAGATGAGAATGCCAGGACAGGTATGAGAAAAGACTGCACAGATGGAGAACATACCATGTTTCCCAGTAGGGTCAACAGGGGTGTGTGTAGTAGCCTGGAGCTTATACACTGACTCGGACCCTAACACCCTGCCAGCCAAATGATTGCCCTGGTGCTGAGCAAGATAAGAATGGTGTCCAAGATAAGAACGGTACACTTTCTAGACTGGACCTCCGTGAAGGACCTCTATGCTCCAGTCTGCCCCTGGAAGCCATTTTGGTATTCATGGTCCACTGCCCCATGTCCTGGTCCTAGAGCAGTCAGGAATATGTTGACATCCCTGGCCCAAGTTACCAGGGAATGCAGTATGGATGGATATGTTTGATTTGCTCTCCCACCCGATACCATGGTGATGTCTGGATTCACTCTGTCACCAATAGCTAGGTCTGGTCCATCGTCCTCCTGCAGCCAGAGTCTGTGTTGATGTTTGTGGCTCATGTTACTACCAAAGGCCATGGGAATGTCCATGGGCTGTGCTGCCTGAAGACATGTTGATGTAAGTGACGTGCGTCGCTACCTCAGGCTGTGTTGATGATGTCCTTGGCCTGTGCTGTTGTGGAGGGCTATGATGGTGTATGGTGGCTCATGCAGTGGTCGAGGGATGTACTACCACTGGAAACCATGCTGAGATCCGTGGCACATACTGACACCGGAGACCATGTATGAAGTCAGTGGGCTTCAAGTATGGTTCAAGTTCCATGATTCCTGCTCCCTCTAACTATAAAGGGCAAAGAAGCTGCTTTTGCCATGATATTGATGGCTGCAGACTTACAGTTGAGAAAGAAGGGCAAGACAAAGCTGCCCACTATTTCCATATCTGTTCAATATAGTACTTGAAGTTTTATCTAGAGCAATAATACAACTAAAGGATATCAAGGGGATACAAATTGGATTAATACATTATTTAGGCAAATTTTCTGACTTTCAACTCTATCAAATTATCTATCTATCTATCTTTGAGTCAGAGCTTCTCTTTGCATAGTACTAGCTCTCCTGTAACTCGCTCCAAGGACCAGGCAGGCCTTGAACTCACAGAAATATTGCTGCCTCTGCCTCCTGAGCATTGGGATTTAAAGGCTTGCGTCACTATCAGCAGGCTAACTTTTTATATACAGTAATGTTTTCTCTCAGTGCTACACTAACAACTTTATTACTTTTGTAGAGTAAGTGTACCTCCTTATTTCAAAGCCAGTACTAAATGTCTTAAGTTTTGCTGTGCTATTCCTGTTCTAGTGCTAATTATTTATCAGTACCTGTAAGTGCACAGTTAAAAATTGCAAAATGTAAGATTCTAATGCAGTGTATATTTATGTGCTCATTATTCTGTAGGTAAACAATTTGTGGTGGATACAACTGAATGGCTCTTGCTTTCTAACCTGGAATAGCTCATGTAGCTGTGTAAGTGGCAGCTTGAATGGGCCGGGTGATCTTGGAGGACATTGGTTTGGGGTGGTTGGTTATAGAGGGCATTAGCCAGGGTAGCTAGGCCACTTACTTCTCATGTTATGAGAGTCTGTTCTTTGAGTGACAGTTTCAATATAACACCATGAAATGGAAAGAACGGCCATCGGAATTTTTCATGAGGCCTTGACTTGGAGGTCACAAACTGCCCCTTCTACTCTATTCCATTAATCTAAGCTAGTGATAAGGACAGCTTGGAATTGGTGTGGGGAGATACTCTTGACTCGGTGCTCCAAGCTGCAAGGGCACATTACAGAGGGACAAAGCACAGGCAGAGACAGAAGGGATTTTTGTAGTCATTTTAAAACAACCTACGGTAGATATTTAAAGGGATATTTAAACTCTGAACTGAAATTCTATAGAAGGTTCCATCCTGTTTTGATAGTCATAAGGAGAAGACAGATGAACAGTATAAATATAAAAAAAGTTTTCATCATTTGGGAGATGAAATATGTACATAAATGATTCAAGACCATATAAAAACTGGGCATGTAATTTTTCTATCTTCAGATATAAAATATTTATGAAAAAGCTTTTGTCTTTTACATAAAGCTAAGAACTTCAGTTCTCCCAGTGTATGACTTAAAATATCAGCCCTGTTATTTTTCTTCTTTTCAATATATGTCTTTATATTATCTCTTCATTTCTTGGACTAGGTTTGCTTGAGGCCAGGAAACTTTCTTGTAGAGTACTGTGTAGCAGTTTTCTTTCTTAAGTTTGCAACATTCCTTTCTACCGGGAAGCTTCTTAAGCAGGAAGGTAAACAATGTACAGGAGCATCAGGAAGTCCCTGAAACAGACCGGATGCAGTAGGTACCATCCTGCCAGAGTGAGCAATAAAAGCTGAGAGTCCCTCTGAGACGGCAGAGAGCCAGCTGCCAAGATCAGACCAGCTGTCTGGAAGAGGTTTAGAGCTGCTGTCGAGTCCTGAATGTGCAGTCTTCGGCTTGTGCTGCCTGAAGATTGTGCGTTGAGATTCAGAGTCTCAGCTCAATGACCTGTCTTGAGTTGCTGGGTGGGCTTTTGTGATGTTGCTTTCTTTGAGTAATTTCTGCTCCTGTAAGTAACCCCAGTAAACCCATTAAACTTTAATTGTGTTTGTACTTTGGTCTGTTGTGGATTCCCTGTTTGGGTTGTGTAGACCTGTGTGTTGTGTTTTCCAGGGAAAAGTTTTGTCACACAACATAGAACCTCATGAAACTTGTCATTTGCCTTGGGATATTGTACCATTAAAGACAAAACCATGTGAGACCTAAGAAATTGCATCTTATCACATAGAGCGTCACTCTTGAGAAACCCTGATTGAAGTTTGATTATTGATTAGAAATCAGATCAGATAAATTAGAGTTTATTACAGAGTGATAAGTTCATTGGTTTGGTAACACTGATTTTTTTCCCCCAACACCTTTATTATTATTATTATTATCATTATTATTATTTATTACAATTTATTCAATTTGTATCCCTGCTGTGGCCCCCTCTCTTGTCTCCTCCCAATTCCACCCTCCCTCCTTCTTTTTCCCCTATGCCCCTCCCCTAGTTCACTAATACAGGAGGTCCTCCTCCTCTTCCATCTGACACTGAATTTTTATAACTAGGAAAATACCCAAATCTTTTTGTTGTGGATATAGGTTTACAAATCTACATGGCCTATCAGCAAGATAGTACAAACATTCATGCTTTTCAAAAGGAGGAGTCAGGTAGACTGCAGTTACAGGAGATCTGTAGAAAAGGATGAGATGAGAAGGAAAGAAACAAGGCAAGGTAGAGACAATGAGGGAGTCTGATTTTCCTTTCCTGATTATTTCATGGATGTGCCTCTGAAAAGCAGGGAGGCAAGCAGTCTTAATTTATCCTTCTGTAATGATAGACGTGTCTTTAAAACACGCTTAGCTCTGAAGGTGTCCACAACACTCAGTCTTGAACTGAGTGCCAGCTGCTGCCTTATGCATCTGAGCTTTCTGTTTGTGCTAAAAGCCTGTGTATTCTGTTCAGATGAGAAACTGATAAGTCAGTTGCTATTTTCTCTTGAAATAGAGGACTCTTAATCCTTCATTTTATAACCCTGCAGTTTTAAGAAAAATAGGAAAAGAGACTGGAAAACTTTATGAATTTAAATTTTCTCGGCACAAGTAACATTAGGACGTCACTGCAGTCCCAGAAATGGCTTACTTGGAATTATTTGTTGTTTGGTGAACTAGATGGAAATCATGAAAGGAGCACTCTTTTCATCTCCTCACCCTTCCGTAATGATATTTACTCTTTTCACAGCAATCATTCAATTTTCTCAGATGCTCACCACCCTCTCCTGCTGATTAAATTCCTGTTTGGTCTCACTGCCAAGTCTGTTGGATTAAATTAACAAATTCTGTTTGCTTTGGTAAAAATGACCTGCATCAACCTTCAGCTTGTACAAAATAATAATCTTGTCAGTGATGTATTGATTCAATGCTCTTTATCTGCTTTTAAAGAAATGTGCAGTGAGAATGCTGTCTCTGGCTTCCTGAGTCTGCAGGCATGCATTGCTTACTTCAGTGTGCTGGAGACCTTGATTTTTCAGCATCTAATAAATCCTTTTTCTTTCTGGTTTTTAATGATTTGGAGTCTTCTAATGGATCACCAAGTCTTCATCATCCTAAGAAAAGGCTTTAACATGATTTTTAGTCTATAAAATGACCCGCTCTTAGAAATTATCTACATCAAAGGACCAATTTAGGCAGATTAAAAGCTCTATTTGTAAAAAGCAAAGCCAATTTTCATTGAATAGTTTTTTTTCCCCTGCCCTTTTTTTTATTTGCTTCATAGCAAATAGTTGAGAGGCAGTGAGACTCTTTTTTTGTTGACGAAAATGACTTAAAAATGTAACATTATAAGATTTGAAAGCATAATAAGATTTTTAAAATTTTACACAATACCCAGCCCACTAAGCATTTTAGAAAACCCTGGAAAACTAAACTGACATTTTTCTGAACTTCACTTAAAAAAGAATAAGTAACAATAGAATAATGACTGGACTATAGACTGAGCGGGTAGTGTGGACGGAGAAATCGGCAGCTGCCACTTCCTGATGGTTAGGTTATGGTGTGTACTCTGTACATTTTCAAACATACCTGCTACACTCCTCCCCTTTCCGCATTGTTTCATTTCACAGATGAGGTAAACGAGAAATAAAAGATTTAATAACTTGGCTAACAAAAGGCAACCCCTTGACTCTGTCAAATTATTGCTAAAGCTGTTATCTTTTATGTTTATGTATTTTCATTGTCTATATTAATTGCACACTTGACATATAGACATTTTAATGCAATTGTGTAATGTTTTTCAACGTATTCCTCTCTTTAAATAAAAATTTTATTTATTCTTTGAAAATTTCATACATGTGTATGAAGGATCTTTTTATTTTTTTTCCCTACAATATATTTTGATCATTTTCTCTCGCTCTGCCAGACTCCATTCTGAATGAAAAACAGATCAGTATCTTCTGTCATTCTTCCAACATCCAAGCAAGTTAGAATATATGTGCATGATAACATACCCATAGATTTTGCTTTTTCCTCCAGAACCAAAGGCCAGGCGCCCACATGGGAATGCAGGCTTCTCTGTTCAAGGCCACCCAGGCACTGGGGACCATGTAAAGATTCCATTAAGCTTTTCTACTGTGCTGGCTGGTTTTATGTCAACTTGACAAAAGCTAGAGTCATCAGAGAGAAGGAACCTCAGTTGAGGAAATGCCTCAATGAGATCCAGCTGTAAGGCACCTTTTTAAAAAATATTTATTTATGTATTTATTTATTTATTTATTTCAATTTATTTACTTTGTAGCCCTGCTGCAACCCCTCCCTCATCTCCTCCCAGTCCCATCCACCCTCCGTCTTCTCTCCCTATGCCCTTTCCCTAGTCCCCTGATAGGGGAGGACCTCCTCCCCTTCTTTCAGTCCCTAGTTTATCAGGTCTCTTCAGGGCTGACTGCACCATCTTCCTCTGTGGCCTGGCAAGGCTGCACTCCCAAGGAGGAGGTGATCAAAGAGCCAGGCCACTGAGTTCATGTCAGAGACAGCCCCTACCCTCTTACTAGGGAAACGACTTGGAAACTGAGTAGCCAATGGTCTTTCTTTGAACAGGGGTCTAGGTCCTCTCCATGCAGGGTTCTTAGTTGGAATATCATTCTTTGCAGGCCCTCCTGGCCCAGGATTTTGGCTCTAGGGAAAATGCTTAATCCTCATTCAGAGGGGCAAACAGGATAGACATCGGAAGGAGAAGACAAGTAACAGGACCGGAACCTTCCACAAAGGACCCCTGAAAGACTCTACCCATCAGGGTATCTAAGGAGATAATGAGACTCATAGCCAAATTTTGGACAGAGGGCCAGAATCCTATGGAAGAAGAGGAAGGTAGAAAGACCTGGAGGGGACAGGAGTTAACACAAGGAGAACAACATATTCCTTTTTTATCCTTCCCCTCTTCTTTTAGTCCCATTTGTTCTCCTAGGCAGTTCCCCTTGTGTTTTCATAACATATGTACATACATGGTTTTATGAATCTCTATCAATAAGGGAAGACATGATACTTGCCTTTTAGGGATTGGCTTAATGAACATTATATGGTTATCCGCAGTTACATTCATTTTCCTGCAAATGTCATAACTATGTCATCACGGCTAAAAACATTCTGTTATGTGTATTTGTGTTTGTATGTATATACAAAACATATATTATGTTTTTTAATAAATTTTGCTTGTTGGATAACAAGGTTAGTTTCCCAACTTCGCTATTGTGAATATGGCTTCAGTAAACATCCCTGTATAAGTACTTTTGTAATATGTCGACTTAGAATCCTTTGGATAAATACCCAGAGTGATATAGCAGGGTAATGTGGTAAACCTATTTTTATTTTTTTTTTTGAGGGTTCTCTACACTTTTTTCTATAGTGTCTGAACTACTGTAATTTTCCACTAGAAGTTTGGATAAGATTTCTGGTTTTGTCCACATTTTCATCATCATTTGTTGTTTGTTTCCTTAATGATGTCTATTCTGACTAGGAAGACATGGAATCCCAATGAGTTTTAATTTGCATTTCTCTGATGGCTAGTGAGGTTGACTATTTTTTGGTGTTTATTGGCTATTTGTATTTCATCTTTTGAGAACTGTCTGTTCATTTTATTAACTCATTTATTGATTGGGTTGTTTGATTTCTTGTTGTTCGGTTGTGAATTCTTTGTATTTTCTATGCATTAGTCTTCTATATGACATTTAGGTAGTAAATTATTTTCTTCCATTCTGTAGGCTGCCTCCTCATTGAGTTAACTATTTTTTTGTTGTTGTTGACAAGCCTTTTAATTTCATGAGTTCCATTTGTCAGTTGTTGCCATTACATTCTGAACACTTGGATTCTGTTGTCCCATTAAGAAATTCATTATTTGTTGCTTATGCTTTGAAGTATTTCTCTTGCTTCTTTAATTCTTAAAAAAGCTCTCTCTCTTTCTCTATGTATGTGTGTAGAATGGAGTGTGTTCCTTTGTGTATGTGAATGTGGATTGCAATGTGTGCTAGGACACGTGTCATGTGTCAGTCTTTGACTTGCATCTTGCTCGAGAATTCAAGACCTCTTTGTTACTTGCTGTGGTATATACCAGTCTAGACAGCCTGTAAGCTTCTGGGGAATTTTCCTGCTCCAGCTTCCTGTGTCACCATAGGACTCTGGGATCGCAGGTGCATGTGACTATGGCTGCTTTCATTTGGGGTCTAAGGACTCATATTCAGCTCCTCATGATTACACAGGAAACACTTCCCCCACTGAGCCATCTCCCCAGCATTTCCCTTTTTCATTTAGTTTCAGAGTAAGGACTTAAGATAGGTTCCTTAATCTATTTAGAGCTGTGTTTTATACAGAGTGAGAGATAGGGCCCCAATTTAATTCTTCTGTCTGCAAATACCTGATTTTCTCGGATCTATTGGAGAGGTTTGTCTTTTTTCCAGCTCATATTTTTGGCATTTTCTCAAAAATCAGGTTGCTCTAGCTATGTCAGTTTGTATCTGGGTTCCTTATTCTATTCAGTTTACTCAAATGCTCAACACTATTCTTCACAGAAATAAAAAAAAAATCTAAAAATTTGTATGGCTTTACAGTAGAGTCCATATATCCAAAGCAACCCTCATAAAAATGCTGGAAGCGAGCATCTCTGTAGCTGATGTTAAGTCATCACTACAGAGCCACAGTAAAGAAAAAAATAAAAAGTAAAACAACAACAACAACAAAAACTAGCTTGCTCCTGGCCATTGTGTTTTCAGCAAAACAGATTCCAGCTTTGAGAAGTAAGCTCTCCAAGGGTACAACTCCTCATTCTATTTTCAGGACAAACACACGATTGGTGATTGTTCTCGCCACATGAGGCCGTGCCCCAGCATAGGTTATGTGGGGAAACTTTCAAGAAGCCCACTTATGACTTAGCTTTTAATCTGGTTTTGGTCTTTCGTATAGTTCAGTGAAACCCGACTCTTGTTGTCAGAGTCAAAGTGGAAAAAAAACAATCAGGAAACTGTCATCCTCACCTGTACCATCCTCAAGGCCATGCCACTCAGGAACGAGCCTGAAACGGAAGCTGGCCACCTGTGGCTCTGTCTTCAGTTTCAGGATGAACAGCTGGCTAACTTGGGTGTGCTGCTGATGGCTGTTTCTTGCACATCACTGCGTCCTACAATCCAGATACTTACTCTGGGCACAGGGGAAGTTAAAATGATCTATTCTAGTGTGGGTAGGGGTTATGAGGACAAGCGCACTGGCAGTTATTTACTTTGTGTGCTAATGAATGACTTGTTCTACATCTGTCTAGTCTTTACTGTTTTCTTGTACATTTTTGTACTATTTGAGCAACATTTGGAGGTACAGCATTTTTGGGAGAAGATGAACCTTACCTCACACATCCTTTTTAGATTTTTTTTTTTTCATCTGATACCCTATAACCTTTTAAACGAGTAAGAAACAGGTCTCCATCTCTGAAGATATCCACAGAGTTCTTATTTCTCCCAGTTTGGAGAATCTTCTTTATTAATCCGGAGAAAGCTTCACTTCCTCCTTCAGGTTTCTTTTGGATTTCATTGGTTCGTATTCTTTCCAAGGATTTGGTGACACATGCTTTCTCTGACACCTGGAAACAGAGCTGGATGAGGCAAGTACAGTAAGATGGGGAGGAACAAACATTCTGCTCAGAATGTTTCCTGTTAGGATATAATTCTAGTTAAGGGCTGTTCTGAAGCAGTGTTCTGCTTCTTACTAGATATCATCAGAAGGATAAAAAAACCACCTTTTCTAGTTTATTTTAAGGAAGTGATGTCCTTCAGTAATACCAGTTTGCCAGGAGTTGTAATATAAATTGCAGCTGACTCAAAATTAAACCTCAATAGTTAGTGCTGATGTGGTCCTACAGTACTGTATCAAACAGTGGCAGGGATGGAGGAAGGCATTTAGAGATACTGGCCAGGAGGCAATGGGATATGCTTTGTATCTCTGTGGAATGGAATGTTTCCTGAGCTTTGGTCCTTTTCATCTCCTTTTTTTTTCCTCTTCCTCCTCCTTCCACTCTTCCTCTTCACATTTGGAAACACTTGTTTTACTATGTAGCCCAGGCTGGCCTTGAAATTTATACTTTTTTTTTTTTTTTGGTTAAAGAAATTAGCACTTAGAAAACAAATCCCATAACTCAATGACTCCAGTTTGGCTGTTCATGTACGTCTGGGGAATTCATTAGGGTGTATCTAACGTCTCAGGAGCCACGTCCTTAAGAAACATTGGATCTTCCTGCCCTAGAAGGGTCTTAATATGCAGCTCTGGTTGGTTTGGAAATAAATGCATAGACCCGGCTGGCTTTGAATTCAGAGATCCTTCTGCCTCTTCATGCTGAGTTGTGAGATTAAAGTCAACATGCCTAGTCTAGATTCTGTAGTCTTGTTTCAGCTTCCTGCGTCCTGACATTTTCGGTATGCTCCTTTATGCCTGGCTTTGGCGACATATTCTTAAACAGTTGACAGTGACTGCCTGAGATGGATAACAAGTGCTGCATGTGTGTTGGTTTTGTTCAATTTCTAAGTGCCATTAATAACCTCTGAGTACTTTCATTTCTCTTCTTAAGAATGAGATCTTTGTGTTCTCGTGCTGTGAGGAGTGCTGAGGTTATTAGGCCAACACTTTCCTACGGTCCCATCTATTACTATTCTTCTGTTTTTCCCTCAGGCTATCTACAAAAGAATTTCAACCATGTAACCTTTCTGTTGTACTTGAACATAGTTCTTCAGAACATTTCTTTTTGTCCCCCTCCCCTCAAGTGAGTGGTATTTTTTCACTGTCGTTTTCATTGACACCACATCATTATCAGAGAAATGATTTCCAAGCAGTTAGCCTGAGTTGAGGTTTTCCCATTGATCTTTGCGGTTCTCTCCCCATAAGCTGAGGTTGTGGGGCAAACAAACAAATGGACAGATAGAATGGTTGTAATACATCGACTCAGAAGTCAGAGGGGCTTTGCACCTGCCCTGTATTCTAACCAAGTGATCTGGGGACTACACTGAAGGAGGACCGTGTTCTTTGGTGGAGAGTGATGGAGTAACCAGCTATTACTCACACGGCAGCGTATTTGTCCTCTATTGCTGTCTGTGAGCAGTGATAAGGACTGAGGCAGCCTTCCGAACTAGGCCATGCCATTTATTGTTATTGCTAGGCCTTGAACAGCCTTATGATGGGTTGGCTGTTCATCTTTCACAGAGCTCTGAAAGACACCTAGGAAAAGTCCTGTGATTAATTTTTTTTTTTTTGTAGGAGATTTCCACATTAAAACAAGCCAAAATGCAAAGAAAAAGAATTACTAAGTCTGTGAGATTGTCTCAAGGAGTCGTGATACATATATATATTTTTTCCTTAAATGGAGAGATTTGATGTCAAAATTTAGGGATGGAGCAACAGACTGTAATCATTCTGATTTGTGTCCACATTACTCTCTTATCTGTCTCGAGATAAGAGATTTCCTATTACAATTTCCATAGAACTTCAGTTGTAAAGTGTCAGGAAGCTATTAAATGTTATGCTCTGGAAATGTTAGCAGAGATGGGCAGAGGGATTCATCAACAGTTGACTCTTGTCCTCAAGAGTTATTTCAGGTGTCTTTGCAGCCAGCATTTTGTTTTCAGTTATTTTCTCTCTTTTTATGCTGTGGTTTCTCCCCTTCCCTGTTCTTTTTCTTCTTTTTGACATGCTCATTTCTTGTGGAATGCTGCTATGGATGTGCATTCCTGCTAGTGCTTGGATTCCATATAGTTTTCCCTGTGATACAACCAAGAAGCCAGTCGCTATCTAAAGTAGGCTCTGAGTTATATTGTGTGTACTTACTGTGTTTATATACTTATGATTTTATGAATGGTGAAAGTCATATTCCCACCCCCCTTTTTTTTTTTTCAATGCAGTTTATTCAGGAACCTTGAACAATCATCTGACCCTGGGGAAAGCCAGCCCACAGCTTAAATAGCCTCTAGGTAGCCAACCCCGGCATGCCACATGGGCAATGCTGATAGGTCCACATACATGGAAGCAAGCCAGATCCTCAGCCTTAGCCAAATGTGGAGTTGTTTGTGACAGAGAGCACTCACCATCGGGAAGGTGGAAGGCGGAAACCAGCTCCATCTTTAAGGCACGGCATTACACAGCTCTCTACAGTTCCCCCTTTTTGTTTTAGACGCATCAGGCAAGAGTAGAGGTCTGATCTCTGATATTAGAAATAAATTAGGACTTTGTACCGATGTTCATTTAGGTGTCATCCACCCAAAGAGCATCAGACCCGTCAGATACCTTTTTCTCAGAGGCGGGACCTTGGGCATCAACCCGCATGCAATCAGACATGCTCTTCTCTGGGTCCAAAGCGGCTGACCCTGAGTGCAGTGCTTAGCCTCGCATCCTGAGCATAACATTTTAGCTTTTTATGGTAGCCAACCATGCTTGGGGAGAATGTCCTGCTTCAATGGCTGTAAAGGCCTGAATGGTCATGGCTGCATTACGCTGTTGTGAGACTCTAATCTTGCATATATACCACAGGCAAACCAAGGAGACAAACACCAGAAGGCCTGCTAACGCTCCCATGCCCGCCCATTCCTTCAGAAGATTCATGGCTGCAGCAATCCATGATGATAATCCTGTGGCTAGTCCTGTGTCCACTCTGGTAGAATTTACCGTGACAATGGCCACTCTCAGCTGCTCCATCGTAGTATCGAATTCTCCAGTCCAATTACCTAAAATATAGCTAGACAATTGTTTAGACAGATTTGCAGCACAGGGAAAATTCTCATGTTGTATGCTAGTGACTCAAAGTCCAGCATACTTTCATTGACAGCCAGGTTGAGCGATTTGCCATAGGGTATCAATTTGCTCCTGCACCAGGTCAATCCTCTGATTGAATACCATCAAGCCTCCTTTTAGTTGAGCATTAATTCCTTTTTGTACATCTAAGGCATGAGCTACATTGGCTAAAAGGTTATTCAGGGTCTGAGCAGTCTGCACAGTATGACTCCTGGCTAATGCCACGGTGGTAGCTCCAACAGCCGCCAATGAGATGGCAGTAACAATGGTGGCTGTAATTCCAAGATCCCTTTTCTGTCTGAAGAGAGTCATAGCGTGAGGGGCATCAACGGGCACAGGCACCCAGCGAGGCATGCGAGTAACCAGCTAGTAAATTTACTGGCATTCCAGCATTGGCAAAAAAGCAAGTATCATTACCACAATTACTTGGCTCTATCTGGCTAATAATGAATAGAAATGGGGGATATAAACAAACAGGTGTGGGCTTATAGGAAATATTATGAGAAGCCTTAACCCCCTCGTTGGAACATCCTGCATCAGTTCTAGAACTAGCAGTGGTGGTGTCCGAGGTCTGAGTAGGTTCAGGAGACCATTGCCCCCAGGGGCGAGATGTGCTCCATGTAAATTGACTAACTCCATGTTTTCCTCCACTTTTGAAAGTCATTTAAGGTTCTTAAATTATTTTTTCCTTTTTTTTAAATTTTTCATCAATTACACTTTATTCATTCTGCATCCCCCCATAAACCCCTCCCTCCTTCCCTCCCAATCCCACCCTCCCTCCTCCCTCTGCATGCATGCCACTCCCCAATTCCACTGATAGGGGAGGTTCTCCTCTCCTTTCTGATCTTAGTCCATCAGTTCACATCAAAAGTGGCTGTATTGTCCTCTACTATGGCCTGGTAAGGCTGCTCCCCCTCAGGAGGAGGTGACTAAAGAGCAGGCCAGTCAGTTCATGTCAGAGGCAGTCCCTCTTCACATTACTATGTAACCCAATTGGACTATGAACTGCCCTGGGCTACATCTGTGCAGGGGTTCTGGGTTATCTCTATGAATAGTCCTTGTTTGGAGTATGAGTCTCTGGGAAGTTCCCTGTGTTCACATTTTCTTGTTCTGTTGCTCTCCTTGTGGAGACCCTGTCCTCTCCAGCTCTTACTATTTCCCAGTTCTTACATAAAATTCCATTCACTCTGCCCAACAGTTGCCCATCAGGCTCAGCATCTGCTTTGATAGTCTGTAGGGCAGAGGCTTTCAGAGGCCCTCTGTGGTAGGTTCCTAGGTTGTTTCCTGTTTTCTTCTTCTTCTGATGTCCATCCTCTTTGCCTTTCAGGATGCGGATTGGACAATTTAGTTAGGGTCCTCTCTCTTGCTTAGTTTCTTTAGATGCACAGGTTTTAGTGGGTTTGTCCTATGTTGTATGTCTATATGAGTGAGTATATACCATGTGTGTCTTTTTGCTTCTGGGACAACTCACTCAGGATGATCCTTTCCAGATCCCACCATTTACCTGCAAATTTCATGATTTCCTTATTTTTCATTGCTGAGTAATATTCCATTGTGTAGATGTACCACAATTTCTGCATCCATTCTTCAGTTGAGGGGCATCTGGGTTGTTTCCAGCTTCTGGCTATTACAAATAAAGCTGCTACAAACATGGTTGAGCAAATTTCCTTTTTGTGTGCTTGAGCCTCTTTTGGATATATGCCTAGGAGTGGTATGGCTGGATCTTGGGGAAGTACTATTCCTAGTTGTCTGAGAAAACGCCAGATTGCTTTCCAGAGTGGTTGTACAAGTTTACATTCCCACCAGCAGTGGAGAAGGGTTCCCCTTTCTCCACAACCTCTCTAGTATGTGTTTTCACTTGAGTTTTTTATCTTGGCCATTCTCATGGGTGTAAGGTGAAATCTCAGGGTTGTTTTGATTTGCATTTCCCTAATGGCTAGTGAGGTTGAACATTTCTTTAAGTGTTTCTCTGCCATTCTATATTCCTCTACAGAGAATTCTCTGTTTAGCTCTGTTCCCCATTTTTTAAGGTGGGCTACTTGGTTTGCTGCTTTTCAGCTTCTTTAGTTCTTTATATATACTTGATATGAGTCCTCTGTCAGATAAAGGGTTGGTGAAGATTCTTTCCCAATCTGTAGGTGGTCGCTTTGTTTTGATGATGGTGTCCTTCGCTTTGCAGAAGCTTTTCAGTTTCATGAGGTCCCATTTATTGATTGTTGCTCTTAGAGCCTGTGCTGTTGATGTTCTGTTCAGGAAGTTTTCCCCTGTACCAATGAGTTCTAGGGTATTCCCCACTTTTTTTCAAGCCGATTTAATGTGTCTGGTTTTATGTTGAGGTCTTTGATCCACTTGGACTTCAGTTTTGTGCAGTCGATGAGTATGGATCTATTTGCATTTTTCTACATGTAGACATCCAGTTGGACCAGCACTATTTGTTGAAGATGCTATCTTTTTTCCATTGTATGGTTTTGGCGCCTTTGTCAAAGATCAGGTGTCCATAAGTGTGTGGGTTTATTTCTGGGTCCTCTGTTCGGTTCCATTGATCCACCAATCTGTTTCTATGCCAGTACCATGCAGTTTTCAAAACTGTTGCTCTATAGTACAGCTTAAGATCAGGGATGGAGATACCTCCAGAAGATCTTTTATTGTAGAGGATTGTTTTAGCAATTCTGGGTTTCTTGTTATTCCATATGAAGTTGAGAATTTTTCTTTCCAGGTCTGTAAAGAATTGTGTTGGTAATTTGATGGGCATTGCATTTAATCTGTAGATTGCTTTTGGTAAGGTGGTCATTTTTACTATGTTAATCCTGCCAAGCCATGAGCATGGGAGATCTTTCCATCTTCTCATATCTTCTTCTAGTTCTTCAGAGATTTGAAATTTTTTTCATACAAGTCTTTGACTTGTAAGAGCTATGGAGAGAGTGGGCAGCCTGTCTTGTCCCTGATTTCAGTGGGATTGCTTCAAGTTTCTCTTCATTCAGTTTGATGTTGGCTATAGGTTTGCTGTATATTGCCTTTACTATGTTTAGATATGTGCCTTGTATCCCTGATCTCTCCAATACTTTAAACATGAATGGATGTTGGATTTTGTCAAAGGCTTTTTCAGCATCTAGGGAGATTATCATGTGGTTTTTTTCTTTCAATTTGTTAATATGGTGGATCACATTGATGGATTTCCGTATATTGAACCACCCCTGCATACCTGGGATTATTTCAATCTTCTTGTATCTGTTGAGGCTTGCTTTGTGACCCACTATATGGTCTATTTTGGAGAAGGTTCCATGAGGTGCTGAGAAGAAGGTAAATTCTTTTGTGTTTGGGTGTAAAGTTCTGTAAATGTCTGTTAGGTCCGGGGAAAGACTGGGTGACCTGCAATCAGACCCGCAACCCTGCTTCCCCGTGGGGTCCCCCGAGACTGGGACTCCCAGTCTCAGGTACCCTTGTGCCCATGGATCAACCTGGGAAAGTGGCCAGGACACGCCCGCTTGCGGCTCCAGCCGGGAGACCCAAAGCCTGCGTTACCCGGGATTTCTTCCGGGTTCTGGCTGGGTAGCCGTGAGTGGACCCGACCGATTCCCCCGCCGTGGGAGCCCTCCCTCACCTGGGAAACACGATCGATGTAGTTTCAGGGCCTGGAGTTCAGTCTCCTGGCCTCTGCACGGAAAGTGCTGTCCTGCTTCTCAGACGGGCTGTTTACCCGGCGCCGCCATCTTGGCTCCCCCGGTAAAAATATTTTAAATATTATAATAAAACCTAATTCTTCATAAGCTAATAAATCCCCAAAATAAAAAATTCATCCTAAATTTAGCTAGGTCAAGTGTGCTGTGCTCTTGGTCCTCCTCATCTACACAGCAAGATCCCGTCAAAGGGAGGAAGGGAGGAAGGGAAGAAGGGCCATATTCCCCCTTTTTATTCATTTTTTTCTGATTGAATTTTATATATAGATATATAATGTGATTTTTTTTTGTTTTTTTCTTTTTATCTATTTTTCTGTTTATTACAATTTATTCACTTTGTATCCCAGCTGTAGTCTCCTTCCTCAACCCCTCCCAACTCTACCCACTCTCCCTCATCTCCTCCCATGCCCCTCCCGTAGTCCACTGATAGGGGAGGACCTTCTCCCCTTCCCTCTGACCCTAGCCTATCAGGTCTCATCAGTACTGGCTGCATTCTCTTCCTTTGTGGCCTGGTAAGGCTGCTTCCTGTTCAGGGGGAGGTGATCAAAGAGCCAGCCACTGAGTTCAGAGATATCCTCTGTTCCCCTTAGTAGGGAACCTATTTGGAGACTGAGCTACCTGGCTACATCTGAGCAGGGGTTCTAGGTTATCTCTATGCATGGTCCTTGGTTGGAGAATCAGTCTCAGAAAAGACCCCTTTGTTCAGATTTTTTGGTTCTGTTGCTCTCTTTGTGGAGCTCCTATCCCCTCCAGGTCTCTCCCCCTTCTTCCATAAGATTCCCTGTACTCTGCCCAAAGTTTGGCTATGAGTACATACTAAAATCTGTACGCCTAAAGAAGCTAAGCAAGAGGGGGGACCCTGGGTAAGATGCTCAGTCCTCATTCAGAAACGCAAACAGGATAGACTTCAGAACAGGGAGAAAACAGGGAACAGGACAGGAACCTACCACAGAGGACCTCTGAGACTCTACCCAGCAGAGTATCGAAGCAGATGCTGAGACCCATAATGTGGTATTTTAATATATATATAGTGAAATATTTATTATAATAAGCAAATTGACATGTTACTTAGTGCTTATACGCTACTTCCATAGCTAGTGCTTCCTTTTAAAATATATTTTTTTAAATTTAAATTTTAAACTTAAATAAACTTAAAAATAAGTTTATTTAAATAAGTCATTAGATCCACACACAGACACACACACATGTGCACACACATATGTGTATATATTTGCATACATATATGTATCTTTGTATGTATACATATATATTTGCATACCATCTCATATTATGGTGATAGAAGAATAAGAGTTTGCTTTTTTCCTCTTTTTTATTCTTGGTAGAGAAACTGAATGCAAGCATCATAAGTTTAGCATAGTCATGAATTTTAGGCATGATACAAATTATATATACCAGACTCTTTTAAATCCATGCATATTTGGCTTATGCAACTTGCAGAATTCTGGAGGGAAAAAAGTGCATGAAGGATAACATCTCGAGTTTTGTTATTACCTGCAAAGAAGGTGAAAGTGGCTCAGTGGAAGATCAGGGAACCACACAAGTGGAAGCTATTTCTCTAAACAAATGAAATTTTCCTCATAATAACAAGTTCATTCTAATTTGGTAGTTGCAAGAAAATGTTATTTTTTTCAGAGAAGCCATCACAGCGATGAAGCATTCATTTGAAGTCTGTCCACAGAAATGGAGGGCATCATGTAGCATACACAGGATTAAAAAGCACAGATGAGTGTAAGCTATCTTGTATAATACTCTTTTATTTCCTTTGGTGTCCTATTAGTGAATTTCTCCTCTTTACTCATTTGAATTCTAGCCTGCCCTACTAAAATTTCTCCCTTTCCAAGCTGTCTAAAATATGTCTGTTCTAGTTCGATTTCTTGTTGCTGTGATAAAATATCATATCTCAACGTACTGAATTTGATCCTCATCTACAAGAAAGGAAAAAAATTGGGAACATGTAAACTATTAGCCCACAATTTTCAGTTGTATTCACTTGATCTAAAGTTACTCTGCCAGATTGCTGTGGAGCATGTCCAGGATTACTGAGTGTCACCAGTTACTGGAGACAGGACCAGTGTGCAACCATTTCATAGACCAGGACCAGACCAGGGGTCACACTGAAGGGAGTTCCTCCAGCATGCTGTATCTCTGGTCTTTAGTTCCTATTGCTGATAAAGGTTGGCCATTTTTTTTTCTCTGCTGGGAATCTCCATTTTTTTTTTTCAGTTTGTTGTTATTTATATCCAGCGGTTGTTACTATTTGCTTATTCATCTATTTATTTTGAGATAGTCTCTAGCCCAAGCTTATTTTTAATTCACTACGTAGCTGAGGATGTTCTTGTACTTCTTTTTTTAATTTTTTAAAACTTTTATTAATTACACTTTATTCATTTTGTATCGCCCCATAAACCCCTCCCACCTCCCCTCCCAATCCCCTCTTCCGTCCCCCTTCTTCACACATGCCCCTCCCCAAGTCCACTGATAGGGGAGGTCCTCCTCTCCTTCTTTCTGATTCTAGTCTATCAGATCTCATCAGGAGTGGCTGCATTGTCATCTTCTGTGGCCTGGTAAGGCTGCTCCCTCCTCAAGGGGAGGTGATCAAAGAGCAGGCCAATCAGTTCATGTCAGAGGCAGTCCCTGTTCCCATTATTATGGAACCCACTTGGACACTGAACTGCCATGGGCTACATCTGTGTAGGGGTTCTAGGTTGTCTCCATGCATGGTACTTGGTTGGAGTATGAGTCTCTGGAAAGACCCCTGTGCTCAGATTTTTTGGTTCTGTTGCTCTCTTGTGGAGCTTCTGTCCTCTCCAGATCTTACTACTTCCCACTTTCATAAGATTACATGCACTCTGCCCAACAGTTGGCCATAAGTCTCAGCATCTGCTTTGATAGTCTGTAGGGCAGAGCCTTTCAGAGGCCCTCTGTGGCAGACTCCTAACTTGTTTCCTGTTTTCTTCTTCTGATGTCCATCTTCTTTGCCTTTCAGAATGGGGATTGAGCATTTTAGTCAGAGTCCTCCCTCTTGATTAGTTTTTTTAGGTGTACAGATTTTAGTAGGTTTATCCTATATTATATGTCTATATGAGTGAGTATATACCGTGTGCATCTTTCTGCTTCTGGGATAGCTCACTCAGGATGATCCTTTCCAGTTCCCACCATTTACCTGCAAATTGCATCAATCAAAACAAAATGAATGCCTACAGATTGGGAAAGAATCTTTACCAAACCTCTATCTGACAGAGAGCTAATATCCAGTATATATAAAGAACTAAAGAAGCTGAAAAGCAACAAACCAAGTAATCCAATTAAAAAATGGGGAACAGAGCTAAACAGAGAATTCTCTGTAGAGGAATATAGAATGGCAGAGAAACACTTAAAGAGATGCTCAACCTCATTAATCATCAGGGAGATGCAAATCAAAATGACCCTGAGATTTCACCTTACACCATCAGAATGGCCAAGATAAAAAACTCAAGAGACAACACATCCTGGAGAGGTTGTGGAGAAAGAGGAACCCTCCTCCACTGCTGGTGGGAATGTAAACTTGTACAACCACTCTGGAAAGCAAACTGGCGCTTTCTCAGACAACTAGGAATAGCGCTTCCTCAAGATCCAGCCATACCACTCCTAGGCATAGATCCAAAAGAGGCTCAAGTACACAATAAGGACATTTGCTCAACCATGTTTGTAGCAGCTTTATTTGTAATAGTCAGAAGCTGGAAACAGCCCAGATGCCCCTCAACTGAGGAATGGATACAGAAATTGTGGTACATCTACACAATGGAGTATTACTCAGCGATAAAAAACAAGGAAATCATGACCTTGTACTTCTTAATCCTCTTGCCTCCCTCCAGAGTCTGGGGATTGCCAGTGTGTGTCACCTTGTCTACTTCTACTCAGTCCAAGGATTGAACCCAGGGCTTTGTGTAAGCACTCCAGCAACTGAGACCCAGCCCAGCCCAGCTTTTAACTTTAAAAAATTTTTTTTAAAAATTTTTCCAGCTGTCAGAAGTTAAATTCTTTTTAAATTCTTTATTAATTACACTTTATTCACTTTGTATCCCCCCTGCGGTTCTCTCCCTCCTCCTGTCCCAATCCCTCCCTTCCTCTACCCTCTGCCTGCATGCCCCTCCCCAAGGCCACTGATAGGGGAGGTCTTCTTTTCCTTCCTTCTGATCCTAGTCAATTAGGTATTATCAGGAGTGGCTGCATTGTCTTCTTCTGTGGCCTGGTAATGCTGCTTCCCCCTCAGGGGGAGGTAATTAAAGAGCAGGCTAATCAGTTCATGTCAGAGACAGTCTCTGTTCCTATTACAATGGAACCCACTTGGATACTGAACTACCATGGGCTACATCTGTGCAGGGGCCTTAGGTTATCTCCATGCATAGTCCTTGGTTGGAATATCAGTCTCAGGAAAGAGCCCTGTGCTCACATTTTTTGGTTCTGTCACTCTCCTTGTGGAGTTCCTGTCCTTTCCAGATCTTACTGTTTGCCACTTCTTTTCTAAGATTCCCTGCACTCTGCCCAAAGGTTGCCCATAAGTGTCAGCATCTGCATTGATAGTCTGCAGGGCAGAGCCTTTTAGAGGTCCTCTGTGTTAGGCACCTGACTTGTTCCCTCTTTTCTCCTTCTTCTGATGTCTGTCCTCTTTGCCTTTCTGGATAGGAATTGAGCATTTTGGAAGAGTCCTCCCTCTTGATTAGTTTCTTTAGGTGTACAGATTTTAGTACGTTTATCCTATATTATATATCTTTATGAGTGAGTATATACCGTGTGCATCTTTCTGCTTCTGGGATAGCTCACTCAGGATGATCTTTTTCCAGATCCCACCATTTACCTGCAAATTCCATGATTTCCTTGTTTTTTATTGCTGAGTAATATTCCATTGTACCACAATTTCTGTATCCATTCCTCCACTGAGGGGGATCTGGGCACAGGGATCTTTTCTGAAACTGATACTCCCACCATGGACCATGTATGGATATAACCTAGAACCCCTGCTTGGATGTAGCCCATGGCAGCTCAATATTCAAGTGGGTACCCTAGTAGGGGGACAAGGACTATTTCTAATATGAACTCAGTGGCTGGCTCTTTGACCTCCCCACCTTCCCTGAGAAAGTAGCAGCCTTGCTAGGTCACAGAGGAAGACACTGCAGCCAGTCCTGAAGAAACCTGACAAGCTAGGGTCAGATGGAAGGGGAGGAGGACCTCCCCTGTCAGTGGACTTGGAAAAGGATAGGGAAGAGATGAGAGAGGGAGGGTGGGGTTGGGAGGGAATGAGGGAGCGGGCTACAGCTGGCATACAAAGTTAATAAAGTGTATCTAATATTAAAAAAATAAAATAAAAATGTAAACAAAACAAACAAGTTACTGGGAAGCCAAGATAAGAACATAAAGCAGAAACCACGGCTTGCTTTCTCTTTCACATTTAGCTACCCTTATTTAATAGCCCAGTCTTACTCACCTAATGATGGTACCTGAGGCTAGGTCCTCCTATATCAGCTAAAAAAAATAAAAATAAAAAAGAAAATTACACACAGACCTGGCCACAGGCCAACATGATGGAAGCCATTCTTCAATCAAGATTCTCTTTTCCTGTCAAGGGGACAACTGAGATTATCCATTACAATGTCCTTTGTCTTTTGTGCGTATTTGGCATCAAGATAGAAACAAGAAGGAGAAATTCCTTTATCCCCATTTATTGTCTTCTCATTTCCTCCAGAGCCCCCTTCCTCATAGCAGTGCTTGACAAAAAACCAACTGACAAATGTCAGAAATGGATTATATTAGTTTCAATTATAAGATCACAGTGGGTGTAGACTAGTACAGTCAGGGCCAAGAGGCAATAGCTTTATGATGAGCCTCATACTTTATCATTTGAAGCTATTTCTGAATTTACAATTTTTGGCTGTGTGTTATAGCCAAAGAAGCTTTTTTATATGAATGTAGCTTTCATAAACAGCCAGAAGTTTGATGAATAGTCACAGTATTAAGGAGAAAATAATTTATTTTGATTATACCCTTTTCTGTTTATGCCAAAATTTAAACTATTTTTGGATGTTAAACTATTTTGAATTTTAAACTATTTTTTGGATTTTGGAGGTTTTAGTCTGTGGTTGGTTGAGTGCAGTTTCTGAGCCTGTGGTGAATCTACGGCATAATGAAAGGGGAAGCATTGCTGGCTATCTGGCCACGCTGAGCATTTCCCTGGTGCTTTACTTCCTCCTCCTCCTCCTCCTCCTTCTCCTCCTCCTCCTCCTCCTCCTCCTCCTTCTTCTTTTTCTTCTTTTTTGAAAGATTTATTTATTATGTGTACAGATATGTGTACAGATTTATTTATTATGTGTACAGATTTATTTATTATGTGTCTGCATGCCAGAAGAGGACACCAGATCTCATTGTAGATGGTTGGGAGCTACCAAGTGGTTTCTGGGAATTGAACTTTGGACCTCTGGAAGAGTAGCCAGTGCTCTTAAACTCTGAGCCATCTCTCCAGCCCCTTCTATTAGCTTCCTTATATTAGTTCCCATCTCTTAAGGTTCTCACCACTGCTCAGTAATGCTACAGTAATTCTTGAGTTCATGATTCACAAGTCAAACATTTTCCAAACCTTTAGTTCCTAATACTGCTGCACTGGGAATAAGTTTTCTGTACACCTCTTTCCTAGGGATGCCCCGACCCGCGGGACCTAGTTATTCGTGGGGGCGAAGGGGGTCAATCCTGAAAAAGATGGGCGAGAGAGAGAAAGGACACAAGCAGAGGGTTGCTGGTCAAGTGTCAGCTTTATTGAGCTTCAGTGTTTCTTTTAAAGCACGGTTCTGGCAGGGTGGGGGAGAGGGGCGAGAAAAGGGGAGTAGTAGTGGAAAAATACCAAGGCCCTTGGTGGGGAGGTGGGAAGTTCCCAAGGCTAAGAAGGTGGTTAAAGAGTTACAAGGCCCAAAGATAATATCTGTGGTCATGGATGTGTCCCAAAGCAAACAGTTTTGGGAACAATGGGTCGTAAGAAACTATGGCCTGCTGGCGTCCGGTGCTTATCTGGCAGGCCAGGCTCTTAGGGAGGGTCCCAGGGCTTAGTTCTCAACATAGGGATGCTTTGTACCTAGGCCATTGTGATACAGGAGGATCTTAATAGTTTATTGTTGCTTTTTACCTTCTTTCCTTGAGCTCCTTCTCACACCATTGGCTTTATAGTGAAGGCATGACACTTGTGGGCCTGTCAGTAAGAGGAAAGAAAGGACCCCCTAGATGGATTTTTAGCTGCTTCAGAAAACTACTTCTTGGGATGTCTGATGGCTGGTGTTTTTATCAACTTGACAAAAGTTACAATTACCTGGGAGATGGGCCTCTTGGCAGGTCTATTGGGGGTTATCTTGATAATAACCATTAAAGGGGGGAAGACCTTTAACTGTGGGCACTACCATTCCTGGGCAGGGGATCCTTGACTTTAGTATCAAATAGAGAAGTCAAGTTGAGCACTGGCATGCATTCAAACATTGCTGTCTGCTCAAGTTCATGTTGCTGTGAGTCCCCACAGCGACGGTCTCCAGCCTGGACCCCGAAGCTAATGGAAACTGCCTTCCGTAAGTTGTTCTCAGCAGGGTATTTCATTATAGAAACATAAAGGAATTTAGGACAGGTTGCCATGGCAAAATCTCAAAGAAAGGGTAGCTTAGGCAACAAAAATAATTATCTCACTTTTCTGGAAGCTGGAAGTTCAATAGTATGCAGCCAGCATGTTCTGATTTTGGAGAGGGTCTTCTGCTGGGGTTGGGAGGGGTACTGTAGTATCTCTTTTTCTAAGGACAATAATCTTACCAGGTTGGGCCCTTACCTGAACAAATGCATTTAAGGGGGTTCATTCTTAGAACCCCCTTCCCAAAATAAAGCAACACTGAAAATCAGTGCTTTAGAACATAAACTTTTAGGGACCCAAGCATGTAGAAAATTACACAGATAAAGTCTTCTTCTCTGATATTCTCAGGTCTAAGTCTGGTCTTTTTAATACAAAACTTAAGAGAAATACTTATGACAGATAATGATAACACAAATGCTCTGAAGTTAACTTTTCAACTGATAACCATAATATTTGCTGCCAATATTTTTCTAATGTCTGGTTTACCTGCAAGTCTTATTACTGCACAACTCAAGCTGAAAGGTGACTCTATTTTCAGTCATATAATAGTCTCTTAATATCAGCCATAACTGTACATAAAACACTTCTAGCTTAGTATGTAAGGGTCGTTTTTATAAATAAACATTAACTTCTGTTCTAATGTTGATATCTGTGAACATCAGGGTGTTTGCATGGAGTCCAGAATAGTAGTATGTCTTTGACATTTTAAAGAAACTATATCTTGATGTTTTAGTTCATGTTTTCAGTGCCTGGTGTAATTTCTGAAGGTAGACAAACCTTCAGGGTTGGAAAGTGCATACAGACAGCTTGACCTACCTACCATGCTCTGGTGAGGAAATGAATGAAACACAAACATATTCTCCACTTCATTTGAATGTTCTTTTGATATTTGTTTTGTATCTGTAAACGCCAGTTCAAATTGCTTGCTGTGCTTTTACTTTTGTGGCTTATAATCATGCCCAGAGGTTATTCAATACATTTCATAAATGAACTATAATTTAAATAATTGCAATAAATGCTCAAGTTTATATTCCCAGTGGGGAAGATCAAAATGATCACTGGAGAGCATAGCAAGTAAATTATTGACTAGAACCAAAGAACCCCAAATTAATATTTTCAGTTGAATACCATCCCCTTCCTTTTCAAAGGAAGAAACTTTACTGAAATCTCGAGACTTTTAAATGATTTGTTGAAAGAAGAAATTAGAACTAGGGCTTTCACTTTTGAAATTTAATTTATAAATATTTTCAAATTAAAATGCCATTCAGTGAGTATGGTAAAATAAAATCAGTACCTCATAATGTATGTCATAAACTAGACTATATTCTGAGGAGTACAAAAACATTGAGGGAGAAAACAAAGATGGCGGTAAATGCCTGCACCCTCTGCTAGCTCTGAGGAGTCTGAGGGACCCATGGAGTCTCCGAAGCATAGACAAGGGTGGTAGAAAAGGAGTTTGAAGAGCCCACAATATCTCTGGAACAACTAAGAGAAAAAAACAAAGCAAGTCTTGTGGGAAGACGCTTTTAATGAGTGGACTCACAAACTTGGAAATAAAGATGGGGAACAGAGCGCTGCGAGGCGAATCTACACCCTTTGCCACATCTTCTCAGTCAGCAGGCTGCAAGCACAAAGATAGGGTCCCGTGAGCCAGCCCCAGGGAGACCTGTAGCAGCCTGGAGCTCCTGGAGAAGCATGTCAGTATTGAATGGGGCTGGCCCTAGGCCCAAGAGCCAGCTCCCAGCATGGAGCACTCCTGCCTACAGCCTGTGCTGCTTGCTGGGAGACAGAAAGCAAGAGGCAGCTGTGTCTGGCAGCCACATGGAAGACAGGCCAGTGTTATTGCAGCCTGGAGCTCCAGCAGAAGCCCCAGGCAGGCTGGCCCCCACGGCCTCAGCAGCTGCAGCCCATACTGCTTACCCTGCTGAGAGATGGAGTAACCTGCCTACCAGCAACATCACCCTGACCCCGGGCAACAGCAGGGTATCTTGAGATGAATCTCCACAATGGTCAAGTATTCTTGGTGCTTCAGAAACCAGGAATCTTGAAGCAGACCAACAACTTATTGTAACGAATGTTATTCGTATGTCAATCTGTTTGCGGAAAAATACTGTGACACACTGCAGTTTCCAATGCCGCTGTGATGAATGAAAGAATATTCGGTGGAAAGGTGGGGAAGGTAGAAGAACGGAAGGGTGAGTGTGAAGTGGAGGGAGGTGGGACTGGAGACACGATGGTGACGGGTGTGAGGGAAAGCTGGTGTGAGGTGACAGGGCAGTGTGTAGCAGCCTGAAGTTTGCACAGACTCAGCCCCGGAGCATGCTGGGGATCGCCCTGGTTCTGAACAAGGATAAGACGTCTGAGAGGGAAGAAGGGTTCGTTGTCAGGATTGGACCTCCTCAAAAGCCCTCCAGGGTTGGTGCCACTTGGAGGCCACTTTGGTATCCTTGGTTCCCTGCCCCAGGCAGGCCATGTTGAAGCCCAAGGTTCAAATGAATGTCTGTGGTCCATGTTACCACCAAAGGCCATGTGGGTGGCTGTGGTCTGTTCTGCTGTCTGAAGCCATGTTGATGTGAGTGGCCTGCAGTACCACCTGAGGCCAGTAGATGTCCTTGGCCGGCGCTGCTGCCAAGGTGTCGGTGGCCTGAGCTGCGGCGGAGGGTTATGTTGATGTCCGTGTTCTGTACTGCCACCGGAGACCACATGCTGATGCCAGAGACCACGTAAAAGTCCATGATCCATGTTCCTGCTGACAATAAAAGGCCAAGGAATCTACGTTTGCCGTGGTGTTGATGACTACAGACTCACAGTTGAGAAAGGACATAGAAGGCTTCTGTGACAACCCCCGCCCCGCCCCCAGTTCCACAGAGTAAGAGCCTAGACAGCAAGCCATTGAAGAGAACTCTTAAAGACTGTGATAAGGATGCTGTAGTATAGCTTTCCACATTGATAGCTTCTGTAGGGCATGTGGGTGGGGAAGGACTCCGTTTTCTGAGGGGCTGGCCACGGTGAGTTTAACTATGCTCCAGTGAGTATATGGGCAACAAAATTGGATTCTTTTTCTGTTTATTTTTTTGTTTGTTTCTTTTCCTTCCTTCCTTCCTTCCTTCCTTCCTTCCTTCCTTCCTTCCTTCCTTCCTTCCTTCCTTCCTTCCTTCCTTCCTTCCTGTTTTTCTTTTCCTCCTCCTCCTCCTCCTTCTTCCTCCTTTCCTCCTCTTCCTCCTCCCCCTCCTTTTTGGGTGGGGAGGTCACAAGGGTGGAGACTGGACCTGGGAGGACTGGAAAGTGAGCGTTCTCTGGGTTCATGAGGTGAAATTCCCAAATAATCAGTGAAAATAATAACCACAGATTCACAACATGCAGCGTATAGATGTGTCCATGAATGTTGAGCTGTGTAGGATGACAGAAATGCTCACTGAAAACCGGAGCTGATTCAGTGCAGAAATAATTAACCAAGGATCAGAGGGAGTAGGAAGACCCACAAAGAGTGAGACAAAGGATATGAAGTCTGAGCCAAAGAGTACTAAATACTGTTTATACTCAGCAGCCATTTGCTTGTTAATGTCCTACAACTTTAGATAGTTTGCAATGGTCAGCTTTAATTGTCAACTTGATACAGTCTCGAATCATGTTGGAAAGGAGTCTCAGTGAGGGGATTGTCTATACTGGATTGGTGTGTGTGTGTGTGTGTGTGTGTGTGTGTGTAATTATTTTGATTTACTTGGGAAGACAGAGCCTGCTCTGGGCAGTACCAACTTCTAGGCAGAAATATGAACTGTACATATAGAGAGAAATTGTGCTGAGTACCCTGCATGCATTTGCTCATTCTCTCCACTGTTGACTCCCTCAAGTTCCCGTTCCTCGACCCCTCCTCTGTGTGTAGCCTGTGTAACATGGAATTCCGAGCTAAAATAAACCCTTTCTTCTTAGGTGCTTTTGGTCATGGTATTTTATCACAGCAACAGAAAGAAGACTAGGACCATTTGGAAAGATACAGAGCCTAATAAGAAGTTTTGGTAAAAAACACACAAGGCAGAAGAAAGTAGAGCGCTTTCCCTCATTAGTGGCTACAGAATCTACTGTGAAGGGAACATTGTCTTTGGTAGTGATCAAACTCTTAATTTGACAATGTCTCCAACCTCAGCTGACGCATGGATATGAGATAGGTAGTAGCTCCTGTAGCATTTTGATCTCTGCATGTCAGCAGCTGCCCAGGTTTCTGAATTACAGTCTACAGTGTGTGGGAGCTGATGATGGTCCCTGACCTCTAATCCTGTTGACAGTATTGTCACAATTCATGTCCTGCTCTGAATGCCTTTCTGTGTGACATACCCAGAATGGCCTGTCTTTATGGCACTGAATCCTGCTCAGTTAGAAGGAGTTTTCAAGATGACCAGAACTTCACCAAATGGGGAAGGAGAAAGGACAAATGCTATCCAAAGCAAATAAAACCAGCAAATAAGAAAGAAAGTAAGAGGTATCAAAGTAGGTCATTTATTGCTGGAGTGTAACGAGGTGGGTAGATAGGAAATGGGATTGGCAAACTAAAAGTAGTTGGGATTATGAAGTGAGTTGCTTGCTTTTGTGCAGCGGACAGTAGGAAGCTCTTGAGAAACCTAAGCCAGGGAATGATGTTACGGTAGTATTCTGTAGCCCAGTCTTTGGGCTTCATGATGGTCGAACTTGGAAGTCAGAGAAAGGAGAGGCTCAGGTAGGTAGGTATTTATATCACCATAGAGAGAAAATCCCATGCAGGTGTAGACCTTTGAGTTACATCTTTACTAGTTGTTCCCCATGGAAAATGTTTTAAAAAAAACATTTATTGTGTTGGTTTTCCTGACAGTTTTTTTTTTTTTACCATAGAAATACTTAAAGTTTAACAAAATGTATTTTTCTCATCTAGAGTCACAGTGCATCTCTGCTTTCTAGTAGAATCTGCAGTCTCACTTATTTTAGATTTTCTTTTGGAAAAAGTAGGAGGAAAGGAGTTAAGTGATCTGTGTATAGAGAGATATTTCTGTCTTTCCTTGCCATTTGCATCAATTTGAAGAACACAGTGAATCTATCCTAACTTTCCTTCTCGCCCAATTTTTTTATTTTTTTTATTTTTTGTAGCACTGGGAAAAATTTATGCTTAATAGCAAAGGGAATGGGGATCCTGGGGAGGCACGCACTTGGTGAGAAGAATCAGGGTTCACGTTGCTGGTCCCAGGGTTAGAAAGCTACTACCAGGCTGTTGTAGTGTGGCTTCCTTTGCTCACACAAACCTTCCCTCCACATTATTTTCAAGCAGCACTCTTTTGGAAAGAAACCTCTGACCTCTTTCTCCAAGTTCAAAAGAAGTTGAAAAAAAAAAAATACAGGACAAAATACTACGACAATGAATGTTTGCAGGACAAAAGTTTGAAAATTGCATCTCTTTTTTTTTCTTTTTATTATTATTATTATTATTTTATCAGTTACATTTTATTAACTCTGTATCCCAGCCGTGTCCCGATCCCTCATTCCCTCCCAGTCCCTCCCTCCCTCCCTCATCTCCACCGTGCCCCTTTCCAAGTCCACTGATGGGGGGGACCTCCTCCCCATTCATCTGATCCTGTTTTATCAGGTATCTTCAGGACTGGCTGCAAAGTCCTCCTCTGTGGCCTAACAGGACTGCTCCTCCCTTCGGGGGTGGGGAGACCAAAGAGCCAGTCATTGAGTTCCTGTTAGAAGTAGTCCTTGTTCCCCTCACTTTGGGAAACCAATTGGTTACTGAGCTACCACAGGCTACATCTGAGTGGAGGTTCTAGGTTATAACCATACATGGTCCTTGGTTGAATGTCAGTCTCAGAAAAGACCCTGTGCCCAGATATATTTGGTCCCATCTCTTTAAAAAGGCAAAAAAGTAAATAAAGTTTTATTTTTTTGTATAGTCTTTCTCTAATGTGTTTCATATTTGTAGAAATAAGGCACTAGGAGCTGGCTTATATTTGGACTTTTCTGCATTGCTAAAGACTCACCAGAAAGAAAGATTAGTCAAGATCTTTCTGGCCTTTTGCAAAGAAATTATTTACCAATAGATATTTAGCTATAAATGGAAAATTCTATATACGAATGAAAAGTATAATGAAAGTGTACCTTCTAAACAGACACTGTTTATGGAATAATTTGTTTGTCAGATTCTTGAGGTAATTCTTAAGGAAGCATAAACTTTAAACAGTATGGGATGAATAGTGTTTTAATGGGACAAATTCAAATTTGAAAAGTCCTAATTGAAGAATAAGTAAATATTTAAAAGGCATTATTGTGTTGTTAAGGTAGCTCAGGGTATAAACCATTTGTTTTAGAATCATGACGACCTGGGTTTGAATGCCTAGGACCCATGCAAAATCCAGGCAGCGTAGTATGTGTCTGTGACGCAAGCACTTCTAGGGTAAGATGGAGGCAGTCAGGAGAATCCCGGAAGTCTAGCCTAGCCTGCATGGCAGTGAGACAAAGATATCGCCTCAAAAAAGGGGGAGGTGAAGCCTTGTCGCTGAGCTTGCCCTCTGACCTCCACATGCACCCATGGTCCATATCCCCTCCCTCAGTCACACAATCACATGCATCACATTCAAGCACACCCATCCTCCACAGAGCTGGTAAAATACTGTGCTGGGCTCTGGCCCTAATAGCCAGTCTTTTAAAAAGACATCTGAGAATTCCTCAGGCTTACTACTCCTGTCTTCCTATGTAGGTTTCTCTGTCATGGGCATGTGCAGACCAAGTCAAACTTTGGTTAGATGCTTGGTTAGAGCTTTACATGTTAAGAGGTAAAATTTCACAGATGAATGTGTCAAAGCTTCTGTAGTTTGATAAATGTAATATTGTCTGTTCTGCTTCACTGATAACCACACGGACCCACACATTTTTGGAACCAGATGCTTTCTGCATCTTTTATGTTGAGTCTTGAGAAATGTCGGTTTCTTTTTACATTGAACTTGGACTCTCTCTGTGTTCTGTGATGTCTCAGATCTGTGAGTCCTGCGGTAGCAAGAGAGATGGCTACCTCCCGAAGATAGCTCACTCCTGAAGTTCTAGAAAGAAAAGAAAACTTTTAAGCCAAAATGACCATTACCTACATACACCCAGCTCCCTTCACAGTACTCAAGCCATGGTTTTACAATTGCACATTGGGTTGTTAACAAATTTAGAGTTATCAAAGCTTGGAGGGATGCTGTTTAATGATTTCATGACTACTTCTGTACAGGCAGTTCTGTTTCCAAATCATGGCACTTTCTTTGTTCCCTGTTTGACCACGCAGTTCCCTGTGCCTTCAGGTATTTGAGCTTCATCACACTTCTTGTTCCCGTACCTATCCTTTGAATGAGGTTGAAAGGATCCTCCTCTGGAAGCCTCTTTGACTAACTCCTTTTCTACTAGGCACCTTAATTGCAGTATTCTAGGCCTTAGTTTTTTAGGCCTCAGCATCTTTGTTATTTTATATAACAATTTCTGACTGTTTTTCCTATAGAAGGTATAAAGAAGCACCCATTTCTGGAGATAGGTAACTGGGAACAAATTCTTACGTACCATCACATTAATTGCATAACAGACAAATCGCAGAGTTGAAGTAATTTACACAAGTGTTTCCTGATGAAGTAAATCCAAGCTGTAGGAATCCTGTCCCTTTCTTTCTTGGGGTACTGCCATCTTCAATATGTGGCTTCCAAGAGAATGTGGACAGAACTCCATTGCTTCTGTATTCACATTGGTCCAGAGCAACCAGGCTATAGCTAGGTGCAGAGCAGGATAGGAAAATACAGAGTATGCCTAAGACAACACTTCTCTGGGGACATAGTGTAGGAGCATGTGTGTTTGCTGAAGATGTGGTCATTGCAACTACAAAGGTGGCCATAGATCTCCATAGAGATTCTTGATATGTGCATATGTATATCTTAGGAATTAATTAATAGTTAATAGTTAATTACTGTATAAGCAGTTGGTATCACATCAACAAAGAAGGCAGTTGGCAGGTGAGAAACACAAGTTAGTGTATGTTTAGTGTCTGTTGAGCACGATGGCTTACTGTGTATGGTAAAGTAATCATTTGTTCTAGAGGAGAAGTAATTGGTTAGGGACATAGTCTGTTCCTTCAGCTGTTCTCTGATCTAAAGATTTCTGTGTGCTATGGAAACATGACAGTTCTTACGAAAACACACAACTATCTTTTCTTCTTTGCCCATTTTTATCTTTTAAGCTCCTTAAAATATTTTTAAATAAAAATAAATAGCTAAAGTGTGCTTCTATTTTGAAAATAATTGTTCTCCTTGTTGCTCAAACATCTATTTATTCCAATGATTAAAGAACTATTCCAGTCCCTTGGGTGAGGCTCAGTTATTTACTAGGCAGTGAGGAATCACATCACTTCCAAAGGAATGCATTTTTCCTCAGGAAAGATGCATTGAATGCTGCTTTCTGCTATTTTTTTTTAACCTATCAAGGGGCTGCAGATGAGCTATTTTGTCCATAAGTGTATAACGTGACAGAGCAGCACGATGTCAGAAGTGTAGGCCAGGCTAGAACATCTCTTGATGCAGTGCTGTTTTCAGAAGCCTCTACTGTTCTTTAGATCGTATGAGTGAGCAGCAGTGATAGTGGTTTATACAAAACAAGGCTCGAGCCGCAGAGTGTTCAGCATCTGAGAGTAAAACAAAATACGCCAGATCTGAACCTTCCACTTCATTTTATGTGTGTTTTCCCAGGAACTGTTCTGCCTTATCGCTTTTATTTTTCTTTTATCACATCCATGTGAAAAATTACAGTGGGGGAAGCATTCACGTTTTTTACTAAAGCGCATTTTATTTCATGCTACGAGGCAGATTGCTAACGTCTGCTACTTTTATTATTACTGCCGCATGGCTCCCTCCACTCCAGTTAAGGTTGGGCCAGTATTTCCAGTAAAAGGAAATAACCTTTTTATTAATGTATTTGTTTTTATTCTGTGATTGCCGTAGCAAAGCAGAGGTGAGTCTCAGAACTCATGTTAAGTTAAAAAATTAGGCAAATAAAATGGAAGCACCAAACACTGTCTGTAAATTACACACAGCAAGCATGGTGCCTGCAGGGGCATGGAGTTCCCAGAGGACGACTCCCACAGGTTATGGTAAAGAGGACACCATACATCGTGATGTAACGACTCACTTTTGAAACAAAGGTTGATGTTCAGGAGTTCAAGGAAGCCAATGAACTGCTGAGAAGTACATGCCAGGTTGAAACCTGGTGGGAGGGCCTTCTAGCTGTGTGAGACACTTGGGGTTGGGAATTTATCACTTATGTATTTATTTATTTATGTATGTATTTATTTATTGTTGTGTTCAGGAGGTGTGTGGCTCATTTGGTTTTACTGGTTGTAAAATCTACCATTCTTGCTTGGAAGCATCGTTTTAGTGCTTTTGTGTGTGTTAAACATGGAAAGGATGGACTCTGTTTTACTTATACAAGTCATTTTGTCCTTTTCTTTTTCATTTTTTAATTTTTATTAATTACAATTTCTTCATTTTGTATCCCCCCTGTAGCTCCCTCCCACCTCCCCTCCCAACCCCTTCCTTCTTCCCCATTCTCCACACATGCCCCTCCCCAATTCCACTGGTAGGGGAGTGTTTCTTTTCCTTCCTTCTGATCCTAGTCTATTAGGTCTCATCCATAGTGGCTGCATTGTCTTCCTCTGTGGCCTGGTAATGCTGCTCCCCTCTCAGGGAGGTGATCAAAGAGCAGGCCAATCAGTTCTTGTCAGAGACAGTCCCTGTTCCCTTTACTCTGGAACCCGCTTGGACACTGAACAACCATGGGCTACTAGGTTATCTCCATGAGTGGTCCTTGGTTGGAGTAGCAGTCTCAGATAAAACAACTGAGCAGGCTGGAGAGATGGCTCAGAGGCTGGGAGTGCCGGACGCTCTTGCAGAACGTGTGTTCTATTCTCCAGCACCATGGGGTGGTTTACAACTGTATGTAACTCCAGTTCCAGGGGATCTGACACCTTCTTTGGCCTCAGTGGACACCAGGCCTGCATGTGTTACACTGCCAAACATGCTTGCAGAACACCAGTATACATAAAAATAAATGAATAATCAAAAAGACAGTGGAGCATTTTAATGTTGTGCCCACACACATTTATTTCATTTGTAAAAATAACCTCCCTTGAGCTCTGAGTGTAGCTTAGAGGTGGAAGGGCATATGCTTGACAAGAGCCAAACCCCAAGTGAGAGCTCACAGGATTGAAGAAAGTCTTTATGTAAAAAAATCTAGACACCCATAAATATAAACAAGCACATGGTAAGGGAAAGGGGAAAAATGACCCAGGGCAATGAGGGGAAGGTGGGAATGTTACCATGGGAATTCTGTGCATACTTTGCTAATATTCCTATTCCTGTCTTACCACTAATCCCTCCCTCCCCAATACCACCAGTAGAGAAAAGTACAATGGACAGGACTTTCTGTTACCCTTGTCCTTTTACTTCCTTGGGCCCCCTTTGGGGCTCTCCTGAGGACTAAGAACAGGGACAGGGTGAGTACAGAGCACAGACTCTGGGATCAGAGCTCAGGCACCTTCTGCAATCTGTGATCCTGTAGTCACAAAACCTGGGGTTATTGTCACTCCCATACAGCTTCTCACTTTTCTGCCCATTTGGTGTCTAGCAACAGCATGCCCCACATATTCTTTAACTGCAGAGGTTGTGTCTTGATGCCTCCACACAGTAACTTGAATATGGATCAGAACCAGAGCTCCCCTGAGCCAAAGCTGGGTATCTGGTCAGAATCCTTCCCAGGTTCAAACACAGGGATGGTGCCATTGTTTAATTACTTAACATTTCTTGGGTACCCAAACAGATAAGACCGTTCAGTGAAAATATGTAGCACATACCAGAAATCTTGAGAATCCATGGTTAATTTAAACCACTCTGGTTCCAGTTCTAAAATTATAAAGGTTTCAAGCATTAGAGGATAGCCTAATAACTGTGATCAAACAGAATAGTCCGCTGGGGACACTTGCAGCACAAATTCAATTGTTTTCTAAGTCCAGAGGAAGTAATATGGCCCAAGGCTACTTAGGAAAGCATTGTAGCAAATATAGATAGATAGCAGGAGAAATCGTTGCAGAGGGATGAAATGCCTTCATTTACATTAAAGATGGGCAAGTAATTCTGTTTGTATTCCAGTCCACTTCTCTGGGCCTTCCTTGCCACTGCACTGAAAACAAACTGCATCTGAGATCTGCTGTACAGATTAGGGAGGGAAATTATGCCCTTTGCCTCGAGGCTGTGAGCTGAACATTTACAAATAGATGCATCTGGGCTGTGTTGGAAGAAGATACACTCCAAACTGTCCAAGGAGGCAGAGAGAGGCCCATCTGTGTATAAAAGCCAGAACTGTGCTGCCTTTGCTTTTGTTGATGTAAAAATCCATTCCATTCAAAACCCAACTAATGAAAATATGCATCTGTAAATAAAAAATAAATCAAGGGAATGTATTAATCCTGCAGCTGCTGTCCACTTAACTTTCCTTATGAAGAATAACTCAATTTTCTGGGCTGAATGTTCTTGCTATTTAGCAATGTGATGGCAATTTGAGGGGCGACAAACTAAATATTGAAATTTATTTATGTGTAAGAACCTGGGTGGTAAAAGCAGTTTTTGCTGCAACCGTGCAGTCATTGCTTCTGTAGTTTTGTGAACACTCGAGGCTTAGGGTCTGACCCCATAAATCCGTTATTAGGCTGTTTATATTCCTGTGGTATTTGCTCATGCTATTAATTAAGTTGTCGCCTTATCCTAGGACGGATGATAGGTCCAGGTCAATGAGGTTACTTTTCATGACTTATAGTTAGACAATACTAGAAATGGCCCCTGGCCACAATTTTCTTTCTGCTTGGTTTTTTCTTTCTTCTTCTTTTTCCTTTTTTGACAGGTTTCTCTGTGCAGTCCTGGCTCTTTAGGAGCTTGCTCTGTATAGTAGGCTGGCCTCAAATATGTAGAAATCTGCCTGCCACTGCCTCAAAAGTGCTGGGACTAAAGGCACACACCACCACCATCAGGCTCCTACCTGTATTTCATAGTGACTAAAATGTTTTTTTTTTAATTGTTAGAATATTTCTGTGGGAAAGATGTAGCTAAAATTATCTAAAAATTAATTCATCTTATTTATCAAAATCCATTATCTCCAGAAATGAGGGAAGACCTCAAGAAAAAAAAAAAAAAAAGGAAGTAAAATCTTTTAAGTCCTGTTGGAACAGGCAGAAATCTTGGGGGAAAGTTTGATAATTGAAAGACTGTGACTCACGCCTTAAACCCAGTACTCAGAAGGCTGAGGCAGGAGGATTGCCATGAGATGGAGGCTACACTTTGAGACTCTCTCAGAATATTAGCAAAACAAAACAAAACGAAACAACAGAGAAAGTTTCTCTGTGGGTGGGTGGAAGTTCTGAAAGACCCTGGCAGAAAGCTTTTTGTTAGCATGGCTTTGGGGTGAAATTAGGTAGGGCATTATTATTCTGAAATTATTCAGAATAATTTCGTTCTAGTAAAATTCAAGAGGTAGAGTGGTTGGCAGGGGCACCATGATGTGAAGCCGAAGAAGCACTCGGAAAGAAACCCCCCCAATCAAGCACAAACCTAGAGTGGATGTGACTTTAAAACAGCAGAAAACTTCCAATAAATGGGACTGCACGATTCCTAAGCTTTTCCTCCTCCTTCTCCTCTTTTGCTACTGAGAACTGAGCTCAAGCCCACCCACATGCCAAGTAAGCTCTCTCTCCGACTGAGGTACGTCTCAGACCTTTAATTTCGTTTATTAATTTTGAGACTAGGTCTCGCTAAACCATCCGGCTGGCCTAGAACGCGTGATTCTCCTGTCTTAGCCCCAAATAGCTGGGATTGCAGGCAAATACCACACCGTGACTAGCTCTGCCTTTTCTTTTTCGGTTTTGGCATTTTACTGTATATTAGTCTTGGTATTAATAATGCTGACTCAGACTCTCGCTAGGGGAAATTTGCCTTTAGCTGTCAGAAAGATCCCAGTGGGGGATTTGCTTGTGTCTTCTACTTTTTCAAGTTTGTGCAGTTAAGCCCACTTGATTTTTGACTAGCACTAGCTGGAGCTGGTCAACGAGGACAGCTCAGTTCGGTTTCCCTTTTCTCCTAATTTTTAAGATAATCGGCAAGGCTCCGACTGCAGCGGCCTCACAGCTGGCATTGGTGAGTGTCTGAAGAGTCTGTTCTGGTGACATATTCGAGTGGGTTGGAGCGGGGTCAAGTCAGCATGCTCCGTCTCAATCCCTAGGCTTGCAAATGCAGCATTCCCTGTGAACTTCCGCTGTGCAAAGGACACTCACTACCCCTCTTGCTGCCTTTCCCTGGCTGTCTCACCCTTCCGGGTGGCCACCCCGGAACTGGTTTCTTCCCCTCCCATTAAGCCACACTCTGCTCACTGTGTCTGCTGCTCCCTGAAACAGTGAGATTAATGACAGTATTTTGTGTTCACCTGTTCCCGCGGTCGCCAACAATCCGTTTTCATTTTTGTGTCTTTCCGTAAGAGGCAAACAGAAGAAATCAAATAAACTCGCATAATTCCATTTCGCAACCATCAGCTAATTATTCTCAGTTTGAAGACTAGTAACCAGAAAAGAGGAAGAAGCTGGCCAAAGTCCAGGTGTTGCTGGGTGCTGGAGGATCTTAGGGTCTGTTCAGTGCCTCTGGTTGCCATTTTACCAGATTATATCTGATAACGGTAATTAAATTTTAAATGGGCACCCTGGATGATTGATTACATTATTTTTCCTTATGAGAAAAAAATTATTGGTATAAAATGGGGTTGTGATTAATTACAGTATTTTCTTTTCAAAGATGAGAAAATACCCTCATGTAAACGGGAACTTTTCTTCACCGTGCTATGTTATTAATATGCTAATGTGATGGTCTTTTGTTGACTTACACAGGGAAAGCAAAACCCAATAGGAAAGCAGCCTTATCCCAGCTTATCAGCCAAGGGTTTGTTTCATTTGCTAAGTAGAAACACGTTGCACACTCAGGTGTGTGTAGCTTGTGTATTAGGAGGTTTCACAAGACGTTTTAGCATGTTGGAAAGGAGAACCTGGGGCAAAGCTGAGTTTCACTGCTTTACCGGTAAAATGAATCCAGGACTGTGAGTGTGAGCAAGACTTAAGGAAGAAGGAAGCAAGTGTAAGGTGCTGCGTTACTAAGCTATCTATTATTCCATAGGTTAGGACACAGGTCGTCTTCAGGCCAAGTGATGTTAATTGCTTAAAAGCTTGTTGGTCCTCAAAGGACTACTTATGGGGGCACAAGTGAATTTGCCCATTGACTGTCTCTCTCAGCCAGTCTCTCATTAACTCTAGGCGGCTCCAGGTGGAGCTGGCATTCTCATGATTTTGGATCACGCCACTGAGCTATGGACTAGGACAGCCAGATTCCATTCCGTATAGCTTTGTAGTTCTTTAGCATGGTGGGAAGAGACATTGACCGTAGGCTTTGGCAACGCATTGTGCAAACTCACAATATTGATTTACAGATTATTTTATGAACTAGTGACATGAACTGATGACCCCCAGACAGGCCAGCTGCAGAAAATCTGAGGCTGTGCATTTGTTATAGCAATATGAACAATATATATATATATATATTTTATTATTGTTGGCAAAGAAGTTACTACCTGTTTTTCTGCTGTTGCTTCCTATGCATTTCTTCCATCCTTTTCTTATCTATTTTTAGTGTATTATATTTTTAAAAACTTAAAGGGTCAAAATGACCCTTTCTTCTTCATGTCTTGAGTTATACCACAGCATGAAGGAAAATCACCACTTAGGTGATATTTAAGGTTTGAAGGGATTGGCCTAGGTGGTAAAGGGTTTGCTTTGCTTTATAAAGGCCCGAGTTTTAGTTTATTTCATTTTAAATTGTGTTTGATGATGATAATGGTGGTGGTGATGGGGTGTGTATATGTGTGTTCGTGTGTGTGAGATTTATGTGTCAACGTGTGAGTGCCTGTGTACTGTAGTGCGTCTATAGAGACCAGAGACAACTCTGGGAGTCAATTTTCTTTTCTTTCTTTCTTTGTCACGGATTCCAGGGATTTAACACAGCCCTTCAAGCTTGAGTGACAAACACTGGTACCTTCTGAACCATTTTGCCAGCCTTGGCCTGTATTTTATTCATTTATTTTTGAGACAGTCTCTTACCTGTCATAAAGCTTAGGCTGTCCTCAAAATTGCAATCCTTATGTCTTCGTCTCCCAAATGCTATGATTTAGGTATGTGCTATTATATTAGACTTTTCTATTTAACATTTAAGATAAAGATAATTTATTATTTATTTTTTTTACAACTAAAGTTATTTGAGATTCCTATTAATACAACCTTTTTCCATCTTTGAAAAGTATATTTTTGCCTATTATGGTATATATGCAACATGAAATTATTTTGAATAATTAGTATATTATTCTTATGTTTGCTACCTTATAATCTCTGTTTACAAAATTACCTGGCTCCAGGCTTGCTTTTTCCCCTCCCAAGGATAAGTATGGTCAAATCAAAACTGAACTATCCCATTACTCTTCAAACCATTTACTTATTCAATAAATATTTATAGGGCATTCTAAGTGCCAAGTATTATTCTGGATACTGGCAACCCAGTGCTGAATGAAACATAATGGCTATATTTTAGAGGTTTGGAGAACCTAGAAAAAAGTAGAGATTGTTGTGAAGGAGACATGAGAAATTAGCTCATGGCATAAAGGATTTGACTGGAAGCATGGAGATGGGTTTTTGGATTTCAAATCTAAATTCTCCTTGGATTGGATAGTTGAAGGCTCTTTCCTTATGCATATAGTAAAGTCCTTCCTTGTACACTTGACAGTTGAAGTCTTGTATATTTGAACTGATATTGGATTGGCTGGTATTCATGATATGTGATAATCACTAATGACATACCACAATCACGAGTTCCAGTGTAGTTCTGGGAAAAATGCTCAGATAAGGGCACCAGTATTCCTAAACCAGACTAAATCTAAGCTTCTAGAGTACAACTAAGGGAACAAATCAATTATAAAAGCAGTTTATGGATATGGGAAGCACAGGGTACCTTCTCTTTTCACTTAGTAAAGTACAATGGAAGCTCTGGCCTGAGGACTGGCTGTGGACCACTTGCTTAGCATCCCACAAGGCCCTGCATTTGCTCCCTAGAATTGGGGCAGGAGGCCCATACCATATAAAGGTGTGTCTGAACCCCTAAACCTGGCATTGTAGAGGGTGTGAGTCAGCATATGAGTGCTGGGAAGCAGCAGGCACAGAGGATGCTTAAAACTCTTGAGTCCTCTCTCCAGCCCCACCATAGTCTCTTAAAATGCATGAAATTTGCAGGCAAATGGTGGGAACTAGAGAAGATCATCCTGAGTGAGGTATCCCAGAAGCAGAAAGACACACATGGTATATACTCATTTATAATATGATATTAGCCATATAATATAGGATAACCATTACACAATCCACAGACTTAAAGAAGCTAAATAACAAGAAGGAGCCTAGGGAGGATGCTTAATTCTCATTTAGAAGGACAAATAGAATAGACACCAGAAGTGGTTGAAGAAAGGGAACAGGACAGGAACCTACCATAGATGTCCTCTGAAAGACTCCACTGACTGCAGGATTGAAGCAGGTGCTGAGATGGGCAGGGAGTCTTTATGGAAGAGTGGGGGCATAGAAGGACACGGAGGGGACAGGAGTTCTACAAAGAGAGCAACAGAACCAACAAATCTGGGCCCAGAGGGGCCTGCAGAGACGGATGCATCAACCAAGGACCATGCATAATGGAGAAGACCTAGACCACCTGTTCAGATGTAGCTTATAGGCAGCTCAGTCTTCATGTGGGTTCCCGTAAGGGGACAGGGACTATCTATGACATGGATTCTGTTGCTTGCTCCTTTATCACTTCCCCCTTGTGAGGTGGCCTTGCCAGGCCACAGAGAAAGAGGATCCAGGTAGTCCTGATGAGACTCGATATGTTGGGGTCAGTTGGTAGGGGAGGAGGGCTCCACCTTTCTGAGGTCTAGGGGAGGTAGATGGGGGAAATTGGAAGGAAGGGTGGGACCAGGAGAAGATGAGGGATGTAAAGTGAATAAAGTTTAAAAAATTTAAATTAAAAAAATGTGAATTTTCAGAATCACCCAGAAGCTTGTTAAGGTATCATTTCCTGACCATACAACAAATGTGCTAAATCAGACTCCCTGAATGGATTAAAAACGCTTTGAGAGATTTGTGTGGACAACACATTTAAAAATTTTAACTGTGTGCATGCATGTGTGTCTGTTTGGGTGTATGCCACGTGTGTGAGTGCACATGGAGGTCAGAAAAGAGCATTGGATCCTCTGGAGCTGGAGTTATAGTTGTCCGTGAGCCACTAGAGGTAAGAGCTGGAAATGTTAAGTATCCTCTGGAAGAGCAGGAGGCAGTCTGAACAACAAGGCCATCTCCGTGGCCCCTGGGTGTTGCAGACTGAGACATACCCACACATCATTCAAGTTCCCACCTGGAAAAAAATGAAGAGCTGTGGAAAGTGAGCTTATAAATGCCCAGGTTTCAGTGAGTGAAGTATCAACCTCACAAACATCAGGAAAGACACAGAGAGATCTTTTTCACTTGCTTCTTTATTTCCTCCCCCCCCTTCAATGTATGATGATCATGAACTATGAAACAATAGGAAAAAAAGCTGAAGGACTTTTAAAGCCAGTCTTTTCAGTGACTTAGCAAATAACCTCAGTCCCCAGGGAAAGCTCCGTGTATGACATGCACTTATTTTTTAATTTTGTTTTTCTTTGTTAATTAAAAATTCCTTATTATACTAATAGAATTTCCCTTTTAAAGGTTTTCTGTTAAGATAGCACATGTGGTAAAAATATCTCTCTTTTGAAGCATTATTACTTGTTCTCATCAGTAGGTTTTAGAACTAACTTTCCTAATTCAATGAAAAGGCCCAGTGGCATTTTGAGTGTTGATGCAAAAATATAAAAATAAATTTGAGGGAAATTATACAGGCACACACACACACACACACACACACACACACGAATAGTTCCATATTTATTTAGGTATTTTTCAATGCTTTTGATAGTTTAATAACACCATTTGTGATGTTTTTCAGTTATTATATTGTTTTAAATATGTTTAAATTTTCTTTCCTAAATTTTTGCAGCAATACCAGGTAGGCGATACTGTTACCTTAGAATATCAAATGCAGAGCTACATATATGTGTCTCATTTAAGTCTTGATTTTGATCACTGGAGCCAAAATCATGCCCAGTAGCATAGGTGCATTTTTTTTTTTCTTTTTATATCTTTAACCAGTACTCAATCTGTAGGGAGACAGGAAGGCCATGCAAACATCTGACTTCTCATGAAATGTTTTGGTGGTGTAGTCCTTTAAGGATCAGGATAGAGCTGTCTTACTGAGACAGCAACTCTGGGTGATGGCCTATTTTTTGCATTCTGATCAAATCTGGCTCTGTATAGCATGGGCCTGTTTAGTCAGGGACTGAGCAGCTTTCTCAGTTATTTTCATACATGGCCCTGGGCAGTTTTTCCTGGGCATCTAGTTACCTGACTCTTCTTATTCCTACAGTTTGTTGCTTAAAGCTCAGATCTAGACAATTCAGTGTTTGTGTGGAGTTTTTCTGTTTTCTCTAAGAATAGAGTACCATGAATCTGAGGTCTGGAGAGAATATCATAGAGAGATATCTCAGGGCCTTTAGTTATTCTTGTCCTAGGAAACCAATGACTTCTCACACATAAAGCACAAGCCAGCAAATGTTGTTATTACGTAAAAATGCTCTCCCAATGCTATATTCACCCACAAATAATATGTGAAGAATTAAGCATTAGAAAGCGGAGATCAAAGTTAGTGTATTTACATTTTTAGTTAGTAGATCTAGTTGCTTAACAAATACAAGCTGTTTCTAAAATGGTTCAAAATGATGGTAACAGGGATATTCTGAAGACACAAAAGGTAGAAAACTGGCTGTTGGGTCATTTCTAGGTATGACTCAGGACAATACTATCTAGGCTCTTTCAAAAGATTTGAAACACGGAAGCATAATAATCTGTAAAGTTTGCAAAATGAGTTACCACTGCTACAATTCCTCCTACTTTTAGGGAAATTACTTTTTTCATGTGCTTGATGAATAAATAAAATAGAAGCCAGTTTTAGAGGGTTTTAAATTGTTGTCCATATCAAAGGAAACGTTTTTCTCTTCTGCTAAGGAGACAGCCATATCCTGATGCTTTTCAATTATTTTCTAACAGCACTATTAGAAAATTTTGAAAGATTTCAGATTGAAAATCCATAGGCAATGCAATGAAAATGCCATGGAGATGATTTGAATTGCCTGAGGCTGGCATTCCCTAGTTTTCAGAAACACATCATCCACATGAATGACAGTGTGGCTTAAAGGGTATTCTGTGAGAAGAATACTTTGTGATTATTTACAAGACTTGGCTGGCCAGCTATGTAACTTTAATCCTGCACTATTTTTTAAATACTTCAATGATTTCTGCAATTATAACATCATCAGTTAAAAATATCAGTGAAACAACACAAAGTTTTGTACTTTAAAAAACATTTGGAAGGAAGCAAAATGACCGCACCCACCCTTTCTTCTCCACACAGAGATAGAAATATGAGTCTTATAGCTCCTAATCGTTTTTCCTACATATGGCTTTATTTTAGTAATGTATGGTTTTGCAGTTGCATTGTTTTGTTATAGTTTGGAAGCTGGGTTAGTTTTCTAGGGCTAGGACTACCTTAGCAATGATTATGAAATCTATAGCTTAAACAACAGAAATATGGAGCAATGTTAGTGACAAGGTGGGCATTCTTCATAAACATCCTGTAACAATAGTTTACAAACAAGCTCTTTTGCAAGAAACTAGAAAATAACCCCCCCCCCCCCCGACATGGTTTCTCTGTGTAGCCTTGGCTGTCCTGGACTCACTTTGTAGAACAGGCTGACCTTGAATTTAGAGATCTGCCTGCCTCTGCCTTCCTGAGTGCAGGGATTAAAAGCATGGGCCACGCCCAGCTAACAACTTGTTTCTTGATATAGAGGCCTTGTCTCTGCTTTGTGGAGTGGGTCTTTGAAGCCCTCTTTCCTGTTCCTCCAGCTTGCCAGGTGGTTGATCAGCTTTCTGGGGATTTGGGCTCAATATTTGGGCAAATCAATGCTGGTGTTTGAATGGGATATCAGAAGCAGTCCTGGCTCAGCTCAGGCTAAGTGAGGTTTATAAATCCAGGTGCAGACTTCTGTAAAGTTAGAAGATTCTTGAGGCCAGTCTTCAAGAATGATGACTTTTCCTCAGGCAACAGATAATGGTAGGATTGGCAATGTGATTCTAGGGTCTCTACCTGAAGAAGAACAGGGGAAGCAGCTGGAAAGAGGGTATGGCACACGTAGTTCTTTAGAAGTTTCTGGGTGCTGGAGGATAGAGTTGTCATGTGACTTTCCTTGGAAAGGGGCAGTCTTCAGGTCACAGGGCTGGGTAAAATTTGTGGCATGAGATTAGTGTGTCTATCTGGAGAGAGGGCCATGTGTTTGCAACCGAGATAGATAGGGTTGGTGGGTGGGGTGCAGGTGGGTTGTGGGCATAGTAGTTATTGGTGGGAGAACTTCCCTGCCTAGACACAGGGCTGCGAGGTGCTTGGCAGGGATGGATGAAGTTAGTGGTGTGAGTCTGGGGCCCTACTGTTAAAGATACCACATCTCTCAGTTACAGACAGAGCAAGCTGGACCTGAGCTGGAAACTTCTCCCCTACAGACCAGCTTTCAGAGTGCTGGAGAGCGTTATGTAGACTGCTTATGGGCGGGTGGGCAAAGGGAAGACATCAAGAGTCTTCCCTAGTCTGCAACAGGGGAGCAACTACTAATGGGGGTAACCAAGACTTTCTGATTGGATTTGAGGTTCTCTTGATAGGAGACAATCCATGCCTGGCCCTGTAACCTGGTCCACAATCTATGTCTTGAGAGGCCAAAAGGGAAAACCTTAATACTAATGTTTTTCTGTTTGTTTGTTTGTTTGCTTTTCTGGAGACAGAGCTTCTCTGTAGCTTTGGATGTCCTGGATTTACTTTGTAGACCATGCTGTCCTTGAACTCACAGATTTTTGCCTGCCTCTGCCTCCCTGAGGGTTGGGATTACAGGCATACACACCAGGCCTAGCTGGAAACATATTACTCTTGTTTAAATTGCTTTAGTATCAAATTACCCTTTAAATACTTGTGGTTGATGTTTGTTTTTTTTTGTTGTTGTTGTTGTTTGTATTTTTTTTCCAGTGAAGGATGATAAGGGCAGAGACTCATGGCTGGGTAAGATGCTAGGAATAAGTACCAGTTAAGGGCTCATTTCTAAATATTGCATTTTTAAAATTTATTTAATTTATTTATTTTGTTTTTTTTTCTTTTAACTTTATTTTCTTTATAATTTATTCATGTTATATCCCAATTGTAGCCCCCTCCCTCATCTCCTCTTGGTCCCACTCTCCCTCCATCTTCTCACCCATTCCCTTCCCCTATTTCTCAGAAAGGGGGAGTCCTCCTCCCCTACCATCTGACCTCAGCCTATCAAGTCTCATTAGGACTGCCTATATCCTCTTCCTCTGTGGCATTGGCAATGCCCCCTTCCCCCACCAGGGGAAAGTGATCCATGTCCAAGACAGCCTCTGTGCCCCTTACTAGGGAACCCATATGGAGACCGAGCTGCCATCGGCTACATCTGAGTAGGGGATCCAGGTCCTCTCCATGCATGGTCCTTGATTGGTACATCAGTCTCTGCAGGCTCTCATGGACCCAGATTTTTTCTTTTTTGGCTCTGTTGGTGTTCTTATGAAGCTCCTGTGTGTTTTTCTAGTCTCCCACTCTTTCCTATGACTCCCTGTGCTCTGCCCAAAGATTGAGTGTCTTGGCATCTTCTTCTATCTCCTGTTGTGTGGAGTCTTTCACGGGACATTTATGGTACATTTATGGAACATTTATCCTGTTACCTCTCTTTAGCAAGCTTCCATTGTCTATTCTATTTGCCCATCTGAAGGAAAATTAAGCATCCTCCCTAGGGACCTCCTTGGCATAGAGATGGACTGTTGGATCAATGGAATCAAATTGAAGACTGAAATAAACTGACACACCTATAGAGACTTAATTTTTGACAAAGGAGCCAAAACCATACAATGGAGAAAAGATAGCATCTTCAACAAATCATGCTGGTCTAACTGGATGTCTACATGTAGAAAAATGCAAATAGATCCATAAATGTCACTCTGCACTAAACTAAAGTCCAAATGGATCAAAGGCCTCAACATAAAACCAGACACACTAAATCTATTTGAAGAAAAAAGTGGGGAAGAGCTTTTATCTCATTGGCATAGGGGACAACTTCCTGAACAGAACACCAACAGCACAGTCTCTAATATCAACAATTAATAAATGAAACCCATGAAACAGAAAAGCTTCTGTAAAACAAAGGACACTGTCAACTTAACAAAACAACAGCCTACAAACTGGGAAAAGATCTTCACCAACCTTCTATACCCAACAGAGGCCGAATACACAAAATATACTGAGAACTCAAAGAAATTAAGACCAACAAATCAAATAATCTAATTAAAAATGGGGTACAGAACTAAACAGGGAATTCTCAACAGATGAATATCAAATGGTGGAGAAACATTTAAAGGATTGCTCAACATCTTGAGTCATCAGGGAAATGCAGCTCAAAACAACTCTGAGATTCCATCTTATATCCATCAGAGTGGCTAAGATTAAAAATTCAAGTGGCAGCACATGTTGGTGAGGATGTGGAGAAAGGGGAACACTCCTCCATTACTGGTGAGAGTGTAAACTTATCCAACCACTTGGAAATCAGTCTGGTGCTTTCTCAGAAAATTGAGAAAGCTGCTATGTTTATAGCAGCTTTATTCATACTGGTCAGAATCTGGAATCAACCTCAACGGAGGAATGGATACAGAAATTGTGGTACATTTACACAATGGAATACTACTTAGCTATTAAAAACGATGAAAACATGAAGTTTTCAGGCAAATGGATGGAACTAGAAAAGTTCATCCTGAGTGAGGTATCCCAGAAGCAGAAAGACACACATGGTATATACTCACTTATAAGTGGATATTAGACAGATAATACAGGATAACCATACTACAATCCACAGACTTAAACACTGCATTTGTAAACCCTTTTTAAAGCTCAGGGAATGTTACAGAAGATGATGAGGAAGTACAAGAAATATGAGTCGGGTGATTCACCTAGTATGTATATGATTGTGTGTGTGTGTGTGTGTGTGTGTGTGTGTGTGTGAAGTAGAAGTTTCTGGTTTCTCTGAAGACTCAGTTGAGTCATGATGTTTTGCTGGAAGCTGTCTTGTGAGAGGGCATGTGATATTTGACTGTGAGCTGTCTCATGCAAGGGGCAAGACTTTGGTCAGCTGAGAACATCCATGGGTAGACTCTGAGGACAGGAGATATATAGAAGCCCATGGACAGTGAGATATCGCTTTTTGGATTAACGTTGCTGCGCTGATCTTTGTCCTTTGACACTTGACTTCACAGAAGGAACTGTTCCAGAGAACTTCTCAGGGCAATCCAACTGAGTCTTGAGGCTTTTGCTGACTTGTACAGATCTTCTAAATCTTGCTGATTCATGTTGCTGCTTGGTGTGGCCTTTGGACTGGACTGCTGGTATCTGGACAACAAAGAGTGGACTCATCCTAAGGAACTACTCCTAAAAGTGTCTACAACCCCTTTTCCTAATAACCTTCTTTCTCCCATGCCTCTGGTCATTAGGTGAAAGGGAGGTAGTAGCATTTAGGAATGCTAAATAAAGTAGGTTTGATTAAAAATCTAAGCCTACCTGTGTGTGTGTGTGTGTGTGTGTGTGTGTGTGTGTGTACAGAAAAAGTTGAGTGTTTAATAAAATGACTGCAAAATCCTACCCCCTAGGTGTGACATAATCACTGGTGTCATGAACTCATAGCAGCTGTGGTCACCTCTGTTGTTTTAACTCACAAAGATTATTAGGTTTTATTGCAATCAAAGAAAACTAATATAGGAACTTCAAATTTTTTCACAATTTTGTTTTGTAGGTTATGGTTGAGTTGTTTTTTTTTTTCCTCATGAAATCAGATATTTTCTGACCAGTGAGAATTTTATTTGTAAAACTAAGTGTTCATTATTAACAGAGAACAAGAAAAAGAACAAGCGAAACATAGTTTACTACCTATCTTCTGTTATTGTAAATGAGGAAATATATTTTGTAATTTTTCTGAAAATTAGTCATATGTTGAAGTCCAAAGCTGATGAGTTTTGATTTCTTTTCTTGTGTGTGAAGATAAATTATAGGACAAGAATTAACTCCCATGTTGTAGTGGGCAGGATATGGTGAGGCAGGTAGATACTAGATATTTTAAATGCAGACAATTTATATAAGTAAACAGGTATTAGAGATAAAAATCAAACCCAGAGTGTATTAGTTAGACTTTTTGTCACTGTGACAAAATTTCTGACACGATTCAGCAGGAAGAATTTCTTTCAGTTCAAGATTTCATTCTATGGTTGCCTGAGGCTTCACTGCTTTGGGCTTGAGGTGAGGTAGCAATATGTGAATTCATGGTGGCCAAGAAGTATACGGAAGGGGCTCAGGATTAGGCATGACCTTCAGTGATGGGATCTTAGTGACATACTTCTTGAAGCTAGTCCCTACTTTGTAAAGTTTATTACCTCCCAAGTATCATCAAACATGGACCAGTGTTTGAGCCTGTGGTGATGTTGGTTGATCAACCCATAAGACAATGCAATACCGAGATAGCAAGGAAGGAAGAAGGTATTTCTTCTATGGCTCAGAGAACAAAGGGGGGAGGTCGAAGTTCTTAGAGCTGAAAAGTTTAGAGGACAAACTCTGTGAGTAATCTCTGGTACCTCTGAGATGACTCTCTTGGAATATGAAAAAGAAAGGAAACTAGAGCTCGGTGTCATGGAAGCAAACTGCGGCTGCTGAAGGGAAGCAAGTAAGGTGGGCGACAGTTAACAAGCATGAGCGGCCCAGTTGGAGCAAGTTTGCACTCTCCTCAGCCTAAGGTTCAGTCAGCAGTGGTGAGATACCGTTTTTGCATAGTTCCTTTCCCACCACTGAGTATAAAGGAGGCAGTTTGGAGACCAGGCTCCATAGTTGGTAAAGATCTAAGACGTGGAAGGATCACATAAAAAGAAACAAACATGGCAAGCGGAAGACATGTTTCCTGTGCAGAGCCAGGCCCTGTGTTCTTTCCTGAGTTTCTAAGCGCCACTGAACATATCTGCAGCCAGCAAAGGGCACACTGCTTAGAAGTGGATGTTGTTTGTTGAGGGAGAGGACAGCGGACTGCCACTCTTTACTATGCATGTGAGCCTTACGTTGGACTGTTGAGCTGGCGCAGTAACATTTCCCCGAAAATGGATGCTGGCTTTCCTAACATCTTTGGGGTTTATTGGTGTGGGATAATTGTGGCTGGAGGGATGCCATGAAGTGTTAAGGTTGTAGCAGTGACTGCATTAAAGGAAGACATTTTTTTTTTTTTTTTTTTTTTTTTTTTTGCTCAGAAGGAGCCAGCCATTATGCTAAATTTTGGGAGTTATTTAGAACAGCGGGCCAAGTGCCCCACTTACTCATAAAATTGATGCAATTTGAGAGAATTATGTTCCTTGCAAACTATTTTACTGGAATCAGAGGGCAGTTTGATATTTTTCAGTTACGTTTCTTCTCAAATGAGGACTTCTTTTAGGAAAAAGAAGGGGAAAAAAGCCTCGCTCCTTACATATCTGAGAAAGTTGCCTTCCGGCTCTCCCATCTGCCTTTACCTTTACATAAACATCCAGCATTCTGTAGCTCCTTTCCACATGGTTGTAGCACACTCATTTGGTGTTGAGTTTACATTGGGACCTGAACTCTTTGCTTCTTGTCCCAAGTACATTTAGTTAGGGCAGTGCAGGCTGTTGCATTGCTGATTTCCTTGGTGTCTCTCCAAGGAAGTGAATGACTGCAGTGACAGCTCTGGTGTACTGGGGATTGTGCAGTGTGATGGGTGTCTGGATTCTCCTTACCTGCTGAGGATCCTGGGAATAGCATCTCTGCTACACATTAATTAGGTTTAGTGTCACATTCTTCTAAGTTGTTCTATTTCATCATGCTGTTCATAACCTCTCATAAATTTTAAAACCTGGAATTTGTCAATGTTTTAGCTGCTTTTTTTTTTTTTTCTCTCTCATGTACACTATCAGTGTCTGGTCTTGGCAGAGGGGACAAGAATGTCCCTTTCAGATCTTTCCCCTGATCACACACATTACAGGACAGGCAATATAATGTAGTCATTAAGCATTTGGTTTTGAAATGTAGTGCCTGATAGTTGAGACAGTTACTTAACCTCTCTGAACTTCAGATGGTTGGGATAATGCTGGTTTCCATCACACAAAGTTTTTAAAAATTAAAATTGAAATAGTGATGTGCTTAAGACAGTAACAGGTCACATAGCAAAGTAATTAGTAATTGCTGGCAATTAGTTAGATTTCATCTTTATAGTAAGGTTCATAGAGTCCCTCTTCTGTTTGATTTGCATTTAAGGTCATCTCTTTGCAGCATTATAGAAGGAAAGCATCTACAGTGACTCCCTTTGGAGTTCAAGCTTAAGAGATAAAAGTACTAACAATTCTCATTGCAAACTTGTCGCGCGCAGCCTTCGCCGATAAGGATGACGTGGCAACCGAAGATTTGTCCAGCAGAATCTTTATTGTAAAGCTCTTTTAGGTAGATGGAGAAGGACCCCAAACCCCAAGCGCGCTCTGCTTAAATAGCCTGCAGGGCGGCGTGCTCGTCTGTGATTGGTGCTCCGCACAATACCCAATTAGCATGTGTTCTCTGATAGGGAGAGCACTCAAATCCATATTAGCATCCTGTGGCGCATGCGCCGCTGTAAGGAGAGTTCTAGCAAGAAGAACCAGGAAGCAGGAAGCCAGCGCCATCTCGTAATGGCGAATGCGGCTCCCGACACAAACTGTCCTGGCCCCGTTGGCGGAAAGTGTCCTACTGCCAAGAAGTATGCTTCAGCTGCTAGCTTGTCTGTTTTCATTCTTCTTTAATGATGCCATCTCACTGTGGGTTCATGCTGGCTCCAGCTGCCTACTCCCAGGCATAAGACCCTGAGACATCGATGCAGGGCTTCTATCTCCAATAGCACCCTGGTCAGTGCATAAACTTCTGCCTCGGGCAGCTTCTAGGACTGTTTATAGAAATCCCAACACTTAAATCAGAAAGATGGATCTGGCTCTTTCTGGATGTTGTGAGACTGCAGAGAGTCTCAATGGGGTTGAAAAATATGGCTGATTTCAGATTTAGGGGTACGGGGAGAGAGAAAACAAAAGTTGAAGTCACACAGGGTGAATGTGAGCTGCACTGGATCTTCTTTATTGGACAGGAAACATCAGGGACAAGAGTAACTTAAGTTGGTAAAGGGCAGTTGAGAGCAGTTTAGGATGGTCTGAAGTCGGCTCTCAAAGCTTTCTGTATCGCCTTTAAATAAGGCTAGATATACATCCCAGCAGGACTATCTGGAGGTGAGACAGATACATTTTAATGGGTAAACTGTTCATTGTGCCCAAAAGGTACAGAGAAACAGTGACAGAATTTATTCAGGAACAAGTGTTTCTGTCATACTCATTCCCCCTGCACCTCTCCCACCCCAGGCAAGGACAACAACAACTACAACAGACTCGGGTCTCCCTCCTTTGGCTTGGCTTCATCTTCATTCTTCTTTTGTTATCTGAGGATTGCTATTACCATTATTAGTTTACCAACAACAACAAAAAAATTGATCCCTAAATTACCTCTCTCCCTGCTCACAGCCCAGGAAAGAAGATAAGCTATAAAAATAAATAAATAAATAGATAAATAAATAAAAAAATAAATCAGCAACCAGGTGCTGGAAGCATCTAGAAGGGTAGGAGTGGAGAAAAGCAGATGCCAGTGTTGACCAGCCTCCTTTTGTACTCCAGACCTCCAAAGGGTAACACGGACTGCTTTACATGCCCCTTACTCTCTTGTTGTTTACTTCAGTCCTTTCTCCTCTGGTGCCTTTGACATTTCAGTAGGAGAAACAAACAGCAACAGAAAAATCAAACTGGAAATTTCTAGAATTTCATCACCAACCCTATCCAGTCACCTGCATTATTTTTACCTGTCTTTTGATTTGCTGTTAGCTGGAGTGCCTATGTATTCTCTTTGTACCCCAGTGATATAGCTTCATTTCTCAAATTCTCTCTTGTTTCTATCACAGCATCCCCGACTGTTCTTATACTGGTTCTGGCCTATCAGCACCTCATCTTAAGAACACAGTACCTTTTCTGGGTGCTTCCCCAAAACCTTCCTCTTGTCTCCTTTACCAAATTCGTGTTCATATTCGTGATCCTATCTTATCTGGACACTGTGCTTTGACAAGAGGCGTGGGTGTCACAGATAATCTGAGATTGGCTACATAGCAAGACCCTTTCTATGGTGATTACCAACGTGTTGAGGTTTGTAATAGTCTTACCTGAACAGCTGCAGTGATGCAGTGTCTGTAGTAATGCTGTTCTTATTCTTTAGCTTTTGTGTGTGTGTGTGTAAAAGGAGATGAAGTAAAATCTGTACGGAGAAGAAAGACCTGCAGGACAGGAGAACTATAGCTTTGAATGGGCCTGAATTGTTCTTATACTCTGCAGCTAAGCATTTGGAGCAAATTAGAAGCATTTAAGGGAATTTTTATCTCATTCTGGGTTAAATGATCTGCTGTAAAGTGTTTCCATGCTCCACTGATGGGCCAGGAATGTTTTTCTAAAAGAGATAGACTAATGGTAAACATTGATTAAATGGGATTTGGTTCTCCCTCCGTGTTTTTAATTATTCTTCAAGTCACTAATTATAGAGGAGCCTTGCCTTCTTGCCCTCTGCTTCTTTTAGTAGCAACTGTGGGTACATTTGATTAAGAACAATTAATTTCCAGTTCTATACAAAGTGGATGACATTTACTAATGAACAAGACAAAACATCTTTAAAGGAACACATTTTCCTAAAGCACCCCAGCTCTGTGCAGTCAAACACAAAGCATATACACGGATGCTAGATTATCCCGCTAGTTAACAACACCCTTGAGTTTGTTTCACCAAACAAACAACCCCCGCTCTGAGAGTTTAAATCTGTTAGTCTGGAATTAGGCCAAGGAGCTCCCCTGGGGTACAGAGTGCATTGGCTCCTGGTTCAGGACAGAAGCATCCCACCGAGAAAGGGTCTTTCTATGTAGCCAGACTAATCCCAGACTCCTGCTTCTACTCCTTGAGTGCTGGGTTACAGATGTGTTCTGCCATGGTAGGCTTGGGGTGGTTTCTGTCAGCTTTTCACACTGTCGTTAATAAGAGTGAGACTGAGATTTCTCAGGAGAATTCTGCTGCTGAAGCTATGCTGTATTTGTGAACAGCAAATTAGGTAAGTCAACAGCTGAAATTCTCTTTTATGTTCTCTCGTTCCAATGTGTTCTTTTTGCCTCCTAGTGGTTTCACAGCCAAGAGAGGCAGTCTAGGTAGAGTTGCGTAGCATGACTTAATTGCCATGTCACATTTTTTTAAATGAAACAAACAATTTTTAAGTTGTAAGTACTGTCATTATAGGTTCCTAAGTCTTAATTTAGGTATTGCAGCTTATTTAATAAGCACTGTGGGAGTAATACTATTGGCAGTTTCTTTATGTCTTTTCATGTTACATACTATTATTCCGCTCACAGTGTTTGACACCTTGTTGTTTTTTAAAAATAATGTGCACCACTTTTCAACCAAATTAAAAGAAATGAGAAAATGTAAAATTAAACATATTTTATAGAGTTTCAGGTTTGTAATAAAACTCAAAGTCAAGGAACATCTGTGACAACTTTTTAGGTACCTCTAAAGAAAAAGTGCTGTTTTAAAAAAGAGGAAGACAATGCAGCCAGTCCTGATGAGACCTGATAAACTAGGGTCAGATGGAAGGGGAGGAGGACCTCCCCTATCAGTGGACTAGGGGAGAGTCATGGGAGGAGATGAGGGAGGAAGTGTGGGATTGGTAGGGGATGAGAGCGAGAGCTACAGCTGGTATACAAAGTGAATAAACTGTAACTAATAAAAAAATAAAAGTGCTTTAAAATGTATTTATCGTATTTTACGTGTATGAGCATTTTGCTCAAATTTTGTTTGTGCACCATGTGTGTCAGGAAGGGTGCTGGATGATTCCTTGTAACTGCAGGTGTAGACAGTTGTGAGATGCTGGGGGTGAGTGGGTGAGGAATCAAACACAGGTCCTCTGTAAGAAAAACAAGTCCTGCAAGCCACGGAGCCATTTCTCCAGCCCACGAGAAAAGTGTTTTTAATCGAAGATATAAGTAAAATATTCAAGAACCCGATCTATGGTCCTAGCTAGAACCCTTTGAATAGTAGGTGGTGTATTTCTTATGTCTCTCTCTGTCCCCTGACTTGCCTCTGTGTTTAAAATTCTCAGAGCATTTTCTTCCCAAAGTTCATCTTCAATGCAAGGCCCTATATACCGCACACTTGAGTTATAGACTGTGGGGTAGATCTGTCTGGCAATCAACTGGAAACTTTACACGTACTGTTTCTATCCAGAGTGCTAGATACCACTGGAAGAGAAAGCTAGTCATCACTTTCACCTGCTTTGAAACCTGTGAGCAAAACAATGACCTGCCTGCAAGATATGTTCATCGGTGTAGAAGTAGCATGGATGTTATGGGAGCCACCAACCACTTTATGATTAGATTTAATGTTTGTTTTATAAAATGGAATCCGTATCTGACACTGGTAATGAGTCCAAGAACCTGAAGTTAGGCTATGGGCACTAGAAGAAAAATCTACTACTGTCCTCCTAAATAGAGCAATGATATGACTCCTCATGGTATGCTGTTATATCCATAGATCACGACATCACTCGGCTCCCGTTAGGGATGTTTTTCTCGTGGTGGAAGGGAATTAATAGAGATAGTCACAAGTGGACAATGTAGAGAGTGGACATTTTTAGAGCGCTCAGCCATAAATGGTATGCCTTAATCATTATCCTTGAGCTCAGAAATCTCTGGGGGAGAGGAAACAGAAAGATTATAAGAACTGACGGTGGTAGATGATGCCAGGGAAACAGCTATGGTGAGAATTTTGGAATTTTGGTTTCTTTACAAACACAGAAATATAATAAGAACATGTTTTCATTTTAATCCTGGCTGACTATGATTTGCCTGGTGCTCTGGGGGGTTGTGGGTGGGGTGTGATTTTGCAAGAGATAGTTGCGATTGTGTGACATTTGGAATTCTGGGACTTTTCAGAGGGCGTATGAATTCTAGAGCCCTGATTTTGGGGGGAGGGGAACTGACGGCTGGTTGTTCATTTGCTATTGGTTGCAGTTTGTTTGTTAGTAGTCCTGTGCATAGCAGAAACAAGATGAAGAAGACATTTGATACCCTGACGGCAAAGATCAAACTTGCCGCAAGGAGCTCGCTGCCCCCAGTCAGCGGCAAGTAGTCTAACAGTAATACTACCTCTTTTCTGAGCCCTGACTGCATTCTGGGATCTCTTACCTTGCCGCTCTATCCTTTTTTCCCCTCATATCTAGTGTTAGGGGGCGAAAGGTTGAAAGAAGTGTGAAAAAGGATGGAAGAAAAAAGATCCCACAAAGTAGCACTGGCTACAAACTACATTTTCCTGGGTTCAGTAGAGAATAGTGCACATATGAAATTACAGACTCTGTGAGAAGGTGCTAAGACCTGAACAGGCCTAAGCCAGACAAGGAGCATGGAGGAGGGGAAGCGGGCACAAAGTGCCATCACTAGGAAAGAAAATATTTGTGGTGATAGTTTCTAGAAGAGGAAAAACCTTTTGTCTCAATAGAGTGACACTGGATCTATCAACCGCAGGACATGCTCTATTTTCCAGAGAAGTTGGCCAGCACAAACCAGACTGCATAAAAAAATTGTGCTTTTTGTTGTTGTTGTTGTTGTTTGAGTAGACCAGACAGAGATTGGCCTACTTCTGCCTCCAGAATGCTTAAATGCTGTGATTATAACTGCCCTGGTTTGCTGTATTTAAAAAAAAAAGAAAAAATCTATTCATTCTACATCCTAATCGCAGCTCCTTCCCTCCTGTCCCCGTTCCCAGTCTTCTTCCCTTCTCCCTCTATCCTTGCTCCCCTATTCCTCAGAATAAGCCCTCCCCTCCCCACCTACCCCAGCTCATCAAGTCTTCTGTGGTCTGGTGAGGCAGACCCACCAGGTGGAGTGGTCAGAAAGCAGGCAACAGATTCCATGTCAGAGTACTACGGAACCCACCTGAAGCCTGAACTTCCCATCTGTACATATGTGTAGGGGGCCTATGTCCAGTTTATGCATGGTCCTTGGTTGGTGCTTCAGTCTCAGAAAGTTCCTATGGGCCCCGCTTAGTTGGCTCTGTTGCTTTTCTTGTGGAGCTCCTGGTTCCTCCAGGTCCGTCTATCCTTCCTTACATTATTTCACAACACTCCGGATGCCTTCCTCGAAGTGTGGCTGTGAATCTCAGCATCTGTTTCGATCCATTGCTGGGTGGAGCCTCTCTGAGGACTGCTAAACTAGGCTGCCGTCTGCAGGTGTAGCAGAGTATTGTTAATTGTGTCTGGGGCTGGCTCTCTCCAATGCGGTGGGTCTCAGGTAGGCCAAGCATTGGTTGGACATTCCCTCAATCTCTGCTCTATCTTTATCCCTGTACGTCTTGTAGGCAGGGTAAATTTTGGGTTAAAATTTTTGTGGGTGGGTTGGAGTTCCCTCCAACCACTGGTTAGAGGGTAGCCTCTACAATCTCCATGACCCCCACTACTAGGGTCTCAGCTAAAGTCATCCCCATATCCTTTCAGGAGTCTACCATGGCATAGGTCTCTAGCTTGTCACAGAGATACCCTGCCCCACTGTTTTTCTTCTAGCAAGCCCTCTGTCCTCCAGCCCCCACTTTCTTCACATCTGACACCCACCCTCATTTCCCTCAGTACTCCCTCCCTTATCCTGTTCCCTTTCTTTAATCACTTCTGCTGTCTATTCTGCTTCCCCTTCTGAGAGAGATGTATGGATCCTTCCTTTGGGTCCTCCCTGCTACTTAGCTTCTTTGAGTCTGTGAATAGTTATCCTGTACTTTGTGGCTAATATCTGTGAATACATACTATGCATGCCTTTTTGGGTCAGGGTTACCTCACTCAGGATGGTCTCCTTCAGTTCCATCCATTTGCCTACAAATTTAATGATTTCCCTTTTTTAATAGCTGAGTAGTATTCCATTGTGTAAATGTACCACGTTCATTATCTGTTCTTTGGTTGAGGGACATCTGGGCCATCTCCAGTCTCTGGCCACCATGAATCTCCCATGTTCATGGATTCGTAGGATTAACATAGTAAAAATGGCCATCTTACTTAAAGCAATCTATAGATTCAATGCAGTTCCCATCAAAATACAGACACTATTCTTTACAGACCTAGAAAGAACAATTCTCAACTTCATATGGAAAAACAAAAAACCCAGAATAGCTAAAACAATCCTATATAATATAAGACTTCTGGAGGTATCTCCATCCCTGACGTCTAGCTGTACTACAGAGCAACAGTAATAAAAACTGCATGGTACTGGCATAGAAACAGACTGGTGGATCAGTGTAATCAAATCAAACACTCGGACATAAACCCACACACCTACGGACACCTGACTTTTGACAAGAAGCCAAAACCATACAATGGAAGGAAAAAAGCATCTTCAGGGGAGGATGCTGGTCCAACTGGATGTCTACATGTAGGAAAACACAAATAGATCCACATTTATCACCCTGCACGAAAGTCAAGTCCAAGTGGATCAAGGACTTCAACATAAAACTGGAGACACGGGAGCTATAGGAAGAGAAAGTAAGAATCAGCCTTGAACTCATTGGCACAGAGGACAGCTTCCTGAGCAGAGCACCAACAGCTCAGGCTCTCGGATGGGCAACTGGTGGTTGGGACTGCATGTAACTGAAGGGGTTCTGTGGGACAAGGGACACTGTCAGCAGAGCAGAATGGCCTACAGATTGGGAGGGGATCTTCACCAATCCTATATGAGACAAAGGGCTAATGTCCAAAAATCATAAAGAATTTAGGATGTTGAACACTAACCAACCAAATAATTCAGTTGAAAACTAGGGTACTGAGCTGAAAAGAATTCTCAGCAGAGAAATCTCAAATGGCAGAGAGGCACCAAAGGAAATGTTCAGTGTCATTAGCCATTGGAGCAATGCAAATCAGAATGACTCTCAGATTTTGTCTTGCACCTGTCAGAGTGGCTAAGATCAGAAACTCAAGTCACAGCACATGCTGGGGAGGGTGTGGAGAATGGGGAACACTCCTTCATTGCTAGTGGGAGTGCAGACTTGTACAGCCACTTTGGAAGTCAATCTGGCATTTTTCCAGGCGATTGAGAGTGACTCTGTGTCAGGACTCAGCTATGCCACTCCTGGACAAATACCCAAAAGATGCTCCACCATACAGCAAGAACATTTGCTCAACTATGTTTATGGCAGATTTATTCGTGGTCCAGTTTTTTAAGACAGAAAGAACATTTAGTTTGTTGAGTACGAAGGTGGGGAGAAACTGGGAGGAGTTGGGAAAAGGGAAAGAATATGATTAAATTATGTTGCATGAAATCTTCAAAAGATAGATATTAAAAATCCTGATAAGCTGACAATTAAAAAAATTCTTCAGATACTGTGCTCAAAATGATCACATATGTATTTTGAAGATGATTAGAAATGTCAGTATATTAAACCCATTGAAGAGGGTACTCTTAAAAAAATGGTGCTTTAGAAAGGTAGAAAGCCACATGGGTGCATATACACGTTTATAAATTTGTCATGAAAACACTTAAGACTCACCATATTGGCTTCTGCAGAATCCACAGTATTGCTAAGGGATTAAATAGACAAGCTATGAAAATTCTATGCAAAAATTTACAATTCTCTTGGAATTGATCATCTCTTCTCTTTGACTTCATCATTTAAGGCCTTGGCTGAGGTTCCAGAATTTTCCCGGTTGTTCTCTTCAGCAGATAGAGATGTGGTGAGTGGTTGGTTCTATTCTCATGATTCAAGTTAAAAGTGATTGTGTTGCTTGTCAGGAGCCGGGAATCTTTTTGTCTTGGAAGATGAAGCTTGAGAGTAAATTAAGACAATTCTAGCCTGGAAGCAATATGCAGGATTTGGGTGGTTTTGTATGTAGGTATTGGGTAAGGAAATTGAAAATACTTCATAAGCATATGTAGACAAATTCCACTTTATTATAAAGCCTGCCTTGCTAGCTTTGTTTCAGTGTTATAGTACTTTCATTCTTTGTAGAGAGATAGGGGAGAAAAATACAGAAATAACAGGAATTATTGGGCACTGCCCTCCTCTGTGTAACCTGGATTACACTATTGTTTTTGAAGGCAGACTTAATGTGTTTTATTTTTTCCCATCCTATTTTTTCATCTTTACAGTTTTTTTCAGGGGACTAACTTTTAAATCATAAATGTAGAAGTGCATTCATGGTTTAGTAGGCTTTGGACAGAACTTCTGTCCTGTGGATCAAGGGAAATGGTGTCCTCTTATGTGTATAATAATACCTCTTACCTTTAGCAGTCCTTTAAAATCATCTCTGTGAAATGTCTTCCGGACTGCCTGATAGTGTCTGTTGTAGTGTCGTAGATATGAACATACATTTGGAGAAGAGTCTGTCTGAAAGAAGCATGAGGACAAGAACCCCTGGAGAGCTTCACAATACAGCTAGAAACTGAAAGGGCGATGAGGGTCTGAGGGCAGATTTGAGAGTCATGTAGAATTCATGAATACCATCAGAGGGAAATATCAAAGGCTGTCTTAGAGAGGAATGATTGATTTTGTTCCACTGAGTCCTTGTTCATTCAACTGAACTTCCACTTGAACATCTGCTATCACAGTTCCCTGTCTCTGGGCTCTGGAGGCTGTGAAATGCAAACGAGGAGAGGATATTTCTCCCCTTCAGATACTGTCATTCCAAGTTCTTCAGGAAAAAGATAGCAGTAAGACATAGAAGAGGGAGACTCAGATTTCATATGCTTCAGGCTCACCACCATCTTTGACATTGTCTCTAGGATAGTTTCCATTTTCCAGAGTTTTTGTCTAGTAGAACCTCTCAGGAAAGGTTCAAGAGTCTAATGAAAATTTTACAACTCAGTAATGGGTTGTCTGTACCTTTTATACTTTGAATTTAATTTGTGGAAAAAAAATAAAACCATTAGCTCATCTTTTATTCTCCCATATCCTAAGTCACATTATCCCATTTTCTTCCTTCATAAGACACCACTTTTCTTTTCTGTTCTTTTCTTTCTTTCACTCAGATTTTCCTGTTTTCTTTAAAGCCCAGTTTTGTTTAATGAGAGTATGAATTAATCTTTGCCATTGCAGGTAAAAGCTTCACATTTGCTGATTGCCATGTCATATAATTTCAGATGATTTTTATTTCTGCTTAATTTCCTTGAATTGAAGTTTTTATTATTTGTTTAATTTTTTTCCCAACTTTGCTAGGTGCTTTTTTTCCTTATCATAACTGTATAGGATTTTTCTTTGTTACTTCTCAACATTTGTCATTTGATCTTGATTTTGAAAATATTATTTTTCAGGGACTCAGAGTCTAGGAGCACTGGATGCTCTTCCAGAGGACCCGGGTTTCATACCCAGCACCCACATTGATAATGCCGATTCCAGGGGACCTTATGTGCCCTTCTGACTTCCGCGGAACATGGTGCACAAACACATTTGCAGGTGTTCACACACAAAGTAAAAATAAATAAAAGAAAAGACATTATTTCTGATTTGTTTTGTACCTAAAAGGCCTCACTCCTCTCCTCACATTCCCCTTTAAGGTACAGTGTGTTATGTTTGTTCACTTTTTGTTCATCATTTTTAAAGTTTATGTTCTTGAGTTTTATCTCTGCAGATATGAATTATTGTAATTATGATCTATGTTGCTTTGTATCTTGCTTAATTTTCTTAATATCCTTTATCTTACCCGAAATGGAAGATTACAGCTTTGATCTGTCCTGGGGGCATCTCCTTCTGCCGTATTTGCATTGTTCAGATTTGATACTGCTTTTTTTGTTCCCTTTTATCTTATAATAACTCTGTAGAGGCATTGACCCTAATAATTATCTGTTGTTAATTTTTACATGAAATTCATTTTCATGTTCTTTGAATAGAAGACAAGGCTAAAGGTAGCGCTTCCTAGCACACAAAGCTTTCTTTTTTATAATTATGTCCATCATTTTAATAACAGGCTTATGGTGATGTTTTCTGATGTTTTAGATCTTTCACATTACCTATACCTATGATAACAAAAATCTATCTCACTTGTAGCATCCCAGCTCTTACCATATACCAGTTACCCATTCTCCCCATGTGGCTGTGATTTTAAATATACGGTATTTAACATTTACAGTATAACATTGCGAAAAACCTATATGCAGTTGTACTAATATTATTCAGGGTTTTTCATATAAGCAGAAGCAATATCATTTATAGATGGGATTTAATTATGGAGACGGCAGGTTCTGGATTCACAGTGTGGATCACTCACCTGGAACTCTAGGGTTGTTGAGTGTAGACAAATCCGGAAGAGCATCCATGGGAGGTTTTCCTCTGGCTCAGGAGGGCAAGTCTTTTTATCCATTCATCTTACAGACAGAAGTATGCTTTACTCAAATTCACCCATTGTATGTTGATCAGGTCCTCAAATGCTGTTTAAAATGAATATGGTATTAGCTGTCATATGAGCCAGGGTACAGACAGAAGATAATTCCTTTCTTTTTGTTGCAGCTTTGTTCTCCCTAACTTTGAACTTATTCTTTTCCTTTCCCATTTACTTTGTTTCTTCTGGACCTGAGCTTCTCCCTAACTGTCTGTGCTTACTTTCAATACATTATATGGGTTTTGTTATTCTGTCAATTTGTTCTCTTCATGCCATTCTCCAAGGGCTATCCCAGGGGTTTCCATCCGGACTGTTTTCGTTGAGTGCCAGGCTCTCTAAGATTTTCCTCCGCCATTGTGATAGTTTCCTACAGCTACTGTAAAAAGTATCACAAAGTCGATGCATTCAAAGACCAGAAATATATTCTTTTCTAGTTCTTTAGAAATGCAAAAGCAAGATCTCAGCAGTTTGATTCATTCGGGGTTCTTTTGAGAAATAATTTTTTAAGCCTCCCTCCTGATTTTAGGGGCTGTCTTGGTCCTTGGTATTCTTTGGCTTATAGATTTATTCTTTCAAGCTCCACCTCTTTCTTCTTATGGCATTATGCATATCTGTCAGTGTTTCTGACCTTTTTCTAAAGAGGTGAGTGATATTGGACACTACACGCACTGAATCGACCTCATCTGAACTTGATTCTAGTTCCACAGACCCCGTTGCCCACAGGGCCACATTCATAGTCTTTGGTGGTTAGGGCTTCCACTTCCATGTATGTTTTGAGCTGCAGAATTCAGCCAACTAGACCACCTTCATCAGGTAACCCTTTGCCTTGGGTTGATAATGGTTGGTATTGAGTTGGTAATTGGTAACTGAGCTTCTGTGTTGTGGCCCACTTTTTTCCTTTCTTGGCACTCTCATTTACAGAGTCCTTCCTCTAGTAGTTTTCTAGGAAAGGTTAAAAGAATTTCTTCTCTGGGTCCAAAGTGGCTGACCCTGAGTGCAGTGCTTAGCCTCGCATCCTGAGCGTAACATTTTAGCTTTTTATGGTATCCAACCATGCTTGGGGAGAATGTCCTGCTTCAATGGCTGTAAAGGCCTGAATGATCAAGGCTGCATCACACTGTTGTGAGACTCTAATCTTGCATATATACCACAGGCAAACCAAGAAGACCAACACCAGAAGGCCTGCTAACGCTCCCATGCCCGCCCATTCCTTCAGATGATTCATGGCTGCAGCAATCCCCAGGTCCCACCTCTGAGAAAAAGGTATCAGACGGGTCTGATGCTCTTTGGGTGGATGACACCTAAACAAACATCGGTACAAAGTCCCAATTTATTTCTAATATCAGAGATCAGACCTCTACTCTTGCCTGATGCATCTAAAACAAAAAGGGGGAACTGTAGAGAGCTGCGGAATGCTATGCCTTAAAGATGGAGCTGGTTTCTGCCTTCCACCTTCCCGATGGTGAGTGCTCTCTGTCACGAACAATTCCACATTTGGCTAAGGCTGAGGATCGGGCTTGCTTCCATGTATGTGGACCTATCTGCATTGCCCACGTGGCACGCCTGGGTTGGCTACCCAGAGGCTATTTAATCTGTGGGCTGGCTTTCCCCAGGGTCCGAGGATTGTTCAAGGTTTCTGAATAAACTGCATTGAAAAAAAAAAAAAACTTAAAAAAAAAAGATTTCTTTTTCTCCCTGTGACCATATAAATCTTAGTATAGCATTATTCTATCTTCTGCTTGAGATATTGTATTTTTTATAAGTTTTGCTTAGAATTTTGGATGCACATCTCTATTGCTTCTTAGCTCCGGCAATTACTTTGAAAAATCTAAGGCCATTCCGAACTTTTTTTTTAATTTTAATTTTTCTTTTTTTATATTAATTACAGTTTATTCATTTTGTATCTCAGCTGTAGACCCTTCCTTCATTCCCTCCCAATCCCACCCACCCTCTCTCATCTCCTCCCATGCTCCTTTCCAAGTCCACTGATAGGGGAGGTCCTCCTCTTCCATCTGACCCTAGCTCATCTGGTCTCATCAGGACTGGCTGCATTGTTTTCCTCTGTGGCCTGGTAAGGCTGCTCCCCCTTCAGGAGGAGGTGATCAAAGAGTCAGCCACTGAGTTCATGTCAGAGACAGTCCCTGTTCCCATTACTATGGAACCCACTTGGACACAAAGCTGCCATGGGCTACATCTGTGCAGGGGTTCTAGGTTATCTCCATGCATGATCCTTGGTTGGAGTATCAGTCAATGAAAAGACCCCTGAGCCCAGATTTTTTTGGTTCTGTTGCTCTCCTTGTAGATCTCCTGTCCCTTACAGGTCTTGATATTTCTTTATGATAACTGTTTAATTTATTTTTCTCTGAATGGACACTTGCTGTATCTTTTCTTTACACAGAGTGATAATAAAACAATATGGTGATTTGCTCTTTATGTGCAGGTCTATTTTTATCTCTTATTATTTATTGCAAAGGGAAGTTGATGGGTTCTTTCAAAATTAAAACCTATTTGCTTTTTAATTTTTGAAAATTCCCTTCCTGGACTGGTGATGCAGGCCTGTCACACTAGTTATTTGGAAAGCTGAAGCAGGAAGATCGTGAGTTCAAAACATACTTGGACTATAAGTAAATTCAAGGTGTGATTACTTAACTTAGTGAGATACTATCTCAGAACAAATAGAAGAAGAAGAAAGGGCCATAGATGTAGGTGAGGGTTTGAGTGTAAGATCCTAAGCCAATATCCAGTATTCCCTAGCAGAAGTTCTCAAATGCTGTTATTTTCTCCTTTTTACCTGTTTCTTGTCTGTTCCGGAGCTTCCTTTTACTCTGATGCACCTCTCTGAACCAAACCTTCAGCTTTTTCTTCTGTCCACTACTTCAACCTGCTTCATCTTTTTTTTCCCTCTCTAATTTTCCTTATGTTGCAGCTTTCACTTCTGATTGTCATATTTTAATGCCAGAAGCCCCTTTCATGCCTTTGATTGTGCCTTTTCAATAGAAACCTCCTACCTAGTCTTTTCTTTTGTTCATTTATTTATTCTTCCAGCAAACATTTCTTAAGCTCTTTCTGCAGCAAGCATACTTTCCACGTGTTCTTATTTTTTTTCAAAGTGTATGATGTATGTGGAATATGGAAGTAAACAAAATAGACATTCAAGCCTTTTATAGCTGGCTTTATAGTTCAGTGAGAGTGGAAGTGAATAAATAATTTTGAAAATTAAGAAATGATTACAATGGTTATTATGTGAAAGTGCAAAACACTCAATTCTTTGAGATTGCCGGGAGGGTGGGATGTGCTAGAGTTGAGGGTGTGAGTGACATGCACACCCGTGGGAAGATTACTGTGGGCGGACTGGACAGCTGTGTTAAATGCCCTGATGTGCAGCATCAGGACCAGCAGGGAGTTCAGCTTGTCTGCAGAGAAGTGAAGGAGGAAGAGGGCAGTAGGAGCTGGAGAAGGTAGAGAGGAGCCTTGTAACGTGATTTAAGTTTTTATTTATGTAAGGATTGTTCTGGTTCTTACGCTGAGAAAAGGCCATGAGGATGAGCAAGTGAAGCAGGCAAACCAATCTGAGGACATCCGTATAAGATGTGCACACACGTGCAACACGTGCATACACACATGTACCCATGTTCCAACTAGAATTAATTTTGAGCCTGGCTGTGGCTTGCTTAAAGGCTTAGTCAGAGTAATCTGGTGCTCATAAGTAGACACATACTGCTGGGTTTATAAATGGGTGTATTGGGGTCACTTGTGTTTAATAATTGTTATAGAACAGAATGTTTTGTTTTGGAGACAGGGTCTCACCCTGTACCCCTGTCTGCCCTGTAAATCACTGTGCAGACGAGGCTTCTGGGGAACTATGTGAGGCCTACGTCGGATTCCCGAGTGCTGGCATTGAAGGCTGTGCCACCATGATCTACCAAGCAGACCATGTGGGCACTCTCAAAGTTAGAGTCTCTTATCTCTGAAATTAAGATAAAATCAATTGGAATCAATTAGACAAAAAGTTCATTTTTATATACATTATGCACCAAAGAAGAGTGTTAAAGTGTTTCATGTTCTTGAATGGCTGCTGATGCTGCTGGTGGAGTTTTCTGTTTGCTGCTCCTCTGTATTGAAGAGTTTCCATGAGTATTTTCTCAGAGGTGCTGTGCTGACTGTGATCCTGGCGTACTTGGGAAATGCCGCCAGACTGTGAGTGTACTCTTAGGTGTCTGACTGTCAACTTAATTAAGGAATTTCTTGAGATTCTTTCTTACTCTTCTTGTCAGATTTAGTACAAAGAAATCCACACTTCCTTAGTTCCTTGTATATGGTTGGACTCCATGAAATTTCTTCCACCCACGTTAGAGTGTCTATTGTCATCGCTGGGTGATGGTTGGACTCCATGAAATTTCTTCCACCCACGTTAGAGTGACTGTTGTCATCGCTGCTTTAGCAATGCAAACTTGCTTGCTTGTTTTTGTTTTTTTTTTTTTTAGTATGATGTAATTATATAAAAAAACTATCCTGCCACCAATAGCATTGCTTCAGAGTATGCTAGTAAGGGTTCTCCAGGAAACTAAACCAGCAGAATATCCGTTTGTCTGTCCATGTGTCTCTCTCTGCCATCTATCTCCCTGTCTACCTATTTGCTGAGGTTGGGGAGTACAAAATCTGAAAATCATAAATATCAGTTCATGTCCAAAAGATGGAGGCTGCTGTAGAACCAGGAAGGCTGAAGCTACAGTAGAAGGTCTGTAAATGGGAGGATTCTTTTTTTTTGGGGGGGGGCAGGGTCAGTCTTCTACTTTGCTGAGATGGCTGCTTATTTGAGGAGGTCCGCGCACAGTAGGACTCTCTTTCCTAATTTAAATGTAGTTCTCATCTGAAAACACATTCACAGAAATACCTCAAGTGGGGTCTCACCGACTGACTGAGTATCTAGACACAGCATGCCCCAGCTAAGTCATAATCAACCATACTGAACACATTGATAACAAAGCAGAAAGGGTTTTGGAAAATCACCACAACAAGTAGAAAACAGAGCGATACATCTAGCATTCTTTTGTTACATTGCACTGAGATCAGAGTTTTCGTGTACTCAGAAACCTTCCAATGTTAACACTGCATGGAAGCCATATGGAGGATTAAAACCATGTAATCCAGGATGCCATGAATGAGCTACTGAGAATTCTGAGGGAGCCCCCATTGCTAGAATTTTTTAAATGAACTTTATTTGTTATTATTATGTATATGTACGATGTGTGTGGGAGGATACACACACAAGGGGGGGCTCACGTGGAAGTCAGAATACAGCTTTGTGGAGGTGTTTCTCCTCTTCAGCTTTTATGTTAGTTCAACAGGTCTTACTCAGGTGGCTAGGCTTGTGGGGTGACTGATTTACTTGCTGAGCTATTTTGTCAACCCAGGATTTAAAAACAAATGTTTTTCAAATAGATCAATAAATCTCGCATCTCATAGAATAGAATAAGACATCCCTAAAATTCAAATTCAATTCTTTTCTCAATGATACTGTTTTTTTTTTTTTTTTTTTTTTTTTTTTTTTTTTTTTTGGTTTTGGCTCTCTGTGCTTCCAGCTCTCTGATTCTGTTGTCAAATGGATGAAAAAAAAAAGTGCTCGGATGTGTGAGCGTTGTTTGTTTTCTGCATCTGTTTGTTGAACTTCACAATGGTAACAGAAAACTTGGTTATAACATTCTTCCCAATTACAATATGGAAGTTAATCCAAAGACTTTCAGCCTCATATATGAAATCAGTAACCATTATAGGACCTCATAATTAGGTTTGGACATGGGCAGTTTACCAAAATTACTTATGATTTCCAATAAGAGCTTGTATAATTCAAGAAAATAGCTTTTGACCATAAATGACTTTTGAATATTTTCAGTTAAAATGCATGTGATGTTAATCAATTTGGTTTACAAAAGGATCCAAATTAATGACATTTTCCATTATTATATCCTCATTACTTTATATTTTGTGAAATACAAAATAATGTAAATAAAGATAGGACCAGGTGTGAGATGCCCTCAGCAAAAAGGTTGTACATTTTAATTAAAATGCTAATCAGAAATATGCAATGGACTATACATCAGAGGTAGTTGAAAGTTTGTGCCACTTCAGAGTCACACAAAGAAAAAGTTCCTGGAACTCAGCTCTGCTAATGTTTATTGGGCTAAAATCTCATGGCTGCCCAAGGCCTAGGAAAGTACTTAATCCAATCATTTTGCTAATGGGCATAGTAATAAATTGTACCCTAAATTCATACCTTTACACCCATTGATTGGTCTCTCATTCCCCATTAGAGAAGCTTTTTTTTTGCAATTGATGGTGATTAATACAGAAATCCGAGACTGTTAAATGTGCAAAGAATAAGAGAGACTGCAGAGTGTTTTGCTCTAAATGGGACATCCATATCCCTTTCCCCCAAAGCTCAGAGAAAAGGGGGCAGAAAGATTATAAGAGCCAGAGGTATTGGACATTTGTAGCAAAACAATATTAGTTGGACATGACAAGGTCATTGCACACTGCTGTGATTGCATGGTCAAGATGTACTGAAGATCAAGTCAGCAGGGAGGGGCTCATGAAGCTCCACCCGGTAGCCAGGGAGCTACTGATAATCCAGAAAGGCCACGCAGGCTCCCATAGAAGGTCCTACACCTCTGCACACACAGGCAGTGCCAAGTGGATGCTGTTTAAAAAAAAAAGCACATGGGGGAGGGACAAGATGGCGGCGCCAGGAGAACACTGCCTCTGAGGAGCAGGACAACATTTTCCGTACAGCGACCTAGAGACTGAACTCTGGGCCCTAAAACAACAGCGATTGTGTTTCCCAGGTGAGAGGAAACCCCCACGGAATGGGAATCAGTCGGGTCCACGCTCAGGTCACCTGGCCAGACCCCGAAGAGATCCCGGGTCCTCCAGGCACTAGGTCGCTGGACCAGAGCCACACTCCTGCATGTCCTGATCACCTTCCCAGGCTGATCAGTGGACACAAAAAAACATGAGAGACTGGGAGTTCCAGTCACAAGAAAACCCCATGGGGAAGGAAGGAAATGGTACTGACTTGGGTCACCCAGTCTTTCCCTGGAAAAAGTCTCTCAGACCTGCTGGTACGAGCCGCCATCACTGAACTGGGCTCCAGCCGTGGGCACAGACAGTTGCTGTGCGCCCAGCTCTCCAGCACAGACAGCTGTGCACCCCAGGGCAACAGAAACTGGGAGTCCTTGTTGGTAGAAATCCTCACAGGGAACGAAGCAAAGGGGACGGACTTAGTCCACCCAGTATATCTCTGGAATAGGTCCCGCAGACCGGCCCAACCCAGGGACCTGCTGTGCACCAGATAGCCTGCTGTTACCAGGAGAGCAGTACTCAGCCACCACAGATTACCACTTGGGTACTGGGACAGAGAGCCCCAACCTCAGACCTACAAAAGCCCAGAATCCCCGAGATCAACCCCCAGATACTGCTCCAAGGGGCAACCAGTTATCCCTAACAAAACCGACCAAACCACGGGACACACAGGTTACAGCAGCAGATCACTAAATTTACAGCAAGAAACCCGGAAGTAGGGCAGCTGTCTTCAGGATTTCTCCAGGTGAGAGGAGAGCCCCCTCAACTAACAACAACCACAGTTACCACCCAGGTCTCAATGCCTGAGGTGAGCAGCAGCAACTCCTGAAAAACACCAGCCATACAGTGACTATACCCAAAAGGCTGAGAAGGCTTCCTTCAGGAAAAACCATCTTTCTGCCAAGGGGATTCTCTCCAACACAGGATTCCAGGAACCATCAGAAACTAACTCCAAACACTTAAGATAGCCCAATGGGTAGAGGCCAGCGTAAAAGCTCAACCAACAAAAGACAGAGCAAAATGGCATCTCCAGAACCCAGTTATCCAGGGGCAAATAGCCCTGGACACCCCAGCATAATTGAAATTCAAGAAGATGACCTAACATCTATGCTCATGAAGAGGATAACAGAGGAAACAAGTGAAATATGTAAAGACCTAGAGGAAGATAAACTCAAACAGATTATGACCATCCGTAAAGAAAGAGAGGAAGATTAAAACAGATTATGTACATCTGTAAAGAAATACAGGAAGTTGCAGCCAAACAGTCTGTGGCCTTTAGAAAGGAAATGCTTAAAGCACTGAAAGAAATAAAGGAAACAGAGGATTGTTCAAACAAACAGCTGAAGGAATTGAAGGAAAAGACAGGAAAATACAGTCAGACAGGTGAAAGAAATCAGCAAAATGGCTCAAGATCAGAAGATAGAATTGGAAAAATTAGAGAAAACACAAATGGAGGAAATTGTGGAGAGAAAGAACAGGAACTACAGAGGTTAGCATAACCAATAGACTATAAGAGATGGAAGAAAGAATCTCAGGTATGGAAGATACAATGGAAGAAATAGATGTATCTGTCAAAGAAAATGTTAAATCTAAAAAATTCCTGAAACAGAGCGTCCAAGAAACTGAAGACAACATAAAAAGACAAACCTAAGAATAATAGGAATAGAGGAAAAAGAAGATTCCCTGCTCCAAGGCCCAGAAAATATTTTCAACAAAATCATTGAAGAGAATTTCCCCAACTTAAAGGAGAAGCCAATAAGAATACAAGAGGCCTACAGAACACCCAATAAATTAGACCAGAAAAGAAAATCCTCCCACCACATAATAATCAAAACAGTAAGTATACAGAACAAAGAAAAAAATACTAAAAGCTGCAAGGGAAAAAGGCCAAGTACCATATAATGGCAAACCCATTAGAATCACACCTGACTTTTCAACAGAGACTATGAAAGCCAGAAGGGCCTAGACGGATATCATGCAGACCCTAAGAGAACATGGATGTCAGCCCAGGCTACTATACCCCACAAAACTCTCAGTCCTCTTAGACGGAGAAAACAAGATATTCAATGACAAAAGCAAATTTCAACAATACCTACACACAAATCCAGCATTACAGAAGACACTAGAAGGGAAAATACAACCCAAGAAAACTAGCTACTTTCTAGAAAACACAGGAAATAATTAACCTCACTACAGTAAAACAAAAAGCAACCAGGCACACAACTTTACAACCACAGCCAACATCAAAATCAAAGGATCTAACAGGCAGTGGTCATTAATCTCTCTCAACATCAATGAACTTAATTTTCCAATAAAAAGACACAGACTAACAGAATGGATGCGTAAACAAAACCCAGCAATCTGTTGCATACAAGAAACACACCTAAGTCACAAAGATAGATATTACCTGAGTGTGAAGGATTGGAAGACGGCTGTCCAAGCAAATGGACACAAGAAGCAGGCAGGAGTAGTCCTTCTAATATCTGATAAAATAGACTTTCAACCAAAATTAATAAAAAGAGCTGGGGAAGGACACTTCATACTCATCAAGGGAAAATTCCACCAGGAAGACATCACAATCTTGAACATCTATCCCCCAAATACAAGGGCACCCACATTTGTAAAAGAAACATTGATAAAACTTAAACCACACATATATCCCCACGATTTAAAAGTTGGAGACTTCACTTCAACACCCCACTCTCAACAAAAGACAGGTCAACAAAACAGAAATTAAACAAAGAAACAATGTCTCTAACAGAGGTCATGAATCAAATGGACCTAACAGACATTTACAGAATCTTACACCAAAACACAAAAGAATTTACCTTCTTCTCAGCACCTCATGGGACCTTCTCCAAAATAGACCATATAGTTGATCACAAAACAAGTCTCAACAGATACAAAAAGATTGAAATAATCCCTTGAATCCTATCTGATCACCATGGACTAAAGCTGTTCCTCAACAACAACAGAAATAGCAAAAAGCCTACACACACGTGGAAAGTGAACAACTTGCTACTAAATGACAGCTGGGTCAGGGAAGAAATAACGAAAGAAATTAAAGTCTTTCTAGAACTCAATGAAAATGAAGACACAACATACCCAAACTTGTGGGACACAATGAAAGCAGTGCTAAGAGGAAAGTTCATAGCACTAAGTGCCTTCAAGAAGAAATTCGAGACAGCTCATGCAAGCAACTTAATGGCTCACTTAAAAACCCTAGAAAAATAAGAAGCAGAAACACCAAAAAGGAGTAGACGGCTGGAAATAATCAAACTTAGGGTTGAAATCAATCAATTAGAAACAAATCTAAATGAAATGGACAATTTTCCTGATTGATTCGACTTATCAAAGCTGAATCAGGACCAGGTAAATCAATTAAATAGTCCTATATCCCCCAAGGATATAAAAGCGTTCATTGAAAGTCTCCCATCCAAAAAAAGCCCAGGACCAGATGGTTTCAGCACAGAATTCTACCAGACCTTAAAAGAAGAGCTAACTCCAATTCTTTTCAAATTATTCTACAAGATAGAAACAGAAGGAACATTACCAGACTCATTCTATGAAGCCACAGTCACCTTGGTACCTAAACCTCTCAAAGACCCAACAAAGAAAGAGAATTTCAGGCCAATCTCCCTTATGAACACTGATGCAAAAATACTCAACAAAATACTTGCAAACTGAATACAAGAACACATCAAAGGTATCATCCACTATGACCAAGTAGGCTTCATTCTAGATATGCAGGGGTGGTTCAATATATGGAAATCCATCAATGTGATCCACCATATTAACAAATTGAAAGAAAAAAAAATCACATGATGATCTCCCTAGATGCTGAAAAGGCATTTGACAAAATCCAACATCCATTCATGTTTAAAGTATTGGAGAGATCAGGGATACAAGGCACATATCTAAACATAGTAAAGGTGATATACAGCAAGCTTATAGCCAACATCAAACTGAATGGAGAGAAACTTAAAGCAATCCCATTGAAATCAGGAACAAGGCAAGGCTGCCCACTCTCTCCATATCTCTTCAACATAGTTCTGAAAGTCCTTGCTAGAGCAATAAGACAGATGAAGGAGATCAAGGGGATACAAATTGGAAAGGAAGAAGTCAAGTTATCACTATTTGCAGATGATATGATAGCATACGTGATTGACCCCAAAAACTCTACTAGGGAACTCCTACAGCTGATAAATACCTTCAGCAAAGTGGCTGGATACAAAATTAACTAAAAAAAAAAAATCAGTAGCCCTCCTGTATACAAAAGACAAAAGGGCTGAGAAAAAAAATTAGGGAAACAACACCCTTCACAATAGCCACAAATGACATAAAGTACCTTGGTGTAACCCTACCCAAGCAAGTCAAAGACTTGTATGAAAAAAATTTCAAGTCTCTGAAGAAAGAATTAGAAGAAGATATCAGAAGATGGAAAGATCTCTCATGCTCATGGCTTGGCAGGATTAACATAGTAAAAATGGCCATCTTAACAAAAGCAATCTACAGATTCAATGCAATTCCCATTAAATTACCAACACAATTCTTTACACACCTGGAAAGAAAAATTCTCAACTTCTTATGGAATAACAAGAAACCCAGAATTGCTAAAACAATCCTCTACAATAAAAGATCTTCTGGAGGTATCTCCATCCCTGATCTTAAGCTGTACTATAGAAATACAGTAATAAAAACTGCATGGTACTGGCATAGAAACAGAATGGTGGATCAATGGAACCAAACAGAAGATCCAGAAATAAACCCACACACTTATGGACCCTGATCTTTGACAAAGATGCCAAAACCATATAATGGAGAAAAGACAGCATCCTCAACAAATGGTGCTGGTCTAACTGGATGTCTACATGTAGAAAAATGCAAATAGATCCATACTTATCACCCTGAACAAAACTGAAGTCCAAGTGGATCAAAGACCTCAACATAATACCAGACAGATTAAATTGGCTAGAAAAAAAAGTGGGGAATACCCTAGAACTCATTGGTACAGGAGAAAACTTCCTGAATAGAACACCAAGTACTCAGGCTCTAAGAGCAACAATCAATAAATGGGACCTCATGAAACTGAAAAGCTTCTGTAAAGCAAAGGACACCATCATCAAAAACAAAACAACTGCCTACAGATTGGGAAAGAATCTTCATCAACCCTTTATCTGACTGAGGTCTAATATCCAGTATATATAAAGAACTAAAGAAGCTGAAAAGCAGCAAACCAAGTAATCCAATTAAAAAAAAAATGGGAAATAGAGCTAAACAGAGAACTCTCTGTAGAGGAATATAGAATGGCAGAGCAACACTTAAAGAAATGCTCAATGTCATTAGCCCTAAGGGAAATGCAAATCAAAACAACCCTGAGATTTCACCTTACACCCATCAGAATGGCCAAGATGAAACACTCAAGTGACAACACATGCTGGAGAGGTTGTGGAGAAAGGGGAACCTTTCTGCACTGCTGCTGGGAATATAAACTTGTACAACCACTCTGGAAATCAGTCTGGCGCTTTCTCAGACAACTAGGAATAGGGCTTCCTCAAGATCCAGCCATACCACTCCTAGGCATATATCCAAAAGAGGCTCAAGTGTGTTACACAATAAGGACATTTGCTCAACCATGTTTGTAGCAGCTCTTTATTTGTAATAGCCAGAAGCTAGAAACAGCCAAGATGTCCCTCAACTGAAGAATGGATGCAGAAATTGTGGTACATCTACACAATGGAGTATTACTCTGCAATGAAAAATAAGGAAATCATGAAATTTTCAGGTAAATGGTGGGACTGGAAAGGATCATCCTGAGTGAGCTGTCCCAGAAGCAGAAAGACACACACGGTATATACTCAGTCATAAAATCATATAACATAGGACAAACCTACTAAAATCTGTACACCTAAAGAAACTGATCAAGAAAGAGGACCCTACTAAAATGCTCAATCCCCATCCTGAAAGGCTAACAGGATGGACATCAGAAGAAGAAGAAAATAGGAAACAACCTAGGGACCTGCCACAGAGGGCCTCTGAAAGGCTCTGCCCTGCATACTATCAAAGCAGATGCTGAGACTTAAGGCCAACTGTTGGGCAGAGTGCATGGAATCTTATTTAAGAAGTGGGAAATAGTAAGAGCTGGAGAGGACAGGAACCCCATAAGAAGAGCAACAGAACTAGAAAATTTGAACACAGGGGTCTTCCCAGAGACTCATACTCCAACCAAGAACCAGGCATGGAGATAACCTAGAACTCCTGCACTGATGTAGCCCATGTCAGTTTAGTGTCCAAATGGGTTACATAGTAATGGGAAAGAGGGACTGTCTCTGACATAATCTGATTGGCCTGCTCTTTGATCACCTCCCCTTGAGGGGGGAGCAGCCTTACCAGGCCACAGAAGATGACAATGCAGCCACTCCTGATGAGATTTGATAGCCTAAGATCAGAAGGAAGGAGGACCTCCCCTATCAGTGGACTTGCTGAGGGGCATGCGTGAAGAATGGGGATGGAGGGTGGGACCAGGAGGGTAAGAGGGAGAGGCTTATGGGGCGATACAAAATGAATAAAGTGTAATTAATAAAATAAAACAAAAAGCATATGAATTTGGGAGGGAAAGTTGGTGGCAGGGTAGGGGAGAAATTGGAGGAGACAGGTTGGTGGTTGATTTGATCAAACACTTTATATTCTCAAACATAAAATGAATTTTAAAAAGGAGACAGTGGAATGCTGGAGGTTGATGTGCAGTTTCAGTTCCTTTTAAATTCTAAGACAGTTGGTCCAACCTGGATATCATCTTACTGTTTTTCTTTTTTTTTTTTTTTTTCCCACATCTTGGACTGAATCAGTTAAAACCCGCAAGATGGGGTGATGGTTAGTGTGCATGTTTTTGTTAGAATATGAGTTGCCAAACTTCTTTTTTATTATTTATTTATTATATTTTATATGAATTACTGTTTATTTAATTTGTATCCTAGTTATAGCACCCTCCCTCATTCCCTCCCAATCCCACCCTCCCTCCTCATCTCTTCCCAGGCCCCTCTCCAAGTCCAATGATAGTGGACGTCCTCCTCCCATTGCATCTGACCCTAGTCTATCAGGTCTCATCAGGACTGGCTGCATTGTCTTCCTCTGTGGCCTGGTTGGGCTGCTCTCCTCTCAGGGGTTGGTGATTAAAGAGTCAGCCACTGAGTTCACGTCAGAGACAGTCTCTGTTTCCCTTACTAGGGAATCCACATAGAGACTGAGCTGCTATGGGCTACATCTGTGCAGGGGTTCCAGGTTATCTCCATGCATGGTTTTTGGTTGGAGTATCAGTCTCAGAAAAGACCCATGTGCCCAGAAATTTTGGTTTTGTTGCTCTCCTTGTGGAGCTCCTGTCCCCTCCAGGTTTTTCTATCTCTCTCTACTTTCATAAGGTTCCCTGCACTCTGCCCAAAGTTTCGTTATGAGCCTTAGCATCTGCTTTGATACCCTGCTGGGTAGAGTCTTTCAGAGGCCCTCTGTGGTAGGCTCCTGTCCTGTTCCCTGTTTTTTCCCCTCTTCTGATGTCTGTCCTATTTGCCTTTCTAAGTAAGGATTGATCATCTTATCCAGTGTCCTCCTCCTTGCTTAGCTTCTTTAGGTGTACACCTTCTTAAGAGCAAAATAGCAAATATTGAAGGTCTGGGAGCTATAAAGTGCCTGCCTCAACTGAGACTGAGGACTGAGCTATGTGAAGTCTTCCAGCACAGTGTATAAGCAAATGGACATGGCTATGTCCTGCAATAAGCCATTGTTTCTAAACTTCACTCAGACCCTTCTGAATATAAGGACTCTCTCTCCCTTTCTCTGTCTCACACACACATTCACACAAAAGCCATATATATATATATATACACACACACACACACATAGATAAAAATATATTTTCTTTTAGTCAAATTTAATTTTAAGTGAAAATAAAAAATTATTTTAGATAAAAAATGATTTTTTTTCGAGTAAAAGAAAATAAGGTGACATTTAAATAACAGAGCACAGAACATATAGCATTGCCTGCATTGTCCACAAGCAAGATTGGCTTAAATTACTAATAGGTTCTGAGATGTCTGCTAGAATCACACATTTGTGGTAGAGTGTAGCAGAGGCAATTGTAATTAATTATGCCAGTTTACACGGCTTTTGCACAGTAATGAACATTAATGCCTTATTAGTGTCTCTTTCTAATATCAGTCGTTTCATTCACCTCCATAATTCAAATGCTTTAAAGGTAAAATGGCCTCAAAAAGTTTAATAGTAAAGTTACATTCTCTATTCTAGACATTTAATGCTATTTTGGTCCAGTTAAAATTTTCGTAGCAAGAAAATATTGTCAGGAGGGAACTAATCATCAATTTGCTACAGCTGAAGCCAGCACAGCTGGTGGATGAGTGTTTTAATGTATTTCTAGATTAAGCAAGGCAGTTTAAAGAAAACATCATGCAAAAATTCAATCTGCTATGGCTTTAAAATAAAGTCGTCATCTGTGTTGCTGCAGAAAGAATAGCTACCTTATGTTTTGTCATATTGTAGTGGATTATCTTTAATGAAGCGCATATCCCCCAAAGCACTATTGTGATATTTTGTGTTTGTCTTGGTCCACACTAATGCAATGGTTTAGGTTTAGTGAGCAGAGCATGGATTTTACTCTTAGTGATGCCCTGACAGGTTTTCTTGACTGATGCTGTAAATGAAAGCGAGCTGAGCACATTTGGAAGGAGATATTTGCTATTGATTTCAGTGGTCTTCAGCCATAATGGTAGCATTGCTGCCTTGACCTCTGCAAATGAAAAGTGGTCCTCATAAAGAAAATTTCTCCTATCTATGTTTCCTTTCTCTCCCTCTCTTCCTTTCCCTCCCTTCCTCTCTTATCTACTTTCTTCCTTCCCTCTTCCCCACCTTCCCTCTCTCCTTCTTTTCTCTTTCTTATCATTTTATTTCTTGAGACAGGTTCTCACACTGTAGCCCTGGCTGGCCTAGAACTTGATATGTAGAGTAGGTACACAGCAAGGCTGCATATTACCTGCCTTAGCCTCCTGATTGCTGGAATTAAAGATCTGTGCCAGGATGTCAAACTGGCTTATTAAAACAGCAGCAACAACAAAATACCACAAACAAACAAAAACAAAACACAAATCATAATATAGCATTATTAAAATAAAAAACAGAATCTCTATATACTATTTAATTGTATCATCATCTATATTTATCCACAATCTATAACCTGTTGTTATCTTTTCTTATCTAAAGTTTCATCTGTTTATCTAATGTCTATCTACCTGCCTCCCTAAGTGCACACAGGCAGATACATTCCATAGTGATATTTGGTGACACGATAATGGATGGTAATTATTTTATCACTACACTTTTGCTTAACTAAATATCAAAATATTTAATTAGTTTAGCATGTTCAATAGACTAATTAAAAAAAAACAGTGGGTATCACTAAGAAAAGAGCAATGATTTCTTCTATTTAATCCAGTTTCTTAAAACAAAGTTATTTTTCTTTTAAGATACTATTGTGGGATACCTCACTTAGGATGATCTTTTCCAGATCCCATCATTTACCTGCAAATTTCATGATTTCCTTGTTTTTTTTATTGCTGAGTAATATTCCATTGTGTAGATATTCCACAATTTCTGTATCCATTCCTCCAGTGAGGGATATCTGGGCTGTTTCAAGCTTCTGGCTATTACAAATAAGGCTGCTACAAACATGGTTGAGCAAGTGTCCTTATTGTGTACTTGAGCCTCTTTTGGGTATATGCCTAGGAGTGGTATAGCTAGATCTTGGGGAAGCACTATTCCTAGTTGTCTGAGGAAGCGCCAGATTGCTTTCCAGAGTGGTTGTACAAGTTTACATTCCCACCAGCAGTGGAGGAGGGTTCCCCTTTCGCCACATCTCCCCAGCATGTGTTGTTACTTAAGTTTTTGATCTTTGTTTTTACTTTGGGTGTAAGATGAAATCTTAGGGTCATTTTGATTTGCATTTCCCTTATGACTAAGGACGTTGAACATTTCTTTAAGTGTTTCTCTGCCCAGAAGCAGAAAGAAGCACACAGTATATACTCATTCATATAGACATATAATATAGGATAAACCTACTAAAATCTGTACACCTAAAGAAACTAATCAAGAGGGAGGACTCTTGCTAAAATGTTCAATTCCTATCCAGAAAGGCAAAGAAGATGGACATCAGAAGAAGGAGAAAAGAGGGAACAAGTCAGGAACCTGACACAGGGCCTCTGAAAGGCTCTGCCCTGAAGACTATCAATGCAGATGCTGAGACTTATGGGCAACCTTTGGGCAGAGTGCAGGGAATCTTAGGAAAGAAGTGGGAAACAGTAAGATCTGGAGAGGACAGGAACTCCTCAAGGAGAGCAACAGAACCAAAAAATTTGAGCACAGGGGTCTTTCCTGAAACTGATACTCCAACCAAGGACTATGCATGGAGATAACTTAAGACCCCTGCACAGATGTAGCCCATGGCAGTTCAGTATCCAAGTGATTTCCATTGTAATAAGAACAGGGACTGTCTCTGACATGAACTGATTGGCCTGCTTTTTAATTACCTCCCCCTGAGGGGGAAGCAGCATTACCAGGCCACAGAAGAAGACAATGCAGCCACTCCTGATGAGACCTAATTGACTAGGGTCAGAAGGAAGGAAAAGAAGACCTCCCCTATCAGTGGACTTGGGGAGGGGCATGCATGCAGAGGGTGGAGGAAGGGAGGGATTGGGATGGGAGGAGGGAGGGAACCAAAGGGGGGATACAAAGTGAATAAAATGTAATTAATAAAGAATTCAAAAAAGAATAATTTGGCAATGTCTATAAAGAAAGATACTATTGTTTCTTTTTTTTTTCTAACAAACTCAAGAATTTTTGGTGATGCCATAACATTACTGTTATCCTGTTACAATTCCTTCTTGCTCTGTAAATCTGATAGCAAGGTATTACTGGTCAGAGCAGATTCTGTCTGTCTGTCTATCTCTCCTTGTCTGTTAGTCTGCTATGTTTTATTTCTCTATGCCTGTCATCTTAATCATTACATTCTCTTTATCTCATACTTTCCATTTCCTTCTATTCTTTCTTAAATAGTAGAAACTTGTTGTATAACCTTGTTCTGTACTTTTCATCTATCACTTGACAGAATGACCTTTATGTTTGCTTTATAAAGAAATGTGATACATAGAAATTTTTCCTGATAGAAAAGCAATTTTTATTGTGTCTCATTCTTTTTGTTGAATCATTTTTATAAAAAAATTTTATTCATTCATTCATTCATTCATTCATTTGTTACAATTTATTCACTTTGTATCCCTGCTGCAGCCCCTTCCGTCATCTCCTCCCAGTTGCATCCACCTTCTTTCTTCTCCCCCTATGCCCTTGCCCTAGTCCCTTGATAGGAGGGGGACCCTTTTTGACATCTGGGAGCACGTTCTATTTGAGATCCAGGCTGGCTTTGAACTTGCTATCTTTCTGTCCGCTGTCTCCTTAATGCTAGGACCAGAGGTGTGTGCCATATTAGTGTGTCTGCTTTAATTTTTTTTCTCATTAGTTTGGTATTCAGAGTTTTGGTTAATAATGCTTATTGTAGTTTAAACTATTTTATTATATTTACAAATACCTGTCAGCAATCACTCAAAAATGACTTCTGTTGCATTCTTTCTTTACCTGTAAGGTTCTAATTACATCATACTCTTTATTGTTACTCCCCAGATCTCGGGTCCTCTTACCCCTGTGCTCTTCTGTGTTGGCTTTGTTATACTATTTTATTTTTGTTTGTTTATTAATCCTTCTTATCTGGTTTGTCTAGTGTGCTGTTAATCCCATTGAAGACATTCTTCATCAATTTGTATGTTTTTAGCTCTAGAATCCCCATTTATTTTTGTTTGCATGTTTCTTTTCTATTGAAATTCACCATTTATTTTTTTTTCTATGTTAATGTCTCATAGTATGCTTTAAAGTAATGCATTGTCAATTAGTTCGGTTAAACTTTCCCACAATATATGTCAATTTCAAAGTTTCGTATGCAATGAATATATACAAACCTTAATTTCTTATTGAAAATGAAAAGTGCTAAAAACTTAAAGATTACTTCTTTGTGGTTGTTTTCTTACAACATCCAATCTGATTCTCTTGTATCTGGTAGCGTGCCTTTTATTTCTTTTCACTGTTCTCCCTTTTTCATAAGGATTGTGATATTTTATTGTATATTGGACACTGCATAAAACAGAATAATTTTGGGGAGCCTAGTTAGCCCCCAGAGAGGCAACATCTACTCTGTAAAGTGTGACATGTGTGTAATTCTAGTCAGTTTTGCCTCTATTAATTAACTTCTGTTACTATCCTTAAATAATGCAAGCAGTGGCCTTTTGCGCTGTCCATGTTTAAAACAAATTGTAGACTGAAAACTGTTTCTGCTTTTCTTCACTTTTCTGTTATATGCTTTTGAAATATTTATTTTATGTGTATGAATTTTTGCCTGCTTGTATAATGTGCCTCATAAATATGTGCCTGGTGTCCAAAGAAGGAAGAAGAGGGCTTCAGATCCCCTGGAACTGGAGATACAGAGAGATGTGAGCTGCCCTGTGGGTACTAGGAAAGAACCCTGGGAAAGATCACAAGCTCTAAACTGCTGAGCCTTCTCTTCAGCTTTTCCATCGTCTACTTTTTAACTTAGTGTTCTTATGTATGCTTTTAAAAATGACAGATACATGTCAATTAAAGTATTATTTTATCTAAAGTCACAATTCACAAGGCAGTTGAGGAATTGGATGTGTTATTATTTTGTATTAATTTTATTATGTTAGATGTTTTCTGATACTTGGAAACCAATCTTCAGTGCTATTTTTCTTTTTTATCTTTTTTTTCACAAGCATCTTGTAGTTAAATATAATGATTGAGTCCTGGGATTTCATTCGGTGGTTTCCTTTGATCATCTAGAGAAAATCTCATAATAAATACCCCAGGAAAACTAATTGGAGAAATCCTCCCCAGGGCAATTTTTACTCAGAGGGAAGTAGATGGTAAAAGCCTCTTGCCTCCCTCATTTTACTATTTTGAGGAAGTTGTAGGTGTTCTTCCACTGCTTCCTCCCTGGATGCTGCAGTAGGAGATCTGATGCTATGGCTTTTCACTAGTTTTAGATGTTCTGATCCCACAGCTTGAGGAACTGTACTGGCAATTGTCTGACACTAACCTGTGGGGGTTAGATACAAAATGGGCATGAGTTAAAGCATGGTTACCAGCTGATGGGTTTTTGGAAAGTGATTGGGTAATGAAGACTCTTGCCTACACGGTAGATTAATCTACTGATGGGTTCATAATTTGAGGACATTAATGGGAGGGGAGTCCTACTTGGAGGAGCTAAAGCCATCAGAATGTCTCTTTTTATCTCTTTTTCTTTCTCTTATAAGATGGGCAGTCTTTCGGGCATGGACCTTCCCCCCACAACTATCCCCTCATCTCCCTCCCATCTATCACCAACACCACCATCATCCTCCACCTCCCACCCCTCCACCATCTACCGGCACCACCATGACCACCCAACATTATCCACCACTACCATCGCCACGCACCACCACCACCTGTGACCACCATCTAACACCACAATGTCTACTCACACCACCACCAGCCCCACAACACATGACCTCCTACCCCCACCACCCATCACCACCACCACTGCCACCCGCTTCTTGGTTTCAGGCCCGAACAGAAGATTCAGTTATTAACTATGAAGCCTATCAAAGACAGAGAGCCACAGTAAATCTTTTCCTCTTTAGGTTGTTCTCTCAGGGGTTTCACTGCAGTGCTTAGAAGTGTTTGGCACAATCACGTGTGTTTTCTCGAGAACACGGTATAGCATTCTAGGATTTCTGTGATTTATTTTTCATATCACTACGGCCTGTCACAGGGTGTTCCCTGTATAAGTTTCAAGTCTTATTTTTCTGTTACCTTATGTCTCACTTTGATTCATTAGAGTCACGCAGCATCTTCAGCAGTTTCTAGTGATGCTAAATAGATTTTCAAGTGTTTTCTCCTACATTTGTGAAAAGGTAGGGATTTTTTTTTCTACCTCGTTCATTTTGGCCCACACAATTTTTAGGAAGAGAATTGAAAGATTTAGAGTGAGTTCATCAGAGTTTCCCAGAAACTTACTATTCTTTTGTTTTCAGCTTCACTATTCACAGAAGTTGGTGAATGGTGGCAAATTTCCCAAAATCACATCAAAGTTCTCAAGTGCCCTTTCCGTAGTTAAACATCCCACACACTCTTCTTAAATTAGTTGTAGCTACTAATTAGTTATCATCTTAAAATCTTCCATGAGTGTTTAAAAATATTTTTGTACGTGAATTGGTTTTTAGTGTCTTCATTTATTTCAGTGTTTCAAATGTGTTCTAAAACGTGACACAGTGGCTCAGTAACAAGGTGGGAATTTTCATATTTGTCTTTATAGCATTCTAATCCTTATTACTTCATCTGGCAAAACTTGTTTCACCTCTATGTCGTTGAAATTTTTATGGAAATAGTTTAAATCTGCCTCCACTATGTCAAATGATTAATGACAATCACAAAAAGTATTCTAGAAATAAAACAGTATATTATAATTACAGGAACACATGCAGACATTAGAGTCACAGGCCACTGCATTCTGAGCTCCATCATTTATTATGTGACTTTGGGCAAATTAATTAAACTCTCTGGAGTCACTCATGTACACTATCGTATCATCAGTGAATAATGATACTTTGACTTCTAACTCCTACAGCTGATATCAGAAGATGGAAAGATCTCCCATGTTCATAGGCTTTACATAGTAAAAATGTCTAGGCTACGAAAAGCAACCTACAGATTCAGTGCCATTCCCATCAAAATACCAACATAATTCTTTACTGACATTGAAAGAAAAATTCTCAACTTCATATAAAACAAACAAACAAAAAACAGAATAGCTATAAACTATTCTGTACAATATAAGAACTTCTGGATGTATCTCCATTCCTGATCTTAAGTTGTACTATAGAGAAACAGGAATAAAAATGACATGGTTCTGGCATACAAACAGACTGGAGGATCAGTGAACCAAATCAAAGACCCAGAAATAAACCCACACACCTACAGACATCTGATTTTTGACAAAGAAGCAAAGCCCATACAATAGAAAAAAGGTAGCATCTTCAACAAATGGTGTTGGTCTAACTGGAAGTCTACATGTAGAAAAATGCAAATAGATCCATACTTATCACCCTGCACAAAACTAAAGTCCAAATGGATGAGAGACCTCAACATGAAACCAGACATACTAAATCTGTTAGAAGAAAAAGTGAGGAAGAGCCTTGACTTCATTGGCACAGGAGACAACTTCCTGAACAGAACACCAAGTACTCAGGCTCTAAGATCAACAATCAATAAATGGGACCTCATGAAACTGAAAAGCTTCTGTAAAGCAAAGGACACTGTTGTCAGAACAAGGCAATAGCCTACAGACTGGGAAAAGATCTTCACCAACCTTACATCTAAAAGAGGGCTAATATCCAAAATATACAAAAAACTCAAGAAATTAAACACCAACAAATAAAATAATCCATTTGCAAATAGACTGTACCTGTTATCAAAGATGAAATCATTAGAAGAGCTTCAGCAATTTTTCACAAAGAAGTTTATAAAAACTTATGACATTTAAAATGAGTCAAGGGCAGGGTGAAGGCATCTAAACTCATGCTTGGTTAAATAACTGGGCATTAGCCTAGCTGTGCTGGAAGATGAAACCATCCCAAGAATGTTAACATTTCCCATAATCGTAAGCATCATTCCTGGGTCTTTCTACTCATTGACTTTTACCTGCTAATTTTGAAACACAGAGTTACATAAACATATTTTAATGACAGTGATAGCTTTGGTTAATTTTGAGGGTAGTTGTGCCATAATTGTCTCAATCCTGTTTTCACCCTTCCTTCATTCCTTCCTTCTCTCTCTCTTTTCTTCTCTCTCTCTTTTTCTCTCCTTTCTTTCTTTCTTTCTTTCTTTCTTTCTTTCTTTCTTTCTTTCTTTCTTCTTTTTCTTAATATCCATCTGTATTACAGACAATCTCATGGAAGTAATGACAGGGAAGATTGTCTCATGCAAAAATGAGGAGTTTTGTGCCATGAGGGGAGATGGGGACATGGTGGTACAAGAGACACGATTTATTCAGACCCTCCTCAGTGTAGAGGATAAGAGACACTAACTAGAATATATTTTAAAATCCAGATTGCATATGTTCTTGCTCACCTTCTCTCTATGTTTAGCACTCAAGTAAATGCCAGGAAGCAATCATCAAAATGGCAGAATTTTAAGATGGATGTGGGAGAAAACTGGAATATAACCAAATCTTAAAATTATTTTAAACACAGTTTTTCTTAGGCAGAACAAGGAATTTTAAAAAAGTAAAACTTCCTAAAAGAAAATAAATTGGAAACTTTGGAGCTGAGAGATTAGAAGAGATCTTGATAGGATTTCTTGTGCTATCTGCATGCTTGGTTAGATTGTGCCTTTTGAAACACGTTTTAAAGCAGTATCAGAAGCAGCAGTCACCAACTCTCCATAGCTATCCTTTTAGAATTAAAGAATTCCTATGATTGAGAAATCTTCCTTTTATCTAACATAATTTTTTTCTTGTTCTGGTTCAAATTGAAGTTGAAGATAAACTGGTGATTACTCTGTGTGTGAGAGTCCTTCATGTGTTCCTAGATTGTTATTAAATCGTCTCAAATCAGCCTCTAATCTTTATGCTGAATAATATCCATTCTCTTGACCTACTTTATTCCATCTTTTTCCAAAACCTTCAATCATCTGTTTTTAGCTTTCTGCTAAACCAGTTCATTTCCCTTCCCTGTTTCCTTATAAAATACAGAACCAGAGAGGATATATTTGAAAGACTAGGGTTTTGGTGAAAGGTTTCATCCCTTGTATTATATATGTGTACACATTGCCAATATACAATAGACATTTGAAAAAAACATTTCTGTAAATCAAATGTTGTTTAAGTACTCCTGGGAGCTTACATTTTGAAGGGCAGAGTGATTTGAAAACGAATGTTTTTGTTTGAGAGATTAAAAAGAAAGCTGATTTCTTCATCAGAATTTCATGTTTACGGGGAGGGGCAAGATGGCGGCGCCGGGAGGACTCTCATTCTGAGCAGCAGCACAGCAGGATCAGCACAGTGAACAGCAATCAGAACTCTCGGCCATAAAACACAGTCATTGTGTTTCCCAGGTGAGAGGATACCCCACGGTGGGGGATTCAATCAGCTTTTAACTCACCCGGCTAAACCGCGGAAGAGATCCCGGTTCCGCCAGACGCTTGGCTGCCGGCCGCCAGCCCCAGCCCCAGCCCAGAGCCACAAGCCAGTGTCTCTGGTCACGGTCCCAGACTGAACCTTGGGCACCACACTATCAGAGACTGGAATTTTCAGTCGAGAGATAACCCCAGGGTACAGGAAACGATTGGGACCGGCCTTAGGTCACCCAGACATCCCCTGGAAAAGACTCGGGCGGGTTCCACGGGCACCCCAGGAGCCAGCCCGGAGCCAGAGCCAGGGACCCAGGTTCCGGCACAGAGCCCTGCCTGCCTGTGCGCCTGATTCGCCGCCAGAGATAGAAACGGCGGGTCTGATCTCAGAGCACTCAGCTCACCCCCAACCTGAAAAGGTCCCCGGAAAATTACCCAGCTTAGGGAGCCACTCAGACTCCCAAAAGCCACAAAGGCAGACACAGGCAGTTTCTGCGCACCAGACAGCTGGCAGAGACTGAGCCGCCATCACACAGCTGTGCTCCAGGCACAGGCAAATTTCTGTGGCCAGCCAGCTGGCGGACACTGAGCACTGTGCACCAGGGCAAAAAAAGACACTAGGAGTCCGTGTCTCCAGAATCCAAGGGGAAGGAAGGAAACTGTACTGATCTAAATCACCCAATCCTTCCCTAGAAAAAGTCTAGTAGTCTAGTGGGGCCGAGGCGCCAGCACTCAGCTGTGCTCCAGACACAAGCACAAACAGTTGAGGCGCGCCTGATGTCCAACTGGGTCACAGCAGCTGATCATTAAATTTGCAACAAGAAACCCAGAAACAGGGCAGCTGCCCTCAGGACTTCCCTGGGTGAGAGGAGAACCCTCTCGACTAACAAAGACCACAGTTACCACTCAGGTCTATATCCCTGAGGTGAGCAACTCCTGAAAAAACACCAGCCATCCAGGGACTATACCCAAAAAGCTGAGAAGACATCCTTCAGGAAAATCCAGCTTTCTGCAAAGGGGATTCTCTCCACCACAGGATCCCCAGGAACCACCAGAAAATAACCCCAAACTCCTAAGATAACACAATGGGTAGAGGCCAGCGTAAAAGCTCAAGCAACAAAAGACAGAGCAATATGGCATCTCCAGAACCCAGTTACCCAGGGGCAAGTAGCCCTGGACACCCCACCATAACTGAAATCCAAGAAGATGACCTAACAAGTATGCTCATGAAGATGATAACAGAGGAAACAAATAAGATTCGTAAAGACATAGAGGAAGATAAACTCAAACAGAATATTGCCATCCGTAAAGAAATAGAGGAAGCTGCAGCCAAACAGTTTATGGCCTTTAGAAAGGAAATGCTTAAAACACTGAATGAAATGAAAGAAACAGAGTTGAAGGAACTAAAAGAAAAACAGGAAAGTACAATCAGACAGGTGAAGGAAGTAAACAAAACAACTCAAGACCTGAAGATAGAATTGGAAAAATTAAAGAAAACACAAATGGAAGAAATAATGGAAAGGAAGAATCTAGGGAAGAAAACAGGAACTACAGAGGTAAGCATAACCAACAGACTACAAGAGATGGAAGAAAGAATCTCAGGTGTAGAAGATACAATGGAAGAAATCGATGTATCTGTCAAAGAAAATGTTAAATCTGAAAAATTCCTGACACAGACCGTCCAAGAAATGCAAGACAATATGAAAAGACAAAACCTAAGAATAATAGGTATAGAGGAAAAAGAAGACTCCCTTCTCCAAGGCCCAGAAAATATTTTCAACAAAATCATTGAAGAAAATTTCCCCAAGCTAAAGGAGAGGCCAATTAGAATACATGAGGCATACAGAACACCCAGCAAATTTGACCAGAAAAGAAAATCCTCCCGCCACATAATAATCAAAACAGTAAGTATACAGAACAAAGAAAAAATACTAAAAGCTGCAAGGGAAAAAGGCCAAGTAACATATAATGGCAAACCCATTAGAATCACACCTGACTTTTCAACAGAGACTATGAAAGCCAGAAGGGCCTGGACAGATATCATGCAGACCCTAAGAGAACACAGATGTCAGCCCAGGCTACTATACCCAGCAAAACTCTCAGTCCTCATAGATGGAGAAAACAAGATATTCAATGACAAAAACAAATTTCAACAATACCTACAAACAAATCCAGCATTACAGAAGACACTGGAAGGGAAAATACAACCCAAGAAAGCTAGCTACATTCAAGAAAACACAGGAAATAAATAACCTCACTTCAGTAAAACAAAAAGCAACCAAGCACACAACCTGATGACCACAGCCAACATCAAAATCAAGAGATCTAACAGCCACTGGTCATTAATCTCTCTCAACATCAATGGACTCAACTCTCCAATAAAAAGACACAGATTAACAGAATGGATACGTAAACAAAACCCAGCAATCTGTTGCATACAAGAAACACACCTAAGACACAAAGATAGACATTACCTGAGGGTAAAGGGTTGGAAGACAACTTTCCAAGCAAACGGACCCAAGAAGCAAGCAGGAGTAGCCATTCTAATATCTGATAAAATAGACTTTCAACCAAAATTAATCAAAAGAGATGGGGAAGGACACTTCATACTCATCAAGGGAAAATTCCACCAGAAAGACATCACAATCCTGAACATATATGCCCCAAATACAAGGGCACCCACATTTGTGAAAGAAACATTGATAAAATTTAAAGCACATATAGATCCACACACATTAATAGTGGGAGACTTCAACACCCCACTCTCAACAAAGGACAGGTCAACCAAACAGAAATTAAACAAAGAAACAATGTCTCTGACAGAGGTCATGAATCAAATGGACCTAACAGACATTTACAGAACTTTACACCCAAACACAAAAGAATTTACCTTCTTCTCAGCACCTCATGGAACCTTCTCCAAAATAGACCACATAGTGGGTCACAAAGCAAGCCTCAACAAATACAAGAAGATTGAAATAATCCCATGTATCTTGTCTGATCACCATGGAATAAAGCTGGACCTCAACAATAACAGAAATAACAAAAAGCCTACACACACATGGAAACTGAACAACTTGTTACTAAATGACAGCTGGGTCAGGGAAGAAATAAAGAAAGAAATTAAAGTCTTTCTAGAACTCAATGAAAATGAAGACACAACATACCCGAACTTGTGGGACACAATGAAAGCAGTGCTAAGAGGAAAGTTCATAGCACTAAGTGCCTTCAAAAAGAAATTCGAGACAGCTCATTCAAGCACCCTAATGGCTCACTTAAAAACCCTAGAAAAAGAAGAAGCAGACACACCAAGAAGGAGTAGACGGCTGGAAATAATCAAACTCAGGGCTGAAATCAATCAATTGGAAACAAATAAAACAATTCAAAGAATCAATGAAACCAAGAGCTGGTTCTTTGAGAAAATCAACAAGATCGACAAACCCTTAGCCAGGCTAACTAAAAGGCAGAGAGACACCACCCAAATCAACAAAATCAGAAATGAAAAGGGGGATATAACTACAGACACTGAGGAAATCCAAACAATCATTAGGACTTACTTTAAAAGTCTATATGCCACAAAATTTGAAAATCTAAATGAAATGGACAATTTTCTTGATCGATTTGACTTACCAAAGCTGAACCAGGACCAGGTAAATCAACTAAATAGACCTATATCCCCCAAAGAAATAGAAGCGGTCATCAAAAGTCTCCCATCCAAAAAAAGCCCAGGACCAGATGGCTTCAGCGCAGAATTCTACCAGACCTTCAAAGAAGAGCTAACACCAATTCTCTTCAAACTATTCCACAAAATAGAAACAGAAGGAATATTACCAAATTCATTCTATGAAGCCACAGTCACCTTGGTACCTAAACCTCACAAAGACTCAACAAAGAAAGAGAATTTCCGGCCAATCTCCCTTATGAACATTGATGCAAAAATACTTAATAAAATACTTGCAAACCGAATCCAAGAACACATCAAAGATATTATCCACTATGACCAAGTAGGCTTCATCCCAGGTATGCAGGGGTGGTTCAATATACAGAAATCCATCAATGTGATCCACCATATTAACAAACTGAAAGAAAAAAACCACATGATAATCTCCCTAGATGCTGAAAAAGCCTTTGACAAAATCCAACATCCATTCATGTTCAAAGTACTGGAGAGATCAGGGATACAAGGCACATATCTAAACATAGTAAAGGCGATATACAGCAAGCCTATAGCCAACATCAAACTGAATGGAGAGAAACTTAAAGCAATCCCACTGAAATCAGGGACAAGACAAGGCTGCCCCCTCTCTCCATATCTCTTCAACATAGTGTTGGAAGTCCTTGCTAGAGCAATAAGACAGTTGAAGGAGATCAAGGGGATACAAATTGGAAAGGAAGAAGTCAAATTATCACTATTTGCAGATGATATGATAGTATACGTGAGTGACCCCAAAAACTCTACCAGGGAACTCCTACAGCTGATAAACACCTTCAGCAAAGTGGCAGGATACAAAATTAACTCAAAAAAATCAGTAGCCCTCCTGTATACAAAAGACAAAAGGGCTGAGAAAAAAGAAATTAAGGAAACAACACCCTTCACAATAGCCACAAATGACATAAGGTACCTCGGAGTAACCCTAACCAAGAAAGTCAAAGACTTGTATGAAAAAAATTTCAAATCTCTGAAGAAAGAATTAGAAGAAGATATGAGAAGATGGAAAGATCTCCCATGCTCATGGCTTGGTAGGATTAACATAGTAAAAATGGCCATCTTACCAAAAGCAATCTACAGATTCAATGCAATGCCCATCAAATTACCAACACAATTCTTTACAGACCTGGAAAGGAAAATTCTCAACTTCATATGGAATAACAAGAAACCCAGAATTGCTAAAACAATCCTCTACAATAAAAGATCTTCTGGAGGTATCTCCATCCCTGATCTTAAGTTGTACTATAGAGCAACAGTTTTAAAAACTGCATGGTACTGGCATAGAAACAGAATGGTGGATCAATGGAACCGAACAGAGGACCCAGAAATAAACCCATACACTTATGGACACCTGATCTTTGACAAAGACGCCAAAACCATACAATGGAAAAAAGATAGCATCTTCAACAAATGGTGCTGGTCTAACTGGATGTCTACATGTAGAAAAATGAAAATAGATCCATACTTGTCACCCTGCACAAAACTGAAGTCCAAGTGGATCAAAGACCTCAACATAAAACCAGACACAATAAATCGGCTTGAAAAAAAAGTGGGAAATACCCTAGAACTCATTGGTACAGGGGGAAACTTCCTGAACAGAACACCAACAGCACAGGCTCTAAGAGCAACAACCAATAAATGGGACCTCATGAAACTGAAAAGCTTCTGTAAAGCAAAGGACACCGTCATCAAAACAAAGCGACCACCTACAGATTGGGAAAGAATCTTCACCAACCCTTTATCTGACAGAGGACTCATATCCAGTATATATAAAGAACTAAAGAAGCTGAAAAGCAGCAAACCAAGTAATCCACTTAAAAAATGGGGAACAGAGCTAAACAGAGAATTCTCTGTAGAGGAATACCGAATGGCAGAGAAGCACTTAAAGAAATGCTCAACCTCATTAGCCATTAGGGAAATGCAAATCAAAACAACCCTGAGATTTCACCTTACACCCATGAGAATGGCCAAGATCAAAAACTCAAGTGACAACACATGCTGGAGAGGTTGTGGAGAAAGGGGAACCCTTCTCCACTGCTGGTGGGAATGTAAACTTGTACAACCACTCTGGAAATCAATCTGGCGCTTTCTCAGACAACTAGGAATAGCGCTTCCTCAAGATCCAGCCATACCACTACTGGGCATATATCCAAAAGAGGCTCAAGTACACAAAAAGGACATTTGCTCAACCATGTTTGTAGCAGCTTTATTTGTAATAGCCAGAAGCTGGAAACAACCCAGATGCCCCTCAACTGAAGAATGGATGCAGAAATTGTGGTACATCTACACAATGGAATATTACTCAGCAATGAAAAATAAGGAAATCATGAAATTTGCAGGTAAATGGTGGGATCTGGAAAGGATCATCCTGAGTGAGTTGTCTCAGAAGCAAAAAGACACACATGGTATATACTCACTCATATAGACATACAACATAGGAGAAACCCACTAAAACCTGTGCATCTAAAGAAACTAAGCAAGAGAGAGGACCCTAACTAAAACGTCCAAACCCCATCCAGAAAGGCAAAGAGGATGGACATCAGAAGAAGAAGAAAACAGGAAACAACCTAGGAACCTACCACAGAGGGCCTCTGAAAGCCTCTGCCCTTCAGACTATCAAAGCAGATGCTGAGCCTGATGGGCAACTGTTGGGCAGAGTGAACAGAATTTTAGGTAAGAACTGGGAAATAGTAAGAGCTGGAGAGGACAGGGTCTCCACAAGGAGAGCAACAGAACAAGAAAATTTGAACATAGGGAACTTCCCAGAGACTCATACTCCAACCAAGGACTATTCATGGAGATAACCTAGAACCCCTGCACAGATGTAGCCCAGGGCAGTTCAGAGTCCAATTGGGTTACATAGTAATGTGAAGAGGGACTGCCTCTGACATAATCTGATTGGCCTGCTCTTTGATCACCTCCCTCTGGGGGGGGGGGAGCAGCCTTACCAGGACACAGTAGAGGACAATACAGCCACTTTTGATGTGAACTGACAGACTAAGATCAGAAAGGAGAGGAGAACCTCCCCTATTAGTGGACTTGGGGAGTGGCATGCAAGCAGAGGGAGGAGGGAGGGTGGGATTGGGATGGGAGGAGGGAGGGGCTTATGGGGGGATGCAGAATGAATAAAGTGTAATTGATGAAAAATTTAAAAAAAAAACAAAAAAAAAACAAAATAACACTAATACATTGCAGGGATATAAATCAATGTAGCTAATACGTGAAACTAGAGATTCTCATAGTTAAAAATAAAACCACTGTAAGATAAAAAAAAAAAAAGAATTTCATGTTTACATAGAGCATCCTTCGTGTGGAACTCATCTCTATTATTGTGACTTCTTTGTCTTTGTGTTGCACAGCAATTGTGGCTTATTATGCTTTGGATTGGCTTCTCAGTGATGCATTGGCACATAGAGCTTAGCATTTATTTGCTATCAATGTTAATGATATTTGTTAAAGTACAAAGAATAAATTGCACCCTGCTCCTTAGGAGACTGCAATCTACAGAAAAAGGTAGAGTACGTAGGAGATGGAATTGTAGATGGAAAGGAACGTAATGGGACCTTCAGAAGGGGAGAGATTACCTGGGAATAGGGCGTGCCGGAGGCAGTTACACTCAGGAGGATTTTTGAAGGTGATGTGACTGTTGTATGGCTAGAAGTAAAGAAAGAAAGTTACTAACGAAACTATCCAAAGGGAGAGATGCAAATCAAAACGACCCTTAGATTCCACCTACATCTGTCAGAATGGCAAATGTTAAAAACTCAAGTGACAACACATGCTGGAAAGGTTGTGGAGAAAAGGGAAACCTTCCTCCACTGCTGGTGGGAATGTAAACTTGTACAACCACTTTGGAAATCAATCTGGTGCTTTCTCAGATAATTAGGAATAGTACTTCCTCAAGATTCAGCTATACCACTCCTAGGCATATACCCAAAAGACACTCAAGTACACAACAAGGGCATTTGCTCAACCATGTTTGTAGCAGTTTTATTTGTAATAGCCAGAACCTGGAAACAGCCCAGATGTCCCTCAACAGAGGAATGGATACAGAAATTGTGGTACATTTACACAATGGAATACTACACAGCAATTAAAAACAAGGAAATCATGAAATTTGCAGGCAAATGGTGGGATCTAGAAAACATAATCCTGAGTGAAGTATCCCAGGAGCAGAAAGACACACATAGTATATACTCACTTATATAATTCTATAAGATAGGATAAATGTACTAAAATATATGCACCTAAAAAAAGATAAACAAGAAAGAGGACCTGGGGTAAGATGATCAATTCTCACTTAGAAAGACAAATGGGAAGGACATGGGAAGTAGGAGAAAACAAGAAACAGGACAGGAGCCTACTGCAGAGGGCCTCTGAAAGACTCTACCTAGCAGCATATCAAAGCAGATGCTGAGACTCATAACCAAACCTTCAGTAGAATGCAGGGAATCTTATGAAAGGAGGGGGAGTTAATATAACCGGGAGAGGACAGGAGCTCCACAAGGACAAAATATATCTGGGCACAGGGGTCCTCTATGAGACTGTTTCTCCACCAAGGACCATGTATGGATATAACCTAGAACTCCTGCTTGGATGTAGCCCATGGGTATCCAAGTATCCAAGTGAGTACCCTAGTAAGGGGAACAGGGACCATTTCTGACATGAACTCAATGGCTGGCTCCTTTACCTCCCCCTGCCCCCGAGGGAGGAACAGCCTTGCTAGGCCACAGAGGAGGACATTGTAGCCAGTCCTGAAGATACCTGATAAGCTAGGGCCAGATGGAAGGGGAGGAGGACCTCCCCTAGCAGGGGACTTGGAAAGGGACAGGGAGGAGATGAGGGAGGGAAGTTGGGATTGGGAGGGAATGAGGGAGGGGGATACGGCTGAGATACAAAGTAAATAACCTGTGATTAATATTAAAAAATAAAAAAAAACTATCCAAGGGGAGCAATGGAATAAGACTAGTCTTCATTCACAAGAAATTTGCAGGCATATGAATGGAACTATAAATAATCATTCTGAGTGAGGTAACCACGAAGCAGGAAGACACATATGGTATATACTCACTTATAAGTGGATATTAGACATATGACATAGGATAAACATATTAAAATCTATAGTCCTAAAGAAGCTAAACAAAAAGGAGGACCCTAGGGAAGAGGCTTAATCCTCATTCAGAAGGAAAAACAGGATAGACATTTGAAGTAGGAGAAGACAGGGAACAGGACAGGAGCCTTCCACAGGGGGCCTCTGAAAGACTCTACCCAGCAGGGTATTGAAGCAGATGCTGAGACTCATAGCATTTGGGCAGAGTGCAGGGAATCTTATGGAAGAAGGGGGAGACAGAAAGACCTGGAGAGGACAGGAGCTCCACAAGGAGACCAACAGAGCCAAAATATTTTGGGCCTGGGGGTCCTGCAGAGACTGATATACTCCAGCCAAGGACTATGCATGGAGAAGACCTAGACCCCTTGCTCTGATGTAGACCATAGGCAGCTCAGTCTCCGTGTAGGTTCTCTTGTAAGGGGAGCAAGGCTTGTCTCTGACATGGACTCAGTGGCAGGTTCTTTGATTACCTCCCTCTTGGGGAGGGTGCAGCCTTGCCAGGTCACAGAGGAAGAAAATGCAGCCAGTCCTGATGAGACCTTATAGGCTAGGGTCAGATAGTAGGGGGGGAGGACCTCCCTTCTCAGTGGACTAGGGGAGGGGCATAGTAGTAGAAGAAGGAGGGAGGGACTGGGAGGAGATGAGGGTGGGAGCTACAGCCGGGATACAAAGTGAATAAATTGTAAGAAATAATAGATCAATAACAATAATAAAAAAATGCAAAAAAAGAGAAAGAACAGCTGGAAAGAATACAGGGTATTGTTTGACGCTGCATTAGCAATTTGGATTTTTATTGGGTAGAGAATACATAGTGGAAGGTCAGTTTTAGTAGGGAGCATAACAAAGTCAAGGGACTCCTTTAAAGAAGATTACTGTTAATATTTATTATTTTTTTCACTACCCGGAATCCAATGACTTTGGATAATTCAGGGAATACTGTATTGTGGTTTTGTATTTTTTTTTTTTTTTTTTTTTTTTTTTTTTAGTTGGAGGCTGGATTCTGTGTATCACATGAAAACCTAAAGGGAACACCTTCTTCCTACTGCTAGACTGACACACGTGGCTTCTGTCCAGCCAATCAGAAACAGCTATGCTACTCGTTGGTTTGAGAGATTACCCAGTAATCTAGGGACACAAAGGATGGTATTTTATCAGCAATGCATACAAGTGGGATCTGGAGTGATGGTGAGCCTTCATTTACAGTGACTGTGTCATCACCTGACTCTTCTCGGGCCATCATTTCCTGTCCCCTAGCTCCCTCGCCTCTGAGTCTTTACCCTTTCCTGACTTCCAATTGATCTGAGGATTTTCTGCTAATTGCAACCCGATTGTTTTTCTGCTACCGTTAGCCCGAGTCAGTTCCGGAGTCCTTGTTCAGAGTGGTATGGAATCGATTTAAACAAAATTCCAGAATAGTCAGGCGTCTGCAGTCATTCGGGTTAAAGGTGATGCCACTTGAGTTAGGATGATGCAGTCAGCAGGGGAAAGGAGTCACATCTGTAGAGATAGGATAATGGAATCAAATAGGAGGTTAAACCAGCACCCTCTGTTTGTTTGTTTTGTTTTTTTTAGGTTACCCCCGGTTGCTCCTGACTGGTAAGGTACCAGTGACATTCAGTCTCCTTTTTTTGAATAACATGCACTTTGCTCCCAAAATTCTGAGGTTAAAAAGATTGTTTTTGGGGGAGGGAAAAAAAACTTTTATTTTTATCGAAGAGTACTCACCAGGATGTCGTTCCTAACTAAAATGCAGAGTAGCACAGAGAGAAGAGCTGTTGAAACATTTCCGGTGAAGCGATTGGGTAAGCAATATTAGTAAGCAAAAGGATTCGGTGAAGGAGCGATTAGCTAACCCAGGGAAGACAATGAGTTTTCTAAATTAAAAACTTTCATTATTTTTGCACATTTCACATGTAGTGCTATGTTTACAGCATTTGCAGACCTCCCTTTCTCCCAACTCCTCCCAGTTCCTCTTAAATTAATGACATAAAACTATTATATATGTATGTGTGCATACACACACACACATCCATCCATCCATACGTGTTTCTCTTAATGTTCTTGTCATTCCTCGCTCTTCTGCATTGTTCAGTCACTTATCACCTATTCTGGAATGTTCCCTTTTTGAATCATCCACCATGTTCTTTCTTTCTCTGAAACCTTAGTACAAACTGATACTCATCCTTTCAATTTTACTATTCGTTTCAAGTAGTTGAGTTAGTTTTCCAAAAGTTACTTTCTCTCTAAAACAGATATTGTTGTTAATATTGGGTTTAGTCTTCAATGCTACTTATGTTATATAGAGATGCTAGGATGCTATCTATATTTACATACCACGAAGCTCTGTATGCATTGTATATGCAACAGTTTGTGTCTTTTTAAATATGTATTTTGAAAAGTAAATTAGATCTTACAATCTATATTTTGTGCCATAACAATCTTTGGAAATGCATATATTCATATATTATAAATGTATGATAATATTTTAATCATTTATGTATTAATAAATAATGTTATTTAAAGATTTCATTATTTTGAGCAATGCTTTAAAATAATTCTGTTTGTATCTATTTGTTAACTGTATATCTAAGGACTAGATGGATAGAAATGAAATGCTGTGTCAAAGATTAAGCGTCTGATTGCTCTGCACAGTCTCTTGCCTAAACAGTTAAATAAGTTTGCATGATGGCTACAACTATTCGAGAGTTTCTCTTCCTTAGATCCTAATAAATACTTAATATTTAAGCATTTTTGTAAATGGCAAGGCCTACAGGATATTTCATTTCTTATTTTTAAGCTGTACTATTTTATTCTTTTTAATGTTTTATTTTATTAAAAAGCTTTTTCCATAAAATATATTTTGGTCATATGCTTTTACTTCCTCCAAGTCCTCTCAGATTCTCCCCATTTCCCCACGTACCTAACTTCATATTCCTTCTTTCCCTCTCTACTTCTCAAAAACCTCAAGGAAAAAAAAAAACCAACCCAAGTAATACCCAACAAAATAAAACAAAAAATAGGACAGAAACAGCCAAATTGTATCAGTATCATCATCATCAACAACAACAAAGCACATACACACACACACACACACACACATCATAGAGTTCATTTTGTGTTGGTCATGGAATGTAGTGGATAAATCCTGTGTCACTTACTGGAGGAAACTTGTTTTATCTCCCCCAACTGATTTCAACTGCAAATGCTTTCTTGGTTAGGCCTGATACTTTTTTTCCATGCTGGGATTTTGACTACTTTGACTTTATTCAGGTCTTGTGCATGTTGACACAGTCTCTTTGAGATTGTTTTTGTATCATGGAAGGCCCTTATTCCTTGGAGTCATCTACTTCCTCTGACTCCTAGAATCTTTTTTTTGCTGCCTCTTCCGCCTGGATCACTGAGCTTGGAAACAAGAGTTATGACAACAATATCTCATGTAGGAATGAGGGCTGTAAGGTTTCTCCCTGTCTCCACTGTCTACTTGTGTGGTCTCTACATTAATTATTACACACTGCAAGAAGCTTCTCTTGAACAGTGAACTGATTTGAGTATAGCACCATGCGATCGGGAATCATTTCATTGATATAGTCATTTATCAGAGGACTAGTAAGTTTCTCCCAAGGCCCATGCCCCATTTAGCCTCCTTAACAGTTTCAGGTGTGGATACCACCACATAGACTCAGCCTTACAACCAATAAAAAGTGATTGATTACTTTTTAAATATTTGTGTCATTATTGCACCCGTATATCTTATAGGCAGATTGCTGTTATAGGTCATAGAGTCCATAAGCAGGTGAGAGAAATGAATACTTTTCTTCTCTGGGAGCATGTACAGTACCTTCCAGTACCATGGAAGTAGTGGGGGCGAGGGAAGCTTCTATTTGGGTACCAGCTCTATTGCTTCAGGTTTAATGACATGAATATACACTGTCTTTAGCAGAAGAACATCACTGTTGTGTTGTGGTGGATAACCCATTGCATTGGCAACAGCCTTTACTATTTAGCTCAATAGGTTGTAACCTTTCCTTGGTAATGTAACTCTGATTTGGTAGCATATGTTGTATAGTTGGGACATTTGTCTTCTCCATTTTATATTTTAGGTCCATTTAAATTTCCTTTATATAATTAGAAAGCCTCTAAAGTAGCAAGTTCAAGTATGGTATTTTAAAAGGTCTTTGTTATTAGTTACCTCTCCCCATATTTTCTTCTTCACACCTCTCCACCCTTCCCTTCCTCATTTATTCCTTCTATTCTAGTTTCTTCTTCTTTTCCCTTTATAATACTGTATTCTATTTCCCCTTCTTTGGAAGATACTCTTTCCCACCCTGGTCTTTATGAGCTACCTAACCTCCGTGTATATTCTAAATGAAGCGCACATTTCTAAAGCTTAAAGTTAACATCCACATACAAAAAAAAAAAAAAATCATGCAATGTTTATATTTCTGGGTATGGGTTACCTCACCCAGAATAGATGTATGCACCTCCATCCATTTTTCCTAAAAGTTTTAAAATTTCCCTTTTATTAATAACTGAATAATATCATGTAAACATATAATTACATTATGTAAACATAGAATGTTTTGTACATTATAGGTACTAACCCTTTGTAAGATGTATAATTAGTAAAGTTTTTTTTTTCCATTGTGTAGGCTGATTTTGTGCTTGAGTGATGGTGTTCTTTCCTATACAGAAGCTTCTTAGCTTTATGAGTTTCCACTTGTTGTCAGTCTTAAGGCCTGTGCATTTGTGGTCCTGCTCAGACATGCTCTTCTGTGCTAAGGAGTTCTAGCCTATTGCCTACTTTCTCTTCTAGCACATTCAAGGTATCTGGTCTCCTGTTGAAGTCTTTGATCCATTTGAGTTGAATTTTGTATAGGGAGATATGTACATATTTTTATTTGTCTACAGGCAGCAATCCAGTTTGACTAGTACAATTTGCTGAAGATGCTGACTTTTCTCTAGGGTGTTATTTTTGGCTTTTATAAAGCTCAGGTGTCTTTAGATGTGTGAAGTTATGTCTGTGTCTCAAATTTTGTTCTATTGATCAATATGTCTGTTTTTATGACAACTCTATGCTCTTTCTATTACCATTGCTCCGTAAAACAACTTGAAAGCTGGGATGATATTTCCAGCCATTCTTTCATTATTCAGGATTGTTTTGGCTCTGTGTGTGTGTGTGTGTGTGTGTGTGTGTGTTAATGTGCAGCTTAATATTGCTTTTTAATTTCTGTGAATTGTGTTGGAATTTTGGTGAGGTTTGTATTTCTATGAATGCTATAATGGAAGAATTTAATAAAACTTTCCCAAGCCTGTGGCTCATTGCACTTTTTTAATTTTTTTTACAGGATTCATTCTCAGCTGATTCAAAATGCCTCTTAAAGTTCTTTTGAAAGTCTGGGCACAGGGGTCTTTTCTGAAACTGATACTCCAGCCACTCATGCAGATGGCCTGGTACCCCTGTATGGAGGTAGCCTATGGCAATTCAGTGTCCAAGTGGCCTCCATAGTAATGGGGACAGGGACTGTCTCTGACAGGAACTGATTGGCCTGCTCTTTGATCACCTCCTCACAAGGGGGGATCAGCCTTACCAGGCCACAGAGGAAGACAATGCAGCCACTCCTGATGAGACCTGATAGACTAGGATCAGAGGGAAGGTGAGGAGGACCTCCCTTATTGGTGGACTGGGAGAGGGACACGGATGGGGAAGAGGGAGGGTAGGATTGGGAAGGGAGGAGGGAGGGAGGTATGGGGGGGATAAAAAGTGAATAAACTGTAATTAATAAAAATAAAAATAATTAAAAAAATAAATTTTAAAACTCAATAAAATTTTAAAAAATAAAAGAAATTTTACTTTTCATCAATCAATATTTAATAATTTTGTAATAATGATACTATGGTTGATGACTATTCAGGTGCAATGTTCTGAATATAATAAAAACTATAAAAATCATATAAATTATAATAAAAACTCTACTTTTACTTAGTTTTTATTGTAGTAGTATTTGTAACATTTTATAATTTATGTAGATAAAAGGAATACATGTACTATCAATCTACATAAGAACATTTTAATATTCATTTTGAAATGAATACATCCATGGGAATTCATGATTTTATATAAAAGAACTTTTCTCTAAGAGAGATAGAAAAGTTGTTCTTTTCACCAAGCCTTCTTAGCATTGTAACTCTGGTCCCTGTAAGGTACCTCACAAGTGATACTGGTGGCGTGGTAGGTTGTCGGTGCACAAGGCAGAGTGCAAAGATGAGTCAGGGAAGCCTTGCTATTTAGAGTGTTTAGAGTGTTCAGAACATTTCAAGAACCAGTTGCCAGAACTCTCTTGTCCAAACAAAAAAGAAAACAGAACAAAGCTAAAACTTTAACTGTACCAGTGGAAGTGACCTTTGAACTATTTAGTAGATGCACTGGGAATGAAAATGGAAGAATTAAGTATTTATTCTTTTATCCTAAGTTGGAAATGCTTTTTAGCATAAAAAAATGTCTCAAGAATATTTTTATTCCCCAAAGAATGCAACTAATCAATATGGAATAAATAATACAATTAGAAAAATCACTTTATTTTGCAATCTATAATGAAATAATGGGATTCAGGCAGAGATGATCAGGGCAAGCTAAGCCATTAGGTGAAGGGCTGCTGAAAAATCAAATATTATCTAGTGGCAAAATATGAGGTCACAGATTTTGTGATTGCAAAAGAAAAAAAAAAACCATCTCAACCTTGGAGGCATTGCAATGATTCTGTTTGTTCCCAACATCTAAATTGGACAGTTGGATCATTTATATCTGAAGAGACATGTAGACCACATAGATATACAATTTGACCAAATTGATTATTATTATTAACAATTTATTTACTTTGTATCCCAGTTGTAACTTCCTCCTTCATTTCCTCCCAGCCCTACTTTCCTGTCCTCTCCTTCCCCTCTCCCTCTTTCCTAGTTCATGCATAGGGGAGTCCATCTGTCCCCTCAGGGTCCTCATCCCCCTTCTTCCATAAGACTCTCTGCACTCTGTACAAAGTTTGGCTGTGAGTCTCTGCATGTGCTTTGATCTCCTGCTGGTTAGTCTTTTAGAGGACTTTTATGGTAGGGTCCTATCCTGTTTCATCTCTTCAACTGATTCCAGTGTCTATCCTGTTTTCCCTTCTGAATGAGAATAAGCATCTTTCCTAGGGTCCTCCTTGTTATTTAGCTTCTTTAGGTCTGTAGCTATTAGTATGTTTATCCTATACAATATGGCTAATATCCACTTATAAGAGAGTATATACCACTCATGTCTCTCTGCTTATGGGATACCAAACTCAGGATGATCTTTTCTATTTCCATCCATTTGCCTGCAAATTTCATGATTTTCTTGTTTTTAGTAGTTGTGTAGTATTCCATTGTGTAAATGTACCACAATTTCTTTATCAAGTCTTCAAGTGAGGGTCACCTAGGTTGTTTCAGATTCTGGCTATTACGAATAAAGCTACTGTGAACATAGTTGAGCAAATGTCCTTGTTGTATGTCTGAGCATTTTTCAGGTATATGCCTAGGAGTAGTATAGCTGGATCTTGAGTTAGCACTATTCTCAGTTTTCTGAGAAAGCACCGGATTGATTTCCAAAGTGGTTGTACAAGTTTATATTCCTACCAGCATAGGAGGAAGGTTCCCTATTCTCCACTTCCTCTTCAGCATGTGTTGTCACTTGAGTTTTTTATCTTAGCTATTCTGATGGGTGTGAGATGGAATCTCAGAGTCATTTTGATTTTCATTTTCCTGATGAGTAAGGACATTAAACATTTCTTTAAGTGTTTTTCTGCCATTCAATATTCCTCTGCTGAGAATTTTTTGTTTATCCCTGTACCCCATTTTTTTTTAAATTAGATGACATGGTTTGTTGGTGTTTAATTTCTTCAGTTCTTTATATATTCTGGATATTAGCCCTCTATCAGATGTGAGGTTGGTGAAGATCTTTTCCCAGTCTGTAGGGTGTCTGTTTGTTCTGTTGACTATGTCCTTTGCTTTACAGAAGATTTTTAGTTTCTTGAGGTCCCATTTATTGATTGTTGATCTTAGAGCCTGAATTCTTAGTGTTCTGTCCAGAAAATTTTCTCCTGGGCCAGTGAGTTCAAGGCTCTTCCCCACTTTTTCTTCAAACAGATTTAGTGTGTCTGGTTTTATGTTGAGGTCTTTGATCCACTTGGACTTTAGTTTTGTGCAGTGTGATAAATATGGATCTATTTGCATTTTCTGCATGCAGACATCTAGTTAGACCAGCACTGTTTATTGAAGATGCTGTCTGTTTTCATTGTATGGTCTTAACTTCTTTGTCAAGATTCAGGTGTCTGTAGGTATGTGGGTTTATTTCTGGGCCTTTGATTTGGTTCACTGATTCTCCAGTCTGTTTGTATGCTAAAATCATGCCATTTTTATTACTGTTTCTCTATAGTACAACTTGAGATCAGGAATGGAGATACTTCCAGAAGCTTTTTATTGTATAGGATTGATTTAGCTATTCTGGGTTTTTGTTTTTCTATATGAAGTTGAGAATTGTTCTTTCAAGGTCTGTTAAGAATTTTGTTGGTATTTTGATGGGAATTGCATTGAATCTTTAGAAACAGACCCAAGAAGCAAGTTGGAGTAGCCATCCTAATCTCTAATAAAATAGACTTTCAACTAAAATTAATCAAGAGAGATGGGAAGGGACACTATATTCTCATCAAAGGAAAAATCCACCAGGAGTACATCACCATCCTGAACATCTATGCCCCAAATGCGAGGACTCCTGCATATGTCAAAGAAATATTATTAACGCTTAATTCACACATCAATCCCAACACCTTAATAGTGGGAGACTCAAACACCTCATTCTCACCAAGGGACAGATCATCGAGACAGATGCTAAACAGAGAAATAATGACACTCGCAGAGGCCTTAAATCAAATGGACCTAATAGATATCTACATAACTTTTCATCCTAAAAGAAAAGAGTATATCTTCTTCTCAGCTCCTCTTGGAACCTTCTACATAACTAACCATATTGTAGGGCACAAAGCAAGCCTCAACAGATACAAAAAGATTGAAATAATTTCTTGTATCATATGAGACCACCATAGTCTAAAACTAGACCTTAACATTAACAGAAATAGCAAAAAGCCTACATATGCATGGAAACTGAACAACTCTCTACTCAATGACAGCTGGGTCAGGGAAAAAATAAAGGAATTAAAGGCTTCCTAGAATTCAATGAAAATGAAGACACAACATACCCAAACTTATGGGGCACAATGAAAGCAGTGCTAACAGGAATGTTCATAGTACTATGCGCCTTCATAAAGAATTTTGAGACATCTTATACAAGCACACCTGAAAGCACTAGAAAAAAAGAAAAGAAGAAGCAGATAAACCACAGAGGAGTAGATGGCTGGAAATAATCAAACTCAGAGCTGAAATCAATAAATTAGAAACAAAGAGAACAATTCAGAGTCAATGAAACCAAGACTGGTTCTTTGAGAAAATCAACCACATAGACAAACCCTTAACTAAAAGACAGAGAGACACTATCCAAATCCCCAAATTCTGAAATGAAAAGGAGATATAATGACATACATTGGGAAATGCAAAGAATTATTAGGTCCTACTTCAAAAGTCTATATGCAACAAAATCTGAAAATCTAAATGAAATGGACAATTTTCTTGATAGATTACATTTACTAAAGTTGAATCAAGACCAGGTAAATAAATTAAATAATCCTTTATCTCCTTAAGAAATAAAAGCTGTCATCAAAAGTTTCCCATCCACAAGAAGCCAAGGGCAAGATGGTTTTAGCACAGAATTCTACCAGAACTTCAAAGAAGAGCCAATCCCAATACTCTATCAACTATTCCACAGAATAGAAACAGAATGAACATTACTAACCTCATTCTATGAGGCCATAGTCACCTTGATACATAAATCACACAAAGACCTAGCAAAGAAAGAAACTTCAGACCAATTTCTTTTATGAACATCGACACAAAAATGCTTAATAAAATACTTGCAAACTGAATCCAAGAACACATCAAAGATATCATCCACCATGACCAAGTATGCTTCATCTCAGGCATGCAGGGGTGGTTCAATATATGGAAATCCATCAATGTAATACAACATTAATAAATAAGCTGAAAGAAAAAAAAAAGACATGATCATCTCCTTAGATGCTGGAAAAGCATTTGACAAAATACAACACCTGTTCATGTTTAACGTTTTGGAGAGATTAGGGATACAAGGCACATATATAAATATAGTAAAGCCAACATTAAACTAAATGGAGAGACTTACTTCAGTTCCACTAAAATCAGGGACAAGGCAAGGCTGCATACTCTCTTCATATCTCTTCAACATAGTACTGGAAATCCTAGCTAGAGCAATAAGACAACTAAGGGACATCAAGGTGATTCAAATTGGAAAGGAAGAAGTAAAAGTATCACTATTTGCAGATGATATGATAGTATACATGAGTGACCCCAAAAATTCAACCAGAGAACTCCTTCAGTTGATAAATGCCTTCAGCAAAGTGGCTAGATACAAAATTAATGCAAAAAAAATCAATAGCTCTCCTGTATACAAAAGACAAAAGGACTGAGAAAGAAATTAGAGAATCAATACCTTTCACAATAGCCACTAATAACATGAAGTACCTTGGTGTGACTCTAACCAAGCAAATGAAAGACTTGAATGAAAAAAGTTCAAGTCTCTGAAGAAAGAAATTGAAGAAGATATCAGAAGATAGAAAGATCTCCCCTGCTCATGGATCGGTAGGATTAACATAGTAAAATGGCCATCCCACCAAAAGTAATTTGACCAAATTTTATGATGCAAATACAAATGTAATAAAAAGCATCAATATTTTTAGTACATAATACATAATAAATATAAATGGAATATCTCACAAGTAACAGAATGAAAACAAATTTCCAGCTCCCAGAATCTCTTGTATTCATTCTAAATTGTGCTTTGCTGAAGTGTTAAGCAATGTGAATAAATGTATCCTGACACTGAATCTTGCAATTAGAAAAAATAGTAGGAGGTTCGAGAGATGGCTCAGTGGGTAAGAGCACAAGATACTCTTCCAGAGGACCTGGGTTTAATTCCCAGTACTTACTAGGCAGTTCACAACTGTCTGTAACTTTAGTTCCAGGGTATCCAACAACACTAACACAGACATACATGTAGGCAAACACAAATGTACATAAAATAAAAATAAATAAATTAAAAAGCTAAAATGATAAGCTCAGGATGCGAGGCTAAGCACTGCACTCAGGGTCAGCCGCTTTGGACCCAGAGAAGAGCATGTCTGATTGCATGCGGGTTGATGCCCCAGGTCTCGCCTCTGAGAAAAAGGTATCGGACGGGTCTGATGCTCTTTGGGTGGATGACACCTAAATGAACATCTGTACAAAGTCCCAATTTATTTCTAATATCAGAGATCAGACCTCTACTCTTGCCTGATGCGTCTAAAACAAAAAGGGGAACTGTAGAGAGCTGCGGAATGCTATGCCTTAAAGATGGAGCTGGTTTCCGCCTTCCACCTTCCCGATGGTGAGTGCTCTCTGTCACGAACAACTCCACATTTGGCTAAGGCCGAGGATCTGGCTTGCTTCCGTGTATGTGGACCTATCTGCATTGCCCCTGTGGCACGCCTGGGTTGGCTACCCAGAGGCTATTTAAGCTGTGGGCTGGCTTTCCCCGGGGTCCGAGGGGATTGTTCAATGTTCCTGAATAAACTGCATTGAAAAAAAAAAAAGTAGAAATAGTGACATGTTCCTTTCTTTTTGCAGCTTATTTATTAGATTTGTATGGTATATATATATATATATATATATATATATATATATATATATATATATTACTTTAGCCTCTATTTGTTAAATTTTTGTATCTTTTTTATATTTATAAAAAGTGCTTAAGAGTACGATTATAAATATAAATAAGTAAGTACTAATATCAAGTACATATAAGTTAACTTGGCTTTTTTTTGTTGTTCTGTGGTATATGCTTTCAGGTTTTAGAGTTAACTAGATGCCTGTTTTAAAACTGACCTGCTTCCCTTCTTTTGGCCTGGCTAATGTGGGTTTATTTATTTTCTGTATACATGGTGTTGTTAGACTCCTTAGGTTGGAATTTTCCTTCTGGTATCTTCTGTAGGCCTGGATTTGTGGATAAATGTTGCTTAAATTTGTTTCTGTTGTGGAGTATTTTGTTTCCTCCATGTATGGTGATTAAATGTTTTGCTGGATATAGTAGTTGAGGTTGACATTTTTGGGCTGTTAGTGTTTGTAAGGTATCTGCCCAGGCCCTACTGGTTCTTAGAGTCCTTATTGAGTAGTCAGGGGTAATTCTGGTAGGTCTGCCTTTATATGTGACTTGGTCTTTTTCCCTTGAAGCTTTTAATATTCTTTCTTTGTTCTGTACATTTAATGTTTTGATTGTTATGTGGCGGGAGAATTTCTGTTATGGTCCAATCTATTCGGTGTTCTATGAGCTTTTTTCATGTTTATAGGCATTGCTTTCTTTAGGTTGGAGAAGTTTTTTTCCATGATTTTGTTGAAGATATTATTTTGGGCCTTGGAGTTGGAGGTCTTCTTCTTCTGTTCCTATTATTCTTAGGTTTGGTCTTCTCAGAGTATACCAGATTTCTTGGATATTTTGTTTCAGGAACTTTTTAGATTTGGTATTTTCTTTAACTAAAGTATCAGTTTCTTCAATTGTATCTTCTACCCCTGAGATTCTCTGTTCCATCTCGTGTGTTCTGTTACTGATGCTTGTATCTGTGGCTCCTGTTCTCTTCCCTAGATTTTTCCATCTCCAGGATTGCCTCAGATTATGTTTTCTTCAATTTCCATTTTTCAGACTTTGAAGAGTGTTATTCATTTCCTTCCCATTTGATCATATTTTCCTGTATTTCTTTAAGGGATTTATTCATTTCCCTCACCTTTTGATTTATTTTTCTGTATTTATTTTCCTCCTTTAATGAGGCTATCATTTTAAAAACATGATATTTAAGATCATTTTCTTGCAGTTGGGAGAGGAACACCAACCCACCCACAGAAACTCCCACTCAATATTTACCCTGCCTACAAGATATGCAGGGATAAAGATAGAGTAGAGATTGAGAAAATGTTCAACAAGTGCCTGGCCCAATCTGAGAGATTGATTCTCTCCCATAGAAGAGAAACAGCCCCTGACACTATTAATGGCACTCTGCTATGGTTGCAGACCATAATTTAGCATGGCCATCCTCCGAGAGTCTCCATCTAGCAACAGATTAAAAAAGACATTGAGACTCATAGCCAAACATTAGGCAGACAACAGAGAGCCTTGTGGAAGAGTCAGGGTCAGGGGAAGGATAGAAAGACCTGGAGGGGACAGGAGCTCCACAAGAAGACCATCAGTGCTAACTAACCTGGGCCCAGGGTGCCATGTGGAAACTGAAGCACCAACCAGGGACTATGCATGAAGTGGATCTAGGCCCCCTACACAGATGTACCCAATGGGTATCTTGGTCTTCATATGGGTACCCTAGTAAGGGGAGCTGGTGATGTCTCTGATGTGGACACTACTACATGCTTTTCAATCATTTCTCCCAAGTGGGGCTGCCTTTCCAGGCCAAGGAGGAAGAGGAAGTGCTTAGTCCTGATGCAACTTGATCTGCTTGTGTGGGTTAGTGGAGGGGACTTCCCATTTTCTGAGGGATGTGGGAGAAGAGATGGGGGAAGATGTAGGAAGAGAGGGACTGGGAGGACAGGAGGGAGAGGGCTTTGATTGGGATGTAAAATGAATGACTAACTAAATAAAAAAAAAACCAGAATAAAACAAATAATTACTGTAAGATGAAAATTCAAGTATTATTTTTATTAAATGTAGACAGTATACCAGTTTTGGGTAAAATACCAAAATATTTTACATCGGTGAAAATCACATGTTTGTAATACACAGGCATTTTAAAATTAAGATTTTTTTATTATTAATTTTGAAAAATAAACCAGAGTAAATCACCTTTTAGAACAAGGTCACCAGACTACTTGGGTTTAAGTGGGAGAGAGAGCTAAATTGCAACTTGTGAATTGTGAAGAGGTTTTGTAATCATGATGTAAACACTGAATCCTATGGAACTTCTTAAAAAGACCAAGAATCATCATTTTGATTTTCTTCTCATCCAGATGCAAATACATGGTACTCACTACTTCCTAATGATGTTATTAATAATGCACGCAGCTGCATTTTTAGGATTTTCTAAGTAGGTATTAATCAGTCTTGATCCCACAAAACTCAAAGTAAAATGAGATCATATGTACAAGAATTACCTCAGGTTCATGGTGTCTAAAGCAGAGAGCATTTTTGTTTGTAGAAGGGAGAAAAAAAATAATAGTGGCCCTTGAAATGTTACGTAGAATAAAGTGTTGGGAGTCCACTTTGTTCATAGAAGTGAGGAGAGGTAGAAAGGGGATTTTTCACAAAGCACTCTTGTCAAATACTCTGCCTCCAGAATAATCCTATGAGGAAGAAGTCAAGACAATATCATATATCCAAAGATTTCTCCCGTGAGTGTGAAAATTTCTTTAGCTGCTTGCTTACTTAAAATATTCATTTAAATGTATTCAACTGTAGAATATGATGTAGCTTTAAGTAAGGAATTTGAAATACTTGATGTATTTGCTGCTAGGAAAACTTCTGTTCCATAAAGTGTTGCCCTGTAGCCTTGTGAATCCATCTTAGAATATTCATCTTTATGAGGTGATTTCTGATAGCTCCACTCTCTGTGCCCAAAACCACATGACCAACAATTTAATTCCTGCTGTGTTCCTGATAATATTCTGAAACCATTGAATACGTTAACTTATTCCACCATAGAGCTAATCAAATTGATTTTCTGGTTTTATTTTGAATGCATGGAGAATTGTTCTGATATAATGGAAACTTACACAAGTAACTGGGAAGCTCTTGAGAACTCTTCCTGTTTTAGAGTCATCAGTTCTGATCTTGTTGCAAACCATAAAAGGGGTGTGATGTTTAAAGCAAACCACATTTTCTGATATCCGTAAATAAGTACCTGCTCACCTATCAAGTTTCAACCTATTCTTTAAATAAAGTCTTATATGGTAGTTTCTGTGTTGTCATTTCTATTAATTTGATATAATTTTTTCTTTACTAAATAACAATTTTCACTGATAAAATTTTAAGATATAAATTTGGAAACTAAGTGCTTGCATTTGGCACATTTCTTTCTGTTGCTTTGTAGTAGAACTATTTTGTTTACCTATTTATTTTCAGACTTTAGGTCACATGGATTGGATAGGGAAGGCTGGAGCCAAGGTAAACCTAATGTGGATGAAATCATGGTCAATGACTGAGGTTTTCTGTAACAAGGAGTGAACCACTAATGGCACCAGATTATTTAACTGAATGGATTTTAGAGCACACAGCAAAAATTCTGCCACTTAAAAGAACAAGAACTGACTTGCTTTTGCTAACTCAAGCCTTCGTTCTGCATGCACACAGCTCTTTATTCAGGTCTAGTGGCTGTCTTTGCCCAGCTGGCAGAAAAGTGGCTTTCTTGCTAACTGAAACTTTTAAAAGTAACCTTAGCAGACTTTGACTGAGTCATTGGTTTGATTGAATACATTCTTTTAATGTGGCTAAAAATATTTTATTATATTGGCTTAAAAACAGCAAAAAAAGATGAGTTGAGGTAATAGATTATAGCAGAGACTATGTCCAAAATAGTAAGTTTGTAATATAAATGAATAGTTTCATCCGCTTTGAGTCATTAAAATGCACCATATATTTTCACGTCTATTTAAATACTTAAAACCAACTACTTTTATGTCTTTGATACACAGAAACCTCATTATAAAGCTCTAAAAGTTTAATACTATTTTTTTTTTATGGCTAATTGTGTACTGTAGAAGACTCCAGAATGAGGTTTGGATGGTCGTGCCAGGTTTGAGTAAGTTCTTCCTTGATTTTAATGGATTGCACACAGTGATGAATTTTGAAGGAATATTTAGAATATAGAGATGTTAAGTAAAGATTTGGAAGAGAGAATTCAGACTTTTAAAGAGAGAAGATGAGAAACTTACAAAGTTTTGAGTGATGCTCCAAGCAGTGGAGTTTCTGCTGTGAACAAATTGACAAAAGTTAGGTTTGCATTCTGATGGAAAGTGACAGATGACCACCTGGAAGCCATACCACATTGTACATTAAACTCTGTCCATGTGCTTCAGAAATTAAATCAAGAAAGGTGATACAAAGTTTTGTGAAGTGGTTCAAAATGAACTTATAAATGGTATGTGAAAATTGCCATGAAAGCAAAGACCTGAAAGAGGTGACTGGTTCTTTCAAATATTTGAAGAGCGTCCTGGCTAGAATAATACAAACAGAAATGAAGTGAGATAAGGGGGTTGCAGTTGTGTCTTCCAAGCGCAGCACACTGGCTAACACACTGAAAACTATCCACAGAAGATGGATGAGCATACACTGTGTGAGAGATGACTGTGCCAGACTGGTATGAAAGAAGTGTAGAATTTGAGGTGCATTTTGGAAGAGAGAACTAGTAAGTCTTGCTTAAGAATCTGCACAATGGAATATTACTCAGCAATAAAAAAACAAGGAAATCATAAAATTTGCAGGTAAATGGTGGGATCTGGAAAAGATCATCCTGAGTGAACTATCCCAGAAGCAGAAAGATGCACACGGCATATACTCACTCATATAGACATATAATATAGGATAAACCTACTAAAATCTGTACACCTAAAGAAATTAATCAAGAGGGAGGACTCTTGCTAAAATGCTCAATACCTATCCAGAAAAGCAAAGAAGATGGACATCAGAAGAAGGAGAAAAGAGGGAACAAGTCAGGTGCCTGACACAGAGGACCTCTGAAAGGCTCTGCCCTGCAAACTATCAATGCAGATACTGAGACTTATGGGCAACCTTTGGGCAGAGTGCAGGGAATCTTAGGAAAGAAGTGGGAAACAGTAAGATCTGGAGAGAACAGGAACTCCATAAGGAGAGCAACAGAACCAAAAAAATCTGAGCACAGGGGTCTTTCCTGAGACTGCTATTCCAACTAAGGACTATGCATGAAGATAACCTAAGACCCCTGCACAGATGTAGCCCATGGCAGTTCAGTATCCAAGTGGGTTCCATTGTAATAGGAACAGAGACTGTCTCTGACATGAACTGATTGGCCTGCTCTTTAATTACCTCCCCCTGAGAGGAAAGCAGCATTACCAGGCCACAGAAGAAGACAATGCAGCCACTCCTGATGAGACCTAATTGACTAGGATCAGAAGGAAGGAAAAGAAGTCCTCCCCTATCAGTGGACTTGGGGAGGGGCATGCAGGCAGAGGGTGAAGGAAGGGAGGGATTGGGATGGGAGGAGGGAGGGAACCACGGGGGGGGAGGGAATACAAAGTGAGTAAAGTGTAATTAATAAAGAAAAAAGAAAAAGAATCGCACCTGAGCCATGAGAGTTAAGCATCAACAAGATGTTTGACTTAAGGCACCAAGTGGCTGAAGCTGCCACTTACTGTGATGCGAAGATCGGGGAAAGGCACCATCTGGACAGGCATGGCCAGCCTCTGGGAATTTGCCTGCAGAATATAAGGGTATGAAAGTAAAGATATTCGAGGCAAAGCGATAGTGGTGCAAAATGGAATGGAACATTGGAATAATGATTTGGGAGAAATTAGGATGGTTGTTGTGGTGTGCTCATGTACAGGGCAGGTTTGCAACCCTAGTTTTATGTGCTCAGAGAACACACGTTTGTTCTATAATGTTAAGAAAGACAATTTCTTTCATTTATTTTTAGTGCTTTAACTAATTTTAAGTAATGTATTTATTAAACTGTCAATGAAAGGCCATTTGAAAAATGTCACTTCATAAATGTTGAACAAAATTAATCAAAACATCATTTTAATAAAGTTTGACTCTAAGTAAAACTGATAGGTCAGAATCTGGCACTTCCATCAGATCTTCCTTATCTTTATCTGAACCACTCCACCTTTAATCTCATATACCTTCTCTTAGACGATTAGAGGGAAGTGTAAGCAACCACCTGTGAAACATCCTGTCACTATTGTAGATTCTTTTCTTCTTTCTTTCTCTCTCTCTCTTTCTTTCTCTCTCTCTCTCTTTCTTTCTTTCTTTCTTTCTTTCTTTCTTTCTTTCTTTCTTTCTTTCTTTCTTTCTTTCTCATTCTTATTTATTTCGTCCAACATAATATTTTTATTAATTATTTTGGAAATTCATACAAAATACGTCAATTACCCTGGATTTCCATTTCTCTCTGATCTACCCTCCAACCTTTATACTCTTTTAACAAACACACAAACAAACACCCATCAAGTCCAGTTTCTATTGACTGTATACTCATTGGAGCACAGTTAAACACCCAGTAGTCAGCCCTTAAAGAAAACTAAGACACTCTCCACCTCTCACATCTAACACCTGCAACCCCACCACCCCACCAGAAGCCATTAACAATGAACAGCTACACCTCATCACCTTTATCACAGTTTTTAAGGACTCTTTTCAATACCTTCCTGTCTGGACTGTTTTGTTTTGATGGAGTGGGGGTGGGGAAGAAGAACTAGAGATGTGGAGATGGTGATAAACTCCGTTGAAGTCCGTGATGCCTGGCAGAGGACCAGGTTGATGTCCACAATCTGAGCTACCACCAAAAGCCATGCTAGAATCTGTGGTTCTGACATGAAGCCTTTAATGTCTCTCCTTCTCAGTTATGAGTCTGCTATCATTGATACCACTACAAAACAAGTTTCCTTGCAATAGCAGCTGGCAGCACCATAGATCATGGATTCTAGCATGCTTTGGGTGGTTGTGGAGATCACCCTGGTCCTCTGCTAGGCACCATGGACTTCAACACACTTTATCACCTTTCCACATCTCTAGTTCTTCTTATCTCCGCCAATTGCACCACTCTGTCCCACCATCTTTTTTTCCCAGTTCCATGAAACTACTTTCAAAGTTCTTCTGGAGTTATCACCATCTCTTATCTTATCTGAAGCTGTACTGTAGAGAAACAGTAATAAAAACTACATGGTACTGACATAGAAACAGACTGGTGGATGAATGAAATTGAATCAAAGACCCAGAAATGAACCCACACACCTACATACACTTAACTTTTGACAAAGTAGCCAAAACCATATGATGGAAAAAGTTAGTATCTTCAGAAAATGATACTGGTCTAACTGGATGTCTACATGTAGAAAAGTAGAAACATATTTATCACCCTACACAAAGCTAAAGTCCAAGTGGACCAAAGACCTCAACATAAAACCAGACACACTAAATCTGTTAGAAGAAAAAGTAGGGAAGAACCCTGAACTCACTGGCACAGAAGAAAACTTCCTGAACAGAAGACCAACAGCCCAGGTTCTAAGATCAGCAATTAATAAATGGGATCTGAAACTGAAAAACTTCTGTAGAGCAAAGGACACTCACTGTCAATAGGACAAAATGACATCCTACAGACTGGGAAAATATCTTCACCAACCCTATATCTGACAGAGGGCTAATATCCAAAATACATAAAGAACTCAAGAAATTAAACACCAACAAACAAAATAATCCAATTTAAAATGGGGTACAGAGATAAACTGAGAATTCTCAGCTGAGGAATATCAAATGGCCAAGAAGCACTTAAAGGAATTCTCAACGTCTTTAGTCATTAGGGAATGCAAATCAAAATTACTGTGGTTCCATCTTACACCTACCAGAATGGCTAATATCAAAACTCAAGTGACAGGACATGCTGACAAGGATGTGAAGAAAGGGGATCCCTCTTCCATTGCAAACTTATATAACCTCTTTGAAAATCAATGTGGTGCCTTCTCAGAAAATTGGGAACAGCTCTGCCTCAAGACGCAGTTAACTCTTGGGCACATGCCCAAAAGATGCTCTATCATACAACAAGGACATTTGCTCAACTATGTTCATAGCATCTTTACTTGTAATAACCAGAATCTGGAAACAACCTAGATGTCCATCAGCCAAGTAGTGGATAAAGAAATTGTACACTTACACAATGGAATACAACTCAGCTATAAAAAACAAACAAATAAACAAGGAAATCATGAAATTTGCTGGCAAATGGATGGAACCAGAAAAGATCATCCTGTGTGAGGTAACACAGACGCAGACACCATGGTATGTACTCACTTATAAGAAGATTTTAGCCATAAAGTACAGGATAGACATACTACAATTCACTCACGGACCCAAAGCAGATAAGTAACAGGAAGTCCCAGAGGAGGATGCTTAAGTCTCAATCAGAAGGGGAAGTAGAATAGACAATGGAAGTTGTTAAAGAGAGGGAACCAGGAAGGAAAAGGGAACCTGGAGAGAAATGAGGGTTAATCCCAGACCTAGGGCAAGCAGGATTAAGAGAACAGAGGGCCTACAGACAGAAGAGAAACTGTGGATGGGGACAGGACTGTAGGGATGGGAAAATCACCCGCAAAAACCACGACAGAAAATTTACCATGCTTACAAGATGTGAAGGGATGAAGATAGAGTGGAATGTCCAACCAAGGCTTGGCCCAACCTGAGGCCTAACTCATGGGAGAGAGGGCGAGCCCCTGACACTATTAATGCTATTCTGCTATATTCACAGACAGGAGCCTCGCTTATCTGTGAGAGTCCTAAATGGTAGCATCTACATAATTGAGACTATGTAGCACTTGGTGGAAAGCGTCATTTCTGTTGAGAAGGAATGAAGAATGCCACTATAATTTTAACTAATTTCATGGTGTGTTAAGTGTTACTTTAATCTTTCTGTCACAGCTATGTAGTGGAACAAATGGCTTGTTAGTTGACAGAATTAGACCATGATTAGAGAATATTTGGGGAGGTTAATTTGAAGATCATAAATGAAATGTACAGAAGCTAGGTGGCCAGAAATAAGAATGGCTTTGGCCTTGTTTTAGAAATAATTGCACAATCAAATGCTTTCTTTACCGTACACAAATGGTTCAAATCTAGACAGGCAGACGGGCAGACAGAGAGACAGATATCTTACTGTGTGTTTCTCTAGAGAAGTCTCACTAGTATACCATAGGAGGCAGGAAAAACTGATCACTCTGAAAGTCCATAACTTTTTGTTCTTACCCAGTTTTATCACTGTCAAGCCTTGAGTTACTGGACAATTCTTTCTAATATTTTTGCTTCTGTTTTCTTACTAGTTGGGGACATGCCTGTCTACTCAATTATTGTAGGCTTACATAATTAAAGGAAGGGAAAGGAAGCTTATAAAGATTAATCTGGAAAGACTGAACATACACAGTTCACCTCTAGAGAAAAAAAAAGGGCACTTACACATTAAACACACACACACACACACACACACACACACACACACCATGAGTAGCCTAGGTTATTTTAGTTTTCTGTAGCATTTTGTTTTCTTGTTACCCCCTCCCCCTTCTTAAAATTATTTATGATTTTGTTTGGGGTGAGATCCAATTTCAGCCCACCCCACCACCCACTACCTTATCCAAGGCTTATGATGGTTTAAATTTCTTTTTAGATCTAATCTTTTCCTTTTTACAGCAACATGGAAACTCCCCTACTACTTGGCTCACCTTCTTGACTTGCTGTGAACTGATAAGTTGGTCAGCAGCAATCCGAATACACTTCTTTTTGAAATTGATGTTCCCATTTAAGGATACTGCTTGATGTGATGGGCAAGTCCTTCTTGGCAGCTTGATTAAATCTGGAATTAATTAACACCCGAGTGGCTAAGTTTACCCATGAGGGACTTCTTTCATAGTTAAATCATTTGAAGTGGGAAGACCCACTTCTAACTCAAATCTTTGAGGTGAGAAGATCCACCTTTAATCTAGATCTTATGAGGTGGGAAGAGTCACCTTTAATTTGATCCACACCTTCTGTTGGCAGCCAAAATAAAGACATGGAGGAGGGAAACTTGCTCTCTCTTTGCCTGCTTGCTTTCAGTAACAAGCCCATTCCTTCACTGACATTAAAGCTTCTATTTCTTCAGGATTCTACCATATACTGAAGACCAGCTGAAACATGCAGTCTTGTGGGATGAACAATTACTGGATTTTTGGAACATCCTTTGGTAAACAGCCATTGCTTTACTAGCTGAAACAAGGCTCTCTCTCTCTCTCTATGTATATATACATATAAGTCTACATACATACATGCATGTAGATTACATAGATTATATATACATATATATGGATCTATTAGAATAATATATGTACACACACTCACATATACATTTTCTGGCTCTCCCCAAATAGAATCTCTTTTAGTTTTTGAACCTTCATGTGCTTAAAAAAACAAAACAAAACAAAACAAAACAAAACAAAACCACAAAACATTTACTGTGTGTTAGTGCACAGTCATATGCACCAGCATGCATACACATATACAAATGTGCATTCAAATACCATATTGTGTGTGGAGATCATAGGACAACTTCCATGATGTTGGAGCCAGGGATGGAACTCGGGTCATCATGCTTGGCTTGCACAGAAGAAGAAAAAATGAAGAAAGAGAAGAGAGAATGATGCTGTAAATTGTACTCTGATCTAAAAGTTCACAGGGGAGCAGGGAGACATCTGCTCTCTTTAAAGAGCTTGTCTCCCTCCTCCCTGTGACCTTTTAGGTGAATTTCATTACACATTCACTCTCGAAATACAATCATTTGTAAGCATATCTTACTTCTACAATTAGGACAGGAACAAACGTGTCAGTGTCAGATTATCTAAATCACTTCAGACACTCATGGATACTCGACAGATCAAATTGAGTGGATAGATGGGGGGCTGTCGGTTTTTTCTCAAAGTGGTGGAGATGGTAAGGATGGCGCCATTAGCATAAATACATTTTGCTCTGATTTATTTTCTAATGTCTTGCCTTAAAAGAAGAGATGAAACGTCCCTTCTCTTTTACATTTCCTTTTTATTGTGAGGGAAAAGACAAAGATCCCTGGGTTTATTTTCCTTTTGATGTTGTGGAGAGCAAGTTCAAGGGACTTTTCTTTCAGTTTTGTCTAGCTGCTTTCAGAAAAATCCCTGAGTTTCTCTTGGTCCAAGATTACAGTAGAAAGGAGGAATTAAGGACATCGAGAAATTAGGAAATCCATTCTGCATTCCTGACTTGACAAGCCAGTGTCTGGGGCTTAATGAAGAGTCACCAGTAAAGCAACAGTGGAACACCTGGCAGAGGAGCTAACTATTTGTTCTCCGTAAAACACATTGCATTGAGGTGCAATTAATATCTACACAGCGCTCACTGGTTGTTCATTACCCCCAGCAGATGGTCAGTGGCTTCTGTTGAGGGAGTTGTGGCTCACAGGGAAGATCTTACTGGGAGTTTAGATAGTGCAGGGCTGCAGAACACCTCTTCCCGTAGACTCCTCCCTTCCCATCCTTCACACGTCTGCCATCTTGAAAGGAGCAACAAAAGAATGAATTTAGAAGCCAGATCCTCTAAGGCTGTGTGCCCTCTGCTTCACAGCCACTTTCCCCCTGAGCCTTTGGTTGGTACTTTTATCTAGCCATGAATACAAAGAGCAGTGTGTGTGTGTGTGTGTGTGTGTGTGTGTGTGTGTGTGTGTGTTGGGGAATGGAGGGATCTGTGCCCTGGAAGGAGAAAATAATTATGTTAAAAGGATTACCTTCAGGCTCACTGTCTAAAAATCCTACTTAAAAACAAACAAACAAACAAACGAACGAACAAACAAAACAATCAAGGTAGTGCAACAGGGTTCTTTATAGCATTTTCACACCTGCTTTGATTTGATTCTCTCTCTCCTTTTCCCACCACCCTGCCTCCTTCCAAGCCTGTTACCTCCTGCCCCAAATTTGACTCTTTCCCTTTCATGTTATATGTGTTGTGATACCCTCCCAAACAGCATTCTTTGCTTGTTTGTTTGCTTTTGTTTTTCGTGACAGGGTTTCTCTGTGTAGACCAGGCTGTTCTGGAATTCACAACGATCCCCCTGCCTCTGCCTCCCTAAGTGCTGGGATCACAGATGTGTACCTACCTATCAAACAGCATACCTTAAAGTCCAGTTTCTCTTTCTTCTTGTTTCATGGCCAGTACCCCACTCCTACATAATATCAATAGTAATATATGTATTTTTTTGGAAACAGGGTTTCTCTGAAGCCTTGGTTATTCTGGACTGGCTTTGAAGACCAGGCTGGCTTCTATCCACCTGCCTCTACCTCCTTGAGTCTGGGATTGAAAGTGTGATCCCTCCTGGCTAGCAATATTTTTTTCTTTTTTAAATTTTTATTTATTTATTATTTATTTCAATTTATTCACTATGTATCCCAGCTGTAGCCCCCTCCCTCATCTCTTCCCAATCCCCTTCCCTTCCTCTTCTCTCCCTATTCCTCTCCCCTAGTCCACTGATAGGAGAGGTCCTCCCCTTCTCTCCAACCTATCAGGTCTCCTCAGGACTGGCTGCATAAACATACTAAAATCCACAGTCCTAATAAAAAGCTAAATAACAATGAGGACCCTAGGGAAGATGCTTAATCCTCATTCAGAAAGGCAAACAGGATAGACATCGGAAATGGGAGAAGACGAGGAACAGGACAGGAGCCTTCCTCAGAGGACCTCTGAATGACTCAATAAAATTCTTAATGAACATTTCTGAGTGTATAACCAGCTGTAAGAGAAAAACAGTTTTTTTTTTACATGTAGCCTTATACATATGAGAGGTATTATGTCCATACCCCCCTAAGAACCTAGAGTATCTTTGTGAAATGAGTGTGTGTGTGTGTGTGTGTGTGTGTGTGTAAATTTATGTATGTATCAAACACTACTCATCTTCATTAAATGGAGGCACCATTTTGAACCACAGAGGACCCTCATCTCCTTATTCATCTTATTTTAGAGTCAGGATTTCGCTATGCAGCTTCAGCTCTCCTGGAGTTCACCGTGGAAAGCAGGGTGGCCTTGAACTCTCAGAGCTCTGCCTACCTCTGCCTCCCTGGCTGCTGCAGTTAAAGGCATGTGCCACTACACCCAGTAAACATTCCCTTCTTATTGATCATTCAATTAGCCACCAACATTGCAGATTGTCACTCTTTCTTCCATTGGCTACAGTAACAGCAGCACTTGTTAACTTGTTGTCTTGCTTTTTATGGGAAAATTTCTCAGTTTGTTTACTTCTTTGCCAAGATGTCTCAGGTCAGGTCATTTTGTTTCTTGAGAAAATGGCCCTTTTTTTGTTTTTGTTTTGTTGTTTTTCTTTTTGGATCACTTCAGGGAATTTAATTTAGTTTGATGAGGTAGTTTAATGCTGTAGTATACTACAGAAAAAAATTTCTCAAAACTTAGGCTCACAGTAATTTTGGAACAAAATATTATAACCAATGAATTATTTCAAACTCATATTTTCCCCAAGTATTTCTCAAATACCATGAAGAATGATTATTGTTTTAATGGTAATAACATAAATTATTTTTCTTTTCACCCTTTCTTATATAAAATAATTGCTTTAGACTAAGACAACATTATTGGCTTCCTCACCTTGACCAAATAACTAAATAGACTTTTTCAGACCATAGGTCCTAGACTTGAATTCTAGACTGGTGGATCAATGGAATTGAATAGAAGACCAGAAATAAACCCACACATTTATGGAATTCTAAAACATTTACTTAAGACAACAATTTTCATAATTATGTGTTATTTTTCTGCTTTTTTCAAATGTCTATATATAAAGCTTTCTACCAGATTTACATCCTGGGATGTCCTTCTTTGGGAACTAGGGTCATCCCTTTTATAGGCAATTCTCAAAAAGGACATCTGTCCGAGGCTTTGTGGGAGAACAGGAGCCTAAGTGGTGGACACTGTCTTTAAGGTGTGCCATTATTTCCAGCTATGAAGGCACAAGAAAGGTTACTGGAGGTGAGGTAAATAGGCAAATACATGGTCTAAACCTCTTCCTCTGACCTGCAGGCTTTGATGCTGCAGCCTTGAACTCAGAATGAAGTGAAACCCTCATCTCCTTTTGGAGGACATCTTGACTGAAGATAGCTTTACACACTCAGCTTCGTTCAGTCCATTTTCTGCATCCACTCTCATGCTTTCCTGTTCTTACTTCCTCTTAATCTCTTAACCTCCAATAGCTTCTTAGCTCCAGGGTTTTGACTTTTATTCTTTATGTTTTTTTTTTTTTTCATTGGAAAAGTACTAAAATAATCCCTGTTGGGTGGGAAAGACACAGAATGGGTTGTGCTAGCATTCTCTTTAGTGAGCAGGGGAGTGAGGGTCTGGGCACACTGATATGATGGTACTTATTTGTGCCTTCATTTGTAAAGCTGTCCAGCTGAGCACACTCTTGTCAGAGGCTTTTGGTTCAGACTCGAAGGAAGGAAAGACAGTTTTCCAATAGCCTTCATAACTTGATGGCTGGTTGACGAAAGAGCATAAATTGCTGCCTTACTGGTCCCCGTTTTCACAAATACACATTTTCCATAAAAACAAACAGGCAAACAAAGATCAAAAGCAGCAATCACGGTCATGTTTACATACAGTTTTTTTTTAGGTGGCTTCTAACTTGGAGCATTTAGTAGCTTCATCTCAGATCCTATTGTAGATACATTTCTCAGGTTGATATCTAAGATTGCCTATAACCTATTACATCATTGGCCTTCATACACTTTTTGTTCAGTGTGGTCTCTTATTGCTTCTTGAACATGCTCTGTAAATTCATCCCTTCCAAGAGGTAATGTTTGTCCTAGAATACTGTTTTCATCTTTTCAGTTCTTCCAAGAGGATGCCAGGCTGCAACAGCTTTGGACATCTTCTGAACCCTCCTTATGTGCATAAACATATGGGAGAATTACGTAAGAAGTTTGAATTAGTTCAACATTATTTATGTTGCTGTTGCTGTGGATGATTCTTCTTATGAGGGAGCTTCCCCATAATGAAAGCACTGGAACCTTTCATTTTATAATGTAAATTTTCAAATAAAATACTTCTGTCAAGTATGGTGAACGTATCTGTCTAGTTAACTGAGGGTTTCAGAACGCGCTTCAAGCCATTGTTTATTCCGGATCATATTATGAATGTCAGTCCGCTGACTATATATGCCAGCGAGTAGGACTTTCACCATGACAACACGTTTAATTTGAGCTCATATTTTTCTCCAGTTTCTTTTCTTGAAAATGGGTGCTCCCGTGTTACTTTCTTCAGATCCATATTCATGATTATATCATTAAACTGAGCTGTCCAGTCTCTCTATCACAACTCTTTTGGGTGAAATGGAACCTTCCTGGATGGTAGAAAGGACATTATAAAATGATAAAGGCATCACATCATCTTAAATTCTACAGCCTTGCGACTCTGTCTGTATCAGGAAAATTATTCCAGTCATCTCTGGTTGTTCTTTTCTGCTCTGGACAACTAGCTGGAGAATTTTGGGTTGTAAGAACATTTTATTTGTCAACATCACTGATTTCTACATCACTAAGTTCTCTGTCTTAATTAATATTCAGTTGGATATTACTCCGACTGGATATCACTCACTATAAAATTACCTTATTTTACATTGTGTTAAATCTTTCTTCTGTGTGGTAAGAACATAAAAATATCTATGTTTCTCTTACAAAAGTTATATTTTACCCAGTATGCTTTCCAAAAACCAAGACATTCTTTTTTTAATTCTTTATTAATTACACTTTATTCACTTTGTATCCCCCTCCCCCCCGTGGTTCCCTTCCTCCTCCCGTCCCAATCCCTCCCTTCCTCCACCCTCTGCATGCATGCCCCTCCCCAAGTCCACTGCTAGGGGAGGTCTTCTTTTCATTCCTTCTGATCCTAGTCAATTAGGTCTCATCAGGAGTGGCTGCATTGTCTTCCTCTGTGGCCTGGTAATGCTGCTTCCCCCTCAGGGGGAGGTAATTAAAGAGCAGGCTAATCAGTTCATGTCAGAGACAGTCCCTGTTTTTATTACAATGGAACCCTCTTGGATACTGAACTACCATGGGCTACATCTGTGCAGGGATCTTAGGTTATCTCCATGCATAGGCCTTGGTTGGAATAGCAGTTTCAGGAAAGACCCCTGTGCTCAGATTTTTTGGTTCTGTTGCTCTCCTTGTGGAGTTCCTGTCTTCTCCAGATCTTAATTTTTCCCCCTTCTTTCCTAAGATTCCCTGCACTCTGCCCAAAGGTTGCCCATAAGTCTCAGCATCTGCATTGATAGTTTGCAGGGCGGAGCCTTTCAGAGGCCCTCTGTGTCAGGCTCCTGACTTGTTCCCTCTTTTCTCCTTCTTCTGATGTCCATCCTCTTTGCCTTTCTGGATAGGAATTGAGCTTTTTAGCAAGAGTCTTCCCTCTTGATTAGTTTCTTTAGGTGTACAGATTTTAGTAGGTTTATCCTATATTATATGTCTATATGAGTGAGTATATACCGTGTGCATCTTTCTGCTTCTGGGATAGCTCACTCAGGATGATCTTTTCCAGATCCTACCATTTACCTGCAAATTTCATGATTTCCTTGTTTTTTTATTGCTGAGTAATATTCCATTGTGTAGATATACCACAATTTGTGCATTCATTCCTCCACTGAGGGGCATCTGGGCTGTTTCCAGCTTCTGAGTATTACAAATAAGGCTGCTACACACATGGTTGAGCAAATGTCCTTATTGTGTACTTGAGATTCTTTTGGGTATATGCCTAGGAGTGGTATAGCTGGATCTTGAGGAAGCGCTATTCCTAGTTTTCTGAGGAAGCGCCAGATTGCTTTCCAGAGTGGTTGTACAAGTTTACATTCCCACCAGCAGTGGAGAAGGGTTTCCCTTTCTCCACAACCTCTCCAGCATGTGTTGTCTCTTGAGTTTTTGATCTTAGCCATTCTGATGGGTATAAGGTGAAATGTTAGGTTCACTTTGATTTGCATTTCCCTGATGGCATGAGGTTGAACATTTCTTTAGGTGTTTCTCTGCCATTTGATATTCCTCTATTGAGGATTCTTTGTTTAATCCCCATAATTATATATTTTCTGTTGTTTATTATTTTACAGATATATTAAAGAAAGCTTATGAGAGAGAGAGGGACATAAAGTGAAAAAGGGAGAGGAGGAGGAAGAGAAGAAGGGAAGGATCGAGAAGAGAAACAAGAGTTAAAATTTCAAATTTTAGTCATGTGACCCACGGCTAATGTACAATGTAGCTATGAGAGAAATGTGCTAGACTTCAAGAAGCTCCTGGTCTACTTACAGTGGATCAAGTAGCTGTCACAGTCAGCAGGTCAGGGTCTGGACACTCAGTTTCACCTTGCAGCTTCCAGCTGCCTGAGAGTATTAGAGTAGATTTAATTTTGTCAGGAAAGCATTTCAGGGTGAGTCAGTGTGAAGGAAAGAGTTGGCATTTATTATGTGGGGACTGTTATCATAGACTTAATCATGGTGAAATAGCTGGAAGAATGCTGGCAAAAGATAGTACACAACCCAAGTGTGGGTATAGGCATCTCAAGGAGTTTTCTTTATGTGTTTAACCATAGCCATGGTTAAACATGACTGGGTAGCTTTCACATTCTGTCTCAAAGCATTGCTAAGAAAACTCATTTTCTCCTTTTCTACTCTTTTCTTCTTAAATGAGAGTATATGTTGTTTCTGAAAATGCCTTGGTGAGGAATTGCAATCAAACAATGTAAAACCATGGGTTGCAGGGTTATACAAGGCTGCTAAGACATGTGTTATTGTAAAGGGGTTTCCTATGAGGGTCCTAGGAAACTAGGTTTATTATTGGAAATGGAGCATGGTTATGCTTAGGTCTTAAGCATGATTCATTGTTCTATGACACAGGAATAATTTCTCAGTGTAGCAAACTTCATCAAGTGTTAATTGTCCTGGAAGTCTTGACTGTCAGCTGGTGAGATACATCGGTCAGATGCCAAGGTGAAAGGCTTCTTTACTTTCCCACATCCCCTCACCAGTCTTCCCTGACTTTCTAGCTTGTTTCACAGCTCCGTGATCGAAATGTGGTGTAAAAATGTATCAGAGGGGTCAAACTTAAAAGGACAGTGATAATGTGTGTATGTGTGCACAAAACAAAGGCACACGAAAACCATTAGTGATTGTGAAGATACATCTTCTTAGTATGTGTAAAATCTGGAAACTGATAAGTATTGAAAGAAGATTGCAAAAAAAAAAAAAAAAAGCCACAGTTGGCAGAAAGGAGTTGCTACAAAATATATTCAGGGAATGGGTGGGGTATCAGTGGGGACTGGTACTGTACATCAAGGTTGGCCTTTGATGCCTTGCAAAGATGAGATCTTAAAAATGGTTCTGGTACAGGGGTTCTAGCTTATCTCCATTCTTCAGTTGAGGGGCATCTGGGTTGTTTCCAGCTTCTAGCTATTGCAAATAAAGCTGCTACAAACATGGTTGAGCAAATGTCCTTACTTGAGCCTCTTTTGGATATATGCCTAGGAGTGGTATGGCTGGATCTTGAGGAAGTGCTATTCCTAGTTGTCTGAGAAAGCGCCAGATTGCTTTCCAGGGTGGTTGTACGAGTTTACATTCCCACCAGCAGTAAAAGGTGAAATCTCAGGGTTGTTTTGATTTGCATTTCCATGATGGCTAATGAGGTTGAGCATTTCTTTAAGTGTTTTGCACCGGGTCTTTCCTGAGACTCATACTCCAGCCAAGTACCATGCATGGAGATAACCTAGAACTCCTGTACAGAGGTAGCCCATGGCAGTTCAGTGTCCAAGCGGGTTCCATAGTAATAGGAAGAGGGACTGCTTCTGACATAAACTGATTGGCCTGCTCTTTGATCAGCTCCCCCTAAGGGGGTAGCAGCCTTACCAGGGCACAGAAGATGACAATGCAGCCACTCCTGATGAGATGTGATAGACTAAGATCAGAAGGAAGGAAAGGGGGACCTCCCCTATCAGTGGACTTGGGGAGGGGTATGCGTGAAGAAGGGGGACGGAAGGTGGGATTAGGAGGGGAGAAGGGAGAGGTTTATGGGGGGATACAAAGTGAGTAAAGTGTAATTAATAAAAGTTAAAAAAATGGTTATGGTAGACTTGGCTTGATTGTGAAAAATAATTGGATGCAATGCAATAATAAACTTGGTGAGGGAAAGCTGGATCAGCATGTAGGGTTTTCTACATAAAAGGCTGTTATTAAGTTGCTCTTGAGAATGATGTCCCAGGGAGAATTTATTCATTTTCTCCTCAGTGGAGAATGTGGGTTGCCTTGATGTACATTTAATTCAAAGCCCTGTTTCTGCTCTGAATGTCCACCCTGTAAAATAATCTTTAGGGACAGTTCACCTCTGCTGTAAGGACCTCTTCCTGGGATTTTAATTAAAGGTATTGCATGTATTTACAGAGAAGATTGTCTTGAGTTACTGATTACAATTTCTTTTCCATAACAAATAGTTTTATAATTTTTAAAATCTAATTTAAAAGATGAGAATGCATATATATGTGTGTATATGTGTATTATATGTGTATATGTGTGTGTCCTAAAGTTTGATATTGGCCAAGTAATCACTTTAAAAATTTATTTCTTTAAAAGAAATCATGAAAATCACCTACTTGATTGACATGTTGGCCTAACCTAGGGAAAATGTTTAATCTCTTGTAAGGAAAAAAAATCTGATATTTAAAAATCAAAGAAGTTTCCTTCAGTTTCTTCTTCACTTTTATTCTCTGTGTTTGCCTCTTGTCTTCTTGTGATGAAGGAAGGATTATGTTCTTTCTAGAGAAGACACAAAAGTATAACTATCCTGGCTTTAGGTTCTCATGGACAGAGTAATACAACTTAGCATGAGTCCAAGAATCTGAGAAGGGCCAGTCGGAGGGGAGGAGTGAGAAGCCTGCAGGACAGTTTTGAGGTATCCTGAGTTCACACTGGAAACACACTCTCAAAATATTTTGATGCAATTAAAAAATGTTAGATACTGAAACCTTTACATTCACTAACATACACAGAATCAAACATTTAGGAACATGCAAGGGGCCCTTTACAAACTGAAAGTAAAAAACATTTTATCCAGTGGAATTTATTCATAATCAAGCTTCCCATTTGTAATAAACTTTTTGATGTGACGATCAAATGTTCTCTTTGACTTTAATCAGTCCTGGTTCTATTGACGCCTCGTATGTGTGGACAGCATAAAGTTTACATTGATTTATGTCAGTTTAAACTTTAACCATGACTTTTATTGTTTCTGAGCTAAAATCTGAAGACAGATTATGTGCCAGTGCAAAACCATCCATCTCTGTTTAAGATGTATCGAAAAGACATCTCATCATATCTGTTCAGCCAGACATGCCATGCTGCATTGTTTGCAAACAAGAATTCTAATTCATATCATAATGTAAATTTGTAGCATGTTATAATTTCCTACTTTGCAAAATAAAAATTTCCTTGAAAGCGATGCATTCACACCTTATTTTTGTCTTTTATAAATATTCACTAAAAGATATATTTGTGCTCAAAGATCATCTGTAGTCCTTTGCACATGTCATATAAAGACATTTCTAAAATTTATATTTTCAATGATGATCTCCAATTTTATCTCCACACTTTTGGGTTCCAGATTCACCCATCAATTTACTCCTTGATAACTTGATTTGAAGGTCTAATGAGGAATTTTAAACTTAATCTTCCTAAATATAACTATAGACTATTTTCTTCTACCATAGTCCCAAAGTAACATCTTCCAAGCAACTGAATCTCAGTAAATTTTACCAGCTAGTAAAATGGGAAAAGGGATCAAGACATTATTTTTACTCTAAGTATTGCATCTGTCAACCAAACTCTTCCCCTTGTGCCAAATAACTATTTTTCCAATCTGGCCGCCAGATTATTTCCTTTGTTACAAAATTTTTGCCCAGGTTCTACTACTGTGCTCTCACATGTGACAGTTGAGCTTTCCCATTAGGGAAAATCATCATTCTGAGTAACAGCCAGACCTGTTTTGCCTCTTCCCCACCACATAGCTAAACATACCCCATCATCACACTTCCATCTTGATAGAAGTAGCCCTCATTATAGTCCTGGATGACACTTTTTTTCTAGTCTCCTTTTCAGCTGGAAGGAAATGTTGAAGGCTCGTAAGTCAAAAAGGGGCAGTGTTCTTTATTGCCTCTGTGGAACAAACTCCCACCTCGACCAGTTCATACTGGAGTACAGCCATAGTTTTAAAAGTTACATGTTTATACCTTACATAATCCATATCCATATTTCCCTTTTCATTTGGCCTCATATACACTGTTTCTTTCTACTTAAACATATTTTTTATTTATTCACTTTACATCCCTGTTGCAACCCCTCCCTCCTATCCTCTTGGTCCCACCCTCCCACGGTCTTTCTACTTTCCTCCCTCTCCTCCTCAAAAATGAGGAACACTCCCCTTACCCCCAATCCTCCCAGGCACATCAAGTCACATCAGGACTAAATGCATCCTCTTTTCTTGAGGCCAGACAAAGCAGCTGAGATAGAGACAAGTAATCCAAAGGCAGGCAACAGAGTGCCTGCTCTAATTGCCAGGGGACCCTCATAAAGACTAAGCCTCCTATCAGCTATATATGTTTAGGAGACCTAGGTCCACTCCATGCTGTACACTTAACTTTTTCACCAAACCTTCTTTATTTGGGATTTTTAAACCCATTTACCTCCTTTCTAAACCCCAACCTTAGTTAGGAGATTAGTATGGAAAAGGGCTGTAGACCTCTTTTATCTACTTCATGCTGATTAGGGCTGATGAGTCTTTAGGGGATTATCAAACTCAGTCCAGGATACCAGAAGTTCAGGCCAAAGGCCAACACCAAGCAGCAACAGAAACAGCACAACAAGCCAGCGAAAGCCACAAGACTCAGTTGGATTACCCCGAGAAGTTCTCTGGAATGTTTCTCTTTGCAAAGTCAATTGTCAGTACAGCAATGTTGATCCAAAAGCCTCACTGTATGTGGGCCTTTATGTATCTCCTCTCCTCAGAGTCCACCCATGGATGTTCTCAGGTTGCCAAAGTCACACCACCCCTCACAAGAGAGCTCATAGCAAAACATCATACTCCAGCAAAACATCACATCACATGACAAAACTGAGTCTTCTAAGAAACCAGAAACTTCGTTTCACCATGCATGCTCTTTAGTTGGTAGTTCAGTCTCTGTAAGGCCCCATGGCTATTGGGTAGCTGACTCTGTTGGTTCTCATGTGGAGTTCTTGTCCCCTCTGGGTCCCCCTATACCTAATTCAACTCTTCCATAGGAATCACCTAATGTTTGGCTGTAGTTCTCTGCATCTGTTTTGATTAGTTGCTGGATGGAGCCTCTCAGAAGACAATTATCCTAGGCTCCTGTCTGCAAAAATAGCAGAATATGGTTAATACCATATTCTGGGGTTGTCTTGAAGGGAATCTTACATACACACAGTGTGACCACCAACATCAGGGTTACAGGAATCAACAATCATTTGTCACTAATATTGCTCAGCAATAAAAAAAAAAACAAAAAACAGGATCCATCATTCTCCTCCATACAAGAAACACACCTCAGCAACAAAGATAGACAATACCTCAGAGTACAGGGTTAGAAAAAGGTTTTACAGGCAAACAGACCCAAGAAACAAGCAGGAGTAGCCATTCTAATATCTAATAAAATAAACTTTCAACCAAAATTAATCAAAAGAGATAGGGAAGGACAGTTCATACTTTTTTTAAAAAATTACTTATTTATTTTTATTTTATTTTCATTGGTGTGGAATACCCTGGAACTGTTACAGACAGTTGTGAGCTGCCATGTGGGTGCTGGGAATTGAACCAGAGCCCTCTGGAAGAGCAGCTGGTGCTCTTAACCACTGAGCCATCTCTCCAGCCCCCATATAGTTCATACTTATCAAAGGAAAAGCCCACCAAGACAATGTCTCATTTCTGAACTGTAATGCCCCAAATATAAGGGTGCCCCATGTTTCTTGTAAAAGAAAAATTACTAACGCCTAAATCACACATTGAATCCCACACATTAATAGTGGAAATCTTCAGCACCCCACTCTCACCAATGCACAGGTCACCAGTACAGAAACTAAACAGAGAAATAACGAAACTAACCGATGTTATGAATCAAGTGGACCTAAAAGATATCTGCAGAAAGTTTCTTTCTACTTTAAGTTCAGAAAATTACAACCTTTACCCCTGGCATCCTTTCCTTGAACTCACCTCCAACCCAGATATAAACAGGAGTACTTTTTCCCAGTAATCAGGTATCTATCAATGCAAATGCCACTTTTCCAGAGAAGCCTTTTCCAAATTTCCTTTCTAAAATAGACACTCTGCAAATTACTTGCTACAGTACTGAATAAATTTTACAGTACTAAATAAATTTTCTTGGCAACTATTAGTATCTGGAATTATATTTTGTTGTTATGTCTGTCTCACTTTATAGTCCTGGTTGGCTTTGAACTCATGCCTTGGCTTGGCAAGTGTTACAATTACAAATGGATGCTACCACAGGTGGCATTGGAATTCTCACATTTATCTTTAAAAATTGTTTTTAACTATTTGACTAGTATACACACACAAACACACACAGGTATGTGTATATGTGCATATGCATATATGTGTAGATATATATGTATGTATATATATGCATATATAAATATACACACATATGTATACGTTTATATGAACCATGGCATTTCTAATATCTCTGTAAATTGAATATAAGTAAAGTGCTGTGCAAAGCCACGAGATTCTGAGGCAGAAAATATTGTATAATTCTAGTTTTGAACTTATTAGACAATTTTAATGACTTAGTCTTCCTGAGGCTGCTTTTCCACATTAAATGGTATACTGTGTGACCATATGTAATCTCATGAGATATAATGTGTATGGATTTGTACCACAAAGCATACGGAATTAATATCATATGAAAGCTGAGGCCACAGAGCACTGTCAGGGCATTGACAAAGTACCTTTCATATAGACAGCTTCTAGTGTCTAAATATATTTTGGGTAAACTAACGATAAATGCTGTATCTATTAATCAGGCATGCTAAATCATCAAAGCACAAGATTTTGTGTGGTGTATGTACCATTCTTTCTTGATTACCTCCATTTCTCAGGGCTTCATAATAAAGGACTGCTAGCTATTCAGCATGTGGTTTGATAGCTGCTCTTCTTTATAAACAGTTGCTGTTTTCTTGGGGCTGCATGATTAAAAGGTCAATGTGATGGGCGAGGATTTGAATTTCTGTTCCGAGACCATGGTAAAAATATTTCACAGTGGCACCATTTAGTGCTGCTCTGACAGACCCATACTCAAACTGTATTTCATTGACCCTGAATCCTCCCAAACTCACCAAACAGGGAACAGTCTTGTTGGAGTACTGTTTCAGTTGTTCATAAGCAAGTCTCACAACCAAATAGTTACCAGTGCTCGCTTACCCAAAACACAACAGTCATCATATCAAATAGCACACATACATTGCTTACGAATTTTTGTGAGAAATGCTTTCTGGGAGGGAAGGCATTTTTACTGTTTTATATTTCTATTAGAAAAGAGGAAAAACTCCCCCCTGAACACACCTTAGTGGGAAGATGAGTTTTAACTGGTTGTTATCATGGCTGCTGGTTCTGCCATGGAGTGTGCAATAAAGAGATCAGATGTCTCTTCCTTCTGAGAGGTGTTTTGTTTTTACCCTCAGATGAAGTCTGGGTTGTAGGGATTACTCCCCGAGTCTCCATCATCAAGACTAAGGGAACATTCTAGCTCCGGACTTGGGGCCCAAGGGGCCTGGAAAGCTCAGATATTTCTCTTATCAACAGAGGGCTGAAATGTGAGGTGAGAAGTATCACAATTGGATTTCTGAAAGCAGCGTCCCAGGGGAAGAGATGAGAGCAGAGTATTTTCCATTTCCTGTTGTGCCTAAACATCCATCAGTTGCTCATTAAAAATAATCAAAGTCAGCGCATCCCCGAGACAAGATTTTTTCTAATTTTGGCAAGGTCTTCAGACAAAGTAGCTTTTATTCACCGTTATGCAAGTTTTCACAAAGCAAGCATTAACAGCTTCGCCCCACTTTGTAATATCCACAAAAGAAAATTTTCTTGATATTTGTTAATGAAATCTACAAATCAAGCCACGTTTGAATAGAGACCTAGGAGAGCACTTCTATTAATGTTTTATGGTACTTATATAAAAGAACATAAAGGAACATGAGGGATTTTTTTGAGTGTGTCAGGATGAAACTGAAATGCATTATTGCTCACCAATGAGAGTATTCAGGAGTTTTCCCCCACAAATTGCATTCTGACTAACTTAATACTCTGTTAAGAGGTCTCTTTACCTTGTGGATTTGTATTATCAGCCAACTTTATGGTACTAAGTATATTGCATTTATATGTCTTGTGGGGCCTGATCCAGCTTTTTAAATTTGTACTTAATTAAACACTAGTGCTTCGTTGAACCTGCAAACCCGGGAGGGAAGAAGAATATAAGATCACATGAGCCATTGCTGTGAATATAATTTGGGTTAATTTTAAGCAGGTATTTATGCTTGGGGGTGAGTGAAAAAAGGATCCCCGGTCAGGGCCAACCTGACCTTTTCTTCCATGCATACGTAACGGTTTCTACTGCTTTAAGAAAACAACTTTCATCAAGAAATAAAGTACAATAAATTGAAGTGGTCTCAGTCTCACTTGTGATGATAAGTCAGTCCAATAGAAACTTTGGAAACTATTGTATAATGTTCATGGTCAGAGCATTTATGCAGTAAGGTAGATGAATGATTAAAATTAAAGATGTACTCTTCATATTCTCATCTATACCTGGAGTTTAGCACTCTTGAATTTTTCTTGCTATGTAAAACACCGTATGCATGAACTTATGCATATGAAGATATCCTTATGTATCAACAGGAAGACATGATCTAAAAATTACTCATGAAAAGAACTATCTCATTGATGTTAAATTTAGTTTGAGTGGAAGGTTTCCTTAGTAATGAATACAGCTTTAGGTCAGTATTTTCGATGGCTGTATGTTAATTCCATTGTATGAATGGATCAAAATTTATCACTCTATTTGTTAACGTGTAATTTGCTTTTATTTTCCATTATTATAAATTATGCTGCCTCAAATATTCACATAAATGTTTATTGAATATATGAGCTAACTAAATCTCCAGAGATTGAATTTCTGGGTCAAAGGTATGGTCCATTGATTATTTGATGATTTAACAATTTGTTGTATGATAGATTCCAAGTTTACAATCCTGTTTACAATTCCCCACCTCAATATTGTCTCACAGTGATTTTTTTCCTCAAAATTTAATCAAATCATTTTTCATTTCTCATTATATATTGTAGCAAACTTAGAACCCTGTGCTGGTGTGATCTGCCTGGAGAAATTTTAAGAAGTAAGTGATTGGAAATGAAAACAATATTATTTTTATCATGTGCCCACATGTGAAGTTAGTCTGTCTAGAAGATTTGAAACCTGAATTTAACAGTTTATCTCTGAGGCCAGTTTAAGTGTATGAACTTGAGTTAGCTGGACTTAATTAAGTATGGCAGTTTGGCTGGAGCCATCTGGATATACCTTAATCTGTCTTTGGTTCGATTCAGCGAAGGTTTCCTAATGTTCATTATGACTTTTCTTCTCATCAGAGGAAAGTGTGAACTCAGTCCTCACTGTTACAAATGGGGTATGATTTCCCACATTTGGGGAAACTGCAGGGGTCAACGCATTCAGAGAAGAGTTGATAAGCCTTACCCTGAGAAAACTACCTTCCTGATGATGCCATCTCCCCTGTTAGGGTTTTTTAGTTCTTGCCGAGTCAATTTATTTTTCTTTATTATTTTTCTTATATATCTGCTGTAGAGGAAATAATGGGTTACTGTAGCTATTAATGCTTTGTATGTTTTTAGTCTTTTCTTGCCAGTGGTTTACGAAATGAGGAAAACACTATGCCAAAGCTGTGAAATGAGAAAGGCTTCACAAATATGTTTTATCTCTGATTTTATTATTCGTAATTAGGCATAACATGTTCTCAAAACTAGGCAGTATTGATTGTACCTTTCTGCAGTGGAAGTTGGTTTCTCGATGGACACAGTCCTAAAGCTATTCTTTCTCCCGGGCACTTTGTAGCCTTTGACTTTTATTATTACTTTTGTTTGTATTTGTAGGTTTTATTTAATTATTGAAAAAAGAGCAGTAAATCTCATCATGTCTTCTCCTTCTCAAAATTTTCATTGAATTGTAGCAGAGTACATATAAGGTGTTTTCCTTTTAAACCAAATTGAGTTTCTGAGCTGCTTTTGTCTCTACATATTGGAATATTGTGAAAGTTTCATTTGGATTTTCTCCACTTGCAGAAGGCTCTTTCATGGAAGGCATTTGCGATACAATAACTGAGAGGGTTGGCCTCTGAGAGTAGCTTTTGTTCCTCCTTAATTTTGTTGGGCTCTTTCATTAGTTGCTATCCAGACAGGCATTTCCACTTGGTTGGCATCTATCACTTGGTTTATCTAGGCTCCATTAGACCTGGTTGACCTGAATTGGCTCTGTTCTCCGTCTTTTATTTCTCACTGGCTCCCACGACTCTCCAGTCAGTGTGTGCTGGCAGTAGGCATTCATTTTGTTCTTGGCTGAGTTTTCCATGTGGAGTTGTGGTTGAGTGCCTGTATGTTTTGATGGCAATGCTGACTCTACTTTTTTATCTATTCAGATACCCTTCACTTCAGTCCAACAAATGTTTCAGTTTTCATTTAGAGGCAATTACATCATCTTATAATGGGAATATTTTTTTTTCAAAGTCAACTCTAATATTAAAATAAATAAGATAAAATTGTCACTAGTTAAATCTCTATATTACCTGGCTTTATTTACACAGAACAAATATAGTGTTATATCTAGTTTTTGACAATATAAGTAGTACTATTTTTGAGAATAAAATTGTCTCTAAATTTAAAATATCTAATTTTAAAGTTATTTAATTCTGCAGTGAGATACTTTTATGAAAATCTAGGTCTGTCTGTATGTATGTACCTACAAGTCTATCATCTATCCACCTATCCTTGACCCGTCATGCCTTTTTTTCATTTACTAAAATTTAACATAGGACTATTGTGGCTTGAACTTCACTCCATTAATTTCATTATATGGAATGATTTAGTTTTGATTGAGTTCGAGTATCCGTCACCTAACTTAGTGGATAACTGAGCTTGGTTAGCCACTTACTGTTATGTTTACTCTCTTGTTTCTTATTAATACAATGGGGAAACAATTCTTATTTTAAGAATTAAAATTAGAAAGCCATGAATGACAATAACAGAAATATCATGCATGCTTTATTAGTAAAAGTCCTGTGCAAATGCTTAATATTATTATGTTTATTTGGGAACAGATAAAATAACTTCAAGTTATATGTGCTTAAATATTTCTTTAAAATTAAAAAACGAACAACCTATAGCATTGCAATTGGAAAAATCATTTGTCTCTGTAAAATTTGCAGTTCTTTTCATTCCTTCAATGGATTTGACAATATTCAGGGACCAATGATCAGCTGTGAGAGATTTCATACAAGAGGCTGACATAATTGGATGTATGCTTTTGAAAGGTCACTGAGGCTGAGTGTGACAGGAACGTGAAGGCAGACAGTCGGGCGGTCACTCAGGAAGCTGTTGGAGTGACCACACAAGAAGATAATGGCATTTAGATGGGTAGGGAGCAAACGAAGACTGATGGAAGTGTCAGGGTTTTAGTCTGATCAGCTGGAAGAAATTCTACATTTTTTTTCCTGCGTTGGGAAACAGGAACATTATAAGATTTTTGTTGCTTCTTGCTCAGATGGGGATGACTGAAGGAATTTACAAGTTTGATTTTGCTGCTTTTCATAGGGATAGGAAACAGAAAAGCAACACACTTGTAGGAGAAGCTATTGGTTCATTTCCCTACAAATGACAAGTGATACATTTGTGGATAAATTATCTTACAACTGTCTCCTGAAATTCAGGAATACAGTAACCTAGTGATGGTAATTGAGACCATGGAAATGAATGATAATGTTTAGGGGAAAATTTACATTCTAAAAGAGAAAAGGTTGAAATGATACCTGTTTACTCAGTAAACAGAAGAGGTCCACTCTCTTAGTAACAGCGAGAACTAACAACAACCATGGCACTACCTTTACCGTGAAGGGAGAGCTCCGTGGAAGAGGGGTCATTACAACAGTGATGCATGCTGCGGCTGTTGGGATGCTAAATAGGATCAGAAGAGCAGCGTGTATAGGATTTACAAAGCTGGGGACCGTTATTCCTCCCAGCTAAAGCTGCATTGATAAACTGACAGCAGTAACCTGGATAAATGTGGGCTGAGGAGTGGGAGTGGCCTGGAAAGGATGGACAGTTTGCTACTGTGGAGCCTGTGCTTGGTCACTTAAGAAATGTGAGTAAATGAGAGCACAGCATCCAAGAAGGAGAGACAGGGCCATTTGAATTTTGAGAGAGTTGAATTCTGTGCACATTTGAACTTCCCTTGGATGAAGGATATAACAAAAGAAAATAAAGTTAACAGGAAAGAAACAGAGAAAGGATAAACAGTAGGGAGAGGGCCCAAGGGAGGCAGATGTGGATGGTATCAGGGCACCAAGGGAGACATTAAGATTAGGGTTGGGAACAGAGACTGCTTCTGACATGAACTGATTGGCCTGCTCTTTGATCACCTCCCCCTGAGGAGGGAGCAGCCTTACCAGGGCACAGAGGAAGACAATGCAGCCACTCCTGATGAGACCTAACAGACTAGGATCAGAAGGAAGAAAAAGAAACCCTCCCTTACCAGTGGACGTGGGGAGGGGCATGCTTGGAGAAAGAAGAGGAAGGGAGGGATTGGGAGGGAACTAGAGGGGGGATACAAAGTGAATAAAGTGTAATTAAAAATAAAATTAAATAAAAATAAAAAAAGACACAAGAAATTTTGTGTAAAACCTAAAAATAAAAATAAATTAGTGTTCTGATGCCTTTCTCTGTGACAGGAAGAAAAGAAAAAGAGAGAAGAGTAGGCAGGGATTCAAACAACTGGGGTTGTTTCCCTTGGCAGTATATTTTTTCTCTAGAAATGGAGTGAGTGCTATTTACTTACTGATGGAGGAGCTGAGGGACTTTGAGGATAATGGAAAGATTTACCTCAGAGTGAAAGATGAAACTAAAGAAGAAGGTGGCAGAGAGTTTGTCAATTATTTTGTTGTTGTTGTCATTGTGTTGCTTAAGTTCCTTACCAGATTCAGAGGTTGATTCCTTATCAGGGGCACAGCTTTCAAACACTTGCTCCCAACCTGTAGGCTATCCCCACTTGGTTGAATTCTTTTCCTCTCATTGTGTAGAAGGCTTTTTTAGCTCAATGAAATCACCCTAGTCTCTATCTCATTTCAGTTGCTTGTGGTTTCAGAGTCATAGTCAAACAATTATTGCCCAAACTAGTGTCAAAAAACTTCCCCCTGCTTTCCTTTCATAGGCTTATGGCCTCAGCCCTTACCTTTAAATCTTTAATCCATTTCAAATTGATTTTTGTGCATGGCTTTAGTTTAGGACCTAGTTTTATTCTCCAGTAGAGGATTAGATGATTTCTCTAACATCATTTATTGAAGAAGCCATTCTTTCCCCACTGTGTATTCTTAGAGGATTCAATGAGCATTTCTTAAATCAAAACTAGGACTATGATATGACTTACCAATCCCACCTGAGAGTGTGTGTCTGAAAACAAGATCAGAATTTCAAAGAGATATCTGGACTTTCCTGTTCGTTTCAGCACTAATTACAACAGCTACAACATTGAAATGTCTGTTGTGGAGGGATGGATAAAAATAAATGAGAACACACACACACACACAAACACACTGGACTAGCATTCAGCCTTTGTGTAAGAAAATTACATTGAGGAGGTCCATTGTACAGGTGTCAGCACTGTCAACAGTACTGAATATTTTACTTGTAAATATTGTATACTTATAAATTGTAGCCCTAAACTATTCTTAGTACACACAAAATTTCAGCTATGGTAGGTTGATTCCTATGTTAAATGACTCGATTGTAGTGACTAGTTCAACAGTGTCCATATCCATAACAATCATCATTGAGTTATTTAGCACACTTTCAACTAGCAGGCAGAGAAGATGTGAAATGATTACATGCCAGTGATGTCTGTTAGGTCAAAGAACAGATACTGCAAAAATCCTGGAGGAAACATGTTTAAGCTTAAGAAATTTGTGGTAATCTTTGCAGTGAATACAGCCAAAACACAAGATACAGGATGTGGCTGTTGGAGTCTTGGTTACATGGTTGGCACGGAAAATATTAATAATTGGAAGAATAAAAGTGATGGCCAGAGAAACTTGTGCTTACTTTGGTCACCAAGAACAATGGAGGTGCTTGTGCGCTAGAAGAAAAGTCCAGTCTGAGCTCTGTAATTTCACAGTGTAAGAGAAAGCTGCTGGGCTGTTAAAGGACACACAGGAAAGAAAGTGATAGAATCATCCAAAGTCAGGAAAGCAGATGTCTGGGATCAAATTTGGACCATTATTTTTTTTCCTTCTTATTCCATGTTTAACAATTTTTATTAGTTTTCCATTGTTTTTGTTCTCACATATGCATATGCACACACATGTACAAACCAACACTGTGTATCTGACAACAAGAAAAACCAAATCTCTTATCCTAGAACTGTGTGAGATACGTACTCAGCCTAAGTTTGAATGAGTGAAAGAGTTTTTAGCATTCAAGTTTTTTTCCTTGTTCTGTTCTAGTCAGAGAAGGAAAATATACTAAAGATTAGCATTTAGGAATGTGCATATATTTAAAACAAGATATGAAAAGAAGAGGATTTAAAGTATTATTATTATCATTATTCTTTTTTTGACATAGGGTCTTCTTGCTTAACCATAGTTGTCCTGAAACTTATTTTGCAGTCATGAGGCTGTTCTCAAACTAACAGAGATCCACTTGCTTCTGCCTCCTAAGTGCTGGGATTAAAGACACATCACCATGCCAGCCATAGGTACAATTTTAAGAATATAATATGACTTACTGATAAAAATTTTTTTTAAATTTATTTTCTTGATAGATCATGATTGGGCTTAAGTTGTAGGACTTTCTAGGCCTTGGATTGTTCCAAAAGTGACTTAGTGGTCTTAGCTAGATTATTTACTCTTGTATTTTTGAAAGGTCATAGCATTCTGAGCTGTTCTTGGCCTTGATTCCTTATAGACAAGGAATTGCCAGAGAGTTTGTTTGTTTTGTTCCCTCAAATAGCCCCTCTTTCATCAGCTAACTTTACTGCAAAAATAAATTGTTGTTGAATGTAAAATTTAAATGCTTTGCTTTTCCATTTTTTTTTCTTAGAAACACGTCTCTGTGACTTCAAAGTTGATCATGCTTTTTATACTGTTCCAATTAGATGAGATGTGAGCCTCATCTAATCAACTGCAGTCCGGAATTACACCCAGAGCCTGAGTGCAAAGAAGCTCCTAGGGCAGCTTGAGTAGAGTGTTCACTCTTTCCCTTTCTTCAGACTACATCTAGACTTTAGCTTTTTTGGAGTCTCATCCCGTTGGACGTGGGTGGAGCTACCTCAGTTATCACCCTGGTTCTCCAGCTGGCCAGCTATAGAAGTTGTCATGTCTCAGCTCACACAGGCATATGGGTCAGTTAGCTATACGTAGTGTCTCCTCCATTTGTGTGGCAGAACCTTTCTATAGATGCAAGGCAGCACGTAGCTCTGCAGTGGCAGCAGCTTGCTCACACCATGGCAGATCATGAAGCAAAAATGTCACATGAGAAGCCTCATGGTATTGCCCCCAGGGAAGCACTTCTTTCAGCGAGGCCTCATCTCCTAAAGTTCATCTGTCTATCTACATGCAGCCTACCTACACATGTCTCATGTTTCTATTGGATTGGTTTCACTAGTGAACCCTAACTCACACAGATATATAAATTGGGCATGATGGCATATACCTATAATTCCAGCACAGGAATCAGAAGAATCAGAAATTCAAGATTTGTCTGGAGAGATGACTCAGCAGTTAAGAGCACTCATTGCTCTTGCACAGGCTCCGGGTTCAGTTAATAGTACCCACATGGTAGCTTACAACCATCTGTAACTCCTGTTCCAAGGTACCCAACCCCTTTTTCTGATCTTTACAGGCACAAAGTACATACATGGTACATATACCTACATGTAGACAAAACACTCACATAAAATAAGTAAATAAGTCTAAATATTAATCAAATAGGAGAAATTCAAGGTCATCCTCAGCTACATAGCATGTTGAGGCAAACCTGGAATAAGTGACACCCTGTCTTAACAAATGAGAAGGAAAAGCTTGAAAAGGATAAAAGAAAGGAGAAAAAAGAGAAGACATTGCATTGTATTTAATGACCATGTATATTGGTATATAGTAAAGAATTTTAAAAGGAGTCTTAAGGAGAAAGTTTAGCTATGAGATTTTTACACATTGTATAGGTGAAATTAATTATCATATATTTTAATTATTTAAAATAATAATTAGTTAAAAGATAAAAAGTATAGTACTCATAACATTTGTTCTTTCTAGGAGCAGAGGGCTAGAAATGACAGGTATCCATGGAAACATAGTTGGAACACAATCTATTTTATAGAACCAGTCTTCAGCATATGTTTTCAGTGGCCTGCAGTAAATTATAGGAGTGACCCACATTTGAACTTTCATTTATTTATTTGAAAATGCAAACATAACTATATGTTCTGGTCATAAGTCTTAGCCTACTGACCTGTTCAGTATGTCTCACTGTATATGATTGCTTCTGATAAATAACTAAAAAATTATTTTAATAAAAAATATGTTTTCTTTTTCCTAAACTATAAAGCATTTATCCACTCTAAGGATCATGGTCAACATGACTTTCAACACTCATGGTAAAGCGCTTCATGTCTGCTTTGGATCAGATACCCATGAGGCCGTAATGTTTTTATGGCCTAGATGCAAAAACGTCCCCAAATGTCATGTGCTAAAGGATTGGTTGCCAGGCTATGATCCTATTGATTTTTAGAAGGTGAGGCCTACTTAGAAAAGTAGATCATTCATTTTCTTAAAAATGATATTTGCATCTTGATCCATTCCTCGAGTGTGTTTTGCTTTTTGGTTGCCATGGGTTGGGCTACCTGTCAATTATTCCCTCTGTGATGACACTTGCTTGACCACAGGCCCAAACCCAATGGAACTGATCAGTGGTGGACTCTGTCTACTGAAAGCATAAGCCAACATGAAGTTTTCCCCTCTAAATTATTTTCAGCTGCATTTTATAATAGTAGTGGAAATCTGATACAAATGCCTTTGTTACATTTTGCTTTTGCTCACTTATGGTTTGATAGTAATTTTTAATGTACTTTCCATAAATAACTTGAAAGAGAATGTTTTTATCAGGAAATAAAAAAAATTATTCAGTGAATAGGTAGTCTGACAAATCAGAAATTTAAAGGTCAGCCTTAATGTAAACCTTTTCAAACAGATGATAACTTTATGAAATTCCTAATCAAGCCAATCTTCTTGTAGCCTACAAATTTCTTGTTGAATGGACTTTTTTCAAGATAAAGTGATAAAGTGACTCAGGAGTATATTAACTAATATCACAAACAACATGTATAGAGAGTTAAGTTGCTTACAAGAATCCTATGCAGTTTTTATTTTTATATGTGGTCTCATGTGAAAATGTATCCTTTTCTTACTTGATTAAAAATGTTTAAGGTGTACTGAACACATATTGAAAACTCTTAAGACACTTCCAAAAGAAACTTTCTCTTTATCCTTCCCTTCATTTTCTTGTAATTCTTTTGAAAAAAATGTTTTAGTCATAAATATGGATTGAATTGTATTATCTCTAAATTCATGCTGAAGCCCTAACTTCCAGTATGGCTGTCATTGAAGACCAGCTTGTAAGATATGATTAATATTAAAGTGTTATCTGAGTAGTGTCCTAATCCATTATGACTCAGGTCTTTTATTAAGGGAAGAGCCATGCGAGGCCTGTACAGGCAGAGAGAAATATAAAAGACCACATGAGGAAACAGCTAGAGAAGCTAGGCAGCTGAAAAACAAGCGGAGGGGCTTTAGAAAGATTATACCCTTCAAGGACCTTGATTTTGGGTCTCTAGTCTCCAAGACTAGGAAAAATAAACTTCAGCTGACGACAACACACAGAATGTGATATTTTGCTATGGTGACCCAAGGAGACTAATAGACTAGGCAAATATTTTTCAAACTGCCTCTTCAGGTAAAATGCAATGTTCCTTGGTAATTTCATATCCCAGTGGGAAGAACAGGTAGTGAGGCTGCATGTGTCCACAGTGTCATGGCTGTTTGCGTTGGAATATTATAGGTCTCATTGCCTCTGCAGTTTCCCGATGCTGTTTATTTGACTTTGGTAACACCATTACTCATGATGCCGCATCATACATCATGCACCCTGTGAAACCTGGCTTCCCAAGATGCTAGAGATTGTTTCTGTGCTTCCATGATAATGATCACAAGCACAAATCTCACCCACCGTGTGCAGGGAAATATGAAGCACACACAATCTATTTTTTTGGACATGCTAAACTTATCTTTTAAACAGTATAGGGTAAATATAGAGCCACACACCTTCCAGTCATGTCTTATTTGAATTACTTAGGTTCTAGTCATTTCCTGGCCCCATGAGCACCAGGCATGTACATGGTATATAGAAATACGTGCAGGCAAAACATTCAGAACCGTAAAATAAAAATGAGTAAGGAGAAAGACATCTGTAAATAAGAATTAGCCTTTAGATAAATCAAGGATGGCATAAAACCCTGACATAAAGATACAATGGCTTTCCCACGTCTATGGGTAATAATAGGCCTTTACAAAATGCAAATTATTGTTTGTCTGATGACAGTTAAATAGATATCCTTTTGTAGTTTCTTGTGGCCATTTAGTTTTTGAGGTTGTTTGATAGATATGTACTCCCTTTTCTAATGTAGGCAGGTTTTGAACTTGGGTTTATATAAGATGAAAACTCTTCTTTACCATGTCTAAATTAAACAATTATTTGAATTGTTTAATTCAAATACTGCACTAATAGTATTTTCTTCTCCTACAAACCCATCATCTTTCTATATCTTCTTCCCTTACAAACTAGAAAATGCCAGTGATAACTTTTATTTAATGTCTGCTAATACATACACAGAAACATAAGTATAGTTATGAGCATGTAGTATCACTGCTCAGCCACATTCAGTGTTTCAGCTCTGGTGAGAATGATTCAGCCTCATTTCCTAAAGTGTCCTGATGGTTAAGACTGTCTGTCAGCTTGAGTAGGTCATGGAGTACCTGAACATTTGGTCAAATATTCTGTTTGCATTTATGAAGGTGTCTCTGGAAATTAGTAACTGTTAGATTAATTGATTGAGTATAGTGATTACACACCTTAAAAGTGAGTAAGCCTCCTCTAACCACCCACAGACTTAAAGAGAACACAAAGTTTTACTCTTAAATAAGAAAAATGTCTTCTTCCTGGTGGTTTGAGCTCATGTATCACTTTTCCTTTATTCCAACTTGACTGAAGATCACTCTTCTGTTTTGAGCCCACCAACTCTCAAACTAGTGCATATCCCATCAGCTGCCTTGGTTCTCCAGCTTTGAACAGATGGAAACATTGCTATTGACTCTCCAGTCTGTAGCTTTCTGGCTAATTGTCTTGAGCCTTAGTCTCTGAAGTTGCGAGTCAGTGCTTGCACATAGAGAAAGCAAGATACACATACATATACACACAGCACAGGCACATACACTCACAATTGGCTATATTTCTCCGGAGCTCTCTCACTAATCTTGAGATTTGAATAGAGTGGCTCCAAAGGAATCCAAGATTGTGTTTCCTGAATTGAATTCTAATGAAATCTCTAATCTAATTATGTTTAAAGATGTTAACATCTTCATTTTTAGTAGTGAGGAGACCCACCAAACCATAACGTTGGCATAAGCAGCAGAAATATCAATTGCAAGCAGTGCAGACATGATCACATTGGAGCAGGACTTGAATATTCAGATGAGCTACACGAGAAAGTGGTCCATCGTCTCCATGGTGGCCACATTGCCTTCTCTTCCCTAGTGTTCACTATGGCTGCATAAGTAGTTGACAGAGCTCCTGTCCTCTCCAGGTCTTACTAACTCCCCCTTCTTTCCTAAGATTCCCTGTACTCTGCCCAAAGTTTGGTTGAGTCCCAGGATCTGCTTTGATACACTGCTGGGTAGAGTTTTTCAGAGGCCCTCTGTGGTAGGAGAAAAGGGCTTGATGATAGTTTACAGTATTCTGCAAGGTATACAGGTACCACCACAAAGTGAACAGCAGGTCAGTTATGTAAGAAAAGTCTTCCAGTGAGCAGAGCTTTAGACAGGGATCTTGGTCGCTCCCTTTGTTTGTAAAGAGAAATGATAAGATATGAGATTATCTAATAATTCATGAGCTATAGCAAATCATTTGGCTGGATAATCAGGAACTTTGAAGTAAAATTAATTTGAAAATTGGTGACAAGGGACATGGGAGAAGAGATTTATGTCTAGATGTATTTGGATGGGCAAAACTACAAATATATTTGTGTCTCACATAAATGCTCATCAAATGGTACTTGTAGCAGACAGGTAGCTTAATGCCAGTTCTGTAGAAGATCACCATTTTTAAAAATTTTTTAGTTTAATTTTTATTAATTACACTTTATTCACTTTGTATCCCCATAAACCCCTCCCAACCCACTGTCCCTTCCCCTTCTCCAAGTCCACTGATAGGGGAGGTCGTCCTCTCCTTCCTTCTGATCCTAGTCTATCAGATCTCATCAGGAGTGGCTGCATTGTCATCTTCTGTGGCCTGGTAAGGCTGCTCCCCCCTCAGGGGGAGGTGGAGGATCACCATTTTTGTAGATCCCAGTCATCTTCTCTTCCCTTACCACTTTTAGCTATGTTAATATTGCCCAGCATGCTAATGAATTATGCAGTTATGTTACCAGGGGTGAAGGTTGTACCGGGCCTTAGCAACATGGAGTTCATCCTATCAGCTCCAACAGAGATTCAGCTAACACTGAGTGAACAATCTGCTAGCAGTGTAGACCAACCCAAAAAACATCTCCTTAATCATCATGCTCCAGACAGTTCAGCAAGCTGTCTGCCTTATGTTAGACTGATGATATTTGATCAGTTTCATCACACAGAGAAAAATATTTTATCCTTATCAGATTAGGCACTTACCCTCGATCAGTACTTGTGTTTTCTGCACACCATCCTTTTTATCAAGACTCGCATCCGTAGACTTACAGAATGCTGTATGTTGCATAATATACAAGGCACTAAATCTGAACAGAGATCTCTCTTCATAAGAAAAGAACTTAACCAATAACCAAAAACATTAAATTTACTGGCTGGGGTGCTTGTTCCTGAATATCAAAATGAAATTGAATTCTATTCAATGGTGAAGATAAGGAAGTCTCTGCATAGAACACAGTAGATCATTTAGGCAATCTTTTAGAATTATAAGCCCCGTGAGTATGTCAGTGGGCTTTTATAACACAGTCCAAGCAGGGTTGCTAGTAGACATTTGGGCTATTAAAAAAATTTGTTTAAGGATGCCACCACAGCCCGCAGTGCAGTAGCTGAGCCAGAGCCACGAGGAAACTGGTCTCCCAACTTTTCCTCTTGCAGCCACCTTCTGGTATGTGTCCCAACACTGTTAAAACATGGTGGCTTATTATAAAGGTCTGGGTGTGCAGAGACATGTCTCACCCAGGGACATTACAAAGTCATGTTGGAAACAGGCACTTAAATGTAACCGAGACGAAAATCCTAAAAATAAAGAAGCAGCTGAGTGGAAATCCAAATAAGTAGCTGAGGCAAATGAGTTGTGATGAAAAAAAGTGGGACATCTATGACAAATACAGCAAAGAAGGATTAAGTGGTGGTGGAGGAGAACATGGAAGTCACTTGGGCAGTCTGTTTGAGTTTGGCTTCACATTGAAGAACCCAGATGATGTCTTCAGAGAATTTTTTGGAGGAAGGGACCCATTTCCATTTGACTTCTTTTGACCCACTTGATGACTTTTTTTGGGAACTGAACTGGTCCCAGAGAAGCTAGAAGCTGAGGTACCAGCTCTATTTTCTCCACCTTCAGTGGATTTCCTTCTTTTGGAGGAGGATTTCCTGCTTTTGATAAAGGCTTCACTTCCTTTGGGTCAATAGGTCATGGAGGTCTTACTCCATTTTCTTCAACTTCTTTGGTGGCAGTGGAACGGGCAACTTCAAATCAATATCAACTTCAACTAAGATAGTTAATGGCAAAAAAATAATGTGGAGAATGGTCAAGAAAGAATAGAAATCAAAGAAGATGGGCAGTTAAAGTCCTTGACAATAAACGGTAAGGAGCACTGGCTACAAGCACCATTTGAGGAATAAGAGGAACTTTTCTTTTTGAAGATTTCAAATGAACTCAACTTTCTGTATAACTGTATCTAATCTAAAGTATTTATAAAACAGGTCATCGGAGCCCCTAGTAGTCATAGACTTTGGAGTTTTGTTGTCGGGACCATAAAACAGTACCTTTTTTTCCCCTTAAAGATTGTTGTAATCTCTGTATGCAAAACGCAGTTAACAAAACATAGTTTTGTTTAAACTGAGGTGAGCCTTGTGACAAGATTTTTTTTTAACACCATCTTGGATCTCCTTCCCATTGTGATGAAATGTGAGTGAGTAGTGGCAGCCTACTGTGACGTTAGCCTTGCCAGATGAATTATCTACAGAAATATCTCAATTTTATTTTCAGTATTTAGTGACGAAAGCTATTGCTCCATCAATGGTAATACATTTCTGGTTTAGTATAAATTAAGGTTGTTTCTAGTTGTGCATGGATGCTGACAACTTTGTCAGTTCTGACAGTTTGTTTAAATATGCAATGTTAAGTGTAGGTTTTAAAAAAGCTGGTAATTTGGGTCTTTTGTCATTTGCTTAAAAGAAAAAACTATTTAAAAACTGGCTAACTGAGATACTTGCTGAAAACAAATGGGAACATAGGATGATTTGCAGAAGAAGGTAGTTAGAAACAGTAATATGTCGTGTGTTCTGTTATGGCTTTGATATGGGTTGAGTGTATCCTCCAAGGCGTATGTGCTGGAAGCTCTCCCAGTGTGGCAGTGTTGAAGGAGGATGGTCCTTTAAGAAGTTGAACCCCATTGAAGATTAACAGGTCATTGAAGGTGTATCCTCTCTTAGAAGAGCAATGCTGAGCCAGTACAATGAGTTTGGCCTCACACCAGTGATAATAAAGGAAGGTAACCCCCTGTGCTTGGAATCTTCTGCCCTTGGCCATTTCCCTTTCTGCTTCTCTCACATTCTGATTCAGCCAGTGCCTTTCAATAGATGGCAAGCATATGATATTGCTCATTCTTGGACTGTTAGCCTGAAAAGCTAAACAAGCAAACAAACACATGCAATGTTCTCCATAAGATACATGGCTTCATGTATTCTGTTAAAGTAACATAAAGTAGACAAACAGTATTATTTCTAGGAAAAAAAAAAACATGACTGGAATTGTGAATGTTTCCTACTTGATTTAAATATTTTAAGTATAAATATCTTTGCTTGTTTTGCACACTTGTTCTTTTATCATTTATCATAAAACACAATGGCTTTAGTTCATAACTTTCAATTTTTTCAAGGTAAATGAAAGTATTTTTTCTTGATTGCATGTCAGTTATGGGAGCAGTAGAAAAATAAATGTCATTTAATTATTTTATACCATCTTTTAGGGGAAGGTTGACGTGTTATAAGTTTGTCGTTTTCTTCAGTTGGAGACTATGTATGGTTTAAGGACGGCTTATGGATGCCAAGTGAACAAGAGGGTAGACATGCAAGAGTACATTTTTGTAGGCTTGGATTTTTCACCAAACTTACTTTATTTAGGGTTCTTAAGCATCTTTACCTCCCTTCCACCCCACCCCCCAACTTTAGATAGAAGATTAGTAAGGAAAAGGGCTATAGACCTGTTTTAGCTACTTCCTGCTGACTAGGGTCAATGGGTCTTTAGGGCATTACCAAACTCAGTCCAGGATACCAGCAGTCCAGGCCAAAGCCCAACACCAAACAGCAGCACGAATCAGCACAACAAGTCAGTGAAAGCAGCCAGGCTCAGTTGAATTGCATCGAGAAGTTCCCTGGAACATTTTTCTCTGCAAAGTCAAGTGTCGAAGCACGAAGACCAGTGCAGCGATGTTGATCCAAAAAACAACATCACTGTGCGTGGGCATCTATATATCTCCTTTCCTCAGAGTCCACCCACAGATGATCTGAGCTGGCCAAAACCACACTTCCCCTTGCACAAGAGAGCTCACAGCAAAACATCTTGTGTCCTCTCACAAGCCAACCTCCAGCAAAACATCACGTGCCCAGCTTGCAGCAAACCATCACATGGCCAAACTAAGTTTTCAGAGAAACAAGAAACTTCTGCTTCACATTTGGGTAGGTCAGACTGAGCCATAAAGTTATCACACACTTGGGAAAATACTCTGCATGGGTCTGTAAGGGTGTTTGGAAGAGTAACTGACAGAGTAAAGCAGACTGCCTTACCTAATTTAGACATCCCTCCTCTAAATAATTAAAGATCCAAGTGATCAACTCGGATCTTAATAAGGAAGACGGCTTTCTGCCAGATTGCTTGAGCTGTCTCTGGATCCCAGCCTTCACTCTCAAGCTTCAGGCCTTCCTTCTCTCAGGTCTATTGGCTGCAAAGATGAAACAGTTGTTTCTCTTGTCTCAAGGCTCCTGGTTGGAATGGGAATTGTATGTGACAGGTACCTTAAATTGACAGTGTAGTGAAGATGCGAGATATCCCTTCTTTATTTTGATGTATCTATATATTTACATTTCCAGTAGTCTAATTTAAGACTATCACTCTTCACTATCATTTATTCTGCTTCTCTGGGGCAATACTCTATTTATGTCAGTATCTTTAGAAATAAGAAAAGCAATTGTAATGTGGTAGATCCTCAATGATTACTTTTTGAATTAATATGATTTATTACATTGTTATCTAAGTGCAGTGTACTTATATCCAATAGTCACTGAAATAGTCTGCAGAAGAGTTTCATAAGTAATGTTAAATTATTCCTCTTTTAAAATGTATGACTATTTATAATTTAACATTGTTTTGGGGAAGTTCTGTACATGAGGGAATGGTTTAATTCAGTTCATGCTGTAATTTAATACACACCAGGCTATGTAATTGTTTAAAATGAAAACGATGGTCCATAAAAGATGTTCTATGAAGTGTGAATTAATGAATTAAGCACAAAATCCTGCCACATGTGACCTTTGGTAGTTTTGAAGGGATTACATATTCTTAAAAATGCGTTATATCAGTTATGATTAATTTCAGCTTATTAATTTCAGCTTATGTTTACTTAAATATTCTCATATAAATTAATACTTATTTCACAGTGTTTGCAATCTAGCAAATGGCTCAGGGCCTTTGTGAAAACCTTCCTGTGTTCTTAGACTGCTCTGGGTTCATCACATTACATGTTAAAGTTCCCCTGACCTGTAGGGAGCCATGCAAGAGCAACAGCTAAACAGCTCTAGAACTCATGGAATGTGGCTCACCAGTTGGCACAATCATGATGAGTTTGTTCTGGAGAGGCGTAACCCCGAGAACTATGTGTTTGAGGACTACATGCTGTTGTGGAACATAGCTCTGCTTGTTGCACCTTAAAGATTTAAAGTAGAAATGGCTGATTATTTTTCATATAAAAGTTTAGGTTTGTGATTCTTTTAAGATTTTTATAAGATTACCTTTTAAGATAATTGATGCTTTCTTTGTAACCGCAAACTGCAGCCTGCCGGTAAAGAAAAGCTGGCTAAGAATTTACCTGGCTTGCTCACCTTGTTAGCATATAAACAGGTTGCTTAGTTACAAATATGTATGGGTTCCTGGAAATAGTTTGTTTTGCATGTTTGTTTTCCATCCATAAAACATTTGATCATGTGAACATATCGGGGAACATGTTTTTCTTACATATACTCATTGTAATCATTCACGTAAAGAAAAATGGAACGTAACTACGTTGTGAATTTTGTACTGCTTGAAAGATTTTGCTGGGATATATAAGCTGGGGAAGAAAGAATAAAAGTGTGGTTCGGAACTGACTCTGTGGGGTTTGTTCCTTCCAACAATATGTACATATACATAGGATGGTTCGGAACATTCTCTTTGCAGTGTGTATGTAAGGCTGGATTAGCCCTCACTCTTTGTAGTTTGCTTCATCCACTCAATATGTGAATGTGTAAGTATGTATGTATGTGTGTATGTATGTATGTTTGTATGTATGTGTACATGTATGCATAAAATAGAAGAAGCCTGTAAGAGAAGCTAAAGAAAGAAAAGTAAAGAAAGAAGCTCATTGGAACCTCCCTCTGGAGTCTGTCTCACTTCATCATCAAGAGTAAGAAGAGTGAGTGTGTGTGTGTGTGTGTGTGTGTGTGTGTGTGTGTGTGTGATCTTTCTCTCTCCTCTCCTTTTCTACAACCAGTGGAAGCCCCTGCTAGGAGCCAACAGTCCTAGCTCCCGCTTATATGGTTAACTGTAAACCCTCTCCAGGAAGCTATCAGCACTGGCCTGCTGCCAGCAATTTAATTCTGGCCCCTCAGTTTGCCACTATCGGTGGAAGCCACAATCGGTAACCATCCGCTCCTGCCCTGAAAAATTACCCTCAGAAAATGTCTGCCGGCTCACCAGCCAGGCAGCAGCTGTGGGTCTACCCAGCTTGCCTCCATTGAAATGTCGAAGCTGGTCTTCCACACTGACCGGTTGCTTACCAAGGAAAACTTCTCTTCTTTCTTATTGAGCCTTGTTAGCTACATGAAGTTACTGTGTAGATGGCTGTGTTTATTTTTTATCTTCCTCGTCAGAGACCACTGATCGTGTACATTTTGCTGGGCACTTTTACCATATCCTAGTCTATAGAAAAAGCATAATGAAGATAGATATACTGTTTATGTGATAACTATTTCTAGTCTTTACATGGTAATATGTATAAAGTCAAGGTTTTGTGTATTTGTTTAATGAGTAAACTAGCTTTCTGGCTTATTGATGAATACTTGATTATTTTTATATCCCTTCAATTCTATTATTCTAATAAATAAATATGATTTAATAGAGCAAATTAACTGGATGAAAGCTAGAAAACAGGATTTACTGTCATCCTTTGGGGGTTATTTTAGTTCTACAGATGGAAGCATGAAAAGAGAAAAATAAAGCAAAATGAATTATCTGGTTTCTCTTCTTGGTTTATAGCTTAGCAGAATGGAATGTCACCAGGACAGAATTTAAATATAAATCTGAATTTTTGGAACTTCTTCTTATACTACTTCTATAATCAGAATTTCCTCTATGGTGTTGAACAAGAAAAAAGTAGAAAAGAATTCAGAGGTATGGGCATTTTATTACTTTATCAAATATTTATTGAAACTCTAAGGAATTCTATTGTATTCAAATGGATTGAACATCAGTATGGACATCAGAGACACAATGGACCAGTTTTTCATTATTAAGAGTCATACAATAAAGACAAGGGACTCTCATAACTATTTTTAATATAATTTTTATTACAATTTATTCACTTTGTATCCTAGCTGTTGCTCCACCCACATCCCTTTCCATTCCTGCCCTTTCTCCATCCCTCCCCAGTCCACTGATAGTGGAGGAACTCCTCCCCCTTCCATCTGACCCTAGCCTATCAAGTCTCATTAGGACTGTCTTTCGTAGTCCTCCTGAGTGGCCTGGTCAGGCTGCTCCCCTCTCAGGGGAGGTGATCAAAGGGCCAGCCACTGAGTTCATGTCAGATACAGCCCCTACTCCCCTTACTAGGAAGCCCATTTGGAGACTGAGCTGCCACAGGCTACCTCTGTGTAGGGGGTCTAGGTTATCTCAATGAATGGTCCTTGGTTGGAGTATAAGTCTCAGAAAAGACCCCTTTACCCAGATTTTTTGGTTCTGTTGATCTTCTTGTGGAGCTCCAGACCCTTCCAGGTCTTTCTATTTCCCTGTTCTTTCATAAGATTCCCTGCACTCTGCCCAAAGTTTGGCTGTGGGTCTCAGCATCTGCTTTAATACCCTGCTGGGTAGAGTCTTTCGGAGGCCCTCTGTCTTGTTTTTTCAGAGGCTCCTATCTTGTTCCTTAGTTTCACCTTCTTCTGATGTCTATCCTGTTCAACTATAAGCCACAGGGAACTATCTCGGAGGAAGCTAGCAGCATACAATGGGTTAGTTCCCGTGAGCAGAGAAGGCTTGAGCCCAGTGAGCTATGGCTTGGTTCTTGTCAGCACCCATTACAGGTACAGCTGGAAAAAGCCCTGGATTTGCTGATCTGTTCTTTGTCTGTTGTACTGATGAGAGTCTTTCTTCCTTTACCTCCCTGCCTCCAATCAGCTTGGTTCTTCGGAACATACTTTTGCCTAAAAGTTTCGACAAAGAAAGTTCAGCAGGTTTTATTTCAAGATGTATTCTCTTTGGGGAAAAATAAAGACTGAGGCGGTGGTGTTACTTTCATCAGGGAAGCCTTTCAGGCAGCTGGGAGAGTGGAGAATAAATGAAAGTGGGGGCAGATGCCGTGTCATGGGCTTAAAAGCAATCATAGGAAATGAGTGCAACTCAATAATGATGTCTAAAGCAATTTCTAAGACCCAAGATGAACAAATTGCAAGGAGAATATGAAAAGATATATATGCAAGAGAGGTTAAAGCCAATCTGTTCCCCATTTCTGACTCCTTACTTTAAAAATCCTGGAGGCTTTTAGATAACTGCCAGTTCGGAATGTTCTGTGTACAATGACATAGCTTCTTCTCCAAGGAGTTTCTTTGTCTGAAGCTTGAAGCACAGATAGTTTATCACTGTTTTGCTGCAAATTACAACTTCTTATCTGAGTTGTTTCGTGTGGCAACTTTTGGGTTGAATGTGCTTAATGCTTGTGGTCACCACTGTTGTCACATTATTGACTTGTAGATACTGACTCAAAGCTCTTTAAGAAGGCTTTTGTTGTTTGTTAAAGTCATCTGCTTATTTAATTAACATGATCTCTGGCTACATGACAAGTACTGATATGTACCAGGGACTCTACACTGAATAAAAAGACAGAAAGCCTGCCATCCTGGAGCAGAAGAGAAAATATATACGAATCAGGAAGGACAGCTATAAAATGTCAGATGGATACCGATAATGCTACTGAAACACACTTTTATAGTGAAAAAGTAAAGGAAGCTAAGCAGGTAGCTTTGCCAGTTGACAAGATTTACCATTATTTAGAAGACAAACTCCAAGTGCATCTTTGAGGGTGTTTCTAGAGATATTTTAATGGAGTGGGAAGACCCACTCTACGTATGGATGGTTCCATTCCACAGGTGGAGTCATGACTGAATTAAAAGGAGAAAGTATGATGAATACCAGCTTTCCTCTCTGCGTCCTATATGCAGAGTCAGTATGATCAGTTGGCTCATGACTGTGCCACCATTTCTTCTAACCCAGCAGAGAAGAAGTATATTCTTTTGTGTTTGGGTGAAAAGTTTTGTAGGAGTCTGTTTGGTCCATTTGATTCATGACATGTGCTAGTGTCCTATTTCTCTGTTTAGTTTCTGTTTCATTGACCTGTCCACTGGTGAGAGTGGGGTGTTGCAAGTCTCCCATTATTAATATGTGGGGATCTATGTGTGGTTTCAGTTTTTTTGTTTGTTTTTTTCAATATTTTTTATTTTTAATTAATTTTATACATTCACTTGTATCCCAGCTGTAGCCCTCTCCCTCTTTCCCTCCCAATCCTTCCCTCCCTCCCTCATCTCCTCCCTGTCCCCTTCGAGTCCACTGAGAGGGGAGGTCCTCCTCTCCTTCCATCTGGCCCTAGCTTATCAGGTATATTCAGGATGGTTGCAATGTCCTTATCTGTGGCCTAGCAAGGCTGCTCCTCCCTCAGGGGGGAGGGGAAGCTCATGAGTTCATGTCAGAAACAATTCCTGTCTTCCTTACTAGGGAGCCCACTTGGATACTAAGTACCATGGGCTATGTCTGAGCAGGGGTTGTAGGTTATATCCATGCATGGTCCTTGGTTGGATAAACACTCTCATAGAAGACCCCTGTGCTCAGATATATTTGGACCTTGTGGGGCTCCCTATATCCTCTAGGATATACTAATTCCTCCTTCCTTCATATGATTCCCTACACTCTTCTGAAGGTTTGTGGTTTCAGTTTTATTAATGTTTCTTTTACATATGTGAGTGCCCTTGTGTTTAGGGTGTAGATGCTCAGAATTGAGATGTCATCTTGGTGGAATTTTCCTTTGATGACTATGACGTGTCCTTCCTCATCTCTTTTGATTCATTTTGGTTGATGAAAGTCTATTTTATTAGATATTAGAATGGCTACTCCAGCTTGCTTCTTGGGTCTGCTTGCTTACAAAACCTTTTTCCAGCTCCCTACTCTCAGATAATGTCTATTTTTGTGGCAGAGGTGTGTTTCTTGTATCAACAGAATGGTGGTCCTGTTTATGCATCCATTCTGTTAGTCTGTGTCTTTTCATTGGAGAATTGGTCCATTAATGACCTGTGACTGTTAGCTTATTTTATTTTGATGTTGGCTGTAGTAGTGTGTTTGTGTGCTTGTTTACTTTGAGTTGTGTTGTAGTGAAGTTATTCATATCCTGTGGGAGTTTTTGTTGTTTGTTTTTGTTTTTGGATGTAGTTAAGTTCCTTGGGGGCTAGTTTTTCTTCTAGTATCTTCTGTAGGACTGGGTTTGTGCATAAATATTGTTTAAATTTGGTTCTGTCATGGAATATCTTGTTTTCACCATTTATGGTAATTGAAATTTTTGCTGGGTATCGTAGTCTGGACTGGCATCTGTGGTCTTTTAGGGTTTGCAAGACATCTGCCCAGGCCCTTCTGGCTTTTATAGTCTCTGCTGAAAAGTCAGGTGTGATTCTGATAGGTTTGGCATTATATGTTACTTGGCCTTTTTCCTTTGCAGCTTTTAATATTTTTTTCTTTGTTCTGTATATTTAGTGTTTTGATTATTGTGTGGTAGAGGATGTTCTTTCCTGGTCTAATCTATTTGATCTTCTGTAGGTTATTTGTATGTGTTTATAAGCATCTCTTTCTTAAGAATGGGAAATTTTCTTCTGTGATATTTTCTGGGTCTTGGAGTTGGGAATCTTCTCTTTCTTCTATTTCAATTATTCCTAGGTTTTGTCTGTTCATGGTGTCTTTGATTTCTTGCATGTTTGGGTGAGGAATTTTGTTGGATGTAACATTTTCCTTGATGGGTGCATCCATTTCTACACCTGAGATTCTTTTCTCTGTCTCTTGTATGCTGTTGGTGATGCTTACCACTTTAGTTTCTGCTTTCTTCCTCAAGTTCTCCCTCCCCAGGATTTCTTCAGTTTGTGATTTCTTTATTCTATTTCCATCTTCAGATCCTGAAGGATTTTAATGATGTCCTTCACCTCCTTGTTTGTATTTTCTGGCATTTCGTTAAATGATTTGTTCAGTTCCTTCAATGATTTGTTTGTTTGTAGTTTCCTATACTTCTTTCAGTGATTTATTAATTTCCTCTCTACAGGCCTCAAACTGTTTAACTGTACCTCCTATATTTCTTTAAGGGTTTTATTCTTTTCCTCCATTATCATTTTCATAACCATAGATTTAATGTCATTTTCTTGTGTTCCAGATATGTTAGGTTGCTTGCCATGGGATAACTGGATTCTGGGGGTGCCATATTGTTTTGGCTTTTGTTGATTGTGTTTTTACACTGGCCTTTAGCCATCTGGTTATCTCTGGCATTGGCTGTTAGTTCCTTTTGCCTGCTGGAGTTCTTGGGGATGCAGAAAAAGCTCTGGGCAGGAAGCTGGATGTTTCTGTAGGAGCTCTCCTCAAATTTTTGGAATGGTCTTGAGCTGGTGGGTAGATCTTAGGAACTTGCCTGTGGCTTTCCTCAGCTGCATTATCTTTCGGGACCAAGTGGATTCCTCAGGAGCATGGGGATTCTCTTTTTGCCAAGGGAAGTTGCAGAGTCAGCCACCCCACTTCTGGATTGCTTGCTCAGATCTTAGTGAGCCCAGACACCATGCTCAGACACTGTGCTTGTTGGGCACAGCCATTTTGGAGAACCTGTTAGCTCAGAGGTCTTGCTGGTCTCCATTGGGAGATGGGTTTAGCTTTGGTGCAGTGGCTGAGGTTGCTTCTGTGGGTCCCTAGCATTAAAAGGCCAGAGGTAAGAGTGGGTTCCTGAGGTTGGAGCCATGAGATGCCCAAATCCGGAAGATATCCACAGATGGTGGGATTGGGCAGGTAACCTGAGGCTGAGGCCAAACCAGGCAGGAGCCTAGGAACTTTTCCGGGATTAGCTGGGTGACCTGAGGTTGGACCAATGAGTTTCCCTCACCATGGCTTGTCCTCTCACCTAGGAAACACAGATGTTGGGGTTTGGAGGTCCACAGTATGGTCTGTCAGTCACTCTTACTACTCTCCTGCTGTTCAGATACTGAGCTGGGGTCAGATGGAAGGAGGGAGCACCTCTCTTATCAGTAGACTTGGGGGGGCATGGGAGGAGAAAAGGGAGGGGATCAGGGAGGGAGCTACAGCTGGGATACAAAGTGAATAAATTTTAATTAACACAAAATAAATTAATTTAAAAAAACGCAGTTGTGTTGCTGACACACGTCTATCATTCACTAGTTGCAGGATATTGCAGGTGATTGGGGCATTTACATCTTTGCTTTCCATCACCCCACAAGCTCTATATGTTTATATGAAGCTCCTTAAAACAAAGACCATTGCTAGTCCACACCATAATGATGAACTTGTAAAATATTGATATGAAGGTCTATTCCTTCTTGTTAGTGTTGGACATAATGGGACTGAGGTCCTTGTGCGACTGAGGTAAGTCTTTCACTTACTGTCTTAGTCACTGCTCTATCGCTACAAAGAGGCAATATGACCAAGGTAATTTATATTAAAACAAAACAAAACAAAAACATTTCATTGGGAACTTGCTCACAGTGTCAGAGGGGTAGTTCATGACCACCGTGGGAGAAAGCAAGGCAGCAGGCAGGCATGATACTAGAACAATAGTTTAAAGCTCACCTCTGACCCACAAGGAGCGAACAGAGAGATCTCAATTCAGGCTGGCCTGGGCCTTTGAAATCTCAAAGTCTGCCTCCAGTGAAATAGCACATCCAACTGGAACCAAACATTGAACATGCTAGCCTTTGGGGCCATTCTCACTCAAACTGTCACTTGGTGAAAAGGAAGAAGGGAGCAAGTATAAAGTCACCAAAAGAAAAGAAATTAGATCATGATTTTAGAATATTTTCAGTTGTTACTATTGACTTTGTGACACATTCTTACACCTTACTATTCCTAAAGTCTTAAAATGTGAGTCTGGTCTTACTATCTCCCACTTCTTTCATAAGATTCCCTGCACTCTGCCCAAAGTTCGGCTATAGGTCTCAGCATCTGCTTTGATACCCTGCAGGGTAGAGACTTTCAGAGGCCCTCTGTGGTAGGCTCCTGTCCTGTTCCCTGTTTTCTCCCCCTTCTGATGTCCATCCTTTTTGCCTTTCTAAATGAGGTCTGAGCATCTTACCCAGAGTCATTCTTCTTGATTAGTTTCTGTAGGTGTGCAGATTTTAGTATGTTTATCCTATATTATATGTATAATATCCACTATGAGTGAGTATATACTCTGTGTGTCTTTCTGTTTTTAGGATTCCTCACTCAGGATGTTCTTTTCCAGTTTCCACTATTTGCCTGCGAAATAGTAAGACCTGGAATGAATAGGAGCTTCACAAGGAGAGCAACAGAACCAAAAAAACCTGGGCACAGGGGTCTTTTCTGAGACTGATACTCCAACCAAGGACCATTCATGGAGATAACCTAGAACCCCTGCTCAGATATAGCCCATGGCAGTTCAGTGTCCAAGTGGGTTCCATAGTAATGGGAACAGGGACTGACTCTGGTATGAACTGATTGGCCTGCTCTTTGATTACCACTCCCTCAAGGGGGTGGGGTGCAGCCTTACCAGGCCTCAGACAAAGACAATGCAGCCATTCCTGATGAGACCTAATAGACTAGGATCAGAAGAAAGGGGAGGAAGACCTCCCCTATCAGTGGACTGGGGGAGGGGTATGGGTAGGGCAGAGGGAGGGAATGTGGGCTTGGGAGGGGAGGCAGGAGGGAGCTACAGGTGGGATACAAAGTGAATAAACTGTAATTAATAAAAATAAACATTATAAAATGAGAAAAATGTGAGTCTGTAGTGTGAGGGATGGAGTTCATTGGAAGTTAATATTTGAAAAGACTGATGAACCCAAAGATTCAACCTGAAATTGAAATACCTTTTAGAATTCATTGATATGGTGGGGTTTTTGAATTATTTTATTATTGTTATTTATTATTATTATTATTATTATTATTATTATTATTGTGTGTGTGTCTAGACTAAAGCAAGGTTTGTTAACAAAAATGCAATATAAGATTCCATTGTAGAAAGGAATTGACATACCAAACTTGATTAGCTCATTGTGAAATTCATTTGATGGAAAATACAGTGCAACGAAAGATAGTGATTGTTAAGAAACCAAGTCACAGTTTGTATATTACCAGTTTCATTGATCTACACCTAGAAAGAGTCCACTTAGCAGGGCCTGCCAACATTTGCTTTGCTTTCAAAATAGGATGCCTGGTGGGGCGGGTTGGATGCTGTGATGCTAAAGAAGGCTTTTTTTTTTTTTTTTTTTTTTTTTTTTTTTTTAGCTAAACCGATTCAGCTCTCTTTTCAATTTAAACAATTTAAATGTTTTTGAATGTCAAGGGGTGTAGGACCTCTACTTACCTTCTAATGCTCTGTGATTATAAAATCATTAAGTGTCAGCTAATCAACTTAACAGCAGTCTCAGATAGGATTACTTAATCTTTTTTCTTCCCCCAAGACAAATCGTCCACAAAAGCTGGTGAGAAAAGAAATGTGGAGATCTCTTTACATAGAGCAGATACAAAGATACCAATCACTGCCTTTTCCAGGCTCACACAGTTATTGGATGCAAATGCCCCTTGCCCTAACAGGACATTGTGAACAAACATGTTTACCACATACAGATAGGCAAGTATTATACCACAGGGCTTGTATTAATTTCCATCCAGACAGTATGCTTTGTTAAATCAAATGCATTACCCTTGTGAAAATTGTTTTTCTTTAATAAACCTAGTGTAACCATTTTTCATTTTGTTTCTAGGAATTATTCTAAGCACCCAGAGTAATTAATAATATTAACTTTTGATATATTAACACATTGTTAATTTCTTGGGTTTTCTAGTGCTGAAACATAAATGTAGAATATAATAAAGGTTTTTGAGGAGTTTTTATATTTTTGCTTAGTTGAATAAGATTTGGTGGGCTCTAGAAATGTGTATTGTATCTATAATTTTGGATTTTCAAGTTTAAGCTATTAATTTATTAACCCTTTGCCTTCCCTGACAGATTATCCCAAATAAATTAAAAAGAGAAGGTTTTTTTTTGTCTTAATTTTTACTCAGTGCACCCAAAAGCAGATTCTTTTGTTGTTTATTTGTTTTGTTTCATTTTCTTTTTTATTCCATAAGAACAAAACTTGCAGCATGGAATGTCTGTGTTTGGCTAATCTTGACTTTTTTTGAAATTATGTTATTTAATTTAGAGGTATCAATGATACAGTTCCTCATGGTAAAAGATACATTGGCAGTCCATAGTCTTTTCGAGTTTTTCCATGGCACTACAACACCTGGTTTTATTTTCAGCTATGTCCCAATCAATGTGCTACTTTCAACATGTGCTACAAGAATGGTAGCAAAATTTTTCAATGGTAGCAAGAATTTGACTACCCAAATACTTATTTTTCCTCATGGACACTTCATCCTAATGACCTACAGATGATCATTAAACTTAATATTATGAAATATACCAGACCATGGAAAGACCCTTCAAGACCTTGGGGAATCAGATTTAAAGCTTTTCTGACTGTCTGCCAGAATAAGCTCTTCCTTCATTATCTCTGTGCTTAGTCTCCTTACATCTGAAGACTCTGAAGATCATGACAAGGAAAAACCCTTACAAGGAACTACAAGGATGCTTGGCATCCATCCCCACCTACTCTTTTTCAGATGTAACTATACTGAAACCTGTGAGCTATCCATGCAGGTAGTGAGCATGACACATAGAAAGATAATTGTATTTTTTCAATTTATATTGACAGAATTATGGAGCACATCTACTGAAATGGGTTCTTAAAGTGAACATTGTGAGGAAAATAGAATCTTGGTGATATTTGATGTAGATGGGATAGGCCAACTCTAGATCTGATGCATTAGCATATCAGCTAGACTGCTTCTCAGTCTGTTTATTTGGTCTGTTTATTAAAACTTAGGTCCTCAACTGATGAACAGTAACTGAAGTAGAAATCTCAGGAGAAAGTAGTATCTGATGGCTAAGGGAGATTGAACCTAAGACTAGCTCTGTGATGTAAAATTTGTGTGTGCTATATCTGAACTTTATCTCCCAGAATGGACCAGATATTATTTTCTTCCCCAAAGTTGTAAGAAATGAGAACACTTTCTTACCCAGAACTGTATATGAGTCCTGTATCTTGGAGAGGTCTGCCGAAGTTCTTATAGGTCAAGGCTGTTAGTTGGAAAACTGCCATCAAATTGGACAATCTTGACTGCACAGGAAAAGATTACATGATCTCAGGGTTGCAGAGACCAAAAGGTGTCAGTTAATTGCTAGAAATAAGGTGAATATGTCTCTCTTGTTGGACAGTGGAGCAAAAGAGTCATCATATTTTGACCTGTAAAAAGAGATCTTTGATCATTATGGTATATGTAAGACTGAAATATTTTTTTTGGTCCTTTGTAGTCATACTTCATTTTAGGTAGATAACTCTAGGTCTTAGAACAAAAATCTTATTTGAGTCATCGTAATAAATTTATGTCTCTTCAGTTGCCAAACATGAGTCAGTTTCTGGACCCAGAGTCCCTTGCATGAATGTGACACCAGATTTCCTTGAAGACGGACCTTTAACATGGTCAGCACTTTATTCTGAAAATCCTAGCAATCTTCAAAGGATTCCATTTATATTTTAGCAGAACAGTAACTATTAAAGGTAGAAGCAATTAGAGTTTTAGCAAAATTTTTGGAAAGCAGTCATGAAACTGACAGTTAGTGACATAGTGACATTGTGACCCCTTAGTCACAACCTTAATTATTCTAGTTCAGGAGCATGGAATTCCTTTCAATATCTATTGTCTGCTACAGTTTCTTTTTCCAGCATTTAAGCTTTTCATCATAGAGGTCTTTTTACATCCTTGCTTGGTATTTATTCCTAGGTATTTTTTTCTTTGAAGCTATTAGAAGGAGATATTTTTTCAGCGTTTTTTTCTCAGCAAGTTTGTCATTGGTATGTATAAAAGTTACTGATTTTTATGTGTAACTGAAAGTGCTTATCAGATTTAAAAGTTTCCCGCTGTATAAGTATAAAATCAAGTTGTCTGCAAATAAGGATGATTTGAACTCTTCTTTTCCTATCTCTACCCTCCCCTTATACATTTTTTTCTTGTTTTGCTCTTGGTGTAAAGTTGAGTACTATATTGAATAAAAGCAAATAATGGGGATGCTTTGCTTTCATTTTCAAAATTTGTTTGGTTATTTTTTAGTATCTTAACTTCTGTATTAAAGTTTTCATCCAAGTTTTTAATTTTTTTTCTAAGTTACTAATCATTTTATTCAGTGTAGTGACTTTCTTTTCCAGGTCCTTAGTTGATTTTGTATCTCATTCATCTCCTTTTGAGTCCTCTGTATGACCAATGACCCCTTTCAAAAGCAGGGCTCTGAATTCCTTCTCTAACATTTCAGCCACTTTAGTGTCTTTAGTTTCTATTATCAAGTGCTTGTGAGTTTGTGAACAAGGCATGGCAGATTACCTCCTGTTCTTCACCTCACTTCATTGTGTTCTGTGCATCTGTGGAGACGACTATGTCTTTCAGTTTCTCACTTTTGTTTTGTTTCATGTGAGTCCAGTTGGGGGATTGTCTTTACTAGGTGTTATGTTTTCTGCTGTTATTTAGAGAAGGCAGTCTCATGTTTTTCTAAGGATTCACCCCTTCAACACTGACTTGGTCAGAGATACCCAGGAAATGCACTTGTGTCCTGAGAAGTCTCAGAGATGGTGGCGTTGGGCTATTGAATTAGAAAAGTGTACCTTTCACATATATTAAAGAGCAAAGGTATTAATATTAAAATAGCAAATTGAGGAAGGAAAGGGGGAGGGGAAAAGAAGAGTCAAAGGATGTATGAAAAGGAAACTGCACAACTGGAGATCTGAGGTGTGGCAGAGACTATGGTAAATGTGGAAGCCTAGAAACCAAATGTTTGAAGGTGTAGAAAGGAAAAGGATAGTTATGAAGCCCTTTTCTGGTCAGATAGACATTAAAACACACTAGCTTATAAAACTGAAGTAAAAATCATCAATACGCAAAAATTTTAAATGTGGAAAAAAATAATTAAAGTGTTAAATAAAATAGTCGCTAGCATAAAAGAGAATGTATTATTTTGCTTTTGGTGAGGTTTTCTTCCTCACTGGGTTGATATCATTTCTGCCTCCCCTTGTATTATCATTTGTATCAGTCTCCACAGGTGCCACCAGGAGGGATGCTAGTCTGGGTAATTCAGACATTAAGTCAGTGTTCCCTTTAAAGGGGAAAGATTTCTGCGAGCTTAGATGCTTTTCTGTCTGAATTAACTATCCAGAACCCACCTGCTCTCTCTCTCTCTCTCTCTCTGCCCCCAACAAGTTACAGTATTGACCTGGTGGACCGAGGATTGAGCTCTCCCAGAGACAGGGTCCTCTGCAGTTCAAGGACTGGAGTGGTCATTGGGAGGGCACACCCCGCCATGAGTATGGTTGTGCTCCCAACCATTGCTGCACCAGGCGCCACAGCACACTTTCAGAGACCCTGCGTAATAACACCTTGTGTCTTGTCCCCACTAGAAGCAGGGCTGGGAACTCATTTTTTTTTCTGGCTGAGTTCAGAGGTTCACCACATTGGTTACACACTTTGGTAATGGCTGTTCCCTTTCACAGTAAATGCTGGTCCGCTTGATGGCCACAGTGGTTATGATATGCCTCAGTGGTGGCAGTAGTAGCTGCTGGCACCTTTTGCGTAACCCATGCCCCTGATTTCTTATTTTTATTAATTTATTTGCATATTTAAATTAAATATATATTTTTTTACCTAACTTATGCTATTGAACATCAAATAAGGAGGACCATTTTGATCTGCTGGCTCATGTAGACTGCCTAGTAGCTTGTGAGTGCCACCAGGAAAGTGTGCATCTCTGCGATGAGATGGGTACCAGCTTTTCCTGCAAGTCACTCGTGTGATGACAGTGAGAAGTGTTCAAACAGACACATATTTCAGTGTCACCATTGATTTAACCTTGTCTTTGCGGATTTCAGTCTATCTCGTTCCTCCTCTTTAGGCATTGAACTTTTCTCCTCCACATCGTGGGCTCTACTGACTGATTTATAATGACTCTGGGTTTACTGACAGATGAAGAATCAATGGGCAATGATAGATTTCTCTCTTGGGCTCTTTTCGTATTCGATGGATCCAGTTTTTAAATTCTCTCCTTTTACATTTTACTACTCTTGTCTTCTTACACGGTGGGTAAAGTTTTCTTGCTAAAATAAGTCTCTTCATGGACAGCACTCAGATCACTGGATCTCCGAAATACTGGTCATCCTAATTATTAACTGTTAAACCCCTCCTTACTTTTAACTCTCTAAGACTTTTGCTTTCAATTTGATGATGGATAAGTGAATAAAAATGTGATTGATGGTCAAAGTTAAACAAACCCCTATACATCAATATGAACAATTCAATATTGTCAGTGTTGTCTACTCTTACGTTTTGTCTATCTGAACTCTAAAATGCTGTGCTGCAGTACTGACCTTAGAGACAAGTTGTAATGCAACTGTTACAGAGCAACTACTTGTTGATTGGATTTTAGACTCCCTCACTGGGGGAGATATCATACTTGGTTATGGTCAAAAGCCCACTGCTGTGATGTCATGGGATCCTGTGGGGAACCTGGTATTGCTATTTTGCAAAATGGTCATTCAGCCACATCTTCTTCTAAACATTGCACTTATAACCACAGACCGAGGGTGGGCTCAGCCTTGGTCAGAGAAACTTCTTTTTGTGATGAAAAGCCATCAATAGAAAGGCGAATAATTAGCTGAGGTGTCGAGAACTCATGCTTAGCACTAAAAGGGGTATCCATTATCTACAGTAACTAGCCTGCCTCACCAAGTCCCAGGGGACAGTGTGATGATGGCATGACTAGAATGAAAGTCAGAGAAAGGGGAGGAGTGCTGTGAATCTGTCTTCCGGGTATGGTACGGCGGTGGCCGTTATGAACTCACAGCTGCCGTGGTTACTTGTACAAAACATACACAGAATGAGGCAGAGAAATCTTTGTGTGGAAGGAGAACATGACCTCTAGTCCCTATCCCATACTGAAGAGCTATTGTCAGGGGATACCTTCTGGGGGAGGATTATTCTTTATTGAGGGTGTTGCAGCTGGTAGGTTTCTATTGTTCTAATGTGTGGCTTCACACCCATGCACGTATGATCAACACTAACTAGACATAGTAGGATATATTTTTTAAGGCATGCTATGGGGAGGGGGAATCATGGAAGAAAATGGGAGGGGAAGTTGGAGGGAAATGGTAATAAATATAATCATATTTCATTGTATTGCATGTATGAAATTTTCAAAAAGTAAAAAAAAAATCAAATTCATCATAAGGATTATATCAAGATATTGGTTAAAACTGAACAAAATATCCTTGGATTTATAAAACATTCAACATTTGTTACCGAGGGACTTAAATTGGCTTGTTACTATTTTCTTCCCTTATCTGCTAAGCCAAAAACAGATAATTCTGAACAAAATTTAAAACAGAAATAGGGCTTTTCTTTCTAACTCGCTCCAGCTGTGGGCCATGATATTCTTTTTTTAGCAATGCTGCTGACTTTTGGGTGAACCCATATCTTCTGTGAGTGTTTTTTTCGAGGGTTGACATTAACAGTTGGATACTTTAGGCCTTTGGGGAAAAAGTGTCAGCTCTGCTGTGGCGAGTTTTGTATTTGAACTGCTGTAACATTTTAAGCTTTAGTTATGCTTCCGAGCACATGCATTTTCATTACGCCCAGAGCATAGTATTTTTGTTGGGCCATGGACCACATATTAGAAATAAAAATGAAGAGGGCGGGTTTCTGTACAGTTTTACCTATGGAAGGTTTACAATGTCGCATTGCAGGATTATTACATTTGCTAGTGAGTAATCCTCTTCCCTTTATCTTACATCGTGGGAGAAACCTAATGAATAAATAGCAGTTGGGATGTGGAGGGAAGCTTCCAGGAAGACTCAGGGTAGCAGGACTGACTTTTAACTTAGAGCGGCTGCACAGAAGGTACTGAGTAAGTGTTATAAAGCTGGGATCCCAATGAGGATCAAATCTGTGCTGAAACGTGGGTTATGATGTTGTATTTTATGGTACTTGATGCTTTATGTTCTCTGGCTATGGATGTGAATCTTTCACCTGAAATGATAAAATAAACAACAACAACAACAATTTTATGTTACATGGAATTTTGTGTTAAAAGGTTTAATTCATAGGGAAGAAAAAAAAATTTAAGGAACCTCCTGTGTCTTTAACACCAAAAGTTGAGACAATTTTTAAGAAGTCAGAAATTGCTCTGTATCTCCCCCAAAAGAAAATGTGTCCTTTTCTTTTCTTTCCTTTTTTTTTTTTTTTTTTTTTTTTTTTTTGCAATAGAAGCCATTCAAAAATCAGGACAGAAGGGGACATCATTTGCTTGAACTTTGGCCTGAGATGGTAAGCCTGTTATTTAACGTTGCTTTCAAGTAACCATTTGCCATGAGAACCTGTCTGGCATGTAACTCAGCTAAAAACAATAAAAGTAACTGATAAATCAACCAGACTATGCATGGAGAGGACCTAGATCCCTTGCTCAGATGTAGCCCATAGGCAGCTTAGTCTCCATGTGGGTTCCCTAATAAGGGGAGCAGGGGCAGTTCCTGGCATGAACTCAGTTGCTTGCTCTTTGATCACCTCCCACTGGAAGGTGCCCTTATCAGGCAACAGAGAAAGAGGATCCAGACATTCCTGATGAAACCTGATAGGCTAGAAAATGATGGTAGGGAAGGGGGACCTCCCTTATCAGTGATCTGGGGGAGGGACCTAGTGGGTAAGAGGGAGGGTGGATGGGACCAGGAAGAGATGAGGGAGGGGGCTACAGCCAGGACACAAAGTGAATAAATTGTAACAAATAATAATAATAAAAGAATTTAAAAACAAAACAACAGAAAAGAAAAAAAGGAAAATAAAACCATAATAATAGTCAGTAATGTTTATTAAATGGTAAAGGACTTAAAACTAATATTTTTGGTAGGTTGTCATGAAGTTCCTAAATTTGACAGTTCCCTCAAGAGAATAATGCAGTCTTCAGACAGCTGCCAGCAGTTGAAGAATTTTTATCACTGACTAATCTTACCCTATGATTTAGGGGATGCCAAAGATTACATGTGGCTTAAGTCAGGCTGGCTTCCATTATTTTATCTTCTGTATCCTCTTTTAAGTATTTTGCTGCCATCAGAAGTTACATAAATATTCCCAGGGTATAATCAGTCAGGCAGCCCATTGTGGGTTTTTTGGCTGTCTGTCAGGGCGTTCTGGATAAAATGAAGCCTTTATGGGGAAGAGGAAGGTTATGCATTGCAGGAATATTAAAGAAAAGTGTTTTGTGATAAAATATCTTTCACTAATCTGATAAATATCATTTTTTGAACCGAGATGGAGGCATTCATCCTAGCATGGCTCTGCTTGGGGGAAGATGCTAGCCTTTCAGAAATGATGAATGAAAAAACTAATTTTTTTCTCTCTCCGTTTCAGTTCTAATATGTGAATTACTCTTTGAGTTGTATTAGCATTCTCCCTCTCTCTTTGAAAATAAGCCAACTTCTCGTAACAACTGTTTTGCATATTGTTTTTCCTTTGTTTTACACACCTGTGTGCTGTGAATGTTCACATACCCACACCCACAGTCTCCTCCCCATTTTTCTTAAAATGAATCTTCACTCATACTTGTTTTTCTGGAGATCATAAAATTAAATGCACACAGATCTGAGATAGATTATTGCATCCTTTTTAATATTCAAATCACTTCAAAGGTGGACCGAAGTCCATCTATGGATTCATAAATCAAGTGCAAAGATTCTCTATCTATAGTTTGGAAAAAATAAAAGGAAGCCAACAGGAGCTATTTATGGTGTCAGAGTACAAACGTGCCTTATAGGGTAAGGATCAATGAAATACGTAAAAATGGATGCTAGTATGCAGTCTGAAGTATGTTTTGCTCCATTAAGCCATGTTAGCTGCTATATTTCATGGGTTGGAGGGGTAAGAATGTAAGAGTGCTTGTTACACAAACACAGAAGACTTTACACGGATTCCAGAAGCCTTGTAAAAGCTGGGCACGGCCACACATACACCTGCAACTCTGGAGCTGTGGAAGGTGGAGCCTGGAGGCTTGCAGGGCCTTGCAGACAGACAGCTTAACTCCATGTCCAGAGAGAGACTCTGTCTCAAAGGAATAAGGTGGAGAGTCATAGATCAGGACATTCATCACCCTCTTCTGTCCTAACCCAACAATATGGTCTCACATGCAGATGTCTCTGCACACACATGTGCACACACTACACATACATCATGTTTATGTGCATTTATAATTAGGGTGGGATTTTTTAATAAAAAATTTTAAATCATGCATAAAAAAGCACTTTGTTATACTGGTACCTTATTTATTTTTACTTATTTAGAACGGAAAACTTACCACAGTTTTTATCCCAGTGAAATTACTTGATGATGCTGTTACTGTAACAAAATCCAAGAGAATTTCAAACTAATTAAAACAAAAGCTGCAGAGGAGAGCCTTGTTACGAAATGGTTACTACATACAAGAATGCACAAAACATGAGATGATTCTGGTGCCATTATGCTGTGTTTTGCTTGTTTTATTCTTTCTGGTCATAACAAGTGGTATAGCATGCTGGAAGTTCAGAACACCTGTCTGCTTTCATATATATGCTATTCGAAAAGAAATGCCAATGAGAAGACATAACTTTCCCACCTATTTGATTTTCATAATAAATTAAAGCTGCCTTATTGAAAATTGTAGCTGTATGGAAAAGTTACTGAACTGTCTCCCATGTTTTCTACTTCTGTAATCCCGCAACTTTATTTTCTTTGGCTCACTCTTTATCTATCAATGATTTTCTAATTCTACTTTTGATAGAAAAACTAACCACCAATTTGGCTTTACTCTGGGGGAACAGAAAGACTTTAAAGGGAAAACCTGCATTTATTTTTGAAGTTGATGAATTTGGTAACGATTCTCTGGAGAGATATTAAAGTGTAGACAACAGCATCTGCCGCTTACATTATCTTCTGGCTTCTTAACATTTAACTTTGCACAGCTGGAGCACAAGACATGCTTTTGGCTTTGTTTCGCTCACAATGGATTCCTGGTCCACAGACATGGGCAGACTTTGAATTTATTTGTATCTCAGGCTTTCTGAAGTAGTGTTACTATAAAACAGCATAATTGCTTGAGTTGATAATATCAGGAAACTGCGGTGTGGGAAGAACAAAGGAAGGAGAGCAAAGTGACCCGCAGCAGGGTGGCTCATGCAAGACCAAGGTCAGAAATGCCTTCTCTTCAACCCCAAGCACACCATGGTTGACGCTGAGCTTGTCTTATCTTTAATATTTCTAGCACTGTGTGAAAAATATAGGGCAATAAGGCAAGTCTTGTTTTCTGGTCATAAACGGTGACCAGGGAGGCACATTGTATATTATACTGAGAAAGCAGACATTGTGTGCCAGAGTGAAAAAAAAAACCAAAACACTGAACCTCATGGAGGTTTGTTCTTGTCACCTATATAACCTATAGGTCTCTAAAAGCAATTTAGGCACATCAATTTCTAGAGGCCACAGTGATGTTGTGCAGGTAAACTGTTCCCTTGGTTTTCCCGTTTTAACCTAGTGATAAATTTTAAAACTTGTAGAAGACAGAGTAGGTGGTTCATATTCAGAGAAGCCTGCCGTAAATATTGTTGTCCATTCAAGCTCTTGACGGATCGCCGTTAGCTCGGATCGCCGTTAGCTGCAGTGATTTGGGGGTGACACTCACTCAATATTCTGAAGTGATGTTCTTCCCTTCGAAGCATTGCTGGTCATGTATATGAATTCTTGTTCTAGCACACAGCTGCCCTGTCTGTAAGGTACATCTTTCCAGCCATGTGGGCTGAGATGAAGTTGTGGTAGACAATGTTTCCTTCCAAGCTTGCCTTGGAACTAACTGTTCTGGCACACAAATGTTTAGTGGAAGTCTTAAGTTTCATGTCGTAAACGATGTCCATAGGAATTTAATATTAATTTATTTTGAAAGGAATGGTTGAATATCTTCTGTAGCTGTTTTCAAAAATAGTGTTAATAAAGCATTCTTGTTTCCTTTTCTTCTAACCCTCATGCTTAAGCCTCTCTTAAATGTTTTAAAATAACGTCTCCAGCTCTGCAAGTTGAAATTTTTTTCACCTTAAAATAAGGTAGTTTTATACCTCATATATGATAAGATTCACAGATTCACAGTAGCTGGTTTTGTGAATTTTGGTAAATACATTCAGATATACAACCACCTTCACCACAACCAAAACATAAAGTAATTTTATCACCTCTAAAATTTTTAGATCTGCTAACATTTCCCCTCTTACTCTGTAGCCCTGGCAACTACTGATGTATTTGCTGTCTCTATCATTTTGCCCTTTGGAGAACGTTCTGTAAATTATACAGGGTGTGATTTTTGTTGAGTGGATTCTTCACTTAGGTTAGTGAACTTGTGATTCATGTATTCTATTGGATGTATCAAATCTTTATTCCTTCTTATTGTTATAAGCAGCATCTCATAATTTGTTTACCTGTTCCACACGTGAAGGTCAGCTAAACTTTTTTTCTATAAAGAATAAATCCATAGAAAGTATCTGGGTTTAAATTTGGGTGCAGTTATGCTCTATTTTACAAACTGGAGTGCCATTTTTAAATTAATGACATTATCTTCATGTAGCACCATAGCACAGGTGTAAAGGGTTTCCAATAGTGTGTTCCCAGCCTTCCTTCATTCTTTCTTGCTAGTGGTTTCATACTATATATATACTTGAGGTAGGGTTTCTCTGTGTTGCCGTGGCTGTCCTGAACTCCCTTTGTGGATGAGGCTGGCCTCGAACTCACAGAGATCCACCAGCCACTGCCTCCCAGAGTGCCGGGATTTCAGGTGTGTGCCACTGCACCTGGGACATTCTACATTTTTAAATGCTATAATCCCACCAGACATTGTTGTCATGTTTGCTTTAAGTAATCAGTGACATTTTATATCATTCATTTGAAACTAGAGTTTTATAGTAATTTCACTTGCCATTTTTACTTTTCAATTCTTTGTGTTCATTAAAGTTTCTAGCATTATAACTTTTATTTGGGGGAAATGTCTTTTTATTTGCCATGAATAAATCTTTCTGCTAGTAGTAAATTCTGGTTTTATTATTATTTGAAATATATTTTTCTTCATTTTATAATAACTAGTATAAGATATTATAAGGTATTCTTTTTTATACAACTCTGTGTGCAGTTTTTTTTCTCAGTGCTATAAAATGTCACTTTATTAGGTAGGCAGTATGTTATACAAATAATCAAAGTTGTTTGTCAAAATAGAAAACTTCTAAAAACTGTATCATAGAACTCTTAGGAATCCAGTTGTTACTGGCTCTATGGTCGAATTGACATCAGAGCATTTGGGAGTTATCTTCTTCCACTGCAAGACGCCAAGAGTCAGCGTCCTTGGACCTGCAACAGGCCATTCCGCAGGAAGGAGAAGAGCCCGAAGAACCGGGAAAGGAAGTTCCTACCTCTCACTCAGCAGTCAACATTAATAAAGACCAGCACTGTGCAGTTAACAACAGAGAAAAGTTTATAAGCTCCAGTTTTATTTAAAACTCAGGACAAGCAGACAGGGATTTGGACGTAGGAGGTAATAAACTGATAACTAGTGCGCATGTCAAGATAAGCCAACTGCAAACACATTCCCAGGTACCCTGTGCGATATCCATATAAACGGGTGACCTTCTGTATTGACTTCAGGGAAGAGTCTTTCCTTGCTTCTAGGAGTTTGTTGGCCTTGAAATCAAATTCATCTCAACCTGTGTCTTCTGATGTACTATGAGCATCTTTCTGTGGCCCCTTTTCCTTCTGGGATACCAGGTTCTGTAGGGCCCATCCAAAATCCAGTTAAGATAAGTTCCTATTAATTAATATTAATACTTAATTAGTTAATAATTAATATCTGCAAAAGTCCCCATTCCAAGTAAGTCACCTTCCAAAGTTGTGGGCTAAAACAGATTTGTTAAAAAAGATTCTATTCAACCTGTAATGACCATTATGAATATCCAACTACATTACCACATGCTAATGATAACTATGGAAAATTATAATTAAGAAAAACTCAATAACAAAATGCAAATTCTGTAAACCAGAATTTACTAAAATTTGCTGAGAGAAGTTGAAAGAAGCATAAATAAATGAAGAGTCATACCATACTCTTAGATTGAGAAATTAAAATTTTATAAGTTATCAACCTGCCTCTACTTTTGTAGATTCACTTTCATCTCAGTAAAAATTTTCAACAGTTGGGGGTCTTGAATGATGGATGGGTCAGTGGTTAAGAGAATAGGCTACTCTTCTGGAGGACTCAGGTTCTATTGCCAGCCCCCACACAATAGATCACGACATCTGCAACTCAAGGCCTAGGGGATCTGATGCCCTCCTCTGACCTCCACAGGGACCAGACATGAATGTTGTGTATACATATATGCATGCAGGAAAAAAAAAAACATATACATAAAAATGAATAAATCTTTTTAAAAAGTTCCAAAACTCAAAGTTTTTATTTGTAGAACTCAGCAGGTAGATTTTTCAATTTGAAAATATCGAAATACCAGAAATCTAGTATAACACTAGTAAGTTTTTAACAATAGGAACAATGTTGGTACACCTACAGTATGTGGTGTCGTTTGAGAATTGTTGACTTGGAATTCATGAACATTAAACAGCTCTGCCCTTTGATAGTCATGAGAGTGTCCTTTATGCTTCCTTCAGCTTGAAACTTCCCTGGGGCTTCTTTCTCCCTCAGGCTCCTGACCTGCTTCTCCCCAACCCTGGCTGAATTTCTGACCTCCTGGAAGTGGTGGCCTCCCCTTTCCTTCTCCTAGAGCATTTGCTTTAGATTGCCTTTCCTTTCAAATTCTTTTAAAAACTGGGTGAATTTTTTTTTCAGAATTTCATATATTGGTATTATGTTTGCATCATTTCCACCCTTCCTCTTTCCCACTCCAAATTCTGTATCTACCTTTGAGATGAAAACCATCCGAAAACACTCTTTCCCACTTTACAATGGAGGGAAGTCTTAAGGTCATAAGATTCATCTCTTCCAAGTATAATCGTTAAGGTGGGTAGCCACTTTTCTGACATCCTCTGCATCAGGTCAGTCAGAGGTCTGATTTCATTGCAAACCCCTTGTCCCAAAGGTTAGAGAAAACCTTTTGCTAGGATAAGACCAGTTAGGAAGCACAGACGGCTTGTGGTTTTCTTATTTGCTCTTTAAAATCTTGCTTTCAGCAGGGCTACATTGAGATTGTATTTGGTTTTCTGCTATATAACAAGACTCTTAAAGAAAGTCACCTTTACTATCCGAAATGTCAATCTCAATATTCTGTTCAACACTTTAAGCTATTGAGGATATTAAAAGTCAAACTACTTCCCCCCTTGTCCCTACAGGAAATAAAATTAAATAAGGAAATAAAAAGACAAATCACAAATCGGGTGTCAGTGTTATTAGTGCATATATTTAATCAGAGACTTCTATCAAGAAAACACATCTTTTTTTGTCCATGTTTAGAAGACAAACAACACTATAAGGCACTTTGCAAAAGAAAATAAAAATGGCCAATAGATGTTTACCAGTTTATCAAGGAACAAAAATTAGGACAGCAATGAGAGCTAATTCCCACAACAATGGCAAGCATGGCAAACATTGAAACGAAAGCCACAAAAGAGCAACACAAGTTCTCTTAATCACAAGATTAAGACAGGAAGCCAGTGGATATTGGATTCATTAATCACAGGAATATAGTGTTGTGGCCACTTTGGAGAACCATCTGAGCAGTTTCTTAGAAAGTTATGCAAATTCCATCAGGTAACTTAGAAGGTCTACTTATAAAGCAGTCTGAAAAAAATATGCTTATGTAATGCGTTATATAATAATTCCCAGAGAAATGTATTCATAATTCCCTAAACTACAAATGGCCCAAAAGTCCCTAATCAGGTGATTTGATAAACTATAACATGCATGCATAGAAAACTGCCCAGCACCAAGCAGACATAAATTATTGATAATAGATAACACAAATGAATCTCAATGACTTTAAGCTCAATGAAGTGTCAGCAGAAAACACCTAAGTGTGTAATGATTCCATTTACGTGCTGTTCTGGAAGAGATGAAATTAATGTTTATAGATAACAGTCAGATTGGTGCTTGCTTGGGGTGAGGTTGAGGGTGGAGGAATGACAGGAGAAAAGCATTAGGGAACCATTAGCGGTAATGAAAAGCTTCATTGCTCCATAGTTGCACTAGTTACACTGATATATTATACACTTATATATTGTGTGTATATGTATATGTGTATGTATATATATATATATATATATGTAATGGTATATCAAACACCATTACTCTACGCTCTTAACTCTACGCTCTTCAAATAAGAGTATTTAGTTTTCTGGAAAATACACTACTGTGAAATTGATAAAAAAAAAAAAACAACTAATGAGATAACTTCAGCATAGTGTAAAGAATGAATTTCAGACTGTATGTTTTGTTTGTTTGTTTTCTTCAGTAAATTAAAGAATAGGGATTTAAAAGTGGAGAAAAGTCAACTTTAAACTCTTTAGTAAATTTAAAGCTGAAAGTGGATGGGACTCCAGGTAGGGTGATATCTGTTTGAATTTGGTAAGAGTAGGGAAGCATTAATAAGTCATGTGCCTAAAATTCACATAGGTCTGCAAAGGACCCAAAATACCCACAGTGATCTTAAGGTAAGTAGAGGCATCACACTTTCTGAGTTCAAAATGTATTATGAAATTACATCATTTTTTTATTGCTGTGAAGACAAACATAGAATAATTAAACAGAATCAAACACAGAAATAAGCTACTACGGCAACAGTCAGTTTTGAAAAGTAATTTAAGAACACAATTGAACATATATACTCTTTTGGTCAAGTGATTTTGAAAAAGTTGGAAATGTACATGTGACCAGGCCACTGGGGCCAAGTTTACCTCTTCCACAAGTATTAACCTGCAGTGCATTAATGCCTTAACTTAAAACATAAGACTTTCTGGAATCATAAAACCACAGAAGACAATGTAGAGGAAACGTTTTTGTTCCTCTCCACTCCCAATTTCTTTCTATGTCTTTTACCGTTTCTCTTGGTCTCTCTGTCTGTCCCTGACTCCCCCTTTTTTTTTTTTCAACAAGGGCATTGATAGAGAGTGTTGCAGAGCAAAGGAAACTACAGGACAAAAGTCAAGTATAGAATGGGAGAGGTATTCACAAACCTGGTGTCTATCTGATAAGAAAGTAATTTCCAAAATAAACCCCTGTAACCCAATAGCAAGCAAGTCAAATAATCTGGTTCTTAAAAATGGATAATGGATTTGCCAACACACCTCTCCAAAGAAAACATACAAATGACTCTCAGCACATAAACAATCTGCAAACTCACTGGTCACCAGGGAAACACGAACCAAAACTGTAAGAAAACTCAACTTTATATCTATAAGGCTGTAATAAATATAAAATGAAGAATAAAAGACAAGTGCTGGTGAGGATGTAGAAAAGTCAGAACACTTGTGCCTCGCTGATGGGAATATTAAATAGGACTGTGGTATAGAAAATAGTAGGGAGATTCCTCAAAAAGTTGGCAAAAGACTTCTATGGTGATAGTTATTCTGATCTTGTATCAAAAGACTTGGAATATGGATATCAAATATACATACAAGCTCTTGTTTATTTCAGTATTTCCCTTAATATTTAAAAAGGTATATACAAACTGAGTGTCCCTCAACAGATGAATAAAAAAATGTCTTACACATATGCAATAAAATACTAATCAGCCTCATAAAAAAACCTTTGGCATTCATGACAACATTATCGTCAAAGAACCTGGAGGATATTTTACTAAGCATTTTGGAAAAAGAGAAACAAAAGCAAAACCTATTCTCAGAGAGATAAATACTGCATGGTTATATTTACATTTGGTATTGAGAATAAAGTCATAGAGGTCCAGTAGAAAATACAGCGATGTTTTCCTCAGGTTAGAGGGTAGGTGAAATGGTTGTAGAATTTTAAGTATACTAGATAACTAAATTCTGGAGATCTGTTATACAACAGTGCTTAGACTAAACAAACATGGTTGTGTGCACTTTAGAACTTGTTAAAGAACAGATCTTGTATTAAGTGTTCTTATTAAAAAAAAACACAAAAAATGGCTCCTCAAACAAACAAAAACGGTGTAAGAGAAATTGGTAGGAGGTGGATCTATCTATTGCTGTGATTGTATTAATGGTATCAAAGATGTTTGCATATGCTCAATCCTGAGAGCTGGTGTATGCTAACAACACGAACTTCATTGATATATCGAGTATCGATACCTTAATAAAGGTATGAAACAATAATGCATCAACAAAGCAATTGTAAAGACAAGAAAATTATAGGAAGAACGGCAAATCCCCCATCTCTTTCTTATAATATCAGTTGGAATTTACTTCAGAAAAAGTCAAGTGTAGGGCTGTGCTGAGTTTCAACCCACAGCATTCATTCTGCAGCTTTCTGTCCTTTATGACAAGTGTGATATAATCTCGCCCTGGGGAGGGAACAGGGAGGTGACAAGAAAAAAACCATTTTGGTTGGTGCCTTGGAGAAGGAAAAGCAGAATCTTCTTTGTCACAGCTGGTAGGCAGCCTTGGCCACATCTGCATCCCTCTGTCTGTCTCCGGAGTCCGTCCAAAGCACACGCTGCAGCTTTCTCTCACACCATAAGGCACACTTTCTTCCAGATACTTCCTCCACATCCCCGAGTCATGGGGTACAATTTTGTGTTTCCGGCAGGCGGCGAAGACTCATTTATTTCTCGTTTCGGATGCTTAAAATGTTTGGCGCTGGGTCAAGGATTGTGGGTAATTAACTCACAATACAGAAACAACAAAATTCTGCTTTCAGATTTACAGCTGCAGGACGGGAAACAACCCTTTATTCTAATAATACTATTTATAGTAGACCATCCAAGTGAAATTGTAAGAAAGCCAAAGTAACCAAACACAAAGTAAATTGCTTCAATCTAGGCTGAGTTATTTCCCCATTAGCTTTAAACTCAAGATGATGTTTATTGGGTTTTTCTTTCTTTCTTTTTTTTTTTTTCTTTGATATAATCTAACCCAGCCGTTCTCTTTTTGGGAGCAATCGGGATTTAACTTGCCTGGCTAGAACTCCTTTGCAGTTAGCCTTTTGATCAGATTAGTGCGATGGATTGTGCTTAGTGCGGGAGAGCTGCTTCAAAGGGGAAACCTGTAATATGCATTCGCTCCATTTAGCTATATTTTCTACCATAACGCTCTTCTGGAGACTGAAGTAAAGGCTTATTCCCTTGTGGGGGACGTTCACAATGCTGATAGCAGTCTGCAGAGTCTCATGACTCAGGCTCTGAACACCTCGAAAAGTGCACAGGCAGCGATCTTCTGAAGCTTTATTGTGCCAGCGTCAAGGTCGGTGCGCCTGGGCTCACATTTGTACAGCTGAAACCCTGATTTACTTGGGAGGGAAAGAGAAGCTATTTTTTTGGGGGGGCAATGTTCCCACAGAGCCCAAACGTGTTGCCTGCTACTGTAGAAAGCGTAGTTGTGGCGTGTGCTTCTTGTTGCCTCCTAAGATTCTTATTTTTTCCCCCTTCGCTAACAGTATTCTGAAATCATTCTTAGCTCAATTACGCAGACCCACAACCAGTTTACCTAATCCAAAAGCACAGTCCCACCCCTCGCTCCACCTTTGGTTGGTTGACACTGCACGTGCTCGTGATTGGAGCTTTACAAATGAGAAGCGTTGGGAAGAGATCAGGAAGATATTTTCTCCGTGGATGGAGAGAGACGGAAGGAGCTTTTCTGTTCTTGGCTTTCTCCCAGCCTGCTTTGGCAGCAGTGTCTCTGAAGTCCTTACTCTGCTCAGTGGGACACATGGCCTGAGGCGAGAGACAGGTCTCTTGAACTGTCTCTAGGGCTGTGGCTTTAAATTTCTTGTCACGTGAGGAAATGGAATAGAGTTACCACTGCATCTTCAAATGATTAGGCGTTTTGTTGCTTGCTGTGGACAGCGTTGTGACTATTGATCCAGCGCTTTAATACAGATTATTAGTCTTCTTAAATCTCTCCCTTCCTCTGTCAACCAGACGCCGGCCTTGTCATGGCGCAGTTTCACACTGAGGGGTTTAAGTGGTAATGGTCTTATCTGCTAACATTTTCAGTATTCTCTAATTCCTTAGAGGACAGAGTCAATATGAAATCATCCTGTCAAGTGTTGCTTAGGTGTCTGCTATCACCCAGTGAGATCCGGTAGGAGGATGGGGCCTGTTGTTATTGGTTGTGGGGCATTCCCCAGAGAAGACTGCTCCGCTCTACATGGGCTTATGCTAATAGAAAGTCCTTATTAGACATCAGGTCTAATAAGGCATTCAGGATCCCATGATAGCATGGCTCTTTCTCAGGGTAAACTTTTAAGTACAAAAACCATGTCCTGGTTTAACAAGAACAGTTAGCCAGAAGAAGAACTACAGAAGCCAAAAGGCAAGGTTAATACATTTAGAGACTTCCCCAGAACTATGGGCTTTGATGGATTAGGCCTTTGTTTTAGTTTTTTCTGGTGGTGCTATGTGCTCAGTTTTACAGCCTGAATGGTACTTCTATCATGGAGTAAGTCGTGACAAGGCCTGGTCCTCAGTTACAGTATTCATGTCCTGAGAGGGACAAGAGAGGAGTGATAACTGAATAATTAGAATCTGATGTTTGATTTGGCATTTGTAAGAATGCATGCATATGTGTGTCTTCTAATGAGGACCTTTAATATGCACATATACCTGTGCTAGATCTCTGTTTTGCCACAATATTTATTTCAGAATTTCCCTTTATGTTCTTTCTAAGGATATATACTAACATTCCAGAGACTTTGGAGACCACTGTAAATAATTTATATTTTGAAAAATGCCTGCTCAGGGTACAGAGAGCAGGGTGCTTGTGGGGTCAGGTAGTGAATTATTCTGACTGGTGACAGTTCAATTGCACCTTAGGGTCCAGAAAACGGACGCCTTCTCCCTTATTACACATACTGAAATCAAGAATGTACCTTTTACATATTCTGAAGATTGATTCTTCTGCCACGAGTAGATGGCCCCCACTGCCATCTTAAACCTTGGCCGGAAAGCTCTGCTGTCCTTGCTGTGGCTATCAAGACACAGTTATTTATGTCAAGGTGTGTCCTGTTTTATTTTTCTCCTCTCTGGGATGCATGCCCTCTTGGCACGTGGACAGGGCATTTCTGCACTATCTTCTGAGTGAATAAGCAACTGATTACAGTAAATAACTGCATCTAAGACATTTTGTGTACTTTTATAAGGGTCCTCAACCTGCCAAAAGACGGTGGGTAGGTTAGAGAGTCAAAACAGGGTTGATGGTCTCAGGACATAATGCTTGATGCTTCCTTGTTCTGATGCTGCTTGTGGATGGCATCCCCAAGTCATTCCAAGTGTTCGTGTATAATAATGCTTGTCACATAGACTTAGCGGTAGATTTTCACTTATGAGCACCTGTTTGTAGATTTCATACAGATTAGGAATGTGTAACAATTTTTAAGGGACTTTTTAAAAAGTAAGTAAGTAGCAGAAACAAATATCACCAGGGTAATTGTTACAATGCTTTTGTATCTGTTGTTTTACGTGTAAAGCTTAATTATTAAGATTGTATTGAGCCTCAATAGTTTGAGTATCATAAATCCTGTCATAAGGATGGCTGCCACCTCATGGTCATTTCCATCCTGATGAGGGAGCAGCCAAGATGCATGCAAAGCATACGGCTGCCATCAGACAATATCTATTTTACATAGTATGATGTAGAAGACCTATTTTTCTAAACAAGAATTGAATCACACATGCAGTGTACTGGAGCAAATTAAAATTACCTATGTGTACATTTAGCGGTCAGCCTTTTGTTGCAAGTTTTACATTAAAATTTGTTACAGATTTTACAGATTTTTAAACCTTACCCAACGATCTTATAAATTCTGAGATAAACAGTTTACATAGAACAGAGATAACACTATCCTTATATGTTAATTTATATTTGAGGTCAGTTAAAATATTCAATGGCTGAGACATAGTTAATAAAAGCAGACTGATCATAGCAAGTTTAGACTTTTGAGCTGTACAACCCAGGGTGGGTACAATCTTCTCTTCTGTGGAATTTATATTTATATTTATATTTATATTTATATTTAAAATACATGTTCCTTTTTCTTTAGCGGAGCATTTCCTTTATAAAAGCATTAAAAGCAATTTCTATAGGATTTATTTTTAGTTTTAATTTTTTTCACAGTTTATTCATTATATATCTCCATTGAAGCCCGCTCCCTCAACTCCTCCCAGCCCCACCCTCCCTCCTTCCCCCATCCCGTTCCCCTAGTCCACTGAAAAGGGGAGTTCTCCACTATTGCCATCTGCCCATAGCCTATCAAGTCTTATCAGGACTGCCTGGGTCCTCTTTCTCCTTGGCCTCACAAGGCCACCTGTTTGTAAAAATTTAATTAATTTATTCACTTTACAACCCGATTGTAGCCCCTCCCTCCTCCACTCTTAGACCCACCCTCCCCTTCCAGCATGCCCCCTCCTCTATTCCTCAGATAAGAGGAGACCCCTTTCCACTCACCTCAGCTCATTAAGTCTCATCAGGACTTAGCTCCTCCTCTTCTCCTGAGGCCTGGCCAGGCAGCCCCACCTGGGAGGAGTGATCAGAAAGCAGGCAACAGAGTCCATGTTAGAGTCAGTCCCCACTCCCCTTGCTAGGGAAGCCACATAAAGCCTGAGTTGCCCATCTGCTACATCTGAGTAGGGGGCCTAGTTCTAGTCTATGCATGGTCCTTGGTTGGTGCTTCAGTCTCCTCAAGCCCCTCCAGGCTCTGGTTAGTTGTCTTAGTTGGTCTCCTTGTGGAGCTCCTGTCCCATCCAGGTCCTTCTATCCTTCCTCTCACTTTTCCACAAGACTCCCCATGCTTTACCCAGTGTTTGTCTGTGTGTCTCAGCATGTGTTTCAATCCACTGCTGGGTGGAGTCTCTCAGAGGAAGTTATGCTGGGCTCCTGTCTTGTTCCCTCTCTTCAGCCAGTTCCGCTATCTATTTTATTTCTCCTTTTAAGTGAGATTTAATCAATGTCCCTTGTGTCCTTCTTGTTACTCATCTTACTTTGGGTCTGTGAATTGTAGTGTGCTATCCCATACCATATGACTAAAATCTGCTTACGAGTGAGTAAGCAACTTTGGAACTCCTCTATAGGATTTTAAGATGTAACTTTGGGAAATAGCCATTTATATTTTGTTAAAAGATCTTTCCAATAGTGATTATTTATAAATTTTGAGTAACATGCTAATCTGTTAGTTATTGACAGTTTAAAGCACATAATCAACTTGCATTGTATTTATTGGAACAATAATTTTTGTAGGCTCCTTAATAGCAAGGGATTATTTCCATGAGCTACTGCTTTATCAGCAGCATATTTAATAAGTTAATGACCTGGTTTGTTTTTTGTGTTACAGTAGAATTTAGCTGAAAGTTTTCAGAAAGCAACTCAAGAGAACAGAGCCAAATCCCTAGTAGTGATAAACAGAACAAAGCACATCCAATGATATTACCCAAGTTTTTAATTTTTTTTTTTTACCATTAAAGTTGTTCATTCATTTAAGTATGGATTAGATGGGCAGGAAAAGAGAACATCCTCCATATAATGAATGACTAATACTTCAGGAAATTTAAACAGCATTGGCTTAAGTGCTTTATGTCCTAATTGTGATTGTTCCTGTACTAGAGGTTAGGCCCATTTGATTTTTTTTTCCACAAAAGAACCTTTGTTACTGAGTTATTACCACTATGAGGAAAAAACAATAGCAACAAAAACGTTTTCCATAAAGGAACCATTGATATTTGGCTATTCCTGCTATGAGAGGAAAACTATACCAACACCAACAGAAACATCTAAGCAAAATAAATAAATAAATAAATAAATAAATAAATAAGAACAATCAAGCGAACAAGAAAAATTTAATTCTGGCCCAGCTGAGCTGGCTCCTACTGCAGGGTGGTAGAGCCTGGCCTGCCATTTCTTGGATCTCTCTTTCTCTCTCTCTCTCTCTCTCTCTCTCTCTCTCACACACACACACACGCACACACACACACACACACACACACACACACATTCAAAGAGAGAGCATTTCATGGTTCTCTCTTGCACACACATGCTCACTCACACAAAAAGAGAGAGACAGACAGACAGACTGACTGACAGACAGAAGAACTGGGATTCCGTGATCTAGACTCTTGAATGGAGATGCCTCGGCACCTTGGAGCTCAGGATGTTTACTGTATACAATTGAACAGGGAACCAGGGTTATCGCATACAGCTGAAAAGGAACCAGTTTATTTGGTTAATCTTGGCAGGAGCGACCTCTACAGGTAATAGTCTTAATATGCAGAGGGAGAAAAACATGGTGGATATTTTTCACACACACTGTCAGCATTCACACTCAGATCAGAGGAAGGCTTTGCCATCCCTCTGAGCATCAAGGTGGGTCTGGAGGTGTTTGCCAGTTTCACATGGGGGTGTAACTTGTATATTATTGGGTAGCGTCTCTGGTCTCTGTGAACACAAAGCCCTTAATGCTGCTCCCGCGCCAATTATGTTAGCTAGCAATGTTGTTAGACACTGTAAAATGTCTCCTGGGGACAGAATCACCACCTAATTGAGAACCATTGGCTTAAGTCATGGCTCTCACACACAAGATAAACTTTGTCTGCAAAATAAGAGTTGTTAGCAAACAAAAGTGTGTTAAAATATATATAATCATAGATAACAAAAGTGTATTAAACATTTACATCAGGTAAAGAGGATTTAATTTCAAAGCTCTGCAGACAGCTGATGACAGCTTGATGCAGTCAGACTCCTGGAGTTACACTTGAGAAAACTCTCAATCAGCAGGCAGGTTTAGGAAGAGAGCTTCAAACGGCCAATTCTCTCCTATCCCTGGTATCCCATCCCAGCTCTCACTGAACAGCTTTCAACAGGAAGACTTTAGATACTGTCCATGACTGCAGTTGGAAGCCTAATATCTATCAAATCAACTTGTTCCACAGGTCATCTTGATAGTAGTTTGTCCTAAATGTCATGGATAAAATCTGCCAAGGCAGGAAAAAACCCAGGAAAGTCTGTTCCTTCATCCCCGAATGCTGCTATTAGTGTAATGTAATTGATGTCTTCCGGTTGTTACTAGTAAAGGGTGTGTAACTTTGAGGTCTTGTCTGAATTACGGTTGGGATTCCTTGGTGAGTCTTGCTGAGATGCCTTTCTCTAACCAATTCTCCTCAGCAGGCTTTCTGTCCCTCCATGTGGCTTATGTGGAGTTAACACCCTGGTAGGACATGCTTTCTTCTTCCTAATTCTCTGCAGCTTTTACTTGTAGTTATGTTCTGTGGGGATCTGAACCCTAGGGTGTGCAAACTGTGGCACATACCAAAATGGCCAACAGTCTTTCAAAGCAGAGTGAGAGAGGAGCCAAGTTTCAGGGGTGTGCTTAATTTGAAAAATTGGTTGGAAACTCTTGCATGCAGGGAAGCATCTGGGATGTTTGAAAAATGACATTGATGTTCCTAGCTGGAGAGAGGAGGCCGTTGACCACTGTTGAGTGCAGCCGTGTTGTTGGTGCCTCCACTCCTTTTTCTTATTTTCCTAAAGGCACGCATCTTCTATGCCCGCCCTCGTTGAGGGACATTAAAATAATGCCATGCCTCACTAGTTCTCTGGCATGAGAGGACAGTGACCTGAGAAGACCGTGATGCCCAGGTACCTGGTGCACTGAGCCTGTCATGCATCACTCTCACTCCTCCACTGCAGTTACAAATGCTAAGTGGCAGCCTCAGCAGAATTCTCCCTGTGGAGTCTCCAGAGGGAGTTTCCTTGACTGTTTAATTATCAGATCTGAACAGATGGCAGAGCCCGGAAACTTTCTGAATAGATACTTTCTAATCATTCCTGTTATGCTTCCTAATTCTAACTGGATCAATCAGCTTTAGACTCTGATTGTTATAAGAAATCTCACAATTTGGCCCATGAGACTTTTACTGATTATGGTTTCCCATGGTTCAACATGAGAGCAATTTTCTTTGTCTGCAATAGTTTTATTTTAAGTGACTGAAATGACAGATGGTGGCAGATTGATAGCCATGGTAGATGGAGACTGGATTAAATAGGCTCTGCCAATGGTTTGTGTGTGTGTGTGTGTGTGTGTGTGTGTACTTAGCTCGTGTTAGAAAGACCATAGGTAGAGCTTCAGGCTTGTTTGTATAGCATTTCCATATTAGACTCTGAATTTTGGGCTGCTGAGCACCTGTACTTCATAATCTTGGCTACTGTGGTGGCTGTTGTAATGTCTTTTTGAGATAGAATGCTCATTTGTGAAGTGATAGCCAATGAGAGATTGTAACTGGGTTCTTTTCTAAGACAGTTGTCCTCGGCCACCTCAGCAGAGAGGACTGCTTCCATCCATGTTAGTCCTCCTCAATATTTATCTAGAACATTCTCCTATATGTTCTGTGCACTCAACTCTCTTTCTCAAAGTATGCTTTTGGAAGCCAGACTAAGACAGTCACTTGTCAAGGAGGAACAGGTGTGAATGTCAACTAGCTCCACAGACTTTTTTTTTGCCACAGTCTGAGTATGACTCATCAGAACATAGAAATATCTTTCACTTAGTATTAGAAGCAGTATAGAGTTTTAAAGTAAGATAATTGCTTTTTAAATAATGCCTTAATTAGACATTTTTTTTCACTACCAAGCAAAGCATAGTGCCAGGAATGGATTACATGCAGTTGATTTGTTGGCCAAAAGGGGCCCCATGTAAACTCCCAAACATCTTGGTTATTATCAAGACTATTGGTAGCTCTCTACAAACTGATGGTGAGGTCCTGTTACTGAAGGCATTGCTTACACATTGAATTCAGAGAGGTTGAGCTGCTGCCTACCTAGAACTTTCACACCTAAAAACTAGCGTTTATGGTACTAGAAGGTTCTCTGCATGCTACCAGAGATGAAAGGCAATCACCAACCAAGTTACAAATTGTTTGATCTTCCATAGTGACCTGCCTGCAGCTATACTGGAGCAACATGAGCACCGAGGTTGTGGGAGTAAGTAACCATTATCTGGCTGGATTTAGGGCCCACTCCATGAAATGGAACCCATGTCTGACACTGCTCCAGTGGTCAAGAACATGAGAATAGATAGGCCATGGGACTGGGGAAAAAAAAATATTATTGTGGTAAAGGACAAAAACCATAAAATGACTCCTAATGGCATTCTGCTAAACTCATAATTTAATTATCATACGTTTTTGGTTACATGTACACAATGCATATCCACTACTTTCACTGGCCACCTCCATGCCAGCCCTTTCCACCTTTCATGCTTTATATATTGAGGGAATTAGTCATTTATATAGAATTTGATTTGACACATAACTACTCTTGCTAGTTTATTATTTTTGTCTTTTTGTGCTTATATCCTTTTATTATATATATATATTTGTGTATGTGTGTGTATCTCTGTGTGTGTGTGGTGGTTTTTCTTTCCTTTCCTTTCTTGCAGTGTTCTTTAAAAATTTAGAAAATCCTTTGCTGGCAAAAAAAAGTCTATATCTAATAATCAGAATCTGAAGGAAAATGTTAAATTATTAAGAATCTCAAACATGGTGAGACGATTCTCAGTGTACTTGGCAAAGATTTCTTTTTCTTATTTTACTTTTTCAGGCTTACTTTTACGCTTGTTTTTTTTTTTTTTTAACTTGTTGTGTGTGTGCGCGCGTGCGTGCGTGTGTGTGTGTGTGTGTGTGTGTGTGCACGCGTGCTGGCATGCATCTGACACAATGCCAGCACATGTGCATGTCAGAGTACAACTTGGAGGAGTTGGTTCTTTCCTTTCACCAACATGAGCACAGAATTCATGCAAGCATTCCCCAAGTACAGGTCACAGTTAGATGATGAGATCCCTGCGCTTCAAAAGCTGAAGAAGAGGAAGAAGAAGAAGGAGAAGGAGAAGGAGAAGGAGAAGGAGAAGGAGAAGGAGAAGGAGAAGGAGAAGGAGAAGGAGAAGGAGAGGAAGAGGAAGAGGAAGAGGAAGAGGAAGAGGAAGAGGAAGAAGAAGAAGAAGAAGAAGAAGAAGGAGACACTTATAAGTAATTCACCTCCAAGTCTGTAACTCACTGTGATAGTACATTGAGAATAATTTAATACACTCTTTGTTGGTGAGAAATGAGGGTCTATGGTACTAAAGAAAGTCAGAAAAATTGCAGCAGGTGAGACTGAGGTGATGTTTTTGAGCAGGGTTGGTAAATGGTTGTGAGGCAGCTTAGGCTGTGTAGACAATGAAGTATCTGTTGCAGTGATCCAACTCTACAGCATAAATTCGTGAGTTAAATAGCATGCTGTTTTAAAAAGCAGACAACAGTCTGATTTTGATATATGGATCAGAGAGACGATAATTCAGAGTTTATTAACAGGGCCTGGTCAAGTAGTTCTGTAGGTAAAGAAATTGGCTATTGGCCATACTGACCTGAGCTTGGTTTCTGTGATCTATGTGGTAGAAAAAAAGAACTGTGCGCACACACACACACACACACACACACACACACACACACACACACACACGGAGTAAATAAATTTAAAATATTGAAAATAAATTTATTAGTAAAGTGTAGGCCGCAGTGAGGAAAGAATACACATATAGCTAAATGTCAAAGTTATGAATTGAAGTGCTCCCTGCCTCTCCTGCTTTTCTCATCTCCTGCAACGTTTTCTTATATAACTGTTCAAGAGAGTAGTGGCTCCTGTATTCCTTTAATCTTTCTTTTACCACCCAGAAATACACTGACTTTGTGCTTATTTTTCTTGCTTTACTGTATAAACATGTCATAGGATGTATATGTCCCACATGTTTAGTTTGTTGTTGAGGAAAGAGCATGCTCCTGTGTGGCTTTGAAAGTCCTGAGTTCTTACTTGGTTGTTGGAGATTACACATCTACTTTCTTTGAGGTTATCCTCATTGATCTGTTCCATAAAACATCACAAGAAATTCTGACATCCCGTGGATCAGGAAACCATTCTGCCAGCACAGGGTGGTGGGCTGACATCAGCAGGAGCAAGATCTGTGAGCTTCATGCCCAGTAGTCAGCGATGGTGAGATTTAACTTTGACAAATTTCCCGTAAGGTTTGTAATCTGTGTGATTGATTCTGGGGTGGGGTTCAGTTAATGCCAACCATAAGAATTTATGAAAAAGTTTTGATCATGATGCTAGTTTGTGGCGATCAAGCATCCTGTATCCACATAACAAGTGGATGCTATTTAAATATCAACCTTAGACAAGTCAATTCATCTCAGGTCAGTTTCTTTTATTCACTCCCCTGAAATAAAGAAAAGTTAGTTGGTGATGTTATGATTTCATTTTTGCAATGTAATTATGGGTACTGTTTGCAATTACTCTTCTACCTTGGAAGAGAAATCACTTTGGAAGGCATTGTCATTTCACAATGGCCACACAGATTGCCATAGTGTTTTAACTCTGTTTGTGTCATGTTTTGGTAAACTAATGTTTCCCACAGTGACTTTGAGTATGGAACCAATATAAGAGGACTTGTCCTTTTCACCTATCACAGATTTAAATTTTTTTTTGTCTTAAAAATAGATGGCTAGATTTCAAAATCTAATTGATATTTTTCTTAAACCAACTCTTCTTTCTTTCTTTCTTTCTTTCTTTCTTTCTTTCTTTCTTTCTCTCTCTCTCTCTCTCTCTCTCTCTCTCTCTCTCTTCACTTTTCATCATATCCCCTCCCTCATCTCCTCTTGGTCTTACTTTCCATCCCGCTTACCCCTATCCCCTCTTCTCTATTACTCAGAAAAAAGGCACACCCTCCCACCCCACTAAAATAACCAACTCATCACATCAAGTCCCACAGGACTGATCACATTCTCTTCCTCTGTGGCCTGGGGAAGCAGCCCTGCCAGAGGGAAGTGATTGAACAGCAGGCAACAGAGTTCATGCCAGAGACAGCCTTGGTTACCTTACTAGGTAACCCACATGAAGACTGAGGTCCCTATTGGCCACATCTGTGTACGTGGGCCAGGTCCAGTTTATGTATGGTCCTTGCTTCAGTATCTGTAACCTCCCCCCTCCTGGGCCCTGGTTAGTTGGCTTTGTTTGTTGGTCTTCTTGTGGAGCTCTTGTCCCCTCCCTTTTCTCCTTCCCCAAACTGTTCCACAAGTCTCCCTGCCCTTCACGCAATATTTGGCTGTGAGTCTCAACATCTTTTTGATCTGCTGCTAGGTGCAACCTCTCCCATCTGCAAGCACACCAGAATATCACTAGTAGTGTCAGGGGTAGACTCTCTCCCATGGGGTGGGTCTCAGGTTGGGCCAAGCGTTGGTTGAACGTTCTGTCAATCTCTACTTTATTTTTGTCTCTACACATTTTGTAGGCAGGGTAAATTTGGAGTCGAAGTTTTGGGGGAGGTTTGCTGTTTCCCTTCCTCCACTGGGAGTCCTGTCTAGTTAAAGTGAGGCCTCTACAGTGTTCAGGATTTTAAAAGGATGATTTTATTGGTTTCCTGAAAATACTTATAGCCAACTCAAATTTCTTTTCTATTCATCAAAACAGATCATATTGTCTCTAGAAGGTATTCATCTAAAATAATATAGGCCTGTTAAACAGGTGAAAGCAATACCATGTTGCATATTTCCAACATACAGTGGAACATAGTAATCATTCTCCTTTAAAATGGGAACAATGATAAAACTGCAAAAGGACCAAACTATGACTGGTTGTGTAGGAAAAGCACCAAATTCTGAGGCCCACGCTCAGTCTTTGGGCCTTGAGGTGGCATTATATGTGCTGAAAGGAGCTTGAACAGCCTTGCCTCTTCACTTTGCCACTTTTAGTACATGTAGCTTCTCTTGGTACTGGATCTATGTCAACTCTCCTTGACGGATGCATCCAGTTTATGAATTTCTGTGTGTCTTTTAACCCTCCCTCGTCAGAGTGTTTTATCCTTTGCAGTAGCTGGCCATTACTACAGAGACATGCTGATAATAAGAGACTTTGGAGTGACCAGCTGTAAATGGCATATCTGTTTTATACTCCCTCATCCCAAGGCTCAGATATCATTGTGCAAGAGGGAGCAGGAAGATTGTTCAGAGGTGGTGGGTGACTAAAATAAAACACTGATTTCCAGATACAATCGTGCAGTTGCATACATGAGCTCAAACCAGAAGTGACAGCATACACAGGACTTGTGTGAGATCAAAACAGACAAAATTTTGGATGAGAGACAGGCTCATGAAGTTCTATCCCTAGCCATGAAGAAGCTGGCAATTGATGATTGCCTGAGGAAGAAGAGTCAGTTTTCTTCAGGAGGACAAGCCACAAGAGGTTACTCAGGCCCCAGAATGTGTCTCTAAAGTCATACATATACAGCCAACAATAAAAGACTCAGTAGTTTAACAAACAAAGAAAAAAAACATAAAAAACTCAGCAGCACATAAAGTTGGAAGGGAAAAGCAGTGGTGGGAGGGACAAGAGAGGGATTGTAAAAGAGAAATGGCGTGTGGATTTGATCAAAATGTGTGTATAGCATTCTCAGTAATAAGTAATAATTGTCAAAAAAATAACAAAAATGAAGAAAAAAATGTTTTTTTTTGTTTTACTTCTGCCTATTACAGTACATAGAATACTTGGATAAATGCCATCTGTTTCTGTGAATTTAAATATTACAAGGATTTTTATTCTTTTGTGACTCAAGTTCATTAAGTGATGCTTGGAATCTTCACAGTGTCACCTGGGAAATGAGAACTCATTCTCTCTATTTTAGAGCATCTACTCCTTTCTTCTATTCATGGTGAGCTTGGGACAGGGACAGAGAAGAGAGAAGAAAACGCTGGGTGAAAGCGAGTGAAAGCTAGGTCTATGCTCTCATTTGTGTTCTTGGAATTTCCGCATTCCAGAGATTCTTCCTCCTCCTTCTACTTTGAAGCTGTTGTCTTGCATCAATATGTATTGACAGCACTCTCGCTCTGACACTCACAGTCTGTTTCTTAGACCAGCACACTTTATTTTAAACTCAATTTTCTTCCTCCTACATTGATTCCCTCCCGTCTGTTTTTGCTCACCATGCCCAAGCTATTTGTGTAGTGAATTAATCAATAGATGTCACTCCATTAATTAAAACCCTTGACTGATTTGTACTTTCTTATAGTAGAGATAGTGCAAACTCCCTTCATGGCCTTACTTCATAGTTGGCCTGCTTACTGTGCATCCATCTCTTCCCCTTCCCTGTCATACACTCCTGGTATTCTACCTTATACTAGATGGATGTTGTAAGCATGAGTTATTAGTTTTGTAACATACTGTCATACGCTGTACTTTTTATGTCTGTACTCATGAGTCTATTACTAAACAGATCACAGCCCGGTTTAGGTGATCAAGTTTGGAACCTAAACTTGGTATCTGTAAATATGTTAATACTATCCATATTACTTAACCACTCGATGGCTCAGTTGATTTGCATGTGAGGGAGGATATTTGCTATGAAGAATTGGTAATTCACAGGTTTATTCTGTGGATAATAGTAAGTGATAGTAAATGTGGCTGAAGCGTAGGGCGTGCAGTATAGACCTGATGCGCCACTGTCACTCTAGATGCTCCCCTGCCTGTGTGAACAGAGAGAGCCTCTCTTCATTCCTCATGACAGGTTTAATATCACTCGCCCTGTAGAGCCTTTACATTCCCACAAGCCTTTTCCATTGCGTGTGCTTCTGCTGTAACATTTATTGGAGCATGTACCATACCTTATGAAGCTATCTTTCTCCCGACTATTAGACTGTGTGCTTATTTGGGAAAAATTGTCTTTAATATATTTTGTTCTAAGCATAGCAGATACTCATTTTATCGAATGAATGAATGAATGAATGAATGAATGAGTATAGATACATGTGTGATCTGAGGAAAGGCTTTTACTATAGAAAGCTTCAAATACATGTAAAACTAGAGGTGCTGATGCAAGCGGCTATTACACACTTCAAATGAAGCCCCGCATTAATTCTTCTTGGATTTTGACAGTGTATTTTAGTTTTCATTGGTGTGTGTGTGTGTACATATGGAGTCCTCAGGCATGTGCATTTGTTGGTTTTAAAAATGTTCTTTCTTTCTTTATTGTGTTTTTGAGATTATACTATAATTACATCATTTCTCCCTTCCCTTTCCTTCCTTCAAACCCTTTTGTATAAACCTGCCCCACCTTACTCTCTTTCAAATTCATGGCATCTGCATTAAGTGAGAAGCCATAACTCAAGGTAAACAATGCTTGGGGGGGAACGAATGTAGCCTGGGTGTGCAGATAGCAGAGGTCAGCAGGCTGCTAGTCACAGTTGTTTCCAGACTTTTGGCAGGAAATATTTTCTATATCTCTGCCTTTGAAGGATTAAGCTTCTATGTTAACATTCCTGGTTTTCCTGGTGCTTATCTCCGAGCACGAGGGCCTGGCTACTTCCTATACTGGTGATCTAATATTATTTAAAGTTGATTATTTTGATCAATAGCTTGACATGTTTGCAGTCATACATAGTTGCAATCAGAATGTGTTCTGATGTTCAGACATCTCCAGGCTTGGTCTGCCAAACCACTCAAGACACCTTTCCACCTTTTGACATGTTTTGAGATGTCTTATCTAAACTCTCGCTTTCAGGTACAGCAAGATAACAGGATTATCACGTTCATTTCTAGCCCTAAATCTAGATCCATTCATTTCTCTGTACTGCTCTACTCTTGCAAGAGATGAGAAGCAGGGTTTGAGAAATGGGATAGAGTTGCTTCTGGCTCCTGTTGGTGGACAGATTTGGAAGTACACATTTTATTAAAGAAAAAGTAAGTCAACAGTTCATGCTAAAATTTTTAATAGAAAGATTAGAGTTTCTATGTAGATACTTTGATGTGTTATAACTACTTCTTGCAAACCATGTTTTTTAGTTATATTAGTACTATCCCATGTGAATTAATTTAATATTTTATAACTACTTCACAGTAAAATGCTAAATTAAAATGTTAAAGAAAAAAATCAGAAGTATATAGTGGTTAACATAGAAAAAACAAGGAACTGTTACAACAACATTAAAGAGAGCTCAGTGTAAAACTGACCTCAGTTCTAAAATGAATTGGAGAAAAGAGAGTCAATACCAAAGAACAAAAATGTGTGTGTATTTGTATATTTTTATTAAAAGAAAATGTAGCATTCTGTACATTTTTTAAAAAAAAATTAAACATTTATTTTTTAAGATAATTGTTTATTAACACAATTTTAAGAAACAGTACAGAGACTTCCTATGTAACATTTTTTGTTATTTTTGTGTGCTCTTTTAAGCTATTTTTATTATTTCATGGATATTTGCAGGTATCTGTGTTTGTGCATGTCCCTGAGGAGAGCAGAAGCAATCGCTGGAGTTGAAGTTCCGAGCAGACATGAGCCCCCAGGTGTGGACGCCGGGAATTGAAATTGGCTCCCCTGTAACAACAATACATGTTCTTAACTGCTGAGCCATCTCTCCACTTTTACCCAATCTTTAGTCAGTTTCTTCCAATGGGAGCATGTGGTAAAACTGATTTTGAATCAGAATGTTTTCTGCTATACAAGGATATCTCAGACGCCCTTTTATAGTCACATTGGTTTCCTCCCTGCTCCATATCCTGATCTTACCAACTGGAAATCGATGATTGTTCTCCATGTTTGTTATTTAGGAATTCTGCAGAAATGAAAAATTTCAGTGAAGTAATACTTCGAGACTGTTGGTTATTGCTAGTAGGATTCCCCTAGAAACGCCAGGTGGTTGCGTGTTTCCATTGCTCATTCCTTCCCGTTGCCGAGGAGACTTTTTCTATGTGACTATTCCCTAGCTTATGTATTGTTGAATCACATGTACTCATATTTTTTTGCCTTTGTAGTTAAGAGAATAGTACTCAATTGTATGAAGCTGATGCTATCCCGATACCCAAGCCGGAAATGTGCAACCCCGCCTGGAAAACTGTAGATCAATTTCCCTAAAGTGAAGAGTCCCCTGTACCTTAAAGAGACGTTGTGCAATGAGCAGAGATGGAGGTTAAGATTTTCCAGCTTCCTGACTACATGCTCTGTAGTTTTCACTGTAGTGTATTGAGAAAAATAAGAGAGGCATTTAGCTCTGCCTCTGCACTGGATACTTTCTGAGCCCCAGCTCCCTTATTCTCTTTCTCTAGACTCTCCACCATCCTTCTCTTTGATATCTGAGAGTTTTCACACTGCTAGAGGGGTATTCCATTTTGAGTCATTTCTCTTCAGTTTGGGGCTTTAGGTATTTCGATACTGCAGAGTGTCCAGCTCGCCTCACCACCCTTAGACTTCCCCTTCTCCTCGTCTCCATCCATACCTGTGAAGCTGCCCAGTAGTGTGGCCATCTGAAGTCTGGCCTTTTGAATCCTGGCCTTTTTGAGAATGTATACTTCTTTGTAACTGTTGGGTTTCTTGCCTTTTGGAACCTGTTAGATTTTTCTTTGCCTCCCCTTTACTTATTTTTGTATTGTTCCCATTTTTCCTGATTTCTTGCTGCTCTCTGTGTTCCAGAGTCACTTGCTCTTTCACTATGTCTTATGTGCTAATTTATCAACTGTTTTTGGTAATTTGTTCTGTTTATTGCAGTGTAACAAACGTACCCTGACCTTATTGGCTTGAAATAACACTCCATTGTCCCATGAAGTTGTATATTTGTGTATGGAGTGATGTGGATGTCTTGTCTCTGTTTTATAATGTTGTAACTTCGGATGAAACAACATGAATTATTGACAGATGAAGCATCTGAGGGGTAAAATAAGAATCTTAACAGTCTCTACATGGCTAACTTTTACTCTTCTTTAGGGTAGAGTGGCTGATGGTGATTGAGTTCTTAGAGAGTTGCTGAGTTATAAAGATGATTATAGCCAGTTCTGTAACAGACAAGGCCAGGAAAGGCTTGGCATAGCATTCTCTATGCCAACTATGTTATTGAAAATATCTATAGGCTAGCTCAGGCACAAGGGTGAGGGAAATCAATTTCACAATGTAGGAAGTGTGTAGCTGCCTTTAACTTACCACAATATGCTAATTATACTGGTAGCTTTCTAGAAATGAAATCTTTATTAGATATAACCCATATATCATATAATTAATTTAAAAAGTGAATTCATTGCTTTGCAGTATATAAACCCAGTCTGGAAATTTTTCACATTTTACCATTGCAAGTCTTTAGCAGTAATTCCCGTTTCCTATTGGCTTTTCTATGGAATTGGAACAATTAAATAGAATGTCAATACCATCATCTTCCTCAAACTTGAGTAATTCTGATTCATGGGATATACATTATCATCATCATCATTATTAATTGGAAATTTTACCTATACATAGTTAATGGTCAATAGTGATGTTAGGTTTTGAAATTATGAATCAAGCTAATTAACACCTTTGTCACCTCAAATACTGATTTTTGAGATGACAGTTTTGGAAAATTATTATTCTCTGTTGTCACCCTGCTGTGTGTCACAGGCAAGGAGTAAAGGGAGGGTAGGATGGGAAGAGAGGAGGGAGGGGGCTTCGCTAGAGATGTTAAGTGAATAAATAATTTTAAAAAAAGACATAAAAGAGAAGGAAACAAAGTATCTTGAGAATCCAGTACCACGTCTTCTGCGTTTTTAGTACTTATGGTCCTAGTCTCCCAATATTAGATTTTAAATAATTATTTAAATATATACTTGCCTTCCCTGTACTTTTTTCTGTACAGCTGCTAATAGTCCTCCATATACTCCTTACGTATAAGACAGAGTGAATTCTAAATTTCTTCAGTAAAATTCATGTTTGCCTGCACAGTTCTGATTTCTGATTTGAATCCATGTAACAGTCTGGAGAAGAGAGACAGATTTGGTAAGCACCTGTGGATCAGTGTCTCCTTGGTAAGAACTGCATCCTGCAGTGATGAGGCTCCTACTCTGCTTTCTTTCTGTAGCAGTTCTAGCATCCTGGCCCAGGGCTCTGTAGGCAAGCTGCCAAAATCAAATGAGAAATAGAAGATTCATCTGCTTTGTGCGTTGCCACATATTTTTAAGAAAGGCAATGTGATTTGTTGTTGGCTTTGGTTTAGTTTTTGTTTTCCTTTTATTGAAAATCTTTTTTTTTCCCCCTCACATAATATATCCTGATCATGGTTTCCCATCCTCCCGGTCCTACTCCTCCCAGTTTCTCTCCACATCTGCCACATGGATATACTCCCTTTCTGTCTCTCATTAGAAAGCAAACAGGTGGGAGGATGGAGAAAGGGAGTTCTGAGAGAGACCATTGGAATCAGTGTGGCAGGGCATCTTCTGGATGAGCTAGAAACCTGGGACAATGGAAACTCACAGGAATCTATGAGCTTGGATGTGGAACCCAAAAAAGTCATTTCCTGCAACCAAAAAGACTCCAATGGAGGGATTGGGAGACCAACCCAGCCACAAAACCTTCTCCCCAAAATTTGTCCTGCCTACAGGATGGAGCAGAAATTGAGGGAATCACCAACCAGTGAGTGGCCCAGCTTCAGACTCATGCTGTGAGAGATAGTGCTCTCCTGACACTGTTAATGATATGCTGCCATACTAGCAGACAGGCTTCTTGCATAACTGTCATATCAGAGCCTTCACCCAGCAGGCTGATGGAAATAGATGCAGAAACCCACAGCCAAACATTAGACAGAGTATGGGGAAATCCTATAGAAGAGGGAAAATTGAAGGAGCCAGGGAGGTCAAGGAAACCACAAGAAAACCTACAGAATCAACCAACCTGGGCCTATAACTGCTCATAGAGACAGAACTGCCAAATAGAGGGCATTCGTGGGATGGGCCTAGACCCTCTGAGCCTATGAAATAGTTGTGCAGCTCAGTCTTCACGTGGGAGCTGGGGCTGTCTCTGACTCTGTTGCCTGCATTTGGATCCCTTTCCTCTACCTGCCTGTTGGCTTACAACCATCCGTAACTTCAGTTGCAGGGAATATGATGCTGTCTTCTGACCTCTGTGTATACCAGGTGTGTACATGCTGTACTCCGAACATTCAGACACTCATACATACACACAAAATAATAACAAATAAAACCTGAAGACAAAAGACTGCCTAAGTGAGAACTTGTTTATAAAATAGAATAAAAAATATTTGCTAACCTTAACATGGATTGATTGAAATTGCTATCAGCTTTTCCTTTAATCCCATAGACATGTCAGGAAGATTGAGGCATTATTCTTAGTCTTGTTTTTCTTCTTTTCACACATAAAGTATGGCTTTCTTTGCCACATTAAAAGCTTATGCACAGGGATAGTAAAATATCTGCAGGTGGAAAAGGATTATCTATTTGTCCTGTCAAGCTCTTTAGGAAGCATTAGTCTGTGGGGGACACGGAGTTTGCGGGATGCGTTGGACTATAAGACAATACACTCGCTCTGTTCCTATGCAAGGTTCCAGCAGAGTTTGTTCTGGCCATTGAAGCTGTGAGAGCCTGGACGCTTGGCTCAGCCTGAACCTAATTTACAGATAAAGAGGAGCTCCTGCCACTATAATCATGTCCTTTCAAGTGGTGCCATTTGGTCTCCTGATTTTGCTGAGACACCTTGTAATCACATCCTCTTCCATCTTCATTGCTGTGGGTGACTTCATCTGCTTCATACTACTGACACTTTTTGCTCAAAACCTTATACTTTCAGAACTCAGTTTTTAATCTGTGATTTCATGCTGATTTTATCACCTGTTGAGTCTAACTTACCCATCTAGAAGAGACTGGGCAATTATCTGAAAGGATGGACCTTTTCACTTTTGTTTATGTTTATCACACATGGTGTATTTCCAGGTACACTGCATTTGGGCAGGTAGAGAAATAGGTTTTTATTTCTTACAAATGATCTTTGCCATAAATAATCGTTGCCTGGATTCGGAGTCCTCTCGGGTGTGTGGTGAGAGGTTTGAAACTACCCCTTTACATATGCCTTCTTGAGATGGAGCCTGAGTATTCAGTGGAGTTAACGTGTCTGCCCAGCTCCCTGGCTTCCAAGGACAGTCTTTCTTTGTGTGCTAGTGATACTCTCTTGATCCTAAATGATACAATGTGCTGCTTTTTTTTAATCATCCTATCACAGCCTTGTTCGTTGGCTCATTTTGCTGAACATTGGTGGTCTTTTTGCTTGGACAAGACCTCTAGCCACTGTCTTGCACCCACCCCTTATCTCTGTCAAATAAAATGGTTGTCACTAAGGTCTATGATTTCCTTTTTCTCCTAACCTGCCTACCTAGACAAAACCCTCTTTAGGCATATGAAAACTTTCCTGTCACAGCTAAGCTAGACAGCCAGACTGTGGACCCTTCCCTCCTCTTTGTCCTCTATACCACTTATTCCATTCTGAGATAATTTCTAGATTGCAAGGCGTTTCCCCAAGTGTCAGAGTCTGAGTGGGACAAAGATTTTCAGACTACTGACAATGTAAATGGGATAGGTTTATTTTTTATTTTAATTTTTTTACTTCTTTATGAAGGTCCATTTTCCCCTTTTACTTGAAAGAAAGAAACCAAGACTTTGGAATTTCCTGTTAGCACATTCTTCTACACACTACTGCTTGCTGTAGTCTTCTCTTGCCCATCTTGTATTTCTCTTCATTTCCTGAAAGTCCAGCTGTTCTACCATTTCTTTCCAAAGCACTGTAAGGCTCAAAATCCAGGAAATGCCGTTGCCCACCAGAGATCTCATTCAATATCTAAGACGCTTGCCTACTTGACATTTTAATTAACTACTTAATTCATTAATTTTAGGTATAAGAGTGCTTTGTCTGCATCTATCTCTGTGCACCATGTCTGTACCTGGTGCCTGAGGGCACCAAAAGAGGGCATTAGATCAACTGGAACTAGAGTTATAGACGCCTGTGAGGTTATAGACCCAACATATGGGTGCTGGGACTTAAACCTCTGGAAGAGCATCTAGTGCTCTTAACCACTGAACTATCTGTCTATCCAGTACCTTTTCTTCATCCTTTAGTCTCCAATTTTATAAATTATATTTCTGCTACTAACTCATTTGTCATTGGTAGTTAAGTATCTTCTTCTATATTTTTTATTCCAATCCTCCTGTTCTCCAAATAGTACTTTCTGTCATGCCAGCTGATGTTTGTCAACACTTCAAATCCAATAATCCCTTTACACACAGTAAGCTGAGTTTAAATCATCTACTCTTTTCTTCTCCTTCATCAGCACATGCTTTTATATTGCTACTATTTAGTGAAATTTCAATGATTTATCTTATACTCCTTTGCTATAAAATCACTACATTTTCACTCTCTGATTTTATCAAATTGTCTACAAATGCAAATCAGAACTTAATTAAAGTTGAATGTCTGTATGGCCCCTGTCTACGCATACTGAAATGAACATAGCTGGAAAAAGTGCTGATTGTGTGAGCTTTGAGTTTGTGTCAGCTAAGCTCAAGTGGGACCCCTATTACGTTTACCTACTGTATTCAATCTTTAGACAAGCTTTCAGACCTTTTCCTGTGATCAGATACTTCTGTAACATCCTCTTTTATTTTCATTCTCTGTTGCTGATGGTATAATGAAAGAAATTATAAAAAGAATTCACCTGTGTGCTCTACCTATCTGAGTAATCCAGAACACACGAATACACATGATGTATTCATTTCTTGATGAATGCATTATCTAAACTCTTTGGAAAAGATATTGTTCTATTGTACATGTGTTTTATTCTCTGTCCTTTTCTCTTTACTCTTCAAATGTTTCTATCAATTTTTCTTCAACATTAAACTTTTGCATTAGCTTGTAGTAATTCTGACCTTCATAAACCAAACTACATCTATGTATTTCTTTCCTGTTTTTCTCTTTTCTTTTATAGCAAAACTCTCCAGAAACATTTGACTATATGTAGGACTTCCATTCTTCTTTTCTTTTTTAATTAAATCTTTATTTTTTATATTAATTACAGTTTATTTACTTTTTATCCTAGCTGTAGCCCCCTCCCTCATGCCCCTCCCAATCTCACCCTCTCTCCATCATCTCCTCCCTGCCAGTCTCTAAGTCCACTGATAGGGGAGGTCCTTCGCCTCTTCCATCTGACCCTCGCTTATCAGGTCTTATCAGGATTGGCTGCAATGTCCTCTTCTGTGGCCTAGCAAGGTTGCTCCTCCCTCACGGGGGGAGGGAGGTGAAAGATCCAGCCACTGAGTTCACATCAGAGACAGTCCCTGTTCCCCTTACTAGGGAATCCACTTGGATACTGAGCTGCCATGAATTACATCTGTGCAGGGGTTCTAGGTTATCTCCATGCATGGTCCTTGGTTGGAGAATCAGTTCCATTCTTTTCTTTCAGGACAGAAACTACTACAATCAGGCTTTATACCCAGAATATGTCTGAGTGTCATGAAGAAGGAGATGGTTGCAAAACAACATCCAAGTTAGTTAATCTGATAGCTGTTTTCATCTTACCCTATGGGGGTATCTACTCTACAGGCTTTGATGAGCCTTGAGAAGTTTTTGTTTTGTTTTACTTTTGGTTTTCATATTTAATTTGTTGTTGTTTTGTTTTGGCTCATAAGATATGATGACTCTTTATTGCAGACCTCCCTGGTTGCTTTTTTTTTTCTCTTTTTGTGTTTCCTTATAATCTCTCTACATTCTTTATCATCTAGAGCCAAGATGATGGGTATTCATCTACAGTTACTTGGTATTATTATTCTACCTCATACTTTAAATACCCTTTACCTAACAGACTTCAAATGTATGTCTTGGGCTAACAACCATTACTTTACTCCATCAAAATTTCAGCTCATAATTTAAGTGTTTCATTGAATGTTTAGAATCATGTCCCAACCTGAATCCCTTCAATCTACCTCAAAAATTAACCTCACCATTTTATTTGTTACTTTAACAAAATAACTTTATCCTTGAACATAATCTTTCTTGTTCAACAAACACTCAGTCTCATAAGATATAAAAAGTAGGTTCACTCCTAATAACTGCCTATGAAATACAGGAATTTCAAGTCACCCCTTTCCCATGCTTGGTTCAAGGTTCATATCTGTTCTGATTTGTGCAAAAACCTCCCAAGTAGTGCATTAATTCATAATCTTGACTTTTCCTGTAACCGGTCAATCTGCCAGACTGTTAAAACCATTTTCCATGATACAGACTTAGTGAGTGCATGATTCTCTCCATTTGATGAACCCATGAAAATCACAAATAAAGCAATAATGAAGTAGATCATGTCATTTCTCTGTGACCTAAAATTTGAGTTCAAATCCTGATTTTGGCCTACAAGGCCATTTTACTGCACTTATTTCAAGCCTTTGTGGCCTCAAATACAGAAGGTACCCACTAGCTTCAGGATTTTCATACCACAGTCGATGTTGCTAAGTAATACAGAAAAGTTTTTATAACATTTTTAACACATGACCAGTTTTATAAATGGTTCAGAGTAATTTAAAACATGCTTATCATCTCTTTGTAGAGACTAGATCTAGGGATTAGGCTCTGAAACAAGCTATGTTAATTATACTACTTCCTATTAGTTATGATCTATTTTACCTTTGACTAATCAATTTGCCAATTACTGAGAGTATTAAAAACTTCCCATCATTAGGTGTCCTTTCTCTAACATATTAAAACTGAAGTGAATCAACAAAGTCAATAATATCTGCTAAGACAAAGGATGAATACAACAGTGTAGAGGTGGTGAAAGCTTTATGTTGGTTTAAATTGTGTGGGTGTTTTTGATGGAGGAACAAAGCCTTCCTCAGTATAGCACCCAAAATTAGAATTCTACCTTTGCCCTGCTTACAGCGTTCCCTTTATGTAAAGGTTGTTTTGCTTGATTATAGATCTATAAAGTGGAGTTAAAATTCAATGACACTGGAAGTTAGCTGAGTGTGGAATTAAATAATTAAGTTCTGAGAGTCAATGTATTATCTCCTGATACTTCATATTTTCTTACTACACAAAATTCATCAAATTTTTTTTCTTGTGATTGTAATATGGACTTTTTATTAAACAAGAGAAGTGAACGGCATCTTGAGAATGGAAGTGGATTAGAGATCTGTGTCAGTACCAATGCTAAAAAGCCCGTGTCTTTCTCTTTTTAATGAGCCACAATAAAACATTAAAAGTGTTCGCTTTAGTTTTATTTAACTATAAACTTTTTCACATGTGCATTTTTCAGTATATAATTATGGATCTACCTTATGGATCTCACGTATAGTCGATGGAAGTATGTTGGGAACAAAATACACAACTCCTGGTAAATGTGTGACTCCACAGACATGAGCAGAAGAGACATCCGTTAATGGTTACTGATTAAATGACATTGAATGTGCCAGTATATTTCAAAGAAGAATAGACATTGTCAATTAATTGGCAAAGCCTGTTCATTGAGCTCTTCCTGTGTTATTATGTTTCTGTTAATGTCAGCTTTTATTTCTACCCTCTTTTATTTCATGTTTTATACTTCATTTGATGCTTATGAGTTGATGACAGTTACAGCCTTTGAACAGCATCCTTTTATCCACAAAGGAAGCATTCTTTGCTTCTTTGAAGCTTTTACTCAAATTTGACTTAGTCTTTTGCTGACACTTTACCCTCCCTTCACACTCCTTATCTCTGTGCGTTGTTTTCTTTTATGGCCCAAGTTTCTTTGATATATTTTTTTCCTTTTCTAATTTATGAAACTCCAAATTGCTATAAATTAATTTTAAGACTATAAAAACTTCCCAGACTCTAAACTACTGTGTTTAAGTTTAAATCAGTACTGAAGTCTTTAAAAACATGGAAAATTTCCACTTCTTGCATCTCTCTAATTTATATTTTGTACCTGTATTTCTCCAAATCAGTACAGTCTTTGCATATATAATATGCTTAATATTGAATATATAAGTGATTAGCAACAAATTTACCATTTCTGGGCTATTTTAGTCAAGCTCTGCTTTATTACTGTGTATCTTCAGATAGTTACTTTCTCCCTTGAAATGGCACATAAGTGATGTACTTACAGCATTTTAAATAAAAAATTTCTATCATTTGCCAATTTTCCAGAATGGGAATTTAGCAGTCTATAGATTTTATGAGTCAGAACCATTTCCTTTTAATATTCACAAATGTTGGCAGAGGCTTTCTACTGTTTAATTCTGTCAAGCAGCCGAAACAATGACCGCGGCACTTTTCTCTCCTTTGGCAGGTGAAGTATCTGTCTATTGTGGCCATTTCTGACTTCATTCTGCCAGTGGATTGAATTGAGGTTGCCCTGAGGTGACATTTCTCAGCCAACAGTTTCATCTAGTTTTTGCTTGTTTAAGTTTCATCTCTCTTTGCTTTGACATGATGAAGAGTTCTCTATCTTGGCTATTTTTTAAAAATAAGCCAAAACATATGATGTTTAATTGTTTTAAAAATGTATTCATTCCATTTCATTTATCTCTGCTTTGATATACATTTGTTTTATTGTTTTTCATAACTTTGGACCTACTTTCACCCTTAGTGTCTAATATTTTTTTGATACACCCATTTAGTACTATCAATTTCCTTAAAATGGCCCTTGTTACAGTCATACCTGATAATAGTAATAGTAGGAGCGATACCACAGCACAGAAATGCCTACAAAGTGAGATATTGACTGAAGGAAGAGAGAATATGGTTTGATTCACAATTCTTTTCCATAGTGGTTCTGTAAGCAGTAATACAAGAAAAACTCTACAACCTGTGTTAATATAATGCAATGAAGTATAGAATTGTGTTGCTAAAGGAAAGACAAAAGATATACAACAAATATCTATACTCATAGAAGAATAGGGCTACGAGAGAACATATTTGGCGTACAGATTTTAGTAGGTTTATCCTACTAAAATATTATATGTCTATATGAGTGAGTATATACCGTGTGTGTCTTTCTGCTTCTGGGACAGCTCACTCAGGATGATCCTTTCCAGATCCCACCATTTACCTGCAAATTTCATGATTTCCTTGTTTTTCATTGCTGAGTAATATTCCATTGTGTAGATGTACCACAATTTCTGCATCCATTCTTCAGTTGAGGGACATCTGGTTGTTTCCAGCTTCTGGCTATTACAAATAAAGCTGCTACAAACATGGTTGAGCAAATGTCCTTATTGTGTACTTGAGCCTCTTTTGGATATATGCCTAGGAGTGGTATAGCTGGATCTTGAGGAAGCACTATTCCTTGTTGTCTGAGAAAGTGCCAGATTGATTTCTAGAGTGGTTGTACAAGTTTACATTCCCACCAGCAGTGGAGGAGGGTTCCCCTTTCTCCACAACCTCTCCAGCATGTGTTTTCACTTGAGGTTTTGATCTTGGCCATTCTGATGGGTATAAGGTGAAATCTCAGGGTTGTTTTGATTTGCATTTCCCTGATGGCTAAAGAGGTTGAACATTTCTTTTAAGTATTTCTCTGCCATTTGATATTCCTCTATCGACAATTCTGTTTAGCTCTGTTCCCCATTTTTAAATTGGATTACTTGATTTGCTGTTTTTCAGCTTTAGTTCTTTATATATACTGGATATTAGCCCTCTGTCAGACAGAGGGTTGGTGAAGATTCTTTCCCAATCTGTAGGCAGTCGTTTTGTTTTGAGGACAGTGTCCTTTGCTTTACAGAAGCTTTTCAGTTTCATGAGGTCCCATTTATTGATTGTTGCTCTTAGAGTCTGCACTGTTGGTGTTCTATTCAGGAAGTTGTCTCCTGTAACAATGAGTTCTAGGGTCTTCCCCACTTTTTCTTCTAACCGATTTAATGTGCCTGGTTTTATGTTGAGGTCTTTGATCCACTTGGACTTTAGTTTTGTGCAGGGTGATAAGTATGGATCTATTTTCATTTTTCTACATGTAGACATCCAGTTAGACCAGCACCATTTGTTGAAGATGCTATCTTTTTTCCATTGTGTGTTTTTGGCATCTTTGTCAAAGATCAGGTGTCCATAATTGTGTGGGTTTATTTCTGGGTCTTCTATTCAGTTCCATTGATCCACCAGTCTGTTTCTATTCCGGTACCAAGCAGTTTTTATTACTGTTGCTCTATAGTACATCTTGAGATCAGGAATGGAGATCCCTCCAGAAGATATTTTATTGTAGAGGATTGTTTTAGCAATTCTGGGTTTCGTGAGAGAGAGGACTCTGGCTAAAATGCTCAATCCCTACTCCAAAAGGCAAAGAGGATGGGCACCAGAAGAAGGGCCTCTGAAAGGCTCTGCCCTGCAGACTATCAAAGCAGATGTTGAGACTTATGGTCAAACTTTGGGCAGAATGCATGGAATCTTATGAAAGAAGTAGGAAATAATAGTAAGAGCTGGAAAGGACAGGAGGTCCACAAGGAGAGCAACAGAACCAAAAAATTTGAGCACAAGGGTCTTTCCTGAGATTCATACTCCAACCAAGTACCATGCATGGAGATAACCTAGAACCCCTGCACAGATGTAGCCCATAGCAGTTCAGTGTCCAAGTGGGTTACATAGTAATGGGGACAAGGACTGTCTCTGACATGAACTGATTGGCCTGCTCTTTGATCACCTCCCCCTGAGCGGGGAGCAGTCTTACCAGACCACAGAGGAAAACAATGCAACCACTCCTGATGAGACCTGACAGACTAGGATCAGAAGGAAGAAAAAGAAACCCTTCCCTACCAATGGACTTGGGGAGGGGAGTGTGTGGAGAAGGGGGAGGAACAGAGGGATTGGGAGGGGAGGAGGGAGGGAACTAGAGGGGGGATACAAAGAAAATAAAGTATAATTAAAAATAAAAAATAACAATAAAGAACATATTTGGTTGCTTCCCTGAGGGATGTGTAATGTCATAGATTCTTAATGTAACAGTCCCACATTTGAGCAATCTGAAAATAAAGCACAAGAGCTGGATACAGTTAAAGTTTTGTACTTAAGAGCAAACTGAAGAAATAAACTAAGGAAAATGATCTTTAGTTTAATAGTTTCAGCATTATTAAGCAACAGTTTTACAGAGAGAAAATAAGCATAAATGATAAAGCTCTACATGCTCGTTATTTTCCTATAAACTCTGTTATTACAGTTACATTTTGAGTGGCATGGTTGTAGGTACCTAGGTGTGGTGGTTTGAATAAGCATGGTCCCCAAAGGTGCCTGTGTTTGAATGCTCATTCATGGGGAGTGCCATCACCTGGGAGGGCCTAGGAGACGTGGCCTTGTTGAAGTGTCTGTGGTCTTGGAGGAAGTCTGTCTCTGGCATTGGACATTGAGTTTTCAAAAGCTTCATCTGGAGGCAGTGGCTTTCTATTACTGTTGGGTACGGATGTAGAACTCTCAGCTACTTCTCAAGCTCCATGTCTGCTGCATGTTGTCATGTGCCCAGCCATGATGATGTACTGATAATGGACTAAACCTCTGAAACTGTAAGCCAGCCCCCGTTAAAGGCTTTCTTTCATAAGCGTTGCTATGGCCATGGTGTCTCTTCACAGCAACAGAGTACTGACTGAGAAACTTGCTAAAAGTAGTAGAACAAAGGAAAATTCATTTTCACTGTTTTGGAATGAACAGCAGGCCTTACATTTTCTCTAATACAAGTAAGTTATACCTTTATAAACACATGAAAAATATCTGTAACTGAAAAATGAGACTGAATATAACATGAGATGTTATGGTTCTATTGTGTTTGGCTTGTGTGGTATTCATTAAACGTGCTTTCTAGTCTCTTTCCCTTCAAGGATACTATTATGGTTTAGTTTTTCTCTGTCTTCCCCATCCTGATGGTAATCACCGAACAATTCTCTTTAAACAGTTTTCTCTGTACCTGCAAATCCTAGGCTTACATAATCACAGGCTATGTAGTTAACGCTCTCTTCTGCTTCTTGTACATTTATTTGTTTTATTTCTGCATTCTAGATAATATACATGTAGACTACTTATGAAAACCCAATTGTTGCCTGGGAATAGAATTAGTAAAATGAGAATAATTTTCCATTTTTATTTTAGTATATATCATTGCTTTTAGATATTTTTCCCTTTATGGCATTTTTTTTTTCTTTTGCTCTTCCTTGTGTTTTTGCCAGATAAAGACTATCTAAGCAATAATGAAACAATTTTGTTGAAAAGAAACTTCAATAAAAATAAAATTAATAAAACATATTTGGATGTTTAAGCTATTTTAATATGAATAAAATATTTTTTTGCCATTTGATTTATACATTAAAAGGCAAATCTCTGTAGTTATCCTTTAAATAGTACATTGGCTTTTTATAAAACATCCTATGTTTATATGCAAGACAACTGGAGCTGTCTATTTCAAATTTGCTTCAGGAAGAAAATTAAGCTAGAGTTACTTTTCTGATAAATGTCTGATAAATGACTGTGTGATACTGTCTGTGATAGTGACATCATAGCTGATGTCTAGTTTAAGTTACCAATATTAAATGGGTACATGTGGCTCAACTTTAGTCAGAATAGATCATCTACAAAACCAGAAAAGGGAGTTAGAGATGTGTTCATCACAGATAATTCACAGAGTTCCATTATAATCTCTGTCCAGGGTTCCTGTGTGGGTTGATCTATAGTAAACTATTTCTGCAGCTAAAATTCTTCTCATGCCGGTGTGTATCAGTGGGATCACATGCTACACTCAACTCTAATGGATGCTGTCTTTAAATCACTTGGATAAATTTCAAGGAACTTGAACCATCTACACCAAATCCTTTCCCATATATCCTTTTACTCTAGGTTCAGTTGGATATTATTTTACTTTTTATTATAATTACTTTCTGTTAGTTTGGAATCTGATTTATAATGTTGTTTATACAGATAATCTAATACATCATAGAGAAATGTTTAAATTATTCAAAGAATATTTTTGCCATTAATGTAGATTTTGTAAAATCATTGCTGAGTATTGCTCATACTTTTCTTGTCGAAAGAACACATTAACTATTTGTTTGCCTTTCTTGAAAAGTATTAGCATGGATATACTAGTAAAATATACATTTTTATATTCTGTTTTTATATTAACAATCATCTCAGGAAAATAAGAAAATAATAAGATGAACTAATTTAGAGAAAACTCATTTTGATTTTTATTAATGAACATGAATGTCCCTGATTTTAGAAATTTAAGACAATTAATGACAGTTCACATAAATTTTGTTCATTTTAGCTATAAGAACACCACAAAGATTTATAAGTCTATAGTTTTATAAAAGTTATTTTTAAAAAGTAATTAAAAGTAATGTGATCAGAAAACCTTTCCAGTGCTTTCAAATGAGGATATGCTAGTTAAATAGACGATCATAGTGGGACAATTTAGGAGCAAGTAGCTTGTACATCTGTGGGATTCTTTCCAATAGAAGCCTTTGTATGTTTGATGTGCTCTGTCTTGCTTCCCAGAATTTTTTTTTGAATTTACAGCAACAATTTCTTAATGAGGAACACTTATGATTCAAATAGAGGTTATTGGCGCCCTGCAGCTCCAGCAAACTGGTACATACTGCACCTACTGGATCATTGTCTTATGAACTCCTTACCTTGTTCACAGGTAGACACAGGCTCAAAAATAATTCTTCATATTAGGGAAAGGGGATTTTTAAAATTAATTTTGGTTATTTAATTCCCCTAGAAATGACAGAATGTGTGGAATATGCTGATTTATTTTCTGTTAGAAGCAAAATTACTTTCCATTATGATAAAACTGAAGCCAAACAAAACTTTAATGACTTCTCTATCTCATCAAGTATTCTATTTTAAAGTATTTTAATATTACTTTAGTGAGTCTTTTGGGTCTGATAGCTTGGATACAAGCTAAGAAGAATGTTTAATTCTCATCAATATTAGATTTCTTAGCCCTTTGAACTAAAACAAGTTTTTGTAGATGTAAAAAGTCCTGCAGCCAAGTTTACACAGTAAGAATTAAGGCTCTTGACACATTTTATGCATAAAAGCAAATAGTTACTGCCTCTGTTATTAACCTACCACAGTCCATTTGAATTTTTTTGTTATGGAAACTCTCTCAAGCATTTGAGAGAAATGACAAAGACACAAGTGACAAACTTCCTTCCTTTCTATGCTTTCTAGGGTTACACTCATGTATCCTTTATTCTCTACATATTATTTAACTTTATAACATTTGTTATAAACAGATAGAAAAGCATGATTACTTTTTAATTGAGAAAACTGTTTTTTTATTTTGCAGTCTGTTGTTTTTCGTGGCTTCTGTTGAAGTACTTAAAATTTATTTAGTAAAGCTTGTAAAGTCACACTCCATGTATTTTTAAAAAATTAATCATTTTGTGTCCGTGGGTAAGAAACAATGTGGTTGTGGAGACATTAATCATTGCATTTCTTGTCATGAATAATACATTTATGTTCTTTGCTGTATTTTCTCTGCTAATGTATGTATACAGCATGTTTACTTTTTGCATGCATATTGTGGCTCTTGATGTATTATGTATAAGCAGTTAGTTTCATTTATGCTTTTGGAGTCTACGACCATGTCAGTCTGTAGTGAAGTTGAAGAGTAAAGTCCTGTTTAGAGAAACAGGTCTTTATTCAGAGACAAATCGCATCCTGACTTTTGCTAGGATGTCCTTCCCACAGCAGATAAAATTCTCGCCTGTATACTATACATCTTGTGAGGCTTGTGGGATTGGGGAGTCATCCCAGAACAAGAGGAGGGTTGAGACATGTCCAAACCTCAAAAAAATCTCACCTTGAGACCAGCAGTAGTAAGCCGCGTTCCCTCCATGTTCTGGGCCTGCCTGGCTCGGTGCAGGTAGCCTTGCAAGCCCAACTCTGCCGCCCTTGAGGAACTCACATAGCCTGGTGGCCAGGTTTCAGGTCAAATTTTCCTATTTCTTTTTTTTTTTAATTTTATTTTTTTCTTATCAGTTACATTTTATTAACTCTGTATCCCAGCTGTATCCTGCTCCCTCATTCCCTCCCAATCCCACCCTCCCTTCCTCATCTCCACCCTGCCCCTTTCCAAGTCCACTGATGGGGGGGACCTCTTCCCCATTCATCTGATCCTGTTCTATCAGGCATCTTCATAACCAAACCTTCGGCAGAGTACAGGGAATCATATGAAAGAAGGGGAGTTAGTATGATGGAGAAAGGATAGGAGCTCACAAGGACCAAATATATCTGGGCACAGGGTCTTTTCTGAGACTGACATTCAACCAAGGACCATGTATGGATATAACCTAGAACCTCTGCTCGGATGTAGCCCGTGGTAGTTCAGTAATCAATTGGTTTCCCATAGTAAGGGGAACAAGGACTATTTCTAACAGGAACTCAATGGCTGGCTCTCTGACCTCCCCATCCCCCAAGGGAAGAGCAGTCCTGTTAGGCCACAGAGGAGGACTTTGCAGCCAGTCCTGAAGATACCTGATAAAATTTCCTATTTCTTTGTAAGCAAATGGCCACACAACACCTGGAATTCCTATTCATGCAAAGGAAGCATTCCCAGCACTTCAGCTCCAGGCAGTGACATACACTCATCCCTAAAACCCCTGGCCACTTCCTCAAGATTTATGTAGCTCTTATGTCCACCAAAAAAAGAGAGCTCTTTCACTTAAAATCATCCCGGAGAAGGAAGCAGGACTAGGCATGTCCTCTCCCACTGAGGCCAGACAAGGCAGCCCAGCTATGTGAAAGGGATCCAAAGGCAGGCAACAGAGTCAGGGACAGCCCTTGCTCTAATTGTTAGGGGACCCACATGCAGAACAAGCTGCACATCTGCTACATATCTGTAGGGTTCTAGGTCTAGCCCATGCAAGCTCTTTGATTGGTATTCTGGTCTCTGTGATCCCCCTGTAGGCCCAGGTTAGTTTGCTCTATAGGTCTTCTTGTGATGTCTTTGATCCCTCAGGCTCCCTCAATCCTTTTTCCCACTCTTCCACAAGACTTCCTGAGCTCCACCTATTGTTTGACTGTGGGTCTCTGCATCTGTTTCCATTATCTGCTGGATGAAGCCGCTCAGAAGACAGTTATACTAGGCTCCATTAATAGTGTCAGGGGCTGGCTCTCTCCCATGAGGTGGGTCTCAAGTTGGTACACTCATTGGCTGGACATTCCCTCAATCTTTGCTCCATCTTTATCCTACAATTCTTGTAGCCAGGACAAATTTTGGGTCAAAGGTTTTGTGGGCACATTGATGTCCCCCTCTCTTCACTGCAAGTCCTGCTTGGCTACCAGAGGTGGCCTCTTCAGGATCTATATCCCTGCTGGTAGAAGTCTAATCTAGAATCACCCCCATGGACTCCCAACAGCCTCCTCCATGCCAGGGCTGCCCCCACACTGATTTCTGTTCTTTCCCAGCCTTCCTCCCTCCCCATTCCTGATCCAAACTCCTGTTCCCCTTCCTATCCATCTCCTACCCAGTTTCCTCTCTTCATCTGCTTCAGATGTCTGTTCTATTTCTCCTTCTGAGTGAGTTTCAAGCATCCTCTGTTGGGCCCTCCTTGTTACTTAGCATCATTGGGTCTGTGGATAGTAGCCTTGTTACCTTGTACTTCATGGCTAATACCAAGAATATGTGAGTAGGTTAGCAGAATCTTGTCTGGTAGTTAGTACAGGAGAAAAAAGCCTCCTCCAAGGTGGCTTTCAGTGAAAGGACTTTCTTTTATTAGGGAGGATAAGGACTCTATAAACCTTGGGTATTGGGTAGGGATTTTCCCAGTGAGTGTACAGCATTGGCTGGGGCTGAGATGCTGGGAATGCTTCATTTGCATGAAGCAGAATTCCAGGTGCTAGCTGGACATGTCCGTATAAGGTACTAGGATGTTTTAGCCTGAAACCTGACCACCAGACCACATGACTACCTCAAGGGCACCAAAGGTAGGGGTTGCAAGGTTACATGCACCAGGACATGCAGGCCTAGAACAGGGAGTGAATGGTCTTTACTTCTGCTTGGGTGTGTGACTACTTACATGCCTGTGTATCAGTAGAGTGCCTCATACCCCAGGAACAAGAAGAGGGCATTAGAAATCCCTGGAACTGGAGGTACAGGAATTTGCAGGCTGCCACGATGGTGCTGCTAGTCAAACCCAGATCCTCTGGAAGAGCAGTTAGTGATCATGGCAGCCAAACCACCCTTTTATCCCCTTTTCTTACATTTAATTCTTTAATCCACTTGGAGTCTATAACTTTATTATTATGTGTCTGAATATCCAGTTTCTTCAGAACCATTCTTTGAAGAACTGTTCCTTATCATTATATGGTGATAGTATCTTTGAAGAAAATAAGTAGCCTGAGGGGTGGGCCTACCTCTTGGTTCTCTACCTTTTGTAGTGCTTTATTACTTCCTGTCTAGCATTGTGCCTCGCCATACTGTTTATTTTTTCAAAGTTTTTTTACTTGTTCTTCCAGAATTTCATTGGATATATTTTTTATCATATTCTTCCCCTCCCTCAACTTCTTTCAGATCCTGCTGACTTCCCTACCCATCCAACTTCTTATTCTCTCTCTCTCTCTTAACAACAGCACAATAAAACATAGAGTCCAGTTCATGTTCAACAGCTATTCCTGAGCACGGGGTCTATTCTGGAGTGTAGTTGATTAGCCAGGGTTACTCCATTGAAGAAAATCAACTCTCTTCTATAAGCTATCAATTTCAAAAAGCTTCTTGTCTGTTGGTGGAACTTTTTATCTACTCCCTATCCTCTGTGCTGGCATTTTTCATGGCTTGCGCAAGGAAAAGTCTTTGGCTGTTGTCTTAGTGTCTATGAGTTCAAATGTGCATCTGCCTTATTGTGTATAGAAAACTTGCTTTCCTTGATGTCATTCACCACTTTCATCTCTTACAATTTTTTTTGGTGTAGATTCCAGAACCTTGAGGGGAGGTATATGATTAGAGATCCCATTTAGGGCCGAGTCTTCCACAGTCTCTCACTCTCTGCACATTATCTAGCTATGAATCTCTATGCTGATTATTACCTACTGCAAGAAGTATCTCTGATGAGGGTTGAGTGATGTCCTGGCCTTTGGATATAGCAATGTTATTAGGAGTAACTTTATTGCTATGATCATGTAGCAAGATAATGGTAGTGTTTTTCTCCCACGAGGACCATGACCTATCTCGTTTTATGTTCTTGGTCTCATTAACAGTGTGAGGTACAGGTTCCATCTCATAGATCAAGAATTAAATCCAATCAGAGAGTGGTTGGTTACTACCGTAACAGTTATGTCACTAATGTGCCAATGCACACATCTTTAGGCAGGTAGTTATTGTAGTTTTCAAAGTTAAGAGAGATTAATAATTACCTCTCTCCTCTGGGGTTAAGTATAACATTTTCCAGCACTTAGGACTGTGCTAGGCAGGATGAAGCTTCTAGTTGTGTACCAGAAGATTTCTCCATGTTCTATGATATAAGGCATTTGCCAAACTAAACTGTTTTAAAAAATGATTTCTTTGTAGCACATTTCGAAGCCACAAAATACAATGCCCTCTTACTTTGTTTCTTTTGCTCAACATCATTTTGGCTCTTCAGGCCTCCCTTTTTGTGATTCCACACAGATGTCAAGATTTTCTTTAACAGTTCTTTAAAGAAAGTAGCAGACTTTTGATAGAAATTTTATTGAATTTTTAGATTACATTCAACAGTGTAGACAGTTCAACAGTGTTGATTCTTCCGCTCCAGAAACATGAGATTTCTTCCTACTTTTTTCTCTTCATTTTATTTCACTGATATTTTATAGCTTACTTTGTAAGTTTCATTCTTATTCATTTATTCAGTTAAATTTATTCCTAGGCATTTCAGTTTTGGACTTTTTATAAATGGGATTTTCCTTTTGGCTTCTATTTCATATAATTCATCATTTGCAGACAGCAGTGATCCTGATTTTGTATATCAAATTTTATTTTGTGCAACTTTGCTGAATTCATTACTGTAATAGTATCTCTTTCCATCTTTGAGTTTTCTGTATATAAGATAATGTCCCCTGCATACATCTACAGTTTGACTTTCTCATTTTCTGTTTGGATGTATATTTTTTCTTTGTTTTGCTTGATTGCTCTTGTTAGGCTTTCCTATGTTATATGAAATAAAAGTAATGAAGTTGGATATTTTTCTGGCATTGGAGATGAAGCCCTAAGCTTTGCCCACTCAAGAACTATCCATGGCCATTAGTATGCTGAGATACATTCTTTTTGAACATGTTTGCAGCATTTTTCTCATGAAGGGACATTAAATTTTGTCAAATGATTTTTTGCCATAATCATTTGATTATGTCAAATTATTGTCTGTGATTCATGCTATTTATGTGCTGTATCATGTTTATTGATTTACATATGTTAAGCTATCCTTGCATTACAGGAATGATGCCAATTTTTATTATGTATACAGTCTTTTTAATGTATTTTTGGATTTTGCTAGTATTTTGGTGAAGATTCTTAAATATATGCCCATAAAATTTACTGTCGTATAGTTTGGCTTACATGAGTGTTTTCATATCAAGGTAATGCTTGCTTTATAGAATGGATTTGGGAGAATCCTCTCTTCCTAACTTTCTTTCTGTATTAACTGAAAGAGAGTTGATGTTCTGCTATTCTTGCAGACAGGAGCCTAGCATAACTGTCATCTGAGATCATTCACTCAGCAACTGATGGTAACATATGCAAAGACCGAAAGCCAAATATTTGGTGGAACACCAGGAACCCTGTGGAAGAGGGGGAGGATGGAGAGAGCCAGAGAGGTAAAGGACACAAAAATACCCTACAGAACCAACCAACCTGGGCCCATAGGGGCTCATAGAGACTGAACCACCAATCAGAGAGCATGTATGGACTGGACTTAGGCCCCCTACACATATGTGACAGATATGCAGCTCTGTCTTCATGTGGAACTCTGAACAGCAGGAGCAAGCGTTGTCTCTGACACTGTTGCTTACCTGGACTGCCTTGTCTAGCCTCAAGAGAAGATGCAACTTGATTTGCCAAGGCTGGTTGATATTCATGGGATGCCTTGCCTTGTCCTAGGAGAAAGGGAGGGGAGGAAAGGAGGAGGGACTAGGAAGACAAAAGGAAGGGGATGCTCCTATTGGGATGTAAATTAAATTAATTAACTAACAAAAAATAAAAACTTGAAAAAAATAAAAATAGTTGATAGTGGTTCTGTTGTAAATAGTTGACAAAAGCCAGCAGAGACGTCCTCTGGTCTTTGGTGGGAGTCTTTTATTATTGATTTAATGTTGGCATTTGTTATTGATCTGTTCAGGTTTTTTAAGTTCTTTGAATTTTCATTTAGGTCATGTGCATGTGTCTAGGAATTGGTTACTTTCTTTTAGAATGCCAAATATACAGGTTGCCAATTCATAATAATCTGATATGATTGTTTTCATCTGGTACCCACTGCTATGGCTGTCAGAGTTCTGGTTTTATTTACTTGTGTCTCCTTTCTCTTTTTCTTTGTTACTGTACCTAAAGATATTTTATTTAGTCATTCAGAGAACCAATTCAATTTCATTAACTTTTCTGTTTCTTTTTAGTCTCCAATTCACTTATTTCATCACCATTTTTTATTATATTATTACTTCTACTAGTTTTTAGTTTGGTATTGTTGCTGTTTTCAGGTTCACTGATATGTCCTAATAGATTAAAGTCTTTATGATAGTTTGAGGCCACCATTAATTACTATAAATATCCATCTTTATACTCTTTGTCTGTATCTTATAATTTTTTGATACAATGTGCCTATTCTTTCACTTAAAGTATTTAACATTTCTTGTCAAATTCTTCTCTGATTCCTTGCTTTTCTAATACTGTGCTGTTTATTACTCAGTATTTACAGAGTTTCCAATTTTTAAACTTATTGGTTTCTAGCTATGGTGGTAACTGGAAAAGTTAGTTGATAATATTTCAGTTTTAAAATACTTTTGAGTCTTATTTTTTATTTTTATTAATTAGTTTATTCACTTTGTATCCCAGATGTAGTCCCCTCCCTTGTCCCGTCTCAATCCCAACCTCCCTCCCTCATCTCCTCCCATGCTCCTCCCCAAGTCCACTGATAAAAGTAGTCCTCCTCCCCTTCCCTCTGACCCAGCCTATAAGGTCTCATCAGGACTGGTTGCATTCTCTTCCTCTGTGGCCTAGTAAGACTGTTCCCCACCTCAGAGGGAGTTGATCAAAGTGCCAGCCACTGAGTTCATGTCAGAAACATTCCCTGTTCCCATTACTAGGGAACTTACTTGGAGACTGAGTTTTCATGGGCTACAGCTTTGCAGGGGTTCTAGGTTATCTCCATGCATGGTTCTTGTTTGGAGTATCAGTCTCAGAAAAGACCCCTGTGCCCAGATTTTTTGGATCTGTTGCTGTCCTTGTGGAGCTCCTGTCCCCTCCAGGTCTTTCAATCTCCCCCTTCTTTTATAAGATTCCCTGCACTCTGCCCAAAGTTTGACTATGAGTCTCAGCATCTGCTTTAATATCCTGCTGGGTAGAGTCTTTCAGAGGCCCTCTGTGATAGGCTCCTGTCCTGTTCCCTGTGTTCTCCCTCTTACATTGTCCATCCTGTTTGCCTTTCTGAATGAGGATTTAGTCTTATTTTTATGGTCAGTCCTATGACCAATCTGTTGGGTTTCCGACCCTGAACAAGAAACTGAGGTATCTATTTAACATATCAGACCAGATCTGGCCTCTATGCTCTCAGCATCCCTCTGCCCCTACCTGTTGCAAGGTGTGGCTGGAATACCCTGCCCTGTGTCCTAAATTTTCCAGCCCAGGGGCTGGGTTTCCCCTTCTCCAGAGGCTCTTCCCTATAGATTTTCCTAGATAATCCAGATATTTTGTGTTCTCTCCCTCTCTTTGGATCTCTTTCCATTTTTTTCTCTGTATATATCTCTCTGCATTTCTCTCTCCCTGCATGCATGCATTCTCTCTTTCTCTCTTCCTCCTCTGTCTCCTTGTCTGTATGGAGATCCCTGGTCTCATTTCGCGTGACTAGTGAACCTACAGGAGAGCTGCCTCCAATAAACCTGCTTTTTAAAAACCTTTTATTTGGCTTGAATTGAGTTATTTTGTTGGTAGGGGAAACCTAATACTATCCTGAAGAACGACGCACATGTTTTCATATCTGCAGTTGTTGACAGAATGTTCTGTGACACATGTTAAATGAATTTGAGTGGTAAAATTCAATATTGCTGTTTCATTATTTTACTTTGGCTTAGTAATCTTTTCATTTTTGCTGAATGTGGGTGTTTAAATGGCCTACCATTTTGTTTTGCCGTGTATCTTTCTCTTTATAACTTGTAATATTAGCGTCATATATTTGGGTGTTCCAATATTAGGTGGTTAGAATTATTACTTTTTGTTGCATGTTCCCCTTGATCATTACATAATTATATTTCTTGTCTTTTCTTTCCTTTCTTGATTTCAAGTGTATTTATATGATATAAATTTGTCAACTCTTGCTTTTTTGTGAGTTCCATTTGCATAGAATAGCTTATGGTTTTAATATAGCTGTTTTATAATTTTTAAAAAATTTTCATTATAGTTTCTTTTTCCCTCTACTGCAGTTTTATTTGTAAATTAAAAATAGAATGTTTTCATACAATATATTGTGATTATAGGTTTCTCTTTCAAAATTTTTTCCCAGATCATTTCTACCAGATCATTTCTACTCAAATCCACATCCCTTATTGATCTCTCTCATTAAATGACACAAGTATCAGAAAAAAGAAAGAAAAGAAAAAGAAAAAAAAATATGGGGTTTGTGTCTGTGTGCGCAGATGTATGTATGTCTTGTGCTTGCTTTTTCTTTGGTTTTGTTTGTTTAGTCCTATTCAAATGTATCTGTTTTTATTCTATATGCTACAGTCTTACTTTATTCTTAAATGATTCACTATAGCATTGTTTTTATTCCTTTATTTATTTAGGCTTATGCATTATATGATTTTGTCTTGTGGTTACTGCGGCACACTTGTGCCCATCAACAGAGCATTGTTGAGACACAGTCTGAATTTACAACCCACTGTAGCCAAGAAAACCCTGAATTGTACCTAGACCCAAAGTGCTGTGTATTTTCTACTTAGACATCTTCATGATACAAGACCATTGCAGCCGGTCAGAAGTAATACCAGGTGGAACAGAAATCCAGCAGACTAGGGCTGCTGTTTCAGATGCTTTGTCAGTTATCTTTTGGAAACAAAAAAAAGTTACATCCGCTCTTTTTTAGGTTTTTCTAGCCCACTGCAGTGTTCCATGGAAAAATTCTTTCCCCAGCTGCTGTGTGACTTTTCCAGCATAGCTATGAACAAATGTCTATTTACTACAGATAGAGCAACAATGACAGCCCAAACAAACAATTCCACACATGGCTAAGTTAAAGATCTGGAGCATTATTGGAATTTTTCTTTTCTTTTTTTTTTTTTTTTTTTTTTTTTACAAGAGTGTGTGTGAGGGCTTGCATTCTGGAGTATGGGCGACTCAAAGGCAGCTGCTTGCTGAAGAAGTATCCCAGCAGGGGGGACAGCTCATGAAAGCTGTAACCCTGAGGCTGGCTCCCTGCATGACTGGCAGGCAGGTTATCCTGCTGGAATCTATTTTCACCAGCAACTGTCTCCTGCTTACACAGTGTTGAGGGGTGGGAGGTTCCTTATGAGTCTGTGTTACTACTTTTTGAGGTTGGTAAGTTTCATTTTCTTCTTGAATCATATTAGCCCCTATTGCCTATAAGGGAGAATCTGACAGTCCAGGAAATTGCTACATAATACCAGTAAGAGATTGGGAGTTCCGGTGAGGGAGGTACACTGAGAGCCAAGGCACACAGACATGAATATTCTGAGGGGTAACAGCTTTACGGTGTCGCTGGCAGCGTACAGGAAGAAACAGAAGACTATCACACCACAATGCAGGCCTTTGCCTGATACTGCTAAGGTTTATGGCTCTATCTGTGAGGGCTGGCTTATAAATAATTTTGCCAGAGACTAAGTCATGTTTTATGTAGACAGTGCCTTGGCTACTGAGACTGATACTCATCTGGGTTATAGTTGAGTCTCACATTTTCAGAGAATTGTGTAATATTGGGTATGTCTGATCCACAAGACAAGGCTGGCAATAATAGGTTGAAATCTGAGCTTTTCCTACTGGTACACAAATGTCTCAAAAGTCTGTTTCTGTGTTCTGGCTTGAGTGGAGGGCCCATTGTCTTCTTTATGGTCTTAGCTCTCACAGTGATGTATGCTACACTGAGATCCAGGACCAAAGTCTTTCTTAGATTTGGGCCCTGGTCCCCAGAGAATAGAGCCTTGCTTTCCACACTCCACACTCTCGTGTTGTCCCTTGCCTACCTGTGAAAACAATTCCAGCAGCTCAGACTATTGTTATTAGCTTGGGACAAAGGTCTTGGGGACTTTCCCCAATACTGGATTTCACTCAAGAGGTTTCGATACTACATTTCATGTGAAAGCCCTGGGCTTTTTCTTCTCCTTCTTTAAAGCTGGAGGCCACTTTTCACTTTTCTTGGAGGTGGGGGGAAGAAGTGAAACCAGTAGCTCATGTTCCTTCTGTCTTCCTCCATATTTTTCAGTGGGATTTTGGAATGTAATTAGCTGTTCAAATTAGCATTTCTTCAGGGGAGGCAACCCTTAGAGGAATTTACACAGCTGCCATCATTTTCTGCCTCTAATATACAAATATTTTTAATATTCATGAGTAAATAAGTGTTTTCACTTATCATTTTTTCTAATTTAGAAATTGTTCTGATATAGATACTAACTAGTTGGGATGTCCTTAGATTTTTGTTATTAAAATATTTAATGTAATAATTTTATTATTATGATATTTAATATTACAAAACTTAATTCATTGAAAAAATAAATAAGCACTAGAATAAATATCTTTATATTCAATTAAATGGACAATTCATTGCTATTAACACTAAATAAACAGCAAAGTAACCAAAGGTAAGTAATCAGATTTTCCAGTGCCAGAAATTCTGAAGTAGAAAGAAAAATGAGCTTCCTCCTCATAGTAATGGTACAGAAAGAGTTCACATCCTTTCCTTTCTAAATCTCGACTGGAGTATACTATTAACACTGTTGCCTAGCCAATTTTAGAGAAATCTTTGTCTGCATCTATTATGGATTACTGGGCTCTGCATCTAATTGAATGTTTTATTCCAAGTATGCACTGAAGAACGCAGTCTTCCTTCGATCTGGCATTTTCTCAAGTCACATTTAATACGCTCTTACAGGAGTTTCTCCTGAATTAAGTATCACACATGCTTTAGACCTATCAGCTTCCTGTGCAGCAGTTAAGGAGGTGGGCTACAGGGCACGATAGACTCACCTGGATACATATGTAGAGCAATGGGGGTGTGAGCTCTTGAGGCACAGGACTTTGTGAAAGTCTAGGTGAGATGGCAGTTCATTTTGCCTGCAGTCCTGTTGCTATAGTGGATACACACCACAGGTGACTGTAACATGTATCCTGGAAGGCAAAATCATTGCTGAAGGCAGCGTCTTTGCTGTTGTTGTCTTGCTTTGCTCAGTAATCTGTGGAGGCCTTGCAAGGATCCCATTCAGTCAGGAACTTCACGGTCTCTATGGGCCTGGCCTGAACTCTGGAGCCACAGTTTGAATGAGAGAATTCCTTATTCATGACAAGTGCTTCATTCCACGCATGTGCTGGAGGAGAGAAAAATTTACATTTGTAAGGTAAAATGCCACCTTTTCTTTCTGAAATCCTCAGAAAAAAAAAAAAATTCAACTGCCATTCACTGGGGTAAGCTCAGCAGTAGCATTTATGTGCACACATTTCCGTCATGGAAAGTAAAATTAAGTTACCTGAATTAATATCAATCACTTCATCACACACAATTGGAGGACTTCGTGACATTTCAATAATTACACATGGGCTATGGAGAAGAACATGGATCAGTCCCAAGGGGCAAGGGCAGGTTTTTCTCTGAAGAGTTTTTATAGTAAGCATGAGGGCAAGTATTCAGCCTCCTTGAATCTTTTAAAGTGCCATTCAATTTCAGAAATAGGCCCCAAATTATGGATTATAGGTTTTTTTTTTTTTTTTCATGTAAGGCTTACTATAAATTGAGCATTTGAAGATCAAGTGGCAAGTCCTTTGACAGCTGGCTTTTATTACAGAATTTTGCTGTTCCTATTTAAATGACTTGTGAAATAACTATGGAAATGATGCATCATACTTTTTGATTTCTAAAGCTAAAATAGGAAGTGTTTTTCTTTGTTTGTTTGTTTTGTTTTTTGTTTGTTTGTTTGTTTTCTTGGCTCAGATAGCAATTGAGTATGAGTTCCAGAGTCAAGATTAAGGAGGCTTGGATACTTCCTCTAGTAGAAGTCAAGTTGAAATGGGTTCTACTGGTGTATTTTGTTTTGAAGTAGATAAAGTTGGTAAGAGGAGTTACATCAAAGGAAATGATTCTGCTGATGAACTCCTGTTTTCTTCTTCCTCAACGGATTTTACATCATTTTTCACAGTTCCTGGAGGAGAGAAGCGGGACCAGCACAGAGTGTAGACCCAAGGTCTCACCCAGAGTACACACCAGAAATGTTGCATGCTTGCTTTCCACTAATGATTTATAGTATTTCTCTAATATGTTCTTTGTCTAATTCTAAAACACTGTCTAAAAGAGACCCAAGGTCCATATCAGAGGTTTTAACTTCTAATAGATGGATTTGGAAGAAGTAAAGACGAAGTAACGACATTAAACAAAACAGTATGTTAGGAAAGCACCTCATTAAAGCAGCTACAAAGAGGTGAAGGAAGAAAGAATGTGATGGTAATGATTTTGGGATAGGATACTTGATAGGGTCATGGAGGGCAAGAATGACATGGGCTTGTGTTAAAGATAGGTTAACATCCATTCACTCGTTCACTAACTTTGTATGTAAAGAAAGTCCTTATGCTTATTTGAATCACTGACCCTTTATATATCTTTAAGAGTATGTGTAATGTTGTTAATGTCATAGGCAGAACTATTATCATACAGCATCTCCTCCACTGTGAGCACTTACCAAACTATGTCTACGATTATGTCAAAACACCAAGTGAATATTACTACTATTCTGATAATGACGCAGATATGGTGAGTCAGATGACCTTAGTTTGATGCCTATAACCCATGGTGGAGAGAGGGAACTGATTCTCAAAGGTTCCTCTAACATCCATACAAACACTGTGGTACCCACACTGTGGCACATGCATGTCTTCTTCACTCACATGCATATCACACACACACACACACACACACACACACACACACATGTACACACAATGATAAATTCATTAAAAATGAAATGTGAACTTTTTTTTTTACTTTAAATCCCAGGTCTATTTAGCATTGTGCTTTACAGGAAAAATCAGTTAAAATCGCACATTTCACTTTATTCCTTTCTAAAATAAGGATGCTGATACTTGTACCTACTTACAGCAGCATCGTTCTAAGTTTGAATTAAATGACATATACAAACCTAAGAAGGACAAAATTGGAGAGGTAGACTACCTGATCTCAAAATTTGCTATCATTATATAATAATCTGAGTACCATGGAATAGTCACAAATGTAGACAATAGAAGGATGGAACCAAAGCAGATCCGCATATCCAGTCATGTGAGTTTTGTTTGTGTGGTCACAGCTTACTTCTTTAGGGAAATCTTTTTGTTTTAATTTATTTATTTTTATTAATTATACTTTATTCACTTTGTATCCCCCATAAGCCCCTCCCTCCTCCTCTCCCGATCCCACCCTCCCTCCCCTTTCTTCACACATGCCCCTCCTCGAGTCCACTGATAGGGGAGGTCCTCCTCTCCTTCCTTCTGATCTTAGTCTATCAGATCTCATCAGGAGTGGCTGCATTGTCATCTTCTGTGGCCTGGTAAGGCTGCTTCTTTCTCATGGGGAGGTGATCAAAGAGCAGGCCAATCAGTTCATGTCAGAGACAGTCCCTCTTCCCATTACTATGTAACCCACTTGGACACTAAACTGCCACGGGCTACATCTGTGCAGGGGTTCTAGGTTATCTCCATGCATGGTACTTGGTTGGAGTATGAGTCTCTGGGAAGACCCCTGTGTTCAAATTTTCTGGTTCTGTTGCTCTCCTTGTGGAGTTCCTGTCCTCTCCAGATCTTACCATTTCCCACTTCTTACATAAGATTCCATGCACTCTGCCCAACAGTTGGCCAAAAGTCTTCGGATCTGCTTTGATAGTCTGCAGGGTAGAGTCTTTCAGAGGCCCTCTGTGGCAGGTTCCTAACTTGTTTCCTGTTTTCTTCTTCTTCTGATGTTTATCCTCTTTGCCTTTCGGGATTGGAATTGAGCGTTTTAGTCAGAGTCCTCCCTCTTGATTAGTTTCATTAGATGTACAGATTTTAGTAGGTTTATCCTATGTTATATGTCTATATGAGTGAGTATATACCGTGTGTGTCTTTCTGCTTCTGGAACAGCTCACTCAGGATGATTCTTTCCAGGTCACACCATTTACCTGCAAATTTCATGATTTCCTTATTTTTCACTGGTTAGTAATATTCCATTGTGTAGATGTACCACAATTTCTGCATTCATTCTTCAGTTGAGGGGCATCTGGGTTGTTTCCAGCTTCTGACTATTGCAAATAAAGCTGCTACAAACATGGTTGAGCAAATATCCTTATTGTGTACTTGAGCCTTTTTTGGATATATGTCTAGGAGTCTTTTTAAAAAATGTTTTGGGAGCAACTTGATATGTATCAGGTAGATACTGTGACATGACTCCTTGTGTATGACGTGAATTCTTTATTTTTTCTTCACAATTTATTCATCATATAACTCAATTGAAGCCTCCTCCCTCAACTCCCCCAGTCTCACCCTCCATTCCTCTTCCCCTCATCCCCTTTCCTAGTCCACTGAAAGGGGGAGTTCTCTAATATCACCATCTGCCCATAGCTTGTTAAGTTTCATCAGGACTGCTTGGATCCTCTTCCTCTGTGGCCTGGCAGGGCTGCATCATCAGTGGCGAGTGATCAGAGAGAATCAACTGAGTTCATGAGAGAGGCAGCCCCTGATGCCCTCCCTCAGAGATCCACATGCAGGCTACCCCTGCACAGATGTAGCCCATGGCAGTTTGGTGTCCAAGTGGGTTACATAGTAATGGGAAGAGGGACTGTCTCTGACATGAACTGATTGGCCTGCTCTTTGATCACCTCCCCATGAGAGGGAAGCAGCCTTACCAATTGGCCACATCTGAGCAGGGGGTTTAGGTCCTTACCATGCATGGTCCTCTGTTGGTTCATCAGTCTCTGCAAGAACCCTTGGGCTCAGATCTTTTAGTTTTGTTGGTCTCCTGTTCTCTCCATGTCTCTCTAATCCCATCCCTCTCTTCCTCTATAAGACTTCCAGCACTCTGCCTAGATTTTGGCCCTGAATCTCACATCTGCTTTGATCCCCTGGTGGGTGCATCTTCTCAGAGGGCTCTCCTGTAGTAGACACCCATCCTATTTCCTCTCTTCCACTGTTTCTGGTGTCTATCCTGTTTGCCATTCTGAATGAGATCATGAAATTTGCAGGCAAATGGATGGAACTAGAAGAGATCATCCTCAGTTAGGTAACCCAGAAACAGAAAGACAGGCCTGGTATACACTCACCAATAAGCAGATATTAGCTGTATAATATAGGACAGCCATCTACAGACCTAAAGAAGCTAAATACTAAGGAGGACCCTAGGGAGGATGCTTAAATCTCAAGACGTGAATTCTGAGTAGACCATGGGCACAAATGCAAATAAGATTCATACATTTTCTATAACCAGATGAAAACATATCTTCATGACCTTAGGATAGGAAAAGATTTATCATACAGCACACACACACAAAAATGATCCAACAATAAATACATGAAGTTAATTATTGGATTTAGGCAAAACTTAAAATTTTTATTTATGAAGTCTCCATTAAAATGAGTAAATAAGCCACAAAATGGGTAATAAAATTTACACAATATCTAAAATAGACTTTTATACTGAATATATAAAATATTACTACTTATAAATTATGAAATGGCAACCCAACTGCAATATATGTGAAACTCAGGGTGTGGTCTTACCTACCTATAACTAAAGCTCTGAGGCAGGAGGATTATGAATTGGAAGAAGTCTTGGTTTTATAGCGTGAATTATTCTCAAGAAATAAGGAGTGTAATGTGCACATTTCACATTTATAAAAGATTATCTGTGAAGGAACAGTAAGCACAACAGAAAAGGTTTGCACATCATTGGCTGTAAGGCTGTGCAAACTAAACCAATAAGATTCCACCAAATGACAGCTGGGATGACTGAAAACATCCAACGTTGGTGAGGATGTGTAGTGACAGGAACTCATACATCGCTAATCTCTGCAGTGTAAAGTGATAAGAAAAATCCTTAGAGAGAACTGCTGGCCAGTTTCTTAAAAAAATTAAATATATGACCCACAAAGACTTGTAACAGATACTGATTATGACTTGGAGAGAAATAGTCATTAAACATTATTGTAATAACTAAGACATACATAACCCAAAAGTGTGAGGCTAGAATTGGTAGACATATTGTAGAAGGTTACTTAGCATGTTTTAAAACTACAAGTATACAGAATGACATGTTTAGCAATGTATGTCACATTAAATAAGAGATACTATATATAAAATGATAAATGCTGTGAGATCCTTCCTGTGAAAATGAGCTATAGACAAAGGTGACAGAACTTTCATAATTACTATGGTAGAGAGATAGAAGTAACCAGAATTCCAGGTGATTTTTGGTTTGTATTCTCATATGAATGGTGACTACACCTTGCGTAGGTTTCTTTGGATATCAATTATAAGATAGTATATAATTTCCAAAGATCATCAAGCCGACCATTTAACACTCGTGGGTTTTGTTTATTATAATATAAATAAAAACTGAAAACAGAGCAGAAAGAAAAATTTCAAATCACTAAGTCAAAGGGAATCAAGGAATAGTCAGAAAAATTTTGATGTTCAAATACAGAAGGAACACAAAAATAATCATTTGATCCACTGTTAGAAAAATTGAATCGTTTTTCCAGTACAAGCCTTTTTTGTCCTGAAATGAGTCACACAGTCTGAGCAGAGCCATCTTAACTGTCTCTAATCCCCAGTGTGTCCTAATCGCTAGTGCAGCCGATTTCATGTATCTAAATAGACTAGTTTTGCTGTTCTCTGTGTTGTAAATAAAACAAACTTTGCAGTAAGTGAACATTTTATGTGCCTTAGATTTTCATCACAAAGTAATTCCTCACAACAGAACCTCCCCATGCTTTTATTATTTGGCAGTTTATTTTGTCAAATGTGTGATGAGAATATTTGCGGGGATACTTGGGAGGCAGGGGGAGTATGATGGACTTCAGCGAGGTTGGATGAAGGGTACTGGAGCTGACGCATAAAGTAAGGTTTTATAGAAGCGAGGCCTCTGTTCACCGCGACACAATTCTCTGAGCCTGTAAGTTTTCTATAATGGGTTGATAAATAATCGTGTGTCTTCTCACAGCTTTAGAACTTTGTTTCCCTGCTGTAATGGGAATGTCTGTATGTTGGCTGCTTTCAAACTATGTGCCTTTTCAGTTGCCAGCCTGTTTAAGGACGTAGGATTTTTTGAAATGATTTGGAATAATTTTTATCACTGATGTACCTTACTGCAATTACTCCAAGCGCTGAAGAGTGGTAGCAGTGAAGGCACCCCAGCAAGATGTTATATGACTGTCACTTCAGTTCAGCTGTGAGCCTGAGTAACAGAGGAGCTGTCTCTTCTAGGTTAGGTGAAAAGCCTCTAAATGGGTAATCTGTGGTGCTGTGTTCATTTTAATCAAATAACCTTGGAATGGAGTGCTCTGTAGCTTTTAGCATTTTTTTAAAAATTCTTTTCAGAACTTGGAAAAAAAAGCCCAGGGTGTGCACATGGCTTTGTTGGGCTGCACACTGGCCTGTCTTTGCAGCCCTCTATTATGTATTCTGGAGTTGCTTCCACTCAGAGAAAAGTCTTTCATTAAAGGACTGCTCTGCTCTAGAAACTGCGCTCCAGAAAGCACAACAGGTGCATGTATCTTGCACTCAAAAATAGTCTTAATTACTGATAAGTATTTCTCCATGAAATGAGCCAATTCAAGCCAAATTAGAGTATATAAATTCAGGTTTATTGTGGGCAGCTATAGGGTGGGTTCACTGGTCTCAAGGAACAGGATCAGGGAAGCTGTCATGCATAGGGAAACAGAAAAGCAACCAGGGTAGTGGGAGAGTGCAAAGAGGAAAAGCCCAAGCAGAGAGAGAGAGAGAGAGAGAGAGAGAGAGAGAGAGAGAGAGAGAGAGACTAAATTCTCTGGATTATGTAGGGAAGAGCTTCTAGGTGAGGAGAAGCCCCAACTTCTGGGCTGGAAAGTTCAGGGCAGAGTGCAGCATAGGCCAGCCAGGCCTTGTAACATGTGTGAGCTGAGGGATGCTGGGAGAACCTAGAGGGCAGGTCAGATTTGATAAGGGCACCTCAGCTGCTTTTTCTAGGTCTGAATCCCAACAGTTACATCCCTAAACGCATGTGTTTGTCTGAAACGCAATCTGTTTGCATGCTTTAAGAGGATATACACATTAAAAGGCTTCACCATAATTTACCAGGAACACCTGAAATAAAGAGTATACCTATAGCATAAATGAATATTTTGAAAGAAGAAAAACAAACACTAAGTATACTACAGTATTTATAACCAGAGGAATGAACATTTATATGTGTGTGTGTGTGTGTGTGTGTTTGTACATGCTCAATAATAACTAAAGAAAAAGAAGCCATGATTTTTAGAGTGAACAAGGCAGTGTGTCTTACTTAGGTTTCCATTTCTGTAATAAAGATCATGAGCAAAAATAACTTGTGGAAGGGCTTATTTCATCTTACCCTTCCACGTAACCATCCATCACTGAAGGAGATCAAAGCTGGACTAGTGGAGGGGACTGAAACAGAAGTAACAGAAAAACTGGCTTGCTCCTCATGTCTCCATCAGCCTGTTTCTTAAACAACTTAGGACCACCTGTTCAGTATGGCCACCATGCCCAGTGGGCTAGGCCCTCCCATAGCAATCAATCATTAATCAAGAGAAACGCTCTGCAGACTTGCCTAAGGCAATCTAAAGGAAGCATATACTCAACTGGAGTTCTTCCCTGCTAACTCTTGCTTGCACACAAAAGCAAAAACCAATCAGGGCACAGGCATAAGATAGGGCTGTACAAGGGAGGGATTGGTGGAGGGAAAGGGAAGGGAAAATTTATGTAAGTGTATTTTAATCACCAATAAATAATAACTCCAAACTACCCCTCTCTGGCTGCTGATAAAAACTCAGGAATTTTATCAACAGAGTGACAAGGACAGGGCGGTGACTGAGTTATCTTTCAGGTTGCCATAGCATAAAGAGTCTCTGAGCTGCCGCCATAATTTCGTCCTCCCCTCTCCCACATTTATCCTCCTTCTTACTCTGTCTTGATCCTTCCAGCAGGATGGAAGGAGACTGAGCTGTATTGACCAGCAGGCACCAGATTTCACACCAGGCTCTATGGGGCCTGTAATCTCATTTAATTTGTGCCTTAGCCCCATGAGGTAAGTAAATTTCCCCGAGGTTAGCAGCCTTGCCTAAGGTCACTCAGTCAGAATGCAGCTCCCACTGTGGGGCTTCCTGCTGCTTCAAGACATAATACTGCCTCTAAAGGAAGGTTCAGCAAGCTGTGAGGCTTTGGGGGGACTACAGTATCCTCTTTCCTAAGAGAGTTATAGCTGTTTGTGGTCATGCTAATCTTTAATATCCTGGGTTTAGGAAAATCATGTTATTTCAGTAATAGAATTACCCAGACTGATATTTTTTCCTGTTATTCACATGTCCTGTAGGTTTTTCTCCTACATTTTGATTTTACAGAATTTCTTTCTTCCTTTTAATAAATCCCAGCAACAGCTTATTGCTTTTTTCCCCCCGTAATTGTTTTCCAGCTGTTGAAATTATCAAATTACTTTTGGAATGGGTGTAATTTTTTTTTTCTGAACTTGCAAAATGAAGCAATTACTTGATCTGTCTGTCTTTTTATTTAAACAGTTGTACCTTTTTGCAACTCTGTCTTTCGGATTTTACCTATGCTTTAGGAGCTAAGTATGGCTATGCTAGGAGACAGTCATTTTTTTTCTTCCTTGACACATGGAGAAAAGACATTTTAAAATAATATATTTTCAGGAGTTGTTTGCCTGTAGTCATTCTACCAAATGGAAATTTTTGAGTTATTTTTCTCACTCAGTTAACCAATAAATATTTATTCATGGTCCCAACATATTATTTGCAGACATTTCAGATGTTTTAAAAGAAATGAAATAAAAAATACAAATGCGAGGGCTTGGAGACATGGCTCAGAAGTTAAGAGTACTGCCTGTTGTTCCGGAGTGCTGGGGTTCAATTCTTAGGACCAACAGGGCAACTACAACCATTTTCAACTTCATTTCCTGGGGAACCTGAGACCTGCTTTTCCACTCTTTGGGCACTAGGCAGGCAAGTGATGCAGAAACATACATGCAGGCAAAGTACTCATGCAATTAAAATGTTTAAAGCTTACGTTGCAGTGTTAATGGGAAAGAAGTATAACATAGAGAATCCAGGCTGCAGGTGCCTGATTAAACATTAGGAACTGAACAACTGAAAGCTTAGTAGGAAGAATAATTGTTCCAAAAGGCCTCAGTGATATTGTGGAATTTACCTACAAAACTGACAGGACAGAAAAGATAAACAAGGATATTTTATGGGTAAATTGATATTTAGAAAGATAAAACTGGAATTTTCTGTGTGGATCTGATGACTGTAGGGAGCTTCCCTCTTGAAGAAAATCCAAGATATGTAAAATAGAGAATATAAAGAGGAAGGTGATGCAGCCAGGTTTGCTAAGACCTGATAAGCTAGAATAAGATAGAAGGGGAAGAGATCCCCTATCAGGGGACTAGAGAAAGGGCATAGGGGGAGAAGAGGAAGGGTGGGTAGGGCTGGGAAGAGAAGAGGGAGGGGCTGCAGTGGGGATACGAAGTGAATAAATTGTAATAACTAAATATAAATAAAATTAAATTTAAAAGAAATAAAACTACTTAAGTACAAACTTAAAAAAAAAGAATATAAGAACTTAGGCATGGCAACTAAATAGCAAAACGTTAAGTATCCTGAAAGGCACCATAAAGAGTTTATATTTGAAAGTGACAGCTGATAATAGCTCATCTGTTCTGGAAATTAAAAGATAAAAGAAATCTCTGTACAAGTTTTCATTCCCACCAGCAATGGAGGAGGGTTCCCCTTTCTCCACAACCTCTCCAGCATGTGTTGTCACTTGAGTTTTTGATCTTAGCCATTCTGATGGGTGTAAGGTAAAATCTCAGGGCCATTTTGATTTGCATCTCTCTGATGGCTAAGGACATTGAGCATCTCTTTAAGTGTTTTTCTGCCATTCTGTATTCCTCTACTGAGAATTCTCTGTTTAGCTCTGTACCCCATTTTTTAATCTGATTGCTTGATTTGTTGCTTTTTAATTTCTTTAGTCCCAGCAAGGGGAACAGGGACTATTTCTGACATGAACTCAATGGCAGGCTCTTTGACCTCCCCACCCCCCAAAAGAGGAGTAGCCCTGCTAGGCCACAGAGGAGGACTTTGCAGCCAGTCCTGAAGATACCTGATAAACCAGGGTCAGATGAAAGGGGAGGAGGTCCTCCTCTATCAGTGGACTTGGAAAGGGGCAGGGAGGAGATGAGGGAGGGAGGGAGGGAGGGAGGGTAGGATTGGGAGGGGGGGATACAGCTAGGACACAAAGTTAATAAACTGTAACTAATATTAAAAAATTAAATAAAAATCTCTGAGGCCTAAGTAACATGAAAATACATGACAATTGGATCAGAGAAGAGACAAAGGCCATGTTAGAGATGAATGGATTTAAAAGCTACTTGGGAGGCAATAATTGCTTACAGTAGGGATATGACAGTTGAAATGGGAAAGATAAGGTTAATTATTCTAAAAGGTATTAAAGAAAAAGGGGATTGAGACTTTCTTGGGCAGAGTGCAGCAAATCTTATGAAAGAAGGGGGAGATAGAAAGACTTGGAGGGGATAGTAACTCCACAAGGAGAGCAACAGAACCAAGAAATCTGGGCACAGGGATCTTTTCTTAGACTGATACTCCAACCAAGGACCATGCATGGAGATTAACTAGGACCCCTGCACTGATGTAGCCCATGGCAGCTCAGTGTCCAAGTGGGTTCCCTAGTAAGGGGAGCAGGGGCTGTCTCTAACATGAACTCATGGGCTGACTCTTTGATCACCTGCCCCTGAGGGAGGAACAGCCTTAAGAGGCCACAGAGGAAGATGATGCAGATCTCCCCTATCAGTGGACTGAGGGGAGGGGCATAGGGGAAGAAGAGAGAGGAAGGGTGGGATTGGGAGGGGACTAGGAAGGAGGCTACAGCTGGCATACTAAGTGAATAAACTCTAAGTAAGTAAGTAAATAAATAAATAAACAAATAGAGACTTTCTTATAGAGAATGGCTACATATGTAGCAACCCAGAAAAGAAACACTTTGCTTGACAGAAAAGAAAACAGATTTATTAGTGGTCTGATAACACATGCCAAGGTTGAAGCAGAAAATATGTATCAACCATTCACACTGTAGTAGCAAATACAGAGGGTTAACTCAAAGAACACCACCCATTTAGAACAATGGTAGAGATGAGGACAAATGGTTGAGGATAGATTGGTGAGGCCCTCAAACACTCATCAAAAATGCTAAAGGAATAGAGAAATACGTGAGGGGGTACCTCATAGCAGCAAACTGTATAAATGTGGTAGAATAAAAGGAAGGTCAAGGCCATAAATTTAGCAGGAACAGATCACTTGTAACCTTCAAAAGTAATTCATATGGGGTAATAGGTACTGCAAAAGATGGTAAATGGGATTATAAGTAATTGGAGACGAAAAAAGTGTAACAAATATTGGAAGAGCTTGGTATCAAAACCAGGGAGGGATGTTTGGTGGTAAATATAGTAGGTGAGAAGGAATAAAATGACAAGTTTATAGTTACTCTTTGAAATGGTGCCACTGATCTTTGTCTCCTGTATTTGTACCTCCAAATACATAATTTTATTTCATACGGAATAACACTGACCTTTGTTATAAGTATTACATTGAAAAATTAATGATGTAACTTGTAAAACTAGGCCCTGAGAACATTGTGGCTTCTGCATGTCTCTTCACAAGTTACTCATGACAGTGTCTAATCCGCTTATAAACAGAGCTGGTCCATCCTTCCGGGGATGTGCATTATCTCTTTGTTTAACTCTTACTGCGGTTGAATAAGAGTGGCCCTCTGGGCTTATACATTTGAAGACAGTTGTTACTACCAAGTTGAACTTTCAAAATGATTAGAAAGGTTGGGGGGTGTGGTCTTGTTGGAGGAAGGGCGTCACCTGGAATAGTCTTTGAAGTTTCAAAAGCCCACGCCAGGCCCAGTGCCTCTCTTCCTGCTTCCTGTGGATCATGATGCAGAACTCTCACCTTCTCTAGCACCATCTCTGCTTGTGTGCCACGATGCTACACAGCATGGTGGTAATAGAATTAGCCTTTAAAACTAAGCGACCTCCCAATTAAATGCTTTCTCTGTTAAGCATTGCCATGGCCTCGGTGTCTCTTCACAGCAATGGTGACTAAGACGGCTCTCCTTCCGATGTTCTCCGTGGTTTTACTGTGTTTCATCTTGGCAAATAAATAGTAATTGTCCCGATTTTTGTCTAACGCCTTTACAATAGCCTGATTAATCCTCCATATTGACTTTATTAATTTTTTGTAGTTTGTATTTACAGTACATGTGATTTGATTTACATAGACATAGTGAAATAATTGTCATAATTGATTACAACACTTTCTATAGGTCATTTAGTTACCATTTCTATTCATGATAACACTTGAATGTAGCTCTCTACAGATTCTCAGAACTAAACTGTTCTAGGTGTCCTCACTGTGCTGTACATTTGGTTTCTACATTGTATCCAACTGCAACTTTGTACTGTTAGACCATAGCTCATTATACCAGATCTCTGGTAACCACAAGTCTACTTTTCATTTCTGAATATTTTTTTCTTTCTGACTTACTCACATAGCATAGAGTCTTCCATATAAATATGTTATTACAAATGGTGTTATGCCTTCGTTTTATGGCAAATGATGTTTATTTTATGTATGAGCATATGGGTTTGTATATATAATTAAATGGATATATTTGTAAATATGTATCTGTCTATATAAATGTTTATGCCACAGTGTTTTAACTGTTCATCAACTCATGGATATAGGCTATTTTCACATCTTAACTATTGTGAATGATGTTGTAATGAACATTAATGTAGATAGATAGATAGATATTTATAAACTACTGATTTTATTCAATTTCAAATCCAGAGGAAGGGGTTGGTGAACCACAAAATAATTTTATTTTTAAAATTTTGAAAAAACCTGTAGGCTGTTTAATGGTAGTACCAACCGATAGCATTTTTGTATTCAATATTCAGGGATCTCTTTGCTTCATATGATTCTAATGGTTGTTATTTTGCCATTTAAGTAAAAGAGGTTCCATAGGTGTAAAATGATATTTAAATGCTGTTGTGACTTAAATTTCCCTGGTAATTAGTGGTGAGTACTTTTTAAATGTTGGCTATTTTTCCATTGTTTTTGAAAAAAGTACCTGCTCAACATTTTGCCCTTTGTATTAGTACCATCAGCATCAGCAACACTGCCATCATTATTATTATGCTGTTGCTGTCTGAGTTATTTTTATGTTTAAACCAGTTTTTTTGATACACGATTTGCAAATTTTCTTTCCTAATCCCTGCTTTGCCCTTACATGTTGTTGGTTATTTTCTTTGCTGTGCAGAATATTTTATATATAATGTAACACTACTTGTTTATTTTGTTCTTGTTCCTTGAGCTAGTGGTATGCTAATCAAGAAAATCATGGTCAAGAACAAGTCAAGGATCTTTGGAGTTGTTATATTATTAAGTCTTTAATCTATTTTTAGTCGAATTTTTGGCTATGTACTTTTGTTTACATTCTCAACATAAAATACACAATTATTACAAATAGGATTTATGTTTTGAAAATATAAATGATAACAACATTTGAAAGATAATCACTTTATAATTCAATGATTAAGAAAAAATAGCCCAGGCAACAGACAAAAGTATTTTGTTTTTTAGTTTTGGAGGTAATATAATTACTAAATTTCTTGCTTCTTTTTTTTTCATTTTCTTCCTCCAAACCCTCTCCAACCCCCAACCTCTTTTTCACTAAATTTTATTGCATGTATATGAACATGCAAATATTTTTGTCAAGATAATTGTTAATTAAGAGTAAATTAATTTACACACATGTTCATGTTTCATAGTACAGGGACAGAGGACAGTGAGGAACTTCTGTGGGACGCAATACACAGAATCGTTTTTGTCCCCCTCGTGTTTATTTTTTTTTACAATTTATACATTATATATCCTGACTGAAGCCCCCTCCCTCAACTTCTCCCAGTTCCACCTTCCCTTCTTCTTCCCCCCCATCCACTTCCCCTAGTCCACTGAAAGGGGGAGTCCTCACTATTGACATCTGCCCATAGCTTGTTAAATCTCATCAGGACTGCCTGGATCCTCTTTCCCTGTGGCCTGGCAAGGCTGCATCTCCAGGGGTGAGTGATCAAAGAGCAGGCAATCAAGTTCAAGACAGAGATAGTCCAAGTTCCCCTTACTCAGGAACCCACATGGAGACTGAGTTGCCAATGGGCCACATCTGAGAAGGGGGTCTAGGTCCTCTCTATGCATGGTCCTCTGTTGGTACATCAGTCTCTGCAGGGACCTCCTGGGCACAGATCTTTTCGTTTTGTTGGTCTCCTTGTGGGGCTCCTGTGGCCTCCATTTCTTTCTAATTCCACCCCTCTCTTCCTCCATAAGAATTCCTGCACTCTGCCCAAAAAATGGCCCTGAGTCTCAGCATCTTCTTTGAAAAAAACACATGATCATCTCCTTAGAACCTGAAAAAGCATTTGGGCCAAAGAATTCTTTGGATTCTGAAATCACTTCGCACCCTGAAAGACACCAGCCTTCCTCAGCTCTTCAAACTCTTTCATGGAATCATGATTTCTGTAGAAATCTGCATTGGCCCTCCTTTTACGTTCAGCCACACCAAACTTCTAGGAAGCAGAAACTCGCAGGGCCACAGTGAATGTGCCAACAATGAGCCTGAGCTTGGCAAGAGGACCACGCATCTGAAGTTTCAGCAACGCACTGGACCTAACGATAGTGAATGCCCTCTACATTCACATCCTTGCTGGTTCTCAGAGAAACAGAGACTACATACATATTTCTAATATAACCCACAAAACCCATATAAGGTCCCTCATATGTATATTTTCAGTGCTGACCATTTGGCACTGGACATCCAATTGGTGTGTTCTTTTCCAGCTTTCTTCGGTTGCCCTTGGCTCATTAATCTTTAAAGAGTCTCCCGGATTTCACAATACATTCACTTTTAAAATGTGCTTATGATCAAAGAGCAGACCAATCAGATTATGTCAGATGCAGTCCTTCTTCCCATTACTATGTAACCCACTTGGACACTGAACTGCCATGGGCTACATCTGTGCAGGGGTTCTAGGTTATCTCTATGAATAGTCTTTGGTTGGAGTATGAGTCTCTGCGAAGTTCCCTGTGTTCAAATTTTCTTGTTCTGTTGCTCTCTTTGTGGAGTCCCTGTCCTCTCCAGCTCTTGCTATTTCCCACTTCTTACATAAAATTCCATTCACTCTGACCGACAGTTGGCCATCACCTCCCGCTGAGGGGGGAGCGGCCTTACCAGGCCACAGAAGATGACAATGCAGCCACTTCTGATGAGAACTGATAGTCTAAGATCAGAAAGAAGGAGAGGAAGACCTCCCCTATGAGTGGACTTGGAGAGGGGCATGCATGCAGAAAGGGGAAGAAGGGTAGGACTGGGAGGGGAGGAGGGAGGGGCTTATGGGTGGATACAAAATGAATAAAATGTAATTAATAATAAAAAAAGAATTAAAACACTAAAAAATTCAATAACTAAAAAAAATGTGCTTATGAGCTGGCAATCAATGTCCTCTTTTTCCTCATCTCTCTCTTATTGCCTGGGACAGGGTCTGTCTGTGGAGCTATGTTGGTAGCCAGCAAGCCCAAACAACTCTCCTGATGACACCCCTAAAGACATGGGCTTATGTTTGTAGCAGCATTCTAAGCCTGCTGAGCCACCTGCCCCACTCTCAAATCATGATGATGATGATGATGATGATGATGATGATGATGATGATGATGATGACTCTTCCTTTTTCTCCTTCTGCTGGCCCCAAACTCGTAGAGATTCACTTGCCTCTGCCTCTAGAGTGCTAGTATTAAAGGCTTGTGCCACCAAATGATTCTTTTTTAATATTAATTACACTTTATTCACTTTGTATCCCCCCATAAACTCCCCTCCTCCCCTCCTAATCCCACCTTCCCTCCTCCCTCTTCACACATGCCCCTCCCCAATCCACTGATAGGGGAGGTCCCCCTCTCCTTCCTTCTGATCTTAAGTCTATCAGATCTCATCAAGAGTGGCTGCATTGTCATCTTCTGTGGCCTGGTAAGGCTGCTCTCCCCTGAGAGGGAGGTGATCAAAGAGCAGGCCAATCAGATTATTTCAGAGGCAGTCCCTCTTCCCATTACTATGTAACCCACTTGGACACTGAACTGCCATGGGCTACATCTGTGCGGGGGTTCTAGGTTATCTCCGTGCCTGGTACTTGGTTGGAGTATGAGTCTCTGGGAAGACCCCTGTGTTCAAATTTTCTGGTTATGAAGGAAGTAAAGTTTTTGAATTTATAGAGAGGAGTTTTTTTTATCAAAGATAACTTTTATGAATGTGTAATGTAAGGTTTTCTAATTATAATAAATTGTTGAATACAGTTTTTTTTTGTTTTTAGAGCTTCTGTATACTCAAAATAATAAAAGATTCTGGAAATACTCTTTATGGGTAATATTTCTTAATATTTACTGTATTACAAATCACAACTGAAGCCAGGCATGGTGCTGCATGCCTTTAATCTTAGCACTTGGGAGGCAGAGGCAGGAAGATATCTGTGAGTTTGAGACATCTTAGTCTACACAGTGAATGACCGGAGAGCCAGAACTGCGTAGTGACACCCTATCTCAAAAATCAAAACCAAAGCCTAAGAGAACAAACAAAAACACAAAAATAAAAAAAAAATCCCTAAAACTGATGAAATCTAAAATGTAATTGATTACATTATGTGTCTATATATTAGACTTATTAAAAAATAAGTGTTAGACAATAATTAACGTAAACATTGTTTGAAAACTAAATATTATATTTGAAATAAATGAGTATTTTCAAAATAAAGAGTAGTTACTGAGGATTATGTTTGTATAAACATCTTCAGTAGCTGAGTGGGCTATAGCTACAGTCTCACATCTGCTTCTGCAGTGCTCCCGCCATCTCTTGTTTCAGGGGACGTTGATGGAAACCATGTTCCACCTGACTGGAACTGGGAGCAGCCTAGTTTTCTCTCTTCTGCTGAAAACACTAAAGCTCAATGAGAACGCGGTGATTCTTTCAGAGGTCTGTTGCAATGTGGATTTTGAAACTATATTGCACTAGCCTCTGATTATCATAGCAACACATCAATACAAGTTGTAAATTTGCAATAGAAATTTATTCTTCCATAGTTCTGGAGAGAAGAAGGCTGAGCTCATGTAGTTCATGGGGCAATAATTTCCCAAGGTTTTATGAGAGTTTTTGTTGTTGTTTTGTTTTGTTTTTTCTAGGTCCCTTTCATTTTGGGTTGCCATATTGTGGCTGCACTACTCTAGCCTCTGCTTTGTGGCTATGTTGCTTCTTCTTCAGCCCTTATCCTGTCCCACTCTTTTTGGTGTATGTGGTGTGTGTGTGTGTGTGTGTGTGTGTGTGTGTGTGTGTGCACGCGCATGTTTGTGCAGGCATGCATGTGGAGGTCATACTACAACTTTGGGGATTCAGCTTGTAGAAGCAGGCTCTCACTCATCGTTTCTGCTGCTTTACTGCCCACCACAGGCTAACGGCTGTTGGTCTTCTAGGTGATTGTCCTGCCTTCATCTCCCATTTCTGCGTGAGCTCTGGGACTGCAGATGTGCACCACTGCATCCAGATTATAGAGTGGGTTCTAGAGATGGACCTTGGGCGGTCAGATTCTTACAGCTAATGTTCTTACCCTTTAAACCTCAGTCCCTCAGAGTCTTAATAGTGTTTGTTTGGATATTAATTCACATTTTGAAAAATCATGTAAGTTTAATTTATGCTCAAGCTCTGGGAAGTCAGACTTGGACATGTTTTTAGAGGGCACTACGTTATACAAAGTAACCATCTGTTCTCCTGCATCATATTAGAATTTGTTAGTTTGTTTTGTATTCTGAGTGGGTTTCTTTCCCCATGAATAATTTTACAACACTTTGAGTTGTTATTTGGAATGTCCTGACCCAATGGGGATTCTTTCAAATATTGCCACATTTTGCTTTTGAGGATCAGAACATCAAAGAAGGCCAATACAAACTCATAAGAAAAGACTAAACCATTGGAGAGATGCATGTTCCAGATGAAAAAAAAAATCAAAATCTCAAAATCTCAATTTATCTTGAAGCTCTCATTCTCTCAAGGGCACACATCTAGCTTGTCCTTTCTCTTCACATGTCAAGCCCAGAAGGCTTACTTCGTTCACCATGAAGACATTTTCCACCAAATACCCAAACTTTGAAAAACTCTTATTTGCTTGTCTTTCACTCTTTCACATAAAAACGTTACTAAGTTGAAAGCTGCATTCTTTTCTTTTCTGGAGGTGACCATTCTGCTTCATTACAAAGGAAAACACTGTAGCCTCTCTGTGGTAATACATAGTCCTTAAAAATGTTCTTAAAGGACAGAGATTTAATAACATTAATGGTTCCTACTGCTTCATCAAGAATATCTTAACTTAAATGCATTATCCACCTCAATTTTCTGTACTTTATGTGGCTGAATAATTACTGGTGCCCATCTGCTGAGCTAGGGCACCACCAATTGTACTAACAAATAATCTTCAATCAGTTGTTCAGTGTCAAGCTAGTGAACGAATAGAACACATTTTTTGAAAAATTTTTGTTCTTTATAGAAGTTCAAAATTCATGAGGCAAATATTTTTAAGGTGAACTACTTTTTGGTTATCTATCTATCTATCTATCTATCTATCACTTTACATCCAGATCTAAGCCCCCCTCTCCTCTCCTCACAGTCCCACCCCGACACACAACATTCTCCCATCCCCCTTTTCCTTTCTCCCAGAAATGGAAGGGTCCCTCAATTGGGGCCAATCCACCCTGGCATGTACTCAGCACATCCTCTCCCACCAGAGAGTGACAAGGCAGCCCAGTTAGGGGAAAGTGACCCAGTAGTAGGCAACAGATTCAGAGACAGATCCTACTCCTATTGTTAGGGGACCCACATAATGACCAAGCTGCACATTTGTTACATTTGTGTAGGGGATCTAGGCTCAGACAATGCAAGCTCTTTGGTGGGTGCTTCAGTCTCTGTGAGCTCTCATTTACACAGGGTAGATTACTCTGTAAGTCTTCTTGTGGTGTCCTTGACCACTCTGACTCCCCAAATCCTTCCTCTCACTCTTCCACAGCACTCCTCCAGCTTGGGTCATTGCTTAGCCTTGGGTCTCTGCATTTGTCTCCTTCAGCTGCCTGGAAAAGCCTCTCAGAAAACAGTTATATTAGATTCCTGTCTGCAAGCACAATGGAGTATCATTAATAATAGTGACAGTGGTCGGTCCTCTCATGTGGGGTGGGTCTCAAAATGGGTCAGTCACTGTTTTGCCATTCCCTCAATATCTGTGCCACCTTTATCTTTGTACCATTGCTGGTGGGAGTGCACACTTGTTCATCCTCTATGGAAATAAATCTGGAGGTTTCTCAGAAAACTGGAAATATATCTACTTCAAGACCTAGACATATCACTCCTGGGCATATACCTAACAGATGTTCCACCTTACCACAAGGATACTTGCTCAACTCTGTTCATTGCAACCTTATCCATAATAGCTGGAAACTGGAAGCAACCTAGATGTCCATCAACATCTAGGTTGCCCAGTCAATGAATAAAGGAAATGTGGTACATTTGCAGAATGGAATACTACTCAGCTATTAAAACAAAGAAATCTTGAAGTAGAAAAGACCATCTTGATTGATAGGTAACTAGGTAACCCAGATCCAGAAAAATACATGTAGTATGTACTCACTTGTAAGTAGATATTAGCTATATAATACAGGATAAACATACTCAAAGAAGACAAGAAGAGCCCAAGGGAAGATGCTTGAATCTCACTCAGAACAGGAAGTACAATAGATATCCAAAGTAGATGGAGGGAGGCAACTGGGCGGGAGATGGGATGGGAAGGATAACGGGAATGAGGATCAGGTAGGCAGAAAGAAGAAAATGGGGGAGAGCGAGGAGAAGAACTGGGAGAAAGAATAAAAATTGGTGTTGGTGGGATCATCACTGAGAAAGTAGAGTTTCCTGGGACTCTATGGGGGTGACCAAGCAACAGATGTTAAGAAGCATAAAGTTGGCACCTCCTGTAGGCAGGTGAGACTCCTAGATGAGGGAGGGAGACATCAACCCACGCATAAAACCTTCCACCCAAAATGGGTCTTGTATGCAAAGAGCATATTTTAAAAATGTGTTTTGGGAGCTTGGTGCAGTCATTGAAGTGTCTGCCATGCAAAGCCTGAGGACTTGGGTTCTGATTCCTGCAGCCCATATTAAGACAAAAAGCTGTACACAGTGACTCAAGCCTGCAAGCCAGTGTTTGATGGTGGAGGTGGAAGGTGGTAGAGAGATGTGGCTTCCTGAAACTCATGTGCCACTGGTTTAGCCGAGTCACTGAACCATTGGTTTAGCTGACTTGCTGAGCTTCAGGTGCATTGGGAGATCCTGTCTCAGACACCCAACATCATGCTCTGACGTCCATGAGCATGCATATCCATAAACATAAAGCCACATGCACACTGCACACACTCATGCTAACAAGAACATATACCATATATCTATAACCCTCACATCTCCCACACCACCACCACAAGCAACAAATTTTGAATATGTAAATCTTCAAAAGATCTTTGGGTCCTTGACTACTTCTGTGGTGAGATATTTTCAAATTATTCTCTCTGTATAGAGTCCAGCTCTTTGCAGTCAGGTTTTTGATGTGCGTCTTTCTCATAAAGCGCCCCAGTCTTCATTGTCAATAGTGTTAATGATCTGGCATTTCTTGAAAGGATCCTTTACTGTCCTTCTCAGATGTTCTTCCAAGCCTTTGATGCCCACGCAGTACGTTTTGACATTGACATTTTCACATTATTTTTAGAAAGTGTCAAATGAAAGATTTTAGATGATGAGCAGCACGCGTGTTCTTTCCTTAAATCACTCTGATGTTAATAATCAAATTGCTGAGTTTCAATTGGCTGGTCCTAACATTAGGACTAGATGCTTGGATTTCTGGTATATAGGGAGGCAGAAATGGTCATCGATATGCTATTGAATCATATATGCAATAGCATGGCGTGTCTTTCTTTTTGTTCTGGTTGCTCTTGCGCCACTGAAGAACATCTTACAGATTTCTCCACAGGGTTTTATATAGATACTAAGTGCTGCAATTGGGCAGCCTCTCTTTCATAACATCTTCTAGTTTGTTTTCTGTTGTGTGTTTAGGTCTATCATGTGTTTTTTTGGGGGAAGAATTAGTATCGTATAGATGCTAATATTTTCTTCATGTGTGTGGTGTGTATGTGGCCATATGTATGTACATGTTGTGTGAGAACATGCATGTGCAGAACAGAGGTTGGCATTGGGTGTTCCTTACTTCGTTCTTTGAGATAAGGTCTCTCCCTGAACCTGAAGCTCATTAATTCAGTGAGACTAGCTTTCCACCTAGGTCTGGGAACCCTCCTCTGTACAAGCCCCTAGGGTTGGGACTATAGCATGCATCATCATGTCCAGCTTTTTCTGTGGGTGCTGTAGGTCTGAATTTAGGTTCTCATGCTTGTGGAGCAAGCATTCTTCTGAATGAGCCACCTCCCCAGCCTTATATGTTAGGATTTTAAACTATTTTATAAGTCTAAAGTTATATCGTTGGAATTGTGACTGATCTCTCTTAGTATTCTTTCACCTGTGCATGAGAATATTTTTATGCAAATAATAATAATAAATAGAGATGGGAGGAAACTTGAGAGATAAGGAGTATGTTCATGACCTGGGTGGTGTGACAGTTTCACAGGTGCGTATTTATCCTCAAACTCATGGATCTGTATGTACATTAAATGTTTTCAGATTTTATAAGCCACTCATGGCTAAACACAGTAGTTTAAAAACTGAGTGATCTTGTAAAATTATTAGCCTGGGAAAAAGTCAATTTATGAATAAATTGCATCAATGTTCATATATTTGTGAAGACAAAATTGTAAATGATTGAAAAATGCAAATAAAAGGTACAGGTACTAAAAAGAATGCCATGTCTGTTTCACTTAGGTGCAGAGAAAACTCTGTAGCCATAACTGAAATAAGAATGCATTAAAAACCCTGCTGAATCACCTTAGTTGATCTGGAGCTCACTCTGTAGACCATGTTAGCTTCAGACTTAACCTCCGGAGCACGGGGGTACAAACATGTGTTGGCACATGCTGCCTTCACTAATATTATATGTCTAACCACTGGAACCTGTTGAATGGTAAAAGAAGCACAAAGTCAAACAAAATGATAAATCAGAAAATAATTGGCATTCATTTTAGAAAAGGTGAAAATGATACTCTACTCTAGAAACAGCACAGGGAAATGACAACCTTAGGGAAATGTGAGCTAGCCATAGAGAAGAAGAGGCAAATAACCAGAGCTACATTATGAAAAGTTTCTCAGTTTTGTTTGCAGTAAGTAAAGTGGAAGTTGACACTGAGATTTCATTTATGTTAGATTGCCAAGAGTACTGATTCAACAACACATTCTTTGGTCAAGTCTGAGGGGAAACAAGTGTGATCATATGTTGCTAGTGGAATACACAGTGCAGTAACTGTTATGAAGTGACACTTTATGATGTCTAGAAAATTATGCGTGTCTGTCTCTATATTTTTGACCTAGTATGTCCTTTGATAGGATTCTGTTTCAAAGTGATTTTAGGAAAAATATAAAAATATTTACATAGGAGTCTTTATTGCAAGATAGTTTGATTTAGGATTATGCAAAGGCAATCATATTCATAAAATCAAATTTTATTTCATGACAGAATGAGATTATATACTGCCACAGAGTCAAATCATCAGACAAGAAAAATGTTGAGGAATACAAGTGCTTTAAAATATCTAATTATATGTGATCATACTTACATGGTAAATTATCAGATACATGAGAATATTTACAAGGATATAATTAACACATAGAGGACATAAATGTATAATCCAAATTGCCATGAATATGCCTGAATTTTTGAACTATGAAAATGTGTTCTTATATTTATTTAAAGGTTAGTATAACAAACACAAACTATGGACAAACAAATATAAATAAATATAAACAAATAATTTAGCTTTAACTTACCTAAGTAATATATGATGTATGGTGACTTTAAATTCCAGTAAATTTTCCCTAAATCCCTAGTGAGTTATTCTTCAATGATAAAATAGTAGACTTAAATTTTAAAAATGGTAATGTAATTGCTTTGATGTTGCTATTCTCAGTAGAAGCAAAAAAAGACAAGATTTATTTTTTAACTTTAAAAAATTATTTATTTTTTTATTAATTAAAATTTATTCACTTTGTATCCCAGCTGTAGCCCTTTCCCTCATTCCCTCCCAATCCCATCCTCTCTTGCTCATCTCTTTCATGTCCCTAGCCAAGTCCACTAATAGGGGAGGTCCTCCTCCCCTTCCCTCTGATTGCCATATCAGGTCTCATCAGGACTGTTTGCATTTGTCTTCCTCTGTAACCTGGTAAGTCTGCTCCCACCTCAGGGGGAGATGAACAAAGAGCCAGCCACTGAGTTTATGTCAGAGGCAGTCCCTGTTCCCCTTACTAGAGAACCCACTTGGACACTGAGCTGCCATGGGCTACATCAGAGCAGGGGTTCCAGGTTTACTCCATGGTGGTCCTTGGTTGAAATATCAGTCTTAGAAAAGACTCCTGGGCCCAGATATTTTGGTTCTGTTGCTCTCCTTGTGGAGCTCCTCTTCCCTCCAGGTCTTTCTATCTCCCCCTCCTTTCACAGGATTCCCTGAACTCTGTCCAAAGTTTGGTTAAGAGTCTAAGCATCTGCTTTGATACACTGCTGGGTGGATTCTTTCAGAGGCTTTCTGTGGTAGGCTCCTGTCCTGTTCCCTATTTTCTCCCTCTTCCAAAGTCCATCCCATTTGCTTTTCTGAATGAGGATTGATCATCTTACAGAGGGACCTTCTTCTTCTTTAGCTTCTTTACAGGTACAGATTTTAGTATGTTTATCCTATATTATATGTCTAATATCTACTTATAAGTGAATATATACCATGTGTATATACTTTCTACTTCTGGGATACCTCACTCAGGATGATTTTTTTTTTTTTTTAGATTCTACCATTTGCCTGCAAATTTCATGATTTCCTTGTTTTAAATTGCTGAATAGTATTCCATTGTGTAAATGTACCACAATTTCTGTATCCATTCCTCTGTTGAGGGACATCTGGGTTGTTTCCAGGTTCTGGCTATTATGAATAAAAGTACTATGGACACGGTTAAACAAATGTCCTTGATGTATACTTGAGCAAATTTTAGATATATGCCTAGGTGTGGTATAGCTGGATCCTGAAGAAGCACTATTCCAAATTGTCTGAGAAAGCGCCAGATTGGTTTCCAAGTTTACATTCCCACCAGCAATGGAGGAGGGTTCCCCTTTCTCAACTAAAGGAGATTAAGGGGATACAAATCGGAAAGGAAGAAGTCAAGGTATCACTATTCACAGATGATATGATAGTACATATGAGCAACTTCAAGAATTCAACCAGAGCTCTCCTTCAGCTGATAAACACCTTCAGCAAAGTGACTGAATACAAAATCCACTCAAAAAAATTAGGAGCCCGCCTGTATACAAAAGACAAAAGGGCTGAGAAAGAAATTAGGGGGAAAAAACACCCTTCACAATAGCCACTAATAACATAAAGTACCTTGGTGTGACTCTAACCAAACAAGTGAAAGAACTGTTTGAAAAAAAAACTTCAAGTTTCTGAAGAAAGAAATTGAAGAAGATATCAGAAGATGGAAAGTTTTGTTGCATTTTAACTTCTTGAGTGCTTTATATATTCTGTATATTAGCCCTCTGTCAGGTATAGGGTTGATGAAAATCCTCATCAGCCTGTAGGCTGTTGTTTTGTTCTGATGACAGTGTCCTTTGCTTTACAGAAGCTTTTCAGTTTCATGAGGACCCATTTATTGATTGTTGCTCTTAGAGCCTATGCTGTTGGTGTTTTGTTCAGGAAGTTGTCTCCTGTGCCAATGAAGTCAAAGCTCTCCCCCACTTTTTCTTCTATGAGGTTTAGTGTGTCTGGTTTTATGTTGAGGTCTTTGATACACTTGGACTTGAGTTTGTGCAGGGAGATAAGTATGGACTTATTTACATTTTTCTACATGTACATATCAGTTAGTCCAGCACCATTTGTTGAAGATGTTGTCTGTTTTCCATTGTATGGTTTTGCCTTCATTTTCAAAAATCAAGTATCCGTAGGTGTGTGGGTTGATTTCTGGGTCTTCTATTCAATTCCACTGATCCACCATTTTGTTTCTATGTCAGTACCATACAGTTATTATTATTCCTGCTGTATAGTACAGCTTGAGATCAGGGATGGAGATACTTCTAGACAATCTGTTGTTGTACAGGATCGTTTTAGCAACTCCGTTTTTTGTTTGTTTGTTTTTCCATATGAAATTGAGAATTGCTTTTTCAAGATCTGTAAAGAATTGTGTTAGTGTTTTGATGGTAATTGCATTGACTGTAGATTGCTTTTGGCAGAATGGCCAGTTTCAGTATGTTAATCCTACCAGTCCATGAACACGGGAGATCTTTCCATTTTCTGATATGTTCTTCAAGTTCTTTCCTCAGAGACTTGAAGTTTTTTTCAAACATGTCTTTCACTTGCTTGGTTAGAGTCACACCAAGGTATTTGATGTTATTACTGGCTATTGTAAAGGGTGTTTTTTCCCCCTAATTTCTTTCTCAGTCCTTTTGTCTTTCATATACAGGAGAACTTCTGATTTTTTTTTGAGTTAATTTTAATTGAGTTAATCCAGCCACTCTGCTGAAGTTGTTTATCAGCTGAAGGAGTTCTCTGGTTGAATTTTTGGGGTCGCTCATGTGTACTATCATATCATCTGCAAATAGTGATACTTTGACTTTTTTTTTTGAATTTTATTTTTTTCTTATCAGTTACATTTTATTAACTCTGTATCCCAGCCGTGTCCTGATCCCTCATTCCCTCCCAGTCCCTCCCTCCCTCCCTCATCTTCACTGTGCCCCTTTCCAAGTCTACTGATAGGGGGGACCTCCTCCCCATTCATCTGATCCTGTTTTATCAGGTATCTTCAGGACTGGCTGCAAAGCCCTCCTCTGTGGCCTAACAGGACTGCTCCTCCCTTCGGGGGTGGGGAGGCCAAAGAGGCAGTCATTGAGTTCCTGTTAGAAATAGTCCTTGACTTTTTCATCTTAATATCGTTAGGGATCAAACTTTATCTTATCTTAGCAAAAGAGACGAAAAGAATTTACACTTGAAAAATATTGATACAAACTCTTATTCTGTGTTTATTTTCTTATTCTGTATTTTACATGTTTTAGAAATGTCCTTTGAAGTAAATTTTCCATGGACTTTACCCTTTTTTTAACAATATAAGTTTAAGATTGGAAATCACTGAGCAAGAAAATGAGTCAGATAAATAGGTGTATAAAAAAGAGCCAAACTCCTCTTCTTTCTGATCTTAGTCCATCAGTTCACATCAAAAGTGGCTGCATTGTCCTCTACTATGGCCTGGTAAGGCTGCTCCCCCTCAGGAGGAGGTGACTAAAGAGCAGGCCAGTCAGTTCATGTCAGAGGCAGTCCCTCTTCACATTACTATGTAACCCAATTGGACTCTGAACTGCCCTGGGCTACATCTGTGCAGGGGTTCTGGGTTATTTCTATGAATAGTCCTTGGTTGGAGTATGAGTCTCTGGGAAGTTCCCTGTGTTCACATTTTCTTGTTCTGTTGCTCTCCTTGTGGAGACCCTGTCCTCTCCAGCTCTTACTATTTCCCAGTTCTTACATAAAATTCCATTCACTCTGCCCAACAGTTGCCCATCAGGCTCAGCATCTGCTTTGATAGTCTGTAGGGCAGAGGCTTTCAGAGGCCCTCTGTAGTAGGTTCCTAGGTTGTTTCCTGTTTTCTTCTTCTTCTGATGTCCATCCTCTTTGCTTTTCCGGATGGGGATTGGACATTTTAGTTAGGGTCCTCTCTCTTGCTTAGTTTCTTTAGATGCACAGGTTTTAGTGGGTTTGTCCTATGTTGTATGTCTATATGAGTGAGTATATACCATGTGTGTCTTTTTGCTTCTGGGACAACTCACTCAGGATGATCCTTTCCAGATCCCACCATTTACCTGCAAATTTCATGATTTCCTTATTTTTCTTTGCTGAGTAATATTCCATTGTGTAGATGTACCACAATTTCTGCATCCATTCTTCAGTTGAGGGGCATCTGGGTTGTTTCCAGCTTCTGGCTGTTACAAATAAAGCTGCTAAAAACATGGTTGAGCAAATTTTCTTTTTGTGTGCTTGAGCCTCTTTTGGATATATGCCTAGGAGTGGTATGGCTGGATCTTGGGGAAGCACTATTCCTAGTTGTCTGAGAAAACACCAGATTGATTTCCAGAGTGGTTGTACAAGTTTACATTCCCACCAGCAGTGGAGAAGGGTTCCTCTTTCTCCACAACCTCTCCAGCATGTGTTGTCACTTGAGTTTTTGATCTTGGCCATTCTCATGGGTGTAAGATGAAATCTCAATTGGGGAGTGGCATGCATGCAGAGGGAGGAGGGAGGGTGGGATGGGGAGGGGAGGAGGGAGGGGCTTATGGGGGGATGCAGAATGAATAAAGTGTAATTGATGAAAAATTTAAAAAAAAAAGGGAAAAAATAATTTAAGAACCTTAAATGACTTTCAAAAGTGGAGGAAAACATGGAGTTAGTCAAATTACATGGAGCACGTCTCGCCCCTGGGGGCAATGGTCTCCTGAACTTACTCAGACCTCGGACACCACCACTGCTAGTTCTAGAACTGATGCAGGATGTTCCAACGAGGGGGTTAAGGCTTCTCATAATATTTCCTATAAGCCCACACCTGTTTGTTTATATCCCCCATTTCTATTCATTATTAGCCAGATAGAGCCAAGTAATTGTGGTAATGATACTTGCTTTTTCTGCCCAGTGCTGGAATGCTAGTAAATTTACTAGCTGGTTACTCACATGCCTTGCTGGGTGCCTGTGCCCGTTGATGCCCCTCACACTATGACTCTCTTCAGACAGAAAAGGGATCTTGGAATTACAGCTGCCATTGTTACTGCCATCTCATTGGCGGCTTTTGGAGCTACCACTTCGGCATTAGCCAGGAGTCATACTGTGCAGACTGCTCAGACCCTGAATAACCTTTTAGCCAATGTAGCTCATGCCTTAGATGTACAAAAAGGAATTAATGCTCAACTAAAAGGAGGCTTGATGGTGTTCAATCAGAGGATTGACCTGGTGCAGGAGCAAACTGATACCCTATGGCAAATCGCACAACTTGGCTGTCAATGAAAGTATGCTGGACTTTGAGTCACTAGCATACAACATGAGAATTTTCCCTGTGCTGCAAATCTGTCTAAACAATTGTCTAGCTATATTTTAGGTAATTGGACTGGAGAATTCGATACTACGATGGAGCAGCTGAAGGTGGCCATTGTCACGGTAAATTCTACCAGAGTGGACGCAGGACCAGCCACAGGATTATCATCATGGATTGCTGCAGCCATGAATCATCTGAAGGAATGGGCGGGCATGGGAGCGTTAGCAGGCCTTCTGGTGTTGGTCTCCTTGGTTTGCCTGTGGTGTATATGCAAGATTAGAGTCTCACAACAGCGTAATGCAGCCATGACCATTCAGGCCTTTACAGCCATTGAAGCAGGACAGTCTCCCCAAGCATGGTTGGCTATCATAAAAAGCTAAAATGTTTCGCTCAGGATGCGAGGCTAAGCACTGCACTCAGGGTCAGCCGCTTTGGACCCAGAGAAGAGCATGTCTGATTGCATGCGGGTTGATGCCCCAGGTCCCGCCTCTAAGAAAAAGGTATCGGACGGGTCTGATGCTCTTTGGGTGGATGACACCTAAATGAACATCAGTACAAAGTCCCAATTTATTTCTAATATCAGAGATCAGATCTCTACTCTTGCCTGATGCATCTAAAACAAAAAGGGGGAACTGTAGAGAGCTGCAGAATGCTATGCCTTAAAGATGGAGCTGGTTTCTGCCTTCCACCTTCCCGATGGTGAGTGCTCTCTGTCACGAACAATTCCACATTTGGCTAAGGCTGAGGATCTGGCTTGCTTCCATGTATGTGGACCTATCTGCATTGCCCACGTGGCATGCTGGGGTTGGCTACCCAGAGGCTATTTAAGCTGTGGGCTGGCTTTACCCAGGGTCAGATGATTGTTCAAGGTTCCTGAATAAACTGCATTGAAAAAAAAAATTACTGTGACAATGGCCACTCTCAGCTGCTCCATCGTAGTATCAAATTCTCCAGTCCAATTACCTAAAATATAGCTAGACCATTGTTTAGACAGATTTGCAGCACAGGAAAAATTCTCATGTTATATGCTAGTGACTCAAAGTCCAGCATATTTTCATTGACAGCCAAGTTGAGCGATTTGCCATAGGGTATCAATTTGCTCCTGCACGAGGTCAATCCTCTGATTGAACACCATCAAGCTTCCTTTTAGTTGAGCATTAATTCCTTTATGTACAACTAAGGCATGAGCTACATTGGCTAAATGATTATTCAGGGTCTGAGCAGTCTGCCCAGTATGACTCATGGCTAATGCCCCAGTGGTAGCTCCAACAGCCGCCAATGAGATGGTCGTAACAATGGTGGCTGTAGTTCCAAGATCCCTTTTCTGTCTGAAGAGAGTCATAGTGTGAGGGGCATCAACGGGCACAGGCACCCAGTGAGGCATGCGAGTAACCAGGGCATACCTAAATTTACTAGCATTCCAGCATTGGCCATTGTCACAATAAATTCTACCAGAGTGGATGCAGGACTAGCCACAGGATTATCTTCATGGATTGCTGCAGCCATGAATCATCTGAAGGAATGGGCGGGCATGGGAGCATTAGCAGGCCTTCTGGTGTTGGTCTCCTTGGTTTGCCTGTGGTATATATGCAAGATTAGAGTCTCACAACAGTGTGATGCAGCCATGATCATTCAGGCCTTTACAGCCATTGAAGCAGGACATTCGCCCCAAGCATGTTTGGATACCATAAAAAGCTAAAATATTACGCTCAGGATGCGACGCTAAGCAGTGCACTCAGAGTCAGCCGCTTTGGACCCAGAGAAGAGCATGTCTGATTGCATGCGGGTTGATACCCCAGGTCCCGCCTCTGAGAAAAAGGTATCAGACGGGTCTGATGCTCTTTGGGTGGATGACACCTAAATGAACATCGGTACAAAGTCCCAATTTATTTCTAATATCAGAGATCAGACCTCTACTCTTGCCTGATGCATCTAAAACAAAAAGGGGGAACTGTAGAGAGCTGTGGAATGCTGTGCCTTAAAGATGGAGCTGGTTTCTGCCTTCTACCTTCCCGATGGTGAGTGCTCTCTGTCACGAACAATTCCACATTTGGCTAAGGCTGAGGTTCTGGCTTGCTTCCATGTATGTGGACCTATCTGCATTGCCCATGTGGCACGCCTGGGTTGGCTACCCAGAGGCTATTTAAGCTGTGGGCTGGCTTTCCCCAGGGTCAGATGATTGTTCAAGGTTCCTGAATAAACTGCATTGAAAAAAAAAAAAGAGCCAAACTATAAGTGGTTATACAGTGTAGACCTGTACTATAGCAATATCACCCAAAAAAGGCCACAACCAACAATATGCAGAGAAATTCCTATTAATTGTCATTTGATTCATTGAAGTTATGCTTGTATGTAATTAGTTTGTAAAATTGTCTGTTTCCTTCTATTGGATAACACCTAGAAAATTCCATATAAGCACAGCAATGGGAAGTAAACCCTAATCTGGAAATAATCAACACATTCCTGGAAAACATTCTTTAAAAATGTATTTAAAATATGTTATTCATGTCTTAGTTAGAGTCTCAACTGCTGTGATGAAATAATATGACCAAAATCAACATGGGGAAGAAAGGGTTTATTTGGCTTATATATCCTGAATCACAGTTCACTGAATGTATCCAATGAAGGATCTCAACCCTTCAGGAACCTGGAGGCAGGAGCTGGTACAGAAGCCATGGAGGATTGCATTGTGTAAATGTACCACAATTTCTGCATCATTCCTCCGTTGATGGACATCTGGGTTTTTTCCAGGTTCTGGCTATTACGAATAAAGCTGCTACAAACATGGTTGAGCAAATGTCCTTGTTGTGTACTTGAGCATATTTTGGATATATGCCTAAGAGTGGTATGGCTGGATCTTGAAGATGTGCTATTCCTAATTTTCTGTGAAAGTGCCAGATTGATTTTCAAAGAAATTGTGGTACATCTACACAATGGAATACCACTCAGCAATTAAAAACAAGGAAAGTCCACCTAAACGAACATCGGTACAAAGTCCCAATTTATTTCTAATATCAGAGATCAGACCTTCTTGCCTGATGCATCTAAAACAAAAAGGGGGAACTGTAGAGAGCTGCAGAATGCTATGCCTTAAAGATGGAGCTGGTTTCTGCCTTCCACCTTCCCGATGGTGAGTGCTCTCTGTCACGAACAATTCCACATTTGGCTAAGGCTGAGGATCTGGCTTGCTTCCATGTATGTGGACCTATCTGCATTGCCCACGTGGCATGCTGGGGTTGGCTACCCAGAGGCTATTTAAGCTGTGGGCTGGCTTTCCCCAGGGTCCAAGGATTGTTCAAGGTTCCTGAATAAACTGCATTGAAAAAAACAAAACAAAACAAAACAAAACAAACAAAAAAAAACAAACAAGGAAATCATGAAATTTGCAAGTAAATGGTGGGATCTAGAAAAGATCATCCTGAGTGAGGTATCTGAGAAGCAGAAAGACACACATGGTATATACTCACATATAAGTGGATACTAGATCTATAATATAGGATAAACATACTAAAAATCTGTACACATAAAGAAGCTAAGCAAGAAGGAGGTCCCTGGGTAAGATGATCAATCCTTACTCAGAAAGACAAACAGGATGGACATTGGAAGAAGGAGAAAACAGGAAACAGGACAGGAGCCTACCAGAGAGGGCCTCTGAAAGAATCTACCCAGCAGTGTATCAAAGCAGATGTTGAGATTCTTAACCAAACTTTGGGCAGAGTGCAGGATATCCTATGAAAGGAGGGGGAGATAGAAAGACCTGGAGGGGACAGGAGCTCCACAAGGAGAGCAATACGACCAAAATATCTGGGCCCAGGGGTCTTTTCTGAGACTGATACTCCAACCAAGGATCATTAATAGATATAACCTAAGACCCCTGCTCTGATGTAGCCCATGGCAGCTCAGTGTACAAGTGGGTTCTCTAGTAAGGGGAACAGGGGCTGTCTCTGACATGAACTCAGTGGCTGGCTCTTTGATCATTCCAACATCCCCCCAGAGAAGGAGCAGTCTTGTCAGGCCACAGAGGAGGACAATAAAGCCAGTCCTGATGAGACCTGATAAGCTAGGGTCAGATGGAAGGGGAGAAAGAACTCCTCTATCAGTGGACTTAGAGGGGGAATGGGAGGAGATAAGGGATGGAGAGTGGGATTGGGAGGGAATGAAGGAGGGGGATACAGCTGGGATACAAAGTTTATAAACTGTAATAAATAAATAAATAAATAAAGATGAGTAAATACAAGTAAAAAAAAAATAAAATAAAAAGCCATGGAGGAGTGCTGCTCACTGGCTTGTTCCTTATGACTTGATCTACCTGCTTCCTTATAAAACCTAGGACCAATAGCCCAGAGATGACATCAAACTCCTCCTATGTTAGTCACTAACAAAGGAAAGGTTCAACAGGCTTCCTTCCAGCCAGATCTTATGGAGCCATTTTCTAAACAGATGTCCCCTCCTCTCAGCTAACTCTACCTTGTGCCAAGTTGAGATAAGAGCTCAGAAGCAAGCTAGGGGTATGTCTTCCATTCATTGAAGTTTGCCAATAAAGTGCACTATCCTAAAATCTAGCAATGAGACTGTGCCTCTTCAGAGGCTCACACCTGTTCTTTTGGTGTGTATCACTGTTCCTTTCTTAATGAACTCCATTTTCCTCAGTAGAAAGAAAAGCAAGTAAGAAAAGAATAAAGAAGACATGCATTTTCCTTGTTGTTTTTTTTTCTACCAACATGACTTAAATAAATACGTTTTGCAAAGATGAAAAATAGAGGAAGAAAGCTACCAAAGATTTCTGTGGTAATGTTAAAAATTTGGAACGGAACATGAAGATGTTCTTGGTTGAAAATGGGAAAGTTTTAGACAGCCAGTGAGAAAACTAAAAAATAAACTGATATAATGAAGAAAGTTATGACAGTTTTGGAGTTAAACACCTTATTCCAACCTTTCTTCATCATTTACTTACTGTGTGATGAATATTCATTGCTCTCTTTTTAAACATAAAATGGAGCGTTATTCATCATGATAACCATAAGTATTTCTAAACAATTTATTCTTAACATTTACTTTTCTCATTACTCTTAAATTTGGCTTTATTTGGACCGTAACTTGTTGAAATATGAAAACTATTTAAAAGATTTCGAATTTCGTATGGGGCTCAAGAGATGGGTCTGTGGTCAAGAACACATGTCTCCTGCAGAGGGCTAGAGTTCTGTTCCCACGTTTGCAGCTCCTAACTGCCAGTAACCAAGTTCCAGAAGATTCAACACCATCTTCTGGATCCTGTGGGCGCCCGTATTCACTTGGATTTTACTCTCTACACATACTCACAAGTAACTACAACCTAATAGCTCTAAAAGATTTTTAAGAAATTTGAATCTAATGGAGGCGATAAATCCTTTAAACATTAATGGAAATGTAACTAACGTATGTGTTAGATACATACACACACACACACACACATACGTTTGTGTGTATGTGTTAGTAAATAGTCAAATCTTCCTTTATTCCCTGTACGTGACAGGGAAATTGTGTGCTTGATATAGGATTTTTGCTTTGTGTCAGAGAACTCTTCCCATAAACTTCATTTCAATGAGGAAAGCTTGGTTTAAACTAGTAATTTACAGATTAATAGACAAGAAGATTTATTGAAATGAACAGCAGAAGGGAAAAGTCATTTTATAATGCATGATAGAATAGTCTAACCCCCCCAAAATTGTTGTTTTTTCCAACTCTATACATAAATCAGTGCCTTATCATTTTTGTGTAGTCATGCTTAACATTTTTCATCTTGGAATTATGAGTAAAATCTTTGTAATGCAGGCTTTGGAATACATCTTTTATGCCATTTATCTAATAAGCATTTCAAAAATGTCATTCTCCTATTTCCCCCTCATTTTTATTCTGACTTTCTCTGTTAGAAACTCCCGGTCCAGTGACTTACTGCATGTCTGATGAATGGATCCTGGGGAGCCCTGTGCAGGTGAAAATCCTCAGATGAGATACAGAGCCCCGCATGAAGAAAATAGCAAATCCCAAATAAATATTTCAGTCTCTAGGGGCTCAATTTCTGTCAGAGGAACTATGCTTTTAGGGTTCTTAATATTTTATGATTCAGGGACAGTTTTGATATTCTCAGTTTTACACGAAGGGCTAAATTTTTAATCATCACATTTCAGTTCTTCATTTTCTTCTCTTTCTGTCTTTGTACAACATGTTCCCCAATCTCAGAAATTGCTGTTGATAAGGACAGATGTGTGGAAAAGGAACTATTTATCTGGATAAGGTCAAGGGCATCATCATCAGTTGTTCCAGCTTCTGCCATTGCTATCCAATTGTGAGAAACAGTGAGACTGTGAGAGACAATTTTCAGGACTCCTGTATCTTTTTTATGCATGAGAAAATCTGATGTCTGGGGAAATTTGTAAAGGGAACGATGTTTGAGAGGGGAGTGGAAATGTTTATTTTTATTAACGAGGCTAGCAATTAGTAAGACGATTACTTTAAATATTAATGTGAAGCTTCAAATTGGTGGTATTTAAAAACATAATAATGGTTTTGGTAGAATATAAAGCATAAACAATATATAAGAGGTACCTATGTAGACTGAAAAGTACTTGCTCATTTCTTTTTTTTTTTTTTGACACAAACCACCAGAAGAAACATGATTTTATCACCATAAAACATCCTTGAATGACTCTCCAAGTTTCTTGTGTGTGTGTGTGTGTGTGTGTGTGTGTGTGTGTGGTTCATGAAGAGGTATATCTCCTTAAACATTGCATTTAGTTTGCCTTTAAACAGGAAGACAATGCAGCCACTCCTTATGACACCTGTTAGACAAGGATCAGAGGGAAGGAGAGGAGGACCTTCCCTATCAGTGGACTTGGGGAGGGGCATGCGTGGAGGAGGAGGAGGGAGGATGGGACTGGAAGGGGTGAAGGGAGGGGTTTATGGGGGGGGATACAAAGTGAATAAAGTGTAATTAATAAAAATTAAAATAAAAAACATATCACACAAATGAAATTATAGTGTTTGTATCTTCTGTGCATTACTTTTTATTCTTGTTAATGGTATAGTCTATTTATTTTTTGCCCTTTTACAATATCCCATCATTATGTGTGTTCACATGTGAATGTACATATGTATGTATTTACATTGTTTTATGTATACACATACCAGTGATAAATATCCACACTTGCATGTTTATTGTACCATTAAACTGCTCTTGTAAATAATAATACAAATAGCTAGAGCTGGAATGCTCACTTATCAGGCACTAATTTTAGCATTATACACGTGTGTGCATAATTTTTATATATTTGCTCCTGTGTGTTTTGACTCTCTTGGGTATCAACAGAAGCCTATGTAGTAGGTCTTATTATTATCAACTTGTAGATAAGAAAACCAGAGAGCAAAATACTATTAAATTGGTTAGATACAGAAAAATGTAACACATGTAGTTTGACCTGACAGCCTAGCCGCATAGTGCATGATGCTAATTGTTGGTTGTCCGTAACATCTTTTAGCGTCCCTAAAACAGAGGTATATTGGTGCCTTTTATGTTTATATGAACGTGAGGCCTCTGAATTGTAGATTTTGCATACATTCCACTTTACAATGTAATGCCAAAGTTTCCTGAGAGGTCATTAAAACTTACTTGCTCCTTAGCAGTGGCTGAAAAGTTTCTAGCTTCATCCATTTACCTTCAAATTTCACAATTTCATTTTTTGTAACAGCTGAATAAAATCCCTTTGTGTCAATGCACCACGTTTTCATTATTCATTCATCATTTGATGGGCATCTGGGCTGTTTCCAAATTTGGGTTATTATAAATAGAGCAGCAATGAACATGGAGAAGCAAATACCCTCATACCAAGATGTAGAGTCCTTTGGGGATAGGCCCAGGAGTGGAACAGTTGGGTCTTGAGGTAGCTTGATTTTCAGTTTTTGAAAGAACTGCCACTCTGATTTCCATAGTGGATATCATCAGTTTGTACTCCCCCCAGCACCCTCGCCAACAAGTGCTGTCACTTGTTTTATCAATTTCGGTCATTCTGACAGGGGGAAGATAAATCTCAAATGAGTTTTCTTTGCATTTCCCTAATGGCTAAAGGTGTCGAACATTTTTAAGAAGTGATGGTTAGCTGTTTGCGTTTCCTCTTTTAGAAGTCTTTCTTTAGCTCGATAGCCCAACTTTTATTTGGGGATATTTGTGTCCTTGAAGTTCATTATTATTTTTAGTTCTTTATATATTCTACTATCCTACATTTTAATCTTTTATCTGTCTTATCATTGGTAAATATCCTCTCCTATTCTGTAGCCTGCTGATTTGTGTGACTGATAATGTTCTTTGTTGTACAGATTCTTTTTTTAGCATGAGGTCTATTATTAACTGTTTTGTATTAGTATTTGTGCTATTGGAGTCCTGTTCAGAAAATCTTTTCCTGTGACAATAAATTGAAGCATAATCCTTACTTTGTCTATGTTGCTGTCCATTATTCACGTGGATTTGAGAAATGGATCTACTTTCATTCTTCTATATTTCATTCTTCTATATCCAGTCTGACCAGCACCATTATTTGAAGATGTTGCCTTTTATCCAGGTTTTTTGTTTTGTTTTGTTTGGGGATTGTTAAAAATCAGGTGTCTGTAGGCATGTGGAATTATGTGTAGGACTTGAGTTTGATTCCTTTGATAAATGTGTCTGTTATACCAATCCCATGCCATTTTTTTTTGTTTCTGTAACTCTGTAATACAGTTTAAAATCAAGCATGATGATAACTCCAGAAGTTCTTTTATCATTCAGGACATTTATAGCTATCCTAAATTTATTGTGTTTCCATATGAAGTTGAAGATTTTTTTTTTAATTTTTGTAAAGAACTGTGTTGGCATTCTGATGAGGACTTCACTGAGTCTGTAGATGGCTTCTAGTAGAGCCATTTTTAGTATATTGATTGTACTGATCCATTATGGTAGGTCTTTCCATCTTCTCATAGCTTCTTCAACATCTTCTCTTCATATTTTAAAGGTTTTATTATACAAGGCTTTCACTTGCTTTGATGCAGTTACCCCCTTGATATATTTCTAAAGACTATTGTGAAAGTATTGTTTCCATAATTTCTTTCTCAGTATGTTTACCATTTGTATATAGGAAGGCTACTGAAGTTTTTGTTAATTTTCTACTCTAGCACTTTGCTGAATGTGTTTATCAGCTGTATAACTTTCCTAGTAGTCTTTATACTATTTTATATATAAATCCTATCACTTGTAAGAAAGATACTTTGACTTCTTCCCTTCCTGCTTTATCTCTTTTATATCCTTGTCTTCTTGCTCTAGCTGAGACTTCAAGCACTTTATTGGGTAAATATATTGTGAACCACCTTACCTTGTTTCTGATTTTAGTTGAAATACTTTGAGTTTTCTCTTTGTTTAGGTTGATGTTAGCTTTTGACTTACTATAGATTACCTTCATCATGCTGAGGTATTTCCCTTGTATACTTAGCTTCTCCAAGACATGTTGAATTTGGTCAAAGGAGTTTTCTGCATCTACCAAGATGATAGTGTGTTTTTTGTCTTTCAGTTTGTTTATATGGTGGATTATGTTTATTGGTTTACATATGTTGAATCATTCACTGGTTGGATCTCTACGATAATGCCTACTTTATCATGAAGAATTTTCTTTTGGATTTGCTATTGAAGTCACTTTGCAACTATTTTATTAGATTTTTTTTTTACATCTACATTCATAAAGGATATTATTCTGTAATTCTCTTTTATTATTGGATTTTTATATGAGGGTGATTATAGACTCATAAAAATTAGGAAATATCCCTACAGTTTCTGTTCGTGGAATAATTTAAGGAATATTGAATTAGGTCTTTGAAGGTATGGTAGAATTCTGTGGCAATTCCATTTGGCCCTAGGGTTCTTTTGGTTGGGAAATTTTTTAAATATTGTTTCTATTTCACTAGAGGTTATAGGTCTATTTAAATTGTTTATTTTATTTTTATTTAACTTTGGTGGGTTGTATGTATCAAAAAATTGACCCATTTATTTTAGGTACTCAGTTTGGTAAAATACAGATTTTTAAAGTATGTTCTTATGATTCTCTGAATTTCTTCAGTCTCTATTGTGATGTCATAGTTTTATCTCTAAGTTTACTAATTTGCATCTCTATCTTTTGGTTAGTTTGGCTATGAGTTTGTCAATCTTGTTGATTTTTTTCAAAGAATCAAATCTTTATTGATTGTTTATATTGTTTTTGTTTGTTTCTATTTCATTGATTTCAGCTCTGAGTTTAATTTTTTCTTGCTATTTACACCTTTGAGGTATTTCGTCCTTTTTAATAGGTATGTCCTTAAGGTAGTTATATGAGATATCCCCATTATTTTGATTTAGGCACTTAGTGCTGTGAACTTGCCCTTTTAGACTGCTTCATTGTGTTCCATAGTTTGGGTACTCAATTCTAAAAGTTTTTGCAACTTTTATTCACTAGTGAGTTGTTCTGTTTCCTTAAGTGTGTATGCCTTTTGCTGTTTCTGTTATTGTTGATATCCAGCTTTAATCTGCAGGGTAAGATAGGATACAGGGTGTTATTTCAGTTTTCTAGCATTCATTAAAGCTTGCTTTGTGTTCCAATATGTGGTCAATTTTGGAGAATGCTCCATTGCACTGAGAATATCATATATTCTTTAGTATTTTGTTGGGATGTTCTATAGATGTCTTCTATGTCCGTTTGAGTTATAATATTTTTTTTGAACTCTAGCATTTCTCTGTTTAGGTTTTATTTTGTCCTGGATAATCTGTCTATTGGTGAGAGTGAGGTTTTGAAGTCACCCACTATTATTGTGCAATGGTTAATATGCAATTTCAGTTGTAGTGTTTCTTTTATGAACTTAGAGGCCCTTGTGTTAGGGACATAAATGTTTGTAATTGTGATAGTAGTTTCCTAGTGAATTTTTTTCCTTTAATGATTATTTAGTGTTCTTCACCATGTGTTCTGCTATTTTTGGCTTACAGTCTGTTTTGATAGATATTAAATAGCTTGTGTCTTGTATGTATTTGTTTAGAATATCTTTTTTCACCTTTTTTTTTTTAAGAGGTCTTTTCTTAAAAAGAGGTCTGGTCTTGATGACAAGGTATGCTTCTTTGGTGCAGCAGAAAATTGGATCCTGTTCTGTAATCCAATTTGTGAGTCTTCGTCTTTCTATTGGGCAATTGAAACCATTAATATTGAGAGTTCTTAGTGAGCAATGCTTAGTGATTCCTGTTTTGTTGTGGTGCTGTGGATTGCTTTGACTGCATTTGATTTGCTATTCTGGCATCATTTCTTGCATCCCATTTAGGCTGAAGTTTTTCTTCTAGTGTGTCATAGAGAGTTGGATTGGTGTACAGATATTTCTTACATTTTTAAAAGTTAAAATGCTTTTTTTTTTTTTCATTGACTATGATTAATAGTTTTGCTGGGTACCCTTATCTATGCTCCCAGTGTAGTCTCTTAGACACTGTAGAACTTTTACCATCCTGGCCTTTCTGACTTTCAGTTTCCATTGAAGAGTCAAGTGTTATTCTAGTGGGCCTGACTTTGCTGTGACTTTGTATTCCTGATCAATGTAAGTTTTTTTAAATTTTTTTCTTCATAATTTATTTATTATATATCCCAATTGAAGCCTCATCCCCCAACTCCCCCAGTTCCACCCTCCCTCTCTCTTGCCCTCATCCCCTTCTCCTAGTCCACTGAAAGGGGGAGTTCTCCACTATTGCCCACTGCCCATAGCTTGTTAAGTCTCATCAGGACTGCTTGGCTCCTGTTTCTCCATGAACTGGCAAGGCTGCATCATCATGGGTGAGTGATCAGAGAGAGTCAATTGACTTCATAATAGAGGCAGCCCCTGATGCCCTTTCTCAGAGATCCACCTAGAGACTGATCTGTCAATTGGCCACATCTGAGCAGGAGGTCTAGGGCCTCTCCATGCATGGTTCTCTGTTGGTGTGTCAGTCTCTGCAGGAATCCTTGCGCTCATATCTTTTTGTTTTGTTGATCTCCTTGTGAGGCTCCTGTCCCTTCCATGTCCCTCTAATCCCATTCCTCTATTCCTCCATAAGACTCCCTGCACTCTGCCCAAAGTTTGGCCCTGAGTCTCAGCATCTGCTTTGATTTCCTGTTACGGGAATCCTTTCAGAGGACCCTCTATACTAGACTCTCATCCTGTTTCCTGTCTCCCACAGCTTTCTGTTGTCTATCCTGTTTGCCATTCTGAATGAGATTTAAGCATCCACCCTGTAGTCCTCCTTAGTGTTTAGCTTCTTTAGGTCTGTAGAAGGCAGTCCTATATTATGTGACTAATCTTCACTTACTAGTGAGAATACCATGCCTGTCTTTCTGCTTCTGGGATTCCTAGTCGGGATGATCTTTTTTAGTTCCATTCAATTGCCAATGTCATTATTTCCTTGTTTTTAATAGCTGAGTAGTGTTCCATTGTGTAAACGTACCACAATTTTTATAGCAGTTTCAAGCATATTTCATTTAATGTACCCACCACACTTAGACTGTATACTCCCCTCTCCTTTCCTTCATTCTCCTTCTCATGGCCACTTGAACCTTTTCATTCATAGTATTGCTCTTTGATCTTTTAAATCATGTACTCTATTTTTTCCATCCCTTTCCTTTAAACTCCTTTTTCTCTGCTTCCCTAGGTTTCATCATAGTTTCCTGGCCTCTATATACACTTACGTCCATCAGTAAAAATCATGAAAAAGCTAGAAGCTAGGATATGAATATGAGAGAAAACATGTCATGTATGTCTTTCTTTTTTTCACATTTTTTTTATTTTTTGTATTAATTAAAGTTTATTCACTTTGTGTTCCAGCTGTAGCCCCCTCCCTCTTTCCCTACAAAATTCCACCCTTCTTCTCATCTCCTCCCCTATTCCTCCCCAAGTTTACTGATAGAGGAGTTCTTCCTTCCTTTCCATCTGACCCTAGCCTATCAGGTCTCATCAGGAGTGGCTGCATTGCTTTCCTCTGTGGCCTGGTAAAGATGCTCTCCACTCAGGGAGAGGTGATCAAAGAGCCAGCCACTGAGTTCATGTCAGAGACAGTCCCTGTTCCCCTTACTAGGGAACCTACTTGCAAACTGAGCTGCCATGGGCTATATCTGTCCAGGGGTTCTAGGTTATCTTCATGCATGGTCCTTGATTGGAGGATCAGTCTCAGAAAAGACCCCTGGGCCCAGATTACTTGGGTCTGTTGCTCTCCTTGTAGAGCTCCAGTCCTCTCCAGGTCTTTCTACTCCCCCTTCTTTCCTAAGATTCCCTGCACTCTGCCCAAAGTTTGGCTATGAGCCCCAGCATCTGCTTTGATACAGAGGAATATCTAATGGCAAAGAAACACTTAAAGAAATGCTCAACATCCTTAGTCATCAGGGAAATTCAAATCAAAATGACCCTGAGATTTCACCTTACATCCATCAGAAAGGCTAAGAACAAAAACTCAAGTGACAATACTTGCTGAAGAGGGTGTGGAGAAAGGGGAACCCTCCTCCATTTCTGATGGGAATGTAAACTTGTACAACCCCTTTGGAAATCAATCTCGTGCTTTCTCAGACAATTAGGAATAGCACTTCCTCAAGATCCAGCTATACCACTCCAGGGCATATATCCAAAATATGCTCAGGTATACAACAAGGATATTTGTTCAACCATGTTCCTAGCAGCTTTATTTGTAATAGCCAGAACCTGGAAACAACTCAGATGTCCCTCAACTGAGGAATGGATACAGAAATTGTGGTCCATTTACACAATGGAATACTACTCAGCAATTAGAGACAAGGAAATCATGAAATTTGCAATCAAATGGTGGGGACTAGAAAAGATCATCCTGAGTGAGGAATCCCAGAAGCAGAAAAGACACACATGGTATATACTCACTTATAAGATAGGATAAATATACTAAAATCTGTACAGGAAAGAAGACAAACAAGAAAGAGGACCTTGGGTAAGATGATCAATCCTCACTCTGAAAGGCAAACAGGATGGACATTGGAAAAGGGAGAAAACAGGAAACAGGACAGGTGCCTACCACAGAGGGCCTCTGAAAGACTCTACCCAGGAGTGTATGCCTCTTATCATTTTCTAGTTCAACCCACTTTTTCTGCAAATTTCACAATTTTCATTTTCTTTTTGGATAAGTAAAATTCCATATTGTATGTGTACTATATTTTCATTTTCCATTCATAAATTGATGTGTCTGTAGACTGATTTTACCAGCAGCAATAGCATGAATGTGTAATTAATTCTGTGGGTGTGTATGGAGTCTTTTGGGTGTGTACTCAGGAGTTGCATAGAAGTGTCATGTGGTAATTTTATGTTTAGGGTTTTGAGAAACTTCCACGGTTTTCTGTGGCTTGACCAATTTATACTCTTATTAACAGAGAAAGTAGTATTTCCCTTTTGCCACATTCTCACCAAATGAAGCATTTGTTGTCACTTATTTTCATGATGATTGCCATTTTGATTGGGCTATGATAGAATTACAATATAATTTTAATTTGTATTTCCCTGATGACTAAGGACTTTGGACAAATTAAAAGTACACTTATTGGCCACTTGCATCTCTTTTAAGAACACCCTATGGTTTCTCAATCCCTTATTTGATTGTGTTGGTTTCTTATTTAATTTTTTAAAGCTCTTTGTATCCTATACGTGTCACTCCTTTGTCAGTATATAGTTGGCAATGATTTCCTCCTATTCTGTAGTCTGTGTCTACACCCAGTTAACAGTTCACTTTACTGTGCAGAAGCACTTTAGTTCTGTGAGTTCTCATTGTCAGTTGTTGGCCTCATTTCCTGGGTTGTGGAATCCTATTAGAATTTAGCTGAGAATAGTATCATAAACACACCAAGTTTGTTAATAAGCCTAAATAAAGCTAGGAAAAGCTGGTGATTAGTATTCTTCAGCACCAATGATGTTGAGAGGATTAATCATTTCTTTTTGATGAATTCTTTTCATAGAGAATCAACCAAGAGCTTATGTAAAGTTTGCATTAGAGCATTTGCTCTTGCCTAACAATCTACTTAAATGCTAAGAAATTTTTATCATCCAGGAAAAATTTGAATACCAGTGCATATCATGCTAATTTAGTTTTCTTTAGACACTCACTCACATTTTATTTCAAATGAAGCAGATGGTTGGGTTCTATTTTGTTTTCTAACTGTCAGTCGAGGTAATTGAAGTGAGAAGAAACTGTTTGTCCTGGCAGCTTTGGAAGGACCATGAGCATCGAATGGGATGAAAACATTAGCTACCAAGTCCAGGCCTGAAACACCTTTATCTTACCTGTAATCAGACCCAGCTAAGAATCCACCATCCAGAGATAATGGTTTTCCATCACTGTTGGACTGGTTTAAGTCCAAATTGCTTTCCTGGAAGAGACACTGCTGAAAATTATGTATGACCTTTCCACTGCTCCCTCTCCTCCCGGCTAGGTAGTTTTCATGCCATCCTGGATCTGTAGGCTGCAGAGTCCGTTTATAGGAATCCCCTAAGTGACTAATTGTGTTTTCTATTGAGAACATCTTTTATTGATGCTTCTAAAAAAGTTTTATTCCTATCCCTTTGAGCTTTAGCTTTTAATAGTTATAAAGAAAACTTTTCATTGTAGGATTTTAAATAGTTTTCATTATTTGCTCATTTGGAAGTTGCATTATATTGTATATCTGTTATTACTGTAGAACCACTTATTTTATTTTCGTGTTGTGTGTATATGTGTTCACTTACGTGCTCATGTATGACTAGGCTTGAAACTGATGTCAGACATCATCCTAGATCTTTCTCTGCTTTGTTTATTAGACAGGGCCTCTCAGTTGAACCCAGAGCTCTTTCATGGGCTAGTCTAGACTAGCTGAGTACTTCTGTTAGCTCTGGAGTCTGCCTTCACAGTGATTACAGACATCCACCATTGCAGCCCAGCCTCTTTGTGGTCTGGGCATCTGTACAGTGCTCCTCAAGCTTGTACAGCAAGTGCTTTAACCTCTGATCCTTTTCCTCAGGCCCTGTAGAGACATCAGTTGATTAAGTCATTAGCAAACTTTTAAATTGAGATTAAAGTGACCTTACAAAGGACATTATCGGACTTCTCACATTTAATTATGACTAAAAATTTCCATTTTAAATTTTGTTAAATCTGTGTTCTGTTTTCATGAAGTAAATAATCCTTGATACTGTAGACCTGCTCTGAGCAGAAATATGTGGTACTCTTGCATGTTTTTCTGTAAATAGTGTATGGATAGAGTCGTTTGCAGAAAGGTGTTTCTCTTGAAGAAAACATTTTCAACCTTTTGAACCTTAAGTTCTAATTTTTACCTTATGTTTTACATGTCACACCTACCAGCATGTGGTCTGTGTTACAGCACAATTATTAAAGGAAATGTATCATTATAAAATTTGTTTACTTGGCTTGAAATCGATTTTGATGTGTTTTCCCATTGACCAAAAGGTGAGGGAAAAAAAATAATCGAGTAAAAGTCTTTTGATAAAAGCAAAAACGTTTCCCTCAAAAGACTGCTTTATTCAAGTACAACTCTACCTTATTATTATTTCTTGAGTTAGTGACATGAGGCAAGCTGTCTGATTTTTAGTATTTATTGTTTGTTTTTCAATGTATATGTGTGTGTGCGTGTGTGTGTGTTCATGAGTGCAGGTTTCTGTAGAGTTCATCAGCTACCCAAGGATCTGGAGTTACAGTTGGTTGTGAGCCACTCTGTGTGGGTTCTGGGAACCAAATTTATGCCCTCTGCAAGAGTGTACCATTAACTGCTGAGCCATCTCTCCAGTCCCATCACGGTACATTTTTAAATCATGTCATGAATGAAAGAGTTTACTATAGTTTTATTGAAAGGAAGTGAGTGGGCAGGTATGATGGAAGGAAGAAAGGTATTACTGGTTGTGCTGGCTAGTTTTTCTCATCTTTACAAAAATTTGAGTCGCCTGAGAAGAGGGAGCTGCAATGGAGGGATTGCTCCCATCAGCTCAATTTGTGGACGTTTCTGTGGGGTATTTTCTTGATTGCTGATTGAAGTGGGAAATCCCATTCCATTGTGGGCAGTGTCATTCTTGGGAAGAGGGCCTGGACTGTGTAAGAAAGGTGGATGAGTAATCAACTGGAGTAAGAGACTAAGAAGAGTTGTCAATGGTCTTTTCTTCAGTTTCAGCCTCAAAGCTCATCTCTTGGCTTCCTTGTGAGATGGATTATAAAATGTAAGATGAGATAAAGCTTTTCCTTTGGATTTCTCTCTCTCTCTGTCATCTGTCTCTCTTCATGATATCTATCTACTTACTATCATCTATGTATATATGTATGTATGTAAGTATATAAATAAGTATATATGTATTTATGTATGTATGCATGTATGTATCTACCTACCTATCTTTTATCTCTATCACCTGTCTATCATCTCTGTATGCATGCATCTCTCTTTTGGGAATAGTTAGGAAACAAAATACTAAAATATCAACAAAAACCAAATTGCTAAATTATTAAAATTAATATTAAAATAAATATTGAGCCATATTTATGTTACATGTCTTTATATTATGAACAAACATTTTATTTCATCAAAAGACTTGCCAACAGTGTCTACAGAGACAGAAATATGGAGACTCAAAATACTGATGTAGTGGCAAAATGAATAATAATAACAATCCTGCAGAGCAAATGCACTGGACTTGTCACTCCTTTTCATGAGAGATCCCTGAAGATGAGTGAATTTCGTGTCTGTTTAGAGTTTAGAGGAAAATTAAGTGGTGACTTTGACACACAAGTCAAAATTAAACTAAATTAAAGAGGGAATGATATGACAAAAGTATCATGATATGAAATGAGAGAAAAGAGGTGGATTTGGCTAGGAGCTTGTGCTCTCTGGGACTCATGAAGATCAGTGGTGTATTGATTAGCAGCAATGTCGAAGGAAACTTCCAAATATCACAGGCAACAAAGGTGTGTACAGAATGTGTGGCTCTCAAAGTGACTAAAAGCCAGTTTCCATTCCAAGTTTTAAAAATTACTAAGTATAAGCAATTACAACAATGTTAATGGTGAAGCACTCCTTACCTTAAGAGATAAAGACAATGGAAGACAGAGTATGAAAGGAAATCAGTTCAGGATTAGATGGTAGATAGAGCAAGACACGAATTTGAGAATTTGAGGGCCTTCTTATCTCTAACATTTTGGCAGGTTTTGTCTTTATAGTTCATTTTAATGGCTTTGCCAGCAAGGCTGGGCATTCATAATACCGCTATTTCAAGAACAAGGAGCTGATTCTTTTCCATATGCATGGTTAGAAACTACATGACAGAAACAACATAATAGCCGGAGTACTTCTACAAGAATTTTGACATTTCTGGTACATTATATGAAGTGAAGGATTTTTGTTTGCCATACACAGTTATTAGTACTGAATTTTCAGGTGAAGAAACTGCAAGTTTGAGAAATTAAAAAAATATTCCAATTCCTTTATTCTTTAGGTGCCTCTAGGTTTTTCTTTCTTTCTTTCTCTAGGACTAGGGCCTCATGAACGTTTTATTTATTTATTTATTTATTTATTATTTGCACATTAACATGTCTGTTGGTGTTGTCCCTGCTTATGTCCTATTTAGGCAGTCTATTCATGAGAAATCTTAAGTGTAGCTTCCCTGACACTTCTAGGAAATGCAACCTCTAGGCAGACTTCCTGTTCTTCCATCTCTTACGCTATTTCTTCCCCCTCTTCTGTGATGCTCCTTGAGCTATAAGTATAGAAGCTGTTTTGTAGAAATATTAGTTAAGGCTGGGCACCACATGGTTACTTGTTCTCTGCATTTTTGTTGGTTTTGGCTTTCTGTTAATAGTCTCTGTCAGCTCCAAACAGAAGTATCTTTGATGAGGGAAGAGAAATGTATTCGTGGTTTGTAAAATTATTAATATTTATAATACAGTTAAGAATTATGCTGGTTTAATAAAATGGAAGTTATGTGTGTGTGTGTTTTTTAAGACTCTTGACCTCACCAGCCCCACATAGTTGGCTAGGTTTTCAGTAGTAGACATGATTTCCTCCTATTCAGCATAGCTTAAGTGAAATTTGAGAGCTCTTGATTACCTCCAAGGTATATGTACCCACTATTTCATCCTTAGGTTATTGTGCCATTCTTTTTGTGGTTCATAGGCATCATAGCTGGGTAGGACTACTGGATGCTTCTCTCCCTTAGACACCCACATAGCCTCTTTGGTTACCAGGAAAGAGGCTTTTAGGTCAGATCCAGATACAGCTTTCTCCAGGGAAGAGTCTGAAATCTTACACATATAAGCTATATTACATGGACTGAGCAAGTTGTTTTTATATATTTAAGATATATGTGTATCAACAACTAAAAAAAAAAAAAGAGAGACCACGAATTTGAATTTGGGAAAGATGATGAGGGTAAGGCGTATATGGTAAGTGTTGGAGGTAGGAAAGGAAAGGGGAGAATTGTGGCCATTCCTGGCAAAGGCCCATTTGGGCTCACAGCCTGAGGCAGCTTCCGCTGAAGGACCTATGGAAGTAGTCAGGGAGAAAGTACATGACCTGGCTATGGAGAGTCTGCCCAGAGACAAACATCAATTGGCTGGCTCAGAGATGCTGTGGAAGAACCTGATTGGTCACCCAAAGGCATATAACCTGCTGTCTCTTCTGGAATAAACAAGTCTGCAGCTGCTTGCCCTTGGTTTGGGTGTCCATGTGGTGACTTCCTGCCGCTCAACCCTGTGAATGAACTCCCTGCCCTTACCCATGGGCTGGACCCTCAGGAGGAGCAGCAGCAGAGAATGATACAATTATATTTTAATTTTTAAAACAAAAAAAATTAAATTAAGAAAGTCTGTCCTGAAGCTCCACAAGGAGAGCAAAGGAACCAAAAAATCTGGGCACAGGGTTGTTTTTTTTTTTTTTTTTTAGAATGATACTCCAACCAAGGACCATACGTGGAGATAAACTAGAACCCCTGCACAGATGTAGCCCACGGCAGCTCAGTCTCCAAGTGGGTTCCCAAGTAAGGGAAACAGGGCCTGTCTCTGACATGAACTCAGTGGCTGACTCTCTGATCACCTCCCCCTGAGGTGGGATCAGCTTTACCAGGCCACAGAGGAAGACATGCAGCTAGTCCTGATGAGACCTGATAGACGAGGGTCAGAGGGAAGGGGAGGAGAACCCACCCTATCAGTGGACTTGGGGAGGGGCACGGAAGAGATGAGGGAGGGAGGGTGGGATTGGGGGGACAAAGATGGAGCTACAGCTGGGATACAAAGTAAATAAAGAAAAAACAAATTAAAAAATAAAAAAGAAAGTCTGTCCCATCTCACAGAGTCTACTGGCATGAGATCTTATATTGTTTATTTCTTTTTGACTTCACATTCTACATGTGAAGTAGATACTATTGATACTATTGATACTCAGCTTCCAACTGACTTCACATGGTTGTCTCTTGAGAACGAGTAATTTCTTTTTGATGAAACTTTGATAATAGCTATATTTTCTTGTTTAACATATACTTCACTCTTTCAGTCATTTCTTTGGGAAGGGGTTTCATACCCTCATTACTCCCTTTGGAAGCCCCTCCAAGGTGCTTTAAGTCCAGTGTGAATTTTTTGAGAGATTCTGTAAAGCACTTGTGATAGTTCACAGAATAGTTACAAATCTGACACTTTCTATCACAGTGATAAAATGGTGTCAAAAGATAGGGTATAGTGTAATTTAGTGAAGTTTGTTTGTTTGTTTTTCAAGAGAAGACTTCTCTATGTAACCCTGGCTGTCTTGGAACTCACTCTGTAGAACAGTTTGGCCCTGAACTCAGTGGTCTACTTGCTTATGCCTCCTAAATCCTAAATCCTAGGATTAAAGGCATAAACCAACACTATTTGGCTTAGTGTTTGTTGTTTTTGTCTGTTTGTTTGGTGTAACACACCACACAACCCATGATGATCTGGAAATCATGCTAACACTCATGCCTCAGCCTTTCAAGTAAATGCTGGAACCATAGGTGTGTGATACCAAAGCTGGCTCTAATCTCCTGTTGCTAAACATGATGGGTCTGTAGGTCAGTTACCAAGGGAAAGGTACTGATGAATTGATGAATTATAATTCATTATAATGCCATTATATAATATGAGCATATATAATATAAACATATTATATAATGCCATAATAAAATGTATTCCAAATAATGCCATTTCATTGAATTTTACATGAATGGAGAATCAGCATTGAGAAGACAGAGAAAGGTAGTCAGCTCTGCGTGTAACAAAGCATTATTAAGGGACATGAAAGAGAAAGGGTAATGTCAATTATATTTTCTTTGATCATTTTATGGGAACACATATGGTCTGTGGCCCTGAAGAATATAATAATCTAAAATTCCAGACTTGTCTTTTCTTTTAACACCTATTTGAATTGCAATGGGTTAGATGACTATGAACAATGATTAAGTGGTGATTTTATAATGAATATTTTATGTTAGTGAATAGTCATTTAAATTTTAATTTTGCATCTTAAAATGTTATACATAATTAAATAGATTGTACAGCTTATCTTGCATTTCCCAAATCTGGTAAAATAGAATCCTGCCCCATCACCATAATGGTCATTTAAAATTAGGTTCTGTTTCTTTCAAAATTTCAATCTTGACTATTCTAGATGCTTACAATTGCAGAACTCTCAGATTCCTGTCCTATAAGATTCATGTGAGCCCAGTCATTTACACTTATCACACAACCAGGATGCATTGCCAGAAGAGACAGAGGGAATCGCAAATGCTGAATGGTCTGGAAAACTGCCTTCTGCTTCTAAGGCTATGTCCCAATGCATTAAAAAGATACAGAGTGCAAATTTACAGGACAATCTCATGTACAATTTCTTAATTACTGGTTTTGTTGTTATCTATTAAAGAGTGCCTTCTTGGTTATCTTATAAACCAAATAATATTAGGCCATATGTAATAGTTTCTTTCTCAAAATATAGTATAAATGTGTGCATATATTTGCATATGTAGATGTGTTTGCCTATGTGAGGACAACTTTAAGTAATATTTATATTATTCTTATATACTCTCTACCTATCTACTGTTTTACACACTTGTAAACAAGCAAAGAAAGATGAATAAACACTGACAAAAAGGGGACTCTGAGCTCTCACTGATTGTTTATCTCAATATGAACAGATTGCTAGATCACTAAATCCTGTTCTGCGAAGGTTTCTGCTAGCATCCTACTGTTCCCTCTTTTCCTTATTTGTCAACTCACTTCACCTGAATGTGGGTCTGGAAGAAGATCAGCCTCACCATTTTCTCATATTTTTACAGGCCACTCCTTCCACGGTGTTCTTTGCTCTCAAGCATTCAGATAAATTTTTGAACATTAGACAACCCCCGTTCTTCCTGTACGGGGTGTTTGTGTCTGTGTGATTCAGGGATGGGATGATTAGAAGTCTCTGGATACAGGTTTAATTCCACATTCTCTAATCTGCTTTGCCACCAGTAGTAAAGCTGCCATTTAAATCTCCATCTATTTCCTGTGCTTTAATTTTTCATCAGTTCTGGACCTAAGACAGGAAAGAAAAAGTATTATTTACCAACGCCATCTGGTCCTAAAGGTGGTATTGAAGTCCCTGAAGCATATGTTTCTATGGAAAGCAGAAAATAATGCCACACTGTTACAAATTTAAATGAAAGTATGACTAAATTTTAGCCAAGTTAACAACATTTTTAAAACAAAGCTGCATTAAGAAATCTCTAACATATGGACTAATTAAATATCAATGTCAAAAATAACTTTGTTTTGGTAGTCTTCAGCAAAACCAGAGCTATAGGAACCATCTAACACAGAGATTCCACAAATAATCATTTCAGGAGAGGAGTATGCTGTGGATGATTGAGTACTTCAGCCATCCAGAGAAAGCACCTTGATTGCTGAATACCTGTTCTTTGTGTTCAGTCCTTGGCTCTTTCTCCAGTGCCATGTTGGCCTAGTGATATGTAGACAGATAAGATCCCCAGTCGAGGAATATTTGTGATAATGATTTCAAGGGCCCAATGTTGCTTCGGTCATAATTGAGACATCTTGATGAGTTCAAGGAGTTTTCACACACTTGAAGGGTGTTTTATGACTCGTGTTCAATGTCCTACCTATAGGGGGAGTATAGACAGCCTTACTAGTGTTCCTCATTCCACTAAATTTACTCACTACTTCTGTGTTACCTGGAAGTAAACAAAGTTTTCTTCCTTGACAAAGTTTTGACAAGTGTTGGGATGGAATTTAATTTAGATTAAATTTCTAAGCATTATATTCAGCCTTGTCCCAGTAAAGAAAATCTTTAAGAAGCTTGGCTTTCTACTTTGTTTGGCCAGATAATGTACCATAAACAACCTGTGACACAGGAATCCACAGCAAAATGTGAAGAGGAATTGAATCCGCTTTGTGATATGAGTTTGTGATTGAGGCCTTTCGGTGGAGATTTCCTTTGGCCCATTGTCTTGAACCTCCTTCAGCACTAATTTTCTCATTTTTACTGTTTCTCCTCCTCCTCATTTTTGTTCTCCTCTTCCTCTTCTCCATGTGTGCCTGTGCACATGCACTCACTCACGTGGAGACCAGAGGCTGACATCAGGTGTCTTCCTCTGCTGTTCTTGCATTGTTTGAGACAGAGTCTCTCCCTAAACTTGGATCTCACTGATAGCTAGGCTGGTTGGGCAGCACATATGTGTGGAGGTTAAAACTCACTGTTCTGGTCTCTTCTTCAATTGCTTTCCATGATATTTATTTTGAGAAAGGGTGTCTTTTTGAACTCATTATTTCAGCTGGAGTTGCTGGTCTGCAAACTCTAGGAATTCTCTTTTTTCTGTTGCCTCAGTGTTCCACATGCAAATGAGCGCAGCTGTGCCCAGTTTTTATGTTGGTGGTAGGGATCTTCATGGTTGCATGGCAAGCTTTACCAGCTTTTCCAGTACTATAGATCTATTTTTACCTATTTAATGCAAACTAAGCTCAGCAGGGCTGCAGAGATTTGTACTAAAGAGAAAGGAAATTTAACAAGTGCAGTTTTGAACTGATGGTTTTTATCCTAATATCTTGGACAGGGAAATAAAAGGGAAAGGTTTGATGAGTAAAATTACTGAGAAAACAAAACAGCTAAATGTTAATAAGACCCTTCACTTTAATATCCTAAGATTCTGCAGCTGATTCTTTGTAAAAAAAACATTGTAAATTTTTTTTGAGAAACGTATTTTCATAAAGAACAGATTTAAAAAGAGAAATATTTGAGTACATTTTTGGTCCCTGAAAATTTGAGTAATTCTATAAACTGCATAGACAAACTTCTAGGGATAAATGTAAAACAGACGATTGCAATAATTCTGCTTCTCAGACTATTAGGTACAATTAGAAACTGATTTGCATAAGGCTGCCCAAATGTATTATTCTGGTTTGGACATATTCATGCCATAGCTAGGCCATTTTGGGCTAAATTTATACTAGAGTTGAAATGACAACAATTTGTTGGTCAAAATCGCCACTGCTGAAAGCTGCCATATTCTAGAAACTTTGATTTTTTATTAACTAACTCTATAGATTCCAGGATCATATTTACAAAACCACATTTGGGGTTTATTACTTGATGTTATGATTTGATGTTATGTCCAACTTGGGCATTTAAGAAAAAATTCATCAGGCAAGAGTAGAGGTCTGATCTCTGATATTAGAAATAAATTGGGACTTTGTACTGATGTTCATTTAGGTGTCATCCACCCAAAGAGCATCAGACCCGTCCAATACCTTTTTCTCAGAGGCGGGACCTGGGGCATCAACCCGCATGCAATCAGACATGCTCTTCTCTGGGTCCAAAGCGGCTGACCCTGAGTGCAGTGCTTAGCCTCGCATCCTGAGCGTATCATTTTAGCTTTTTATGGTATCCAACCATGCTTGGGGAGAATGTCCTGCTTCAATGGCTGTAAAGGCCTGATGCGTCTAAAACAAAAATGGGGAACTGTAGAGAGCTGCGGAATGCTATGCCTTAAAGATGGAGCTGGTTTCCGCCTTCCACCTTCCCGATGGTGAGTGCTCTCTGTCACGAACAACTCCACATTTGGGTAAGGTCGAGGATCTGGCTTGCTTCCATGTATGTGGACCTATCTGCATTGCCCCCGTGGCACGCCTGGGTTGGCTACCCAGAGGCTATTTAAGCTGTGGGCTGGCTTTCCCCGGGGTCCGAGGATTGTTCAATGTTCCTGAATAAACTGCATTGAAAAAAATAAAAATAAAAAAATAAAAAAAATAAAACACGGGAAAAAAAAAAAGAAAAAATTCAAAGCAGCTATGGTTACCTTCAGAATATCATCACAAAATTCTGTTCTGTCTGCATTTCATCATGGATAGGAGAAAGATTCCGGAGGCCAGACAACTGCTGGTGACTAAAGGCAGTTACTTGTTGCGGGGGGGAGATGTCATTTTCTTTGGTGGTGTAGCCACGGATAACCTGACCAAGCCCCAGGAAATAATTCCCACCCATGCTCATCCAACCAACATGAATAAAACTCAGTGGGTCACACACACACCAACTGACGTGAAATGAAGAGGGACATTTGTTGGTAAGATGGGCAATGGTGGGTAGAAATTATTCAAACTTATTATATACAGGAATGAAATTGTCAAAATTAAAAACTAAATTTTGCACAAAACATTTTTTATTAAAAAATTAATAACCTTTTAGTGTTGTAGAATTAATGTAGCTCTATGAAAAGATGAAGAGTTGGTAAATATGAGTTGATGAGAATCCCTGATTCAAGTAGACATTTGTCCTTCAGTCCCGGCCTAGATCTTACCCAGCCATCCAGAGGAGTTACTATGCTTCTGTATAAACCCATGTTAGCTTAAAGATAGGCAGAGATGTGATATCCATAATGTATTTGTAATTTTTCAGGCCGCTTACACATCAGACAAGTACTCTGTTACTGAATTACATCTCCTTGTTTTAAAACTTTTTAATAATACTCATATAACTTTTATGACTCTGTTATTTTATGTTTCTCAAAATCTTTTTGTGACATTGGTAAGAAGGATATTTTCATCTTTATTGAAAAGTTTCAGGATCCAAAAAGTCACTATATGTGAAAGTATTGGCTCCAGGTTTCCCAGAAAGATGTAAGCAAAAGTGAGACTACAAAGAAAATGTATTGACATCTATCCCTGTGCGTATCTGATGTCATTAATGCTGCATTAATTGGCTTTCTTTAATTTCAGGCAGTAGAAATCTCAAATGAGAAAATGACATATTTCTCTAACAGGTAGTATGACTAATGAAAAAGATATTCTAAAACTAATTACAGGCATTGTTAAAGACATGAAGTCCTATATTCTAGATCTGTTCCTTATCCTTATGTTTGGGCTAGACTGTGCTATTACTGTTCAGTTACCAGAATAAGTGACTTCAAAGAAGCCATCAGCCGTCTGGCATGGCCTTTTCGCCAACACTGATCCAGCGAATACATGCCAAGCTATTTGTTCCATCTGCTGGGCATGAATCACTAGAGAGGGATGAGGGGACAGCTGGAGCTGTCATATTTGAAATGCCACTTACGAGAGAAATATCAGAATTCACATCAAAAGGCATGATGGCAAAGTACCCGATGGGTCCCAAAAAAGACTGGCAAAAATATGGTGGCATTTCTGATGGAGAGCTCATCCCTGACACTTTGGAACCTTTTCATCTTTCCCAGCCTTCCTTTGAGGGATAGTTTTGTTGGAGCCTGTGACAAACACATATGCACAAAATTTTCAGGTAAAAATGCAGTAAGAAGCCAAGGGGAAATAATGTCTCCCAGTCTATTTGCTTAGTTGAGGGGCTTTGAAGCAGACCTAAAACTTCTGTTGTTTTGGTTTGAGTTATCAATCTTAATCCATTCCTATTCCACTCACTCATTCATTCATTCACCAAGTTCTACCGCATTCCAAGTGCCGGCAGGTGGAACAGAATATGACTATAGTTTGTTAGACACTCACTCTATGTAGTGTGTAATTTTATTAACTAGTCTACTTTATTTAGATCTGATAAGAATCCATTGGTATAAGAAGTGGTATCTCACCTTTCCATGAGAAACTGAAGTGAATAGTGATTTGTCCAAACTTACCAGACAATTAAGGGAGACCTAGGATCAAAATTGTGGGATACTTTCAAAGTTATTCAAGTGCATACTGTTTAAATGACCCCTTTCTCCTCCCTTCACGAAATATGCCAAGGTGGACCTTAACTTTTGTAATACGCCCCAAACCTGGGGAAAAAAAGCAATATAAATGAAAAGAAATGGTGAATCTCTTAATATTTAGAGTCCTATAGTACAAGTATCAAACCAATCTATTCTTGGCATGATGATATTAGTTCAAATTTCCAATTTTTCCACTTCTATAATAGTCTAATTATGAAGCCATGGCAGGTTGGAAACTCACTATATGGATCATGCTGGCCTTGAACTCACAGATGTCCACCCTCCTCTGCTCATTAAGCACTGGTGTAAAAGGCATATGTCACCACATTTAGGTTACTGTATTTTCTTTAATGTACTTTCAGTTAAGTACCAAATTAATTCTTTATCTTTCTTTGCTCTTTGTAACAGTGGCCTAAAAGAACTTATCATGACTTTAATCTTTGATCCAACTAATATTGATTCTGTTTCATTTGTTGACCACATAAATATAGCAAAATCCACCCATAAGTTGCTACCAATTCACTTAGTTTCAATTGTATGGTTGGATATTTTAAATTTGAAAAAAATTTAGGCATTTTCTTTTTTTTTTTTTTTATTTCCCAGGTGATTTTTTATTCTGTCAAGGTGACAATGAAAGTTAAATAGTACAGAATGATTCTCCACACGAGAAACTACTTCAAATTTAACAGGTATGTAGAAAGAAAGCACAATCAAGTTTCATTTCATTGACACACTTATTTTATGAACTTAAAGGTAAAAAATAAAAATAGGATATGGAGAGAGTGAGGAACAGGGAAAATATAGGAATTGAAAGTGTGTGAGTACTCTGAATTTGGTGCCTTGTAAGATAAAAACTAGAAAGAAACATAACAGTATGTTATGAAAACACAGCAGTATGTTGAATGACACCAGGATTAATTCATTACAAGGGAAGTAAACAGTGACAGAAAAGAAAAGGAAAACATGCTTTAAAGAAGTTCTTGAATCTTGAAACACGTTTTCTCAAAAAATAATGAAAATAAAAAGCTCAAGAAAATAAAAAGATGAGAGCAGCATTGTATAGGAAGAGGATGGTCAAAAGACATATATAAAAGAATTATCTCATATATGGGAAGAGAATGTTCAAGAGACCTATACAAGAAACCCTCGCTTAGCATATAATGAAAGCTTTGTGTGTTCTAACATTTAAATACCATAATAAAAATATTCAGAAGTTGATAACAATTTTATGAAATTGAAATGGCGTAAATGTGCATCTCCTAGGAAAGTCAGTCCCTGCAACTATAATGGATGATGAACCACTGGTGCCTATGATTCACGGCTGGAATGCTAGTAAATTTAGGTATGACCTGGTTACTTGCATGCCTCACTGGGTGCCTGTGCCCATTGATGCCCCTCACGCTATGACTCTCTTCAGACAGAAAAGGGATCTTGGAACTACAGCCACCATTGTTACTACCATCTCATTGGCGGCTGTTGGAGCTACCACCAGGGCATTAGCCATGAGTCATACTAGGCAGACTGCTCAGACCCTGAATAATCATTTAGCCAATGTAGCTCATGCCTTAGTTGTACATAAAGGAATTAATGCTCAACTAAAAGGAAGCTTGATGGTGGTCAATCAGAGGATTGACCTCTTGCAGGAGCAAATTGATATCCTATGGCAAATCGCTCAACCTGGCTGTCAATGAAAGTATGCTGGACTTTGTGTCACTAGCATACAACATGAGAATTTTTCCTGTGCTGCAAATCTGTCTAAACAATTGTCGAGCTATATTTTAGGTAATTGGACTGGAGAATTCGATACTACGATGGAGCAGCTGAGAGTGGCCAATGTCACGGTAAATTCTACCAGAGTGGACGCAGGACTAGCCACAGGATTATCAACATGGATTGCTGCAGCCATGAATCATAGGCATTTTCTTGATTTACAATATATGACTTTTCAAGTGAGTGTATTCAATTTTCTTGTATTTCTGTTGTGAGTAGGTAGAAAACTGATGTTTGAAGTTTTAGCCTATTTATAGCCTATGATGCACTAATTTTGGCTTTATGAAATAACCTATAAAATTTGAAATGTTTGCTGTGACTACAGAATTATTTAGGACACTTAAAATGGGTCAAAAATACATTTGTCATGGTTTGCCTTGATCGCCAACTTGCCACAGCTTAGAGTCATCTGAAAGGAAATCCTCAACTGTGAAATTACCTAGATCATATTGGCCTGTGGATGTGACTGTGAGGCAATGTCTAGATTGTTAATTGATTTAGAAATGTCAAGACCTTCTTGGGAAGTACCTAGAGGGTTTTGGCAGAGCAGAAAATATATCTCACATTTGAAGATGCTGGAACTTTTGCTGGACATCACAGCCAGAGTAAATAATATACCCCGAGGTCACTTAAGACACAAGACTGCTAGCCTACTGTATACTCAGCCTGTTTGTTTAACCTGCCTTTAAGATAACAGTGTAACAGACAATATTAGCTGGTTTGGATTTGCCATGTAATTTACTATTATCAGCCTAGGCTAATATCTATTGTAAAACTCAGATTTCTGCAAAGTATCTGTGGGGCTAGGCAACCAGAGGACCGGGGAATCTGGTCTGGAGTTGAGTGGGGTTGAGATGTGGCCAAACCCTAAAAATCTCATCATGATTTGGTGGGAGTAGGACTGCTCTCTCCTTTCCCTGGGCTTGCATGTCCTAGAACCTAGAGCCTTATGCCCCCATCTCTAATACCCTTGAAGTGGTCACGTAGCCTGATGGGCAGGTTACAGGTTAAACTTCCTGTCTCCTTATAAGGTCATATCCTACAATCACCTGGAATTCCTCTTAATGCAAATAAGGCATGTCTAGCACCCTGTGCCAGGCCAATGATGTACACTCAACCCAGAAGCCTCTATCCAGTCCCCAAAGGTGTAAATAGCCTTTGTTCTCACCAACCAAATGAGCTGCTCAGTTCACCAATGACCGAGATGCTACCTTATAGCCACCAGCCCTAACTAAGCTTCCCTCCTTCCAGTCTAGCTCAGCTATATGCACAAGGAGCTTAGATACCCAGAGGACAGAGTCAGAAACTGTGGCAGCAGTACCCATCACTCTTCCATGTGAGATGCTTTCTGTGCCGTTCAATAAAGACAGCCACATGCACAGTCACACACAGCCTCTTTCTTTAGTGTGATATGGATGGATTATTGATGAATTGTAGTTAATCACTAACATGCTTAATCCATCCAGGTGGTATTATAAGAAATCTAGCTGAACATGAGCCATAGACTATAACAGAAACCAGGCCAGTAAATGGTGTTTTGTCATGATTCCTTCATGTAGGTTTCTGCCTTGAGCACCTTCCCCGACTTCTCTCAGTTGTGAACTGTGACCTGGAAGTGTAAGCTAAGTAAACCCTTTCTTTCCAAGTTGCATTTGGTTAGAGTATTTTATCACCACATAGAAAAGAAACTTGAACAAGACATAATCAGAAAATTAAGAACTGAGTTAAAATTTTGTTTAATCATATGAAAAACATTTTATTTTAGATGACATTGTAGTAGAGAGAGAATAAAGTTGGATGGGTAGGGACATGGGGAGGATCTGGGAGGAGTTGGAAGAGTGGGAAACACAACCAAAATGTATGAAATACTTTTAATTAATAGCATTAAAATAATAAAAATGTGTATTCCACAGTCTCCAACATGAGCATACCTGGGTCCTTGTAAGACACGCACATTGTTGGATCTGCCTTAGCTTTAAAGTTACGAGAATAGAAGATATGATGTACCCTTCCAATACATGGTGCTAATGCATAACAATAACCATGTGTAATGATGCCTTTGTGTTGCAAATCTTCAGAATTTCCAGGACTACAGTATGCTATCATTCCACAGGACATTAGAAGGCATGTCATCCTAGCCAGTGACACACTGCCATCTTCTCTCCATCTGTCTTGCTCCCCACTCTATCCAGGCTCTGGTAAGTAACTATGGTTCTATTCTACATTTCTTCAAAGAATATTTATTAGAAGTGGGGATGTTTTAAGAAAATTTAATTTCATGAAGAAATATTTTCAACGTGTGCTTATTATCATGATTTAAAGAAATGAATTGTACAGTGTAAAATTCAGAACATTCCTCAAGCACCAAATAGCAGCTTTCAAAGTGTGGTCCCTCCAAACCTACTGCTATTATTCTGCTAAAGGAACATAACCATAAAATGACTCCAAATGACACATTACTATACACAGGTATCCATGTCTCACTCCACCTATGGCAGAGACGTTTCCTCTAGATGGGAATTAATGCACAGGTTCACAACTGGGCAATGCGCAGAAGAGTGTGAAACTTCGGAGCACTTGGACCTAAGTGGGATGTCTTTAATTACACTCTTCCCTTACAGGCTCAGGGATCTATGGCTAACACAAAATGAAATCCATGTGCTTTTATTTTGGGAGGGGGGAGGGGAAGGATTTTTGTTTTATTTTGGAATTGTTTTGTCTTATTGTTTTTATTTATTTATTTTTTTGTTTCACTTGTGAGAGAGAGAGAGTTAGAGATAGCGAAAGCGAGAGAGAAAGAGAGAGAGAGAAAGTTGGGTCAGTGTAGAGCTGGGAGTATCTGGAAGGAGTGGGAAGAGATGAAAACTGTTATCTGAAAGAAAGAAAATCCCAATCGTTCAATTTTACTAATAAAGGAGCTTGATACAGGGTGAAAACCTACTAGCTCAGAGAGGCAGATAAAGCACCGAGATGATACTACTCAGTCAGCATCCAGGAAGGAAAAGATTTTCTGCTCAGCTCATGTCCCAGAAGGAAAGGCAAAAAAGCCAAAAAGCCAAATAATAATAATAATAATTAAAAAATAAGCTCTTTCTCTTTCTTCCCTATCATCTGGTTACTTGTTCTCTTGACGTAGGGTTAACTTTATTTAATCCTGTGCTAGGGCTAAGCAACTCCTCACCTAGAAACAGGTTTTTACAGTTCACAATTTTGAGGTTCACAATGGGATCAAATATCCTGCAACAAGAAACACAATGAAATGTATGAAATATTTTTAATTAAAAATATTAAAGTAATGAAAAGTGTATTCTTCAGTCCACATCAGCATCACCTGGAACCATATGAGAGATGCTCATTCTTGGATCTGCTTTTATAACTCCCAGAATGTGTGCTGAGTGAGCAGGTGACCTGCTTGCTAACAGTCTTCTGTAAACTTCTTATATTGAGGAGTTTGAGACCACTGTATGAGTTATACAAAAAGAAAGTGGAGAATAATGAACTGAATTACTCACAAATGATATACTTTTGTTATTATTCTAGTAGAATAGTGATTTTTGTTTTTATATACCTTACAGGTTATCCTAATAAATATTTATTACTTTATGTGAAAACTGTATCTTGTTTTAGAAAATTCAGATAATTAAAATATAAAAAAATTGTCAGTAAGCTCAGTGTGTTGAAAATTTAAATACTAGAAACTAGATATTTCAAAGTTTACCACTATTAAAACCACTATAAATACACATCCGGTATTGGAAAATTATATATTTTTTGAGATTATAATGTAATTACATCAATTTCAAATTCCCTTTTCTCCCACCCCCTAACTTCCCATATATCTCTCCCTGCTTGCTCTCTTTTTTATTCCTGGCTTCCCTTTTAAATTTTTAATTAGTATGTACTCTTAAATATTAATTGAGCTGGCTGGTGGTTTCTTTTTATAAAAATGACATATCATGGACATCTTTCCAGGTCAATAGAGTATAGTTACTTATTCTTTTTTAATTGTGCACTTAATATTCATAGTAAGTTCATCCCATAACCTTTAGTATTGTTTTATTATGATGGCCATTTAAGCTATTTTCAATGCATTGCTTTTATAAAACAATGTACAGTGGAAATGCTGTATTTATAATATCTGTAGCAACAGTTTGTTATATAATTGATAAAAATCTCAGACATGCTTACCCATGAACTTATTTGTAGAAGGTTTATTCTTTTGCTTTTCTTTTGTGAGAGTTGTGCCAGTGTCTTCTTTATTTTTATTGCTAAAATTTTGTAAGGGCCAGGTGTTATTTCCCTCACATGTACACAAAAACAATTCTATAAATTATGCACTATGGGAAAGGAGAGCATCCCTAGCCTCTTAGGGTGAGAGGAGATCTTGTCCTTAATGTACACTGAAAGGGAAAGTAAGGTGATGCCAGATTCCTTTTCATCTAACTTTTCCCCGATGCAGGGATTACTCTAAGTCACTCTTCTGTCCTTACTTGGGCCTGAAGGGACAAAGTCAGTTTCACTCTTTTAATGCCTCAGACAGGAAGCTACCTTGGAGATATATTTCATTCTAACCTTTGTTAGTGGTAAACAGATTGGCCTGATACCAACCATTATAGGGAGGTGTAAAAGGTTCAGAAAGACAGCCCATGTTCCCCTTACTAGGGACCTCACTTGGACACTAAGTGTCATGGGCTACATCTGTGCAAGGGTTCTAGGTTATCCCCATGCATGGTCCTTGTTTGGAGTATCAGTCTCAGAAAAAACCCCTGGGCCTAGATTTTTTGGTTCTGTTGCTCTTCTTGTGGAGCTCCTGTCCACTCCAGGTCTTTCTATCTCCCCCTTCTTTCATTCCCTGCGCTCTGCCCAAAGTTTGGCTATGAGTCTCAGCATCTGCTTTAATACCCTGCTGGGTAGAGCCTTTCAGAAGTCCTCTGTTGTTGGCTCCTGCCCAGCTCCCGTTTTTTTTTTTCCCCATTGGCAGCCTTACCAGACCACAGGGGAAGACAGTGCAGACAGTCCTGGTGAGACCTGATAGGCTAGGATCTGAAAGAAGGGGAGGAGGACCTCCCCTATCATTGGACTTTGGAAGGGCCATGGGAGGAGAAGAGGGAAGGAGGGTGGGACTGGGAGGGGACGAAGGTGGGGGCTACATCTGGGATACAAAGTAAATAAATTGTAATAAATACAAAGAAAATAAATGAAAGAAAATTAAATAAAAAATTTAGAAAGGTACAGTGTGGATTAGGTGGCAAGATGGGGCAGATGACATCATCAAAGCACATGACTGATGGGAGCGTTTACTAAACTTCTGAAAAACCTAGTCCTAGCTTAGCAGGCAGGTGGGAGGATGGGCAGTGCTTATTGTTAGGCATCGATGATGTCCACGAGGAAGCCGTCCACTTCAGGCAGGCTTGACAGCGCTTTGCAGGTTGCTGCAGTCACAGAACCTCCATATATGATTACAGAGACTTTCAGCCTGGTTGGTTTGCTCGAAACAACCTCCTCTGTGCTGCCACCTTTCCTTTCACCTAACTTCTCCCCAGTGCAGGAGATCACTCTAAGACCCTCCGCTAGGGCATGGGCTACTTTCCGCCCAATCAACATCCGACTCCCAAAAGACCTGCTTTCTCTCTGAGTACCCCAGTACTACCCACGTGGCTTCTAACTCTACTCTTTGATCATGCCAGCGATGATCATGTGAAGGACCCATTGGTCACTTTAGGGCAGCTCTGTGAAACACAGCAATTTTGGGATCTAGCTTCTGCCTGGTGAAGTCGATATAGGCAGTGGGCGATCCGCAAACCATGCTGCTGCGACCAGGGTGCAGATGAGTTCTCCCAGGCACTCCTTCCTCCGGTTCACCTTCCAGGTGCCCTCCCTTGAAGAACTTCCCGGAGGGCACCATTGTGCTAGGACCAACTTGCTGAAGGTCAGTATGAACCAATTAATAATTTTAATCAATCAATTAATTATTTAATTAACTTTACACCCTGATCACAGCTTCCCCTCCCAGTCCCTTTCTTTCATCCTCCCACCCTTATCCTTCCATCTTCCTTTCTCCTCAGGAAACGGGAGGTCTCCATGGCTATCAATCAGTCTCTTTGTATATCAAGTAGCAGTAGGGCTAGGCGCATCTTCTCCTATTGTGGCTAAACAAGGCAGCCCAGTTAGGGGAAAGGAACTTAAAGGCAGACAGCTTTAGGAACGCCTGCTCTTAGGAGTTTCACATGAAGAGCTGCACAACTGTTACATATGTGTAGCAGCACTAGGTCCATCCCATGCATGCAGGAGACTTGGTTCTATTTTCTGACTCCCTTGGGCACCAGACATGCACATGGTCCACATTCATGCATGCAGTGTACACACTTGTATATATGTGCAAAACAAAAGTAAGTTTTTTAAAGGAACATGATCTGTGTCTAAGAGTTAAATTATATGAAAAGAAATCACCCAATGTTATTAATTTTATTACCACAGTTAGACTGAAACAGAGCTTGTCATAACGGTACAAAGGCAAACAGAAAAATTATGACTGTTAGCATTCTTGTGCTTGCTAGTATAACTCAGTAAATATGATGAATTTAATCACACAAGAAAACCAAACCATATATTTAAAAAAATACCCAAACTCACTAAACAACTGCCAACAAGAAGGCACCTAAAGAATTTGTCTCAGATGAAATATGAAGTTCATAAGGAGAGTCTTAATTTTGTAAATTCTTTTAAAAATTCCAAATATAACCTCATATTTGGTGACCTACTATAAATGTATACTTTATCAAATCCTTATAACTTCATTTCATTAGTTTTTGCCTAAACATGCAATTAATGATTGTTTAGTAAGTACTTATTCATTGTTGGTATGATGTACTTTATACAATGTTTCATAAAACCTTGTATTTTGTGGCTATTCAATGTGAAATCACACAGTCTAAAATCATTAAAAATATGTACACAAACACTCTTGTCGTTTGAAAATCCTTTAAAGTAAATCCTCTTACAACTAGACAATTTGGTGTAGTGAAATGCTATTGAAATATGGTTTACATTTAAGCCATATTTATCCAACTATTTCAAGTGGCTTTTTGGTTAGCAAAACCGTGTTGAACAACAACAAAAGCCTTCATCTCTGTGCTGTGCTGAAATAAAAGCTACGCTTTAGTCAAAAAAGCTAAACAGATTGAGAAGAACACTCCTACCCATCAGTCATTAATATTGCTGTATTATCTCTATCTTCGATGTACAGATCTTTTTTATTTTTACCAAATGATCAATGCCTCACCCTGTTTTTCTTTTGTTCTGTGATATGATGTGCCTGGCGTGCTGATTTATTGTGCCTATCAGATCAATTTTAATCATTGTAAGGGCTCTGTTTGTTGTTTGCCCATCATTAACCTAATGACAGTTTTTATGATTGGATATCTATTTCATACTGTTTTTTCACTCATAAACGAGGATGAGGTGGAAATGCTGACATACATATTGCCTTAGTTCTTCTAAGTTATTTTCTTAGTCTATATTGTTTGAAATTAAATTTTTGAACAACATGCAATGGACATAAGATGTTTTATTAATTAGCACTTACAACTAAAAATAAAACAAACTGCACTACAGAAAAATATAAAACTCATACATGTATATTAGTATAGATATTTACACACATGCAAATAAACACTCAATTTTGACTCCCTATGTGTGCTATGGCATATACACATACATGTACACACATGTGTTTGTGCATACACATACACACACACACACACACACTAAAAGAATATATAAAAAAGAGTCCATGGTAGCCTTAAAACATGGTCTAAAGGCTTGCTCTTTGATCACCTCCCCCAGAGTAGGGAGCAGCTTTACCAGGCCACAGAAGAGGACAATGCAGCCACTCCTGATGTGATCTGATAGACTAAGATCAGAAGGAAGGAGAAGAGGACCTCCCCTATCAGTGGACTTGGGTAGGGGCATGTGTGAAGAAGGGGGAGGGAGGGTGGGATCGGCAGGGGAGGAGAGAGGGGCTTATGGGGGGATACAAAGTGAATAAAGTGTAATTAATAAAAAAAAAAGAAAAAAAGATACATCAGAAGCCAACAATAATTAAAGGAGAAAAGAGTCCAGTGATTTGAGAACATTATCTCCTCTTTCCCAGTTGGATATAAAATATTTCCTTTTACATGTTAATTCATCCCAGAGAATATATGTCCTCTGGGCTTCAGACTTCGGATCTACTGACCAAGGATATGACTTTTACCAATATTCCCACAACAACAAAGTTTAATTAAAGCAAAGAAGACTACGGGATTTGTGGAGTTCATCATAATGGAATCTCATTGAGACTTGTATTTTATTGAGTATGGAAAGCAACCTGGTAGAGATCTCCTTCAACCTTCTTTTGGTGCCACCTGGCAATTTTATTTTCAAACTTGGTCTGTGTAAGAGGACAGCTTGCCCAGGTGGTGATGCCTGTATGGATTAGCATTTCATAGGAAACACAGAGATTTTAGAACCCATTTTGTGAAAAAAAAAAAAAAAAAAGATATATTTAAATCAAATAAGCCATATTGGTGTGATTTTCTCATTACAATGTGACTTTACACATTAAAAAAAATGGTATCAATGAATTTGACCCTTGCTTCCATAGCACAGAACAGAACTGAGGTAACAGGCATTCTGCAAGATCTGATTTTCAGAGAACACAGGATATGTGATAGTTCTAACAGCAAAAGAGGACTTTATCTAAAGTCAATATGCCTTACAGAATATTAATGATAGCCCTAAAATATGCTACATTATCTTGAAAGCTCTTTATATATATATATATTCCAATTAAATTATTTAATTTTTTTATTGAAAATATATTTCCTTTTACAATGTATCCTCATGATGATTTCTACTCCCTCTTCTCCTCCCAGTTTCTCTCCATCCTCCTCCCTTCTGGATATTCTCCTCTTCTGTCTCATTAGAAAAGAACATGCTTATAAGAGAAAACCACAAAACATGGCAAAATAAAATATAATAATATAAAGCAAAAAATCATCATATCAAAGTTGGACAAGACAATCCAACAGAAGAAAAAGAGTACCAAGTGCAGGCAGAAGAGTCTGAGACACACTGGTTATCACATTCAGGAAGCCCATAAAAATATAAAACTGAAATCCAAAAGGTATATGCAGAGGACCCGATACAGATTCATATAGGCCTTGTAATTGTTGCTTCAGTCTCTGTGAGTTTACATGAGCCTTGCCTAGTTGATTCAGAAGATCTTGTTCTCCTGGTGTCCTCCATCCTCTCTGGCTCTTAGATTCTTTCTGGCTCCCTTTCCATGGGATTGTCTGACCTCTGAGGGGAGGGGTTTCATAGAGACATCTAATTTAGACTATATCTCTGCATAATGTCTGGCTGTGGGTCTCTTCATCAGTTCTATCTAATGATGATTGGATAAGTCACTGATCTATGAGTATAGCAGAATATCATTTGGAGTCACTTTATTGATACTTCTATTTTAGACTAGTAATGTTTGGTTTTATTCTAGGTCTCTGGTATATCTAGTCTTTAGTTTTTGGTTACCAAGCAGTGTTAGCTTTGGGTTCCATTTCATGGAGTAGGCCTTAAGTCTAATCAGACGTTGGCTGACAACTCCCACGAGTTCTGTGATATCCCAGCATATTTTTCAGGCAGGACAGATTGTAGGCTAATGGTTTTGTAATGGGGTTGGTGTTTATGTTTCCCTTTAGAAAGGTGCAGAGAACCTCCCTGTACAAAAGACAGGAGAACATAAGGGTAAAAGTTCTGCGTGGGTACCAGTCTCTATGTTCACTGAGTTGTGTAGGTGTTGTCCTAGGCAATGAGGTTCCTGCTGTCAGTTTACAGAGAAAAAAAAAACTATTCTCTTAGGAATAGTCTGGGTTGTTTGGGGATTTTCATGTAACTCCCTTGGTGACCTGTCTGTCGGTGAGAGGGGGGATATAGAAGTCTCACACTATAAATGTGCAAGGCTTGACGTGTGATTTATACTTTAACAATGTTTCTTTTAACAAATATGGGTGCCCTTATGCTTGGAGCACAGATGGTAAGAAATTATATGTCATCTTGGGTGCCCTTGTGTTTGGAGCATAGATATTAAGAATTAATACATCATCTGGTAGATTTTTTTTCTACCAGAATAGAAAAAAAATGAGTAGATGTGTCCTTCTATAGTTCTTTTGTTTAGTTTTGGTTGGAAGTCTATTTTGTTAGATGCTAAAATGGCTATAGCAGGTTAGCTTCTAGGTCTATTTCCTTGGAATATCTTTTTCCATCTCTTTACTTGAGGTAATGTTTATCCTTGAAATTGAGGTATGTTTTTTGGATACAGCAGAAGGATGGATCCTGTTTTCACATTCATTCTGTTAGTTATTGGGGAAATTCCTCATAGCATTGGAGGCTGGGATAATAGCATGAGTTGGAGGAAGGAAGGTTGGTGGAAAAGGTCTTTGTGATCTGTTGAGGATGTCAGAGGGGAAAGGGAGGCCACCACAGATTTCCTGCTGCAGAGCTGGGGATGATACTGGTGGTATTGGATCTCAGGGGCAGTGGAGAGGTGTGGATCTACCTTCAGCCTACTCGTTTCTCTGGGAAGAGCTGCCCTTGGGTTAGCAGGGGAATGTAAGCTGATAAAAAGCAACAAGTATGTAGGGAGATTAGAAGGGGAAGAAGAACTGTGGAAGCCACGGGCGATGGAAGCAGGGCCGAAGAAAGTTACCTCAGGTATTCTATTGCAGAACATTGGATAAAGCTAGGGAATTGTATCTGAGGGAATAAAGAGAAGAGAAGATCTGCCTGGTTTTCTGGCAGGCATGGGCTGTGGGTTAGAGGGGGTTCCTGTTTGAGTTGGGGTGGGAGTGAACTGAAGAGTAAGGGGTGGAGTTTAGAGTGGATGGTCTTCGTGGAATACACAGGAGATGTGAGCAAGGTTGCAGCTAGTATTCTGTTGCAGTACTAGGAGTGAGACTTGTGGACTGGATTTGGAGAGGAGGAGGGTGTTATGAAGATCTTCAATTGGCTTGTTTCCCTGTCTTGCTCAGCTAATGTGTTGCCAGTGAGTGGCCAATTCAATTCTTAGAACAACCATGAGAGATGACACTCTTATTTCACCTCACACGGATAAGAAAAGAAAGACAGAAAAGTTAAAGGAATTGCCTGTGGTCACAGTGATATCAATTAGTAAGACAGGGAACCAAGACCTAGCATTTAAGCAGATAAGCAGAGAGTACACTGGCCAAGGAAGCAGGCAGGCTAATTGCAGAGATTCACTTTTTCTTCTTTTCTCCCAACCCAGTCTTCAAGTCTCCTCTCTGGGTTGGCAGCAGTCCACCTGATGTGGCCTTCCCTTGCTCTCTGCCCTCATGTCCAGCCAGACATGCAGACCTTCTCCAACTCATCCCATTGTCACACCTTCCAGTTTTAGCAGGCATTCTGTGAGAACACTTTCCATGCTCACTCCTGCTCCCCAAGCCTCCCAGAGAAGCAAGCAGGGCAGCTAAATGGCTAGACTAGCTTCAGATAGTCAGTATTCCTCCTCGCCTCAAAATCCAATCCCCCAGTCTCATCCCAAGTTCTGCAGCCAACTGCTTGCTGTGGCCTCTCCTCACTCACTGACCGTCAGGGTTAGGCAGCAAAAAGAATCTTGATAAGTCTAGGCCAAGGTGTGTTGCACAGATCATGGTACATAACAGATCTAATGCACGAGGTTTCCTGGGGGATGGGAGAAAGCAAAAGGCAGTCTCAAAGTGAGGGCATGAGGGAAAGTGAAAGACAGCAGATAGAAAGAATGAGAGAGAGAGAGAGAAGTGATTTCCAGAGGGGCCTTTTAAAGGGTGCTCATACATAACTGGGGATACTGGAAATTTCCCATACCCAGAGGGACTGGAGTAGCATGGGCTGCTGGTGCTGAGTCCCTGAAAGGCAGGCTGGTCGAGCACCTTTCAACATTTACAACCTGAAACCATTCCCAGGAAACTAAGCAGATCCTGGCAAAACACTCTGCTTTCCTTCCTCCTCTGCATCCCTTCACCCTGATCCTTCTAGTCCATCCCCACTCCTAAGTGTCAGCATCTAATACCTAGAAACATCTTGTATCTGGAAAACCTAGGCACCACGCCACTTCTGGCAGAATCCCTGAAGCATTTGATGGACCAGCCTGACTCCATTTTAAGATTAGAATCCATCTTGTTACAACATCAAAATAAGTTCATTCTAGTTTTCTGTAAAACTTGAGTTTGACCATGTCTTCACTCATTTTCTGGAATTTGATATGTTCCAGATTTCCCTCAGTTTAGATTTTTTTAAAAATTCTATTTCCACTTTCATGTCTTGAAATATTTTATTTAGTTCCTTCCATACCCTACACCCTGACCTCCACACTATTAAGATAAGATGTTCTGCCAAGAAGAGTTTTGAATGTTTTGCCAAGTTTCTACAAAATGAAAATTCCTCTGTAAATCCCCCTACCTTTCAAAAAGCCTCTAGTCTTGCAATTCTTTCTGAAGCATAAGCTTAAAATACCCTTTATGAGTATAATAGAAGACCTTAAAGAGGACATTAATAAATCACATAGAGAAATATACGAAAACACTAACACTCAGTGAAAGAAAATGAATAAAACAATTCAAGACCTGTAAGTGTAAATAGAATTTAAAAAAACTCCAAACTGAGGGAAATCTGGAAAAGAAAAATTTAGGAACTCAAACAGGAACTTCAGAGGCCAAAAGAATAACAAGAAATGGGAGAGAGAATATCAAGCATTGAAGACAAGAAAGAAGAAACCACTTTTGAGGAAATAAAGAATATGTGTAAGTACTATAAAAATATGGCAGCTGTTTGGAGGTGATTTTGGTCACTGGAAATACAATTAAATAAAATTAGATGTCATCTATTTCAGTAATTTCTTCCGTGAGCTGTATTTTTCATTTTGTGTCAGTTTTCACTATATAAAACAAGCTTCATTCTTGGGCAAGAAAACAAAGAGATAGTTCAGACTTTGATGCTTATTGTGAATATTTGTTCCTTCAAATCAATGCATGCAGACATGCACACTCCATAATGTTCAGCATTACTTTCTCATTGAGCACAATGACTTGCATGAACTTAGGTCATTCCCATTGTCTGTTTCAAGTTGTAAGATGACTATAGGTCAGCAGCCCAGAGCTGTGTAATTAATTGTCACAGCACTGAGAGCTTCATGCATGATTAGGTGCTTAAATGATTTTTCATTCTAAGGATGGTATTGTAAAGTTTTCCTATAAATTTGATTGATGGTCTAAATATATTATGTTTGATTTTACACAGATTAGACTAATGGCTTTATTTAATATAGTGAAAAGGCCATTTGTTTGTAAGCTCAAACTCTAAACAGCAGTGAGAAATCCATGGATGGCATACATTGTCCTTTTATTATGTCTTTGGGCAATATGCTCATGGACGCTTAGCTGTTTCTGGTTAAAATTCTGGGAGATGGAATATAGGAGGGGAACCGAATGTGGATTGTGGGAAGGTACCACAAAAGTTTTATGAAACAGAGATTAATATTTTAAACATTAATAAATGTTACAAAAGTGCACAAAAACATTTTCTAAAATCTTGTAATTGCCTGGAAAAACACAATGGAGAACATTTCTAAAGATCTTCTAAGAAAGAAGAAAAGTGTACTAACATATTTGTGACTCATAGCATGTTCAAACTAACTTGTTAAACATATTACTATTATTAACAAATTATTGTTGATTTAAAAGACTGAACCATTGTCTGGATGTTATCCACTCTGCTTCTGACTTTTAGCATGATGTCCTGTTTCCTGAGCTATGTTTGAGCACAGGCAACCTCAGGCTCACGGTTTTGTTGGTGTGGATTTCTAGAATGGACGATCTCTAGACTTCAGAAGTATAGTATCTCGTAGATGTGAAAACTATACAGGACCATGTCTTTTATAAATGATGTATGTCATTTTACAATGAGCATATAAGAAAATGTTTCTATTATATTTTCATGAATGGACTTCATTGTACTTTCCTTACATTTATTTACCCCTCTCACACCCTCGTTACTCCTCTTCCTTGCCCAAAATAACCCTACTTCTGGTCTCTCTCTCTCTCTCTCTCTCTCTCTCTCTCTCACACACACACACACACGTGTATGTGTCATATATATATATATACATATCATGCTTTCTCATATATATATATATACATATATATGTCACTTTTCCTCTGTTCATCTCCTTCCCTTTCCTGTTAGTCTTCTGCTTTCAAGTATTCTGTCTTTTAATTCAGTGTCTACTTTATAAGTTATTATTTTTTAAATTTATTTATTAATTTTATTTTTATTTTTATTAATTACACTTTATTCACTTTGTATTCCCCCATAAGCCCCTCCCTCCTCCCCTCCTGATCTCATCCTCCCTCCCCCTTCTTTACACATGCCCCTCCCCAAGTCCACTGATAGGGGAGGTCCTCCTCTCCTTCCTTCTGATCTTAGTCTATCATATCTCATCAGGAGTGGCTGCATTGTCATCTTCTGTGGCCTGGTAAGGCTGCTCCCCCCTCAGGAGGAGGTGATCAAAGAGCAGGCCAATCAGTTCATGTCAGAGACAGTCCCTCTTCCCATTACTATGTAACCCACTTGGACACTAAACTTCCATGGGCTACATCTGTGCAGGGGTTCTAGGTTATCTCCATGCATGGTACTTGGTTGGAGTATGAGTCTCTGGGAAGATCCCTGTGTTCAAATTTTCTGGTTCTGTTGCTCTCCTTGTGGACCTCCTGTCCTCTCCAGATCTTACTATTTCCCACTTCTTACATAAGATTCCATGCATGCTGCCCAACAGTTGGCCATAATTACTCTACATCCCTCTGCTCTCTGTCCCATCCCCTCAAACCCTTTCCCCTCTTGTCTGTCCTTTTCTTCTCAGGAAAGAGGAGTCTTCCCAACAACCCATCCATATTCTACTAAATATTCTATTTAGTAGATATTCTATTTAGTAGAATATTCTATATTCCATATTCTATTAAATAAAACATCTCCCATTTTTTTGAATGGAATTTATTTTGTTTAACCCAATGATCTCTAATCTACCCATTCTTCTACAAAGATACAAAATCATTCTCTGTACTGTATGAATACAGCTCCGTTGCGAAAATTAGCATTTTTTTCTATTCATCTACTTATGGAGATACAGGCTGTGTTTCATGTCTTTTTTGTTAGCAGTGCATCAGTAAATATGAATTGAATGCATTTCTGTTGTATGCTGAATATATGCCTTCAAATACAGAGCTATGAATGGTATACTTGGATTATCTCTTATTTTTAATTCTATATTTAGTTTAGTTCCTTTAACACATTTCATTCTGATTTCCATAGTGACTATACTAGTTTATACTCCTGCCAACAATACATGCTTTTCTTTTGTATTATTAACTGCATTTTTAAAATGAATAGCCATTCCTGAGTGGTGTGAAATTGAATTCCAATGTATTTTTGCTTTGAATTTTCCTAAGAGCCAGGTGCTGTATTTACTTTTTTTCACATACTTATGAGCCACTGCTACTTATTATCTGAACATTTCATGTTACTTTCATTTGTCAATTTATTACTAAGGTGATTTTTGGCATTAATTGTTTTATAATCTATATATTGACTCCCTTTCAGATGTATAGTTAGCAAGGATTTTTATCCATTATCCACTGTTTTTACAATGTTGATTGTTTCCTTCCCTGTGGAGAAGCTTTAAATTTCATGCAGTTTTCTATGTCAATTGTTATTATTTCCAGAATTGATGGAACTCTTTTCAGAAAATTCTTGTCTGTGCCTGTATTTTGAATCATGTTCCCCTAGCTGTTTCAAAGTATCAGGTCTTATACTGAGACCTTTGTTCCATTTTAAATTGATTATTTTATATGTGAAGAGATGGGATTATTCTGTTTTTTTTTTTTTTTTTTTTTTTTTTACATGTGGGTATCTCCATTTTGCTTAGCACCATTTTTTGAAGAGATTTTCTTTTGTCCAATACATGTTTTTGGAACCCTGTTAAAAATTAAAGTGGCCCCATTGAAGCCCCAAACAACTCACACTTTCCCCAAGGTTATTGGGTAACTGATGGTAAGGCTCTATTGCTGGAGATGATGCCTACATATCATATTGTGCATAGAGAAGTCAAGCTGGTGTTTAAGTAGAGCTTTGATACCTCCTGACTATTGTAAATGGTACTGGACTATACTCTCCATACAGGTAACCACCAAGGCAGTACAAACCTGACATCTGCAGAGGTAACCTACATGATTTACTGCTGTAATAATGGCACAAACATTGTGGGAACATCCATTTAATAGCTTGTTGGATTTGCGCCTCACTCCATAAGATAGAACCATGACTGATACTGCTTTGTGGATAAGGATCTATGCCTAGATAGGACATGGTCTGAGGGAAAACCAAACCACATTTTTTTTTCTCTGCTAAAGGAATGTGACAATATAATGACTCCTAATGACATTATGCCATACTAAAGTTATCTGAAAGGAAGAAACTTCTATTGAGAAAAATCCCTTCATAAGGTGTGACTATAAGGCATTTTCTTAATTAGTGAGTTGGGGGGAGGGCTCAGCCCATTGTGGATGGTGCCATCCCTGGGATGGTGGTCCTGGGTTTTATTTCGAAAGCAGGCTGAACAAGCCATGGAGAGCAAGCCAGTGAGTAGCACTCCTTAGTGGCCTCTGCATCAGCTCCTGCCTCCACATTCCTGCCCTGTTTGGGCTCCTGTCCTAAATTCCTTCAGTGCTGAACAGCAATATGGAAGTGTAAACCAAACAAACCTTTCCCTCCCCATCTTTTCTTTTTTTATCTGATCTGCAGTATTTGTCCTCCTTTGCCACTGCTTTCTGTATTGCCTTCCATTCAGAGGCTGTAGAAGGATGCCCTTAGCCTCCGTGATTTTAGACCCTTCCCCTTTTCATATCTCCAAGGTAGTCTGGAACAATATTTTGAGGATGTAGTCTCAAAGAGCAGGTGCTTTCTTCACACAGGTCCTATTTATATCTCTCACAAACACGGAGAATGACCAAGTAGATTTCTTTTCCAGAGATGACCTGTCACCACTGTCACACCATATCTCCCAGATACTGGTGGGCCATTTCTAGGACAGGCAGTCTCTTTTTTTCCCCCCTGAGCCACATGGCTTATCCTGCAGGTGAGGACGCTTCCATCTTTTTCCTCTGAGATTTTCTGTCCCTGCAGGTTTTAAAGCTACTCTAACATCTGTTTAGTGGTTTCTTATGATCTATCTTTCTCCCTTCAAAATAGTCTATTCTTTTCTACCCAGATTTATTCTCCCAAACTGCATATGTGGAGACAAGATCATTTTTTATGATCATATTCGTGGTGGGGCTGAGGGAACATTTGTTTATATATTATGAATTCCCTGTAAAACTTGGCACAGGGTTATCCACTGTGACAATTTCTAGAAGACATTGAGGCCATCTTTCACATCCGTCTCTTTGAGTTTTGTTACTGTTTTCACTGCACCTAAAAATTGCCGCTTGCAATTCACAATGCTGGCATGAGATGTTGAGGTAACCTTGAAATCAGTCTTTGAACTGAGAAAGAAAGGTACAGTGTCCTGGGTCTGGGAATACAGAAAAAGATACTAAAATGAAGAACAAGTAGACATTTCTCTAGGGAAATAAACAATAGTACTTTAGTGGGTATCAATTATGCAATAAAAACATTTGAATAATTACAAGTGTTCTATAAATTTTGGCCTTAGTTAAATACTGGTTTTAGATTATATCTTGTGTAGGAATTATTTGTAATCACAACAGGGTTGTCTGAGACTGGAAAAGCCATGTTGAATCTTGGTATTGGCTTATCTCTGAGCTGCTAGCACTTTGCAAACTTGGTGGCAAACTGCTCCTTATCCACAAAGGCTGGAAGGTGGGGTCTGCAGTGTTTGCTGTGATAGCAGTATCAGCTACTAAAACAAAAGCTGCTTTGTCTGGCCACACAGAAGGCATGAAATATCCATCAAATGTGCCTCTCTGTGTTTCTTGAATGAAAATTTGCCTCATGTCTTTACTCTTTTTCTAAACCCAAGCCCGGGATGATTTTCCATTAAATTTGGAAAGCACTGTAACATTTAGTTTGGTGCATAAAATATACATTTGTTCAGTGTTTTTTCCTCAAGAGTGAATCCATCTCAACTAAGACATTGCAGATAAATATTTCTCTTTTGATATTGCTCTCTGCAAACTAGCCCAATCCAATGTTAATTTATCCCACAGTTGCTCTCCGAGTTATCTGATTTTCCATTTGCATGCCTCAAATGTATTCACTTTTATTAACTCTTGATATATTTTCTTCAGTTTTTTGGTTTTTACATTTTCTTTTCTGGGTCTTTTACAGACATTTGTTTGGTGTAGCAACTGTCCTTGATCCCTAGTGCAGTAATTTTTAAAAGTCATCTTTTCTACAGTCTAAACTTTTCACTTTAGACTGAACAAACAAAATCAACAGGCAGAAAAAAATTAATACAACTGTTGGTACATAGCATGGATGCTTATGAATTTTTTATTTTGGAGAAAATCGATTTATAAATTATAAAAGGAATGTCAGACATATCTAAATATCTATAATCTTTGTCTCATGGCATAATTAAGAATCATTATTGAATATATCTGAATTTAAAATGACAGCTGGATGTGGTGTCATTGTGATCATATATTTCAACATGGATAGAATTGGAATCCCCACTCCTCTGGATAGCCCCATTCTGTGTACTAGAGTTCTAAACTGACTACATTATTCCCTTTTGCTGTGATGTCTACATCTCTTGGAACTTTGAGTCACAATAGGTCTTTATTTCCTAAGTTGCCTTTATGAAGTATGCTGTGACAACAATGAGAAAAGAAACAAAAACAGATGCCAGCCAGTGCTCATAATGCCAGCACTCTGGGAGGCAAAGGTAGGCAGATCTCTGTGAGGTCAAGGGCAGCCTGGTCTACAGAGTGAGTTCAGGGCAGCCAAGGCTACACAGAGAAACCCTATCTCCCCCTCGCCCCCAAAAGACCCAAACCAGATACCAGATACCACTTAATAAGAATAATAAGAAATAATAATAAGAAATGTGTAATAGCATGGACTGTAAACTAAAGAATTAAATCACATCTTTGCATGATGTAGCATTTATATTATAAAACTTACAAGTCAAAATCTTTTATAACACATTTAATTTTGAAGAGGAAAAAATTACATATTAATTATTTCACTGATCAGTGCATTCTTCTTATACAAACAAACTTATTGATATGGCTCAAATTTTTGATTTTTCCTAATCATGTTTCTTTACCCCTAGTAGAGATAATATTTATGTTTCACATGTATCCATAATTTTATTTCTTATGTGTTTGTTGAAAATAGATTCATGCACACCTTTTAAAATTATCTATAAATTACATGATACAAATATTTTGCAAAGGTTTCTGTGTCAGTAGATATTTTCAAACTATACTTTAAATTGGATATATTATTGAATTATGATTTTCTTTTTTTAGAAATAAAAGGGACTCCTTCCATGACTGGACTTTTGTTTGTTTGTTTGTTTTAACAGGGTTTCTCTGTATAGCCTTCACTGTACTGGAATCGCTTTGTTTTCAGGCTGGCCTTGAACACATGGATATACACCTGCCCTCTCTCCTGGAGTGCTGGGATTACAGACATGAACCACCATGCCTGGCCATGAATAGACAGTTCTCAACACCAAATCATAATTTTCTTTTTAGAAAATTAAGACCACTTATTATTCTGGTTTGGGTATTTAGGGCTGGCAAGAGTAGGTGTAAGTTGGAATACCTATTTCATGAATAATTGTATCATGTCCTGAATAAATATCTATTATACTCACTTATGTATAAAAATTTTTTCTAAATAAATATTTCTAATAGTCCTTAGTGCACTGTTTATGCTTTTACTTTCACTTATTTTTCTACTGCAATTCACAATAATAATAAATGAACACCCTAATTACAATTGTCTTACCTGGTACTTGGAGAAATTTTGGGATGCTAAAAAGCCCATATCGCTAGTATTAAATCTAGATATTGATTTTTTAATTTTTATTTTTATATTAATTACAGTTTATTTACTTTGTATCCCAGCTGTAGCCCCCTCCTTCATTCTTTCCCAATCCCACCCTCCCTCCTTCACCTCCTCCCTTCCCTCTCTAAGTTCACTGATAGGGGAGGTCCTTCTCCCCATCCATCTGACACTAGCTTATCAGGTCTCATCCAGACTGGCTACAATGACATCCTCTGAGGCCTAGCAAGGCTGCTCCTCCCTCAGTGGGAGGTAGGGATCAAAGAGCCCGCCACTCAGTTCATGTCAGAGACAGTCTCTGTTCCCCTTACTAGGGTACCCACTTGGATACTAAGCTGACATGGGCTACATCTGAACAGGGGTGATAGATTATCTCCATGCATGGTCCTTGGTTGGAGAATCAGTCTCAGAAAAGACCCATGTGCCCAGATATATTTGGTCCTTGTGGACCTCCTGTCCTCTCCAGGTCATATTAACTTTCCCTTCTTTCATATGATTCCCTGCACTCTGCCCAAGGTTTGGTTATGAGTCACAGCATTTGCTATGATATACTGCTAGGTACAGTCTTTCAGAAGCCCTCTAGCTCCTTGTCCTATTACTTGTTTTCTCTTACTTCCAATGTCCATCATATTTGTCTTTCTAAGTAAAGATTGATCATCTTACCCCAGGACCTCCTTCTTGTTTATCTTCTTTAGGTGTACAGATTTTAGAATGTTTATCCTATCTTATGGGTCTAATATCCACCTATAAGTGAGTATATACCATGTGTCTTTCTGCTTCTGGGATACCTCACTCAGGATGATCTTTTCTCGATCCTACCATTTGCCTGCAAATTTCATGATTTCCTTGTTTTTAATTGCTAAGTAGTATTCCATTGTGTAAATGTACCACAATTTCTGTATCCATTCCTTCCTTGAGGGACATTTGGCTTGCTTTCAGGTTCTGGCTATTACAAATAAAGCTGCTAGGAACATGGATGAACAAATGTCCTTGTTGTGTACTTGACCAACTTTTGGATACATGCCTAGGAGTGGTATAGCTGTATTTTTAGGAAGTACTCTTGCTAATTGTCTGAGAAAGTGCCAGATTGCTTTGAAAAGTAGTTGTACAAGTTTACATTCGCACTAGCAATGGAGGAGGGTTCCCCTTTCTCCACAACCTCTCAAGCATGTGTTGTCATTTGAGTTTCTGATCTTAGCCATTCTGATGGTGTAAGGTGAAATCTCAGGGACATTTTGATTAGCATCTCCCTGATGGCTAAGGATGTTGAGCATTTTTTTAAGTGTTTCTCTGCCATTCTGTATTCCTCTACAGAGAACTCTCTGTTTAGCTCCATACCCCATTTTTAAGTTGCATTGCTTGATTTGTTGCTTTTTAAATTCTTTAGTTCTTTATATGTTCTGGATATCATCCCTCTGTCAGATATAGCGTTGGTGAAGATCCTTTCCCAGTCTGTAGGCTGTCATTTTGTTTTGACTATAGGGTCTTTTGCTTTACAGAAGCTTTTCAGTTTCATGAGGTCCCCTTTTTTGATCATTGATATTATTAGCTGTGCTGTTGGTGTTCTGTTCAGGAAATAGTCTCCTGTGCCAATGAGTTCTAGGGTCTTCCCCACTTTTTCTTCTAACTGATTTAATGTGTCTGGTTTTATGTTGAGGTGTTTGATCCACTTGGATTTTAGTTTTATGGAGGATGATAAATATGGATCTATTTTCATGTGCAGTTGGACCAGCACCATTTGTTGAAGATCCATATCTCTTCAACATTGTACTTGAAGTCCTAGATAGAGCAATAAGACAACTAAAAGAGATCAAGGGGATATAAATCGGAAAGGAAGAGGTCAAAGTATCACTACTCGCAGATGATAGGATAGTATACATGAACGACCCCCCAAATTCAACCAGAGAACTCCTTCAGCTGATAAAACCCCTTCAGCAAAATTGCTGGATACAAAGGCAACTCAAAAAGTCAGAAGCTCTCCTGTATACCAAAGACAAACGGGCCAAGAAACAAATTAAGAAAACAACACCCTTCATGAGAGCCACTAAAAACATAAAGTACCTTGGTGTGTCTCTAACCAAGCAAATGAAAAACCTGTTTGAAAAAAAAAACCCTTCAAATCTCTGAAGAAAGAAATCAAAGAAGATATCAGAAGATGGAAAGATCTCCCATGCTCATGGATTGGTAGGATTAACATAGTGAAAATGGCCATTCTGCGAAAAGCAATCTATAGATTCAATGAAATTCCCATCAAAATACCAACACAGTTCTTACAGAACTTGAGAGAAAAATTCTCAACTTCATATGGAAAAACAAAATACCCAGGATTTCAAAAAAGATCCTGTACAACAACAGATCGTCTGGAGTTATCTCCATCCCTGATCTCAAGCTGTACTACAGAGTAATACTAATAAAAACGGCATGGTACTGGCATAGAAACAGAATGGTGGATCAAAGGAATTGAATGGAAGACCCAGAAGTAAACCCACACATTTATGGATACTTGAATTTTGACAGAGAATCCAAAATCATTCAATGGATATTGATTTCTTTTATTTTTACAATTAAGTGAATGTTAAAATGCAGCATTGAAAATATTTTTACTTTTTTAAAAATAAAGAGATTAGTTAAAATTTCAGAACTTAAATTTATATGCTAGTTTCATTTAAATAATTTTATTGTAAATTAAATTATAATTTTTACTTTGCTTTAATATTAGTATTTAATTTTAAATGTTGCAAAAGTAAAATAATATATTAAATCTAGAAAGTTTCATTTGATTTTCTACATTTATATTTCTGATCTTAAAATAAGTGTATCATTTTATTATGCATGTTTAGGAGGAAATTATACAATTCCTTTTACTCTGAACATAATTGCACTGTATTTGTATTTGTTTATAAAGAATAAATAAGTTAACCTAGTAAGAAAAATATAAGTTAGAACTAAGAAAAGAAGTACAGTTAAAAGGAAGAAGGTAAGTTTTAAGGAATCAATTTAATTTCATTTGTGAAAACCTACAACAATAAAGTGAGAATTTTATGCTGTTAAGCCTAAAGCTCATAAAATTTGCAATTATAACAAACCATACCTGCTACTCTTTGAATGTTAACTGCTGATCAAAACAATGAAAATGAGAAAAATAAAACTCATCAGATCCAAGCCTACAGTTTATGCAAATCAGATAAAATTACTCCAATTTGTATAGATTTTACTCATTAAAGATTTTTAATTCCTGATGTAGATTGTAAGAATAAAAACAATAATTATTCATATTAATTTAATAAGTCAGAGTCAACAAGAGCAATAATAACAATAAGAAAATTATCACAATAAAACTGGGATACTATAAAATGATGTGGTTATTTTCCTTTGGTTCATGGTAAACAGCTTTTCAGATTATGAGCATATTTATTGCAAGACATAATTGAAATCAGATTAATATTCCCTTATTTATATCTTTAATTTACTAATTGATACATAAATGATAAAAATTAAACATATTAACGGGATCCCATGTAAACATCTGTCTCCCCAAACGTTCATTATTATTTTACAATGAAGACTTCAAAATCTTTTCTTCTCTTTGTGAGAACTATGCTGTAGGCTGTTGCCTTTCCTAGTCATCCTCCCCTACTGAAATACCACAGAGCTTGCACCCAGCCACACTGTACCTCACCACCCACTCACTGATCAAGCTGTCCCCATCGTTCTCCTAATCCCAACCCCTCCCCAACTTCTGGTAATTTAACATTCTTCTGTCAATTTATGAGATCTTTTTTAAATTTATTTTTTATTTTTTAGATTCTATAAAGGAGTGAGAGTATGTAGGACCTGTATTTTTTTTTTTTTTTTTGAAGAGAGAGGATTTCATTCTACTTTGTGTATAGAGTATCTGTAGCACACACGCACCTTCCCTGCTTTATCCATCATTGGTCAATGACCACAGTTGTTTTCATTTCTACACTATGGAGAAGTGCTGCATACGTGCAGGCATCTCAAAAGATTTCTTTGGTTATCTGTGGAGAAAAGGTTCTAGTGGCTTCTGTTATCTGTCTGTCTGTCTGTCTATTCATCTACCAAACCCTCTCAACACTTATTATATCTTATTTTTGAAGAAAGAAGTGAGGTGTCTCAGATATTTTGATTTAGATTCCTCTAGCAATTAATGATGTTGAGTACCTTTTGATGGATTTACCAGAAGTTAAAAAGATAATTTTCTCATTTATTATTTATTTATTTAGGCTTGGGGGGCTTGTTGCATATGACACATCTCATTGGTGAAGGCGTTTATTAGACAGGTGTTTTCAAGCCTTTTGCCCAATTTTGTAATTGTGTTAGATATTCTCCTATTACTGAGTTGTATGAAATAAAAAAAAATAATTGCATTTTATTAAAATTTTTTTCTTGTGGGTGCAACTGGTTAAGGTTAATGACTATTTTGGTAATAAAAATTAAAGAAAAAATTTTCTAAGTAATAAATAAGGCTATGCTTCAGTGTTTATCCAAAGCACAGATAGGAAATCATTTTTATCCCTCAGAGTCTGAACATCTAAAGAGATATCTCAAAGCCCAAATTCCAGCAAGTACCTTCTGGTTATTTTAGGATCTTACAATCACAAATAGTAGGCAAGGTGACTTAAATTCTTTTTTAAAATTTATTTATTTATCTATCTATCTATCTGTTTATCTATTTATTTATTTATTATGTTTATTTTACATTCTGGTTGTAGCCCTATCCCTCCTTGTCTTCTACCTTCTTTCCCTTTCTTCCCCTCTCCCCTATTCCTCAGAAAAGGGAAGCCACCTTTCCCATCCACCCCAGCTCATTAACTCACATCAGGGCTGAGCATGGTCTCTTCCCCTGTGACCACCAAGGCAGTCCTACCAGGGGAAAGTGATCAAAAAGCTGGAAAGAGAGTTCATGTCAGAGCCCTCACTTCCTTTATTAGAGGACCCACATGAAGCCTAAGTGCCCATCTGCTACATCTTTGTAGGGGTGTCTAGATCTAGTTCATGCATGGTCCTTGGTTGATGCTTCAGCTTCAGCAAGCTGCTCTGGTCTCTGGTTAGTTGGCTTTTTGTTGTTGTTGTTTTTGCTTTTGAGATCCTGTCACCTCCAAGTCCTTTCTTCTTTCCTCCCACTTTCCCACAAGACTCCCCATGCATTGCTTAATATTTGGTTGTGAGCCTCAGCATCTGTTTTGAGGCATTGATGGGTAGAGCCTCTCAAAAGACAACTCTAACAGGACCCCGTCTGCAAGCTTAGCAGAGTATCATTCGTAGTGTCAGGGGTTGGCACTCTCTGTCAGGGTTGGTTTGGTTGGGGCAGGCATTGGTTGGACATTCCTTCAATCTCTTCTCTATCTGTTCTATCCTTATCCCGGCACATCCTGTAGGCAGAGTAAATTTTCATTCAAGGTTTTTGTGGGTGGGTTGGTGTTCTCCATCTGCTAAAAGACTACACAAGTCTTTTAGCAGACATCTATTCTCTAGACATCTGCTACTAGGAGTCGCCTTGAGTCCCCTCCATATCCTCCCAGCAGCCTACCGTGACTTAGGTCTCCAGTTTGTAACAGAGATGCCCTCATCCTCAGTTTCTTTTTTCTCTACAGGCCTTCTGTCCTCTTGACCCCTCCTTAGGTGTCATCTCCACCCTCATATTTCTCTTCATGTCCTCTCCTACCTTATTCCTTCTGTTCAACCACTATAGCTATCTATTCTATTTCCCCTTCTGAGTGAGATTTATGCATCCTCCTTTGGATGAATAAATCCAAAGGAGGATTTGTTACAAAGAGGGATCGGTACCTTATGGTCAGTTTATCCTTCACAATATTACTAAAACCCACTTTTAAGTGAGTACCTACCATATGGGCCTTTCTAGGTCTGGGCTACCTCACTCAGGCTGATCTTTTCTAGTTCCATCCATTTGCCTGCAAATTTCATGATTTCTTTGTATTTTAATAGCTGAGTTGTATTCCATTGTGTAAATGTCCCACAGTTTCTTTATCAGTTCTTCAGAGGTACATCTAGGTTGTTTCCAGATTCTGTATATTACTAATAAAGCTCCTGTGAACATAGTTGAACAAGTGTCCCTGTTGTATGGTGGAATCTTTTGGGTGTATATCCAGGAGTGGTATAGCTGGGTCTTGAGGTAATGCTATTCCCAATTTTCGGAGAAAGTGCCAGATTGATTTCTAAAGTCTTTGTACAAGTTTGCACTCCCATGAGCAGTGGAGGAGTGTTCCCTTTTCTTCAGATCCTTTCCAGCATGTACTGTCACTTGAGGTTTTGACCTTAGCCATTCTGACTAGTGTGAAATGGAATCTCATAGTTGTTTTGATTTTCATTTCCCTGATGATTAAGAACGTTGAGCATTTCTTTATGTGCTTCTCAGCCATTTGAGATTCCTCTGTTGAGAATTCTGTATAATTCTGTGCCCTAATTTTTAATTGTGCTATTTTTTTTTATTGGTGTTTTGAAGTGGAAGATTCTGGTTTCTTTGAAGACTCATTTTTGTCATGTGATGTTTTGCTACAATCTGGGCATGGTATTTTGCTGTAGGTTGGCTTGTGAAAGGGCATGTGATGTTTTGTTGTGAGCTTTTTCTTATGAGGGGCACAAGTTTGGCAGGCTGAGAACATCTGTGGGTGGACACAGAGGATAGCAGATCTATAGAAGCTCACACACTGTGATGAGGGCTTTTTGGATAGATATCATTGCGTTGATCTTCATGCTTCAACACTTGACTTTTCAGAGAATTTCTTGGGGCAGTCTCACTGAGTCTTCACTGACTTGTCCAGATCTTCTGAACCATGTTGCTGCTTGGTTGGCCATTAGACTGGACTGCTGGTATCCTGATGACTAAGTTTGGTGATCCTCTAAAAACCCATCTATCTAAATCATCAGAGTGTAGATAAATGAGGTCTATAGCCCTTTTCCCAACTAATCTCCTATCAAAGGACTGGGATTGAAATGGAGGTAAAGGTGTTTAAGAACCCTAAATATAGTAGGTTTGGTGAAAATATAAGCCTTCTTGACTTCATTATATATTTTGGATATTAGCTCTTTATCAGATGTAGGACTGGTGAAGATCTTTTTTCCAATCTGTAGATTGTACTTTCATTGTACTGATAGTGTCCCTTGTCTTACAGAAGGTTTTCAATTTCATGAGGTCTCACTTTTAATTGTTGATCGTAGAGCCTAAACTATTGGCATTCTGTTCAGGAAGTTGTCTCCAGTACCAATGAGTTCAAGGCTTTTCCCCACTTTCTCTTTTAATAGATTAAGTGTATCTGGAGTTACATTGAGGTTTTTGATCCACATGGAGTTGAGTGATAAACATGGATCTATTTGCATTTTCTACATGTAGGCATCCAGTTAGACCAGCACCATCTGTTGAAGATGCTGTCTTTCTTCCATTGTATGGTTTGGCTCCTTTGTCAAAAATCAAGCATTTTTTTTTTTAGGTATGTGGGATTATTTCTGGGATCTTGAATCTATTCCATTGATCAACTAGCACAGTCTATTTCTGTGCTAGTACCATACAGTTCTTATTATTATTGCTCTATATTATAGCTTGAAGTCAGAGATGTAGATACCTCCAAAAGTTCTTTTATTGTATAGGATGGTTTTAGCTGTTCTATTTTTTATCATGTTTATTTGTTTCTGTTTTTTTTTCCCATATAAAGTTTAGAATTCTTTTTTCAAGGTCTGTAAAGAATTGTGATGGGTATTGCATTGAATCTGTAGATTGCTTTTGGTAAGATGGCCATTTCTTACTCTGTTAATCTTACCAATCCCAGAGCACGGGACATCTTTCTATCTTACGATATCTTCTTCAATTTCTTTCTTCAAAGACTTCTTGTCATTCAGGTCTTTCACTTGCTTGGTTAGAGTCACACTATGATGCTTTGCATTATTTCTGGCTATTGTTAAGGGTGTAGTTTCCCTAATTTATTTCTCAGCCCATTTGTCATTTGTATACAACAAGGCTACTGATTTTTATGAATTAATCTTGTATCCAGCCACTTTGCTAAAGGTGTTTATCAGCTGTAGGAGGAGTTCTTAGGTGGAATTTTTGGAGTCACTTACGTGTACTATCCTACTATCTGCAGAGATTCTTTGACTTCTTTGTTCCCAACTTTTATCCTCTTGAACTACATTAGTTGTCTTATTGCTCTAGCTAGAACTTCAAGTACTATATTGAAGAGATATGGAGAGAGTGGACAGCCTTGTCTATCCTTGATTTTACTGGAATTGCTTTGAGTTTACCACCATTTAGTTTGATGTTGGCTGTCAGCTGGTTGTATTTAGCCTTTATTACATTCAAGTTTGTGCCTTGTATCCCTGATCTCTCCAAGACTTTCATCAGGAAGGTGTGTTGGATTTTGTCAAAGGCTTGTTTATCATCTAAGGCAATTGTCATGTGATTATTTTATTATTTTTTAAATTTATTTTATTTTATTTTAATCACTGGTCATTCACTTGTATCCCAGCCGTAGCCCCCTCTCTCTTTCCCTCCCAGTCCCACCCTTCTTCACTCATTTCCTCCCTGCCCTCTTCCAAGTCCACTGATAGGGGAGGATTTTTTTTCTTTGAGTTTGTTATATTATGTATTACATTGTATGTTGAACCATCCCTGTATCCCTGGGATGGATCCTACTTGATCATGGTGGATGATGTACTTGATGTGTGCTTGGATTCAGTTTGAGAGCATTTTATTGAGTATTTTTTGCATGAATGTGCATGAGTGAGAATGGTCTTAAATTGTCTTTGTGTATTTTAGGTATCAGGGTGACTGTGGCTTCAGAGAATGAGTTTGCCAGTGTACCTTCTGTTTCTATTTTGTGGAAAAGTTTGAGGAATATCAACATTAGCTCTACTTTTAATGCTGTCTGGGCTGTTTTTTTTTTTTTTTGTTTGTTTGTTTGTTTTGTTTTTTTTTTAAACGGGAGATTTTAATGACTGCTTCTATTACCTTAGGGGTTATAGGACTGTTTAAACTATTTACCTTATCTTGATTTAACTTTGGTAGATGAAATCTACCAAGAAAATTGTCCTTTCTAAAAATGTGTATTTTTCGATTTTGTGAAATATAGGCTTTTGAAGTAGCACCTAATAATTTTTTGGGGATTTCTTCATTGTCCATTGTTATGTCCCCCTTTTCATTTCTGATTTTGTTAATTTGGGTACTCTCCCTCTGCCTTTCAGTTAATTTGGCCAAGTTTTTGTCTATCTTGTTGATTTTCTCAAAGCACTAGCTCTTGGTTTCACTAATTCATTGTACTGTTCTGTTTGTCTCCACTTTGTTGGTTTCAGCCCTGAGTTTATTTCTTCCCTTCTACTTCTTTTTGGTATGTTTTCCTCTTTTTGTTCTAGAGTTTTCAGTGTGTTTTTAAACTGCTAGAGTAAGATCTCTCCAATCTTTGTGAAGCACTTAGTGCTATGAACATTCCTCCTAGCTCTCATTGTGTCTCATAAGTTTGGGTATGTTGTGCCTGCATTTTCTTTGAATACGAGAGTCTTTAATTTTTCTTTCTTTATTTCATCCATGACCCATTGGTCCTTGAGTAGAGAGTTGTTCAGTTTCCATGAGTTTATAGGCTTTTTGTTGTTTCTGTTATTGAGTTCCAGCTTTAATCCGTGGTGGTCTAATAAGATACAAAGGGTTACTTCAATCTTCTTGTATCTGTTGAGGCTTGCTTTTTGACCCAGTAGATGGCCAATTTTGGAGAAGGTTCTGTGAGGTGCTAAGAAGAAGCTATATTCTTTTGTGTTTGGCTGAACTGTTCTATGGATATCTATTAGGGCTGTTTGATTCATGACATCTGTTTCTTTGTTTCCCCATTTAGTTTCTGTCTTAATGATCAGTCCATTGGAAAGAGTGGGGTGTTGAAGTCTCCCACTATTATGTGTGGGGTTGGGTATGTGATTTAAGCTTTAGTAATGTTTCTTTTACAAATGTGGGTGCCCTTTCATTTGGTACATATATGTTCAGAATTAAGACGTTGTCTTGGTGGATTTTATTTTTCTTTGAATGAATAGGAAGTGTCTTTCTCTATTTCTTTTGAGTAATTTTGGTCGAAAGCTATTTTATTAGATACTAGAATGGCTACTCTTGCTTCCTTCTTTGATCTGTTTGCTTGGAAAATGTTTTTCCATGTCTTTATTCTGAGGTAATGTATATCTTTATTGCTGAGGTGTGTATCTTGTATGCAGCAGAATGATGGTATTGTTTTTGCACCCATTCTGTTAACCTGTGTCTTTTATGGGGGAGTTGAATGAAGCCATTGATGTTGAGAGATATTAATGGCCAGTGGTTGTTACTCTGTTTGTTTGATGTTGCTGGTGGTACAGTGTGTGTGTGTGTGTGTGTGTGTGTGTTTGTCTGTGTGTTTGTGGGCCAGGTAGACCAGGCCAAAACCAGGCCCTTCTTTTGGTTTTATGGTTGTGCGGTTATTTATTTCCTATGTTTTTCTAGGTGTAGTTGGCCTCCTTGGGTTGATGTTTTTCACTTAGTATCTTCTGTAGGGCTGGATTTGTGGATAAGTACTGTTTAGATTTATTATTTTTCATGGAATATCTTTTTTTTCTCCCTCAATGGTGACTGAAAGTTTTGCTGGGTATAGTAGTTGGTGCTGACATCTGTGTTCTCTTAGAGTCAAGGCCCTTCTGGTTTTTTGAGGTTCTAATGAGAAGTCAGGTGTAATTCTGAGAGGTTAGCCTTTATATGTGACTTGGCCCTTTTCCTTTACAGCTTTTAGTCATCTTTCTTTGTTCTCTACATTCAGTGATTTGATTAGTGTGTGGCAGGATTATTTTCTTTTCTCTTCCAATCTCTTTGGTGTTCTGTAAGCTTCTTGAATGTGTATAGCCATATCTTTCTTTAGGTTGAGAAAGTTATCTTCTATGTTTTTGTTGAAAATATTTTCCAAGTCTTGGAGATGAAGTCTTCTCTTTCTTCTCTTCCTATTATTCTTAGATTTGATCTTTTCATAGTGTCCCAGACTTCTTGGATGTTTTGTGTCAGGATATTTTTAGACTTAATATTTTCTTTGACTGATGTATCTATTTCTTCAATATCTTTTAATCCTGAGATTCTTTCTTCCATTTCTTGTATTCTGTTGGTGATGCTTGTGTCTGCAGTTCCTGTTCTCTTCCCTGGGTTTTCCATTTTTAGGACTGCCTCAGATTGTGTTTTCTTTATTGCCACTAATTCCATTTTTAGGTCTCGAACAATTTTATTCATTTTCTTCTCCTGTTTGCTTGCATTTTCCTGTATTTCCTTAAGGGATTTATTCAATTATTTTACCTGTTTGATTGTATTTTCCTGTATTTCTTTGAGGCATTTATTTTCCTTCTTTAAATCCTGTATCATTTTCATAACCTCAGATTTAAAATCTTTTTCTAGTGTGTCAGGTGTGGTAGTAACTCCAGTGCTTGTGGTAGGACTGCTGGTTTCCGGTGGCATCATATAGCCCTGAGTTTTGTTTCTTGTATTCTTCTGCTGGCCTCTAGACGTGTGGTTGCCTCTGGCGTTAGCAGCTCTGATGGTCCCACATTGGGTTAGCTGTCTGTGTCCCAGGTGGGACAGGAAGATTGGAAACAGATGGAGAGATTTCCAAACTGAACACTGCTCTGTCTCTTCACAGGTCTCAGCAGGATGGAAGACAGTGGGATTTGGGGTCCACACCCAACTCACTTCTGTCTGTGGGCCAGACCATGCTATATGATATTTAAAAAATATATAAATCCTGATTAAGGTCTTATTCAAGTACTGTTTTTAAATACAATAAAATATTACAATTTGAAAAGAATATCATTCTGACATTTGTCACAACATATAGGGATATTTAGAAAGAAAATATTGCATAATTTCACTTATATATGGAACTTTTAAAAAAGTCAAATTTATAGAGAGAAAATGAAAGACAGACAAAAAGCGAGGACATGGATGGCTAATGATACAAAATAGCAAACATGTAAGATGAATAAGTGGCAAGATCTGTGTATAGGATGAACACTTTAACAGTAGTTTACTGCAGTCAGGATTTTTGCTTCAGTATACAATAGCTACTCTTTCTGTGGGAGAGGAAGTTGAGTAATAGGTATAATGATTTCCCCCACTGTAGTAGTCAGTGCTTTTCAATACCTATATCTTAAATACACACAATTTATTTGTTTAAAAAGAATATAATACCAAATATCTTGTTTATCTTCCATTCAGACAAATTAAAGTTTAATGTTCTTATCTGGAATATAATGTCAGTAAAACATGACTTCCATCAGTTCACCCATCTATGCTTATCTTTGCAGGTAGATGTATAAAACGGTATCTGGAGCAGAACATTTTCCTTCCAGTGAAAATATTCAAAAAAGCACAAATAATAGCTACTGCTGAAGGACCAGTGAACATAAGGAACATTGGTGCCCTGTTACTGAGAGGTTAGTGTGCATGTGATATTTATCTAATAACAATCATCTTTTTAGGACTATAAAAGAGTGAAAGTAGATATAATAAGTGTTATTTTGAAATAGAAAATGAAGTAGGACAATATGTGAGATGGATTAAAAACAAACAATAAAAATTGTTTAGGATTTAAAAAAATCAAGTGAGATAGTTAAATCAGGTGAGAGGAGAAATTAAAGGCACAATATCTGTGTAGTCTGTCAATGAGACTATACTACACAATATTGCTGAGCACATAGCTCTTATTTTACACATGATTTCATTACCACGACAACAAAACAAGGAAGTAAAATTAATTGCTAGTTAATTGATTATGCATCAGTTACAGAAAGTACAAGTTCGACTTGAGAGGAAAATTACAAATGTGATTTTCTCTAATAACCATTGACCTGAAATGTGATGAAGACAAATTTGTTGTAATGATGTTCAGGATAAGGTAGAGTAGCCATTAATTTTGGTCAAGATGCTTGCAACAGTTTTGAAGCTTATTTGGCAATGCTGTGTGAATACTTTCTTGGGAAATGTGACCTCGATTATGCCTGGGATGATTTTCTGTTTTGGAACAAGTTAAAGATAACATCCGACCTTGGTGCACAAAGGCTGAATGTCTTGACAAATCACATAACAGATAGGACATGACACTTTCACTTGGTGCTCGGTGAGAATTTGGGCCAGATGCTATTGAAGTAATCATACTTAATTTAGATTAGGTCTGAGGGAAATGCAACAGAATAGTCAGGTGAAGTAGTAGCAATAAACATTTCAAATGAACAAACCTGAAACTAAATTCAACTGAAATAATTTCTGCTCTTTCTAGATCATTCTATAACTTAGATAAAGTTTTGAACAAATCGTACAGCAATCTTGTGGGCGCCTTTGTGTTTTCTCTGTATGTTCCGGCATTGATAGGCTTGAATAAAGAGTTTAAAGATACTTTTATGGCTAAAGATATTAATTTAAATGAAATTGCAAAGCATGCTGGGGTTATAATACTGTTCAGTGGTCAAGCGTTTGCTTAGAATGCTCCAGGCCATGGGTTCAGTTCCAGTCGCACAAAGCAAAAACCATCCTTAGATGGTTGATTATGCAATCAAATTAAAATATTTTGAATATTTCAGCAATTGTAATAATTTATCATCCATAGTCCTAGGTTTAAATCATATATGTAAATTTATTATATATTACTACTTTCTATGATATTTATTGTATGGATGATCTCACTTTGTATTTCTCAAACAATAAGAAATGATTACAAGTTGTCATTCTTGATATATATTAGAATTATAGTAACTGCAGAAGTCTGCCTAATTGACTTTGTCTACAAAAGAAACAAGGTTGCCTGAAAACATAGGCTCTACCATATTTCACTTAATGATTTTACTGAAATTAAAGAAATAAATTTTAGAGATGAAATGTGTTATATCAATTTATATGTGACTATGCATATTTTATTGATCCAGTAACATGAAATAATTTAATAGTTAAGAGATAATCAGACATTGAAAATGATAACTCTGTTATTCGTTGGCATTTTCCTACATTCACTGATACAAAAGCATATATTTTTATATGTTTCAGTTTTGATATTTAAAAAAATATATTTATATCTCTCTCATTTTCCCCAGTTCTCGCTTCATGTCATCTGGGTCCTATTATCCTTCTCCTAGAGCTATTCCTTCCTCCAACATGGTACCTTTTTACTTTCTTGGTTTCTTTGGCTAGTCCAGGTTCTATACTCACATCTAAATATTCACATCCAAAAGATCCACAAATAAGAGAACATGTAGAAATCATTTTTCTGTGTCTGGGTAACTTTGCCCAGTGATATTTTCTAGCTCCATTGATTTACCATAAATTCCATTATTTCATTTTCTCCAGAGGCGAGTAGGATTTTATTGTGTCTATGTGCTACATATTCATCCGTTAAACCACGTTTCCGTTGTTTCCGTTTCCTAGCTACTGTGAATAGAGCAGCAAGTGGATATGTTTGAAAACCGCCTGTAGGGTAGGATGTCAAGTCCTCTGATCATATGCCAAGGAGCAGCGTACTTGGATGATCTGGTGGTTCTGACTACTTTTAGAGATGACTCTATGCTGATTTCCAGAGTGGCTGGAAAAGCCTGCAATCCCATGAACAGTGAATATGAGTGTCTTTCTCCCTACCGCATCACCAGCATTTGCTGTCAGGTGTTTTCACGATGTTTGCCATTCTCTGGAAGAATACATAAAGTATAAAATTAGAAACCCCCGACTTCTAGGGATGCTGAACATTTTAAAGGATACTTCTTAGCTGATGATATTTCTTTCCTTTTTCCTTAGGAATTCTCTATTCAGATCCATAATCCAATTATTGATTGGGTTGTTTGTTTATTGGATTCTTTATATATTCTATATATTCTGGACATCAGTTATCTGTCAGATGTATAATAGGAAAATATTCTTTCCCACTTTTGAGCTTTCTCTTCATTTGCGTTACTTTTCCATTCCTGTACAGAACATTTTGAATTTTACGAGGTGCATTTGTCAATTTGTGGCCTTAATTCCTGGCAGAATAAAGTTCCCTGTAGAAATTCCTTTACATATATCTAGTAGGATACTGCATATATATATATATATATATATATATATATATATGTGTGTGTGTGTGTGTGTGTGTGTGTGTGTGTATATGTATATATATATGTATATATATGTATATATATATATATGTATGTGGATTTTCATATATATATATGGATTTTCAGCATTTGATTCATTTGTAATTTATTTTTGTTCATGGTGATAGATATGGATCTAAATATATTCCTCTACATGTGGATATCAAATTTTTTCAGCACACATTTGTTGAAAATGCTGCCTTTTCTCTAGCATGTATTTTTAACAATCTGTCACATATCAGATGGGTGCTGTTATGTTCATTCATGTTTAAGGTTCTGTTTTGTTTCATTGATCTACATGTCTGTTTGTGCTAGTACCTAATAAAACACGGTTGTGCTAGCTAGAGTGAGAAGACCAAAAAGAATCCAATTAAAGAGAAGCAAGAAAAGAAGTCAAATTATCCCTATTTACTGATTACAGCATATATAGTAAAAGACAGTCTCAAGATTTCACAAGAAAACTTCTAGCAGTGATTTTCATTTTCAGTAAAGTTAGCAATCAATAGCTCTCCTCTTGGGAAGAGTATTTCTTCTACTCTTAGCCTGTAGTTCTTTGATTGGCTTAATGACTGGTGAGTTTTCCCCCATTCACATTAGCTTGCTCATTGGTGCTGAACAGGTCATGTTTAGGCAACTATATTGGTGAAACTTCATGTGTATAGCTTCTGATATTTCTAGGAGACACAATCTGTCAGCAAACTGCTCACTTCTTTTTCTCTTACAGTCCCCTCTCCTTATACAATTGTCCTTAATTTGTAGGTTCAAGAGTTGTTTTTTATATGTATCAGTTGGGACAAACTACCATAATTGTGCATTTTCACCAGTTGAAGTTGTTTTGTAATAGGAAATAGAATTTCAGAACAATTTCCCTCATAAACATTGATGCAAAAATATTCAATAAAATATTCACGCACCAAATACATCATCTACCATGATCAAGTAGGCCTCACCAGGGATTCAGGGATGGTTCAACATAATTCCATCAATGTAATCCACCATATAAACAAACTAAGAGGAAAAAAAAATCACATGATAATCTCATTAGATGCAGAAAAAAAAATTTGACAAAATCTAACAGCCAACATGTTTAAAGTCTTGGCAAAATCAGGGATACAAGGACCATGCTTAAACATAATAAAGGCAGCATACAGCAAGCCAATATTTGACTGTCATTATCTTTTATAAATACAGTAAATTTATTATTTTAATCATACATGTTGAGCTGGGTAATTGCTAAGCAGATAAAGGTGCTTATTTCCAAGACTGACAAGTTGAATTTGATCCTCAGAATCTACAGCATGGGAAAGAATTGACTCCCAGAAGTTGTCCTTTGACTTCTTAAAACATTTAATGGTAAAGATGGGGCTGAGAAGCCAGAAAAACAATCTTCAGGAGAGAGAAATAGTAAATCCACCAAGGAATTAATTCTTGAGCCATATCAAATTTACAGCCTTTACGATCTGGGTCAGACTTCTCTTTTATTCTTCCCTCTGAACATGACATCACATGTACCTGTGACATAATGGAAATATTGCATCTAATGAAACAAAGAAGTTGAGGAGAGCAACATGCACAGAAAGTCTGATAAAGACGTGTTTGGTAAATGATTCAACTTATTACTTTCGTTGTGATCCAATGAATAAAATATCATTCAAGCATTTCCAAACTGTAAAAAAAAAAAAAAAAAAAACATTTAATGGAACACAAATGTACACAGGCATGTACACAAAATAAATAAATAAATACAAAAATTCTTTAAAATAAAAATGAAGTCTGTACAGAACATTTTGAATTTTATGAGATGCATTTGTCAATTTGTGGCCTTAATTCCTGGCAGAATAAAGTTCCATGTAGAAAAAGTCCTTTCCTTTCCTTGTATCTATGTATCTAGTAGGATATATCCAGATATATATATCTGGATTTTCAATATTCAATTCATTTGTAGTTTATTTTTGTTCATGGTGATAGATATGGATCTAAATATATTCCTCTACATGTGCATATCAAATATAGACATATAGTGAGGAACCTATTTAACATGATAAGAGGACATAAGAATGCTAACATTTTTTCCCCTTCATATTCCTTAGAGAAAAAACAAACAAACATGTCTTCTTTTCCTGAATATCTTGGACTACTTGTAGAAAAATTAATAATGTATTCGGATGTTACAGATAAGAGCTAATAGTTTCTGAATATTCTTCTAAGAGCAAATTAAGATGTTATATTAGCCGGTGGCACACACTTCTAATCCCAGCGCTCAGGGAGGCAGAGCCAGGCAAATCTCTGTAAATTCAAGGCCAGCCTGGTCTACAAAGTGAGTCAAGGATAGCTGGGGCTACACAGAGAAACTGTCTCAAAAAAAAAAAAAACAAAACTTCCTGAACAGAACACCAACAGCACAGGCTCTAAGAGCAACAATCAATAAATGGGACCTCATGAAACTGAAAAGCTTCTGTAAAGCAAAAGACACCGTCATCAAAACAAAGCAACTGCCTACAGATTGGGAAAGAATCTTCACCAACCCTTTATCTGACAGAGGGCTAATATCCAGTATATACAAAGAACTAAAGAAGCTGAAAAGCAGCAAAGCAAGTAATCCAATTAAAAAATGGGGAACAGAGCTAAACAGAGAATTCTCTGTAGAGGAATACCGAATGGCAGAGAAGCACTTAAAGAAATGCTCAACCTCATTAGCCATTAGGGAAATGCAAATCAAAACAACCCTGAGATTTCACCTTACACCCATGAGAATGGCCAACATCAAAAACTCAAGTGACAACACATGCTGGAGAGGTTGTGGAGAAAGGGGAACCCTTCTCCTCTGCTGGTGGGAATGTAAACTTGTACAACCACTCTGGAAAGCAAACTGGCGCTTTCTCAGACAACTAGGAATAGCGCTTCCTCAAGATCCAGCCATACCACTCCTAGGCATATATCCAAAAGAGGCTCAAGTACACAATAAGGACATTTGCTCAACCATGTTTGTAGCAGCTTTATTTGTAATAGCCAGAAGCTGGAAACAACCCAGATGCCCCTCAAGTGAAGAATGGATGCAGAAATTGTGGTACATCTATATAATGGAATACTACTCAGCAATGAAAAATAAGGAAATCATGAAATTTGCAGGTAAATGGTGGGACCTGGAAAGGATCATCCTGAGTGAGTTTTCCCAGAAGCAAAAAGACACACATGGTATATACTCACTCATATAGACATATAACGTAGGACAAACCCACCAAAATCTCTGCATCTAAAGAAACCAAGCAAGAGAGAGGACCCTAACTAAAATGTTCAATCCCCACCTGAAAGGCAAAGAGGATGGACATCAGAAGAAGAAAATAGGAAACAACCTAGAAACCTGCTACAGAGGGCCTCTGAAAGCCTCTGCTCTGCAGACTATCAAAGCAGATGCTGAGCCTGATGGGCAACTGTTGGGCAGAGTGAATGGAATTTTAGGTAAGAACTGGGAAATAGTAAGAGCTGGAGAGGACAGGGTCTCCACAAGGAGAGCAACAGAACAAGAAAATTTGAACACAGGGAACTTCCCAGAGACTCATACTCCAACCAAGGACTATTCATGGAGATAACCCAGAACCCCTGTACAGATGTAGCCCAGGGCAGTTCAGAGTCCAATTGGGTTACATAGTAATGTGAAGAGGGACTGCCTCTGACATAATCTGATTGGCCTGCTCTTTGATCACCTCCCCCTGAGGGGGGAGCAGCCCTACCAGGCCACAGAAGAGGACAATGCAGCCACTTTTGATGAGAACTGATAGACTAAGATCAGAAAGGAGAGGAGAACCTCCCCTATCAGCGGAATTGGGGAGGGGCATGCATGCAGAAACGGGAGGGGAGGAGGGAGAGGCTTATGGGGGATACAAAATTAATAAAGTGTAATTAATAAAAAAGTTAATAAAAAAGATAGATATTAACTAATTTAAAAAATAAAAAAATAGCACAACAACAACTACAAAAGACATTCGGTCCTTACAGTAAAGTGGAGAGATGGTATCCATTATAGTCTCTTCTACATAGGTCAAGAAACTGAGAAAGAGAAATTACCTCCCGATAGTTATGTTTCTAGGAAGTGATGGAATGGTATGTTACACAGGTTCTTCATGTGATCACACTCTTCTTTCTAACTGCTAAGCTCCCTTAATATTCAAACTTCTTAGTAGTCCTATCGAGCTACCAAAACATTCTACAAATAACTTATAAAGATTTCTCCCTGATCTATACTTTCTACAAGAGTTTGCCTTCCATTTTCAAGTCACTCCATTTAAGCCAGACCCTGCTAACCCATACTTTATGAATGGGTATGATGCTTAATCTTAATATCAAAATTAGTTGTATTGAGAAATGCCCAAGCGATTTTTAAAGCACTCTGGTGGTTCCTTTGATGACTTTTTCATAGTAATTAGACCAACCTACTTAATAAATTGATTCCTTCATGGCTTCATAATAGATGCATTATTGAGAAATGATAAATGGAGGAGATATTGTCGAAATAGAGGAAGTATGTCACTGGGAGTGTCTCTGCTTCTGCCTACCTTCATGTAGCCATTTATCTCTGTTTCCAGTTTGACTTGACATGCCCTACTCTCTTCAACATGTCCTCACCACTGTGAGGCCTGGCACCTATGAAATCACAAAGCAAAATAAAATCTCATCTTTCTTCCTGTTATGCTCTCTGACACTTTTGTTATCACTGTGCATTGAGTAACAATTCAATGTGATAGTGACTCCTCACACTTAGCAAGGTGACCAGAGTCAGCCATCAGCTTATGCGGCTCTTGAGAAGTCGAGTAGACCTAGCTTACCATCTGCTGTGAGCGCAACAATCTGAAAGAGGGGAGCTTCCTTAGCATGATCCTGCTCATCTTCAGCCTGTTTCTCAATTACATGATGAAAATGAAATAGCCCCTCAGCCATAAACCCACAGATTTTTTCATAGACAAATATTCTTTAAAAGCTTGTAAGTGGAATCGAAAATGAAAAGATGTCCTAATTTCCTCTGATCCCACATTTTGATGCTAAAAACACTACCTTCACTCATGTGTCTGTGTACACACAAATGTGTGAAGCATAGATAGTTGTGTAGACTTTGGTTTATCAAGACATAATGTTAATGTTAGAGTTATTATGTATCTGCCAGTTGACAGGTAGCAATTTTAAAGTACAAAAGTACTTTAAAATACATTTACATACACAGTAAATTTTTGTAGACCTGAGAATGTGTTCTTGTATTATAGTGATGAAATTATTTCCTTTCAAGGCATAATTTGGTCGATAATCATAATTTCCATTAAGCAAATAAATGTTCAGACAGTCCTGCATCCATCACCTTAAATCCATTTAAAAAGCTTTCTCTTGTCCTAGAATGTAGGAATAACTTATATTTAATATGGATACTAATGTTGATGTCTCCCCTGATATGAAAATGAGCGATCTAAATTTAACTAATAATTCTGTCAGTGCTGGCTGATAATGAATATTGTTCAGGACTGTTTCTGAGTAGGAATGTGATAATTAAAGAATCTTCTTTTTCTTATAACTTAAATGTTAATGTCTTAATTTTTTATCTTGAAATTTCCAATAAAAAAGGCAAACCAATTTAAAAAGAGATACATTGCAAATAAGTAAAATGTGAATTTACTTGCAATGTGATAGAAGTGCTGAATCAAATATTTTAGAGATGTATTCATAGTATCATTGGTCTGGGAATAGTAAGGATTATGTTCCAATAAATACTGACTTGACAATAAAATTTCTTGCCACAAGTAAATCTGTCATTCTTTTCTAATGAAGTAAGAGAGCTAAAGATGAAACTTTATATATACATCACAGATATATATGTTCAAGGGAAACATCTAACTCCACAACATCAATTATGAAGGAATTAGCAAGCAGTAAAAAAGAAGTATGATAAGAAATCCATAGACCATCTTTTAATTTCTTTCCAAAGTGCCCCAACTAATTGTAATCACATAAATTTGCTCTCTTGGAGTTTCTTTTCCCTATACAGGCTGTATCTTCCATGTGAACAATGAACAAAAGTCAATTATCTCAGTTATTCACACATTATTGTCTTTGCCTGTCCTATATTTCAGGTGCTGGGAAATAATTATGAAGAGAATAGGCACAGTTCTTGTGCTCAGATACCCTGTAGTCTGGAGAAAGATAAAGAAACATGAATAGAAAAATGATGCAGGAGGACAAATACTAGACGAGCAGGAACCTCAGTTTCCCTCAGATGTCAGTATGAAAGTGCTATTAAATATTAACCAGGCACATCGCCAATATATAAAAAATAGGGAGACAGAAATGGTAGGCAAGCTAGGTCTTAAGGAGCAACACTAATTCATCAGTGGAAAAGAATAAGATGCACGTTCAGTGGCTGTCAGGCAAGAATGCATAATAATCTCAGGAACTCAGTCATCAGTCATCGCTATTTCTACTCCTTGATACTCTCCACCATTCTGCTCTTCTTTTTGAGATAGGTTTCTTTACCAACTGGGTCTGTGCCTCATAGGACTAATTTCATCATGGAAAATGTTTAGTTTTATAACATCATGGAGGATCACATGGTCAAGCTCATTTTCCTCATCAAGGGAGCTGTAATTTTTCTTGTTAAGATTAATTGCTATAATTATTTTACTTGAACTTCTGATCTGCCAGTAAATATAAGGCATCCTTGAAATAGCCATAGAACACTGCAAGTTCCATCATCATCCTTATGCTCACTCCTCCTTCACTTTCTCTGAATCAACTGTTTGCTTAAGAATCTGTATAATTCGGTGGTAGTGAATGGTCAATAAACCATTAAAGAGTTTTTTAAATTATAACTTTAGATAAATAATCTATACAAACTTGAAGTGGCCATGCATGGAGAGGACCTAAACCCCCTGCCAGATGTAGCCCATAAGTAGTTCAGTTTCTAAGTGGGTTCCCTAGTAAGGAGTACAGGGGCTGTCCCTGACATGAACTCAGTGGCTGGCTCTTTGATCACCCCTCTTTGGGGGTGCAGCCTGGCCAGGCCACAGAGGAAGACAGTGCAGCCAGTTCTGATGAGACCTGATGAATTAGGGTCAGGTGGAAGAGGAAGAGGTCCTCCCTTATCAGTGGACTAGGGAAGGGGCATAGGGGGAGAAGAGGGAGGGAGGGTGGGACTGGGAGAAAATGAGGGAGGGGGCTGCAGCCAAGATACAAAGTGAATAAAGGGGAATAAATGAATGAATAACTAAATAAATTTTAAAAATTAGGAAGAAAGTAAACTAATATATTCGCTGTCCTTCCACCTAGTGTTGTCTAATAAACTGTACATTTATCCATTTTTTTTCTCTTTTTTTTTTGCATCTGTTCTGTACCAGGAACAGTTTCCCTAATCTTCATATTCATTCCCTTGTACAGAGCTTATGTCCCACTAGTTCACCTTCATTATTGTTCAATCAGTCTCCAGGAATGAAAACAGCAATACATAATAGGCTAGACTTATTTACCTGTGCCACTTCTCTTGATATGGGTTATATTATGTTATATTTATCTTTATGTTGTTTGGTTCTTCCAGAGTTCATGTAATTACACAGAGAAGGTGTTGAATTATTGTTCATTTTTTCTTATTAACATTAGTGAAGAAAACAGAAAGAAAGATGTTTAGTTTGTGTCACCTGTGCTTTATTATTTATACAATATTGCTATTATTAATGTATTCTTATATAAATGTTTAAACTTAGGTAATGAATAATTGTATATGTTTATGAGATGGACTGTGGCATTTTGATATATCAAAATGCTACTTTGATTTGGTCATTATATATATATTGGATATATATATAATATATATTATATATATTATATATATATATATTGACCCCTTTGTCAATTTCATTATATATATATATATATATATATATATATATATATATATAATGACCAAATCAAAGTAGTTGGCATATTTACCACTTCAAAAGTTTACTAGTATTTTTTGTTGGGAACATTTAAGATACCTTTTTTTTCTAACTACCTTGAAGTAGACAGTAAGTCACTGTTAACTTAACCACCTTTCTGCGCTATACACCAGAACTCATTCCTCTTATCCAACTACTGTAAATATTTTATGTGTTGGGCTTTTGCACAACCTTGTCTTGAGCGCTCAACTTCGGCAAACAGAGTGAGAGTCTGTGAGGGGATTGTCATGGGAAATGGAAGTTAAGAGCAAACTTATTTTCACTTTTTACTTGAGCTTGGATATAAACATTCTCCTCCTGGGGTGAAGTAATAGCTCACACTGAACTAGAGCCCATTCTTTGCAAAAAGTTGATAGAGCCAAACTGATTTCATTCTTAGGCACATGGGTTTAGACAGAGATCTGTAGTGAGTACTTATGGAAAGGCTATCATTTATTGTGATCTTGGAGGGACATTGCAGAGCACAGGATAGAGTTTAATATTTTCCAGTATATCTGCTGCTTGACCCCTCTGTCAATTTCATACACACAATTTCATAGTATAAATCCCAAATAAATTTTTATGAACGGTAGATTTTTTTCAAAGTTTTAGTGTATGTACTGACAGATTCGTCTACTGTCAAATATTCTATACTTAGCCCTTTATTGTGTTGTAACATACAGTAATTAAAAATAAACTTTTGCTATCTTTAAACTGATTCATGTATCAAGAGATCTCTGTTCTCTTAGTATAATGATATAATTTCTTAATATTACAATAGATTTATTTTACAACTAAACTGAAAACATTATCAAATTATGTCTAAGCTAATTCAATAACTTATAATCAGCATTATGAAAATTATGGAAATGTCATGATGAAATGGTATTTTGTATAACTAATATAAATATCTTTATATACATACATATATGTATATATATATACATACACAGAAATTATATTAACAATTATAACATTCAAATACAGAAAATAGTTCCTATGGCCCAGAAATTCAATTAAATTACATGGCATTATTACTTCTATCAAGAGAATAGTCAAAATTTCTCTTATATCACCTATGACCACACGTCTTGTTATTATCCCTGAAAAATTAAAATTTTATGATAGCTTTTAAAGGTGATTTATTCTCACCCCGAACAATTATATCAAGAGCAGCTCTGGGCAACAAGGACATTTAGTAAATCCCAAACCCATCTCGTGAGAGCACTACAAAGCTTTCTAGAAATGGTATCTTTTTTTTTTTTCTTTCCTGATCTCTAAAAAGGTGTGTATCGCCATTTCTATATCTAGCTGTTTGTCCTATGTTTTAGGCTTTAAGAAATTATGCTTATTTATGCTAGTTTGTGACAAAATCCCTTGAAGCAGTCTCTTAAAATTATCTTTGAATATAGTGTTTCGTTATACATTGGGTATACTGATAAACCATACTGAAAAAAAAAAAAAACAACCTAGTTTAGTATTGAAACTGATTCAATTATGCTGCTTCAATAGTCTAAGGACAGTAAATCAGAATTTTTTTCTCTTTAGTGAAAATAAACAGAGAAGAAGAAGAGAGGGAGAGGGAAGGGGAAGAGAAAAGGTAGAACAAGAACGAGAGAGAGAGAGAGAGAGAGAGAGAGAGAGAGAGAGAGAGATTATAATACAATCAAGTAGGACTAACTGGTTTTTAATATACCACTACTGGCTACCAAAGGGCTAACCTATAATATATCTAGTCACCTATACTGGATGCTCTCTACATGATTTTTGTGTGACTCCAAAAGTAACAAATTATAAATAAATAGGTATACATTTGATGTTTTTATTTTTATTTTTACAATTACCGGACACTAAAATACCCTTGTGCCACATTAACTCCAAAATGACAAAATTATGTCTAATACTCTGTGCTTCTGTGAACTTGATGATGATAACAAGTACCGTTATTTACACTGCATTGGCTTTCCAATTAGAATAGGAGGGAAGAAAAATGCCATTATCCAAGAGGAAGAAAAATCACATAGTGGCATAATGTAATTTTCTATTAAAATTATAATTTTGCATCACCATAGAATCCATTTCTAAGGTGCCATTATCTTTGAATCACCTGCCCTGTGCCATCAGTTGTGATGAAAGTAGAACTAGTTTAATTGTCATTTCCTTGCACAATGGATTTATGAAACAATAGAATACAGTTTTCTTCATTGTTCCCACTCTAAGAGGTTCTGGCGTTTGGCAGTCAAACCATGTGCTGAGGGGGTGGCGACTTGATGTACTGCGTCCACCAGATGTGATGCTTGTCCTGTTCGCCTTTTCAGCCAAATCTGGAAGATTACTCACAGGAAATTAGAGTGTAAGTGCAGATAGGATTTTTTAATATTCCTGCTGTCCACATTTCTCCAATTGTATAATGGGGTGATAAGTAAGCTTGGGACAATTCAGCCCTTAGTCATCATCATACAGACAACCTTGAAAATAAGAGATGAAGAAATCATTTCTGTCCCCCATGCATCCCTGAGGGGAGAAAGGCCGGTGCAAATGGATTTGCAAAATGGTTCAAGTTCCTCCATGCTGGCAGTGTAATTGCTTTGGTAGTATTCTTGCAAGAATGTTATCTAAGAATTATGCCCTGTGTTCTCACATTTCTACTGTATTTTTAAACTGTATTACAATTCAGGAAGAATAATGCAAAAGTATGATGATGGCTGCAGGATTGATTTCCAAGTTTGCTTCCTTCTCTGCCAATCCTTTCTTGCCCCAAGTCTGCAATGGTTCTCCATCACACCTAATTACCAAACACCAAATGATCTCCAGACTCAACAACACATTGTGTTAATCATGCTGTCATTCTCAGAATCTTCATTTGGTTCTTCCAAAGCTACAGCTTTACTGAGTTCAACTGTCTTTGTCACGGGGTTAATGTTAGCAACAAATTATAACAATAGATTATAGTAATTATAGTAAAGCATATCGAATTTATTCCAACATAGTTTTTCACATTTACAAACTTTATTTAATATACACACTTCCACTGAACGTTATCACTTTGAAAATCCTGTCTTGTTTTTATTCTCCATATTTCTGCCTTTGTTATTGTATTTCTTCTTGTTGAAGACAATAGTGATTGCAGATGTAATCCAGATATCGTCTGGGACAGTATTGCTGTGTGTTTTCCCATAATACACACTTTGTATTTGTTCCGAGGTAGGATAAACTTCTATTTCTGAAGTTATAGACAGCACAGAGTAAAATTTACAGTTCCTGGTATCTTTTAGATTTATGAGCTAATCATTTCATTCTTGTCAATGAGAGTGTTGGTTAGGGGTTTTTAAAGACCTTCCTAAATCCAGCACAACACTACTTTTCTTCTCAAACGGTGCATTTTCCTGTGTTCTGGTGTCTGAATAACAAAGTCGAGCAAAATCCAGTTTAGAGTCAGATGGTTTACATGTAAGAAGTAGCTGAGCAGAGAACTCAGAAGATATTGGTTCTTGATTCACCCTGTCTGTGCTATGTGTGTAGTTGCTTCATAACTTCTGACTATGTGTTATAAGGATGAAAATGGAACTGAAATTAGGTTGTACAGTCCTTTCTCGTTAGGGTACAGAGAAAATAGCACTGGGAACATGTCTTCTAAGGTTATTGAATTTGAACCCTGCTCCTGTGACTTTAAAATATTCTAAGTAACTTCTTTGTCTTGATGATTTAACCAGTGGTCTAGTGTCTTCAGTTCTCTCCTGTTTGAATATTTTCAACTGTGTGATATTTATAAGACACTGTTTGACAGCAATTTAATTATTCAGAATATACTAATTAACTATCTACAAAATACAGTCATTTTCCAGATGCTTCCTTCTTGCCCTCAAAGAGTTTTCATTCAGTCTTGTATCAATGGTGGGTATGGAAACACAGAGGCTACAGATAAACATCCAAATGCATGCGGTGACTTGATGTTGCTGAAACATTATTTGCACATGTAGACACTTAAATATTTCATGGAATCCCAAATTAACTCAGGAAGACCTTTTTATTAACCATTTTTAAGTTTCTGTGAAATAAATGTTTGTGAATGATTTAAAATAACGGTTAAACTGTTAAGCGTGTTGGCACATGCTTTTATAATGTCAATATCAAGAGACAGGCAGGCAGATAACTGCAAGTTTGGGGTAAATCTGGCTTACACAGCAAATTCTAAACTAGTAATAATGAAGAGTCAGACCCTATCTTATCTTTCAACCATAAGGAATAAAATGGTGAAAAAGATCCAATATTGTTGATTACTTGAAGTTATTTGTTTATTATTATTCAATTCATTGATAATTTACATTAATATTTCATTAGACAAAAATGATGACAATATAAAGAAATTCTCTTAAAACCATACTGACCGGTGGAAAATAGTGAGAAGCTAATGAAATATTTTACTGTACTATAGAATCAATGTTTTGGTTGGTGAGACTGTACAGTGGTTACCTTGGACATTAGCCTGAAATGAAGCACGGTGGTAGATTAGAATGAAGGTTGATTTAGAGAACAAGTGTGTGGGCTGGACACCAAGATGGAGAGCATGGAGTTGGGGGGAGTGAGGCGTTGTTCCAACAATGTTTGCATTGTCAGAGAGACAATGATGGCAACGTCCTGCTTCATAACAGCCTTCTTCTGAGTAGCTATCTGGCGGACTTTCTTAATCTAACAAGTGAGAGCATGCAGCAAAAAGACAAGTTGAAGATTCAACAAATGATTAACTACATTTAACTGACTCATAAAACTTTTTATTGTCAGTGATAGGCATGCAGGTTTGGGCTGGCCAATCTGTATGTGCTATGTTTACTCTATTTCAAATCACCTGTCTTCAGTGTTAAAAATGTGTCAGGTACAAGTAGAGTACATAGGGACCACTCATCAATTTCCTGTGACCACTTTTCTCTGAGTACCTGGTTTTATAAAGTGTGAAGATCACTAAAATGTTTAGAATTTATTTTATAGGTTGAGGCCTCCTGGGGTTTTCTCCACCTGGTTTGATATGTTTATTGGTGTCCTTGATCAGCTCATGTTTAGGCGTGACGTTGGAGAGAGTATACAGGTGTAGCTTTTGGTGTTACAACACGTTAAATTTGGGAATATTTATGTTTCTGCAAATGCATATATGCATGCAATAACAAATGATAAAAAGAGAGGCCATGAACTTTAAGGGAGCTGGGAGGGGTTGGTGGGAGAAAATGGAAGGTAGAAATATTTTGTAATTGAAATGCAGTCTTATAAGTAAACAAAAATTGTTTAATTTTTTTTAAATAGATAGAATGTAATATAACTCAAACTTCTTTTTTCTTATTGCCTTATAAATGAACTTTGTACACTGCTTAGCACACCGAGCCTGACATGCTACTCTGCATTCATTGGGTAAGCATCCCCTGTCTTTGCTGAGACCCTTACAAAGGAGTTTGGCTGTCTCTATCTGGATATCCCATTTCAGTGAGTGCTGCAGCAGTCACTTATGCATCCTCTCGGGCATTTTATACATTTTTATGGTGTATTGTGATGATCTTCTAGGGGTAGCTAAGTGCTTTACTGTCATTTAAAGGTAAAGTCATCTGGGATACCTACTGGCTTGAACTGTGGGGAGTCAGCAGCTTCGGAGTCAGTAAGTCAAGGCTCTGTTTGAGAGCTCCAAGGAGGCTAAATATTTTATTCACAGAAGTATTCTGTGTGTATCTAGGCACTCCTTCCTAGAGGCTGCCTACCAGGAAAATGCTGATTATAAAGTATTAGCAAGAAGGGAAGCAATTTTAGCTGCTTGTATCTCTGCCAAAGTGACTTGGCTAGTGTCCTGTCAGATACGCTTTAAGCATACAGGGGGAAAGAAAAGGGGGAAAGAAAAAAACAGTCTTTTATCCAAAGGGAACAATGTAACTCATTTGAAGCTAAAAGCCAAGCACTGTGACTTTTTGATCTTGCAGTACTCACTTTCCTCTAAAATTATAGTGTAAAGAATGTTTAGCCATCCAAGTGATCTGATAGACTAACTGTCTGAAATAATTTTAAGTGCTCTGCAATGGCTGGGGATTTCAGGACAAATCATACTCATTTTGAGTTTAAAATATCTCTTTTCCCACACCTACATGAAATTTTGGCTTGAAAATTTAGATGGTGTCATCTCTGTTGCTAGCTAAACTACTGAGGAATTTGGTTCTGATATATCAGAGTATCTTAAATAAGAAAGTAATTACTTTTGGGTTCCCAAATTTTCATTACACATTTGAGACAAGTATTCGATGTTGAGGTTTTTAAAATAAAATGTATTAAATATATTTCCTAAAATAAGTGTTGCTTTTCATAAGTGTCCAGGTTTTTGCTTTGTTTTGTTTGTATTGTGTTTTTGTTTTTGCCAGGGGAGTTAGGTTTTATGTTGGGGTTGTAATCAGGGCTCAGATCACCATTGGCTGCACACAGAAACCATCTGGGTTGCTTCTAAACATACTGTCATTGGGATCCCAGACCCAGGCTTCCTGATTTACCGTGGTGGGATGGGTGTTGAGCACTGAGTATTGAGTCAGGCAAGAGAAGAAGTCAGCGCATCCTTTCAACTCTCAGTGTTTTGTTCCTTCTGTCTGCTCTGCCAGGCATGTCCCCAAGCGGTATGACGTTGGAAAATGGAAAATCAGGAAAATATTCTTAAAAGTTGAAGAGGGAGAGGAGCTTTGTCAATCATGTGAGCTTTTCTTTTCTAATTAAATTTATATTTTTTATATTCATTACAGTTTATTCACTTTGTATCCCAGCTGTAGCCCCCTTCTTCATCCCCTCCCAATCCTACCCTCCTTCCCTCATCTCCTCCCTGCCCCTCTCCAAGTCCACTTATTGTAAAAACCTATGTTCTTTCAGCTTAAATCATTGCCATTATGGATGACTGTGTTAGAAATTTATTCAACCATGTTCGTAGCAGCTTTATTTATAATAGCCAGAACCTGGAAACAGCACAGATGTTCCTCAGTTGAGGAATAGATACAGAAATTGTGGTACATTTACACAATGGAATACTACTCAGCAATTAAAAACAAGAAAATCATGAAATTTTCAGGCAAATGGTGGGACCTAGAAAAGATCATCCTGAGTGAGGTATCTCAGAAGCAGAAAGACACACACAGTATATATACTCACTTATAGGTGGATACTAGATCTATAAGGTAGGATAAATATACTAAAATTTGTACACCTAAGGAAGCTAAACAAGAAGGAGGTCCTGGGGTAAGATGATCAATCCTCACTTAGAAATGGGCTGGACATTAGAAGTAGGAGAAAACAAGAAAAAGGACAAGAGTCTACCATAGAGGGCCTCTGAAAGACTCTGCCTAGCTGTGTATCAAAGCAGATGATGAGACTCATGACCAAACTTTGGGCAGAGTGTAGGGAATCATAGGAAAGAAGGGGGAGTTAGTATGACCTGGAGAGGACAGTAGCTCCTCATGGACCAAGCATATCAGGGCACAGGGGTATTGTCTGAGACTGATACTCCAACCAAGGACCATGCATGGATATAACCTAGAATCCCTGCTTGGACATAGCCCATGGCAGCTCAGTATTCAAGTGGGTTTCACTAGTAAGGGGCACAGGGACTATCTCTGACATGAACTCAATGGCCTGCTCTTTGATCTCCCCACACCTGTGGGAGGAACAACCTTGCCAGGCCACAGAGGAGGACATTGCAGCCAATCCTGGTGAGACATGCTAAGCTAGGATCAGATGGAAGGGGAGGAGGACCTCCCCTATCAGTAGACTTAGAGAGGGGCAGGGAGGAGGTGAGGAGAGAGGGTCTGATTGGGAGGGAATGAGAGACAGGGCTACAGCTGGGATACAAAGTAAATAAACTGTAATTAATATAAATATCATCCAGAGTGAGGTATCCCAGAAGCAGAAAAGATACACAGGGTATATACTCACTCATAAGGGGATATTAGACATATGATATAGGATAAACATACTCAAATATGTACACCTGAGGAAGCTAATCAAGAAGGAGGACTCTGGCTAAAATGCTCAATCCCCATTTAGAAAGGCAAAGACGATGGACATTGGAGGAGGGAGAAAACAGAGAACAGGATAGGAGCATATCACAGAGGGCCTCTGAAAGGCTCTACCCTGCAGGGTATCTAGGCAGATGCTGAGACTCATAGTAAAACTGTGAGCAGAGTGTAGGGAATCTTATGAAAGAAGTGGGAGATAGTAAGTTCTGAAGAGGACAGTAGTTCCACAAGGACAGCAACAGATCCAAAAAGTCAGGGCACAGGGGTCTTTTCTGAGACAGATACTCCAGCCAAGGACAACTCATGGAGATGGCCTGGAACCCCTGCACAGAGGTAGCCCATGGCAGTTCAGTGTCCAAGTGGGTACCATAGTAATGGGGACAGGGACTGTCTCTGACATGAACTGATTGGCCTGCTCTTTGATCACCTCCCCCTGAGGTGGGACCAGCCTTACCAGGCCACAGAAGAAGACAATGCATAAAAATACCACAATTTCTGTACCCATTCCACCGTTGATGGACATCTGGGTTGTTTCCAGGTTCTGGCTATTACAAATAGAGCTGCTATAAACATGGTTAAGCAAGTGTCCTTTTTGTGTACTTGAACAAACTTTGGGTATATACCTAGCAGTGGTATAGCTGGGTCTGGAGGAAGCACTATTCCTATTTGTCTTAGAAAGCGCCAGATAGCTTTCCAGAGTGGTTGTACCAGTTTACATTCCCACCAGCAGTGGAGAAGGGTTCCCCTTTCTCCACAACCTCTCCAGCATGTGTTATCGCTTGAGTTTTTCATCTTGGCCGTTCTGATGGGTGTAAGGTGATATCTCAGGGTCGTTTTGATTTGCATTTCCCTGATGGCTAATGAGGATGAGCATTTCTTTAAGTGTTTTTCTGCCATTCGATATTCCTCTGTCGAGAATTCTCTGTTTAGCTCTGTTCCCCATTTTTTAATTGGATTACTTGGATTGCTGCTTTTCAGCTTCTTTAGTTCTTTGTATATACTGGATATTAGTCCTCTGTCAGATAAAGGGTTAGTGAAGATTCTTTCCCAATCTGTAGGCAGTCGTTTTGTTTTATACAATGGAATGCTACTCAGCAATCAAAAAGGAGGAAATCATGAAATTTGCAGGCAAATGGTGGGATCTAGAAAAGATCATTCTGAGTGAAATATCCCAGAAGGAGAAAGACAAACATGGGATATACTCACTTATATAGACCTATAAGATATGATAAACATAATGAAATCTATACACCTAAAAAAGATAATCAATTGAGTGGACATGGGGTAAGATGATCAATCCTCGTTTAGAAAGACAGATGGGATGTGCATTGAATGTATGACAGGAGTCTACTGAGCGCATCTGAAAGACTCTAACTAGCAGTGTTTTCAAAGCAAAGACTCATGACCAAACCTTTGGCAGAGTACAGGGAATCATAAGAAAGAAGGGGAGATAGTCTGATGGGGAAAGGATAGGAGCTCCACAAGGACCAAATATATCTGGGCACAGGGTCTTTTCTGAGACTGACATTCAACCAAGGACCATGTATGGATATAACCTAGAACCTCCACTCAGATGTAGCCTGTGGTAGCTCAGTAACCAATTGGTTTCCCAAAGTGAGGGGAACAGGGACTATTTCTAACAGGAACTCAATGACTGGCTCTTTGGTCTCCCCACCCCCGAAGGGAGGAGCAATCCTGTTAGGCCACAGAGGAGGGCTTTGCAGCCAGTCCTGAAGATACCTGATAAAACAGGATCAGATGAATGGGGAGGAGGTCCCCCCTATCAGTGGACTTGGAAAGGGGCACGGTGGAGATGAGGGAGGGAGGGAGGGACTGGGAGGGAATGAGGGATCGGGACACGGCTGGGATACAGAGTTAATAAAATGTAACTGATAAAAAAAAATAAAAAATAAAAAAAAGAAGACAATGCAGCCACTTCTGATGAGACCTGATAGACTAGGATCAGAGGGAAGGGGAGGAGGGCTTCCCTTATCAGTGGACTGGGGAAGGGATATGGATAGGGAAGAGAGAGGCAGGGTGGGATTGGCAGGGGAGGAGGAAGGGAGGTACAGGGGGATACAAAGTGAATAAACTGTAATTAATATAAATAAAAATAATTTAAAAATAAATAAATAAAAATTAAGAAAAAGAAATCTGACACCAGCAGTGTTTCTGAAGAGTCTATAAGTCATATCTGAGAGATGATCATCCATGGATGACTGTGTTTTTATAAGTCTGTCAAGCAGGAGGAGCTGTCCTTTTTTTTTTTTTTTTTTTTTTTTTCCCCAGACTACCTTTGTCAGTACATTTGTAGAGTTCATAGTTGGTAAAAATATCTCAACCTCAGGTGCTTCACTATTACTGTCAGGCATAATATTGAAATTTTTAACAAATCAAGGAAATGAAGTTTAATGAGGACCATTTTTAGTAAAGATATCCTTAAGGTGATAAGGCTAGATATAATGCAGTGGCTATGTATATAATCAGGCAATACTGTAGTTGTACTGTCTATTTCAGGCAAGTAGAAAGAAAGAGCTCCTATTTTCTGAGATTTCAGTGGAGAACAACAACAACAAAAAGGAAATTGGTAACCATCCAGTTTATTAAAATAGAAACATAAGATAAAATTAAGACAGAGATAAAGGGATAGTGTTGGTGTCTCACTGTACTAAGTTGCAGTAAATTGAAATAGATGAAAATAAGCTTTGAGTCCTCCTTGCTATTTATTTATTTATTTATTTATTTATTTATTTATTTAATATTTGTGAGTTGTAGTATGTTTATTCTTTGTTTTATGACTAAAATCTGCTTATAAGTGAGCACATGTCACGTGTGTCCTTCTGAGTCTGAGTTACCTCACTCAGGATGGTCTTTCCTAGTTCCATCCATTTGTCTACAAATTTCATGATTTCCTTGTTTTTAATAGCTGAGTAGTATTCCATTGTGTAAATGTAGCACAATTTCTTTATCTATTCTTTCATTGAGGGACGTCTAGGTTGTTTCCTATTACTAATAGAGCTAAACAAGAAGGACCCAAAGGAGGATGCTTAAATCTCACCCAGAAGGAGAAATAGAATAGACAGCAGAAGTGATTGAAGAGAGGAAACAAGGTAGGAGAGGGAGCAGAGAGAGAAATGAGGTTGGTCATCAGACCTGGTGAGAACTGGAGCTGGCAGGAGGACAGAGGACCTGCAGAGAGAAGAGAAACCATGAGCAGAGGCATCTCTGTGATGACCTGGAGACCTAAGACAGGGTAGGCTTCTGGGAGGATATGGGGGTGACTCTAGCTGAGACTTCTAGTAACTGGGGTCATGGAGGCTGAAGAGGACACCCTCTAACTAAAGAGTCTAAGACGGGACTCCTACTAAAAGCAGGGGAACACCAACCCACCCACAAAAACTTCAACCCCAAATTTACCCTGTCTGCAAGATGTGCAGGGATAAAGAGAGAACAGAGATTGAAGGAATGCCCAACCAACGTCTGGCCCTACCTGAGACCCATACCATGGGAGAGAGCCAAGCCCTGACACTATTAAGGATACTCTGCTATGTTCTCAGACAGGAGCCAGGCATAACTGTCCTCTGAGAAGTTCTACCCAGCAGCTGCTCAGAACAATTGCTGCTCCTCAACCATTGGCCAAAGCGTAAGGAGTCTTGTGGGAAAAGTGGAGGGAAGAATAGAAGGACCTGGAAATGACAGGAACCCCACAAGAAGACCAACAGAGCCAACTTAACCAGGGCCCAGAGAGGCTTGTGGAGGCTGAAGCACCCAATCGAGGACCATGCCTGGACCAGACCTAGACCTCCTACACAGATGTAGCTGATGGACATCTTGCACTTTATATAGGTATCCTAGTAAGGGGAGCAGGGGCTGTTTCTGACATGGACTCTGTTGCCTGATTTTTTATCACTTCCCCCTGACAGGGCTGCCTGGCCATACCACAGGGGAACAATATGTGCTCCATGCTGATGTGACTTGATGAGTTGGAATGGGTTGGGGGGAGCTCCTCTTTTATGAGGAATAGCAGAGGGAGAAAAAGGAAGGAGAGTGAAACCAAAAGAATAGTAGGGAGGGGACTACAGGATGTGAAAGTGATTAAATTAATTAATTAATTAAAAAAGGAAAGGGTTGAGGGTTGCATAAAAGAAAGAGAAGGTAAAGCAAGTGTCACAGAGGGAAGAAGCGAGAGTGAAAATACACATAAAGGTGCCAATTCTTAAGCCATATTTGAAAGTTTTAGGACACTATGAAAGATTTTTAACAAAAAGGTAAATTAGAGGCTTAGAGAGGTGATTCAACATTATCATTCTATATACAACCTGACAATTATTATCAGCAGTATGTGTCCTGCTCTCCTCAATTGTACAGTCTCTCTTCCAAGTAAGTTAAGGAAATAATCACTTAAACACAAATTATTAGGCAGGGTTTTCTGTATTATATAAAAATGGACCTCTGCAAACTATTAGGTAAGTAGCTGAACTTTTGAGAGAAAGGAGCAACATACATCAGGTCATACTAGTCAAGACAATGAGAGATGATTGCTGTTAACCAGTCTTTCTCTGTTACAGAGGAGCCAGTTACAATAAAGAAACAATAAAAGCATAGGTAGTTTGCCTCTTAATATCTAAAATAAATTATTTAACTGAAATGTTTTCGACATACCTTCTTGGTACTCCCTCAGTGTGTTTCTTGTACTGTCCCCTGAGGTGCAGACCTGTAGCTTTTGGAAACCATCTGACAGACAGTGGCCACCCACCTGATGTTGCAATGTTTGCCTTGTGGCATGGGAGACTTGCCGCAAGGTTCTAGCTGGAACAGGCACCCGACATTGAAGACTCCTCTAAGGTGACTTTGCTTCCTCGTGAATTCAACTTTGGCAGGTGAGGTTGGTGATTTGCTGCTGAATAACCTTTTAAGGATCAGGTATTTTTATGCAGGCATTCTTCAGTTTATCAAATTCCAGTGAGGAACCTTGTCACCAAAAGAAATACCATTTACACTGTGCAACCTTTGTCCGTACTACATCCTGATTCCAGAAAGAGTGGAGACAAACAAAATTCCCAAGTCTCAACCACCACACCAAATCCCTCAGACATGCACAGAAAGTCTAACTTCGGATTGTGGTGAACTTCCAGAGTGCACCCATCATAGACTGACTCTAATGAAGCAGACTTGAGAAACGCTTTCCTGTTCTATTGCTGATCCCTTTGGCACAATCATACTAGGTTTAAAATTATGTAGTCTTTTCACACCATAGTCACATTGATGTGTAGCTTCAGAAAAGGCTAGGAATGAAGGTTTATTGTGCTGTGACAATCTTCTCCTACTAAACTAATGAAAATAATTATATAGAATTGCTTATTAAATTGAAATTCTTCCATTACATTCAAGATAAGGGAAGTAGCTTATTATCAGAGCCAGGACAAATTTATTTCTTATAATATTACATGTCTTTATTTAATGAAGTTACTTGTGTTTGCTCTGTATCAGGCACTATTCCAGTTTGAGTGAAGTCTTCAAAGGGACTGGATGAATTTCCCTGTAATATTAATACTGTTTTATTGAACTGAAATGCACTTTTAAAGTGTGTACATTTTCATTAAAAGTGGAAGAAGGAAAAAAATGAGTGCAGAATTAAAAAAAATCACAGCTATTATATATATATATAAAACAAAAATGAGACGTATAGAATGGCTTTATGAATTCAGTTATATTATTTATTTGAATAATCAGGTTTAGTCACAAAATAATTTATTAACTTCAAGTGTATCAGTTAGCTTCCTAACTTGAGTGCCTTATGCATAAAGTAAAATGCTGACCAATGTCCCTTGACGTGTGTGATAAAGAGTTCTTTGGCCTCAAGTCTAGATTCCTGGTTTTTGATATGACATCTCACTGGGAGTGATTGGCATTTTTTTCCTTATTGTTTTCTTCATTCCTTGAGCCTACCCAAACATGGAAGACATTGCTGAGGGTATGGATATATATATATATATATATATTTGTTTATTTATATATATTTGTTTATTTATATATAAATATATTTTTATTTGTTTATTTGTATATATTTGTTTTTATATATTCATTAATTTATTTATATATCTTTATTTAAAAATTTTCATGCAATATATTTTTATATTCATATGATAAATTTATCATCATGTAAGTTTATCATATTTATCATGCTCTTTCTGCTTTCTCAAGTCCTCCTAGTTCTTCCAAACTGCCATACCCAAACAACTTCATGGTTTTTTTCTCCCCACCTCGTCTTTTTTCTCTATAACAAAAACAAAAAAAATCAGCAAGAGAACAAATATCTGAAAGATAAAAATTACCCAATAATAACAAAAGAAACTACACAAAACCATGAAGTCTGTTTTGTATTGCTCAGATGCTTCTGTCCTTGAGGCTGATATGGAGTGTGGCTGATAAACCCATGGTTAGTTACTCTGTTAGAGAAAACTGCTTTCCCCTCTCCCATCCGGTATCAACTGCATAGCTTCTTGTTTAGGAGTGGAATTGGTGTCTATTTCTCTGTGTCAGAATTTTGTCTGACTGGAATGTGTGCATGCCACCATGGTCTCTGTGAGTTTATATGAACACCAGCCCTGTTGTGTTTACAAGACGATTCCTTGGAGTCATTCACCACCTATCCTTCTTGCAATCTTTTTACCACCTCGTCTGCATAGATCTCAGAGCAGGAGGAGTGTGATGGAAACACACCACTTAGAGCTGAGCTGAGTGCTTCAGGGTCCCTCGTGATCTGTATATCAGCTAGTTTGAAGCTCCTTATCAGCTACCATGTATTGCAAGAAGCAGCTTCTCTGCTACAGGAAAAGGGGGAAACATTTAGTAACATCTTCACACTATAACGTCTGCTATATTAATCTCCATATGTTATTGTATTGTTCGAAATTAAACGATCTCCTCCATGGCCATCTCCCTATAGCTTATCAAGGGAAGAGGGAAGGAGAGTAGGACTGGGAGGAGTTGAAGGGAGGGGGCTTCAATCTGGATACATAATGAATAAATTGTAAAAAAAATAAATTAAAAAGGAAAAAAGAAATTAGATGACCTCACTTAAATGAGATGGTCGTTTGTACATTCCTATCAAATTATGTGATAAAATTTCGGAAAACGTGATTGATCCTGTTTAAAATAATCCCACTTACTGGTGTAATTACTGTAAACTCTTCAAACTATAACACTAAGGATTCTTCTTAATTTAGCTGAAATGAATGATATCAATTCCCATCATTTCTTTCTTCAGCCCTTCTCTGTGTCCCTACCCACTCAAACTAATAGCCTCTTTTTGTTTGTTTGACATCATGTCTGTCCGTATGTATGGATATGCCTACATATCTCATGCATTGCTTTAATTCTACCACGCAGGATGCAGAATTGGATTTCTTTGTTTCTTTCTCTTCTCTTTCATATCTATCTATCTATCTATCTATCTATCTATCTATCTATCTATCTATCGTCTACCTACCTACCTGTCTATTTATTTTGAGTTCCAGACAACCTGGTCTACATAGCAAGTTCTAGGCCATCCAGGGCTGTAGAGCAAGACCCTGTCACAAACAAAAGAAAAGAAATTACAGCAAAGAAATGAAAAGGAAGGGACAAAAATGTTTTAAACAAGGGTTTCTTGTAAATTTAAGATGATCATTTGTATTTAAGCTTTGCAGTGAAACTAAGACCTGATATTTCTGCAAACACCAGCAGTGATTTTTAGGGACTATTGACACCAAATGTTTGAATCTTCTATTTAAGCTCAAAGTATAGTCTACCCAACTGGATGTTCACGGACTCTGATTTCTAAACCAAGAAAATGAAAGGGTTTGAAGTTCAATAAAGCTTTAAAGGGCCCTGAAGATGAAGATGAATACCTCATCTCAGTCCACTGAGTTTTCCAATCAAAAGAAACACTATTTACAAAATTACAGTGTCTGAGCTCTTTTGCCACCATCACAATATACTTGGCTACCCAAGTAAATGTTAAGAGTTTTTTAATGGCTTTCCTCTTTGGGAAAATCATATATATTTACAGTAAATAATAAACTCCTCAGAACAACTTTTTACTTCTTTCAGTCAGGCTCTCGTTACTTCTTTTACAGGATTTTGTAGATTTCTCCATAACCATGGGTACTGTATCTGCAGTTTCAACCATAGGTTGAAAATATTTGAAAACAAAACCTGAATCTATATTAAATTTGTGCAGAGATTTCAATATTATAGTTCATTTATACAACATAATAGCTACATACTAACAATTGCATTTTCTATAATAAATGAGAGGAGATTAAAGTTTAAAATACATAAGGTTTTGCTAATTTCTGTTTACATATTAAATATTTTTACATAATAGACAGCATCTTCTGGCTTTTGTGTGTCTAAATGAGAGCTAAGAACCAATACCTCAAAGATACCCAAAATTAAATGCTTATTAAGACTTCTAAAGCTTATTCTGAAATTGAAATTATTTTATTCCTCAGCAATTATCTAAAAATAGTTTTTTGCATGAGCATGATTCACTTTCTCTTTTGTGTCATAAAAGCTTTGTGTCACAAGCTTTAATCTTGTGAAAAGATTAAAAAGTTGTGGCAATTCATCTGTCATAAAATTATAAATCCACATAGTGTTTTGTAAAGAAAAATAAACAGTTTTCATAGATAAATTGTAAATAAATGAATTATTGCTATTCTGTGCTCTTAGTATATTATTAGTTTTTCTTTAATATTCTGAGTGCCATTTAGGTTCAATAATGTAAAATTAACTAATTAAAACAAGAAAGAGAAAGAAAATGAGTAAAAAACATAAATAAATAAATCATGATAGTATTTTAACATCTGAAAAAATGGTTTCCTAAGGCAAGAAAAAACGATTTTCTGGATGAATAGAATTCAGAATCTGAAGCAACAGTAACATCTTAAGGGTCAGGTCTAGGAGAATGGCCCACTGCTGCTCAGCTCTTGAAGCAAGGAGGGCCTTGACACTTCATGTTCCCACTCTCTTCTTGTGAAAATAGTCATTAAAGGTTCAAGGATGTAGCCCGGTGAGGTGGCACAAGCCTGTAATCCCAGCACCCAGGGAAGCAGAGGCAGGTGGATTTTTGTAAATTCCAGAACAGCCTGGTCTACAAAGCAAGTCCACGACAGACAGACTAGGCTACACAGAGAAATCCTGTCTCAAAAAACAAAAACAAAAACAAAAAAACAAACAAGGAAAGAAAGAAACAAACAAACAAAAAAAAAAAAACAAAGGTGCAAGGATGTGTTCTTATGCTTAGACTACTTTCCTTGTCAAGCTTGGGGAAAACAATGTCTCGCCAGAGTTTCTGTGAGACATTAAAATTTAGTGTGTCACAGCAATTGTTTAAATGAGCAAAAATTTAAAAAAAAAGTAGAAATTGGCTTGGCAAGGGTACATAAAGGATGCTCAACAGATAAGACAAAAAATCAGAGACCCTTATGTTTTAATTTATTTGATCACATAGTTTAAATTTTTAAAATCATGTAATTGTATATATTACACTAAAAGTCTGATTTTTATTCCAATCCATCATCCCATCTCTCACTAATTCTTGTCTGTAGGTGAGTGCGTTTCTAGTCAAGACCGTTGATGTGGGAAGACACATACTTTGATCCAGAACTTAAGGCCAGAAGGCATGCATCTTTCGTTTGGATCTTGAGGTAGGAAGATATTGCTTTAATGGGGGCCGTATCTTGGAGTGGAAGTCTGTATAACAACGTGGAAGAAGGAAGCTTTTGCTCTTTGATTGTTTCCCCTCACTGTGCTAGCATGTGTATTCCTCTGCTGAGACTGGATCCTACATCGTTGGTATTCCTCTGTGTGTGAAAAACGAGCTGCAACAACAGCCTTGTGGGACCGGGCGACTACTAGATACTTGGAGTTTCTATTCATGGATAGCACTGTCGGATGAGTCGGACCGCAGCTTGTAAGTCATTCCAATGATTCATACATTTAACAGAAAAAAAATGCAATGCGTCACCTATTCTAATTCCTAGGTCAACTGTTATTTGACACATTGCTGTTGACATTAAAGGTTAACTGTATTTGCATAGACATATTTAAATGTTTTGTTTATAATTTGCATTTTGATGTAAATAATTCAGTGACCTTTATTGTAGCCACAAAAATTTTGGAACCAGATCACTATAGTCCCACCCCTAGAAAGTATTAATCTAATCTCTCATTCTGTGTGTTTGCCAATCAATGAACTTCATATAAATAAAAAATACTAGGACCTATGTCTGGCTTTCTTTTATTTAGTAGAATGCTTTTGGGGTCTGCTCATTCAATATAGAATATTCCAGATCATCTGTCTCTCTCTCTCTCTCTCTATCTATCTATCTATCCACCTATCATCTTTCTATCTATTGCCACTCTTACACACTGGGGAAGGAAGAGATGGATGTCTAATGTTTTAGCACTCAATCAGTGCTGCCTTTTCTTATGTATGCTTAACTCTTGGAAAGGAGAACTTTCCAAAGTTAACTTTGGTGTCTTTCTGGAAATGGGATAAATATCTTTTTCTCTAGAAAGTGTGATTAAGGGAATGTGTTGAGCTGCACTCAGTACCCCCAGAAAAGGTACATGCCACCCCAGACATGGAGGGTAGCAAAGAGTTTGTAGGAATACATCTTCTGAAGGACACTGTATCTTTATTGGCACTTGGTATCATAAGAGTTCATTGCCAGACCTGAAGACAGTATGTACTTATTCATAAAATATATGATTTATCATTTTAACTTATTTGCCTTCAGTACAAACCCTGACAATTTAGAATAATCATAACCCCAAACTTACAATACTTCCTTTCAGGAATTTTCTATATACTGACCTCTACTCTGCTACCTAACTGTATGTAGGTATCACCTATCAATGCTGCATTTGAAATGAAGAACGATTTTATATAGTGCTGTGTATCCCCATACTGCAGAGTTTCCTGAATAAAATCTGTAACTACCACCAGTTCTGTTTTCCTTTGACACAGATAACCTTGAAAGTAATCAGTACATATTTGTCAAATGCCATTCATTATCGCCTTAATCCGCTGAATTAAGTATTATTAGCAAGCAAGTCTGAATCCTGGCCTTGTCACCTTGTACTTGACAAGTTCTATTTACTTTCTAGGATGTTCATGGTCCATGCTTTAAACATTAGGGAAGTAAAGATGTGAAGTTCGGGAAAAGGAGGATCTACTTCCTTGAGTAAACACTGTTTGGAAATTGGTAAGTGGCTAAACTATATCGAATAAACCCGGAGATGTGGAAGCGAAGTGGTGTATATGTTCCTTATCTGTTTCCTCTTCCATGGGTTTGATCCACCAAAGGTCTACTGAACCCACCACTGCTTCTTCCATAGTAAGAAACAAAATGCCCAAGAGCCAGCAAAGACAACAAATGGCCCCAGCTCAAATTGTGCAGACAGATGTTCAAGCACCCTTTTATTGCCATGACTGAATATAGATCAATGTCCACAATGATATACTAAATAAAATACTTAACATGGGATACTGATCAGCAAGGTAGGAAAGTTAAAAATCTAACTGTGGAGCAACTTTCCACTAGCTGTCAAATAAGACCTTTCTGCTTAGAGATTGTTTATAGGAATTGGAGAAACAAAAAATTTTGACAAAAGATTTCTGACACTTCTGGTCCAGTATTCTGCTCCATATATGTGTAAACTACCAGAATGCAGTTTCTATGATGCACTTGGGCCTCTGTGTTCTCATCTGAAAGAAGTATACTCTGTGAAAGGTGAGTAAATTAGCATCCAGTAGGCATAAGTGAGAACCTTGTACCACACCAGAACTTGGCACAGTGATGTACAGATGTGATTACAGTATGGCTTGGAAAAAAACAAGTAAATTTAGGAATTAATCACATCATTACTAGCTTTTCTTTTTTTCCCCCTTTTTTATTATTATCATTTATTACAATGTATTCAATTTGTATCCCAGCTGTAGCTCCCTCCCTCATCTCCTCAAAATCCCACCCTCCCTCTCTCTTCTTCTCCTATGCCCCTCCCCTAGTTCACTGATAGGAGAGGTCCTCCTCCCTTATTTGACCCTAGCCTATCAGGTCTCATAAGGACTGTTTGCATTGTCTTCCTCTGTGGACTGACAAGGCTGCACCCCCCAGGGTGAGGTGGTAAGAGAGCCTGCCACTGAGTTCATGCCAGGAAAGACCCTGTTCCCCTTACTAAAGACCCTTTATGGAAACTGAGTCTATAGGCTACATCCGAGCTGGGGTTTTAGGGCCTCTCCATACCTTGTCCTTGGTTGGGGACAAGGGCCCCCCGGGGCTCAGTTTTTATGGTTCTGTTAGTCTCCTTTTGGAGCTCCTGTCTCCACTTTCCCTTTTTTCGTAAGATTCCCTGCACTCTGCCCAAAGATTGAGTCTCAGCCTCTGCTTTGATACTATGATCAGTAGAGTCTTTCAGAGGCCTTCTGTGGTAGGCTCTTGTCCTGTTCCCTGTCTTTTCCTTCTGATGTCTATCACGTTTGCATTATTAACTTTTCAAATAGATGACTTAAAAATAATACAACAAATTGATTTCCAAAGTGGTTGTACAAATTTTCATTTTGATTTTGTGTGTGTGTGTGTGTGCAAATTTGGTGATTATATTCTGAATAACATTAACTGATTAACTGATTAACACTGAACTAGAGGAAACTATTGTTATTCCAATTTTATGCATATGGGCCTCATAGAAGAACAGAAGTCTTTTAATAGGAGGAAGTAAGTGCATCAAAGATCACACACAGGCACACACACAACTGAATGAAGTTTCATCAAAAAGTCATTAGTCTCACTAATGTCTTTTGGCAACAATTCAGTTTGTCAGCTGCTTTCTTCGATTAAGACCCAAACTGCTATGTAACAAAAGTGTCTCTATAGAAGTTATTTACATTTTATTTTATAGAGAGCTGCCTTCCTTCTATCTTTAAGACAAAGGGGACCCTTTTAACTTATTGTTTATGTCTACTAAGGGAAATAGAACGGTTATTGCACTTGCAGTGAAGTTAGGTTGTTCTCCCTTTCTATAATAGATATAACAAAGTTTCCTAAAAGCAAAAATAACAGTCTAGTTACAATATGAAAATTGACAAAATCATCTTTAAGTGTTACTATGAGAAAACAGAAAATCATCTTAAGGCCGAAAGTATTAAAAACAACCTAACTGGACTCCACTCAACTAATTTCAGCTTGACAATGTAGAGACACCTTGATCCTAAACTTAGCTACAGTTTTTGCTATAGAAATGATGATGATTTAACTTTGGTAGGTGAAATCAAGACTCTACCCAGCAAGGTATCAAAGCAGATGCTGAGACGCAGCCAAACTTTGGGCAGAGTGCAGGGAATCTTAGGAAAGAAGAGGGAGATAGAAAGACCTGGAGAGGACAGGAGCTCCACAAGGTGAGCAACAGAACAAAAAACTCTGGCCACAGGGGTCTTTTCTGAGATTGATATTCCAACCAAGGACCATGCATGGAGAAAACCAAGAACCCCTGAACAGATGTAGCTAATGGCAGTTCAGTCTCCTAGTGGATTCTATAGTAATGAGAGACTGTCTCTGACATGAACTGATTGTCCTGCTCTTTGATCACCTCCCCGTGAGGAGGGGGAGCAGCCTTACCAGGCCACAGAGGAAGACAATGCAGCCACTCCTGGTGAGACCTGATAGGCTAGGGTCAGATGGAAGGAGAGGAGGACCTCCCCTATCAGTGGACTGGGGGAGGGATTAGAAGGTTTCTAACTTCCATTTGGAGTAATTCCCTTAAAAACATTTTTCTTTTCTTTTGAGATTATTTTTTGAGGTTGCATTTTTTTTCCTCCTTCTTCCTTTCTCCAAACCCTTCCACACCTCTCTCCTTGATCTCTTTAAATTCTTGGCTTCTTCGTGTCAATAATTGTTGTTAAATACCTATGTGTGTTCATATTCCTAAATACATAAATAATCATGCTCAGGATGTATAATATATTTTTGTATATTTTCAGGGCTGGCCACTTGGTATTGGATAAGCAACAGGAGTGATCCTCCATGGAGAAGACTGTCTTCTTCTCTCGGCATGTCTTAGTTGCATAGAGTTCTTTGTGTGGGGTTAAGTATTGTGAACATTCTCCATTGTTAGCAGGCCTATTGCTGTTGACCTTTTTCACCTCATGTTTAAGCCTCGTATAGATCTGATTTCATTGGTTTCTGATTTCATAAGAGACAAAATCTCACAGCAAACTCCCTGTTTGGAGTCTGGGTCTTAGAGTCTTGTCATTCCCTCATCGGCCAAGATCCCCAAGGTTTAAGAGCAGGAGTTGTGTTGCAAGTGTATCAGTAAAGACTTGGCTCTACAACTCTGCATTTTGATTAACTGTAGTTTGATTTTCTATAACGGTCTCTGTTGGTTGTAAAGAGAAGTTCCCTTGATGAGGGATGAAGGCTAAACTTATATGTGGATATGAGGACAAATATTGGAATATACTTATGAGTTATGCTAGTTTAGTAAAGAAGATGTTGTAGGTTCTCTAAGAGCTGTAGCTTCCCTAGATCTGAGTAGTTGACTAGGTTTCCAGTACCACGAATGAATTCTCTCATTGGTCTTGAGTCCAATTAGAGAACTGTTGGTAACTGCCAAGGTATGTGGGTACGTGTGCCATTAGGATTATCATTCTTTGGTGGTTCAGAAGCATCACAGCTGAGTAAGTTTGCTTTCCTCCTTTTTTCTAATCTTGCATGATGCCTTCTGGCACTTTGAAAGCTAGTCCTCTGGCAGGCAGCTTTCAGATAAGTTCCTGTTCAAGGTCTTCTGGGCCCTATTTCTGAAGTGCATAGTTTCTTCAAAAATGAGATTTACCTTCTGCCTCTGGTGGGTGGCGGGGTGGGGGAAGGGTAATAACAGTAGCCTGCACTATTTTGGGGAGTCTCTTGGACAAGTCTGAGGAACAAATCAAAAAAGGGCTTCTCCTGCCTGGCGTTAGGGTTTTTATTAATGCTCTTTAGCTCTTAGATAGAGTATTGTCAGCTCAAATGAGAAAAAAAAATCTCATTTAAACTACATATGAACATTTTCACAGCAATTTAGCATATGTAATAGGTATTTGTAAATATATAGTTAATAGTATGAATCCTGATGGCTTTTTTAGATACCTTTATTGGTGCTTTACACTCCTAAATATTTCTGGATTTCCTTCCCTCTTCATAATTAGAGCACCCCCCCCCATTGTTCTTTCTAAAGATTCATTTAAGGCTGATATATTGTAAAAGTTTGCCTATTTGTATCAAGTCTCAAGGACATAACTTTGAGATCAGGGTCATGTAATGGAAATTTGCAAAACTTGGCATCATACAGCTGTGAGAATGAAGGAAAAAAAGTTTCACTGTAGTAATCTATCAAGAAAATTTATTCCCATTTGACTCTTCCACAGTGTTCAGTCACTTTGGGAATTTAATTGTGACTCTTTTGTTAATCCTTGATGTTTCCTTGGCTTTGTTCCTTAGTCCTCTTTGAGTGCTGCTGAGGGTAAGTCCATAAGCAAAATACAGAGGTAGAACACATTGCTGACAACAATGCTTCCAAATGTTGATGGAGCGCAACAAAGGTCTCTAACTGAAAACTGAAGGGACAAAGCTGTGTATGGTGATCCTTAAAACTCTCCATCTGATTGCTCCTCCCCCCTTGCAGACCCAGCGGGAGCTTCCTGTACAGTGAATGGTGTTCAGCTGCCTTTTGTACACACTTTGTACAGCCCTATGTGGACCCTGCCTGTCCCCCTGCTTCATCATTCTCATCACCTCTTCCTCCTGAAAAGGCCAATTGTCTTGTCCATTGTAGCCACTCAAGTCTTCTACAGAGCTTCCCTACTTTCTTTACCTTGAGTCCTCTTTCCTTCTCCATCAACCCCTTGGTCACCCATTCCCATCTTTGTTCAGAATACCGGTTTCCTGTTCTTTGGCACACAAACAATTATTTTCTTTGTTTCCTGTTTTAACAATTATTGGCTGTCAATACTTGTAGTTCGATACACAGAGACGTCAGTAGAACTTCAGATCTTTGATTTATAACATTTTCTTTTTAGTGTGTATCCCTGTCGGCCCATAGCAGCTTTTTTTTTTTTAATAATTCCTGTTAAACTAATCGCATCAATAAAAGCACTGCTCAGCCAAGCAACCATTAAACGGTCTTCCTCAGTGTTTAACTAGAAAAGGCTCTCTTTGACAGACTTGTTTATGTCCCAAGTCTACTGGATCATACACAGGCAAACTCCTTTGTTTCTCACAAACATACCGCACTGTATTAAGGACCAAATTATGGTAGCATGAAATACACTGCACTGGCTGTCAGAAGTTATCAGCTTCAAATTCTTCCTCATTTGCTGTGGGTTATCCCTAGAGGATCGTCTGAGGGAATGAATTATGAAAAGCAGCATTTATCATTTGCTTACTGTTTCCTCCCTCTTGTTTTATTTCCTGCTAATCTAAGAGAAGCCAATAGAAGCTTGTCTGGCCTCCTCAGCTGCCTGGAAGGCTGATGCTCATTTTAAAGTTTCAGTTTCAGCCACTTCCAAATTTCTTGTCCTTGGATGTGCACAGATATAGCAAAGTTTCATCAAGAATAAACCAAAGAGGCCAAAGCAACTGCCCCTCCATTACTTTGGTATCTGCGTCTCCTAGCTCTGTGTATGACAGATGCTTTTCTGTAAAACTCTGCTCCAGGATATCATTCTTTGACTGGCAGCATCCATTCTAGAAAATGTCATTCTAGTCACTGGCAGAAATCCTCCTCCTTGAGAAATAGGAAGCTGACCTTAATCATCATATAAAAGTGAACTTATATGAATATCCATTGTATCTCTAGTCACTTTCTCTTCATCTCTTTCCATCCTACTAAATTTTCTTAGGTTTTTCTCCAGTCGCATAAGCACAACAGACATCAAGTATAAAATGCTGGTAACCATGTTGCATAAGGATGGTCAAAAGGAAACTTGGTTTGAAAAGTGTCTTTGACTTTTCTTCCCATGGTGTACTAAAAACACGTATAGGACAAAGAGAAATACAATGGTTTAGAAGTGAAGAAAAATTATATTCTGTTAGAAAATCTCCTGTTTTAGAGTTTTCTCTGTAGGAAATATGTAACCCCAAATCCACATTCTCAGGGATTCCAGCTACTTGCATATATGTGCAGAGTTGCCAGTGGCTCCGTTTGCCAGGTGAAGTTAAATGAAGCAGCACTTTGCCTTCTTGTTTTTGTCTGTATTTTTGTGGTCTGTTTATTGCAGTATGCTCATGCCTATGTGTGTATTATGTATTTGTTTATCTATTTAATTTGTTCTTGATTAAATCATTTATTTACTTTACATCCACAGCTTCCCCTCCCAATCCTCCCTCTCACCTCTCCTTCCACCTCTCCTCCCCTCCTTCACCTCAGAAAAGGTAAGGCCTCCCATGAATGTCAACTTCCCTTGGTATATGAAGTTGCAGTAAGACTAGGTGTACCTTCTTCTATTGTGGCTAGACAAGGCGGCCCAGTTAGGGAAAAGGGAAACAAAGGCAGACAATGTAGTCAGAGACAGCCCCTTCTCCTGTTTAGGAGTCCTACATGAAGACCCAGCTGCACAGCTGTTATCTATGTTCAGAGGGCCGAGGTCTATCCCATGCATGCTCTTTGTTGGCAGTTCAGTCTCCGTGAGCCTCTCAGGGCCCAGGCTAGATGATTTGGTAGCTTTTCTTACGGTGACCTTGACTTCTTTGTTTCCCTCAATCCTTTCTCCCTCTCTTCCATAGGATTTCCCAAACTCTACTTAATTTTTGCCAGTGGGGTCTCTGTATCAGTTTCCATGAGATGCTGGATGTCATTGCATGGATATCATTTATGCTAGTCTCTTCTCTGCATGCCACGATTAGTGTCAGGAGTTGGCACCCTCTTGTGTCGTGAGTTTCAAGCTGGGCTGGTCATTGGCTGGCCATTTCCTTAAATTCTGCTCAATCTTACTTCTGCATACCTTGTAGGCAGGACAAACTGTGGATCTAAGCTTTTGTAGCTGGGCTCATGTCTCAGTCTTTACATTGGAAGTCTTGCTTGTTTACAAAAGACGGCCAGTTCAGGCCCATATCCCCCATTGCTAGGAGTCTTAGCTAGGGTCACCCTATAGATTTCAATTGGAGGTTTCAATTGTGCTAAGTTTCCAGTTAGTCCTAGAGATTCTGTGACCCCAATCCAGTTGCCTTTATAAGTATACTTTCCTTCTTTACTACCCCGCATCTCATCGCTTCTGTTTTCATCCCTCTCTCCCATCCAGTCCCCTTCTGCCATTCTCCCCTGATGGCCAATATATTTCCCCTTCTCAGTGAGATTCAAGCATTCCCTCCTGGGTCTGTTGATTATAACATGGTTATCCTGTACTTTGTGATTAATGTCCACTTAGAACTAGGTATATACCATGTTACTGTCTTGGTCTGTGTTATTTCACTCAGGATGATCTTTTCTAATTCTATCAATTTGTCAGCAAATTTTAAGATGTCATTGTTTTTAATGGCTGGGTAGTATTCCATTATGTAAATGTACCACATTTTGTTATCCATTCTTTGGTTGAGGGGCATCTGGTTGTTTCCAGGTTCTGGCTATTCTGAATAAAACTGCTATATACATAGTTGAGCTAGTGTCCTTGTGGTATGGTGGAGTACATTTTGAGTATATGCCTGGAAGTGTAATAGCTGAGTCTTGAGGTAGGTTTGTTCCCAGTTTTCTGAGAAACCTCCAGAGTGATTTTCACAATGCTTGTACAAGTACAAACTTATACAACCATAATAATAGAGAAGTGTTCCCCTTGCTCTACATTTTTTGTCAGTATGATCTGTCACTTGAGCTTTTGATATTAGTCATTCTGACAAATATAAGATGGAATCTCTTGAGTCATTTTGATTTGCATTTCTCTGATGACTAAAAATACTGAACATTTGTTTAAGTGCTTTTCAGCCATTAGAGATTCCTATGTAGAGAATTTTCTCTTTAAATCTGTACCTCATTTTTAATTGGGTTAGTTGATTTGTTGATGTCCAGTTTCCTGAGTTCTTTGTATATTTTGGATGTTAGCCCTCTGTAACATATGGAGTTGGTGAGGATATTTTCCCATTGTGCAGGCTGACATTTTGTCATTTTGATAGTGTCCTTGCCTTAAAGAAGCTTTTCAGATTCATAATATCCCATTTATTAAAGCTATACCAAGATATTTTATATTATTTGTGGCTATTGTGAACTTTCTCAGCAAGTTGTTTCTTTCTTTCTACATCTCATTTGATGTAGAAGGGTAACTGATTTTTTTAACTTAATTGTGTATTCACACACTACTCAAGGTATTTATCAGCTCTAGGAATTCTCAAATTTTGGGGGAGATCATTTACATATACTTTCATATCTTCTGTGAATAACAATACTTTGATTTTTTCCTTTTTAATTTGTATCCTCTTGATCTCCATTAATTGTTTACTGCTCTAGCTAAGACTTCAAGTACTATATTTAATAGATATTAATAGAGTGGGAAGCATTGTCTTCTCCCTGATTTTAGTGGAATTGCTTTAATTTTCTCTCCATTTAATTTTATGTTGGTTCTTTCCTTGCAGTATATTGACTTTATTGTGTTTAGGAATGCGCCTTGTATCTCTGATTGTTCCAAGACATTAATCATGAAGGGGTGTTGGGTTAGGTTTATTTGAGTCATAAATTTTGTTAGTTCCAATATTTCTCTGTTTAATTTCTGTCCGAATGCCATGTTCATTGGTGAGAATGTGGTGTTGAAGTCTCCCACTATTAATGTGTGGGGTACAATGTGTGATTTATGCTTTAGTAATGTTTATTTTATAAATGTGGATGCCCTTGCATTTGGGGCATAGGTGTTCAGAATTGTGATATCATCTTGGTGGCTTTTTCCTTTGATTAGTATGAAGTGTCTTTCTCTATCTCTTTTTATTAATTTTGGTTGGAAATCTAATTTTTGGTTGTTTGGAAAATCTTTTCCCAACCCTCCCCCCGACTTTACTCTGAGATAATTTCTATCTTCATTACTTAGATGTGTCTTTTTGTTGGGGACTTTTAAAAATTTATTATTTTTCTTTTTTCTTTTTATATTTTGTAGGTTTGGAAGGTTGTGGAGCAGTTTCTTTTAGTTTTTATTCTTTGTATTAATTACAGTTTATTTACCTTGTATCCCAGCTGTGGCCTCCTCCCTCCTTCCCTCATCTCCTCCCTGCCCCTTTTATTATTTTTATTAATTACTATTTATTCACTTTGTATCCCAACTGCAGCCCCTTCCTCATTCCCTCCCAATACCACCCTCCCTCCCTCATTCCTCCTGTGCCCCTCCCCTGATAGGAGTCCACTGATAGGAGAGGTCTTCTTCCCCTTCCACCTGACCCTAACCTATCAGGTCTCATCTGGACTGGCTGCATTTTCTTCCTCTGTGGCCTGATAAGGCTGCTCCCCCCTCAGGGGGTGATCAAAGAGCCAGTCACTATGTTTATATCAGAGACAGTCCCTGTTTTCATTACTAGGGAACCCACTTGGATACTGAGGTGCCATGGGCTGTATCTGTGCAGGGGCTCTAGGTTATCTCCTCGCATGGTCCTTAGTTGGAGTATCAGTCTCAGAAAAGACCACTTTGCCCAGATGTTTTGGTTCTTTTGCTCTCCTTGTGGAGCTCCTGTCCCCTCCATGTCTTTATATCTCACCCTTCTTTCATAAGATTCCCTGCACTCTGCCCAGAGTTTGGTTATGAGTCTCAGCATCTGCTTTGATACACTGCTGTGTAGAGTTAAAGAAATCATGAAAATTGTAGGCAAATGGTATGAACTAGAAAAGGTTATCATGAGTGATGTATTCCAGAAGCTGAAAGACACACATGGTATATACTCACTTATAAGTGGATGTTAGACATATAATATAGGATAAACATACTAAAATCTGTAAACCTAAAGAAGCTAAGCAAGAAGGAAGACCATGGGTAAGATGCTCAATCCTCACTCAGAAAGGTAAAAAGGACGGACATCAGAAGAGGAAGAAAACAGGGAACAGGACAGGAGCCTACCAGAGAGGACCTCTGAAAGGCTCTTTGCAACTTTGGATATTGATTCTTTGTTTTGTACATTTAGTGTTTTGATTATTATTGGTGGGAGAAATTTCTTTTCGGGTCTAATTTATTTGGTATTCAGTAAGCTTCATTTATGTTGATAGGCATCTCTATCTTTAGGTTAGGGAACTTTTCTTCTATGATTTTGTTAAAAATAATTTTTGGACCTCTGAGCTAGTAATCTTCTCCTTCTTCTATTACCATTATTCTTAGGTTTGGCTTTTCCATAGAGTTCCAAATTTCCTGGATGTTTTGTGTCAGAACCATTTTAGGTTTAATATTTTCTTTGGCTGATGTATCAATTTTTCTGCTGTGCCTTTTACATCTGAGAGCTTCTCTTCTTTCTCTCATATCCTGTTGGTGAGGCTTGCATCTGTAGCTTTTCCAGCTCTAATTTCCATCCCTCTGTATTTGTTTTCTTTATTGCTTCTGCTTCTGTTTTCAGGTCTAGCAATGTTTTATTCATTTGCTTCACCAGTATTTCCTTACATTTCATTAAGGATTTATTCATTTTCTGTTAAAAGGCCTTTATCATCTTTAAATGATTGTAATTAAGGTCATTTTCTTTGTGTCAGTTGTGTTAGGGTATCCACGACTCTCTGTTGTATGATAGCTGGGTTCTGGTGGTGTGAAATTTCCGTGGCACTTGCTGTTTGCTTTTATTATTATTTTTTTATTTTTATGTTTTTTACATTGGCCTTTCTCCATCTGGTTGTACTTAGTTCTGGCAGGTCTCTGGGAATGCAGGCAGAGTTGTGGGTGTAAATATGGAGTTCAGGGGACAGGATTTATTTTGCTGCTGTGAGGTGTGCCCAAGCTGACCTAGAGGACAAGAGATCCTGGGCGGGATCCTATCTGCTTTTCACTGGTACCTCAGGCCTTCAGGAATGGGCCAGAAATGGAGTGCAGGAAACAGAGTGTAACTTGCCCTGTTTAATTTTTTAATTGAATTTGTTATGGCAATTAATATTAAGAGTTCTAGACTGAGTTTTTCACATATTTCTCTATGTTATAACTGAGGGAATCTAAAATTTATTCTAACCATGGATATTCAAAGTATTTTTCAGTTGGGAGAAACCATCAATAATCACTTAGGAAATGGAATAGAATATGCAAGCTTATGTATTGATTTTGTCATTGATTTCACCAAAATAGGGCTGTGTCCAGATATGCACAATTAATAGGAAATTTTCAGGTACTTTCTAGATAACCTACAGAAGCCTATGTGTCCAAAAAATGATTAAAGGATGCTCTTCTTTCCATGCCCTTTAATATTCAAATCATGTATTTTATTTATTTTAAAAATGTTTAATGATTTATTTTTATTTTAAGTACATTCATATTCTGCCTGCTTATATGTTTGTGTGAGGGTGTCAGAGGTAAAGGTTATTTTTATTTTCTCAGATGAGGGGATAAGATGAGAGTTAGTACCCAAGCTTTACAAATATATGGCTTGGGCTGAGCCCAGAGTATTTCTGTCTAACACCCTAAGCCCACACCTGGAAGCTTCTACCTTCTGTACAATCTAACTTTCTGCAATCCTGGACCATTAAGGCTTCAGCTTCCCGCCCCTGTCTGCTAACCTAGGCTTAGAATGTTTTCAGCCTTGGAGACTCTCTGCTAAATAAATTAACCTCTCCAAGCTAACTGATTTAAACTGGATTCTCTCAGTTTATCACTAAATTGATCTGCTTGGGAAAACTGACTCTGAAATCTATGAACTGAGCTTCAACAAACTCAACTGTACTCAACTGAACTGAACTGAACTCTTATGTACTCCTTAACTCTACTGTACTGCCTCTATGAACTCCCATGACTTTTCTCTCTGCTCTTAAGTAGTGTCTCTTTCCCGTCTCTTGTTTTGAGAGTTGCGTGTATCCTATCTGTGACTCATTCTGTCGGATCTTTCTCTGATTCATCACTTTGTCTGCCCCTCAATTAGAGGTCATTGTTTGGGATTAAAGGTGTGTATTAAATCCAGCCAGAGGGATTAAAGGTGTGCCCTGTCTATATTCCAAACAGAGGGATAAAGGGTGTGTATTCCAGCAGGAGGGATTAAAGATGTATTCCAAGGATGTGTCTGTATTCCAGCCAGATCACACAGACCTAGGTGTTGGATGTGATCCCTTGCTAGAGTAGCCATGTTACTGGATTAAGTTCCTCTAAAGTCAGATCCCCTGGAACTGAAATTATAAACAGTTCTGAGCTGCCTTGTGGGTTCTGGAAATTGAAACCAGGTCATTTGGAAGACCAGCTACTGTTCTTAACTACCAAGCCATCTCTCCAGATCCTGTATTTTATTTTTAACTGAAAAATAATGATCATATATATTTAGGGAGTTAAGATGAAATTATGACATATATATTCTGTAATGAGTAAATCAACATAAGCAACATTTATCACTTTATATAGTGGTTTATAAAGACAAAACATTTAAAATCTATTCTTTTAGCAGATACACAGCAGAGTATTGATATTAATATTTTTTCGTAGTATAGTCACCAAGGCCATTCTTTCTGACTGACTGAAACTCATTCCGTTTGAATATTTTCCATACCTTGTCAGTTCCTCTCAGACTCTAATTACCACTTATTGTTTATTTTTTTACAAGTTAAAAATTTCTAGATTTCACATATAAACTGTCTTTTTGGTGATTATGCTATTTTTCAAATACCCCCCCAAAAAGAAATGCTGATATGCTATCCAGTCTTAAGCACAAGAAGGCTTTGATGTACTTTATAGAGAAAATGTGTGTTATATATTTCTTCAGCTATGAGAGAGAGTGCTGTTGGTTGTGAATTAACTGTTGATGAATCTATAATATATATTCAAATAAGATTTCTTTAAATAGAAACACATTTGACACGAAGTTATGTATTGACTGGTTGATGAAAATGTAACCCGAGGCACATGAGAATGTAACCTGAGCATCCTAACTCAGTGTTTCTCCTAGGAGGAATGGTTTCGTAGTTCTAATTCATGTTTCCAGGGATTTTACAGGGTCTCACTACATCTCTGAAGTCTATATATGTCTCATTAAGTCGACTCATGTAATCACTTTTGTATCAGTTTAAGTCAATTAACCTTCCCTGATACAGTCCAGTGGCTTAAAAATTCTCATCCCAAAGAAATAAAGGATTGAATGATAATTATACCGCAAGAAGCATTCAGTGACAAAGCTGATGAAAAGTCGACTCGCATATTCAATCTTGGTATGAACTTCTGGTTAACTTTTTATTAAGATGTGCATACGTTGTAATTTTATAAGAGTTGACTTATTTGCTCTTCTACCTCTGAATAAAATTGACAAGACATAGTATTTTTTATGTAAATGCCAAATCTCCAGGAGAACTGACTGCTGACTGGCAGCCCAAGTTGACATGCTATCTTTGGGTGTTAGCAAAGGATAGCTGTGTGTGTTCCTCCTTTAGAAATCTTGTAAACGCCGATACCAAAAGGCTTTCATTACTGGAAAGAGAGGACCTGAAGCAATAAAGCACTATATTTTAGGAGAAGACATAATAAGGTTTTTTAAATATAATTTTTTAAATTCTTTATTAATTACACTTTATTCACTTTATATCTCCCCTATGGTTCTCTCCCTCCTCCTGTCCCAATCCCTCCCTTCCTCCACCCTCTGCACGCATGCCCCTCCCCAAGTCCACTGATAGGGGAGGTCTTCTTTTCCTTCCTTCTGATCCGAGTCTATCAGGTCTCATCAAGAGTGGCTGCATTGTCTTCTTCTGTGGCCTGGTAATGCTGCTCCCCCCTCAGGGGGAGGTAATTAAAGAGCAGGTCAATCAGGTCATGTCAGAGACAGTCCCTGTTCCTATTATAATGGAACCCACTTGGATATTGAACTGCCATGGGCTACATCTGTGCAGGGGTCTTAGGTTATCTCCATGCATGGTCCTTGGTTGGAGTATCAGTCTCAGGAAAGACCCCTGTGCTCAGATTTTTTGGTTCTGTTGCTCTCCTTGTGGAGTTCCTGTCCTCTCCAGATCTTACTGTTTTCCACTTCTTTCCTAAGATTCCCTGCACTCTGCCCAAAGGTTGCCCATAAGTGTCAGCATCTGCATTGATAGTCTGTAGGGCAGAGCCTTTCAGAGGTCCTCTGTGTCAGGCTCCTGACTTGTTCCCTGTTTTCTCCTTCTGATGTCTATCCTCTTTGCCTTTCTGTATAGGGATTGAGCATTTTAGCAAGAGCCCTTCCTCTTGATTAGTTTCTTTAGGTGTACAGATTTTAGTTAGGATAAATAAGTTTTAATAATATATTCAGAGAACTCATGCTACCTTATATTTAGGTCTTTGGTATATTTTGGTAAATAAAACAATTAGTGCTATTAAGGTCACTGGACCTTGACCTTCTAGGGATGTTAGTCCTAGTGCTGATAGGAACTTGTGTGATTCTTCTTGTATTTTCTTCTGATTTGCAATTCATTACTTTGGTCCCATAAGCCAATTACAGTTAAACCGTGATGTCTCATCACTGAGTATATTTTTAATAGAAAAATAAAGAGAATAAAATAGTTTTTAAGTCTCTCTGATGGAACTTACACACTTTTCTGGTCACTGGTTGAAGCTAATTGATCAACTCAGAACACAAAGTGCTAGATTGATTCACACTCTGCAGGAAATTCTAATTGCCCAAGAGTAGCAGAAAGAGTAGCAGAACAAAACTCTTAGTGTAACTCATTTACATGGAGCACTGTGAAATGGATTTCCATTTTTTTAACAGCTTTGGGAAGCATGCAGAAGATGTGTCCTTTGCCATCAGTCCCATTGGCTTATTTCCTGTCCACTCACTCTACCTCATCTCATGTGGAACTGTACTTGTTTACCACTATGCAATCAGGACATTAGGTGTAGGGAAGTTTCATGTGTAGGAAGTTTTAACAAATTGAGAGGTAGTAATTTTCTTTGTCACTCCTGTAGAAAAAGTTCTCAAATGTTTAATTTTAGCTCAGTCTTTATCCTGCCACTATAAGTTGGTACACTTACTGCGACAAATGATCAGGTATTTCAGGGTTCCTGGAGTGCAACTCAGTTCGAGGAAATGTTGGGTTGTTCGGTTTGGGAGCCACACAGTCCCTTAAAGGAAAGACTGCTGTGTGCGGTCTGTGAAGGAGAAAGGCTTTGCATCCTGGGGGTAAAGTTCACGAGTCATATTAATTTCTCTGAGACTAAAGGGACAAGGTGATGGGATTTTAGTAACCAAGGCCTCTTGGCAGCTTCTGGACCTTAGGACGCCTGGAATGACAGCTGTGTTGACTTCTCTTTCTGCTGACATACTTTATACACATTTAACTCTTCCCAGACTCCATATGCAACTAGTGTCTTGTTCAGCTAATGGGAAACAGTTACAGATAGGAGGGCAATTACACAGGAGGACAGTGAAGAAAAATCTCCTGCACTTTCTTCCTTTTTGATATTATGCTTTTTGCTGTAATCACTCTGACTAGGAGCTCTTCTGTGGTTCAGCTCGCCTTGGACCCTGCAGAGATGCCCCTTCCTTTTGCCCCATGTAGACCTAGAATCATTGTCACTATGTCAGCTCTTTTCTCTGTGTACTCAGCTTGCTATTATCAGACAAATGGCATTTGGGTAGATTAAGAAACATTCCCTCCATGCTGTATAGCTTTATGCCTACTTGACACAAGCTGAGGTCATCTGAGAGAAGAAAACCTCAATTAAGAAAATACCTCCACGTTTGCACTCCCACCAAGCAATGGAGGAGAGTTCCCCTTTCTCCACATCCTCTCCAGCATGTGCTATCACCTGAGCTTTTGGTCTTAGCCATTCTGAAGGGTGTAAGATGGAATCTGAGAGCCGTTTTGATTTGCATTTCCCTGATGACTAAAGATGTTGAACATTTCTTTACATGTTTCTCTGCTATTGACCATTAGAGATTTCTTTGTTGAGAATTCTCTATTTAGCTCTGTTCCCCATATTTTTTAAGTGGGTTGTTTGGTTTGTTGGTTTTAATTTCTTAAGTTCTTTGTATATTGGGATATTAGCGTTCTTTCTGATGTAGGATGGGTGAAGATTTTTTTTCTCAGTCTGTAGGCTTTCGTATGTTTTATTGACAGTGTCCTTTGTCTTAGAGAAGCTTTTCAGTTTCATGAAATTCTATTTATTTTTTTTAAAGATTTATGTATTTATGTATTTATTAGTATGTTTACAATGTTCTGTTTGCATTTACACAGCATGCCAGAAGAGGGCACCATTTCTCATTATAGATGGTTGTGAGCCACCATGTGGTTGCCTGGCATTGAACTTAGGGCCTCTGGAAGAGCAGCCAGTGCTCTTAACCTCTGAGACATCTCTCCATCCTCTGAAATTCCATTTATTAATTGTTGATCTTAGATCCTGAGCTGTTGGTGTTCTGTTTAGGAAATTGTGTCCTGTGCCAATGAGTTCCGGGCTATTTCCCACTTTTCTTCTAATAGATTTAGTGTATCTTGTTTTATGTTGAGGTCTTTGATCCACTTGGACTTGAGTTTTGTGCAGGGTGACAAATATTAATCTACTTGCAAATTTTCTGTATGTAGACATCCAGTTAGATCAGTACCATTAGTTTAAGATGCTTTCTTTTTTTTCTAATTGTTCATAGGCAGTGAGTTTATTTCTGGGTCTTCAATTTAATCCCATTTATTATCCTGTCTGTTGCTATGCTAATCCCATACAGTTTTTATTACTGTTGGTCTATACTACAGCTTGAGATCAAGGATGGTGATTCTTCCTGAAGTTCTTTTATTGTACAGAAATGTTTTAGCTATCCTGGTTCTTTTATTTCTCCAAATGAAGTGGATGGTTGCCTTTTCAAGTACAAACTTGCACAAGTACTTTGGAAATAAATCTGGTGCTTTCTCAGAAAACTGGGAATAGTTCTATTTCAAGACCCAGCTATATCACTCCTGGGCATATACCCAAAAGATGCTCCACCATACCAAAAGGACATTTGCTCAGCTATGTTCATAGCAGCTTTATTTATAATAGCCAGAAACTAGAAATAACCTATATGTCCCTTAACCAAAAATGGATAAAGAAAATATTGTACATTTATACAATGGAATATTACCCAGGTATTAAAAAAAAACAAGGAAATCATAAAATTTGCTGGCAATGACTGGAACTAGGAAAGATCATCCTGATTAAGGTAACCCAGAATGAGACACTTGTTATGTATTCAAATTATAAGTGGATATTAGCCGTATAGCACAGAATAACTGTAATACAATTCACAGACCCAAAGAATCTAAGTAAAAGGAGGGTCCAAAGGAAGTTGCTTGAATCTCACTCTGAACGGGGAATAGAATAGACCGTGGAAGTGGATGAAGAAAGAGAACTAGGTAGAGGATAGTGTGGCAAGGGAAATGAGGGGCTCACCTCTGAGACAAGCTGGGCACCTGCCACAGGGTAGGCTCCTGGGAGGGTATGGAGGTGACTCTAGCTGAGACCCCTAGTATCAGGAGTCATGGAAACTGAAGAGGCCACCCTACAACCAGGCAAGACTCCTACTGGAGGAAGGAAAACACCAACCCACCCACAAAACCTTGAACCAAAATGAGGAAATGGCTAACCATTGACTGGCCCAACCTGAGACTCACCCCACAGTAGAAATCCAACCCTTGACACTAACAATACAGGCTAATGTTGCTCTCTGCTGACAGTGAGGTCCCATTGTTGAAGACATAATGTACAGAACTCATTGAACTTGGAAAGGTAGAGATGGTGCCAACATGGAACCTTTACCTCTATGTTCTAGTGTCTCTGGTGCAGGAAGGTATTCTGCAGGCTACCCAAGAAGAAATATGAACTCCAACCCCAAAACAAAATTTTTGATTTACAATCTGTCCTGCCTGCAAAATATGCTAGGACGATAGTGGTACAAAGATTGTGGGAGTGATCAACCAATGTCTCCATTACCTTAATGCCCACTTCAGTGGCAAACAGTATGAGTCTAATAAAAAAATGCAGGAAACAATAAAATGACTCCTGGTAATATTCTGCCATTCTCATAGAACAGTGCCTTTCTCAGCCATCATCAGAGAAGGTTCTTCGTGCAGTAGATGGGAACAAACACCCATGGCAAGACATTACATAGAGAGTGAGATCTTAAAACACACATCTCTAGATGAAATGTCTCCATCAAATGACATATATTATAGCTCTTAATTTAGTACTTTATGGACTCTTGAATGAGTAAAGGAGTGGGTCTTTGATTATTGTAGATTCACTCGGGGGTCCTTTTTTCTCTTGGTTTGATTTGCTCAATTTTCATGTGATGGTGTTTGTTTTATATTAATATATTTTATTTTGTTTTGTTTGTTTTCTTATCTTTTAGAAGCAGCATTTCCGACTGTCTGACAGTCAGAAAGGGAGTGAATCTCGATAGAAGGCAAGGTGGAAAGGAACTGGGAGAATTTGGAGGGAAGGAAAACGGTAATCGGTATACACTATATGAGCAAAAAATATCTATATTTAATAAAAAGGGAAAAACAATAAAAACTATTTTTGGTTCTCGTTTGCTGGGGAAAAGAATTGACCAAATATCAAGATACCAGAACCACCAAAGCGAAACCTTTGCTTTTCTGAGATAATGGGTGCTACACAACGGGGGCTGAAGAATCAGTTGTGAATTATTTTAGAAACAGGCTATGCTTTTCTTTGTGAAAGAGATTCAGCTGTACAGCCCACGATATGTAATTTCCTATATTGTAAACCCTGGACCCAAAATAACTTTTATTATTGTCACTGACTTAAAGCAAAACTAAAGAAACTTCCTTCCGTAGCTCTTTACAAATTTCTCATCCATAACTTTTGTTTTCTGACTAATTTGTATTTTTTTTCTTTTGTCTAGGGATTGGCAATTGTCATTCAATATACATAGCGATCATATCCCTTCCTGGGCTTGGTGGTACATGGCTTTAATCCTAGCACTTGGGAGGCAGAGTTAGGTGGATTTCTGAGTTCAAGGACAGCCTGGTCTACAGGGCAAGTTCCAAGACAAAGAGGGAGACATAGAGAAACCTGTTTGCAGACAAAGAGGAAAAAAAAAAGGAAGGAAGAAAGAAAGGAAGGAAAGAAGAAAGGAAGGATACAAAAGAAATATCATCTTATTAGAAAGGACCTGGTTTTGGCAATCTCAAGAGAGATATTTTAATGCTTGGCTTCCAGACAATGGAATACAAAGCACCCAGCAAAACCACTTGGAGATGATTGTATTGAAAGCTATTGATGTTGAATAGTTGCTGGAAGAGGAAGAGTTGGATTTCTTTAATGGTGTGACTCCTGAGTGGTTGAACACACAGTAGGAAGGCCCCACACCCAAGGACTATCATAACAGAAACTGGATTCAATAGGGAAAAGAAAAAAAGGAAGAAATCAATCTCAAAATTGGGTGGGAGGGGATGGAAGTGGGTAAGAGTTGGAGGAGGAATGCTGAATATGTTCAAAATGCATTCTATGAAGTTCTCCATTGCTGGTGCGAATGTAAACTTTTTTACAACCACGTAGGAAATCAATCTGGAGCTTTTCCAGAAAATTAGGAATAGAGCAACTTCAAGATACAGCTATACCACTCCTAGGATATATCCAAAATATGCTCAAATATACAACAAGGACATTTGCTCAACTATTTTCATAGCAGCTTTATTTGTAATAGCCAAAATCTGGAAACAACCTCAATGTCTCTCTATGGAGGAATGAATAGAGAAACTATGATACATTTACAGAATGGAATACTACTCAGCCACAGGAGCCTATCACAGAGGGACTGTTAAAGACTCTACCCAGAAGTATGTCAAAGCAGATGTTGAGACTCATAACCAAACTTCGGGCAGAGTGCAGGGAATCTTATGAAAGAAGGGGGAGATAGTAAGACCTGGAGAGGATAGGAGCTCCACAAGGAGAGCAACAGAACCAAAAAAATCTGGGCACAGGGGTCTTTTCTTAGACTGATATTCCAACTGAGGATCATTCAAGGATAGAACCCAGAACCCTTGCTCTGATGTAACCCATGGCAGCTCATTGTCCAAGTGGGTTCTCTAGTAAGGGGAACAGGGGCTGTCTCTGACATGAACTCAGTGTCAGGCTCTTTGATCATCTCCCCCTGAGGGGGGAGCAGCTGTACCAGGCCACAGAAGAAGACAATGCAGCCATGCCTGATGAGATCTGATAAGCTAGAATCAGATGGAAAGGGAGGAGGACCTCCTCTAGCAGTGAACTTGGAGAAGGGCAAGGGAGGAGAAGAGGGAGGGAGGGTGGGATTGGGAGGGAATGAGGGAAGGAGCTACAGCTGGAATACAAAGTGAATAAACTGTAATTAATATAAAAATAAAAATTTAATAATAAAACAAGGAAATCATGAAATTTGCAGGCAAATGGATATAGCTAGAAAAGATCATCCTGAGTGAGGTGTCCCAGAAGCAGAAAGACACACATGATATATATTTACTTATAAGTGGCTATTAGCCATATAATATGGAATAAACATACTAAAATCTATAGTCGTAAAGAAACTAAACAACAAAGAGGACTCTAGGGAAGATGCTTAATCCTCATTCAGGAGTGTAAATGATATAGACATCTGAAGTGGGAGAAGACAGGGAACAAGTCAAGAGCCTATTACAGAGGGCCTCTGAAAGATTCTATACAGCAGGGTATTGAAACAGATGCTGAGACTCAAAGACAAACTTTAAGCAGAGTATAGGGAATCTTAGGGAAGAAGAGGAGAAACAGACCTGGAGGGGACAAGAGCTCCAAGGAAGAGCAACAGAACCAAAAAATCTGGACACAGGGGTCTTTGCAAAGACCAGTACTCCAATCAAGGACCATGCAAGGAGATAACTTAGAACCCCTGCACAGATGTAGCCCATGGCAGCTCAGTGTCCAAGTGGGTTCTCTAGTAAGGGGAACAGCGGCTGTCTCTGACAGGAACTCAGTGACAGGCTCTTTGATCATTTCCCTCTGGGGGACGTGCAGCTCTACCAGGCCACAGAGGAAGACAATGCAGACAGTCCTGATAAGACCTGATAGGCTAGGGTCAGATGGAAGTGGAGGAGGACCTCCCCTATCAGTGGACTGAGGGAGGGTCAGGGAAGGAGAAGATGGAAGGAGGGTGGGGTTGGGAGGGAGCTACAGCTGGGATACAAAGTGAATAAATTGTAATAATTAAAAAATAAATTAAAAAAAGAAAAAAAATGAGAATGTGAAAAAAAGAAGTTCCTGCTTTATACAAATGAGGTATTTTTTTAGTCAACTAAATGACAGTAAAACTCAAAAAAGTCATATTTTTCTCAAAATAATAGTAATTAATTGGAATAATTAGTAGTAAAGATAATTATTAATTGAATTAGTTAAATCTGTTTCTTGAATAAATAAAATAAGCACATGTAAAAAAAAAAAGACTTTCAAATACCTCCATAATCTTAGTGGGCATTGGGCATTGGTAAAAACCTAGAACCTCTGCACAGACATAGCCCATGACAGTTCAGGGTCCAAGTGGGTTCCATAGTAATGGGAAGAGGGACTGCCTCTGACATGAACTAATTGGCCTGCTCTTTGATCATCTCCCCCTGAAGGGGGAGCAGCCTTACCAGGCCACAGAAGAAGACAATGCAGCCACTCCTGATGAGACCTGATAGACTAGGATCAGAAGGAAGGAGAGGAAGACCTCCTCTATCAGTGGACTTGGGGAGGGGCATTCGTGGAGAAGGGGGAGGGAGGGTGGGACTTTGAGAGGAGTAGGGAGAGCTTATGGGGGGATACAAAGTGAATAAAGTGTAATTAAGAAAAATTTTAAAAAGAATTAATAATACACACACAAAAAAAAAATCAAGAAAAAATACCACAATTTCTGTACCCATTCCTCCGTTGATGGACATCTGGGTTATTTCCAGGTTTTTATACAATGGAATACTACTCAGCAATCAAAAAGGAGGAAATCATGAAATTTGCAGGCAAATGGTGGGATCTAGAAAAGATCATTCTGAGGGAAATATCCCAGAAGGAGAAAGACAAACATGGGATATACTCACTTATATAGACCTATAAGATATGATAAACATAATGAAATCTATACTGATGGGGAAAGGATAGGACCTCCACAAGGACCAAATATATCTGGGCACAGGGTCTTTTCTGAGACTGACATTCAACTAAGGACCATGTATGGATATAACCTAGAACCTCCGCTTAGATGTAGCCTGTGGTAGCTCAGTAACCAATTGGTTTCCCAAAGTGAGGGGAACAAGGACTATTTCTAACAGGAACTCAATGACTGGCTCTTTGGTCTCCCCACCCCCGAAGGGAGGAGCAGTCCTGTTAGGCCACAGAGAAGGGCTTTGCAGCCAGTCCTGAAGATACCTGATAAAACAGGATCAGATGAATGGGGAGGAGGTCCCCCCTATCAGTGGACTTGGAAAGGGGCACGGTGGAGATGAGGGAGGGAGGGAGGGACTGGGAGGGAATGAGGGATCGGGACACGGCTGGGATACAGAGTTAATAAAATGTAACTGATAAAAAAAATAATAATAAAATAAAAAAAAAAAAAAGAAAGGAACAATTGGGGAAATTTTTTTGGTTAGCATCCTTTCTTTTAAGTTTCCATGGCAGAAGGGCTTGCAAAAAAAAAAAAAAAAAAAATCATGAGAGTGAATATAGCTTAGATTCCTTAAAAAGAATTGCTCAGATTAAAACATTATGGGAAAAAAAAAAACTGAACCAGACAGCTTATCTCTGATTTGGGTTAATATATGAAACATCTGTGTAGATCAAATCAGTCAGATAATCTCTAATTCCTGATCTCTTCCTCTCTTTGCTGTGTATTTTAGCCAGGGATATTTTGTTGGCTGATCAGAGACATTTATTATAGGTTTGTACAGAGAAGCTTGTGCTGCGTTGCACATCAAAGCTGGGTCAGAGTGTTCAATAAATTGATTTTTCTGTCCCTTCCCTTTCTCCTTCTCTAACTTTGCTATAACATAATACATGCAGGTTACATTTTCAGGTGGAAAAGCTGCATCTTGAGTGAAAGGAGCAGACTTTTGAAGTTTCATGAAATAGTGTGTTGATTTCTTCTTTGTGCAGAGCAGAGGGTAGGATGCATCTGGTTCATCTAATTTAGACACTTAAAAGTCAAATCCCAGCTCTACTTTTCAAAACCATCTGGGCTGCTTTTCATTCTCTAAGCCCAGGGGCCTTGAGTGAAATCAATGGTGTTGGCAGAAAATATCCAAGGAAGTGAGGTTAGCTGCTTGTTTGCAAGACATTTTTTTTTTATTTTTATTTTATTTTTTTTTTTTTTAGACCTAGGCATAAGAGAAACAGATTTTCCAGTGATAGTCTTATATGTACAAAGAAAGGCATGCTGACGGGCATCTATGGAATGCTTAGAATTTATTCAAAAGTTCAATAATATGTCAAGTGTGCTTTTAAAATTGCATAAAGGCCAGTACATATGTAAGTTTCTTTTCTATAGGTTGACTCCTAGAATTAAGAGTTCATTGATGGGTAAAATATTGATGTAGAACTTTTCTTCATCATTCAGTGTAAGAAAATAGGGACTTCTAGAAGCTCACACTAGTACATTGAAAACTCAAAAGTGGTTCGATTAATGATGCTATTCCCAAATAGGATTTGATGATGAATATAGTGACAAGAAAGATAGCTTCATAAGGTTGAATGTAGAGGGTAATAAAATCCTACAACATGATGCTGACCTTATTTGAGCCACTGATTGCTGATTTTTCTTTCATTTAAATATAACAATTTTCCTGTCAGTGCTAATGAAATATTTTTTTAGATATTGCACCATCAGCTAAATTTCAATGATCAAAGATAAAAATCTGTTGTTGCTTATTAAAAAGCAGAATAAATCTCATTTAATAATTACAAAAAAATACACTTCAAGTAAACAAATGGCTATTTTATGTGTGTTACTGTTTCCTAGATATGATGTCCAAATGAACCTCAGTTTCATAGTGCGTGTAAATTAGAGAACTACTAATTTCCTCTTAGACTCAGAGCTTTGTGAAACCTTAATTTGCAAAGGTCTATTTCAGTTTACACGTCTAATGTTGTATTTGTAATAAGCAATCTTAGGTTTTTATAAAGTGGAGGCTTCGTAAAATCTCAGTCTACCTGTAGGCAAGGCAAATCTTGTTTTCTTTTTTTTTTTTTCTTTTTCTTTTTAAAAAATTTTTTAATTAAATATGATTTATTCACTTTGTATCCCAGCTGTAGCCCCCTACCTCATCCCCTCCCAATCTCACCTTCCCTCCCTCTTATCCTCCCATGCACCTCCCCAAGTCCATTGATAGGGGAGGCCCTCCTTCACTTCCATCTGACCTGAGTCTATCAGGTCTCATTAGAACTGGCTGCATTGTCTTCCTCTGAGGAATGACATGGTTGCTCCTCCCTCAGGGGGGCAGGTAAAAGAGCCAGCCAGTGAGATCATGTCGGAAACAGTTCTCCTTACTTGGGAACCCACTTGGACACTGAGGTGCCATGGGCTACATCTGTGCAGGGGTTCTAGATTATCTCCATTTATGGTCCTTGGTTGGGGTATCAGTCTCAGAAAAGACCCCTGTGCTCAGAGTTTTTGGTTCTGTTGCTCTTCTGTCATACTTATGCTCTATAAGAGCAAATCTTGTTTTCAAAGATTGGTTCCTTCACAGCCACATAGGCATGACAGCACTCTTAGAAATGCAAATCCCATCAAAATACCAACACAATTCCTTACAGACCTTGAAAGAAAAATTCTCAACTTCATATGAAAAAAAAAAAAAAAAGAAAAAAAGAAATCCAGAATTTCCAAAACAATCCTGTACAACAACAGATTGTCTGGAGATATCTCCATCCCTGATCTCAAGCTGTACTTCAGAGCAATTGTAATAAAAACTGCACGGTATTGGCATAGAAACAGAATAGTGGATCAAGGGAACCGAATAGAAGACCCAGAAATAAATTCACACACCTATGGATACTTGATTTTTGACAAAGTAGCCAAAACCATTCAATGGGAAAAAGACAGCATCTTCAACAAATGGTGCTGGTCCAAAGGGATGCCTACATGCAGAAAAATGGAAATCTATCCATATTTATCACCCTGCACAAAATTAAAGTCCAAGTGGATCAAAGACCTCAACATAAAACCAGACACATTAAATCAGTTAGAAGAAAAAGTGGGGAAGAGCCTATAAATCATTGGCACAGGAGACAACTTCCTGAACAGAACACCAACATCACAGGCTCTAAGAGCAATAATTAATAAATGGGACCTCATGAAACTGAAAAGCTTCTGTAAAGCAAAAGACCCTGTAGTCAAAACAAAATAACTGCCTACAGACTGGGAAAGGATCTTCACCAGCCCTATATCTGACAGAGGGCTGATATCCAGTATATATAAAGAACTCAAGAAGTTAAAAAGCAACAAATCAAGTAATCCAATTAAAAATGGGGTATGGAGCTAAACAGAGAATTCTCTGTAGAGGAATACAGAATGTCAGAAAAACACTTAAAGAAAAGCTCAACGTCCTTAGCCATCAGGGAGATGCAAATCAAAATGACCCTGAGATTTCACCTTACACCAATCAGAAAGGCTAAGATTTAAAATTCAAGTGACACCACATACTGGAGAGGTTGTAGTGAGAGTGGAACTGTCCTCCATTCCTGGTGGGAATGTAAACTTGCACAACCACTTTGGAAATCAATCTGACACTTTCTCAGACAATTAGGAATAGTGCTTCCTCAAGATCCAGCTATACCACTCCTAGGCATATAGCCAAAAGATGCTCAAGTATACAACAAGGACATTTGTTCAACCATGTTAGTAGTAGCTTTATTCATAATAGCCAAACCTGGAAACAACCCAGATGTCCCTTAGTTGAGGAATGGATACAGAAATCGTGGTACATTTACAAAATGGAATACTACACAGCAATTAAAAACAAGGAAATCATGAAATTTTCAGGCAAATGGTGGGACCTAGAAAAGGTCATCCTGAGTGAGGTATACCAGAAGCAGAAAGACACACATCGTATATACTCACTTATAAGTGAATACTAGACCTATAAGGCAGGATAAACATACTAAAATCTATATACCCAAAGAAGCTAAACAATAAAGAGGACTGGGGATAAGATGATCAATCCTCACTTAAAAAGACAAATGGGATGGACATTGGAAGTAGGAGAAAACGAGAAGCAGGATAGAAGCCTACCACAGAGGGCCTCTGAAAGATTCTACCTAATAGCGTATCAAAGCAGATGCTGAGACACATGGCCAAACTTTGGGCAGAGTGCAGGGAATCATATGAAAGAAGAGAGAGCTAGTAAGACCTGGAGAGAACAGGAGCTCCACAGGGACTAAATATATCTGGGCACAGGGGTCTTTTCTGAGACTGATTCTCCAACCAAGGACCATGCATGGATATAACCTAGAACTCCTGCTCAGACGTAGCCCATGGCAGCTCAGTGTCCAAGTGGGTTCTCTAGTAAGGGGAACAGGGACTGTCTGTGGCATGAACTCTGTGGCTAGCTCTTTGACCTCCCCACCCTATGTGGGAGGAGCAGCCTAGGTAGGCCACAGAGGAAGACATTGCAGCTAGTTCTGATAAGAGACCTGATAAGCTAGGGTCAGACGGAAGGGGAGGAGGACCTCCCCTATCAGTGGACTTAGACAGGGACAGGGAGGAGATGAGGGAGAGAGCATGGGATTGGGAGGGAATGAGAGAGTAGGCTACAGCTGGGATACAAAGTAAATAAACTGTAATTAATATAAAAAATAAAAATTTAATAAAAAAAGAAATGGCATTTTTTATGCTCTTTCTCTGAATTAGTAAAACACACACTCATGTGTGGGTAGGCAGGGAAGAGACAGAGATGGCTAGCAATTAGAATTCTAACAAACTCTCTAGAAAATTTGTACTCAGGCTATGAGTAGTAAAAGTTGGGGTATAACTTTGCATGAATTTCTCAATGTCCCTGAACTAACATACAATAAACTACTGGCTTTAGGAGACAAATAAATGACATCTACCCAGAGACTTTTATTAGACTACATAAAAACTTAAATAAGTTCTCAGGCCAATTATGTTTCTGAGGACAAACTTCCCTTTTTATCATTTATGTGAAAAAAAAGTCTCACTATTCATTTTTGAAATATCTAATGATTTGCTACAGACAATTGACCAGGCTCTTTCCCAAGGTGCCCCTTTCATCTCCCAATGGGCTTGTGGTCAAAGTAGGACTTTGACAGGAATAGAGTATGAATGTGCTTAGCATCATGGTGCGCCTGGCTAAAGTCATTGCTCTCTTCTGAACTGGCCAGCAGTGTAGAGGTACTATGAATCCCTGTGTTCCTAAGGATGATCAAACAGGTGCACCTGAGGATTATTTGTTCCAAATTCTCTCCCTCTTGAAACAGGTAACATTTTGGTTATGAGTTCAATGAGTTTTCCCTGGTGGGTTTGCATGCTTCTGTTAGAATTATTACCTCTTCATTCTCTGCATGCTACATCCAGCACCACAGTATTTCATGCCGTAGCATGGCTTCTAACGAAGGCATTCACTGGACAGCCATAGAATACATGGACTTCACTCATCTTGCTCATTCATGTGCATCATACCGATACAGCTGGTTTGACATGCAAGTAAAATTGCCTTTTGAGAACTCAGTTACAGGTGAAATGACAGAAGTTTTATGCAAAACTTCTGGAAGGCTGTGCATGTTCTCAAACTATCATCTAAAATATGGTCTCAGTTTTTCCCTGGGTTGAAGACTAGACCAGGAATAAAAGAGAAGTGACAGCACGCATTATTGTCACAGTGACCTACTAAGGATTTTCTTTTTGTTCTTATGACCTTATTATGCTCTGGTGGGCTAGAGTCTTACTTTAAAGGAAGAAGTACTTCCACCAGGATATGATCATAATTCCATAGAATGCTCTTCTAATGTGAGTGGGCATCTTCCACACTAGTAAGGATAGGAGAATCTGTCTTCTTTGGCATGTTTGAGCTGGGATATTTGTTATTTTCTAACAAATATTAGAAATTTTTGTTTGTGGACTCACAATTGTGCCATGATCTCCCTCTGTTCTCAGATGTTTGGGCTTAGAATGATCTATACCACCAACTCTGCAGGCTTGCCAGATTTATAATCAACTATGTGGGTTATAGAATACATTACCTGTAATTGTGTGAGTCAGTTTTTCATCATAAATAATTACAGTCCATCTATCTATCTATCTATCTATCTATCTATCTATCTATCTATCTATCTATCTATCTGTCATTTATTTATGTATTTATCTATCACCTATCATCTTTCGCTCTGTTTCTGCCTCTGTCTATCTCTCTTTTAGTTTTTGAGAGACAGGGTTTTTCTGTGTAACCTTGGCTGTCTCAGACTCTCTTTTGTAGACCAGGATGGCCTCAAACTTACAAACCACCTGCCTCTGCCTTCCTGAGTGCCGGGATTACAGGTGTGTGATACCACCCCTGGCTCCATCATCATCATTATTCATTAAGCCTACCACCTATCTGTTTCTGGCTCTGTTTCTCTGGAGAACTCTCACCGAAATATTCTGCAAATTATTTATGAAAATATTTGCTTCTTCACTTTTTCTTTATGTTTGGAAAAGCTTATGATTATTTAAGGGGCTGAAAAGTAAAGAGTAGCTTAGCCTCTCATCTGGTGCCATGTTGTGAGGATATCGCCATAATTCTGTTTCTGGTGCCCTTAATTCTGAAGATTGTTTACTTTAGTGATTAATTCTGCTAACTCTGCTCTCTGGTAACATTCCCATCTTAATATTATTAGTTTAATTTTACTTGCAAAGTCTTTTGCCATGTAACGTATTTATATAATTTTTAAAAATTAAGAAGTAGACTCTTCAGTGGGATTTCTTTTTTCTGCCTACTGCAGGAGTATTTAGATATTGCACTCTGCCCTCCAAAAAACAAAAAAAACTGGAATTTTCAAAAGGTCTCATTCTTCACCCCAAATCCATAAAGTGCAGTACCTTCACTTGATTTTTTTTAAGTTTCTTTTGTTGTGGAGGGAAGATAAAAAGATTCCTTGAAGTCCCTCTGCTTCTGTTTTCACAAGTGTTCTCAAGCCAACATGTTCACAAAAGCCTTGTTTTGTCCCCAAAAACAAACATTTTTTTTTCTGGGGTATTCCATGAGAAGCATAATACCTCCATATACACCGTTTGCATTATTTGGCAGAACATAGCTTATTTCTTAGTTTGGAGCATCTATAGTTGTCTTCTTCATTGCTCTAATCTCCCTAAACTAATTAATAAGGACTTTCTTTTTTTTTAATTTTTCATCAATTACACTTTATTCATTCTGCATCCCCCCATAAGCCCCTCCCTCCTCCCCTCCCAATCTCACCATCCCTCCTCCCTCTGCTTGCATGCCACTCCCCAAGTCCACTGATAGGGGAGGTTCTCCTCTCCTTTCTGATCTTAGTCTATCAGTTCACATCAAAAGTGGCTGCATTGTCCTCTACTATGGCCTGGTAAGGCTGCTCCCCCACAGAGGGAGGTGATCAAAGAGCAGGCCAGTCAGTTCATGTCAGAGGCAGTCCCTCTTCACATTACTATGTAACCCAATTGGACTCTGAACTGCCCTGGGCTACATCTGTGCAGGGGTTCTGGGTTATCTCCATGAATAGTACTTGGTTGGAGTATGAGTCTCTGGGAAGTTCCCTGTGTTCAAATTTTCTTGTTCTGTTGCTCTCCTTGTGGAGACCCTGTCCTCTCCAGCTCTTACTATTTCCCAGTTCTTACCTAAAATTCCATTCACTCTGCCCAACAGTTGCCCATCAGGCTCAGCATCTGCTTTGATAGTCTGAAGGGCAGAGGCTTTCAAAGGCCCTCTGTGGTAGCTTCCTAGGTTGTTTCCTGTTTTCTTCTTCTTCTGATGTCCATCCTCTTTGCCTTTCCGGATGGGGATTGGACATTTTAGTTAGGGTCCTCTCTCTTGCTTAGTTTCTTTAGATGCACAGGTTTTAGTGGGTTTGTCCTATGTTGTATGTCTATATGAGTGAGTATATACCATGTGTGTCTTTTTGCTTCTGGGACAACTCACTCAGGATGATCCTTTCCAGATCCCACCATTTACCTGCAAATTTCATGATTTCCTTATTTTTCATTGCTGAGTAATATTCCATTGTGTAGATGTACCACAATTTCTGCATCCATTCTTCAGTTGAGGGGCATCTGGGTTGTTTCCAGCTTCTGGCTATTACAAATAAAGCTGCTACAAACATGGTTGAGCAAATGTCCTTTTTGTGTACTTGAGCCTCTCTTGGATATATGTCCAGTAGTGGTATGGCTGGATCTTGAGGAAGCGCTATTCCTAGTTGTCTGAGAAAGCGCCAGATTGATTTCCAGAGTGGTTGTACAAGTTTACATTCCCACCAGCAGTGGAGAAGGGTTCCCCTTTCTCCACAACCTCTCCAGCATGTGTTGTCACTTGAGTTTTTGATCTTGGCCATTCTCATGGGTGTAAGGTGAAATCTCAGGGTTGTTTTGATTTGCATTTCCCTAATGGCTAGTGAGGTTGAGCATTTCTTTAAGTGCTTCTCTGCCATTCGGTATTCCTCTACAGAGAATTCTCTGTTTAGCTCTGTTCCCCATTTTTTAAGTGGATTACTTGGTTTGCTGCTTTTCAGCTTCTTTAGTTCTTTATATATACTGGATATGAGTCCTCTGTCAGATAAAGGGTTGGTGAAGATTCTTTCCCAATCTGTAGGCGGTCGCTTTTTTTTGATGACGGTGTCCTTTGCTTTACAGAAGCTTTTCAGTTTCTTCTGGAGGTATCTCCATCCCTGATCTTGAGTTGTACTATAGAGCAACAGTTTTAAAAACTGCATGGCTATTACAAACAAAGCTGCTACAAACATGGTTGAGCAAATGTCCTTTTTGTGTACTTGAGCCTCTTTTGGATATATGCCTAGGAGTGGTATGGCTGGATCTTGAGGAAGCGCTATTCCTAGTTGTCTGAGAAAGCGCCAGATTGATTTCCAGAGTGGTTGTACAAGTTTACATTCCCACCAGCAGTGGAGAAGGGTTCCCCTTTCTCCACAACCTCTCCAGCATGTGTTGTCACTTGAGTTTTTGATCTTGGCCATTCTCATGGGTGTAAGGTGAAATCTCAGGGTTGTTTTGATTTGCATTTCCCTAATGGCTAGTGAGGTTGAGCATTTCTTTAAGTGCTTCTCTGCTATTCGGTATTCCTCTACAGAGAATTCTCTGTTTAGCTCTGTTCCCCATTTTTTAAGTGGATTACTTGGTTTGCTGCTTTTCAGCTTCTTTAGTTCTTTATATATACTGGATATGAGTCCTCTGTCAGATAAAGGGTTGGTGAAGATTCTTTCCCAATCTGTAGGTGGTCGCTTTGTTTTGATGACGGTGTCCTTTGCTTTGCAGAAGCTTTTCAGTTTCATGAGGTCCCATTTATTGAGTGTTGCTCTTAGAGCCTGTGCTGTTGGTGTTCTGTTCAGGAAGTTTTCCCCTGTACCAATGAGTTCTAGGGTATTTCCCACTTTTTTTTCAAGCCGATTTAATGTGTCTGGTTTTATGTTGAGGTCTTTGATCCACTTGGACTTCAGTTTTGTGCAGGGTGACAAGTATGGATCTATTTTCATTTTTCTACATGTAGACATCCAGTTAGACCAGCACCATTTGTTGAAGATGCTATCTTTTTTCCATTGTATGGTTTTGGCGTCTTTGTCAAAGATCAGGTGTCCATAAATGTGTGGGTTTATTTCTGGGTCCTCTGTTCGGGTCCATTGATCCACCATTCTGTTTCTATGCCAGTACCATGCAGTTTTTAAAACTAAGAGCTGGAGAGGACAGGGTCTCCACAAGGAGAGCAACAGAACAAGAAAATTTGAACACAGGGAACTTCCCAGAGACTCATACTCCAACCAAGGACTATTCATGGAGATAACCCAGAACCCCTGCACAAATGTAGCCCAGGGCAGTTCAGAGTCCAATTGGGTTACATAGTAATGTGAAGAGGGACTGCCTCTGACATAATCTGATTGGCCTGCTTTTTGATCACCTCCCTCTGCGGGGGAGCAGCCTTACCAGGCCATAGTAGAGGACAATGCAGCCACTTTTGATGTGAACTGACAGACTAAGATCAGAAAGGAGAGGAGAACCTTCCCTATTAGTGGACTTGGGGAGTGACATGCAAGCAGAGGGAGGAGGGATGGTGGGATTGGGAGGGGAGGAGGGAGGGGCTTATGGGGGGATGCAGAATGAATAAAGTGTAATTGATGAAAAATTAAAAAAAAACCTGCATGGTACTGGCACAGAAACAGAATGGCGGATCAATGGAACCGAATAGAGGACCCAGAAATAAACCCATACACTTATGGACACCTGATCTTTGACAAAGACACCAAAACCATACAATGGAAAAAAGATAGCATCTTCAACAACTGTTGTTGGTCTAACTGGATGTCTACATGTAGGAAAATGAAAATAGATCCATACTTGTCACCCTGCACAAAACTGAAGTCCAAGTGGATCAAAGACCTCAACATAGAACCAGACACATTAAATCGGCTTGAAAAAAAAAGTGGGAAATACCCTAGAACTCACTGGTACAGGGGAAAACTTCCTGAACAGAACACCAACAGCACAGGCTCTAAGAGCAACAATCAATAAATGGGACCTCATGAAACTGAAAAGCTTCTGTAATAAGGACTTTCTTAAACAGGTATGATCACAAGTGCCCACACAATTGATTTTGCCTCAGACCAAGGCAGGAAATTTCTGGCAAATGGGTTACTGTACCCCTAGAAGTGGGGGTGGTATGGGGACACTCTCATATCTCATGTAAGTTTTCCTAGCATTAACTTTACTGGTCTTTACTTTTTGTATTGGGAAAACTCTGTTGGCAGAAATTTATTATAGGAATGGCTCACTATCACAAATGCCTTTTCTAGATTTTACCCATTTCTGTGAAGTCTACTCCAGGAATTCATTACTAGAAGACATTCTAGAAACCAAAAGAATTTATAAAATGTGCTGCTCAACTGAATCAGATGAAAAACCTGAAGCACGAGGAAGAAACTTTTAAGGATCCTGTGAGCATCACCTGCATGGGGGCTCAAGTCCTAGAATTTTATCTTTAAAAGAATTTTCCCAAATTATTAAAGTAACAATGAAAAACAAAATTGTGATATTTAAGGTAAGTCTAACACAAAATTTGACTATATATATGTGTGTGTTTATATATATGTAATATATATACATATATATTAAATATATATATATATAGAGAGAGTCAATTTACTTTGTATTTGCTGGAGGGAACATCAAGTTACAGTCATCAAATAGGCAATGAAGTATTAATTTTATTCAAGATTATTACAAAATGGTCTATAATCTTCTCATCCCCTAATTGAGTTAAAATTCATGGAATGTCTATTTTTATGCCAACTAAATTCTGCTTTTATTAGTATAGCTCTGTAGTATAATTTGAGATGAGGCACTCACAGAAGAAATTCTCCAACAGAGTTTCACTGGGTATACAAAGCCCTCTTAAAAGCAGGCTCCATGCACAGCATTATATGCACTACACAAACAAGTTAATGACATTTTTGGAGGTTCTTCATCTCATAATACTTTGTCAGTATATATGTGTGTGTGTGTGTCTCAATTACTTAATTATATATATATATATATATACACATATATGCACGCACACACTTAAACTTTATAGTCTTTTACAGATATATTCTGGTTTCTGGTTTTGTGTTTACATGGGATTTCTTGTGGGTGAATGTGTGTGTCTGTGTGTCTCTATGTATTTCCAATGACTTTTCCTCTTTTGATTTTTTTTATTATGATTGCTTGTTTTTTTTTCCTCTTTCTATTATATTATTTTTTAGATGCCTGTTTGTTTTCCAATGAAAATGAGTAAAAGGGAGTGTAGATTTGGGTAGGAGGGGAGTTAGGGAGGATTTGGGAGGAGTTGGTGGATGGGAATCTTTGATCAAAATATATTGTATGAAAAAACTATTTTGAATAAAAAATAGAATACAAAACAAATAATCGAAATCAAACCAACTAAACCTGCAAAAACCTCTCTGACTCACACCCACTTACTTCCCCTGCTTCCAACTCCAGTAACTGACATTCGACTCTTTTTCTTAGTCAACATTTCAAGGTTCACCTGCGACATCATACTTTTTATCTCTATGGTGTTTTCCAGTGTAGCATACTACCTGTGTAGCTAAACAATCTCTTGTAAATTCTGTTATTTAAATTTATTCTTATTTTTCTCAGGATGGGGCTGTTTTATATCACATTTTTTTTTTTTTTCTGTCACGTGTTTTAGCATTCTTCTGGAGCTCTAGCTGTGGTCTAATTTTGCTTACTCTTTCTAACACACTAATTATTTTTATTCTAGAAAGAGATCTTCCAGAATTTTCAAAGGTTCATGGAAGAGTACATAAAAGTTGTGGCAACAGCTCAATAAACAGGATTTTCCCAAGTTATCTGAGAAGGTGCTGTAATACCTCAAACACCAAAGCAAATACTCATGCCATAATTGTCTTGACTCTTACATAACATATCGAATCTCTCCTAATGCATGGAGGACAACTGTTCTGTATAAGGCAGGTTTATGATTTAGTATAAGTGAGAAAAATAATTGAATGAAAAAAAAAAAATCTACGTAGGAGTCCTTTGTCCTTTCATGGACCGTAAACCATTTACACAGTACTGCATGTTTTTAGACACGTTAGTTTTCATTGTATCTAATGCAAACTAGCAAGGTAAGTAAAACAATAAGGACCACAAATTCTCACATAGTGAAAATATAAATGTAAGATATAAAATGAAAAATATGAAGGTTGCATGTAACCAAAGTCTCAACTATGCTTCAGTAGGAAACATTATTCCCTAAGTGGTAGTTCAGGAAGTAAACAACAGCAGGGTTTTAAAGCAAATGGTATAAATTTAATATGATCCAAGAACTATACTGTACATGAAATCAAGATAAAGGCCTGGGGAGAAGGCCTCATTTTTTTTTCTATTCTAATTATCTTCGTTTCAGTGGATTAGAAAATGGTAAATGTAGGAGTCAAGCTGGAGATAGTTCTCAGCTCAATCGCCTGCCAAGTTAAGTCTGATAAATGGCAAAGTGTGTATAATTAATACTGTCATTTTTCCCTAGACCAAAGGGCGACTGCAGTAACTATAGATTGTAATTGTCATCGTTGTCACATAAAATGTGCTATTATTAAGTTCAGGCTGAATTTTATCGCTGGGAATGCTCATAAATTGAGCGGTCAGTCATTTAAATTACCAAGCAGAGAGCCGTATGGCTTGCTTTAAAACTACTTCCTAAGACAATGTGTTTGACTTTGGACCTCCAAAAACTAATTGCATTTTCTGAACAGACGTTAGACAGGCTGTAACCTATAAGTGAAGATATTCTGACAGACATGCCGTAAATGTCCATAGCAGCCTTACATTTTTATTTTCAAATTTTTTGGTGTACAGGCAAGAAAGGAAATAGGGATTAGATAGAAAATGACATGTGAGTGGGAGAAATCATTCGGAAAACAGGCTATTGTTTCCTTAAAGATGCCTGCCTACTTTCCAGAAGGTATTCTTGATGAAAAATTAAAGACTGAAGGAGGAGAAGTGTGATGGATTTCTTGTTAGTGGCCTAGAGAATTTCAGAGGACATGGGAAGAAATGGGGAATCAGCTAACAATTAAAGGATTTAAGTATGAACATTTGGGTAGCTATGGATACTATATATTAGTTTCTTCCTATGTTTGAAATAAGAGTAATTAAAAATAATACATAGCAAGCATGTTATTTTCATATAACTCTAGTATGAACAATATTGATGAGATATATGAACTCCATTTTGTATTCTTCATGGTGTTTATATTTTTCTCCCTTGTGGGCATAAAATAGTGTAATTTCTTATTAAGACAGAATAAAAGAAAACATACACACACACACATATAAACATGCAACCCCATATACCAGCACAGGTATCCTTTCCAGGTTAATGCACTTTTTATGTGTATAAGGAATTCTATAATTGTGTTAAGTGCTTGTGAAATTTTATATTCATTTAAAATTTATTATTGCATCTTTTCCATGAATTTTCCAAGTATGTGGTATTATACAGATCATCACAGAAATATAGTCTGATTATATTATTCAAGTCTTAAATATCATCTACTGAGATCATTTTAAGCTAAATTAATTTTCTTTACCCCAAGATTCTCTCATACTATTCTTTATACAATTATATTTGTAGCAATTAGTATGATAGGATGTAATTCAGCTTATTCATTAACCGTCTTTACCCTTTAAAAATATAAGTTTTCTGCCATCGTGGATTTCTATACATTGCAATCATCACTTAAAAAAAAATAATTGCTCTTTGGGTGGATGACACCTAAATGAACATCAGTACAAAGTCCCAATTTCTTTCTTTCTTTTTTTTATTTTTTATTTTTTTTTATCAGTTACATTTTATTAACTCTGTATCCCAGCCGTGTCCCGATCCCTCATTCCCTCCCAGTCCCTCCCTCCCTCCCTCATCTCCACCGTGCCCCTTTCCAAGTCCACTGATAGGGGGGACCTCCTCCCAATTTATTTCTAATATCAGAGATCAGACCTCTATTCTTGCCTGATGCGTCTAAAACAAAAAGGGGGAACTGTAGAGAGCTGCGGAATTCCGCGCCTTAAAGATGGAGCTGGTTTCCGCCTTCCACCTTCCCGATGGTGAGTGCTTTCTGTCACGAACAACTCCACATTTGGCTAAGGCTGAGGATCTGGCTTGCTTCCATGTATGTGGACCTATCTGCATTGCCCACGTGGCATGCTGGGGTTGGCTACCCAGAGGCTATTTAAGCTGTGGGCTGGCTTTCCCCAGGGTCAGATGATTGTTCAAGGTTCCTGAATAAACTGCATTGAAAAAAAAAAATCCTCCCAACAGGAGAGTTTGAGTGATTAAAATAAATTGTGTAAAATTCTGAAAGAAAAAATAAATAAATAAACTAGGTCTGGGGCATAGCTCAGTGGTAGAGTTCATTTCTAGCGTTTCGAGGTGTTCTCGCAGACTGTATTTGATCTCGCAACCAAATATGGAGAGACAGAGACAGAGCAGTCCTTTGGATGAGAATGTCCCCCACAGGCTCAGGTATTTGAATACACTGTGCCAGTTGGTATAGCTGTGTGGAAAGGCTTAGGTTGTGTGGCCTTACTAGAGGAAGCACGCTGCTGGGGGAGGGCTCTGAGGTTTCAAAACCATGGTGTCATTCCCGGTGTTCTCTCTGCTTGGTGCTTGCATTTCTAGATGCGATCCCTCACCTTCTGTGTTCAGAATCTGTCCCTGCCACCTGCTACTTCCAATACATCTTCAGGGACTAAAACCCTCTTCGTCCCTAAATGAAGCCCAAATAAACTCTCTTCTGTAAATTTCCTTGGTCTTGGTGTTTTATCAAAGCCATAGAAAAGTACGAAATAGTCATAGAGGCAGTAAGACAGAGGTGTACAGACACATACATACACAGAGAGAAGAGAGGAGGTTACCTAGAAAACGATGTTGTTGGTTGGCACACCTATGAGGGTGAAAAGGACCTTCCTTAGTCTCTGATTTGAAATCTGTAGACACAGAACAGCCGTGGGTAGAGTGTGTTAGCTAGGGATCCGTAGGGCCTGTGGAGTCCATTTGCAGTCTGAATTGGAAAATTCGAGAGCCAGGCACTGGGGTCAACAGAAGAGCAAGGTCTCAGGTGCTGCAATTTGGCAGAGAACCAGAAAATGCTCCCTTGTCCCACCTCATGTCTTACTCAGACCTCAGTGGACTAGATACCCACACTGAGGAGGGCAACCCTTTTTACACAGGGCACAAGTTCAAATGCTAATTTCCAGAAATTATCCTGGACCCCTACCCAAGAAGAAATGTAAGTAACTAGAAACTTAGATATTCTGTGTTCCAGGGATCGAGTTTGTCTGACTTTGATTTTTACAGTTTTTTTTTTCAGAAATACAAGCATGTATTATTTTTGTGTGAGTGTATTTGTGTTCATTTCTCTATTTTAATAAGCTTCTTTTTTTTCCCTTACCACTTTGAACTCCTGTGTACTTTAACTGTTTGATGTGGCAAGCTCTGTTGCATTCAGTTAGATCATTATTTAGAGAGGTAGATACACTAGGAGTCTGACTAGTGCCAGGAAGGATGAGGTGTCATCTTGTAACACATTAATGTGAAGTTGTGAAGGGGAGTAACAGTTACAGCTGCTAATTCTGGGTGGCTGCATTTTTCAGCTATGTGGGGTAATAGGGTCAGTGCTCAGTGACACTTAATTACGACAATAGGTTCTCAGAGTCAGTAGCTTATCCCTGTTACATAAAAGTAAAGCCCAATGTGATTAAAAAAAAAAAAAAGAGGTCTCAGGAACACATTGCTAAATGCTGCAGCCATGATTTAATGTTCCTCCTACAGTCTGCACTTACCTACTAAATGAGCATATTGCTTCTGAACTGAAGATCCTAGGTAACTAGCACGACCAAAACGATACCAAGAAAAGGCTTCGAAAAGAAATAAGATGTGCAATTTGGCTGACCATATAAAAATGCATAGTTTATTAAACATCAGTTAGGTCACCTTTTAAATATATATTCACATTTTTCTCCTCATTCCTTCAGCTTGCCAGTGTGATTTTGTGTGGATCAAATTGACAGCAAAATGAGACTGTCTTAGTCTTGTTATATACAATATTTTGAAGAATGATTTGGAGGTCTACAAAAACATTCTCCAGTCTTATTGTTTGGACAAATTTGAAATACACGGTATTTATTTTAACTGAAGTTTATATTAGATTTTAGAAGATAGTGGGGAAATTGTTCGTTGAAGAGTTTTTGACAATCAAAAGCCTGGATGAAGAAAACTCCCAGTAGGGTTTTCTGAATATCTTTGCATTTTCTTTCTGGATAAATCACTTTAGATATTATATTACATTCTGTAGTAATTCTGGCAGAGTGGAATTCCTTTAGCATCTCTGCTATGGGCATTATTAGTATTGTTATACCAAACAAATGCTAATTAAAGAGTCCCATGGTAGCGTTCTTACATTTTAAGGCATATAATGATATACCTGCAGGGTGTACTGTATAACAGAGAAGAGGGAGGAGAAAAGTACAGCCTTAACAGTGATTGATTATACACCATTAAAGAAATTGGATCTTTTAAAACATTTTTAATTATTTTATTTTTTATATTAGTTACAATTTATTCACATTGTATCCCAGCTGTATCCCCCTACCTAGTTCCCTCCCGATCCCACCCTCCCTCAATTCCTCCCTGCCCCTCTCTAAGTTTACTGATAGGGGAGGTCCTCCCCATTCCATCTGATCCTAGCTCATCAAGTCTTTTCAGGACTGGCTACAACTTCCTCCTCTGTGGCCTAGCAAGGCTGCTGTTTCCCCAGGGGGAGGGGGAAGTCAAAGATCCAGCCACTGAGTTCATGTCAGAGACAGTCCCTGTTCCCATAATTAGGGAACTCACTTGGATACTGAGCTGCCATGGGCTACATATGAGCAGAGGTTCTAGGTTATATCCATGCATGGTCCTTGGTTGGAGAAACAGTCTCAGAAAAGACCCCTGTCCCCAGATACATTTTGTCCTTGTGGAGCTCCTGTCCTCTCCAGGTCATAATAACTCCCCCTTCTTTCATATGATTCCCTGCACTCTGCCCAAAGTTTGATTATGAGTCTTAGCCTCTGCTAGAGGGCTGATATCCAGAATATATAAAGAACTAAAGAAATTAAAAAGCAACAAATCAAGCAATCCAATTAAAAAATGGAGTATGGAGCTAAACAGAAAATTCTCTATAGAGGAATAAAAAGAAATGGCAGAGAAACACTTAAAGAAATGCTCAATATCCTTAGCCATCAAGGAGATGCAAATCAAAATGACCCTGAGATTTCACCTTACACCCAGCAGAATGGCCTAAGATCAAAAACTTAAGTGACAACACTTGAGAGATTATGCTGGAGAGGTTGTGGAGAAAGGGGAACCCTCCTCCATTGCTGATAGGAATGTAAACTTATACAACCACTATCGAAATCAATTTGGCGCTTTCTCAGACAATTAGGAATAGTGCTTCCTCAAGATCCAGCTATATAACTCCTAGGCATATACCCAAAAGATGCTCAAGTACACAACAAGCACATTTGTTCAACTATGTTTGTAGCAGCTTTATTCATAATAGCCAGAAGCTGGAAACAACCCAGATGTCCCTCAAGGGAGGAATGGATACAGAAATTATGGTACTTTTACACAATGGAATACTACTCAGCAATTAAAAACAAGGAAATCATGAACTTTGTAGGCAAATGGTGGAACCTAAAAAAGATCATCCTGAGTGAGGTATCCCAGAAGCAGAAAGACACACATGGTATATACTCACTTACAAGTGGATACTAGACCTATAAGATAGGATAAACATACTAAAATCTGTACACCTAAAGAAGATAAACAAGAGAGAGGACCCTGGGTAAGATGATCAATCTTCACTTAGAAAAACAAATGGGATGGACATTGGAAATAGGAGAAAACAAGTAACAGGACAGGCGCCTACCACAGAGGGCCCCTAAAAGACTCTATCTAATAGTGTATCAAAGAAGAAACTGGATCTTTATGAGCAACTTCCACATCCCTGTGTTTATAAAGGGACAAAGCAGCTCCTAATATTTTATTTACTGCAGAAGAGACAGAGGGTGAACCTCTCAGAGTGGTTATACTCCCAGGTTTTAGGTGACACCGTGAACACCCAAGGATCAAGTTGATGACAGTTGCCTTCCCCTCTTTCTTTGTGTTTGTCTCCTCCCATATAACCTGATAGAATGCTTTTCATCATGATGTGAGAAAGGAAATTCTACAGGAAATCTAGTGGCTGTAAGTCAGGAAAAGCCTTTTGTGGAAATGTTCTCACATTTGGATGCCATTTTGAAAACGGCACAGTTTTGTTTGGTAAGCATTTAATTGTGAATTTCACTGCTCCTTTTCATTTTGCTGCTCGACACCCATAAGTTTATCCTTAAAGGTAAATAATTAATTGTCGGTTCAATATGTTTGTTTGCCATGTACACGTGATTATGCCATTGACATTACTTCTATCAAAGATGAAAACAACTCTATAAGTAGTTTTCTTTTATAGAAAAATCCTGGAAGTAAAGAATTCTCCACTGTGAGGCTAAGACATGTCACTATAATCCAGCATTGGCACAGGAATGAGATAGTACGCACGCAGTTAAGCATCAGTTAGCCCAGTGGTTCTCACCGTGGGTTGTAACCCCTTTGGGGGGGGTTGAATGACCCTTTCACAGGAGTAACATATCAGATATCCTGCATATCAGATATTTACATTAAGCTTCATAACAATAGCAAATTTATGGTTGCAAAGTAAAAATAAAAAATAATCTCATGTTTTGGGGTCACCACCACCGGAGGAACTGTATTAGAGGGTCAAGGCGTTAGGACAGTTGAGAACCACTGAGTTAGCCGAATATAGAGTTCTATGATTGTAAACGAAGAATTCAACTTCAGAGTCTCTCTTTGCTTTAAAAGATATATTTTACATTTTGAAATATGAAAATTATCACATACCTCCCAATTTCTGTGAGTTATTCCTGATTAGGGTTTTGCATGAATATCAAAGCTGGAGTTTTGTGAGAAATACTTGTTTTGAATTTGTGTTCTGTGGCCTGGCACAGAAATTCTACCTGAATTAACTGCTTCATCCATATCACAGAGTTGTGATAAGACAACTTTGCCATATAAAAAGGCACAGGAACAAAGAATCAAGTGAATTATGTGAACATTTCAAGGTGACAAAACTTCTTTTAAGGTGAGGTGTAAGCCTGTATACCCTAATAGGTGTTTGACAATTTACAGTATCATACAACTTAGTACTCTGCAAAAGTATCTTTTCTTTTCCAGATATAATTGTTGTCCCAAAGGTTTACTGCCTCTACTGCTAACATAGACCTAGTCCTGGAAGTTTCTAGCTTCCATACAATCCAATTTAGGCCTAGAATGTTTTCAGCCTCTGAGACTTACTGCTGAATAAGCTCACCCGTTCTAGCTCTTTTGTGAACTCTAGCTGGCTGTTCTGGCTCAAACTCCTTCATGCTGACTGACTCAAACTGGCTTCTCTCAGCTTCTGACTGAATCTTGTAGAATCTTCTGGCTCCTTCTCATTCTCTGGCTCACTCTGTTTTCACCTGTGTCTAGCTTGTTCTCTCTTCAACCTGTCTTGGTAAAACTCTCCTGACCAAATTGTCTTTTCTCTCTTTCTCTCTCTGTGCTGCTCCCTCTTAAGTTGCCTCTCTGTTCTCCTGGGAGTAAGGCATATCTTATTCTCTCTTATCTTTCTCTGATTCATCACTTTCTCTGCCTCTCTATTAGACATCACTTTCAAACATCAGTGCTTTCTTTTACAAACTAACTTTACCTCCATTGTTTGGGATTAAAGGTGTGTACTAAGGGTGGGTCTGTATTCCAGCCAGGGGGATTAAAGATTTGACATTGTAGACCAATCAAAAAAATCTGTCTTTGGATGTGATCCTTGGCTAGAGCAAAGGATTACTGGATTAAAATTTTACTGGATTAAAATATTACTGGATTAAAATTTCTCTACAGTAATCTACTGATTTTCCTCTGAATTTTCTCTTGTGCAAAGTAGAAAGTGGCTCCTGGATACGCTGGTTTTTACATTCCACTTTCTGACTAGTACCAATTTTATATTAAGGAAGTAGAATGTTAGCAATGTTAAGAAGGTAGAAGGAGTTAGAGCCTTTTCAAACTGGTTCTAATTGGACTTAGGTGGTTGATACTTATTTTGGCTTCAGTGTTTCTGAGACATCATCCTACAAAAAGTTCTCCATGGCTAAGTACCTTAAACATTATTATTTTCTATTGAGACAGTGTTATTGTCAGTACTAATGATTGTAAAATGTGTGTTCATAATTGAACTGAGATCTCTTCTGAGAGGTGGAAATAGGAAAATTCAAATGCTATTGTGAGAGGGGTTTTGGTCTTCTCTAAGATACTTCTAAACCATTTGTCAGGGACTGCAATGTTTATAAGGAGAACTGTTAATATAACTTGGGGTTTAGTTTCTGATAACATGATAGGATACAATTCAGCAAATATTACTTTGTTTTTCTGAAATAAGACTACATTTTAGAAATGAAATTGAGTTTTTTTGTAAACTGTATTGTGCTAGAGAAACAATTGTTTTATGTTTTTTTAAAATTTATTAATTATTATTATTATTATTAGTAGTAGTAGTTACATTTTATTAACTCTGTATCCCAGCTGTATCCAGCTCCCTTATTCCCTCCCAATCCCACCCTCCCTCCCTCATCTCCTCCCTGCCCCTTTCCAAGTCCACGGATTGGGGAGGACCTCCTCCCCTTTCCTCTGGCCCTGTTTTATCAGGTATCTTCAGGACTGGCTGCGAAGTCCTCCTCTGTGACCTAGCAGGGCTGCTCCTCATGCACACTGCAAATTGGTTGTTTACATGCATGTGATTCTACCATGATGGCAGAATATATTTAATAATTTGCCTTATTCAGAATAAAAAAACTCTACACAGAATTAAAACATTAGAATTAATTGCTTATTATGAAATTAATCTCCATAAGGAGGATGATGCAATCTGTTGATGGAAAGAGACAATTTTCTTGTAGAGACAGTGACTCTAAAGGGGATGTTCAGTTTATAGTTTTAAGTATATCAATAGAAATAATAATAAGAATTTTAAATATATAAACATTAAGATGCCCCAAATGATTTTGAGCTTTATAAAGAAATAAAGCCTACATGAAAGGTAGTCTTTCATCCTAGTACTGCTATTAATAAGAAAATTAACTTCTATTTCAGATATCTCTGGTTCTAGAAAAATTGGAAAAAGTCTTCTAATGTGTTTTCAAGTAGGAGGAAATGCTGAATTGAACAGGCTAAAGTTTCTAAGTTTAATGCCATCTGTCTTTGGGCAAATTTCATTCTATCAATGGTACTGAACCAGTTTGTCCATAACAAGAAAACCCAAAACTAATAAAGTAAAGCTTATATTATATTTGAGAAACTTAAAAGAAAAATGAAATAGAAATTAGATATCTTTGTTCAGGCATTGGAATAAGAACACTTATTATGACTATAAGAAATTTAATGATTTAACTTTTGATAGTCCAACTATGAATTTATAATAATGGCATGGAATTTTAGGGGGGAAAAGACCGATGACATGATGGTAGAAAGAGTTATGAGGACCTCCCAAGTCTTTAAGCAAACATGCACACAAGATCTGTAAATCTTTTCGGCCTTAATTAGGGAATATAATCCAAGTGCAGTAGTTCAGTCAGTTTGAAAATTATTCAATGAGTCCTTACTGCTCTGTACGGATTAGCTAATGAAATTTAAACATTTAAACTGTTTTTTTTTTTTTTGAAAACAGATCATATGTTAAGCAATGGATTTTATATAGAAAAACAAAAGAGACACAATTATTGTTCTTAAGGACTCAGAGTGTGGGCTGACTGAGCTAGAATTCAATGTTATAGTTATATGTCCTTGAAGCTGAGCCACTGAAGACCAATGTTTAGGGATTTCAGCAGGGCGAGTTGAAGAACAGGAAGCACATGCAGATGAGACACTTTTGACCAAAATTAAATAAATCTGTGAAAATCTTTAAAAGAGAACTGCAGCATTTGGAAAATTGATTTGGTCTTTATTATATCCTTTCATCAAGGTTGACCCATATGATATGGACCATTACTTGGAATGTCAGGCTTCACTTCTGATGCCTTTTTAAACTTATGGAGTCTTATATAAGTATGGAGTCTTTATTCGGAGTAAATATATGGAGTCTTTATTTTTACCTGACTTCTTTCCCTAGACAAGTCTCTACAGATGGACATAGGATTGTCCATGGTAAGTGACATGGCTAGAGACTATGAATGCAGCATCACTGGTTTTCATGTTAAGGATAGGTACTTAATGAAAACATTACAGCACATTCTATGAAGCCAGTGATAACTCCAATACTCATCATCCCTTTTGAAACTGATGCTTCATTGGGTTTTGAGATCGTGACTTGAGAACTTAGGTCTTTGGTCTGGCCTAGTGATCTTTACAACACATATTATACATTATGAATTGAATATTTTTAAAATTATTTCTTTGATGTTTTGAGATTAAAATGTAATATTCATCTTGGTAGTCCATTTATATTGGAGAGAAACATGAAGGGAACATCTGTGTATTTATGATAATTCAGTGCCAAGGCTTTACTGTTTATCACGCTTATCATTTGAAATCTGCAAAGTTAAATTTATGCTTTTTGACAGAGACAGAGGCCATGTTTAAACATCCCATGCTAACAAATTCCAGATATTTAAGGGATGTAATGTCAACTAGGCTTTTGGTCTTCAGGTAGCTGCACTGGGGATTTGCAAGAACAGAATTTTAATCAAAAGTTCAACTAATTGGTTGGAATGGCCTAGCAAAATTCTCCCAGAGAGGCAGAGAGACTCTCAGAAGTTCACAGGGCTACAAAGACCTTTTTTTCCTCAAAAAGAGCAAGTGCTGAGATTTAGCTTAAAAATCCCACCTAATTCTGAAGCTTAATTTTAATTGTGTGTCATGTCTGCCTATTCCATGACTCCATTCTTCCTTTGTCATATACAGAATCAACCATAGTCTTTTATATATTGTTACATTTGAGAGTCTTAATCACATTTGCATTCAGTAGTTACTGTAGGTGTTAGGATTATCTAAAAGCTTATTTAAATATGTTAAGGATGGCTGTGATAACTACTCTTTGTTGTTGAATTGGTTGGATCTGTACTCAAAGAAGAACATATTTCTAGGTTGAGCTGTGAAGGTATCTTATGAAAGATGAAAAGGGAACAACTTTAGTGTAAACAGCACCTTCCTAGGGTGGCTTAGACAGGACAAGTTCCACGGTAAAAGCATGCTACTCACATGCCTGCCAATTTTCTTTTTGGTGAGTGAGCTTACCCCATTACTAATGCTGCGGGCTGGCTATCCTTTGCTGCCTTGAGAGTCCAGCTTCTTCAGCCTCTCAAGGTGGTCAAAATAGAAAAGCTTCCCAGGACACCTGCAGACCTTCAGCATCAGATTGGAAATGCTGAGGCATCCATCCCATAAACTGAGCAGGCACTGTTGGACTGCTCATCTTCTCTAGTCCAGCCAGGCTTTACAGTTCCTAGTTCAACGTTGGACTCATTGTCTAGTATCTCCTTGTTCCTTGTCACAAAGACTTTTCCAGACTAAACCATATGTTGTGGAACTTCTTGCTGCCAACCTAAGAGTACTGTTTCTCAAGGCTTTCCTTTGGCCTCCCAAAGAGTCCAGTTCATTCTATTCATAAACTGTCTCTTTTAATAAAACTTTTCTAAAGAGTTTGAAGGAAAGCCTTTCCTTTCCTTCAAAGCCCCATTTATCTTGTCTCTGGTATAATGTACTCTCTTTTTTTGAATGTTCTTTTACCTTAAGGCCTAATCATGGCTCACTCTACACTGAGGTCCTTTCTCTTAATAAAGGTAGTTTTGTGTCAGCTCCTTTTCAGAAACAACCCACTTCTCACAGCTCTCTTTTCTAGAAACAGTTTTTTTTTTAAACCTGTAAGTGGTGCTTGTCACTCTTGCTTTTAAAACTCTGCATAGAATTTGATGGAAGACTCTCTGAAAGCGTGGAGTAGGGTAATCAGTTAACATTTCTGAAACAGGTATGTGTTGAGTCTTAGTAGGCTTTGCAGAGCCTACTAAGACTACTGAGACTCCCGTAGTCTCACTTTTCAAAGGACACCGTGGATTAATTAAAAAAAGAGCAGAAGCCAGGCGAGGCATGCTAGGTTACACAGATGATCATGATAACCAGTGATCTTGATTTCTAACTCGTGTTTGAATACATCATGAAATGGCAGATGGAGTTAGGAAGAGGATAAATATGAGAAGAAGGGATTAATGAATTAAAGGCTCAAATTGATTGAGTGGTTTCAAAGGATACAAAACCAAGGAATAATAAGGAATTCCACTTTACTTAATTTCTTCTTAAATAAACTTTATGCTATTAAACAGAAACTTGGAAGATTATATTGCATTAGCCTGTTAAATACTCGTTAAATACCTGTTGAATTTCTAAGTTCAGTTAGTCAATAGTAGTGCATTAAAATGTCTGAAACCTGATAATTGAAGGCAGGAGGCTGAAACCACAGTCCCCCAACCAAGCTGTTCCTTTTTACATGTCTGAGAGTTCAGAATGCTGTTGTATGGTCTAAAAATTGGAAAAATGTCAAAGAAGTATGCCATGGCATATGAAAATTACATGAAATTCAAATTTTGGTGATCACAAATCAGTTTATTTAAAAATATCTACACTCATCTTCAAAGAGGTTTGCTGATGGCTGGTTGCTGAGCTTGACATACTTGCTTTCAGGACTTTTATAGGAAATGAGTGTGAGTTGTAGTTTATAGTAGGACTGAGCTGTGCTGTTGTTTAATTGATTTAGTAACCTGAGAATTAAAATATGCTGGGAGCCATGGTATATGAGATATTTTCTTAGCGTTTCCCCCCAAGTTCTTTAGATTTTGCAACATTTTAATGTTAAGATTTTAATAGTTACCCCTATTCTTAAATGAAAAATTGAATCACAAAATGTTTAAAATTTTCAGAGGACTGCTGTGGAAGGCTCCTATCCTGTTCCCTGACTTCTCTTTCTCTTTCTCTTTCTCCTCCTCCTCCTCCTCCTTCTCCTCCTCTTTGGAATCACTCTTTTTTCATTTTTATTTTTTCTTTTATGTTTATTTATTACTTATTACAATTTATTCACTTTGTATCCCATCTGTGGCCCCTCCCCCATTTCCTCCCAATCATCTCCACCTTCCCTCTTCTCCCCCTATGCCCCTCCCCTAGTCCACTGACAGAAGATGTCCTCCTTCCCTATTCTCTGACCCTAGCTTATAAGAGCTCATCAAGGCTGAATAATCTTCCTCTGAGGCCTGGCAAGGCTGCATCCCTGAAGGGGGAGGTGAACAGAGCCAAGCCTGCTAATGAGTTCATTCCAGAGAGAGTCCCTGTACCTTTTACTAGGTAACCCATTTGGAGACTGAGTCTATGGGATACACCTGAACAGGGGTTCTAGGTCCTCTCCATGCAAGGTCCTTGGTTGGAGTATCAGTCTCTGCAGGGCCACCTGAGCCCAGGTTTTTGGCTCTGTTGTTCTTGTGGAACAAGATTTACCTGTTCGTCCAGGTCTTTCTATCTCCCCTTTTTTCATAAGATTTCCTGCACTCTGCCTAAAGTTTGGCTATGAGTCTCAGCCTCTGCTTCAATACTTTATCAGTAGAGTCTTTCAGAAGTCCTCTGTGGTAAGTTCCTGTCCTGTTCCTGTTATCTCCTGCTTCCGATGTTCATCCCTTTTGCCCTTCCGAATGAGGAATGAATTATCTTCCCTAGGATCATCCTTCTTGTTTAGCTTCTTTAGGAATATAGCTTTTAGAATGTTTATCCTACATTATATGTCTAAAACCGCTTATAAGTGAGAATATACTGTGTGTGTCTCTGCTTCTGGGTTACCTCATTCAGGATGATCTTTTCTAGTTCTATGATTTCCTTGTTTTTAATAGCTGAGTAGTATTCCATTGTGTAAATGTACCACAATTTCTTTATCCATTCCTCAGTTGAGGAACAGATATCCTATTTGCCCTGCTTAATGAGGATTAAGCATCTTCACTAAGGTCCTCTTTGTTGCTTAGCTTCTTTAAGACTATGGATTTTAGTATGTTTATTTTATATTATATGGGTAATATCCATTTATAAGTGAGTGTGTACCAAAAGACTCTACCCAGCAAGGTTCAAAGCAGATGCTGAGACTCATAGCCAAACTTTGGGCAGAGTACAGGGAATCTTATGGAAGAAGGGGGAGATAGAAAGACCAGGAGCTCCACAACAGAGCCAAAAACTGGGCTCAGGGGGTCCTGCAGAAACTGATGACTCAATCAAGGACCATGCATGGTGAGGACCTAACTCCCTTGCTCAGATGTAGCTCATGGGCAGCTCAGTCTTCATGTGGCTTCCCTAGAAAGGGGAGTAGGGATTTCCTCTGACATGGACTCTGTGGCAGGCTTTTTCCTTACCTCCCCCTGACAAGGTAGTGTAACTAGGTAACAGAGAAAGAGGATCTAGGCAGTCCTGGTGAGACCTGACAGGCTAGAGTCAGATAGTAGGGGAGAAGGACCTCCCCTATCAGTGGACTAGGGGAGGGACATGGTGGGAGAAAGGGAGAGACAGTGGAACCAGGAGGAGATGAGGGAGGGGGTTTCAGCCAGGATACAAAGTGAATAAATTAACAAATAATAAAAATAAATGTTTAAAACTTGATTCTAAATCTCATAAGTGGTAATTCCTTTGCAGGTTGCAGTCTGCCTTTAAAGACTGTGGTGAGTGTGGCTCTTTGAGAATCCCTGGTCATCAAAGAGACAGACTGAGAAGAGAAGACTATCCTCTGGAAACAGATTAAGCATTTAACGATACTCTGCATTTGAGGTAACAAACGAGTTCTATGGAAATAGAGAAGATGGAGAGGTTATTGTGGGATTCAGTTTGAAGTTATAGAATGAAATACAGGGAATATACAAGCAACAACAAATAAGAGAAAGCAAGAACTGGCTGAAATTTTAAGCTGCCTACAAAGATTAAATAAGTGAAAGCTGGTTTGAAGGATGTTTAGGAGATACATGAATGAGCCTCAAATGTATCTCCCAAATGTCTTTCACAAGGAAGGTCCATGTAATCACTGTTTTCAGACCTTCCTTGTGAGGCAAGAATAGTTCTTACTCCTGTAAAAGTGTTATAATTAGACAGGAAGGCAATAGTAAGACCAAGATTACAAATACAGTATCATCAATTTTGGTTATGAAACTATGGTAATCTTACTGTCACCAAAGAAGCAGTAATAGACTCAGCCTGAGGGAGAGACACAGTTTTATTAAGGAGTCAATATTTCTAGTAGGCAAAGGGAACATAAGGAGAGTAAAGGGTAACAGAACTAGAATTAAGAAGGAAGCCGAATGGAGTAGTTCCTCCTGACTGAAGAACAAGATACAACTTTCCTACCAATACAGGATTTAAGGAGCAACAGAAGAGGCTAAAGAACCTGTGAAAGATGATCTTGACTTTCAGTAACGGTGTCAACTGTAGACAAGCGAGTGCACACACAGACACACTCACTGAGTTATAATATTTGGTTTATAATTTAGGGAGCCTAGTGGGATGGAATGGAGAGAAGTCTCCTAGCTTCCCAAAGTCTTTTCTTTTATCCCTTTTCCCCCCAGTCTTTTCTTACTATGTATTATTCATAGTTTACAAATGTTCTATTCTCAGGCTTGTATAAAATTGAAATGTGAGATTTTTTCTTTTTATTTATTTATTTTATTAATTCAATTTATTCATTTTGTATCCCAGCTGTAGTCCCCTCCTTCAGATCTTCCTAATCCTACCCTCCCTTCTTCTTCTCTTCCCATGCTTCTCCCTCGGTCCACTGATAGGGGAGGACCTCCTCCTCTTCCATCTGACCCCATACTATCAGGTCTCCTCAGGACTGGCTGCTTTGTCTTCTGTGGCCTGATAAGGCTGCTCCCCTCTCAGGGGAAGGTGATCAAAGAGCCAGCCAGTGAGTTCATGTCAGAGACAGCCCCTGCTCCCCTGAAATGCAGGATTTTAAAACAATGCAGATGCTTTGTGAACTTTGTGACTTAAGTGTGTCTTGTTTATATCCAGAGATCAACTTCTTCCAAAGTGTCTTCTTTCATCTTCAAGTCCATTCATTTGTTTCTGTCTTTTGAAATATTTCAAATACAGATGCTAAGAATATTCTAAATTCTAGAGCACTTGACTAACATGCACTATGTAGAAGGTCCTGGGTTCAAACTCTACAAGTAACAAAGACAAATAAGCAAATGATCTTATTTAGCTAACACACCACTACCTAATTTTCTTAAACTCAGTATTTTTTATTTTAATATTGATTTTTAAATAATATCTTGAATGTATAGTCGAATTAAAACTACACTTTATGTGCTTTAATCATCACTGATAGATAATATTTTACTTCATGACTGTTTCACTATTTCTCAAAGAATTTTGATTTTTTTTTCTGTAAGGTAGCTAAACATAATACCTAGTGATGATTGCACATTTTCAATTTTCTAGGATTATTGAACTTATCATTCTAAAGAATAAAATTTTATCAAAACTATGATGTGGGGTTAACTTTTAACTCTAATGTTCTGTTTTGTGACTCTACCATATTATTGATGTATTTTCCTAGAAAAGGACATTCCTTTGCTTCCACTTGCTAACATAACAGATTAATGTACAATGTGTGCATTTATAGGTTCATCTATTAGTGCAATCTGCACTGTATGGAAATTTATGAAGGGTGTGGATCCCCATCCTGGCTCTTTGCATGCTTGCCCTTCCTCTTACCAGCAAGTTCATTCCTTCACTGTCATTAGAGCCTCCTTCAGGATTCCAATATATACTGAAGGGAAGTTGAAATACCCAGCCCTGTGGCCTGAAAATCTACTGGATTCTTACACATTCCATTAGGAGAAGCTATTGTTAGAATCAATCTCTTTCCCTCTTTGTTTCCCTCTTACACACACACACACACACACATACACACACACACACATCATTAATGAAAAATTTTAGAATAATGCAGCATGACTAAATGATGAAACATTTTAGAAATTATAATAGTGAGGAAAAGAATTAACAGTTATCCTCTGGATTCATTAAACCTTCTAAGTAATCAAGAGTTTTGTATTTATGTGCTAATGAGACAGCACCAAAATAAATGTGAAAACAACTGTCTATATATCTATCTCCATGTGTTTGTCTCTCTTTTTCATCTCTCTCTATGTGTGTGTGTCTGTCTGTATCTATCATCTATTTGTTCATCTATTTATTAATTTCCTATTAAAATATTGTAAGAGGAATAAAATAATAAACACATATGAAAGAAATGAAGGGAATACAAAATTGTGTAATGTTGTAATATATCTCTAAGCCAACACAATTTAATTTGATATACCATCCTTTTAGTTTACCGTTTTAAAATGCATTTCATAGACAAAGCCATTATTTACTCCCCTCCTTGGGGAAATATGCAGAGACATGCAGCTGCACACAGGCCTGTCCCACTGGAAGGTTTTTATTTCAATGCTATCAACTTCCATTCTCTCCAATCATTTTTCTTTTATTTCAGCATCCATTGTTTCCAATAATTCACTTGAGTGATCTCGTCGCCAAGAGAACAACTGTAAGGCATCTTTCTGCCTGCTGATGTCTGGAACGGCTTTTTTGTAAAGGAGGTTATTTCTAACTCTACAGACAATTAATAAATAAATGGACTGAAATTAAATTATCATTATCTCACATAATCAAATGATAAGAAAGTACAATTTTACTTTTTTGTTGTATAAAAATACTCTCAAGCTTTATCTGCTAACCTTAATCAGCAGAAATGATATTAGTTAACAGTGTTGACTTTTCATAGTCCTGGAGCTGAGAATGCAGCAGAGCAGACCCCAGCTCCCATTCTTCATAGGCAGTCTTCTGCGTCAGACATCCTTTGATGTAAAATGCCATCCTACTGGAAGGTTACCTAGATTGTCCAAATCTTTGAACTTTCTACATATTACATATTTATGTATTGTATTTACTAAAAGTTATTAGGCATCACCAATAATTTATATTAGCTGGGATTATTATACTCTTTTAAAACGAGTCAGAAAGCCTAATGAAAAAACTGTGTATTATTATATAGAACCTTTAAATTCTGCTTCATATCTGTGGTGAAACTGCTTATGGTAATTTAAATAATGTTAATAGGCACAAACCTTGAAGAGAATTTCATGTCAGGTGTTTTGCTCATATTCATTCAGCTCTTTCCTTGTCAACAATATGAGCATTTACAGTAATCATTTTCATTGGTGGCTATAATTTTATTCTTACAGTTGTAGCTTGACTCAGTTGTCCTAAATCAAATTTATTTTTTGAACTAGCAAAGATGACGGGACTAGTCGAAATGTGTATTAGCAGACAGACTGACTGATCTTTTGCTTCCTTCCTGATGGTCTTGTCATCCTGGGCTGTTGCTTTTGCTGAGCAGTCTTCCCTGTGTTTCTATTACTTCAGGCTTTCAACTTCAGCAACTTCAAAAGAAATGTTTGAAATGTGAATTTTTCAAAGACAACCATTGAGTGTCAATTTGTTTGATGTAATTGGACAAATAAGATGCTTAAGAAGTAGAACACGTTTATGCCAGCAGGATTTACAAAGGTCAACTAACTGGTAGTACAATATCAGGGTGTTCAGCACTTCTGTGGGATGTGTGAGGCTGTTTATATTTACAGCTATATCTTCTATTTTGCTTATCTTATAGCAGAAGTTGCTGAGGCAGACAGACTTGAAGTAAACAACTGAAACTAAAATGTTGTATAGCCAGATTTTGAACTCAGATTGTCATATCAAATTTCATTGCACTAGCATTTACCTTTTCCCTTGTTAAAAAATCTGCAGAAATAAAATGGGACTTTTGCTTTCTTAGGGGATAAAATTTACATTTTTATTTTGCTTATGACTCCAGTATTCAAAAACAATGAGGTTTGCATGAGGGAAACATTAAATTAGCAGAAAGGCGTTTATTGCTCCTTTGCCTTATAGGATCTTGAAACAAACTGTAGAAGAGAGCAGTTTGTCCAAAATTTTTTCTGTGTAAGAGAAAAAAGAAACCAAAAACAATATGATAAACGACAAACAGAGGTGAAACAGTGTTTTTTGTATGCCAGAGACAAGCAAAAAAAAAAAAAAAATGTAAAGGAGGACAAGACAATTTTAAAGTTTCTTCTTTCTTTGGTGTTAAAATTTGATCTTGTTCCTAATACTTTTTTAAGATTGCATTAAAGTTTTGGCTTCCAGTTATTTTTAGAAACAAAACTGAGATACCCTGGGTGTAACCTAAACCTGAACACACAAAAGGACTAAATTGTATGCTTCACAAATATTTTACAAGATCACAGTAATGAACATAACCCCAGCAGTTATCTTACCTTTAGTTTTATTAATATTTTAATATTTCTTGTTTATTGCTCCTAGAAACACTTTTACTACTATTTCATTCTGCCAACAACTAAGACCACTGTATACATAAGAACCTAAGCAGCTTTTTACAAATATTGTTATCGGTGCTAAAATCGGATGTTCTGATGCTCTAAGCAATGATGATATGATTTTCCTCTCTGTTTTATTTCCCTAATTTCATTCTTTCCTTTTTCCTTCCCTTTACTTTGCATCAGGTATGTTCCAAGGTAACATTTGTAATGCTGTAGTGATTCATTCCTTCAATTTGCATTGTTAGAAGCATATTTTACAACACTGTCTTTAGTGAATAATATGATATAGTAACTTTTAAAGTTATCTATAATTATTTGAAAAACTGTGTAGGGTAAATGTGATTGTTAGTGTGTCATAGACTGAAGGTAAAAATATCTCACATTAAAAAAAAATTCTACTTCGAAAGAGGACCTCCCCTATCAGTGGAAAAGGGGAAGGGGGGTGGGGGAGGAAGGGTATGATTAGGAGAGGACAAGGGAGGGGATCAGGGAGGGGGCTACAGCTGGGATACAAAGTGAATAATTTGTAATAAATTTAAAAATAAATTTAAAAAAATTATACTTTCACTTTCAAAACTATGAGTTACTGGAACCTTTCTCCTTTCGTTAAGCATAAGTAAAAGCCTGCCGAACATATATCAAACAATAAGAAAAGACTGAAAAGAAGTAAGAAAAATATAAACACAGTCAACTTTATAACTCAAGAGCCAGCATCGTGGGCACTATTTTGGGTCTTTTCTTGGTTTGTAGAGCTTAGATTTAGAGTTGAAGATGTATACAACTGATAAATACCAACATCCACAGACAAAAATAATGTAAACAAAATGTACACTTTCAAGCAGGAGGTCCAAGAAATAAACTACCTAACAAGAAAAATATTTTTATTTGTGGCTATTGTGAAGGGTGTTGTTTCCATAATTTCTTTCTTAGCCCATTTTTTTTTTTTTTATGTATGTGTAGGAAGGCTACTGATGTTTTGAGTTAATTTTGTATCCAGCCACTTTGCTGAAGGTGTTTTATCATCTGAAAGAGTTCTCTGGTAGTATTTTTGGAGTCACTCACGTATATTATCATATCATCTGCAAATAGTGATACTTTGACTTTTTCCTTTCTGATTTGTATCTCCTTGATCTCTTTCAGTTGTCTTATTGCGCTAGCTAAGACTTCAAGTACTATGTTGAAGAGATATGGAGAGACAGGCAGCCTTGCCTTCTCCCTTGGTGTATCTCTAACAAAACAAAGGAAAGACTTTTATGGAAAAACACTTCAAGTCTCTGAAGAAGAAAACTGAAAAATATGGAAAGATCTCCCATGTTTATGGATCAGTTGGATCAACATAGAAAAAAATGGCCACCCTACCAAAAGCAATCTACAGATTCAATGAAATTCCCATCAAAATATCAACACAATTCTTTACAGACCTTGAAGTAACAATTCTCAACTTTATATTGAAAAACAAAGAACCTATAATAATTAAAACCATGCTGTAAAATAAAAGATCTTCTGGAAGTATCTCCACCCCTGATCTCAAGTTGGACTATACAGCAACGGTAATAAAAACTGCATGGTACTGGCATAGAAATAGACTAGTGTGTCAATGGAATTGAATGGAAGACCCAGAAATAAACCCACAGACCTACGTACACCTGATTGTCAACGTAGAAGCCAGAACCATACATCGAAAACAGACAGCATCTTCAACAACTGAAGGTCTACATGTAAAAAATGAAAATAGATTCATACTTATCACTTTTACAAAAGTAAAGTCCAAGTAGATTAAAGACCTCAACATAAAGTCAGGCACACTAAATCTGTTAAAAGAAAAGTGGGAAAGTGTCTTGAAAGTATTCACATAGGAGACAACTTTCTGAACAGAACAGAAAGAGCGCAGGTTCTCAGATCTACAATAAAAAATGGGACCTACGAGGATTGTTCAAGGTTTCTGAATAAAGTGCATTGAAAAAAAAAAACCTTAAGTTGCTTAGTGTTGGATTCTATGTGAGGCCTTCCATGTCACTTCCACTTGTCCATTATTCTCTTCTGTTAATTCTGTGCTATGTAAGACACTGAGCATAAATGATCTTCTTGATGTTGAGTTTAAAATGATTATTTTATATGATTAGTATTTTTATCAAGTGTATTTTTACTTGATTTAGCTTAAATAGTATACAACATGTATTACAGTTTTTTTCTTTGATATTTCAATAAGCTAAAAAGAGATGCATCATCTTTCCAATGTGAAGACTGAAATATTTTTATTTGAATGAATGTTATTATTTGTTGGCCAGAAAACAACAGTTATTTTGCAAGGTGATAGTTGATATTACCCATTTCAGTTTCAGTTGAGACTTTGTCTCAGCTAAATAAAATCTACAAAAAAGTAAAAAAAAAAAAAAATGGGACCTAATGAAACTGAAAACCTTCTATAAATCAAAGGACATGGTCAACAGAACAAAATGTCAGCCTACAGATTGGGAAAAGATCTTCACCAACCCTACATCTGACAGAGGGCTAATATCCAGAACATATAAAAACTCAAGAAATTAAATACCTCCAAATCCAGTAATCCAGTTAAAAAATGGGGTTCAGAGCTAAACAGAGAAGTCTCAACAGAGGATTATCAAATGGCAGAGAAACACTTAAAGAAATGCTCAAAGTCCTTAGTTATCAGAGAAATGCAAATCAAAATGACTCTGAGATTGCATTTCACACCCATCAGAATGGCTAAGATCAAAAACTTAAGTGACAACACATGTTATAGAGGGTGTAGAAAAGGGGGAATCCTCCTCCATTGCTGGTGGGAATGTAAACTTGTACAACCACTTTGGAAATCAGTCTGGTGCTTTCTCAGAAAACTGAGAATAGGTTTCCTTAAGACCCAGCTATAGCACTCCTGGGCATATATCTGAAAAGTGCTCAACCATACAACAAACTCAACTATGCTCAACTATGTTCGTAGCAGCTTTATTTGTAACAGCCAGAATCTGGAAATAATCTAGCTGTCCCTCAACCTAAGAATATATACAGAAATTGTGGTACGTTTATACAGTGGAATACTACCCAGCCATTAAAAACAAGGAAATCATGAGATTTTCAGGCAAATGGATAAAACTAGACAAGATCATCCTGAGTGAGGTAACCCAGAAGCAGAAAGACATGCATGGCATATACTCATTTATAAGTGGATATTAGAAATATAATCTAGGATAAGCATACTAAAATCTACAGACCTAAAGAAGCTAAATAACAAGAGGTCCATAGAAAAGATGCTTCATTCTCCTTCAGAAAGGTAAATAGGATAGATATCAAAAGGGGGAGAACACAGGGAACATGATAGGAGCATACCACAGATGTCCTCTAAAAGGCTCCAACCAGCAGGGGATTGAAATAGAGCCGGAGGAGATGAGGGAAGAGGCTACAACTGGAATATAAAGTGAATAAATTATAAATAATACTAATACTAATAAATAATTTTAATTATAAAAGAAAAAATAAATTTTCATTGGATGTAAAAACAAATATTTTAATCAACAAATAAGATAGTAAATCCTGGTATCACAGAAACAACTATAGTCCCATCCCCACCCAGAGCAGTAATGGTATAATTTAAAGGCTGTACTTCAAGCTTTATCTGGACCTGTGATGTGTTTTCATCTCTTCTAGGGCTGTTGTTAGAGAATGCCAAATAGTGAAGCTGGCTTTTCTTACTGTCTGGTAGAAGTAAGGTACACAACCTCCTTTCCATTGCAGTGATTTAATAAGCTGTGAAAAGGAAAGTCAGGACTCTTCTTGCTATGGAAAAACAGCAAGTTCACCACTTAGAACTCTGATGCTAAAGGAGGCTGAGTGCAAAGCAAAACCAATGCACTTCTATCATTTCTAGGGAGTGGGATCAGTGGAGGGCTTCTGGAAAAGCTGGGATTTTCATACTAATTCAGAAGTAAGGGGGATAACAGAAATCAAATATGAAATCTGGTCCTCTGCTCCACAGCTATTTATGGGCAAAGCTCCCTCTCTCACCGTGATTTCTCTAAATTGCATTTTCCACTTGTTTTGATTCTAAATTTTAGAGGTGGAGAATAGTCTAGAGCACCCTAGACTATTCTGGAACATCTAACTGGAGCATCCCCTCTTTGGAGCCTGTCCAAATTGATTTATTGCATCACAGTATGTTTGTGGACAGTTGTTTAAGTCAATATCTAAAGTTCTTTCTGGCTTCAGAGCTGAACTCTGTAAATGGACTAATCTTTTGGAGTGAGGGGTGTACTCAGGATGAAGAGGCAGGCTTGGTTTAAATAAAGCTTTGGAAGGTGCCGAATAATTTTTACCAACCGTTAGTCTAAAGAGACACAGACATGCTCTCAAGTAGCCTACTCTCTATGATCTAACGGCATGGCTCTAACAACAGTTTTAAAGGCTTTTGTTGCAAGCCCACAGGTTTGGGCACAAAAGTGCTGAAAGTCCTTGAGATAAAATGCATCCAAAGTACTAGAGAATGCCGCCAGGTAAAGTAAGGTGTGCCAAGGTGAAGTGGGAGAGGGCATCAGAACTCACTTAGTGTCCCAGTCAGACAGCTACCAGAATATCATGCTGGCTACAAGGCACTTTTAAAGCTGTGAAAGCTAGATTCTTTTAATCAATACATGATGTTGCTAAGTCACAAGGGGTTCACACTTGAATGACATTTTAATTAGTGAAATTAACACATCTAATGAAAGAATGAGTCGGTTGGAAGAAAAAATAAAACATGAAGGACAAAGAAAAATGAGACTCAGAGAGTAGGTTTTCCTAATTAGTGAGCACCACTCCACTGAGGAAGACTCTTAGCTTTGGAGAATGAAAACAAACTTGCTCAATTAGTCCTTTGGAAAATTATACACCCATGTTATGGCATATAAATGTGTTTTCTTTGGAAGAGATTTAGGATTTTTCAGATCCTTTGGTGTATAGACTCTCCTGTGTGGATCTAATATTTCTTGCTTCATTCTGACTTTCATGACAGCCTGATCTGGTGCCTCTGAAAACTCAAGGATAACTCAGAATACATTTTTTAAATATAATACTTGAAAGGATAATTGAGAAGATTTTGTTTCATTTTGCTCGTCTGTAGGAGACAAACTATAGTTCTTAAGGTAACTTCTTTGAAGTTGATTACTTGGTAAACCTTTAGTTGTGCTGGGCCACTTTCTCTGGGAAGCTCCCCCTGGGAGCTGGCTGTGTCAGTTCCAAAGGCAGACACAGCTGTTCAACTTTTTTTTTTTTTTTTTTTTTTGGCATTTACAAACATAGCTTTAAAATTGCTGTTGTAGTTTTGACATTAACATTCCTCCTCTTCCCTTTTCTCACCAAGTTCTTTATCAAGGAATTTTAGAACCATAGGAAATGCAATGTTTCATTGGAACCTTCCCACTTCTTTCCGGCTGTACTGACCATCTGCATACCTGGGACTGAGTCAAGCATATCCATCAAAGAACTTAAGGACAGTCATCAAAACACGGAACCAACCTACTCCCAGCCTTTTCTCAAATCCAGTCTACCCATCTAGCCTTCAGTTATCTTTCCATTTTACATACTTACCCAGAAAAATTTCGTGTTAGGCATAGCTCCGTTCAACCTGCTTTCTTCTATTTTTTTTTAAATTATTTTTTGACCACTATGGTAACAACCAATTTTTTTCCTATACCACATTTCTCTGCCTCTTATGTTATCTAAAAGCTTATTTACAAAATGCTTCTTGTTTCCAAATCAATAAATACAGTTGGATTTTAAAGAAGAAAAAAGGTAGAAATAAACAGGTATCACAACTAAGACTATCAGTGACTCATCTACTTTCTAATATTTCTTCCTATATTTTTTTCTGTAGAATATAGCAAAAGATTACTTGTTAATTGCTATAAAATTAAATACAGATAATTAAATGAAGAAAGCTTTGTGTATTTTGTGTACTCTGCTATATGAATGGATAATACTTTAGTTAGGTTTTGTAGTGGAATTGAACCATAAAATGAATATATATTATAAAAGGCTATTTATCAAGTTTGTTTGATGCAGTATAAAATGTGTAGCCTAACAGTGGTCATCTCACACAGGAGAATATGGTAGCTTCTAAGTTTACAGACTGAATGTCTCAACAGTCCCGATCACATGATTCCTGGAGAGTAACTAGTCAGTAATCCTCAATGGAAAGCTAGATAACCTGGAATGTGCCACCAGTGGAGAAAGACAATAGCATCAGAAAACTTTGCTCTGACCATCAGGAGGTACAGGCAGAGAGATAAGAAGCATCATATCTTCCTGGAGCTTCTTTCCATCTGAGCCACTGCAAAAAGATGCAGCTCACTCTGAGAGGCTTCTCCCTTTTAGCTAAACTCTCTCGGGACTGCTGTCACAGACCAGATGTGTCTCTTGTTTGATGCCAAATGCAATCAAGCTACCAGTTAAGATTAAACATTTTAGATAATATAAGATCAATAAAATATATTGATCACAGGTATTTGTCCATGAATATTGATCATACCAATATCAACACCAAAAAAAGTAAAATATGATCATATAGAGATTGTCTATTTTCAGCTCTGGACCAACAGAAATATAAGTTTTTTAAAAATTTCTCTTTTCTCTTGCATTCTGCAGACATTAGAGGGACTTACAAAGCAACATTTTGTCCCCGAAATTTCTCAGAGAAGCAATACTGAGAGAATGTTTATCTTAAACAGGAAAGAAATCCTTATTTATTCTGAACGTAGTTCCAAAGAGCTAATAATTTTTTGGAACTTTCTGGTTAAGTTTTATGTGGAGTCTATTGCCTAGATACGTATGCTGTTTGAGAAAGAGCAAATTCTGTTTTAATTTAAATTTGATTTTGGACAATTTCACATAAGTACACAGTGCATGCTGACCATTCTGACCCTCCACTTCCCTACCATCCATGTGTGCCCTCCTGTATTACCACAATTCTTTCTCTGATGTTTTTGTCTCTTCATTTTGTTTTGTGACTCACTGCATTAAACCAGGACTATGCATATGGCTATGGGCTTAGTGCTATTTGTGGACGCTGGTGTGCTCGGCAGTAAGAACAAAAGGAAAGACAATGATACCTCCTTTCACAGAATGTCGTGATAGAGGAAAGCGATTGGGCTCTCTGAACCTCTCGCAGTTCCATGCTTAGTTGTTGATAGGATGACTTTTGTGTAGGTATAGCACAAGTAGCTATACTTGCTGTGAATTAGTGCTTGAGTCAGCACTAGAAAATGACATTTCAGGGCCCATCATTCTGTTTTACAACTCATACATAACTTCTGCCTGGTTTTCTTCAATATTCCCTGAGATGGTATAAACGTCTTATTTAGGATTCAACTTACGATTGTTAGGTCTTTGAACACTTGGCAGCTATGAGTTCTAAATTTATCATAATTAATTTTAAGAAGAGGCTTCTCTGATTAAGGCTAGGGACAGTTTTGTTCTATCAATGTAAACATAGATATTTAGAAGTCAGTTTGCTGCTAAGTTTAATTAAATTAATCATAAGTCACCCAACAGGGTCTATGACCTCTCTAGATATGGGTTGTTAGCTGGGCTTAAAGTTGCAGGTATGACATGTTTGTTTGGTTTTTTCATACTGAAATACATAAGATGGTTATGTTTTGTGTTTTTTTAATCAATTAGTTCAATTTACATCTCATTCATAGGCCCCTCCCCCTTCTCCACCTATTTCCACCCTACCCCCACATCCCCTCTCCTACCTAGCTCATCTATTCTCATGAGTTTGTCTTCCTCCCCTGTGTCATTGAGGGAAGTCCCATCAAGGGAAAGTGATCAAAAAGCAGGCAACATAGTCTGTGTCAGAGATATCCTTCACTCCCCTAACCAGTAGGTCTACATGAAGCCTAAGATGCCCATCAGGCTTATCTTCTTGGGGTCTGTGCATTGTAGTATGATTATCCTATATTATATGACTAAAATACACTTATAAGTGAGTATATACCATGTATGTCTTTCTGCTTCTGGGATACCTCACTCAGGATGATCTTTTCTAGTTCCCACCATTTGCCTGCAAATTTCATGATTTCCGTGTTTTGAATTGCTGAGTAGTATTACGTTGTGTAAATGTACCACAATTTCTGTATGCATTCCTCAGTTGAGGGACATCTGGGTTGTTTCCAGGTTCTGGCTATTACGAAAAAAAGCTGCTATGAACATGGTTGAGCAACTGTCCTTGCTGTGTGGTTGAGCATCTTTCATGTATATGCTCAGGAGTGGTGTAGCTGGATCTTGAGGTAGAGCTATTCCCAATTTTCTGAGAAAGCACCAGATTGATTTCCAAAGTGGCTGTACAAGTTTGCATTCCCATCAGCAACAGAGGAGTGCTCCCCTTTCTCCACATCCTCGCCAGTGTGTGCTGTCACTTGAGTTTTTGACCTTGGCCATTCTGACAGTATATGTTTGGATTTTATCTATCTATCTACCATCTATCTATCTACCATCTATCTATCTATCTATCTATCTATCTATCTATCTATCTATCTATCTATCTATCTATCTTTAGAATTTTATATATGAGTACTGTATAGCTTCCTACTTTCCACCTTACTCCTCCCATTTCCCCACTCCTTACCAAATTTATGGCTTCTTTTAAAATACTGTTACACTTTTATATGTGCACATCTTGTAGGAAGGATAAATTTTGGATGGAAGTTTTTGTGGGTAGGTTGGTGTTGCCCCTCTGTCCACTAGGAGTACAGTCTACTTAGAGGGTGGCCTCCTCAGTCTCTATGACTCCTGCTACTAAGGGTCTCGGCTAGAGACATCCCTCTATCCTCCCTGGAACCTAAACTGTTGTTGGTCTCCAGCATGTCTCAGAGATAGCCGTGATCATGGTTTCTCTTCGCAAGCTCCCCCTTCTCTTGCCTCCTTTTATCCAGTCTGATGTATGCCCTCATTTCTCTCCACACGCATTCTTCAAACCTGTTCACTCTTTTCAACCACTTCTGCTATCTATTCTGTTTCTACTTCTGAGTGATATTTAAGTATCCTTCCTTGGCTCCTTCTTGTTACTTACCTTCTTTGTTTGAATGAATTGTCATATACTGTACGATATGGCTAGTAGCAGCTTATAAGTGAGTATATAGCATGTGTAGCTTTCTGGGTCTGGTTTCATTCATTTGCCTACAAATTTCATGATTTCCTTGTTTTTAATAGTATTGAGTAGTGTTGTGTAAAACCACATTTTTTTTAAATCCATTCTTCAGCGGAGGGGCATCTGGGTAGTTTCCATTTTCTGGCTGTTACAAATAAAGTTGCAATAAACGTACTGAGCAAATGCCGTTGTTGTACAATGGAGCATCTTTTGGGTATATGCCCAGGAGGGGTATAGGAGTATAGCTGGCTCTTAAGGTGGACCTATTCCCAATTTTCTGAGAAAGTAACAGATTGATTTCCTAAGTGGTTGTACAAGCTTACACTCTCACCAACAATGGAGGAGGGTTCCCCTTGCTCTACATAGTCACCAGCATAAGTTGTCACTTGAGTCTTTTATCCTGGCCTTTCTAATGGGTGTAATGTTCTATCTACAGTGTCCTTCATCTCACAGAAGCTTTTAAGTGCCATAAGGTCCGTTTTATTAATCATTGATCTCAGAGCCTGAGCAACTGGTCTTCTGTTTAGGAAGTTGGCTCCTGTGCTAATGGGTTCAAGGCTCTCCCACAATTTCTCTTCTATTAGATTTAGCGTATTTTCCTGTATTCTTTAAGGGATTTATTCCTTTCCTTCACTAGTTTGCTTATATTTTCCCGTATTTCTTTGAGGGATTTATTCCTTGACTGTTTAAAAACCTCTATCCTCATAAGATTAGATTTAAGGTCATTTTCCTGCTCTTCAGGTGTGTTAGGATACTCAGGGTTTGTTGTAGTGGGATAGTTGTGTTCTGGTGGTGTCATATTGCCTTGGGTTTTCTTGAGTATGTCTTTAAGCTGTCCTCTAGGCATTTGGCAGTCTCTGGTGTTGACAGGCATGGAGGTTCCTGGTAACCCCTGATGGCTGCCAACTTTAGTAGTTGTTGATGTTTGCGGCTTCTCTGCGGCAATCTCCAAAGGTCACGCATGCAAGGGAGTTGGTGTGTGACAGTCATGGAATAGACCTCACTATTACTGTCTTCAATGACTGCCATCTCTGGAACTTTGCTGGCAGTGTCCAATTGTTGCAGTCTCTATGACTGCAGGCAGAGCTGGCACCTGGGAATTGGTGTAGAGGCCACAGAACAGACCTCACCTCTGCTGGCAGTCTCCATTTGCTGCTGTATCTGGGATAGTCTCCAATGGTCCCTGTCTCTGGGACTGTAGGCAAAACTGGAACCTGGGAATTGGCTCGGGGAGGTCATGGAAAAAACCTCATTGCTACTGGTTGCCCTCAGTGACAACCATCTCTGAAAATGCTAGCAGACTCCTATGGCTGCCATCTCTGGATGGGACAAATTCTTAGTGCAAATAATTCAGTAGCTAATGCTGAAATACCAGACATCTGTAGCATACTGAAAGGAGGAGATTAAAAGGAATGCAAGGGATTTAGGGTATTTTAAATAAAAAGAAATACTAATAGGCACATCCACTTCAAAAAGTTGTATTCTCTTTTGTCTTTTGTTTTAATTTGGAATGTTTTGTTTACAATTTTATGTCAGAACTGGAAAAAAAAACACACAACTTCATTGTTTGTTTGTTGGTTGGTTTCTTTGTTTCTACACATGTTCCCTGAACATTGTCAGGTTAAATGACTTAGCCAGAGTCATAAAAATAGTAACTGACAGAAATTGAATTAACTTAAAAAAAAACTAAATAGTCATCGCTCTATTCTTTGAAAAACTGAGAACTCATGTCATCTAAAAATAATGTGGTATATTTACACAATGGAATACTACTCAGCTATTAAAAACAGGAAATCATGAAATTTGCAGGCAAATGGGGGGATTTAGAAAAGATCACCCTGAGTGAGGTATCCCAGAAGCAGAAAGACACACAGGGTATATCCTTTCATAAGTGGGTATTAGACATATAATATAGGATAATCATACTAAAATCTGTATACCTAAGAAAGCTAATCAAGAAGGACTCTGGGTAAGATGCTCAATCCTCATTCAGAAAGGTAGAGAGGATGGACATCAGAAGAGGCAGAAAAGAGGGAATAGGACAGGAACCTACCACAGAGGGCCCATGAAAGATTCTACCCTGCAGAGTATCGAAGCAGATGCTGAGACTCATAGCCAAACTCTGGGCAGAGTACAGGGGATCTTGTGAAAGAAGGGGGAAATAGAAAGACCTGAAGGGGACAGGAGCTCCATGAGGAGAGCAGCAGAAACAAAAAATCTGGACACAGGGGTGTTTTCTGAGACTGATACTCCAACCAAGGACCATTCATGGAGATAACCCAGAACCCCTGCACAAAGGTAGCCCATGGCAGCTCAGTGTCCAAGTAGATACCCTAGTAATGGGAACAGGCACTGTCTCTGACATAAACTGATTGGCCTGTGCTTTGATCACCTTCTCCTCATGGGACATGTAGCTTTACCAGGCCACAGAGAAAGAAAATGTAGCCATTCCTGATAGACTAGGATCAGATGGAAGGGGAAGAAGACCTCTCCATTCAGTGGACTCGGGACTGGCATGGGTAGAGAAGAGGGAGGAAGGGTGGGATTGGGAGGGGAAGAGGAAGGAATCTACAGGTGGAATACAACACGAATAAACTGTAATTAATAAAAATGAATTATAAAAATACTGTATAAAATATTAAAGAACTGTGGCTAAAATATTGAACAGGAACTCGTTGGGGGATAATATAAACATGGAGGTGGGAAACAATACATTGTGACTACTGGGATAAAAATAGTGTTTCCTGGCATAAACCTGTAGTCTCAGCTACTTGGAAGGCTGAAGCAGGAGGATCACTAGAGTTCTTTAGTTCAGAGATAAAGGGCAGTTGGGGCAATATAGGGAGAGCCGGTATCAAAAACGACTACTGCGATAAAATGGTAGTATTGTTTCAGAATTCCTGCTCTAAAATAACGTTTTTGCTTCCTGTTTCATTGTGGAAATGGAATAAATAGGAAAGGAATTATGTATGTTCATACCACTACATGTATCAACTTAACCAAATCGGACTCAGATTTTTTTTGTCTCCTTCTCTGTAATTCTTGATAAATAGTTATGATAATATCCTGTACCAAATCCCTACCTTTATCTAGCTTTCCACTCCAATCTGACCTACTTGAGAATCTGAGTAAATCTTTCTCTTCTTGCTCACAGTATTTTTTTTCCTTGATCCACTGGTTGATATATTGACATACAGTAGTGCTGTCATTATTTGGTTTAGGAAAGAAAAAAAAATAAGAACTCCATTAACTCCTTATTCTCAATAATTTTGTACTTTTCTTTCTTTTTCCCTTTACAGCAAAAAAAAAAATCTTTGTGGACATTCTAAAAAAAATTATTTTACTTCTTTTGTCATTCTCTCCAGAAATTTATCCAACCTCTCGTTATTTTGTGCTTGAACCAAATAGTCATCTAAAAGTCATGAAGACCTTTTAAGTTTAAAAAAAAATACAATTTTAACTTTTATTTTCTTCAAATATCGGTAACCTTTTACAATTTATCAGTATCATTCCTGCACTTTTGGAAATTGCTCTTTTCCCTCTTAAATGCATAGACTTTTGCTATCTTCATGATCAAAATCTGCTTTCACAATTTTAAAACATACCTTTACATTAATGAATTGCAAGGTATATCTTTAGCCTAGTAACTCATTCATATTCCACATTTATTCACCTACCTCTTATTATTTAGAATATAAATCTTAGTGTCTAGCAGATATTTTAGACTTAGCAAGCTCAAACAGTCCTAAGCTGTTAAAATCAAAGACTCCCTCCCAGAGTTTTCTCTATGAGCTAATGGCAAATGCCTTCTTGGAATAACTGAGATATAAAGATATTCGATCATCTTTTCTTTCCATATAAGAGGAACAGGTTTTGAAAATGTTTTTTTGAAGACCTCCATTTCCATCTCCTTCATTCAAATCACTGTAATTTTTCATAGTTGATTTTAATAACCTCCAAGTTAATTTTTCTTATTAACTACATCATAACTAACTGAAAGTGTTTGTGCCCAAAGTGCAAACTAGTCATCAATATAGCCGATGTATTTTTTTTTTTCTGAGGAATCGGGTCTTAATGAAACTTTGAGTTTAAATTAGAAGGTGTTTGTTCAAATTTCTGTCCCACCCTTCTGTCAGTAAGGGTATGAGTAAATCATGATCAATTGGTCATTATTCCTTATATGTAATATGAATGTCACTTCCTCTCATCACTCTGCATAAATTTTTGAAGAAATTACATGTAAAATTACCCTTGTGGAATGTGTAAATTGTCATCTCAGTAAAAACTGACAACTACAATAAAAATAAATTTCAGTGATATAGTTAATAGTACAGTAGGAAAGTGGATATAGCTTCTAATAATTTTCAAGTACTATGTTTAAATTCATGAAGCTATGCTATGAGAATCATTCTATAGAATTTCTTATACAAAGTAGATGGAAGAAGGGTAAAAGAGGGAAGTGCAGCCACTTGAGATGGATTGGAAAGATTTATTGGGTCCAGAGGCAATCTGCAGTCCAGTAAATTGGCATTTGAGGGGCGTCACAAATAATAACACTCTACAGCTCGGACGCCAATGCACAGGTGTCCAAAAGCTATTACAAGCCAAGCATCAGGTTAAAATCGTATGAAGGTAATAGCATGGCCACTATGAGGAAGGTGCTCAGAAGAGAGCTTTAAAAAAAAAATCCCATTTAGCAAATCACTTCTACTCTCTGTCCAATAAAACCACAGCAACTCAAGAAATTAAATTATCTGCTTCCAATTCAACCAACATCACTTTATGTAATAAGTGCAGGATGAAATAATTGTGTATTAGAAAGATATCTGAAACACTGGGCTTATCGAACAAGTGTATGAGATATTGCTGAAACTTGCCGAAGGACCTGAGACATACTGGGTCACTCTATGTTTGACTACTCTTAAACTGAGCTCCAGGAGCTCAGAGTTTGTTACAATTTGTGTGTGTGTGTGTGTGTGTGTGTGTGTGTGTGTGTGTGTTGCATTACGTTTAGAATGTACCTTAAATCAATGAGTGTCTTTTGTAGGCTGTGTCATTGCATATTTTGTGGCGCAATATTCTGTCTAATGTGTCCAGCTAAGATTGGTAACTAAGTTGAAACTTCATCTGAACACAGGTTCAGATATTACCGCAAAGGAAATAATAAATCTTTAATACTGTTTTGTGTTTGTCAGTTATATTCAGAATCATATTTATAAAAACTCATAGATTATAAGTTGTTTTTACAGTTCTTGGATTCACTAATGTTTTCATGGGAAGGAATTGAGAGTTCTAATGTAGTTTAAAGAGAAAAAGGTCTTCATCTGACACTTTGTGAGGTTTGCTCCACACACAATACTGGTGGTGCCATTTTTTTGTTGTTCTTGTTTGAGCAAGCATATTGTTTAGTTTTCATGGGTACAGTTTCACTGTTATGTTTAGAAGATTACTGGAGGTGTCCTGGTCCTCTGTCTATTACAACCTTTCAACACTCTTTCTTACAATCTCTTCTTTGATATTCTCTGAGCCTCACGTATAGACATTGTGTTTTAACTGTACCAGTTAGGTTCAAGCTCCCCATGTTTGTTCTCTGCAGTTTGATCAGTTACGAATTCTGTAAGAGTCTCCATTTACTACAAAAAGAAGCTTCTTTGATGAGGGGATAAGAGCTTCACTTACATACATAAGTATTTAAAATATTGTTAGAAATTATATTGGTCTATGGCCTATCTAGCCATGAGTAGTTGGCTACTTTGCAGTATGAGGCATGTCTTCCATCCTATTGAGCAGGGGTTAAGCTCAATTAATTGGCAGTTGGTTACTTTCCATGATAAAAGTACAACTGTTATACCATTGTGGGTATCATGATAAGGTGGTCGTATTAATCCATAGGCTTTTCAGGTGACCAGTGACTGATGAGAGAGCCAATATACATGCATACATACATATATGTATTATATACATATTACGTTATATATAACAATATACATATTATATATAATAATATATATTATTTTATATCTATATTATATATAAAATGAAAGTAGAAGAGGTTGTGAATTTGAGAGGGAGTATCAGAAAGATGTAGAAGGATTTGGATGGGGGACAGGGAAGGTAGAATCTATGTAAATATAGTTCTCATGTGTAACATATTCAAAGAAATATAAAGTAAAGAAAAAGAGGGAAAGGAAGCTAATTCTCATTCCCATAAAGCTGTTTAGCTATATATGGTTTTGGCATCTCTAGGAATTATACTATGTAATGGAATCACAAGTATAAGCAGAAACTCCATGATCCCTCATCTGGTCTATTCCTGAATTGTTCAGATATGTGAATTGTTCAGATATGTGGCCTATTTCTTTCTGAGATCTGAGATTCTGTGTTCCTCTCTGGATCCTTCTGAACTTTCTCTTTCTCGTGCCTTCTTTTAGTCCTGTTCAAATTGAATTCTATTTCAAGCTGACAGCTTTTAATGTGAGGATCTAATCTAGAGGGACTGGCTATTGAAGTGGTCAGTTCTGAAACCTCCTGACATCTTGATAGCTTAAATCACTTAGACACAACAGTTATTTTGATTCATATATTCTTAAGTTTTTGTTTCCTAGTTTTATCTGGTAGTATTGACAAAAATGTAGGTGTAGTTAAAGAAAATATTTTTTATGATTTTTCTCTGTGCCTACACTGGGAAATGCTTGGCACATGGTAACTGTGTGAAGGTCCTATATCAAACACTTGAAAGCTGCTGAGAATAGATTTTAGCTGTCTTTGCTTTACAGCCCTGGGAAGTCAGCTAGGATTCTTAGCCCAAGACTGCACATTTTCTAAACACCTAGTGTCTTCTGGGAGTCTTTCTGCTTACCCCTTGCTTTCTTCTAGTTACTCCTGCATAGTGATGGCTACCACTCAGGTCCTATAGAAGTCATGGCTACCACACCAGTGTTTTAGAAGTCATAGTTTGTTCACACCTGCCTGTCATATTTGGAGTTGTGGGTCACAGAGACTGTTTCACCTCTTTCTCATTGATAGTATCTGTAGGTTTTGTTTTTCAATTCCAGTTACTTTCTGTCTTTTCATGGGGGACTCAGAGAGATTCAAGAACTCTGTCACCACTGCCATCTTCTCAGAATTTAAAACATGTATTTTTGAACTTGTCTGGACCAGTAGTGAATCTCTAGGGATGGAATAAAGCTTAGATTTATACACTTGCCAGAAGTTATGACTAAGTGCACAGCTGGTCTGCACAGAGGACTGGAAACTGTGAACCAGGCAGCTGTTTATCATGATCAGGATGTTTTTATCCTTGGAACATTTTCTTTCAGGCTGTTAAATCTAAACTCACTTATAATCCACGAAACACACACACACACACACACACACACACACACACACCGCACCAAACACACAATTTTGGAACTGAGAACAAAACAGGAATACTATATTACCACTGTGTCTAATTAAATATGTCTGCTAACTTAGTATAATTACAAATGAAACCACTTAGAAAGAATAACATACATATTCTTTGTATACACCAGTGTTTTCTTATTGATTATTTTTAACTTGAGTTGGATGTGAGCAACCTCAGCTATTGCTTGTCCTATTTGTTGAAATTTGCCCTGTATATGCCCTCTGCTTGCATTTCTCTTTTTTCTTTTTGTCTTACATTAATGTAGGCTGTTTTTCAGACCTCAAATACTTTTAATGCAATTCTTTTTCAAAATGCTGTTCTGTTAACTACACAGTCAGGGTCTAGCAATAACCACATTAACCTCTTCTTATAATAATAAATTATCTCTTTCATAGTACCCAGCTACTGTCAATGTTTCAATAAAAGTATGAATAATGGGATTTCAATCTTTGTGTGTTTTAATATCACTTTAAACTCTATGATTTTGAATTAAAATATATTCGATGATCTACATAGAAAATACCAACTTGTACAACCGCAAAATATTGAGTTACTTCAGTAATAGCCTCACCTATATTTGAGGTGTGAAAGTGCTTTGTGGCTCAGTCGCTTAATCTGTATTGAAGTAGGAATCAGAGTCCACACCTCTTGAAGAGTCCTACCGCATATGTTAGCAAATATTTGTTACTATTACTGCTGTCATTTCCTCCCAGTTTCTCTGCTACCATGCTGGGAACAAATCCATCAAAGTAGTTACATATAAATGATATGGCTCTAAGCTTGAGTAGTTGCAGTAGTTACCTAATCAGAAATCTCTTGCAGAGATATGAAGTTGGGTGGTACTTATGTTTTATTTTAACAACTGTAACCTCAGAAATGTGGCACTATACGTTTTATAATATAAAGCCACAATCAAGAAGATTGTTCTTCAGTGAGCTGGAGTCAGTTCAGGCTTGCAAAGTGACAGAGATGAGCCAGGAGAGTACACTGTCTGATTCTATTTACTTACCTTTTATTTCTGAGTCCTTGGACTTCATAAGACGCTTCTGGATGAAGAAATCATTCTTCTCTGAACTTATTTAATTTAGTGAGCTTTGTTGTTTGTAATTAGCATAGAACTCATGGAAGCACTAACATTTAGCTGCTAAATAAACATGTTACCACCCTTTTTAGGCATTTACACTTCTGAGAGTTTCAGTTGCTGAAAATAGGTAGTAGAATAAGAGAAAAATGTCCATGGCCATAAATAACACCTGACTGTGTTGTCTATGATCTACTTAGTCACATCTTTTACATGTTCTAGATACATCACCTTTCTAGGGTAAGGCAGCTAAAGCTAACAACAACTGTGGAACTCAGCTGAAACAGTGGTTTTAATGTAATTCAGAATACTCATGGCCTGTCTCTCAGTAATTTTGGAGCTCTATAATTTTCTCTTGGCTTATTTTAACTAGAGATGGTGTATTATGACTTAGATACATGAGTATATCATGAAAACTTGGAACTAAATATCAAATGCTAATCTCTGCCTCTGGCCATTGAAACTGTCTGGGGCAAGAGATGAACCAAAATACAGCTTCAAGGAAGTTTTTTTCTCTTTCTCTCTTCATAGAAACTCCCTGTGGATGTTTTCTCTAGCCAAAATCACTGATACAAAACTGGAAGCTGGCTCTACTGTTGAAGTTATGCTCCAAAACTTTAAAAAGCTAATTTTCATGCTCTATGCCTGTAATCCAACAAATCTTAGGCAAAGACAAGACAATCTAGACAAGACAATCTATAACCCTAAGTATACTTAATTAAAAATGAGGAATTATTTTCCCTAATGGTTCATTCTCAGTGGAATCAGGATGAGAAATAAAGACAAAGATTAGTATCTTTATAGGCTATAACTCCAAAGGCAGGTGAGAGCAGACCAATGGAATGGTAGATAATTCCCTTTCTATATTCCAAAGAATAAGAAAAAAGATACCAAGGAAACAGGTATTTTTGATGTAATTTGCACCTATCTTTTGGTTCTGATCTAAATCAATTCACAAATTCCCAGAACCAATTCAACACTTTCAACTTGAATTGCTTCATCATACAAAAGTGACTTTCTTGACTCTCCTTGCATATCTGTGTTACTATGACATCAATAGCGAAAGCAATAAAGAAAAGACTCGTGTTTAAAGCTCATTCATCAGTGTTTGAATCAGGGACTGAAGAACACAATATTCTGCTTCAAAATACCTAAGTTACATGACTAAAAACTGCCATATTGACCCGTTCTTGATTCTCTAAGCTTTAGTATAGTGTGTTCAAATGTGTGGAATACTAAACGTCTTTAAACTAGGATGTCATATGTTTGAAATAAAGTTTTTTTTTTTAATTTTTACATTGTATAAATTTTATACGTTCTGTACTTTTCTGGTTCTATTTAGAGTTATTGTGCTGTTTTCAGACTCTATCCCTAATTGCTATTACCATGGCTCTCAATGCCATTGAAACAATGATAAACTATACAATACAGAACAAAGTGGAACGTTTACCAGAATAGAGAAGTTTAAAATAGGACTGAAAAACCTCACATGGAAAGCCTATATCTAGATAAATTCACATCCCCCTTTCCCTTGGAAGCAAGATTTTCCTTTGAAAATGTTGTTAGTCTGACTTTCTCCATTAGAGAATGATTGGTATGGTGGGGCTTTCAGCACACTGTGGGAGCATTTGGCAACTTTGCCATGATGAAACGTCATCTCATCCTACAAGATGTTCACATTTGAGTCTGAAAATAATGAATCATCACACTATCCCCTGCCTCTGAAATTAAATGTCTCTTATTGACTTTTGCATGTTGGCTAAAGTCAGCATTTTATTATAATTTCTTATGGATTTTCCTCTACTGATAGAAATAATGCTATTAACTCTTGGCTTGTGCTTTAGCATTTGCTTTGCCTTGGCTGGATTATCATTATATTCAGTGTTTTGCTGCTGTTGTTGTTGTTTTGTTTCTTTGTCAGTCACTAATTTTAATTCTGTTTAAATATTCTTACTGATTGAGGCAGCCTCTATTAGGGTAAGATGAGACTTCTCATGCCATGTGCAGAGTTTGAACCTTTATTTTTAGGAAGCTTTGATTCAAGGTGAGGCCAGGACAACATGATACTCATGCTGTTTAGCACACAGTATGCAATTTTATAATACAAAATCTATTTCTTCAGCTCATCTTGTTGTGAACCATTTGACTATGAAAGATTAACTCTTCTGTACTTCTGCTGGCTAATGTAGGAAATTTATGTATTAAAGAGCCCTGAAAAACCCATTTCTCAAAGAATATGAGGAGAAATTAGAACACTTCATTCTAAAGAGTTTTGTTAGACACATAAAGTAAAACATAAATCAGAGAATATTGTGAATTTCAAATCTTCAATAAGTACTGATTTGCTAATTTTTTTCCTTCCTTTTCTTCTTTTTTGTTTTTTCTTTTTTTTTCTTTCTTCACCACAAGTGGTTTAGAACTCTGTTCATCTGGATATATTCCCATATTCCACTGAGATATCTGTATCTCAGATTTCACACCACTGGGAGATGCCAAAAACTTGGTTCTTATTGGTATTTAAAGAATAAAGACAGTTTGTAGAGGTGTGTGTGTGTGTGTGTGTGTGTGTGTGTGTGTGTGTGGTGTGTGTGTGTATGTGTTGTGATATATTTGTGTGTATGCAAATATGCATGTTCATGTGGGTGTTTACATACAAGTATTCAAGTACTCTTGGCCATTTTTCACACCTATAATGGACAGAGGTAGATGTAGGGTGTCTTGTACTATTTTTGATTTATTTCTAAAGACAGTATCTCTCATACTTGGAGCTCACCAATTGGAAAGACTAATCATATCTCAGAAATTATCTGTTCTCTGTCTCTTCAGCACCAGGATTACTTGGAATACACCACAGAGCCCAACGTTTTCCTCAGGTGCTTGCTGCAAAGGCACTTAGCCAAGTGAGGTCTCTCCCAATCTCAGAAGGTGACCTTTTTATATATAATGCTGGCTTCAGAAATAAAGACCACTCAATGTTACAACAATGTTAGAGAGACAGTTAAAATGTTTTAATAGCATTATTAAAAATAAAATATTAATAAAAATGAAAAGGTTTTCTTATAAATATATTAATGTGGAAGTCATACGTTCTTTCATTAAAAACTTCGAATAATGCACAAATTCTGGAATTAAAACTATCAATCAAATAGTTTATACTCAAGAAAGCTGGTGAGACTGATTTTTTATTCTTTAACAACCCACTCTGTGTTAAAACATAAGGTACCATGTAGATACACATTATATATTGAAATAAAGCTTCCTGAGATTTTGCAGTTTAGCAGATAACACGGCATTTCTAATCCTACTCTAAAAGCGTATTTATATTAAACCACTCATATGTTAAGTGTCAACAAATTTACTTTTAAGGCCCAAGTCCAACTTAATATTCATTCACATATAGGTGTTTAGTACTTATATCTGGTACATGAAATGTCTTGGTCAAGATAACTCTAACTCTGTGGGTGTCATAAAATTAAGTAAAAGCAAAAGACATACCTCACTGTTATCCTAGAGATATAGATTAAAGCTGTTGACATAAAACAGTTCCCTGATGGGAAGAATCCTTCAGAGGCCATCTGGGGTAGGCTCCTGCCAGCAGGGAATCAAAGCAGATGCTGATACTCATAGCCAAACTTTGGGCAGAGTTCAGGGAATCTTATGGAAGAAGGGGGAGATAGAAAGACCTGGAGAGGACAGGAGCTCCACAAGGAGAGCAACAGAACCTAAAAATCTGGACCCAGGGGACTTTTCTGAGACTGACTCTCCAACAAGGACCATTCATGGAGATAATCTAGAACTCCTGCACAGATGTAGCCCATGGGAGCTCAGTGTCCAAGTGGGTACCCTAGTAATGGGAACAGGGACTATCTCTGACATGAACTCAGTGGCTGGCTCTTTGATCACCATCCCCTGGGGGAGGGCAGCCTTACCAGGCCACAGAGGAAGATAATGCAGCTAGTCATAATGAGATCTGATAGGCTAGGGTTAGAGGGAAGGGGAGGAGGACCTCCTGTAACAGTGGACTAGGAGAGGGGCATAAGGAGAGAAGAGGGAGAGAGGGTGGGACCGTGAGGAGATAAGAGAAGGGGCTATAGTTGGGATACAAAGTGAATAAATGGTAATAAATAAGAATATAACAATAAAAAAGAGAAAAAAAGCAGTTCCCTAGTGAATAATAGCAGTTTCTTTGGTTAATGGTTTCTTCTCATTTTAATTGTTCTTGATATCTTTCATGTCATTATATCTTTTCTTAGTGTAAGGACCCATCCTAACCTGGATACTTTCTAAGTAAAAGAGGCAGTTCTAGAATTTTAAGGGCGTAGCAGGGGCATCTGCTCTGCTCTAAGGAGAGCTCCTTTGGGTCTGCTACTGGTAAACTGCATCATGATATGAAGAGATGTGTGAGTGAAAGTTGACTTGCTAAGGCAGAAATCTAAAAAAAAACATGGTTCAGGCTTACTCTTTTACAGCATCTCATTCAGCATCTCTGTCATAAGCTGGAGACCTAAGTCGGAATAAGCCTCTGGGAGGATATGAGGTGTGACTCTAACTGAGACTTGTAGTATCAGGGGTCATGGAGACCGAAGAGGACACCCTCTAACTAGATAAGACTCCCAGTAGAGGTAGGAGAATAACAATCCACACACAAACTCTTCTATCCAAAACTTACTCTGTCTACAAGACATTCAGGGACAAAGATACAACAGATATAGCAGAGTTCAAGAGAATGTCCAACCAAAGCAAGGCCTAACCCAAGAACCACCCTTCGGAAGAAAGCCAATGCCTGGGGCTATTAATGATATGCTTACAGACAGGAGCCTTAACAGAATTGTCCTCTGAGAGACTCCACCCAGCAATGGTTGGAAACAGATATTGAGATTCACAGCCAAATGTTGTGCAAAAATTAGGGAGTCTAGTGGAAAAATTGGCTGAAATATAAAAGGGCCTAGAGGAGACAAGAACTCCTAAAAAAGACCAAAAGAGCCAACTAACCAGGGCTCAGAGGGGCCTATGGAGACTGAACTACCAAACAAGGACCATGCTTGGATTGGACCTAGGTCCTCTACATAAACATAGCCGATGGGCCGCTCAGGCTTCATGTGGGTTCACTAATATGGGGAACAGGGACTGTCTCTGACATGGACTTTATTACCTGCTTTTTCTTCACTTCATCCTGATGGGATTTCCTTACCAGACCATAGAGAAGGAAGAATAACTCAGTCCTCATGTGAATAAATGAGCTGGAATGGGTGGGTAAGGGGGTTCCCCTATTCTGAGGAATAGGGGAGAGAGGGTGTGGAAAGGAGGGTGAGGACTTGGAGAAGAGAAGTGAGGAACATATGGCCAGAATGTTATGTGAATAAATGAATGAATTAAACAAATAAGCAAAAAAAAAAAAAATATATATATATATATATAATTAACTCAGCCATGCCCATTGGCTCCTGACTATAATCCCCCAGGCTTGGGGAGGCAGAGGTAGGTGGATCTCTGTGAGCTCTAGGCCAGCCTTGTCTACAAAGAGTTCAGAGAACCAAGGCTACACAGAGAAACCTTGTCTTGAAAAAACCAAAACGAAAAAAGAAGAAAGAAGGAAGGAAGGAAGGAAAGGAAGAAAGAAAGAAAGAAAGAAAGAAAAGGAAAGAAAGAAAGAAAGAAAGAAAGAAAGAAAGAAAGAAAGAAAGAAAGAAAGAAAAAGAAAATTAACTTAGGGTCTTTTATGTAACTCTTATGACTCTTCTTATGTGACATAAGAAGTGTCATGTAACTCCTGGGAACTACTGTTAGCTCAAGTTCTCGAAAGTCTTCCAAAACTATCACATGGAAACTAGGTTTTTCATACTTTAAGCTTTGGGAGAAAGACCACAGAAAGCCATTCAGGCATGAAAATAAAACTCTGTTCACTGTAAAATTCAGCATGGCAATGGTAATGTGAAAGCTTAAGTACAGCTTAGTAGTAATTCAGAATTTGACCGTATCAACCCAGGCCAGTGAAAGGAAATTCTGTGTCAACTAGACAGTCCATTGCAGTTTCTAATGGTTTCTTGGTATGTACTCTGGTCTGTACAGTTGAACCCATGTTCCTTCTCAAGACTGTCATTTTCTTTCATTTTATTTTCTTCCCCCTGCTCTACCCCGGAACAGGGTTTCTCTGTGTAGCCTTGCCTGTCCTGTACTCTCTTTGTAGACCAAGCTGACCTTGTACTCACAGAGATTCCCCTGCCTCTGCCTCCCTGAGTGTTGGGATTATGCATGTGCCACCATGCCTAGCTCCATTTTACTTTTTTAAGTGACATTAAAATAAGAAAGGAGCTTTTTTTATTTTTATTTTTTATTTTTTTATTTTTATTTTTATTTTTTTATTTTTTTGTTTGTTTGTTTAGTTTTTGCACTAAAAGGATGAGCTAAAAGGATGAGCTGTATGGTGAGTTGACTTTGGAAAATACCTTATTCTCTTATTTGTGTTTAAAGGTAGAGTGTTTCTTGGTATTTCCAGTTGCATGATATTGAAAGTGAGGACTCTGCACAAACCTATTTTCTGATAATCTGTGTTTTAATCAGACTACTAGTATTTTTTTTCTTTTTTTAAAATTTTATTTATTTATTTATTTATTTATTTATTTATTTATTTATTATCAATGCAGTTTATTCAGGAACCTTGAACAATCATCTGACCCTGGGGAAAGCCAGCCCACAGCTTAAATAGCCTCTAGTATTTACTAGCAAAACTTTTTGGCACCACCAGCCACTAGTCTGTAAGAAAGGAGCTGTCATTTCAGCACCATAAGCTGTGATTTTTAAATTTAGCTCAATATAAGCTCTGCAAGAGATTATCAGACGTCTAGACTGACAGATGTAAGAAGAGCTTGCAAAGAAGCGCTGAGAATGAAAGGCAGTTACCCACAGCAGGATTAAACAAACAAACAAACAAACAAAAACAGTGACTTTGGCTTTATAAACAATGCTAGAAAGGACAAGTCCATTAAATCACACAAGCATAGATCTATTTTTTTCTGCAGAACACAGACTTCAATAGAGTACGTAATGATTGTTATGGGGGATGCATGGAGACAGACACTGTAGGGTTATAAAATAAAAGTTCTATGAATAATTTTATGTTTGTATGGTGTAATTGTATTTTTAAAGATAAAATTATCAGCAAAATTGCTGCACTTGGAATTTCTCTGCCATCCAAAAGTTTATATTCATGCTTATGCTGACTTCTAAATAATGGCACATTTATCTCAATATTTTGAATGCGATTTTTGCATGAATCTATGGAATTGAAATTCTGTTCTTTCTCAATCATCAGTGATTATGTTTTAATCCTACATAAATGGGATACTGGTTATTTGTATTCTGAACTTAAAAGCAGAGTCATGTTTTTGTAAACATTGCTGAAATATTAACATTTTTGCCTTAATCCTAACAAGAGAAATATCAAATAATTGAATTTGATAACTTACAATCTACTGAGAACTTAACTAACAGGGTGAAGATTTTAAATAAATGAGCATTTTTTTTTTACTAACTTTTCATTTTGTTTTATTTTATGTGTATTTGTGTTTTGTGTTCCTGATATCCATGGAAGGCAGAAGACGTATCTGATCTTCTGATCTTCTGAAACTGGAGTTACAGATGGGTAAGAACTAGCATTTGTGTGCTGGGAACTGAACATAAGCCCTCAGCAAGAGCAGCCAGGGTCTTTTGCTGAGCCATTCCTTCAGCCTCTAGATGAAACTTTTGATTACTAAATGGTGTTCATATTACACACACACACACACACACACACACACACACACACACACACACACAATGTTCTCTAGCAATTCTGACTTAGTTTCCTAGATAGCCTTAATTTCTTAATTTCTTTTAGTTATTTTTAGGAGAAGAAAATCCTAACAATATTAAAATGTAGAACAACAAAAACCTGTTCCTTGGGTTTTTTGTTTTAACTTTTTACAGAAGTCTGAAAGAAATAATCTACATAATGTAAGATTGAGAGTGGATTCAATTTCTCTAAAAATACGTATTTTATTACTTTTACTTATGTATATGTTTGTATCTGTGTAAGTTTACTATGTGTGTGCACTTGGACATGCTCATATGTGTGGGTCCACTGGGAGCAGGAAGAGTGTCAGAGTCCCTGCAGCTAGAGCTACAGGCAATTGTGAGCTACTCCACTTAGGTGCTGATAATTAACCTCTGGTGTTGTAACTGAAACTATCGATGGTTATGATCCTCCATGTGCAAACCCAGATACCTGGAAGAGAAGCAAGGCCTCTTCATCACTGAGCCATCTCCCTAGCCCTGTAGATTTTTATCCTTTATTCAAGTATGTCTTAATCACCCAAACCCAATCATAGAAACAATCTCTGTGTGTGCTGCCGAGAATTGAGCTGGAATGTTTGTTGGATGCATCTAGCACAACATAGACAATGACGTGCTTCAGAGCACGAAAGACCAAGTCTCCTTTCATTGTCCCGTATCCCCATCAAACTGTGAGGAGTACTTATCTACCTCCTATGCAATGTGGGACTTCCTGGGCATTACATACATGTTAAGAGCAAACAATTCTAGAAAATATTACCCAACTGTTATATCACGTATACTCTGGATGCCAAATGTCATCATAAGTTTATCTCTCGTGTGTTTTTTTTATTAGAGCATACCAAAATAGGTAACTTATTTTATCATTTCTTTTTTAGAATTTTAAACCTGAGTACTGTATTTACAGCATTTTCACTCAACCCTCTCTCTCCTCTTCCTCCTGTGTCCCCTGTCTCCTTGTCAAATTCATGATATGTAAGCATATTAAATTTTCATTTAATTATTACTGCTACAGATATATACATATGCAGAACAAAATACAACCCACTGAGTCCAGTTTGGGTTGCTTATATTTGTATGTGTTTAGGGATGGCAGCTGTGAGTGAAGAGCCCAGGGGGATGAAGAGTCTCCCTCAGCCATTAATTACTAATAGCTCTTTTCCTTGGGGTGTGATCTTGTGAGATTTTCCCCGTCCATGCTGGCACATCAACTGGTCTTGTCACTGTAGAGTTCTTATTTAGGAAACAATATTGTTGAGGTTTCATTGGTGCAGATTCCCTGCCACACGCAGAAGACACTGTCTCATGGCAGATGTCCTGATCCTGTCGCTCTTACAACCTGTCTGCTGCCGCCGCCCCTTCCACAATATCCTCTGAACCTTGGGTGTAGAGATTGTGCTGGAGATGAACTGGTTGGGAATGGGCACCCACAGTCAAGCATCCTCTGCGTTTTAACCAGTTGTCGATTTCTGTGATGCTCTCCATCTACTCCAAAAAGATGCTTCTTTGATGGGGGGGTCTGACAGTTTTATGTATCTGTGGTATATAGATTATATTGGTTTAGGGCATGCACATATGTACACACAAGTATACACACAAGTGTGGACAGTAGTAGGGTTCTTCCTCAAGGGCTCTTATCACAAACAGCCACAAGAAGTTTGCTCAGTTTATAGTACCAGGCATGGATTTCCTCTCCTTAAGCGGGCCTTAAGTCCAGTTAGATGACAATTAGTTGCTCCCCAGATAAAGAGCCATTATCAAACCTTTGAATATCTTCGTACTTTTCATTGTTGTGGTTCATAAGCTTTACAGCTGGAGAAGACTGTTGATTGCTTTTCTTGCATAGTACTTTTGGATGCCATGAGAGCTAGTTCTTAGGGAAGAGATTTCCAAATCATTTTCACCTTGATTCTTTCAAGTTCTGTGTCCATTGTGTGTGTGTTGTCTTCAAAACTATGGTCTTACCTTCAGCTTCTGGGTGGCAATCAAGGATAATGCCCACACTCTACATCTGGAATGAGTCTCTTAGACTTCCCTAACCAAAAAGTCAAAGGGAGATTTCCTGTGCCTGGCACATTTTCCTCCATGAATATCAACAACAAATGGATCAAAGATCTCAATGTAAAACCTAAAATTCTGAAAATTTGGGAAAAACACAGGCAGTAACATAGAATTTTTGGTGTAGGAAAGAATTTTCTGAATAGGACTCCATGCCTTTATAAATTAAGGGTAATAGTCTATGAATAAAAATCTCATAAAAGTAAAATTAGCTTCTGTATAGGAAAGAAAATAAGCAAGTGAAAAAGAATCCTAACAAGCAGAAGAATCTTTGCCAACTGCCAATGAACACTTTATTCACTGTTGGTGGTCCATAAAACGGATCCAGCCACTCTTTAAATCACTGTGAAGAATTCTCAAAAAGCTAAAAGTAGATTTATGATAGGACCCAATGATACCACTCCTTGGCATATGAACCAAGGATTCAACATCCTGCTCTATAGATACTTGCTCAGCTGTGTTCATTGCCACCTTATTCACCATAGTGGGGAATGAAAACAAACTGAATATCCTTCAGTTGATATGCAGACAATGGAAATGTGGACCACATCCACAATGAAATAATATGAAACTGCAAAGAAAGATGAAATCATGAAATTTGCATGTAAGTGCCTTGAACTAATGCATACTATACTGATTGAGGTAGCCCAGACTCAGTAAGACAAACACTGCATGTTCTTTCTTATTGGTTCATTCTAGTTTTTTTTCTTTTTTTAATTACATTTTTATTTTTTATATTAATTATAGTTTATTTGCTTTGTAACCCAGCAGTAGACCCCTCCCTCATCCACTTCCAATCCCACCCTCCCTACCTCTTCTCCCATGCCCCTTTCCAAGTACACTGATATGGGAGGTCCTCCTCCCCTTCCATCTGACCCTAGCTTATCAGGTCTCATCAGGACTGGCTGCATTGTCCTCCTCTGTGGCCTGGCAAGGATACTCCTCCCTTGGGTGGGGAGATCAAAGAGACAGCCCCTGAGTTCATGTCAGAGACAGTCCTTGTTCCCCTTACGAGGGAACCCACTTGGATACTGAGCTGCCCTTCTAGTTCTTAATCATTGTATTTTGAGGTAATCACAGACACCAAGAAAGTAAAAAGGAACTATGGGCATGGGGAGAAGAGCTTTAACTTAGGGGCTTGTAAGACACAAGTGAGGGATTTAGAGAAAGAGGGTAAGAGGGAGAAGAGGAGAACCATAGGAGTTAGAGAGTTTGATGACACCAGGAATACATGGCTCCCAAAATCAACTAAGCAGGGATCCTAAAGGGCTCACAGAACCCGAAGTGACAATCAGGGAACCTTCATGGTTCTGTGCATATATGTTATGGTTATATGTTATGCATATATGTTATGGCTGTAAGCTTTGTATTTTTGTGAGATCCTAATAGTGAGAATGGAGGTGTCGCTGAGTCTTTTGTATGCTCGTGGGACCCTTTTCTTCCTTCTAGGTTGCCTTGCCCAGCCCTGATATGAGGGGTTTTGCCTAGTCTCATTGGAACTTGATGTACTATATTTATTTGATATCTCTAGGAGTCCTGCTTTTTTTTTCTGAAAGGAAAGAGAAGAGCAATGGATCTGGAGGAGAGGAAAAGTAGATGAAAAACTGTAAATAAAAGAGGTATGGGATGCTGCAGAATAAATGTATTGTATGAGAGAATAAAAATTGAAAATCAAACCCAAACAAAATACCCCTCTATCTTCTCTCTTTGTCCCTCTATAGTTATATGGCATGTACATATATACTTTTACGAGATAAAAGTATATAAAAAATTATAAGCTATGATGTACATATAAGAGAAAACATGTTTGTCTTTCTGAGCCTGGGTTACTTAAAAACTATGATCTCTAGTTTTATCCACTTTTCCTGAAATTTTTATGTTTTCATTTTTTTGTGGCTGAGTAAAACTCTATTGTGTATATGTACCATATGTATATCATATATATATATATATATACATATATATGTATATATATACATATTCATTAAGTGATTGCCGTCTTGGCTGATTTGATTTTATTGCTGCTGGAAATAAAGATTTAATGAACATGGGTGTTCTCGTTAGTTTGTCAAATAGACACAGATTTGAATCACATGGTAAGAAGTACATTCTATTGAAGTATTGCTCCCATTGTATAGACATGTTTATGAGGCATTTTATTGCCTATGTTGTATATGGGAGAGCCTGGCCTACTTTTGGTGCTGCTACACTGAGACAGGTAGCCCTGAGGTGTATAAAAAAAAGAAATCAAGATGAGCAAGCCACGGAGAAAGCAAATCATTAAGCAGTATTCCTCCATGGCCTCTAGTTCAGTTTTGCCTTTAGGTTCCTGCTTTGATTTCCTGCCTTAGCTTCTCTTGATTATGAACTGTAGCCTTTAAGCAAGTCGTCTCTGTCAGTGTTTTATTATAGCTTAAGAAACTAAACCAGAACAGATGTACAAGTGTCAATGTGGAAGGACGTAGAACCTTTTGGATATATGTCAAGGAGTCAAAAAGTTACTCTATGGTTCTGAGAAACTTCCATCCTGATGTCTTTAGTGGTTATACTGTTTTAATTGCCCACAAGCAGTAATAAGGGTTCTTCTTCCCCTAAGTCCTTTAGAGTATTTGTCATTTTTTTTATACTAGCCATTTTTAATTGGCTGAAATGGAATATAAAAGTAGTTCTTTTTTTTTTTTTTGTATTTCTTTCTTGTTGCTTGTTTCCATTTATTGTTTTTTTTAATTTTATATTTTCTTATCAGTTACATTTTATTAACTCTGTTTCCCAGCTGTATCCCCTTCCCTCATTCCCTCCCAATCCCACCCTACCTCCCTCCCTCATCTCCAACCTGCCCCTTTCCTAATTTGCATTTTCCTCATGGTTAATGATGTTAAACACTTTTAAAAACATTTTTTAGCCTTTTGTATTTCATTTTTGAAGAACGGTATGTTTGGTACCTTTTAAAAATTGATTCTTTGTTTTGTTATTGTTTACCAAGTTTGTTTGTTGTGTTTTCTAGATATTAATCCTCTGCCAGATCTACATCTGGCAAAATTTTTTCTACTATTCTGAATATTGTCATTTCACAGCACTGAGCGTTTCCTTTGATGTGCAGATCCTTTTTTAATTTCTTGAGGTCTAATTTGCTGAATGCTGTTGTCCTTATTTTCGAAGTAGCTACAGCCCAATTTGGAGAGCTCTTTGTTTTTCACACATGTGAGAATGTTTTCTCTACTTTTTATTCTAGAATTTTCAGAATTGGAGAATTTACACTAAGATATTTGAACCATTTGAAGTTTGGGGGTTTGTTTTGTTTTTAAGGCAGGGTTTCTCTGTGTTGCCCTGTCTGTCCTGAAACTCACTCTGTAGATCTGACTGGCTAGAACTCACCGAGATCCACCTGCATCTAAGGCATGTTTTTCTCTGTGTTCTGTGTTCTACCCCACGGATTTACAGGTTTCTACGGTGCTGTTTTGCTACTATGGCTCTGCAGTATAACTATTATCAGATCAAGTGACACCCTTGGTATTAGCTTTTCCTCAGGATTCCTTTGGATCTCTGATTTATGTATGTTTGTTTTTCTCTTCCAAATGAATTTTTAAGATTGTTTTAATCTATACCTGTGAAGAAAGACATTGAAATTTTCTTTGGAATTACATTGAGTCTGTAAATTGCTTTGGACAAAGTAATTATTTTGATAACATTGGTTCTTCTCATTTATGAACGTTAAGTATTGCAGTCCCCAGGGATCATCTTCATATTGTCTCACGAACAGCCTACAGTTTTTACTATAGAGAGCTTTCATTTCCACTTTCTTTGTTATGTTTATTCCAAGATTTTCTGATGGCAACTGTGAATGTTGGGATGTTTTTCTTTTCTTTTTTAGAAATTATTTATTTCATTTATTCACTTTGTATCCCAGCTGTAGCCCCCTCCATTATCCCCTCCCAATCCTACCCTCCCTCCCTCTTATCCTCCCATGCTCCTCTCCCAATCTACATCTGGCCCAGCCTATCAGTTCTATCAAGACTGGCTGCATTGTTTTCCTCTGTGGCCTGGTAAGGCTGCACCCCTCAGGGGGAGGTGATCAAAGAGCCAGCCACTAAGTTCATGTAAGAGACATTCCCTGATCCTTTTACTAGGAAACCCACTTGGGGACTGAGCTGCCATGGGCTACATCTGTGCAGGGGTTCTAGGTTATCTCCATGAATGGTCCTTGGTTAGAGTATCAGTCTCAAAAAAAGACCCTTGTGCCCAGATGTTTTGGTTCTGTTGCTCTCCTTGTGGAGCTCTTATCCCCTCCCAGTCTTTCATCTTCCGCTTCTTTTATAAGATTTTTATTCATGGCAACTCCAATATTTTTATTATGAAGACAAGTTAGATTTTGTCATATGTGTTTTCATATCTATTGAGATTATTACATACTTATTTTTAAAACAAGTACACCATTATTTGCAAGCTATTCACCATTTTATTTTTTAGCTCAACTTTGTAAAATACATGTCTTTATTGATACATGTGTTTTGTACTATTTTAATGTCTTTCTAAAATACATGCACAAATGGTTTCTGGGTGATTTGATCTTTATAGTGCATTATTCTTTAGTATTAATGATGTCTACCTGAGAATATATGCCTGCCTAGTACTTTTGCAGTAATTTAGCTTTGCCATATTGATAGCTCTTCCTAGTGTCTGAATATGCATTGCTACATTTCATCCATTAAGTGTGGACTAAAGTCAAAACTTGATTTTGTTTATAGATTCAGAAGAATAATGATATCTAGAGGCTTTGTATGGAGTAGTGAACTTCTTAGAAAGTAGAATTAGCAGGAGGTTTCATCTCTACACATTCTATAATGACTCAGAGGCAAGGCTCAGACAGGACTGAATACCTGAGTTCTTCCAGGTTACCTCTGCACATTGTGGTTTTGGTTTCTCACAGTCTGGCATATAAGCTCTAAGATGGACTAGTTCTCTGGGGATTCCCAAGTATCAAAGCTAGTCAAGAGGACCTATAGAGAATTGGATCAGGCAGGGATTGGTTTGGAATTAGTATCTTTGAAGTCCTATGAGAAATAGTGCAGTGGTGCCTGTTTTGGCTTTTCCTATTCAGTAGAGCTAGATGAGCTTCAAGGAAATTACCCTTCACCTCTTAATTGGGGAATGGCATGGCCACATTACAGGAGACTAATTGGGTAATAGCTATTATCACAGCTATCTTTGTAAAATCCAATCTGACATGTTGGAGCATTATTTCTGGTAGAACAAGATTTAGGTATATATGTCATTTGCCTCAATGAACTGTGGGAATGAAACCAATTTTTTTTTTTTTTTTTACCCAGAGAAATATATGGCTTTATTGAAACAGGATGTAAATTTATCAGCACTTGGTGTTCAAATCTCAGCATGTTTCCAATTTACACTTATTATATTTATCTGGATCAAGACCCCTACTCAAGCCTCAGTTCTTATTTTTCTAATTATAAGAGGGAACATGCCATGGTGCCAATTTTCAAAATGAAAATTAGTAGCTACAGTCATGTAAAATGCTCAATTTACTTGATGAAGTAAGCAATCAGTATAGTCATTTTTCTCTCACATGGATGCCTATTTTTATCATTTTAATAAACTGTTTATCAGGGTGGGTTTTTTTTTTTGCTAAGAAAATGTATTGTGAATAAAGGTAAAATTTCTGCCATTGTACTGCTTAATGGATTGTGGAGCTGAAAAGAGATATTAAAAATACATATAATACCATCTAAACTGTGAACACTACTGTGAAAAACAGGTGAGGAATGACGTCTGAAGAATGACTAGGAACCAGACAGAAAAAGATGGACTTAAACCATTTCAGAGTGAGAAGATATCACATGAAGAGGAAATTTATGGTAGCTGAATGGAAGAAAGGCAGTTTTTGCTAGTCCATAGACTGAAGAAGGTCCTGTAGCATAATATGATTCTAGTCAGTGCATTTAGCAAAATTATTAAATAGTCTCAAGAGAGAACCAACAAGATTTAACTTACTATCAACAAAGAATTTCTGTTTACAAAACAGCTTGAGAGAGGCAGTGAGATTCTGTCAGGCTCAGCTGCAAGCTTGCAAATTTGGATAAGAGACAATCATAACTATCGGGGCAGCTAAAGAAAATTACCAAGATCTGAAATACGTATTGAAGTTCAAAGATACAATAAATGAGTTGTGAGAAATGTAGTAAAACAAACAAAAAACAAAAAAACAAAAAACAAACAAACAAACAAAAAACTTGTTTCCTGTCTCATTGGCTATAAAATACAAGCAAAATCATAGACTGATGACTCACTCTGTACCCATCAATTGGCTCCAGTATCTGGAGGAAGAGGCTGACATTTAAAATAATACTCGATCTGTACCTGCTAATTAAGTGCTGCATGGGTACCAAGGCCAACATGGCTATATGAAATAAAGTGTGAATGAAGAAAAATAAAAAGACAGTAGAGAATTATGCTCTTAGAACTTGTAAAACACGAGAAGGCTTTTCTGTTTCATCCTGAATAAGATGGGGAATAACACTGGGGTTTTGTGCAGTAAATACTTAAGGTCTTGTAACAGCTAAAACAACTTTTAAAAATTCAAATTGCTGATGGGAAAGTTAGATACAGGAATACAGATTGAGAGCTTTAAGGCAGTACTTGCATACTGGGAGCTTGAGCCAAAATGTCATGTTTGTCTTGGAGGTAGAAAGCAGGGTATGTTTTCTCTACAATATTTGTAAATGATTTGCTTTTTAAAAAAGGAAAGAGTTTGATAATTTTAAGCCCTTCTATTACAGGAGAAAACAGTTTAAAAGATATTTTTGTGTTTTAATAAATCAGACCACATTGCAATTAACAGAAGTTGTCACACTTTGAGTAACATGACATAGGATGACATTATTAAATCTATTTCAGTTGTAAAACATTCTTTTTTTCTGGAAAGCACTGAACATATCAAAATAAAAATGTCCACTCGTGTCACTCATTTTTGCAACACAAATATTATATTTCAAGTACACTACTGCCCCAGAGCAGAAAGATCATGGACTAAAGACACTGTCATAAGCACAGCCTCCTTGGAGTATAATTTAAAGTAAAAATGTGAGAAAAGCAAAAGGAGGAAAATAAAGCCATGAAATGTGTTTCTGCTCATATTATGTGACAGTAAGGAATTATTAGAATTATCTTACATGTAACAATTATAATCAAATTTTATTTTCAGTACCTTTTGGAAGTTTGTATTGAGATATTTTTAATGAGTTGTAGAATGTCTGTGAACAGGCATTTGCATGCATTTATATTTTAGGAGAGGATAATAATCCATTATCAAAGAAGATTTTCACATTAGTTGTAATTAACTATACTGAAAGTTAGGTTCATAAAGCTTCTTTGTGCTTGTGTTTTGTCTGCTGTGCAGAATTTACATATAAAAAGTCTTTAAATGGCTTTTATATGCTCATACAAGGCAGCTTCCCAGAGGGCATCTTACAGTAAGATAATCAAAGGTGATCAGCTCAGCTTAGCTAGGGCACACATGGAGAAATTCAATATTATAAATACCTAGGATTAGTTGAACTCACATGACAATAAATATTTATCAAATCCAGAATATCATCTCGAAATAGAGCTGCCTTTTCTGTGACCAGAATCCATTCCTTGAGGTACATCTTATATAAAATCGAGGCAGAGGGGTGCAAATGTAAAGAGAAGAGAGAAAAGGTGGTATACCATTATGCTGTAGGTTTTATCATGTTTTCTATGCTAAGACTGGTGTGACTTCTCTGCTCCTCAATGAAAGGCTCCATTTACTGGCTTGGAAAGCTAATGTCATTCTCCAAAACTGTAGATTGTGCTGGTATACACCAAGGGTCAAATTGTAGAGACAGCTTTAGTCATATTCTACATTTACATTGTTTGCATAAAAGTGTTTAAACAAATCTATTGGTTAAATCACAGTGAAAATCTGCACATCCTGCAGTCACGTGTCAATATACTTGAGTTTTCCTTATAAATCCAGCTCACTTGTAATTAAATGTTTTTGAGGTGGTATTGTATCAGACTCTTTAGAGAAACCCAACAAATGGTTTACTCACTCTAACTAGTAATCTAATGATAAACCAAAATAACAATTTCTTCTTAGTCCAATTTGACGAGTCAATGAAGTTATTGGAGTTGCTATCAGACTATGGATAAAGGTTATAGGACCAAGGACAGACAGCTCAAAGGGCATTTTCACTAAAAACTGCACCCTAATCTGGGTGATGATTTGCTTTAATCCTGTAGCTCTCTTTACAACATGATGGCTGTGTAACAGGCCAGAGACCAAGTTCCAGGAAGCTAGCCTGGTTAGAAAGTCTTCTCCCTGAGCTGTAAGTTTACTACTTCCATACCCATGGAAAGAGTTTTTGTGCACCTTGTTAGTTTTAAGAAGGTATTGAGACTTGTTGATTAAAGTTTGTTTACTTCTGAGTATCCCTCCCTCCTTTCTTCTTTTGGGAATGTTTAAATTCAGCAGAAGTTGCTTCACATGAGGTTGTTCCTATGGTCTTCATTCATACTTTGTTTTGGTTGAAGTAGACAGAATGGTGGTGTTAAGCTAGGTTTTCCTTTGCAGATCACTTGATGAAAGATTATTGGGAAGAGTAGTTTGGTAATCAGGGTCCATTTTTTTTTCTGGCTATAATTCATTTGTAGGCAGAGGGTAGCAGAACATGTTGGATCAATAATGAGAATAGAATTGAATTATTCAAATAATAAAAATGAAAACATTCTGCTAAAAGTCCATGGATATGAGTCTATTTGACTAAATTTTGATGACCCTGAAAGTCATTTGTTATATGTCTGCTTATCAAAGGTCTCTCTTAAATTCAAGGTCCTTTTGGTCCAAAATAGAACAAATAAAATGTTTTGTAATATTGTCCCAGTTTGCGGTGAGCATAACTCTCAGTGGGATCACCGATAGCCCTCTAAGCAAGAGACCTGCTATTAAATTAGGTCAATCTCATTTTATGGCATATTTTGTTTCCCTTAGGTATGAAATTTTGGCCACCCTTTAAAGAGGCAGTTATGCTGAATTGGTCTTTAGGAATCTGTGAATTTTTCCCAAGTTTTATTTTTTGTTCAGCAATATGCTTTTAGCCTTGAGCTATTCATTTATTTTTCTTTACTTTATGTCTTTTTACTTTTGCATGGGCATTCTAAGAGAACAAGCCAAATTTAAATATATCAAGAACTGGTAATGAATTTGACAGTTATAAGGATAATAGTGATGAGCTCAATTAATATTTTACATCCTGTAGTAAACTTTTTTCTATGCTCTCATGGGAATTTTTATGGCTTATTTTCTCCATTATAATATATTTTCATCATTCTCTGATAAAAAGTCCTTGTCACAGGTTAGATAGATCATTCTCTTGATTTGCTGAAAACTGATGATGTGTGCACTGCCTTTCTTTCACACAGGAAGTGACAAATTCCTCTTGAATGACAGATATGTCTTATCTGGCAAAGCTTTATATTTTGATCTTCATTATGACATAATGAAAGTGTTTACTGAGCTGGTGCTGTGTTGAGTCTTTCTAATGAACTACTAATTGCATTTTGTCATTTTTCTTCAGTACTGTGTCATCTTTGCCTTTAATATCAATAAACTTGTGTACTGAATTGTGTGGCTACTACTTAAATAAAAATATGTAGTTCATGTACCAGACTAGGGAATCTTTTATGTATGTCTTATACCTTAAATTTTGTATGAGACAGAGATTTCACATAGTTATTTTTTCTTATAACCAGAATAATTTTTCTTATGAGAAGAACTTGTTAACATTCATCTGTTGTCAATAATTTTCACCTACCATATATATTGTATGAGATGATTCAAGTCCTCTAGAGAAATATGTTATATAAAGAGTTCACGTAAATTGTCAAAATACTATTGGTACATGATATTACTGATGAGTAATTAATAAAACAATGCCAGGGATATGTCTTAGCAAATCATAGTCATTGTAAGGACTTGACCCTTGGTAAAAGTGGTGATTGGGATGCTGAAAATGCCAGTGAAACTAACCTGTGCTGAAGAAGAAATGTAGCATACCAAGCAATCTCTTCTATCCTGTTACCCAGACCATAGGTAGATGATTGGCCTTCAACTTTAGTGCTATATTTCTTTCCTATTTCAGCCAATTAAAGTTGGTGACTGCTCAGATTCCAAGATGGCAGCATCTGGAGGACACTGTGTCTGATGAGCAGGTCAACAGTAACTGTATAGCCACCAACAGACCAAATTCTGGGCCCCAAAACACCAGTGATTGAGTTACCCACACATTAATAGTGGGAGACTTCAACACCCCACTCTCAACAAAGGACAGGTCAACAAAACAGAAATTTATCAAAGAAACAATGACTCTAACAGAGGTCATGAAACAAATGGACCTAACAGACATCTACAGAACCTTACACCCAAACAAAAAAGAATTTACCTTCTTCTCAGCACCTCATGGAACCTTCTCCAAAATAGACCATATAGTTGGTCACAAAGCAATCTTCAACATATACAAGAAGACTGAAATAATCCCTTGTATTCTGTCTGACCACCATAGACTAAAGATGGACCTCAACAGCAATAGAAATAGCAAAAAGCGTACACACACATGGAAACTGAACAACTTGCTACTCAATGACGGCTGGGTCAGGGAAGAAATAAAGAAAGAAATTAAAATCTTTCTAGAATTCAATGAAAATGAAGGCACGACATACCCAGATTCTTGGGACACAATGAAAGCAGTGCTAAGAGGAAAATTCATAGCACTTAGTGCCTTCAAGAAGAAATTCGAAACATCTCAATCAAGCAACTTAATGGCTCACCTAAAATTCCTAGGGAAAAAAGAAAGAAGTAGACACACCAAAGAGGAGTAGATGGTTGGAAATAATCAAACTCAAGGCTGAAACCATGTAGTTGCTGGGAATTGACACAATAGAGACATTGAAAGAAAAATTCTCAACTTCATATGGAATAACAAGAAACTCAGAATCACTAAAATAATCCTCTACAATAAAAGATCTTCTGGAGGTATCTTCATCTCTGATCTCAAGCTGTACTCTATAGCAACAGTAATAAAAAACTGCATGGTACTGGTATAAAAACCTGCTGGTGGATCAATGGAATTGAATAGAAGACCCAGAAAAAAAAAAACCCACACACTTATGGACACTCGATTTTTGACAAAGATGCCAAAACCATACAATGGGAAAAAGATAGCATCTTCAACAAATGGTGCTGTCTACATATAGAAAAATGCAAATAGATCCATACTTATCCCCTGCACAAAACTAAAGTCCAAGTGGATAAAAGACCTCAATATGACTGAAATCTGCACTCTTTTTTTTTTTTAAGATTAATTAATCTGGGTCCAGGTTTTTTTTTTTTTTTTTTTTTTTTTTTTTTGAGACTTTAATCAAGGACCATTCATGGATATAACCTAGAACCCTTGCTCAGATATAGACCATGGCAGCTCAGTCTCCAAGTTCCCCTAGTAATGGGAACAGTTTCTCTTTCTGACATAAATTCAGTGGCTGGCTATTTGATCACCTCCCTCTGAGGGGGGAGCAGCCTTGCCAGGTCACAAAGGAAGACAATGCAGCCAGCCCTGATGAGATCTGATTAGCATGGGTCAGATGGAAGGGGAGGAGGACCTCTGGACTTGGAGAGCAGCATGGGAGGATATGAGGGCAGGAGAGTGGGCTTGGGAGGGAATGAAGGATGGGGCTACAGCTGGGATATAAAATGAATAAACTGTAATTAATAAAAATAAATAAATAAATTCAGAAACAAAAAAACTTCAGCCTCCCCGGGATTTGGTTGCATTTGCACCTGAGGAACCAGATGAGAATGTCCAATCGCTTGTGACAGGTGAGGGAACACCAACTCTGGTACCACTAACTGCTTTTAGCTAGCAAAAATGGGCCTTTCTTAGGACTGCTTTCTCAGGACAGCCTGCTACTGCCCAAGCTTCTTTAGCTGAGGTCTGTCCTAATGACTAGTGTTGTTTTTGAGATGTAACCCTTTGAACAACCACATTGTACCATATACAAAAGCTTTATTTGGGTGTTTGTAAGAAAATGAATTGTTTTTAAAAAAAAATTCCTGGTAAGGAGGCTTCATACAAAAAAAAATTAAAAAATTGAAAATTAAATAATTGATTACCCTATAACAGTCTTTTACCTGATGAATGCCTTGGTTTCCTTATAAATAAAATAAAAATATTTAATCTACAAGATTGAAGGTTAAAGGAAGATATCTATGTGAAGGATAAACACAGTATATAGTATCTGTTAAATCTATAAGAGAGCACTTTTTCTCTAGAATACCCGAGTTTAGGGTGTTTATTTGGCTTTGACTCACTCATCCTCAATATTAACATATATGTTTTGGTCTTGAATAATTTTAAAATTTCCATTAGCTCATATGCAATTTTGTTTCTAGTGAGTTTTGTTTCGGGGTTTTGAGCTTTAAAGAGAGCATAGGACACAAAATAAACATGATTTACTGCTCTACAGGAATATTTTCATTTGCTTAAGTATTTTATGGGATATGTATTTTGCCAATATTATTGTAGCTTCATGCATTCTGGTTTATTTTGCCTCTTGCAAGATATTTTTGTTAGAACACTAAAATAACTGCATCTGTATATATTTTGCTTTTTAAAAATTTCCACGCAGCAAAAGAACAATAGCTTAACCAGGAAAGACCGCGAGTGTTGGGGTTGGGATTTTATGTAAAGGAATGGGCTTGCTTTTGTAGCTGTGCATCTATAAACTGAAGTTAGAGTGTTTAAACTTGAACTCAATTGTAGATAAATATAATTTACAAATCAAGAAAAATGTAACACTTTCGGTAACGCATTAAATGAAGGAACCTGAATATTAAACAGGTTTTATTTAAGGCAGAGGGAGCTTCAAAATGCTGTATAAAGTTATTAGATAAAACGATTTTTATACAGTTTCATAACCCATAACTCAGTCTATACTTTCATGGATTTCATGCATATTCATTGATTATATGAGCTAAGAAAATTTTATTTTTATTACTGATTAGTTCAGTTATTATTATCATAAATTGTATGAATAGCCTAAATATTCAAGAATGGTAAGCATTTAAAATATAGCATGATTTCAAAATTTGAGAATAAAAAGTGATGAATTAAACAATCAGTGCTATTATTCTGCATATTAGATTCTCATATGAAGGATCATAGATAACAAAATCTATGCTCTCTACATTTTCAAGTAAGAGGTATTCACTAGAGAACACAATAGCATAATATATTTTTACTTTTATAGAATTTATCTAATTTGTAAGCTGTTAAAAAGATCTTAAAATCTTAATACCATCATTCTAAGCACATTCACCTCATACGCCGTACTGCTTCATTGGGGTGCATCTGAACTCAGAGAACATCTCTTATTAGACTTTGTGCTTACAGCAAGAGCATTAGCATGATTAACTTGTCTCTGAGAGTCTCGTGATGACTCAAAAGTGCCAGCTATGCTAAAGTAAAATACAAGCCTCTACAGTTACTGGTTAATGATGTGGGAGGAAACAACTGAACAGGTCTGTCGTTGCGTGGGTTCCCGCAGGCATCTACAATCACCTGCAGTTGATTAGACTGAGATGGATCCAACTCAATGATTCATTCCTGCAGGCTCTCTCACTGTCATCCACACAGAGCATTATTCTAAGGACATCAAGAACATGAGCACCAAGGAACATGCGTCTAACAATATCTTTGCTTGCACTTGGATTTTTATCCTATTTGTTAAATCAAGTCACATAACCAAGCCATTGATGTGGTGAGACATCAATCAAATATGAGGAATTGGGTAGGTACTTGACATGCATAAGTTTAAGATAATCTTCTGAAATATGCTTTTATTGGGTCCGTTTCTTTTTTTTCTTTTTATTATTATTATTATTATTTTTTACACTTTATTCACTTTGTATCCCCCATAAGCCCCTCCCCTCCTCCCCTCCCGATCTCACCCTCCCTCCCCCTTCTTCATGCATGCCCCTCCCCAAGTCCACTGATAAGGGAGGTCCTCCTCTCCTTCCTTCTGATCTTAGTCGATCAGATCTCATCAGGAGTGGCTGCATTGTCATCTTCTGTGGCCTGGTAAGACTGCTCTCCCCTCAGGGGGAGGTGATCAAAGAACAGGCCTATCAGTTTATATCAGAGTCAGTCCCTCTTCCTATTACTATGTAACCTACTTAGACACTAAGCTGCCATGGATTACATCTGCGCAGGAGTTCTAGGTTATCTCCATGCCTGGTACTTGGTTGGAGTATGAGTGTCTGGGAAGTTCCCTGTGTTCAAAACTTCTAGTTCTGTTGTTCTCCTTGTGGGGTTCCTGTCCTCTCCATAACCTATTATTTCCCACTTCTTACATAGGATTCCATGCACTCTGCCCAACAGTTGGCCATAAAGTCTCAGCATCTGCTTTGATAGTCTGCAGGGTAGAGCCTTTCAGAGGCCCTCTGTGGCAGGTTCCTCGGTTGTTTCTTTCTTCTTCTTCTGATGTCCATCCTCTTTGCCTTTCAGGATGGGGATTGAGTGTTTTAGTCAGAGTCCTCTCTCTTGATTAGTTTCTTTAGATGGACAGATTTTAGGTTTATCCTATAAGTCTATATGAGTGAGTATATGCTTTTATTGGGTCATTTTCTTTAAGTGTTTCTTACTACAGAGTTAAAAAAATTAAAATGAAAAATAGAAATGCTTGTTTCAACTTGAATTTTATTTGATTCATGTCATAGAATTTATTTACTTGGTAACTGTCCTCTGCAGCAATAAGCCTTTCCTAGTGACAGATGTGTCACAGTACTGTTTAAAAACTGAAGCTTCTTCCCTCTATCCCTACCATACAATACTAATCCTTAAAAACCATATCCAAGATATTTTTAATAGAGAATGAACTTCATGGAACCAGCCAAACAACAAATCAAGTTCCTCAAAACTGGAAAGAGTAAATACTTCTAGAGAAAGTTTATGTTTAGAGAAGTTGCAGATGTGTGTGTAAAAATATGCATTTATTTCAATCAGAAAAGAGGGTGAGACTGGAGTGATTGCTGGAGAACAAGAGTCTGATAGGAAATGTCTGCCCCCAATTCCAATCAGGATACCTAAGGTCTCTATATAGACTAATTTTAACTACTTTTATTATTTTTTAGATTATGATATAATTACATCATTTCCAATTTCCTTTCTTCCCCTAAAACCATCCCATATATTCCTTCTTGATTTCCTTCAAATCTATGATGCATTTTCATTAATTGCTGGTACAAGCATATACATATATGAAACATACATGAATATGTATGTCTAATGCCCATAAAAGAAGCTTAAAATGACACACCTTGTTCTCAAAAATGCATAAAATTTAACTATTAGAATACAAAGAACAAAATAGAAAGGAAGAGGTATTGATTTGCCAATTCAGCTAAGCTGTTATGAATCGGAGTTTTCTGAGGTCTTTAAATCCTTATTGAGGATCTTTCAAACTGGCTGCCTAGTTATAACTCTGTGCTCATGAAGAGACGAAATGACAATTGCTCTTGACTGCCTTTAGTCTCCTAATAGGCACTTGCTGCAAACTTCTGCATTGCACCTAACATCATTATGACTGTTGATAAATGTTTGTCTTTTCCATTGCAGAACACAGCCTTTAGCAAGTTCTAAAACTAAGAATGTTAGAAGAAAATACTTAAAATTTATGGATGAGATTTTTCTTCTATACTGGATCCTAACTAGATGTAATAAGCTAGATGTTATAACCAATGTATTTGATAAATGCATTGATTTATTACTCTTTTTATTGTTGTATGACTAAAAGTTAGCACAATTTATCTGCAGAAATATAGGATTAGTGTAACTTGACTGCATGTTTCCAAGCCATAATTGCTCATCATTAGCTTAAACAAACTATTATTCATTCTAGAGCAAGAGATGTGCTTTGCATCAAGAAAATGCAAATAAATTACTCATATTGATAGAGTTGTTTCTGAACTATTTTTGATCTTTTCTCCCCTTGGTAAACAACATACTCATCTCCTTTTTCATCATCATAACCATCATCAGCATTATTATTATCATTATTATTATTTATAATTTATTTCCTTTGTATTCCAGTTGTAGGCCCTTCCCTCATCTCCTTCTGGTGCACCCACCCTCCCACTTCCTCCCCTATCCCTCTTCCCTAGTCCTCTGATAGGGGAAGACCTCCTCCCCTTCTATCTGACCATAGCCTATCAGGTCCTATCAGGACTGCCTGGATCCTCTTCCTCTGTGGGCTGACTGATGGTATATACTCACTTATAAGTGGATACTAGACATACAATATAGGATAAATATACAGACATCTACAGACCTAAGGAAACTAAACAACAAGAAAGATGCTTAATTCTCATTCAGAAGGGTAAACAAGATAGACACAGGAAGAGGGAGTAGAGAGGGAACAGGATGGGAGTCTACCACAGATGTCCTCTAAAAGACTCCACCCAGTGGGGGATCAAAACAGATGCAGAGACTCACAGTGAAACTTTGGACAGAGAATAGGGAGTCTCATGGATATAAAAGAACCCAGAGGGGAGAGGAGCCACAAAAGAAGACCAACAAAGCCAAAAAAAAGATAGACCCAGGGGGAACTGCAGAGACTGATGCATCAACCAAAGACCATGCATAGAGAGGACCTAGACCCTCTACCCAGATATAACCTGTGCTCATCTCTTTCTTTGAGCTACTGAATGAATTTCTATCTGGCCACAGAGGAAGACAATGAAGCCACTCCTGATGAGACCTAACAGACTAGGATCAGAAGGAAAGAAAAGAAGACCTCCCCTATCAGGGACGAATGGAAGGACTGGGAGGGGAGGAGAGAGGGAGCTGCAAGGGGGATACAAAGTGATTAAAGTGTAATTAATAAAAAATTTAAAAACTATATAATAAAAAACTATAATTAACATTTTAAAGGCATTCCATCCCCATGCATCAAGAGCACAACATTGATCTGTGCATTCCCACTTTCTTGTGAAGATCCGGTTTTTTGTTTATTTGTTTGTTTTCTATTTAGAGTACACCTCTTTACTGGAGACTTGGGCAAAGGCTCACCTATTTCATGAGACTTTGTCTCATTAATGTTGGAAACAAAATGTTTCTTAGCAGAGGTATTCAGTTTGGATACATTCTTTAATTGGGTTAATGGTCCATTTGTTATCTGTAGATTTGCTCGCACCTGTGTTATTTTTTGTAAATAAATTTTACATGTTTGGAGAAACAATATATTACATTTTAATAAATTAAAGAAACACCACAAAATGAAAACTTTGTCAAAATAAATCTTTTCTCCAAACCATTTTGAGAAGGTACCTCAAGCTTTTAGATATAAGTTGCATGAACATTAGAACATCTGTCAAAATGTATTAGAAATTCTGTAATTCAAAGGGGAATTTACCATATGAAAACACAGATAAAGAAGATCTTGTCAGGTGAACTTTATTGGTATAGGAAGATGGGTGATTTATCACATGGTAATAGATCTGTTTCTGTTGAATTTTGGCTTCGGACTTTCTACAAACTTAATGATGTTGTAGACATAGGGACACATATTAGAGCCTGGCTGCGGTTTACTTATTTATTTAGTTGGTTTTGCAGGACTGCTTCAGATTTCTTCTCATCTTTGGTTACTTAGTAACATTGGCTTAAGAACAGGTGATGACATCAAGGCTCTTTTTTGTGCTATGATGTTGAGTGTGCATTAACCATAATCTTTGATGTCACTGTAGGCACATATTAATGTGAAAAATAGAACCTGTGATTTGGCTAATGAGATAAAAACCCACTATCTGGCTCTCTAATAATATAGATGGAATTTATTTTTAAAATGTGCTGAGTAAACTTCTGTGATAATTTGAAAAGAAATAATTTGATGACGCCTGGTTACAATTTAAAAAGTGCAACTGATTTCTCAATAGACAGTTTCTTTCACAGCGCATTTAAAGAAATAGGATCCCAGCAAGGAAGTAATTGTCTGGCATTAAGTAGGAACGCTGATGTACAAGATCTTGAAAACATCTCTTTTCCTGGAATTAGCATCACCCTGAGCTGCATTTTAATGATGGCTTACTTGTTCTTTTTGGTATTGAGCCTTATTGTGATGAACTGTATGAGTTATATTAATTTGTTTTTAAAAAGAAGCGTTCTGTCTAAAAACCTAAGGGTTGTTAAAATGTCTTTTTCACATTTAAATTTTTTTTACTTAGAAAGGTGCATTTGTTACTATTGTAAATGTCAAGTAACATTTTGTAACATTAACCACTTCCTGAATATCTCTCTGATATTTGTCATTTTTTTAATCACCAGAAACATATGCAATTAGTGTTTTATTCTATGATTGCATTGATGAAAAGCTGCAGGGACCTCAACTATATGAGGTCAGAACTTCAGGGTAGAGTGTTTTATAAGTAGCTAGGAAACATATCGGCAATTTCACTTTAGAATGAATAAAATAAATGTGAAAATTTAATAACTTTGTTAAGTAACTCACTTCAATTCAGTCTAATACCTAAATAGAACATGTTTATTATATTCATATGACTATGAAAAATATTTTAAGACTCTTGAATATGATGTAGAGTTCGTAATTAATTTAAGATTTTTCTGAGAAATACAAGAAACAAAATAAATTTAAAATAAAGAGTAATGGACCCACAGACTTAGTAGTAATCTATGCACATGTTACATTTCCTTTTTCAAGGGAAAACATGATTTTTACTTCTCTGGGGTTAGCAACCCCCAAACTTGTTCCATGGGCTAATCAAAAGCATCAGCATCCAGAGAATATTTTAGAAATGCAAATTCTTTGCTCTAGCTCTAGCTTATTTTAATAAACTGAAAAACATTGAACTGAAATCCTTAATTTCACAAATTTACAGTTGAGTCCATCTCATGAAATGGCTTTAAAACAGCTCACTGTGCCAGAGATGAACTGTCCACTATGATAGCCACATGTTGCTATGTAATTTAATCAAAATTTGGCAGTCATAATCGGATGAGTTCTGAGTGGCTAGCATACACAGAGCGTCCACTATATTAGACAGAGAAGGTATGGACCAATCCCTCCATCACAGAGAATTTTCTTGTGTAGCATTGATATAGAGCATGGAGAATTCTCTGAGAGCTCATTGCAGAATGGAAGACTTAGTTCAGAAAATACAGATTCTTAAAAGACGTAATAAGAAGTATAGAATATAGTCTGTAATTGTTGAATACTCATGAATGAAATAAGACATAGCAACCTTTGGAAACTGTAGAATATCATTCTTCCTGTCTAGTGCCAGGAAGGCCCTGCTGAATAACACTGGAGGAAAACAACACATGAGGAACCTTTTCTGAGATGAGGAAAAAGGGGAGGGCTCAGAAACTGTGTGAATAAGACCTTGACGATATGAATCTAATAACAATTACTATTCTTTGGGTGGGAAGAAATGGGAGAGACAGAAAGTTTGGATAAGACTGACTCTTTTGATTGGCTGAAATAGAAGGAATGCCATTAGCAATGACAGGAAAGCAGGACCTTATAGGTAGAGTATGGGAAAAGTTTATGGATTTGTGTAAAGTTTTATTAAGATAGTCATTTTTATGCTCACCCAGAAACTTCTTTTTACCATAGAGGCTTTATCCTTTTCCTTTCCTTCGCTATCTACAAATTGTTAAAATAACCACTTTTAATGAAGAGACTGAACAATTTCCCACTATTCATTATAAATGCTTTTCAAAGATTAAAGGAAGGAAGAAAGAAATTTTACCCATTGACACATCTAGTGAGAAGTGACAAAACAGTTTCTCCCATTTTGTGCTATAAAATTATTTTTTTTTCTAGCTGGAAGGCTTACAAAAGAAGAAAGCAGGTTGTAATATGGTCTCTAAAAATTATAGTTTTCTCACATACAATTTGAACTTAAGAGTTGGATTTTGTGATAAGACTGAAAAACCATTATTTTTTTAAGTCAGTTGTAAAATGATTTTCAGTTTTGTATAAAGTCGAATATTTTCTCGGGAATGCATTGCTCTTTAGAGAGACAAGCATTGTTCTAGTTTGTATTATGTTATAAGTTTCAGAGCAGAGTGTATACACTTTCACATTTACTTATTCATATCTTTTTAGGTTGATTTTATTTCCATGAAAATACTTAATAAAGCCATATTTAAAATCACATGACACTATCTTATTTATTTGAGATTAACTCCTTACAGACCTTTAATCAACAAGATATGAAATATATGAAGCAGTATTTTTGTTAGGTATTCAGCATGCAAAGTTGCTTAAGGTTATTTTATTTAGTTGTTGCTTATCAAACCTCATTCATGGGAAATCAAGTAGCACATAAGTTATTAAGTAATGATCATCTCCGTAATGCCAAAAAAGCATTTGATAAAATCCAACATCCATTCATGTTTAAAGTCTTCGAGAGATCAGGGATACAAGGCACATACCTAAACATAGTAAAGGCAATATACAGCAAGCCTATAGCCAACATCAAACAAAACAGAGAGAAACTTAAAGCAATCTCACTGAAATCAGGGACAAAGCAAGACTGCTCTCTCTCTCTCCATATCTCTTCAACGCAGTTTTTTAAGCCCTTGCTAGAGCAATAAGACAATTGAAGGAGATCAAGGGGATACAAATCAGAAAGGAAGAAGTCAAAGTATCACTATTTGCAGATGATGTGATAGTATATATGAGTGACCCCAAAAATTCTACCAGGGAACTCCTACAGCTGATAAACACCTTCAGCAAAGTGGCTGGATACAAAATTAACTCAAAAAAATCAGTAGCCCTCCTGTATACAAAAGACAAAAGGGCTGAGAAAGAAATTAGGGAAAAAACACCCTTCACAATAGCCAGAAAGGATGTAAAGTACCTTGGTGTGATCCTAACCAAGCAAGTGAAAGACCTGTTTGAGAAAAACTTCAAGTCTCTGAAGAAAGAAATCGAAGAAGATATCAGAAGATGGAAAGATCTCCCATGCTCATGGCTTGGTAGGATTAACATAGTAAAAATGGCCATCTTGCCAAAAGCAATCTACAGATTCAATGCAATTCCCATTAAATTATGAACACAATTCTTCACAGACCTTGAAAGAAAAATTCTCACCTTCATATGGAATAACAAGAAACCCAGAATTGCTAAAACAATTGTCTAAAAGAAAGATCTTCTGGAGGTATCGCCATCCCTGATATTAAGCTGTACTATAGAGGAACAGTACTAAAAACTGAATGGTACTGGCATAGAAATAGAATGGTAGATCAATGGAGTCAAATAGAAGACTCAGAAATAAACCCACACACTTATGGACACCTGATTTTTGACAAAGATGCCAAAACCATACAATGGAAAAAAGATAGCATCTTTAACAAATTGTGCTGGTCTAACTGGATGTCTACATGTAGAAAAATGCAAATAGATCCATACTTATCACCCTGCACAAAACTAAAGTGCATGTGGATCAAAGACCTCAATATAAAACCAGACACACTAAACCTGTCAGAAGAAAAAGTGGGGAAGAGCGTTGAATACATTGGCACAGGAGACAACTTCCTGAACAGAGCACCAACAGCACAGGCTCTAAGAGCAACAGTCAATAAATGGGACCTTATGAAATTGAAAAGCTTCTGTAAAGCAAAGGACACTGTCCTCAGAACAAAAGGACAGCCTACAGACTGGGAAAGGATCTTCACCAACTGTATGTCTGACAGAGGGCTCATATCCAGAATATATAAAAAACTCAAGAAGTTAAACAGCAACAAATCAGTTAATCCAATTAAAAAATGAGGTACAGAGCTAAACAGAGAATTCTAATAGAGGAATATCTAATGGTAGAGAACACTTAAAGAAATGTTCAATGTATTTAATCATCAGGGAAATGCAAATCAAAATGACCCTGAGATTTCACCTTACACCCATCAGAATGGCTAAAATGAAAAACTCAAGTGACAACACATGCTGGAGAGGTTGTGGAGAAAGGGGAACACTTCTCCACTGCTGGTGGGAATGTAAACTTCTACAACCACTCTGGAAATCAATCTGGCACTTTCTCAGACTATTAGGAATAGTGCTTCCTAAAGATCCAGCTATACCACTCCTAGGCATATATCCAAAACACGTTCAAGTATACAACAAGGACATTTACTCAACCATGTTTGTAGCAGCTTTATTTGTAATAGCCAGAAGCTGGAAACAGCCCAGATGCCTCTCAGTTGAGGAATGGATGCAGAAATTGTGGTACAGCTACACAATGGAATATTACTCAACAATAAAAAACAAGGAAATCATGAAATTTTCAGGTAAATGGTGGGAACTGGAAAAGATCATCCTGAGTGAGTTATCCCAGAAGCAGAAAGACACACAGAGTATATACTTACTCATAAGTGGATATTAAACATTTAATATAGGATAAACATACTAAAATCTGTGCACCTAAGGAAGCTAATCAAGAAGGAGGACTCCGGCTAAGATGCTCAATCCTCATTCAGAAAGGCAAAGAGGATGGACATCGGAGGAGGGAGAAAACAGGGAACAGGGCAGAAGCCTACCACAGAGGGCCTCTGAAAGGCTCTACCCTGCAGTGTAGCCAGGCAGATGAGGAGACTCATAACCAAGCTTTGGGTAGAGTGCAGGGAATCTTATGAAAGATGTGGGAAATAGTAAGATCTGGAGAGGACAGGAGGTCCATACAGAGAGCAACAACCAAAATGTCTGGGCACAGCGGTCTTTTCTGAGACTGATACTCCAGCCAAAGACCACTCATGAAGATAGCCTGGAATGCCTGCACAGAGGTAGCCTATGGCAGTTCTGTGTCCTAGTGGTTTCCGTAGTAATGGGGACAGGGACTGTCTCTGACATGGATTGATTGGCCTGCTCTTTGATAACCTCCCCCCTGAGTGGGGAACAGCCTTACCAGGCCATTGAGGAAGACATTGCAGCCACTCCTGATGAGACCTGATAGACTAGGATCATAGGGAAAGGGAGGAGTACCTCCCTTATCAGTGGACTCCAGGAGGAGCACAGATGGGGAAGAGGAAGGGAGGGAGGGGTTTGGAGGGGAGGAGGGAGGGTGCTACAGGGTGGCTACAAAATGAATAAACTGTAATTAATAAAAATAATATTAAAAAGTTTAAATGGGAAAAATGTATGGCAAGTGGTTTAGATGTTAACCTAGTTGGTAGTGTTTCAGTCTGTATTTTCCTTGAGGTCTTGAGATCTTCACTCTATTCCAATGAAGAATTGCCATCTTGATACAGACTAGAATCTAACAGGGAGCAGCTGGCACGTTTAAAACAAAAGTGAATGTTGTTAGAGAACAGAGTAGGAAGGAGGTGGCTTTAGAAGTCCCGCACATTACAAACCTGTATTGCTCTATCTCTAGCTTCCATTTATTCTGCTCACCGAATGTGTTCTGAATTTTTACACTGTGGAATTGATTTTAACTGATAAAACCAAAGGTTAAAACCCAACAAGGTGAAAAGAGCAGTGGGTAGATAGGGTCACGAAGCCTCACTTAGTACTCACTGTTACACTAGCTGGGAAATTTGTGTATATTGACAACCACTTTCATGTCAAATACTGACCATGGAAACATGATTCTCCCAGGCATTTATAATCAGTAGGAAGGCCAGTCTAAGAAGTAACTAGTTAATTGCTCTAATTTCCAGCCAGTCTAACCAGTTTCCTAGTTCGGTGAAACTGGCAATGCTTCTATAATTTTTGCTTTTCCGGTGCTAACCATGGGGCCAGTGCCAGACACAGGAGATATTGATCATTCAAAGCACTGATATTGTATACAAACTGGAGGATAAATGATGGATGTGTGTGGCAAAGGGTTGATAAATCACCTAGAATCAGCTTAATGTCTTGTATTTAACACCTAAGAATTCTGTCAGCAGCATCAACCTTTATATTTCTTTTTAGACTTTCAAATAGGATATCCTAGCTGTACTCTTCCTTCTGCCTAACAACACTGATTTCATTAGAACAGGGAGATATTTTTTGTTTTAAATGGGTTTCTCTTATTGGGGAATCCAGGCTCTGCCTGTGTTCTTTATTTCTCTCAACATTTTGCTTCCAAATTATATGCTCATTATACAATGACTCTATGTCCTGAATTTTTGTTAAAGGTAAATTTTATTGTCTCAAAGGAAAACTGAAGACAAAATTTCAAAATCTTTTACAAAAGTTTTCACACAAAATCTGTTTTAACTTCTATCATTGTGCATGTGTTTTAATATGCGTAGAGGCACACATACATGTATAGGTCATGTGCATGTGAGAGTATATGCATGTGAAGACCAGAGGCCAGCTTCAAGTTATCTCTCAACCACTGTCCACCTTTTATCTATTCATTAATTAATTGAAAATAAATTTTTTTAATAAAATATACTGATTACAGTTTCCTTTTCCCTACTCCTCCTAGCTCCTCCTTTTTCAGCCACATCATTTTTTGTCTCTCTTTAGGAAAAAAAAAACAGATATGTAAAATATAATAATAACTTTTTTATTATTAAAATTTTATTTATTTTTATTGATTACAATCTATTCACTTTGTATCCAAGCTATAGCTCCCTCCATCATCCCCTCTCAATCCCACTCCCCTCCTTCATCTCCTCCCATCGCCCTCCCCAAGTCTACTGGTAGGAAAGGTCCTCCTCTCCTTCCATTTGACCCTAGCATATGAGGTCTCATCATAAAATAAATTTTTTAAAAATATGAAAAAAGAAATAGAACAGAAAAGGACAAAACAAACAGAAGAAATAAAAAGACAATAAAAAGCATAAGAAACACACACATATACATACATAGAGACACACATGAATCCGATAAAACTACAAAACTAGAGGCTATTATATACATGCAAAGGACCTGCAAAGTTGAAAATGGATGCACTTATATAACATGAGATGAAGAAACTTCGGAGATGCCCTTGAGTTCATTTTCTATTGGCCAGCTACTGCTGGGCATGGGACCTACCCCTAAGAGTAGTTTGTTTCCCCAGTGAGACTACGTTGGAGAAAACAAATTTTCATTTCAAGTGGTTACCAGTTCGAGCTTTTGGGTGAGATATGGAACGTAGGTCCTCTTCTCCCATATCTAGGACCACATCTAGTTCAGACACATGAAGGCCCTGTGCATGCAGTCAGCTTCTGTGAGTTCATAAGCACATGGATCCTGCTTTGCTTAGAAGGCCTTGTTTCCTTGGTGTCTCCTGTTCTCTCTGGATTTGCACTCTTTCTGTGTCCTCTTCCTCTGAGTTCTCTGAGCCCTGTGGGTTGGGTAAGGTTGATGGAGACATCCCATCTGAGGCTGAGTGTTCCAAGTTCTCTTACTCTCTTCACATTCTCTCCTCCTCAGTTTCTGAATTTGTTCTCATCTGCTGCAGGAGGTAGCTTCTCTGATGATGGGTAGGCAACACATATATCTATGAGTGTAGCATGGTTAGGGGTCGTTTTACTGCTATGTTCCTTTAGCAGAGCAGTTGTATTTGGTTTTCCGCTAGGGCCCTGGGTTATCTTGGCCACCAAGTATAGGGTATGAGTTCAGTTTCTGGAGTGAGCCGTAAATCAAATCAGACATTGTTTACTTTCGTTTGCTTTGTGCTACTGGTATAGTAGCCTACTTGTAGGCAGGTCACCATTGCAGAATTTATATCTCAGTTGTTATTGACTTTTCACCTCTGGTAATATGTACTCTACATTCTAGTACCAAGACCATTAGTCTGTAGATGTGAAGGCTCTGAGTAGGCGCCAACTCTGTGTTTAATGAGTTGCATAGCTGTCTTTAGCTTTATGGCCTTACAGATAATATGAGGACAGTCACTAATGGCCTTGGACAAAAGCCAGGTTATTTAGGGATTTCCATGGGACCTATTTGGGCAACAGTTTGGTTAGATACAACCCATCTCATGTAATGGAAGCATCATTTGGTGACAAGAGATTTCAAATGGGGCTCTTATTCCCCAGTTATTTGGTGATTTCAATTAAATCACTTTCATATATATATATATATATATATATATATACACACACACATACATATAGAGTCATATGTACATGTATATAGACATATATACAACACACACACATACCATACAACCCCTCTACGTCCCTTAGTTTTAACAGGCCCTTCTGGTGTCTTTCCCTTGGCCTCCCTCTTTCTTCACCCTCCCAATCTGAAGCTCCCATTTCAGTCAGCAGCTCCCATTCATCCATAAAGATCTCTTCTCTTTTCCCTTCTAGTGAGATCAACCCCTATGCATAACTGCTGTTGTTATATGTATTGTAGATTTCATTTTTTCTTTTTTTAAACTTTTATTTATTACACTTTATTCACTTTGTATCCCCCCATAAACCCCTCCCTCCTCCCCCTTCTTCACACATGCCCCTCTCCAAGTCCCTTGATAGGAGAGGTCCTCCTCTCCTTCCTTCTGATCTTAGTATATCAGATCTCATCAGGAGTGGCTGCATTGTCATCTTCTGTGGCCTGGTAAGGCTGTTCCCCTCTCAGGGGGAGGTGATCAAAGAGCAGGCCAATCAGTTTGTGTCAGAGGCAGTTCCTCTTCCCATTACTATGGAACCCACTTGGACACTGAACTGCCATGGGCTACATCTGTGCAGGGGTTCTAGGTTATCTCCATGCATGGTACTTGGTTGGAGTATCAGTCTCTGGAAAGACCCCTGTATTCAAATTATCTGGTTCTGTTACTCTTCTTGTGGAGTTCCTGTCCTCTCCAGATCTTACTATTTCCCATTTCATTCATAAGATTCCATGTACTCTGCCCAAGAGTTGGCCATAAGTCTCAGCACCTGCTTTGATAGTCTGCAAGGCAGAGCCTTTCAGAGGCCCTCTGTGGCAGGTTCCTAGTTTGTTTCCTGTTTTCTTCTTCTTCTGATGCCCATCCTCTTTACCTTTCAAGATAGGGATTGAGCATTTTAGTCAGGGTCCTCCCTCGTGATTAGTTTCTTTAGATGTATAGATTTTAGTAGGTTTATCCTATATTATATGTCTATATGAGTGAGTATATACCACATGTGTCTTTCTACTTCTGGGACAGCTCACTCAGGATGATCCTTTCCAGGTCCCACCATTTACCTGAAAATTTCATGATTTCTTTATTTTTCATTGCTGAGTAATATTCCATTGTGTAGATGTACCAGAATTTCTGCATCCATTCTTCAGTTGAGGGGCATCTGGGCTGTTTCCAGCTTCTGGTTATTACAAATAAACCTGCTACAAACGATAACTTAACAGCTACAATCTACACAGAATATATACAATGTTGCAGTTCTAGGTCTGAATTACATCACTCAGGATATTTTCTTTCTAGTTTTTTCCATTTACCTGTGCAATCCATGCATTCATCTTTTTTTTAATGGCAATATTACATTTCATTGTGCAATTATGCCACAAATTTTTTATTGATTTGTCCACTTGCAGACATCTAGGTTATTTCCAATTTCTGACTGTTATTAACACAGAAGCAATGAACATGATTGAGAAAGCATCTCTGTAGTAAGCCTCCTTTAGGTATATGCTCAGGAGCTGAAAGCTGGATCTGGAAATAGGTCGATTCCATTCTTCCTGAGGAACAGCTACACTGAATTCCATATTCACTGTACAAGTTTGTACTCCTATCAACAATGGATGACTATTTCCCTTTCTCCACATCTCACCAGCATGGGTTGTCACTTGTTTAATTGATTTTAACAATTCTGGCAGTTTAAGATGCAACCCCAAAGTAGCTTTGATTTGCATTTTCCTGATAACTAAGGGTGTTGAACATTTCTTTAGAAGTTTTTCAGCCAATTGAATTTTTTCATTTGGGAATTCTAGTTTTAGATCTGCACCTTATTTTTAATTGGGTTATTTGTTTTCTTGATGTCCAGTTTTAAGGGTTCTTTATATATTTCAGATATTAGCTCTCTATTGGATATGTATCTGCTAAAAAACTTTTCTCATTGCCTATTTCTTTGTCTGAATGATGGTGTGCTTTGCTATACAGAAGCTTTTTAGTTTCATGAGGTCTCACTTATTAATAATTGTCTTTAGTGCCTGTGGTATCAGTGTTATGTTCAGAAAGTATTTTTCTGTGCCAATAAGTTCAAGATGATTCCCCACTTTTTGTTTCCTATCAGGTTCACTGTAGCTGGTTTAATGTTGAGTTCTTTGATTCACTTGTATTTGAGTTTTAGGTAGGGTGAAATATAGATCTATTTGCATTCCTATACATGCAGACATTCAGTTTGACACAAAAACATTTGTTGAAGATTCTATTTTCTAGTTTGTGTTTTTGGCTTCTTTATACTAAAATCCAGTGTCCACGGGTATGTAGACAAATTTCATCTTCAATTTGATTTCATTGATCAGGATGTCTGTTTTTTGTGCCATTACCATGCTATTTTTATTACAATAGCTCATTCATAAAATTTGAAGATAATACCTTCAGCTGTTTTTATTGTTTTTATTTATTATAACTGTTTTAGCTATCCTGAATATTTGTGTGGTGTGTGTTTCCATATGAAGCCAATTTTTTTTTTTTTTTAGTTCTGTGAAGAATTGTATTAGACTTTTACAGGGATAGCACTGAATCTATAGATAGCTTTGGGTAGGATGACCATATTCCTAGTGATTCATGAGTGTAGGGGAGCTTCCTGTCTTCTGATAGCTTCTTCAATTTCTTTCTTCAAACTCTTGAAGTTTTTGTCACACACTTTCACTTGCTCGGTTAGAATTACCTCAAATATTTTATATTTTTGAGGCTGTCATAAAAGGTCCTATTTCTCTAATTTCTTTCTCAGTCTGCATGCTACTTTAAAAAGCAATGCTACTTCTTCTGATGTCCATTCTCTTTGCCTTTCTGGATGGGGATTGAGCATTTTAGCAAGAGGTCTCCCTCTTTTTTATTTTATTTTTATTTATTTTTTATTGTATATTATTAGTTACATTTTATTAACTCTGTATCCCAGCTGTATCCTTCTCCCTTATTCCCTCCCAATCCCACCCTCCCTCCCTCAGCTTCTCCCTGCCCCATTCCAAGACCATGGATTGGGGAGGACCTCCTCCCCTTTCGTCTGGCCCTGTTTTATCAGGTATCTTCAGGACTGGCTGCAAAGTCCTCCTCTGTGGCCTAGCAGGACTTCTCCTCCCTTGGCAGTGTGGGGAGGTCAAAGAGCCTGCCATTGAGTTTCTGTCAGAGATAGTCCTTGTTCCCCTTACTATGGGAAACCAATTGGTTATTGAGCTACCACGAGCTTCATTCAAGGAAAGGTTCTAGGTTATATCCATACCTGGTCCTTGGTTGGAGAAACAGTTTCTGATTAGTTTCTTCAGGTGTACAGATTTTAGTAGGTTTATCTTATATTATGTGTCTATATGATTGAGTATATACAGTGTGTGTCTTCTGCTTCTGGGATTGCTCACTCAAGATGATCTTTTCTAGTTCCTACCATTTACCTGCAAATTTCATGATTTCCTTGCTTTTTTAATGCTGAGTAATATTCCATTGTGTGGACATCAGAAGAAGGAGAAAACAGGGAACAAGTTAGGAACCTGTCACAGAGTGCCTCTGAAAGGCTCTGCCCTGCAGACTATCAAAGCAGATGCTGAGACTTATGGCCAACTGTTGGGCAGAGTGCAAGGAGTCTTATGAAAGAAGGAGGATCTGGATAGGACAGTAAGTAAGATCTGGATAGGACAGGAGTTCCACAAGGAGAGCAACAGAACCAAAAAATCTGAGCTCAGGGATCTTTCCTGAGACTCATACTCCAACCAAGTACCATGCATGAAGATAATCTAGAACCCCTGCACAGATGTAGCCCATGGCAGTTCAGTGTCAAAGTGGGTTCCATAGAAATGGGAACAAGGATTGCCTCTGACAAGAAATGACTGGCCTGTTCTTTGATCACCTCCCCCTGAGAGGGGAGCAGCCTTACCAGGCCACAGAGGAAGACAATGCAGCCACTCCTGATGAGACTGAATAGACTAGGATCAGAAGGAAGGAAAAGAAGACCTCCCCTATTAGTGAACTTGGGGAGGGGAGTGAGTTAAGAAGGGGAAGGAAGAGAGGGATTGGGAGGGGAGGATAGAGGGAGCTACAGGGGGGATAAAAAGGGAATAAAGTGTAATTAATAAAAAATTAAAAATAAATAAAAAATGAAAAAAGCAGTACTACCATTTTTTTTTAGTGTTAATTTTGTATGATATGGGCTAGAGAAAAGGCTCAGAGTCTGAGAGCACTGTCTGCTCTTCCAGAGGTCCTGATTACAACTCCCCTGCAACCACATGGTGGCTCACAACCATCCATAATAAAATCTGGTGCCCTTCTCTGGTATGTAGGCAGAACACTGTATACTAAATAAATAAATAAATGATGAATGAATGAATGAATGAATGAATAAATAAACAACAAAAAAACAAAAAAAATCTATATAAAATTTTTAGCCAGAGACTGGCCCTGTTCCCTTCCTAGGGAACCCACATGGAGACTGAGCTGCCCATGGGCTACATCTGAGCAGGGGTTTAGATCCCCTCCATGTATTGTCCTTGGTTGATTCACCAGTCTCTGCAGGCCCCATTGGCCCAGATTTTTTGGCTCTGTTGGTCTCCTTCTGGAACTTCTGTCCCTTCCAGATCTTTCTCTCTCCCCCTTATTTCATCAGATTCCCTGCACTTGCCTAAAGTTTGGCTATGAGCCTCTGCATCTGCTTTGATACCCTGCTGGGTAGAGTCTTTTATAGGTCCTCTGTGGTAGGCTCCTGTCCTGAGGGAGGGTGGGATTGGGAGGGAATGAAGAAGAGGCATACAGCTGGGATACAAAGTGTATCTAATAATAAACTATAACTAATATTAAAATATAAAAAAATTAAAAAAATAATAATAGATAAAAATTTAAATTACCATACTTTTAAAAAATAATGTTGTAGATGATAAAATACATTCTGTTATTTATTGATGAAAAAGATATTTTGACACCAAAAAAACAATTACATTGTAAATAGTATCATAAAAAGAAAAATAAAAGCAGATTCTGAGACTCATAACCAAACCTTGGACAGAGTACAGGGAATCATATGAAAGAAGGGAGAATTAGTATGACCTGGAGAGGACAGGAGCTCCACAAGGACCAAATATATCAGGGCACAGGGGTCTTTTATGAGACTGTTTCTCCAACCAAGGACCATGTATGGATATAACTTAGAACCCTTGCTCAGATATAACCCATGGTAGCTCAGTGTCCAAATGGGCTCCCTAGTAAGGGGAACAGGGACTTTTTCTGACATGAACTCAATGGCTGGCTCTTTGACATTCTCCCTGCCCCCCTTCCCCCTAAGGAAGAGCATTCTTGCTAGGCCACTGAGGAGGACATTGCATCCAGTCCTGAAGATACCTTATAAGCTAGGGTCAGATGGAAGGGGAGGAAGTCCTCCCCTATCAGTAGACCTGGAAAGGGTCAGGGAGGAGAAGAGGGAGGGTTGGATTGGGAGGGGATAATGGAGGGAGCTATGGCTGGGATACAAAGTAAATAAGCTGTGGTTAATATAAAAAATAACAATTATATATAAAAAGAAATTGCTTCTTAGAACCACCTTCATAGTCTCCCAGTAGTGTGGGTATTTTGTTTATTCATTTTCTTTCAATTCTAAAAAGCCTTTAATTTCTTCCATAATTTTAGTCTTGACCATTTTTCATTCAGTAGTGAGTTGTTTGCTTTCTATGAGTTTGCAAGTTTTCTTTTGTTGATATCCAGTCTTTATCCATATTGGTCAGATTGAATGCAAAAGATGCAGAATGTTATTTCAGTGTTCTTGCATTTATTGACACTTACTTTGTATCCATGTTTGTGGTCAGTCTTGGAAAATGTCCCATGAGTTGCTGAGAAGAAGGTATACTTTGTTTTTTTTTAGTGACATGTTCTATAAATATCTTTTAGGTCAGTTTTGTTCATAGCATCATTTAGCTCCAGTATTCCTTTGTTTAGTTTTTGTCCGGATGACCTGAATTTGTGAGACTTGGGGTATTGTGGTCAACAACTATCAGTGAATGAAGTTTAACAAGAGATTTAGGCTGTAGTAGTGTTTCTTTTGTAAATTTGAGTGTCCTCTATTTGGTGCATAGACGTTTAGAATTGAAATGTCATCTTGGTGGAATTTATCTTTGATGAGCACGTAGTGTTCTTTTCTGTCTCTTCTTATTAGTTATGGATTGAAGCATATTTTTCATTTTTATTTTATGTCTTTGTTTCTCATTTCCTAAGGTTTTATTAATGGACTTAGTAATAATTTGTTTATGGACCACTAATATATGCATGATAGCTTTTTTGAAGTCGTTGCTTTTGCTTCAGTTATTGCTCAGTGCCGACTGTGGTGGAATTGCTGGGCTCTAGTGAAGTGCTTTTATTGAGTGTGCTTTTATGCTTGTGTCTAAACATCTGGGTTGAGATGACCATAATTCTGTGTGCTGAGATCTGGTACTGTCTTCGTTGGGTGGGTGCTCCATCTCTTGCTTTCTATTTCTCTTTCTGGTTCTTAGGAGAGTGTGGTGGCTATGGTTTGCCTGGTAGTGAATGATTCTGACATCCTGTCAGGTGTGGACACCAGGGATCTTGGGTAGGATATGTTTCTAGGTATCTGGATCTGGCACTTAGGAAGGGGGATGGAAATAGAAGAAGCTAAACTGATCAAGAGAAGGAATAAGAGCAGAATGAGATGCCATCAGGATCTTCACAGACCCATGGGAATGAGGACAGAGAGTGAGGAAAGGACATGGCATTGGACTTTGAGGAGAGGAGGGGGAGTAAAGATTGAATACCAGACCCTATGGCTCATGTGGCTTGCACATTTCAAGGAAATATATTTATTTATTTTTAAGACATTGTCTCTATCAGGCTTGGAATCCACTAAGTTGGTTAGGACACCTGGCCAGTAAGCCCCAGGGATCTGTTTGTGTCTGCCTCTCCAGTGTTGGGATTACAAAGACTTAACACCACATTGGCTCTTTTAATTTGGCTTTCAGGAGACTAAACTCAAGCTTTCCTCCTTGCAAAGCAAGCATCACCTAAAGTAAGCTATCTCTTACCTTCTTGAATTAAAATTATTTAATCCAATTAGCACACACACACATATATTTCCTTAATAAATCCATTATTTGAATATCATATAGTAAAAGTGTATTTTACAATAACCCCTTCTTAGTCCTTTTTGTCTCCTAGCAATTTAATATCTCTGTGCTTTTGCTTTTACTGTAGCAATAGAGGGGTTTGCATTCAATGAACTACAAAGTCTTTACAAATTCTATGACAAATCCTGAAAGGATAAATGGAGGACTTCCTTGTTTTTTTCTGAAGTCATGAAAAGTAGCTAGCATGCTGCTTTTTAAAATATCCAGCAGAATCAGTGGGGTGAACAGACCGTTGCAACAGTCTTGACATACACTGCAATTTATCTTCTGATGCTCCTCAAATGGCTGCCTCTCATTCTTCCGTGGGGTGATTTTGCAGGCCTATAGTCTTTGAAGCAAGTGGCATTTTTCTAATTTTAAGTAAGGTCAATCCGTTGAGTGAGTATTGATGAACAAGCATTTACTATAACCATGTCTCAGAGAATGCCAATCTGTATCGAACAAGTGTCATGCCTAAGAGATTTCTTAATTAACCTGCTGCCACTGTCAATGAGAGTTCAATGTTGTTTCAAGAAAGTCCCACAGCACAAGCCCATGTCCTTTCACATAGTCACTGTGTGCACTGGTGTTCCAGGAACAAGGAATCTTTTAATCTTTTGTCTTTTCAAAAACTATATAATTGAGGAAAAAATATTTAAATGTTTGGCTCCAATACTTTGAAACAATAGTGTCTATAGTGTTTAAAAACTTTTTAACTAATACATTGAAGTATTAGACAACCTAGGGCAAACGGAAGGGTGGAGGAGCTGGTTTTGCCAGTGTATAGTGCGCTGTTACTATTACTGCAGCTTTCATTCTGGAAAGCTTATACATATTTTATTTTGTATCCAATTTGTTTTGGTTTCTCTGAAAAATAACCCTAAGATGTGCCATGTTTTATTTAAAATACCACACTGGATTCTTTCTTAATATGAGAGCATTTAAAAATTAAAGGATAACAAAGACAGAAATTTTACAAAGTACACTAGTATTAAGTACAGGGCTTGCTAAGCCTTACAGAAATACTACCCAGAACAAGATATGGAACATTTCTTAGATGTGTGGGGTTTCTATGCTTGGCCTATCCTTTCAGGGGTAACCACCATTCTAGTTTCTTGACTAATTTTATGGGATTTTAAAACAATTCAATCCAAAGATAAAATAGAAGCTTCCTCTTCCGGGTTCTTGTAAGAATAAGGTGAAGAATAGGAGTGAATGAATTGCCACAGTTCAAAAGCAATTTTAAGTTCCATACAGTGGTAACATTAATCACAGTATCACAGATTCTGTAGGGTTTTGTAGTATTTGTTCTTTACAAGCATAATCACAGTTTACAAGTATGAACACATTTATAATCATAATTGCCCCTGCAAGTTTCCTGTACATTTTAAATGTCGTTACATTCATTATACATGGTGCCTCACCCAAGATCATGAATGTTAAGGAGTAAGTCTGAATTGCATTAATTTTCTATTAGTGGGTAATATGTTACCACAAATCAAACAACTTAAATCAACAAATTTATTACTAACCATTTCTATGGAGTAAGAACCTGAGATAAATTAACAAATGTCCTCTGATCAGATTTCTCCAGATTGGAAACTAATTGGCCTAAGAATTTTTCTAACTTTGATCTCTTCGACTTTTAAAAGAACTTAAGCCAGACTCTTGGAGATGATAACCTTTCTGGATAATTCACAACTGATTGGTGTTCTTATGATTCCTGCAAAATCCCTTTAATAATATGATGTGATATTGTTGCAGGAATAGCATTTATTCAAATTTATAACTTATCCAAATTTATAATTTTAGTCAAAGGATAGAGATTATTTAAGAAGTGTATGCCGCTGGGCCAAATTTTGGAGGTTCTTTCCCCATCATATGTCAAATGCTTATCTGATGCATTGAATCCGATGCATTATAATCAGATAAGATTATAAAAAAATGAACTCAACATCTCTCCCACCCAGTATTGACTGCATTGTACCTTTGTATGAAGAATTAATTATATGAATAAAAGACTATTTTAACTAGCTAAAGCTATCATTTATTGATTGCTTATAATGTGTTATTATCCAATTTAAAATGTCCGTTTCATGAGCTAAAGGGCTACATAGACACAGAAATTTTCACTTGCAGAAGTAAAATAAGTTACTTTAGATTATGTCAGTATGAAGCAATAAGCCACATTCTTTTAGGACCTCGTATATTTATGCTTTTATAGACTGTATTACATACATGAAAGCAAATTTGAATGAGATTTTCCAGATATGTAGACTTCAACTGTCGTTTAATCAGAATTACAGTAACAAAGAAAAATCAACAACTAATACAGGAATTTACCCAGTAAAGAATTAGAACTGTTGTTTGAATTGTAGTATTCTCGATAGGATAGCTGAATACTTTCAAGTGAATTTTATTCCTGTGGGCTAATAATTTACCTTGACACTGAAGACATATTTATAATCACTGTACATGAAAGTGCATGCTGTATCATATTAGGTCTACACTCATTCTTTGTGAGAAATATTTTCTCATCTCGAACTTTGGAAGTGATTTCTTTGCAGTTGAAAGAAAGAACAAAGAAAGAAAGAAAGAAAGAAAGAAAGAAAGAAAGAAAGAAAGAAAGAAAAGGTAATTTCACCAAAATACATCTCAATGATTTTACTTCTTTGCTTGCTTAGAAATCTTAGTGCTGAATTTGTAACCCACCCATAAAATGTGTCTGACTTTATGATTAATGAATTTCCCTTGAGAGAGGACTCACCTTTTTTTCTTAATGTATCTTATCTCTGTAAGCTGCCTTAAATTCTCTTTGAAACTAGGCAGAGTATGAATAAGCAAATACATGAATAAAATTCAGGCAGGTGGTTTTACTAGAAACGCTGATGAATTTGCTGATAAGCTGGAAGCCCTGAAATATGATTTCTTGATGCTCAGCTATCAGTCTTCCTAAGCCAAAGGGAACTGGAACCCTCAATCATTAACTTGGCTTTTGCTGTTGTCGATAGATCCCTCTGGCATTGCTTTATAATGCGTCTGATTTGAGCCCACTGATATAGATTCAGCTCTGCTGTCTCCTATCTTTGACTTGAAAAGCAATTGAATGCCAAGAAGGCAAAATGAGCATTTTGAGAAATTAAGGTCCTTCAAAAATTACTTCAGAAGCTGTGTCAGCTCAATGCAGATGAGTGCCGGCCGCCACAGAATCAGAATGTGGTGTATCAGCAGAGCAACGATTGTGACACATAAAAGCAGTGTACCTCATACACTCTCACAGCTGTAGACGGTTTAGAAAAATGGTGCTTTACTATCCTGTTATGAATATAATGGGCGGTTTATTTATTTATTTATCGTTTTTTTTTTCCAATGTGATGCTATTTGAAAAAGTTCACAGAAAAAGCTATAAAAACTGATACGTGTAACTTAGGAAATCCAGTAAAGACGTGTAAAAACTATTAAAATTTCAGGTTAAAAAAAAAAAGACAGTATAGAAACCAGCTATTGAATAATCTGATTTTTAAAAACTGGAGAATGGGACTATACATTGTGAGAATTTGGAAGAAACAAATGTGCTAGAGAGCAAGGAGGACTCCAGCATGAGAGGAAGGCTTGACACACATCAGATGCAGAAAGGAAGCGAGACAGTGAAAAAGGCATTGGCCTAGAGGCACAAAACTTGCTGAGAGTTGCCAGTAACATGCAGATTTGATGTATGTATGACAAGATAAACTTTTGAATTGGGACAGTAACAAAAGATGCTTATTGTTAGTACTTTACTGTGCAAAATCAAGGAAAGAAACACATTAAACTAAGAATGTTTAATTTATATAGCTTTAAAGATATTCATGGGCCAGAGAAATGACCCAGCAGTTAAGAGCACTGGCTGTTCTTTCAGAGTACAGTACCCACAAAGCAGCTCACAACTGTCTGTAACTCCAGTTCCAGGGGCTCCAAAACCCTTACACAGACATGTATGCAGGTAAACACCAATGCACATGAAATTAAAATGAGCAAAAAAATAATTGCTTCATTGGCTATAAGGGAGAAACCAAACACCTTATTCAGTCATCTTCTTGAGGCTGTTCATTTTAGGCACCTTCTATATTTCAGGAAGTGCCTGTATTAGTTTCCTTCTGGATGAAGTAATAAACTGGCACACCTTTAGTAGATTAAACAGAAAAATTATTTTTTCATATGTCAGACAGTCACAATTCTAATATTCTGTATTCATCTGAAACCAAAAGTTTGTTTTCCATGACAATAACTACTCTTTCAGATTTTTTTTATTCTTCTGTGTATAATCACTCACAATCCTTATGGTCAGGAAAGATCTTTCAAATCTCTTCCTTCTTGGAATTCATATCACTTTTTCTCTGTGTGGATCTGTGCCTCATTCTTACATTCGTATTTTGGCTATGAAGGTACCCAGAGAGTGACTAGCTGAGTTTAACCTGTGACCTGCGGGATACATGTATCCTAAGATAGCTTTGAATGCTACCCAACACATTCGAGAGTTAAAACAGAAAGAGGAGTGGGGTGATAAAGAGTGAAGCTCACCCGCAGTGAGATGCTTCCTCCAGCAAGAATTCACATCTTCACGGTTCCAAAACCTCCTCAAATGGCACTGCTAACTAGGAAGCAAGGATTCAAATAAATGAGCCTGTTCAGGGACTTTCTCATCAAACCAAAACACTTTAAATCTCTTCCGGTCTATAAACTGGGAGACAAAGCATGCCTGGAAATCAAAACACAACAAAAACAAACATACAAACAAAAACAACTTGCCAAGGTCTCCTTAGAGGCTCTGTCTCTTCATGGCAAATGGCACCCTGGCTTTTCCCACAGGATGTCTCCTGTTCCTGGAAAGATGATCAGAAACAAAAAAAGAGTCTGGATATCTATCCCTGCTTGGTCTCCAGCTAACCTCTGCATCTTTACCAAGAAATTCTAGGATTTGGAAGTCTTAGATTATCATTTGTACTTCATTCTTGCCAAACTTCCCCATGTTAAAGCAAGCAAGGCCAGGTCATTAATTGAAAGTCTGTTGTGTTTACACATGAACAGGTTTATGTAATTGATTTAAATAAGAATACAAAGTGAATAAACTGTAATTAATATAAAAATTAAAATTAAAAAAACAAATAGATAAATAATTGACCTATAATAGGTTTTCTAGATGCATCATTCTCTTATGATAAAATTATCAAAAAAGTTTATAACCACAACTGACAAGCAGTTTTGGAAACAGAGACCAGAGCATCAAAGATATATTGTATTTAAATTTCTTGCAATGACATTGCAGTTTTAGGCATATGAGCAGTCCTGTAGCCTTATAATTCTTTCCATACTGGACAAAATAAATGGAAACACTTATCATGCCTACCCAGAATTTTTGACCTATTGCCATAATTTTGACTTGAATTGGAAGTTCTTAGAAGCAATTACCATCCCTAATTTTAAGACCCATGACTATTAGACCAATTAATTAGCAATTTTATGATTAGTAATAGTCTAAGTCAAGAGAAGAATGCTGAGTAATTTAAAATGAAAGTTGAAAATCAATGTATTTTGCATAAAGGTATCTGGAAAGCACAACTCTAAATACTGGTGAGCTGCTGAACCATAGTGTTTCAGAACAGATTTCAAGATCAAAAAGAAAACTACAAATTTGTTATCAAGATTCATTTTTTATAACAAGTTCCTTTAATACTTTCCACTTCTTTTTTGAAAAATGACAGACTTTAAAAATAGTCATAATCTATTTTGATATTTTATAGTGTATCTATAAAATAGATACACTGTTCTGTTAAAGACAAGTGTATTCAATAATGTGCCAGTGTCAACTACAGAGACATAAAATAATCAAGTTTGGTCTTTTGTCAGAGACTAAATGATAGAATAAAAGCTACAATCATTAACTTTACAGATTATTTCAAACTAGTAATGAATGCATTAGAATGTAGCAACTAATTGTAAAGTGGTCATAAACTGAAGATTTGATCATTGTCAAGCAGAACAAAGCTCTTTCAAGTTAATCTCTGACATGTGAGATTGGACAATTTGTTTTAAAATATGATTAAAATCTTACTTAGTCTCTGTTGTATTTATGGTTTACATGCTAATTGAATTATGTGTCAGGATGAAGGAAGACTCAGTCGCTGCGGCATGCCTTCCTAGTTTGACCTTTGAAATAGTTTAGAGGAAGTGTTTAGAATTTTTGGTTTTGAGGTCTTCAAGTAATCTCACGATTTCTTTTTCCAATATTTTAAGTGCTTTCGACTATACTTCCAAAGCAATGTATGAAATAAGATGTATCTGTTACAAAGGCAAATCTACTGTACTTCCCCAAATGAGTTTATGTTCTTGAAGTAGGATGGAAGAACAGGTAATAGAGAGCCAACCATACCAATAGCCACATTGTTGACTCACAGATTTCTTTTTGCTGTAGGTTGGTAGAAACAACATCATGATTTTATTATTAATGGTATTTGTTATTCTTTTCTCATTTAAATGGTAGCAGAGGGAAGTGTATGACATTCAATATGGTTTAAATAGCACAGTGGGGTTTTTTTATGTATAAAATGAAGATAATTTATTTAGCTCGCTGTTTCTGTGGAGTGGAACAAGCCCCGGTGAAGGCTTCATGACAGATTGCACCATGGCAGAAACACATGTAGAAACTACCAGACTGAATCCCAAGCTGTCTGTTTACGGTTGTCATGGTTCACTTCCTTGAGCGGTAACTCCCATTGCGTTCTTTCTCCTTCCCTGCTCTGAAGGCAGAGCTGCAAGGCCAGGGGCCTGGGATGGCTGGGACCTGCATGTGCAGAAACATACCAGAAAGAAGCAGATGATGGGTGGGCAGAGGAACTCTCAAACTTTGAGGGAGACTCTGGTGGGGGCCCCGCTCCTCAATCTGGAGTGCCTTATTGCTTGAGGTCGTGTACAAGCTGTCTGTGGAGACGCAGCTGGTGCAGTCAGAGGGGCAGACAGTCAAGCGCATGCCAGAACGTGCGGCAGCCTAGCACGGTCGTGTGGTTGGCATGAGTGAAGGCATTGTGGACGTCCCCGACTCTCCAGGTAACAATGTTTTATTACTCCCTATGATGGTATTTGTTCTGTCACCAAGCACATATTTATTATGAATATTTGTGATATTTATGTATTTGAAGTACGATTTTGATGAAAATAAAATCTACAAATATTTAAGACACTTTTGGACAAATAGAAAAGTTCAATGTTCTTTCAGAGCTTGTGAAGCACAATAAAATACTCATAGTCTGTAATCTAAAGCAATTGAAAAGCCACTTACCTAAAGCACAGAGTGCTGTGCAGCAAACACTTCTGTATACTGTGAGAATAGGACCTACTTAACACTCCAGTGACAATATATAAAATGAGAGAAAAACCCCTAAAAATCGCACAGTTCACCAAGAGCAAATGTTTCTTACAGAAGGAACTTGAAGACCATATAACATCAAGTTGCCTGTTTATGACAGCAGCAATACACACTAGGGGGAAACATGTTAAGTGAACAAATTGAAACACTCGGTTGAATCAGTGATGATATCTTAACATGAGAGGTGCTGAGAGCCCAGCGTTACGGGCAATATTGAATTGAGACTATATAAATCAAAGTGCAATTATACCGCATTTCAACGGATAATAGAGGATTGGGGGTACATTCAACTTTCCCCCATTTCCTTTTAAGATTTTATTTATTATTTATTTACTTTACATCCTGATCGCAGCTACCCATCCTCTCCTCCCAGTCCCACTCCACCTCTCTGCACGTATCTCTCCTCCATTCTCTCCTCTTCTTCTCCTCAGAAAAGGGGGTGATCACCCATGGGCACAAACCACCCTGGCACTTTAAGTCACTGCAGAACTAGGTGCATCCTCTCCCACTGAGGCCAGAAAAGGCAGTCCAGTTAGGGGACTAGGCTCCAAAGCAGGCTTCAGAGTCAGAGAGGGCCCCAGCTTCAATTGCTGGGAAACACACATGAAGACCAAAATGCGTATCAGCTACACATGTGCAGGGTCCTAGGACTAGTCCACACATGCTCTTTGGTTGGTGGTTCAGTCTCTGTGAGCCCCCATGGGCACAGGTTAGTTGTCTCTGTAGGTCTTCTTGTGAGTTCTTGATCTCTCCAGGTCCCTCAATCCTCCCCCAGCTCTTCCATGTGACTCCTGAGCTCTGTCTAATGTTTGGTGTAGGTCTCTGTATCTGTTTCCATCAGATGCTAGGTGAAGCCTCTCAGAGAAGTTATGCTTAGCTCCTATTGACAAGCATAGCAGAGTAACACTGATAGTTTCAGGGGTTGGTTCAAACATGGGATGGGTCTCAAGTAGGTCATTTCATCCATCTCTGTTCCATCTTTGCTCACATCTTGAAGGCAGGACAAATTTTGGGTCGAGGGTTTTGTCAGTGGGTTGATGTCCACTCCCTACACAGGAAGTCCTGCTGGGCTACAGGAGGTAGTGACTTCAGGCCACATATCCCTGCTAATAGGAGTCTCAGCTAGGATGTCCCCCATTGACTTCCTGGGACTCCTTCTATACCAGGTCTGTGGTAAGTTCCAGAGATGTAACCCCCCGCCCCTAGACCTTGTATTCTTTTTGTGTTTGGGTGAAAAGTTCTGTAGATATGTTAGGTCCATTTGATTCACAACATTTGTTAGTTTCATTATTTCTGCTTAGTTTCTTTCTTGATGACCTCTCAGTTGTGAGAGTGGGGTACTGAAGTTTCCATAATTAATGTGTGGAGTTCAATGTGTGATTTAAGCTTTAGTAATATTTCTTTTACAAATGTGGGTGGCCTTGTATTTGGGGCAATCTCAGAATTGAGATTTTTATCTTGCGTATGTTTCCTTTGAGGAGTAAGAAGTGTCCTTCCTTATCATTTTTGAATAATTTTGATTAAAAGTGTATTTTATTAAATACTAGAATGGCTACTTCAGCTTGCTTTTTGGGTCCCTTTGCTTGGAAAACCTTTTTTCATCCTTTTACTCTGAGGTAATGTCTATTTTTGTGGCTGAAGTGTATTTCTTGTATGCAGAAGAATGATGGGTTCTGTTTAAGCATCCATTCTGTTAGTCTGTGTCTTTTTATTGGGGAATTGAGTCCATTTATGTTGAAGGATATTAACAACCAATGATTGTTAGTTCCTGTTATTTTGATGTTGTTGTTGGTACTGAGTATGCCTGTGTGGTTATTTGTCTGTGTGTGCCTGTGTCTGCGTGTCTGTGGGTAACTCTCTCTTTTGGTTTTGCTTCAGTGGAATTATTTATTTCCTGTGTTTTCTTGGGTTGTAGTTAACATCCTTGGACTGAAGTTTTTCTTCTAGTATCTTCTGTAGGGCTGTATTTGTCTACAAATATTCTTTAAATTTGGTTTTGTCATAGATTATCTTGTTTTTTTTTTCATCTATGTTGATTGAAATTTTTCATAGGTACAGTAATATAGGCTAACATCTTTGTTCTCTTAGTGTCTGCATGATGTCTGCCCAGGCTCTTCTGCCTTTTAGAGTATCTGATGAGAAGTCAGGTATGATTCTGATAAGTCTGCCTTTATATGTTACTTGGCCTTTTTCCCTTGAAGTTTTTAGTATTCTTTATTTGTTTTGTACATTTATTGTTTTGATTATTATGTGGTGAGAGAAATTTCTCTTCTAATCTATTTGGTGTTCTGTAAGCGTCAGGCATCTCTTTATTAAGGTTTGGAATTTTTTCTTCTATGGTTTTGTTGAAAATACTTTCTGGACTTTGGAGCTGGGAATCTTCTCTTTCTTCTATTCCTATTATTCTTAGGTTTAGTCTTTTCATAGTTCCCTGATTTCTTGAATGATTTGTGTTGGGAGTTTCTTAGATTTAATATTTTCTTTGGCACATATATTAATTTTTTCAATTGCATCTTATGTGCCTGAGATTCTCTTCTTTATCATCTGTATTCTGTTGGTGATGCTTACTTCCATATTTTCTCTTCTCTTCCCTAAGTTTTCCATCTCCAGGATTCCCTCAGTTTGTTTTCATTATTATCACCATTTCCCTTTCTAGATCTTGAACCATTTTATTCATTTCTTTCACCTGTTTAATTATATTTTTTTATATTTCTTTAAGGGATTTATTCATTTCATCTTTAAAGGCCTCTATTATCTTCATCAGAATATATATAAGATCATTTTCTTGTGTTTAAGCTGTGATAGGATATTCAGGGCTTGCTGTAGTGGGGTAGCTAGGTTCTGGTGGTACCATGTTGTCCTCTCTCTGGTTAATTGTGTTCTTATGTGTGGAGAGCTGAGACTCAGACGCCATCTACTGGCGCTGACATCTGCCCTCAAAACTGTAAAGAACTTCCAGGGCGCATGTGCGGGTTGCAAAAGGGCGTCAAGCCACTGCCCAGGGGTGAAGAGTGAGCAGCCAATCAGGGTATGACACGTCACTTAGGTGCGACCAGGGCTTATATAAACAGCGCCACTTGGGGCTAACGCTCTCCTCCATCTCTCCCCGCCCGGGGGTTTCCTGCCCCGGCCACGGCCCGCGCCCGCGAGGTGGCCGTGCCGTGCCGTGGCGGCGAGCGTCGTGGGGCCAGTCCCGCGGCTCTCTCCTCCTTTCATCGCTTGACTATAATAAAGCCTGTTGCAGAAGGATCCATTTGTCCGTGTGTGTTCTTGCTGGCGAGACGATCACGCGGCTTTCAACACTTATGGTGACCTTTAGCCACCTGGTTGTCCCTGGTGTTGGCTGGTTATTTCTGGGGCCTGCTGGACTTCTTGATATGTTGGGAAGAGCCCTGGGCCAGAGGCCAGAAGCCAGAGGCTGGATATTCCTGGGGTCAGTAGCCTTCCTTGGATTGATAGTAGAGAAGCAAGCCAGAGGCTCAATCTTAGGGAATAGCCATAGCTCTCCTTTGCTGGCTGTGACCCAGTTGGACCCACAGGTAGAGGACTACCTGTGATCCTGATATCTGGATGGTCTCCAAGGGAAGGCTGGTGGGTTTACGGGCTGGAGCCTAGAAACATGTATGGCTGAGGTATTGTCTGGTCTTCTCAGGAATTGTGTCCCTAGATCTCTGAAGTCCTGCTGGGGTGCTGTGTAGCGGGGGGCAGGGTGCATAGGCTAAAACAGTGTGTCCCTAGAGCCTGGGAGCCCTCCTTGTGACAATGGACAGTGTCACAGGACTGAAGGCTGGGACATTGTGTCCACGGAGACTTGGAGCCCCCTTCAGGAGGTGGATGGTTCCAGTGTTCTCCTGGGAAACGCAGACTATGGTGTTTCCCATTAAGCATCGTGTCCACTTGCTCCTCTAGGCATTGAGTTTCTGCCACTCAGACACCACGCACCCAACCTGCCACCATCTTTGAGCCTCCCAGTAATTAATGAAACTTCTTTATAATTATTCAACAAATAATAGCCCTGAGTTGTGCAAAGATAAAAACAAAAGTGTAGATATCTATATCTGAGATGGCAGAGCTGATCGTGCACAGTATCTGAACAATGAGAGCAGTGAGGGCACGGTGACCAACCTGTGGTAATGTGCACCCCAAAACCCCAACATCTGTGTTTCCCAGGTGAGAGAAGCGCCCACGGGCAAATGCCAGGGTCCAACTTCAGGTCACTTGGATAATCCTAGGAAAAGTTCCAGGGCTCACACCCAGCATTGCCTCAGCCCTAGGTCCCCTGCCCAATCGACCTACTGTGGAAACCTTTCAGTTACTGGCTGCTTGTAGCTCCAAACTCAGGCACCCACTCTCACTGTCCAGTGGACACCTTCCGGGTACTAGTGGTTCACGACTCCAATCTTGGGCTCCCACCACTCTAACCATCCAACCTCAGGCCTCCTGATGCTCAAGACTCAAGGAAGCATCTCCAGACATTGCTACAAAGCTCATCCCATCTCCCTAAAGAGACCAGCAAGACCTCTGAGCCTTTTAGGTTCTCTAAAAAAGACTGCTGCCAGCAAGCACAGTGCCTAAGCATAGTGTCAGGGCTCACCACTAACTTTGGGACAAGAAAACCAGTAGTGGGGCAGCTGACTCTATGACTTCCCTTGATGAAAGGAGGATCCCCCAGCAACTAAGTAATCCACTTAGTCCCCAAGATCATATATCTGGAGAGAGGCTCACCCAGCTACATGAGATCTACCTGCCAATCAAGATCATTCCCACCAATCTGAGGAGGCCTCCCGCAGGAACATTCAGCTTCCTGCCCAAAGCCCTTCCTGCATGCACTAAGAACCCCAGTAGGCAACAGGACCTAACAGTCAATGCCAGAGACAACTAGATGGCTAAAGGCCAGTGTAAAAGCACAATCAATAAAAGCCAGAACAATATGGCATCCCCAGAACCCATTATTCCATGCAAAGCAACCCTGAATACCCTATCACATCTGAAACACACCCCCCAAAATGAAAGTAAATCTATGCTTATGAAAATGATAACAGAAGAAAGGAATAAAATCCTTGAAGAGATACAGAAAGGTACATTCAAACAGCATGAGTCTTTTACAGAGGAAATAAATAAATCACTGAAAGATACACAGGAAATTACAAACAACGGTTGAAGGAATTTAAAAAAATCATTTAATGAAAGGCAGGAAAATACAAACAGGTGAAGGAAATCAATAAAGGTCTGAAGTTAGAAATAAAAATAATAAAGAAAGAACAAACTGAAGAAATCCCAGAGAGAGAGAACTTAGGGAAGAAAACAGGTCAGTCTTGTGAAAATAAATGGAGCAGAAAAAAAAATTATATATATATATATATATATATATATATATATATATATACATTAAATAAAAAGGCCAACATAATTCTAGGTAGAAGAATAGTACTTTTAAGAAATGTGTCTGGAACATTATGAATCATATGAACACAGATCATAAAGAAATTAATGTTTGAGTTTTAATACCGAGTTTGATTTTAATTCATTTGAATTCTTTAAAATCTGTTAGTAAAACAAAAGGCGTGTAGCATAAAATGTGTAAGTTTCTTTCTATTTCATTCTTTCTCTGTGTATGTATGTGTGCATGCTTGTGCGTATGTGTCCTTAAGTATGTGCACATGTAATATAATATATTATAGCAATATAACAATATAAGTAGAAAGATAGTATTAATTATGCACACATACACACTTCCATATATATATGGGTGTGTGTGTGTGTGTGTGTGTGTGTGTGTGTATCTTGGAGCTTGGTAGAATAAAGACAATACAATCGAAAGACCTGGAAAATGTATTAAACAAGTTTTTCATAAAAGATAATATAATATTAATGGCAAGTAAGCATATTAACATACATGTAGCATCATCATTCCAAGTTATAACTGCATGGAGATATGCTTTCACATAAAATACAGTGGCTGACAATAAGAATGGCAATGGTGTCAATCACCATCAGTCTTGTATAATTGCTCTACAGGAAGTTTTTGTCTACTTTAGAAATCACCTTGACATTTTTTTATCAAGTTAAAAACACACACAGAAAATAGGGAAGCATTTATTTTACGTGTTTGTTTGTTTGTTTTGAGGCTTTTCTTCTCTTTTTCAGTACAAAATAAATCATTTCTAGAAGAGGTATTTTGGATGGATTTTTATGGAAAACATCTGATGTTCTATGATCCAAGATCCTCTGAGGTCAGTAAAAAACATAACAAGTAAAACAAATCCTCTTTTATATATTAAATCAATAGCTTAGAAACAACAAGAAAAATACTAAGATTAATTAAACCAAGAGCTGGTTCTTTGAGAAAATCAACATGATAGACAAACCCCTATCTGAGCTAAATAAAAGGCAGAGAAACAGTATCTAAGTTAACAAACTCAGAAATGAAAAAAGGGACAACATAACATCAGACCCTGAGGAAATCCAAAGAATCATTAGGTCTTACTTCAAAGCCTGTATTTCACAAAATTGGAATATCTAAAGAAAACGGATATTATTCTTGATTGATTTCATTTGCCAACGTTAAATCAAGATCAGGCAAACAGTTTAAACAGCCCTATAATTCTTAAGGAAATAGAAGCATTCATCAAAAGTCTTCCAACAAACAAAAGCCCAGGGCTTTTGTTGTTATCCAAAGACATACAACAGAAATTGTGTCAGAGACAACCTTCATCCTCTCTCTGGGGGACCCACATGGAGCCTAAGCTGCCCAATGGGGATGCGTGCGGAGAAAGTGTCTAGGTCTAGTCCATGCCAAGTCCTTGGTTGGTGCTTCAGTCTCTGAAAGCCCTTCTGGACTCAGGTTAGTTGGAACTTTTGTCTTCTTACGGAGCTTCCCTTCCTCTCTGGATCATTCTATCCTTCCACTCTTGTACAAGACTCCCTGAGCTCCGCCCAGTGCTTGGCTATGAGTCTTGGTTTCTGTTTTGATTCCATGGCTGGGAAAAGCTTCTTAGAGGATAGCCATGCAAGGCTTCCTGCAAACACAGTAGAGAGTCATCAATAGTCAGGGGCAGGCTCTCTGCCATTGAGTGGGTCTCAGGTTGGGCCAGGAATCCAATGAACATTACCCTGATCTCTGCTCTATTTTTAGTCACTACATATTCTGAAGGCAGGGTAAATTCTGTATGGAAGTTTTGTGGGTTGGGTTGGTGTTTCCTTCTCTCCACAAGAAGTCCTGTTTGGTTAAGGAGTGGCCTTTCCAGTCTCCATGACCCCCAGCACCAGGGGTTTTGGTAGAGTAACCCCCATAGCATCCCAGGTTCCCAACCTGTTGCAGATCTCCAGCTTATCTAAGGAGTGTCCATGGCCATGGTTACTCTCTCTGCACACATGGTTGCTCTCTCTCCCTCTGTCCTCTTGACCCTGCTCCCCTGACCCCACCTTCATTCAGTGTTCCCTCTCCTACTCTAGTCCCTTTCTTCGACCACTTCTGCTGATTTTTATATTTTCTCTTCTGGGTGAGATTCGGGCATCCTCCCTTGGGTACTTTTTGTTTGTTAGCTTCTTTGGGTATGTGAGTTATAGTATGGTTATTCTGTACCATCTGGCTAATATCCGCTTAAAAGTGAGTATATACCCTGTCTGTCTTTCTGGGTCTGGGTTATCTCACTCAGGATGATGTTTTCTAATCTCATCCATTTGCCTAAAAAGTCATTATTTCCTTGTGTTTTATTCCATTGAGCAATATTCCATTGTGTAAATGTACCACAGTTTCATTATCCATTCTTCCATTGAGGGACATATTGGTTGTTTCCAGATTCTGGCTATTAAAAATAGCACTGCTGTGAACATAGCTGAGCAAATGTCCTTGTTGTGTCACAACACAACAAGGGCATCTTTTGGGTATATGTCCAGAAGTAGTAATGCTGGTTCTTGAGGTGGAGCTATACCCAATTTTCTGAGAATCTGTCAGATTGGTTTTCTAAGTGGTTGAACAAGTTTGTGCTGCCACTAGCAATTAAGGAATGTTCCCCCTTTTTCAGATCCTCACCAGCATATGTTGTCACTTGAGTTTTTGATCTTAGCCATTCTGAAGGGTGTAAGATGGAAGCCTGAAGTTGTTTTAATTTGCATTTCTCTGATTACTAAGGATGTTGAACATTTCTTTAAGTGTTTCTTGTCCATCCGCTATTCCTCTGTTGAGAATTCTCTGTTTAGTTCTGTTCCCATCTTTTAACTGGATTATTTGGTTTGTCAGAATTTAGTTTCTTAACTTCTTTATATATTTTGGCTCTTTGTCAGTGTCAGGATAGTGAAGATTTTTCCAGTCTGTGGGCTGCTGTTTTGTTCTTTTGACAGTGTCTTTTGCTTTACAGAAGCTTTTCAATTTCATGAGGTCCCATTTATTACTTGTTGATCTTAGAGCCTGAGCTGTTGGTGTTCTGTTCAGGTAGTTGTCTCTGTGCCACTGAGTTCAAGCCTCTTTTCTACTTTCTTTCCTAATAGATTTAGTGTGTCTTGTTTTATGTTGAGGACATTGATCCACTTGGATTTCATTTTTGTATTATGTAGTCCAGGTTAGTGTCAATCTTTTTGGCCTTGGTTTCTCAGATTCTGGAATTATAGGTGTGAGCCACCATTTTCAGCTTAATTTGGATATTTTATGTCCCTAAAAGTTAGTATTTGAGTCATAATTATTTTTAATATTTACAAGAACCCTTTCCATCCAAATATCTGGGAAACACTGATTTGTAAACTTTGAAGAATATTGTAAACCAGCAAAGGGTCAAATTACAAGGGCTGGCTAAGGAAGAACAGATCCAGAATATATTCATGAATACCCAAAAGTTTAAAAACAAGTTTATAATTTATAGTTGCCCTGAGGCAGCAATAACTAATCCGCTGAAAATTTGCCCATTTTATGCATCTATTTTGCTTGTTTTACTACTTTGCTTTTCATAAAAAACACATTTATTTCAGCAACTGTCATTTCTCCTGGCATTTATGTGATCTCTGAGCTATGTGAAAAAATACACATATTTCTGCTTTACAATTTTTATTGAAAAATGATTTCTTTAAAAAATTTATATCGTTTTTGTTTCATACTAGAATTATTTTCATTCTTCTTTCCCATCCCCATCAGTCACTTCAGAAAATAAGCATTAGAGTTTATTTAGTTTACCATCTGCTTTAAATCTTTTCCAGTTGTGGATTGAAAGACATTTTATTATTAACTATAAAAGGGAACAAGTGGAATCTTTCAGAACACAGGCCACACCAAAAATTATTCAATGAGAATAACCCTGTAAATTATACTTAAATGGCATTCCCCTCATAAATACTCCACATGATTCATGGCTGGAACCTAATCATCTCTCATATTGTTTCAAGGAACCAGTTGAGTGAAAAAATGATTATTCTCAGATATATCATGGTAATATAAGCATGAGCAGGGTAAATTATGGCAGGTGGCCTTTGGATCTTATTTCAGAACAGAATGCATGTTATGATAGAATGACTATTGAATGAAGCTTTAGACAAGAGTGTGAAAGGGTGGTAGTGGACATCGCTTGTTTGGGGTTGTTTGGTTTTACTATCAGCATCTTGTAGCCAGAGTTCATGCACTTTAATCCAGATCTGAAGAATGTGGTTCAGAAATGGCTTCTGAATGTCAAGGGTCAGAGATAGCTTCTTTAAGCCTGCGGCTTCAGAAGATGGGTGCAATAAATAACCAACCAACCGACAAATAAGCACCCTGTAGTAGAACCCCTTTTAGAAGCTCTTGGAAAAGTTTGTCTGGAATCATCCAAAGATATGTACCTATGGTGCAAGGGAGGGATTGAAACAACCTATCACAGTACATTCTGCTTTTTACTTAGACACCAACATGGACAACATTGAGACTGAGTCCCTGATTAGGGAATTAATAGAGTGTGGCTTGTTAAGGAAATCAAAGAGCGCTGCTGAAAATACAGTTTTGGGACCAAATGTAGATGTTAGACTTGTGCCCCAAGAGCTGCTGAAAAATGAAGCAATCTATATCGACAGGAAACACCTTTTTACAGCAGCAATTTCTTTCTTTTTTTTTTAAATCTCCCATGACTATCCATTTTTGGACATCAGAGTCAAGGACTTAATAGATAATATAACTAAACTTTATAATGAGATTTTTGTTCAAGAAATGCATCCTAGGCATTGTGTAGACCATGCCAATCCCTCCTAGTTGGAAGGCTTTTATTCTTCCACAGGTTAATGAAACAAGGTCTTTGTATGCAACTGTGAGGATGACGTTAGAAGTTTTCATCTTTGGGAAGTGAAGTGAACACACCACTAGTTTAATGCATAAACATTCTAGAACTATATGATAATAAGGCCCAAACAATGAAAAATATATTATTAAATAGTGCGACCTTACAGTGAAGTTGTAATGATAACAGAGTTACAGACACAGCTGCCCTTATTAATCATAACTTGCATCAGTGTGGCACACTTGTTTCAAATAATTATCCAATATTTGACATTACTACAGACCAAAATCCTTGTTACTTTTCTCTGATTCCATCTAGTAGATCATATTTTATTTTGTCCTCATGTCTCCTGAGGCTTCACTTGACTTGTACAATTTCTCAGATTTTCTCCGGTTCTGCCAACCTTGATAGTTTGATAAGTCTTGGTCAGATATTTTGTGGATTTTTTTCACAGTTCAAATTTGCATATATATATAATTACAATTATTACAATTATCCTTGGGCAGAGTGTTTGGAGACGGAATACCACAGACAGAGGTTAAATACCCTTCTCATTATATCACAGCAAAGATACAGATCATCACTATGATTTATTAATGCAGATACTGACCTTTCTGTCAAGCTGAGCAAGTATTTTTTGGCCTCTCCACTGTAGCAAAACTTCCCTCACCACCACCCCCACCTGGGAAAAGTAACACTTCGTTGTACAAACTTAAGACATGGAGGACTTTTACCTATCTCCTTAATAGTGGTGTACTTACCTAAACTATATGGCAATCTTCTTCAAGGGATAATTCTCTATTTTTCATTTATGTATATTCAATTAATTGTATGCACACTTACATATTTATAGGTATATATTTTACATGTCACCTTTCAATATATTGCTGCTTTATTTATTGTTCCGGCTTTTGCTGGTGTAGGGTGTAGGTCTCTTAGATTAGCATTTGACTCTGACAAATACTCAATCATTTTAGTTGTCACTTCTTTCTTTTCATACATGACAAGATATTCCATGCTCCTGTGTATGCTGTTCACCAAGCGTGAGACCCAGCCATGTCTTCAGTGAGATCTAGTTCATTTAGTTGAAGAATCATATAAAAAATTTTGCAAGATGATGTGTTTCTTTTGGGATGGTTTAATTCCTAAGGTCTCTCAGCTGACAGACTATACAGTAATCTATATGTAAATGTCTATACACATTTTGATGGTAAGGACTTATATCTATAATGTAGCAAACATGCTTTAGCATAATTCCATAGTAACCAGAGAGGCATCTGCATCCTTTTCCTTCTGTGTCTTCTCACTTTTTGTATACACTTTAGATTGAGTTCCGGGCTGAAAAAAAAAAAAAAAAACAGCCTGTAAGAGCCAGAACACCTGGACATTTTCCATAAAACAGTATCTCCAAGATATGCCACAGGAAAAAAGATCAGAACAATGGCAATATCAATGGATACGTTAACATGAAAGGGAGACATTTTCATGAGGTTCCAGTCTTAGACGAAGAACAACAGACAACTAATGACTACTGAGGGAAGGAAAATTAAACGTTCACAGAGATGAGCCTCTGTGGTTGTCAGAATGATCAGCTTGGAAAACAAATACAAACAAAGAACAGACGACTCATCGGGTTCTCTTCATGTATACGTGTGCATACACATACAGGTGTGCATGTATCAAACCGAGAGTTGAGAACATATGGGGAGAGTTTGAAGGGGCATAGTTTAGAGATGTTTGGAGGCATGGAGAAAGTGATGCAATTTTATTTCCGTTAAAACATATTAAACAATTCCATCTGCAATCTTAATTTTTATAATATTGTATTCACAACCTACTTATATAACCTGGTCCTTGGGAGAGGAGATTTATAATCCTACTACAGTACAACACAGAGCCCTCAAAGATTCACTTTGCTATCATAAAGATGATACATTGACTATATCTGCTAAACACTTATCTGCCAAAATCTTAACCTATTTCAACATCAACTCAAATAGAAAATTCCATTAAATCCTAGAAAATCAAAAGCCTCAAATTTTAGCCTCTAAGTGAAATAAATTAGCTATGGGTGGGGCTTTCATGGTAACTTGTCATAATACAGTCCAAGAATAGAGTTATGCCAGGGAAATTCTGAGTACTTGAGATAAAACTCCAAGGAAGCAACGGTCTTGTGATTTCAAAACATGGAATTGTTCTTGAAATGTGCTCTTTTTTTCTCTCCTATGTGTAGCAGAGAAGAATATTTTTATTTTTATATTAATTACAGTTTATTCACTTTGTATCTCAGCTGTAGCCCCCTCCCTCATTTCCTCCCAATCCCACTCTCCCTCCCTCATCTCCTCCCTGCCCCTCTCTATGTCCACTGATAGGGTAGGTCCTCCTCCACTTCCATCTGACTCTAGCTTATCAGGTCTCATCAGGACTGGCTGCATTGTCCTCCTCTGTGGTCTAGCAAGGCTGTTCCCCCCATCAGGAGGAGATGGTCAAAGAACCAGCCCCTGAGTTCATGTCAGAGACAGGACATTACTAGGGTACTCCAATTAAGGACCATTCATGGATCTAACCTAGAATCTCTGCCCATGGCAGCTCAGTATCCAAAAGTAATTTTTTTATATTATTCATTGCAAACATCTACTGTATTTGTTTATATGCCCCTATGGAGATTAATTTTCCATGTGAAGCTTGTGTAGGGCTTTCATTGAGGTAGCAGCCAGAAGCCCGCAGTGTGGCAGCAATCAAAGCCCAGCCTGGCTCTCAGCAATAATCAAAGCTGCCACAGCAGAGATCGCTACAGGCAGCTCTCAGTCTGCTGCAGCAGAAGGCCTTGGCAGCAGTCCTGAGCCATGGCGCCCTGCTGAGAGAGCTGCTTCTCTGCAGCCCTTCCAAACCACTCTAAGGCATGATGAAGCCCATCAAGCTGTGATGGTCTGCTGCCCCAACAGCCAACCACAGCTTCCCAAGCTCAGGACTTGAAATCCTACCAATCCACACTCTGGAACTCCTTGCTCTAGAAAGATCCACCCCCTAAGAATTCCTATACAAAGGCTGTGGTTGCCCAGTTCTCTCCTGCCTTCTACAGGAAGCAGAGGCAGTCATTTCTGGATACATCCTGGATACAATCCTCCTCTCCTGAATTTGTCCTTCCAATAAATATCCTTTAAGAAATGTGTTGCCTGCTGTGACTCTCACTGGGAGAAGAAGAAAGGAGAAATCAAGAAGCAGCAGAGCTTTGAGCTGAGACTCCGAAGCTCCTCAGGGATTGGGGCAATCCTCCCCTAGGAGCTTCATTGGCTAGAGAAGTAGCAGAGCTCAGACCCCTACTCTCCTCAGCTCAGCAGGGGTTGTGGCAACCCTCCCCTGGGTGCTGCAATGGACTAAGAAGGAGTATGGCTGTGGCTCATAAGCTCTTCAGCTCATCAGGAATTGGGGTACCCCTATCCTGGGAGCTGCAACATCTCTATTGAGGAGGCCTTCTGTTAGAGCTGTGTGGTTTTGGGGCTCCCGTGTCTCAGTATACTCTTGGGACACTGCCTCACCTCAGAGCTGGGACACCTTTCCAGCCCCCAGATTTGTGAATTTTCTGAACCTCTTTCCCCCAGATCAGGAAGGCAGGCCAGCAGCAGCAACAAACAAAACAACAGCTTGTCCTTACGATTGTACAATTTACTCAGGTGACTCTTCTTAACCGTCAGAGTATAAATTGTCTGATGCTTGGAATAAGGTTGGATATTTCAAGAGACTTTATTCACCTCATTTTAAGTCTCCACTCTTCCTTATCCAATGTCAAATTAGAGAAGTAAACAGTAAACCATCTTGGGGTATAATTTCTCTGCATTTTTGGACCTGAAAAACTCAAGAATCATGTTATTATACAAAAATATAACAGCGAGATAGATGTAGATTCATCAATAGCCTATAACCCTGATACCTTAGCTCTTGATACCTTCTGAATCCATTCAATCTTTTTCATAAAAGTAAAATATATGTTTGTTGTTAAGCAGTTTTATCAGCCTATTTCGTAAACATAAAAATTGTAGGTATAACACCTGGTTTGTCCTTTCTGATCACATTTGGGCCAGACACCCAATTTCTTTTATAGTAATCCCAAGTACTGTTTGTCTTTCCATATGTATATAACTTAAAATTTTATTTGATTGAACAGCAAGTTGTTTAAAACAGATCTTTCTGTAATAACTCCTATTTTCTTGTTTTTTGTTTATATGAGGGGGCTGAATGGGTCATTTAATAAGAGCCTTTTGTATGGCTGATTACTTAGGACTTGGGACCCAAAGTATTAGGCAAAGGTTTAAACACTGCTCTTTTCTTTTTCCTTTAGACATATTTTCTACACTAGAACTCTTAATTTATCAGCTTTTTAATCCTTGTATCCTAAGGATTTACTTTTGAGTAGTAGTTTTCCTTAAGTCTTAGTAAAGTTCCACCTTACTAAAAGCAGGAAGAAAAAACAAGAACGCAGGCACGAGGTAAGATGATCAATCCTCACTTAGAAAGACAAATGAGATATGCATTGGACATATGACAGGAGTCTACCACAGAAGACATCTGAAAGACCCTACCAAGCAGCGTTTCAAAACAGATACTAAGACTCAGAACCAAACCTTTGGCAGAAGGGGAGTTAGTATGACCAGGAAAGGATAGGAGCCCCACAAGGACCATATATATCTGGGCACAGGGTTTTTTTTTCTGAAACTGTTTCTCCAACCAAGGACCATGTATGGATATAACCTAGAACCTTTACTCGGACGAAGCTCATGGTAGCTCAATAACCAATTGCTTTCCCATAGTAAGGGGAACAGGGACTATCTCTGACAGGAACTCAATGGCAGGCTCTTTGACCTCCCCACCCCGCCAAAGGAGGAGCAGTCCTGCTAGGCCACAGAGAAGGACTTTGCAGCCAGTCTTGAAGATACCTGATAAAACAGGGTCAGATGAAATGGAGGCGGTCCTCCCCAGGCAGTGGACTTGGGAAAGGGCAGGGAGGAGATGAGGGAGGGTGGGATTGAGGAGGGAATGAGGAAGCAGGATACAGCTGTAATACAGAGTTAACAAAATGTAACTAATAATAAATAATAAAAAAAATAAAAAATAGTCAATAACTTTCACACTCCATTTAGAAATTTGCTTGGAATTCAAATCTAAAATTTCAGTATGGACTTTCTTTGTCTTTTTCTGTGCTTGTATTTTTTATAGTTTTTAGGTTGAGTCTTTCTCATTTTACCATTTGATTCAAGCATGGCAATAGTCATTTACTCAATCATTTAAATAATGACTGTTTTAAACCTTAGGATAGATGACAACTGTCATGCTGGTGTAGAAATGTCTGTCACTTCAGACTCTCTATTATTAACATTTAAAATTCTATTTGATATATTCCTTGTTCTTGATAAAACAAGTGATTTTAAAATTTGAAACCTGCACACAGTACTGTTTATGAGAATCTTGATCCTCTTTAATGCCAGTTCTTATAACTGGATTTTTTTTTTTTACTATCTCTGCTAGAGAAAAGGAGTATAGCTTTATTACTGTCGTGTGAAAACAAAGATATTTTCTTATTTGAATTTTATCAAGACCCAAAGAGGTCTTGATAAAAAATTGCACCATTGTTTATGGATGGGGTGAGAGTTTTGGCTTTTCACGTGGACTCAGCCTGCACCATGAGGTTGGGAATAGTTAATTACTATGTGAAATGAGAGTCATGTTTTTCTGTTTGGTTCTGACAGACCACAATCTTATGTACATTCTTAACGTACATCAACTAGAGATTTGGAAAGTGGGCCTACAGATGGCACAGTATTTTCTGACAAAGAATAGTATTTGCTATTTTAGTTAGGGTTTCTATTGCTGGAACACCATGACCCAAAAGCAACGTGGAAGGAAGGTTTATTTGGCTTACATTTCCTGCATTCACGGTCCACTGAGAGAAGTAAATGCAGGAACTCAAACAGGGCAGGAACCTAGAGGTAGGAGCTGATTCAGAGGCCATGAAGGAGTGCTCCTTATGGGCTTACCCCTCTTGGCTTGCTCAGCATGCTGTCTTATAGAACCCAGGACCACCAATCTAGAGATGACACCTCCCACCATGCACTGGATATTTCTATGTCAACAACTAATTAAGAAAATGCCCTACAGACTTGTTTACAGCCTGATCTTATGGAGGTATTTTCTCAAAAGAAGTTCTATTCTTTAACATGACTCTAGCTTGTTAGAAGTTGCCATATTAAAACAAAATGAAACAAAACAAAACCTAGCTTGCTCATTAGCTGAAGAGAGACTGTGACTGGGATATAGACAGTGAAGGGTTCAAGAAAATAAGAAGTTAAGGGAACGAACAAATGAGATCTGCAGAGGTTGAAAGGCATGTGAAAATCTTTAGCACATGAAACCAAATAACATAGTTTAAAGAAGGTTTTCATTAAAGTATAATTTTGAAGACATACGAAACATTATAAACTAAAATTACCAAATGGGCATTTATTTCATGCATACTCTCTGAAGTATACAAAGAAGGAAGAGACTCTTTTATTTTCCAGGGTTCTACGAGTGGTGTTTCTGGGTTACAGAAAGTTTGGGGTTAGAGTGAAAGTATAAAAGAACTTTCAGAGAAAGGCCAGAGGTGACTGTATTGTACTAGCATCAGTTAAAAAAGGAATGGTGTCCTGAGGAAAGTCTGGTAATGGCGTTGACGTGTAAGTAACTGGATGTGTGTTATGCTTTGCATAGGAGAGACTTGAGACTTTCTGTGATGCCTGTTTTTGTACTGACTAAAGAATAGAGATGTAAAGTCTAAATGGGAGAGCGGAGCAGAAAATGTGGTGGGGAAAGAATAACACACCAATATAGAAATCAAACATTTTATAAGCCTACTGAGACGCTAATACAGGTCATTGAAATTGCTCTTGGTCACCCATAAGAATCTATGGTTAAGACCTTGTATTACTCAGGAATAGATATTATAGAATGAAAATACATATGAGGCATTTTTTAAATTGAGGTTCCCTCTAAGATGACTTTAGCCTGTGTCAAGTTGACGTAAAATCCAGCTGACATACTTGATGAAGTGAAGAAGTGATTGAGATTATGCAGAATAACCAATGTAGAAAGTGAAGGGCTCAAAGATTGTATATACATATATACACAAATATACATATACATTTACATGCATACACACACAAACACCATACATATAAATATATATGTAAATATACATATTGACATATACATATATACAATATACACACATATAAATGAGTTTAATATAATACATAATATAATAATTATACATATATAGATATTAGAATGGCTTATAGGCTGTTGCCCAGGTAGTCCAACAATGGCTGTCTGTCAATGGGGGTTCCAGCAGTTCAGTTTAGATGCCTCAGCTGGTCCTCAGTATATGCCAGAATACTGAAAGAATGGGTAAGAGTAAAGAAGTGGACTTGCTAGCAAGAGCAAGCAGGCAAAGAGGGCAACCTTCCTTCTTCCATGTCCTTTATATAGGCTGCCAGCAGAAGGTATGGTCTGGATTGGCAATGTGACACACAATCATACCTCTTTACGTGTGCTTGATTTTCAAATGAAATCACCAGGTCATAGTTGTGCTAGCATAATACAACTATCCCACATACAATCTCAAACATGTTATATATTTAACCAAGTTGTGTTCCATGTTCTGCTTTCTTTCTCAGAAAGAAAGAAAGCTGCCTATCAGGCTGGGGAAGATAGGGGGAGATGGAATGAGGGAGTCTACAGAATTCTGGTCCTGAGGGGAGTGCCCTGGGGAGAAGTTCTCCTCTGTTTTCAGTGTTTCAGTTCTTTTGCACAATAGCCACCCAGACACTTGAGCATCCAGAAAACAGACAAAGGAATGAAGACTGGCCAGGAGGCCAAGGCTGAGGGTCCAGTCCTGTGGTGAATATCCAGAGAGAGAGAGAGAGAGAGAGAGAGAAAGAGAGAGAAAGAGAGAGAGAGCCTACTCCAAGGCAGTTCTTCAAGTATTAGGCCTTTTTACTCAGAGTGCTACCAGTGAAATGGCAGCTCTTAGATGATCTTCAGTGACACAGCTTCTGCTTATTTATTGGGGTGAACACAATTTATATGAATCTTGGGGAGTCAAAAGGGACTTTCAGGATGAGCGCATTTCACTGAATGTGGCTAAGATGCTGGTGAGGCTTTATTTACATGGAGAGAAATTCCAGGTGCCAGGCTACTAGACTACTTCAAGAATTGCTGAGTTGAAGACTAAGTGTGCCAGGGCATGCTGGCACAGAACAAGGAGGGAGCCCATCTTTACACCTGCAGATCTCAGGAATTAGTTTTCCAAAGTTAGGATACGTCTCCACCTCACTCTAGCTCCATGCCAGAATTCCTGATGGCATGGTCCACGTGTCCCATACCAGGTCAGAAATATGACTAATATGACAGAACTATTTCTCATACATCCACAAATGCATTATAAATTTTAGGATAGGTGGCAATGTCCCTTAAGGGACACAGTTTAGGTATCTCAAATTTTAACATGTCAAACACTGATAGTTTCTTAACTGATGTTACATTGCATGATAAAGAAATTAAAGAAAATATAAATATATTGTAAAAACACAGTCATCAAAATATGTCAGAAATGCTCAGGCTAATTATAATCCTCATTTCTGCAACTGGTCGCATGGCCTTAGAAGGTGTTCATTGCTACCTTCTTTTATTACCCATTCTGTATGTACTTTACCCCCCAGTAATCCCCTCAGCAAGTCTTGGCTCTTTTCCTGGAGGAGTGATCTATACCTTCATTGCTAAAGAGACTCTACCCTTTGTCATCTTTCCTAGATTAGGCTGTTGTAGTTTCTCATTGACTTTAGTAACAGGACATGGTAGCAACAAGAGATACCTCAAAGATCTCTTGTACTCAAGACATAATCTTTCTTACTTCCACTGTGGAGAAGCAACCTAATTTTTTCCTATTCATAATCTGGATCAATTATCCCTCCTAACAGTATTATTCCTTTTTTGGCCTGTTAGCTTAAGGTTACACAGAAGCAATGTGAAGGTCTGAGTTTCCAGTTCAAGGACATTTTGTTATAGTTCCTGACATGAGCACTCTTCATTTTGAAACCAAAACTTCTAAGTCAGCAGAACTTAAGTTTTAAGGAACAGGAAGCAAAAGTTTTCCTAGGGGTGGTAGTGAGTGAACCTATTTCCTTTTCTACTCCTTGATTCATGGACCCATGGATTCTGGCACCAGGAGAAACTGAGCCATATATTGGACACTGACTCAAAGATACATTGCTTCCTAGAGAACCCTTTCTCTTGCCTCCAGGTTACTGCCACCTAAAAGGCTCTGTGACTGTATTCTTTAAAGGCCATTCCAGCTTTCTATCAGGCCAGCTGTTTCAAAATGTTGGGGAATCAGTGGATTCCATGCTCATAAGCCCACATTTGCACTTCTCTGGCCATAAAACGAGTTCCTCGGTTAGAAGCAATACTGTATGGAATACCATGAAAGTGGAGAAAGCATTCTATAAATACATAGATGCTTATTTTGGCAGAACATTAAATGTAGATAAGGAAAATCAATAACCAGAATAAGTGTCTACTCCTGAAAGGACAAAATATTGTCTCTTACATAAAGGACATGATCCAAAATAGTTAATCTGCCACCAGGTTACTGTTGGTCACCATGGGGAATAGTGGCATATCTAGGCTCATTGTGGGTCTCTGCTGTGACACTGAGTAGTATCTGTAGCCAGGTCAGCCTTGGTGATTAGAAGTCCATGTTGTTGAGCCTATCCATGACCTCTATCTCTGCCACCATGGCCACTTTTTTCATGTGCCCATCGGGCAATGACAAGGATGACTGAGAAAAAAACCTGACTCTCCAGAAAACAGGTCAACCTATCTACTTGACTACTGAACTCCTTTGCAGAGGTAACCTTTTGATGAATATTTACATGGGACACAGCATCTTCATAGTCTTCTTCTGTTGGAAAGGATCTATCCATATGACTTTCTCACCAATTTTCCAATCATGCTACTTCTAAGTCTCTGACCATCTAGCCAATCTGCTGGTTATCACCCATGAATTCATGAACAATCACACATATGGTCACTTCTCCTTCCAAACAAAATGTCTGACCATGTGTGCTGCCTGAAATTCTACCCACGATGACAGATGACAATTTCCCAACACTAGCGTCTCTCAGGTTTTTTTTCAGAAATGTATGGTAATGTTGTCGCTGTCTGCTTCTGGATGGTACCTAAATAATGTACAGAAACTGTCAAGAAATTGGGCCTTGTGCTTCTCTTCCTTAGTCAACAGATCATAGGGCACAGCTCATGAGGCTGTAGGTACATGTTTGGCAGCAGACAGAGTAGAAACCATAGACATTTCAGCAACTTCTGCATATAACTTGCTTGTGCTTTCAGGACCTGCTTGGGCCTGATCACCACTTTCATTTGATAATGGATTGCTGCTGTACATATCTTATTTTATGACTTGGTGAGTCAGAGAACACATAACTCATGATGGACAGCCCATGCTGCATGGTAACTTGGTAGCTCATTGTCAAATGTGTACTTTATAATAAAGTCCAATACAACTATTCTCTCATCATCATCTGCAGATGATGACAAAGCATTGATTTAAAATCCCAAGTTTATCTTCTGGGATTCACATATAGTGGCCTGCCAAAGGCTCCAAATACCTTCCTATCCGCTGCTGACACCTCCAGCAACATTGGGTCTGTTGGATGGTAGAGCAACCTTCACAGCAGCCTAGGCCTGTGGAAGAACCTTCTCCTGTGTCAGGCCCCACTCAAAGCTAGTAGCTTCTGAGTCAGTATCTAGGCTGGAGCAGCACACTCAAATGAGGAATGTCCTGTCTCCAAATCCAAACAGACCTACTAAATACTGAGTTTCTTTCTTGATAGAAAGGAGGCCAGGAGTGATAATTTAGCACTCAATCAGTGTGGACCCTCATCAGTAAACTTAATGTGATTCAGTTTATATTCCTTCCATGATTACCCCATACCAGTAAAATCCATCTGCACAGATATTCTTCAGACTTCTGCTTGAATGAATAACCAAATACATTAGGCATTTAGGTAGTATAGCTCACCTCTTTGTGAACTATCACTTCTATCTTTCCTCTAGAAACCTGCTTAGCCTTAAGTCTGGTCTAAAGCCAACTATTGATGGGACCTGAGGTATTGTCTTATCTGCCATCTCCTTCAGAGAAAGTCACTGCTGGTTTAGCTGTCAATGAAGGATCAATTTTTCAGTCAAAGATGGAAAAAAAAACCCAATAATTCGGGGGTGGTAGTAGGAGGTTATCTTCTGCTAAGTGTGGAGAGACCACTTTCTCAGCTGAAATAAACCTTTGAGAAGCTGAAGGTTCAAAGTTCTCAGATTCAATAGGGTCATCCCATACGTCTTCATCTCAAGTTATAGGATGCCATTCTTGATCAATTAGTGTAAAAAAAAATAACCAGAAACACAACAAAAAGAAAACTACTACTGACACCCTATAAAACTGGGACTTGAATTTTCACAACATTATAATAAGGCTTTGCTTTGATTTTCCACAGTTTAAGCTTTGTGGATGATGGAAAGACAATTCTCTTCCAGGACACATTTAGACCTTTTTGTGTATCTGGAGCTGGTCAATCTTCTCTTTGAGTTGACTGCTGTCCTTCACCATATTCTGACACTCTAAAATTTGGTTAATTTTTATCATGATTTCTTTGTCAAATTTCCAGAGGGCTGGGGAGCAACCAATCAGCATCATAATTTTTCTTATTTTTCCACAAATTGTCAACGTTTTAAATTCAGAGTCGCCAAATCTGTTGCAGCTCACAACTGGTGAATCATGATAATCAAATGCATTTGTCTCCTTAAGTTTGTAAAATATTTTCAGTGACTTTGGAGTTTGGAAAATTGGAAAACCTATTCCAGACACTTAAAAACTTCATTTCCATACTATTATTGCTCTAGAACCATTACTGCCACCAAAGTGTATGACATTCAGCTGGATATGTCAGTGGGCCTTCAGTATACAATGGGATCCCAAAGAAGTAGGGTCTAATGAAGGAATGGACTTTCCAGTGAGATGGAGAACAAGCAGGCCAATCACACATCATTTTCCACAACCTTTATACAGGCTGCTAGAAGCACATTAAAGGAGTCCTTCCCCCCAAAAAAGTCCAGAATTAAATGTGGGTCTTCCCACTTCAAATGATTTAATTAAGAAAAAAGTGAACCCGTCATGTGAACCTAGCTATTGGGCTTCAGTTAATTCTAGATGTAGTCGAGTTGACAAGCAAGAAGAGCTATTACAGACCATGTCGCTGAATGCACCACACACTTAGATCAAGTTACTGTTGACCAGAAAGTTTCCTTTATGTTTACTAACTTTCATAGTGCTAGGAAGTGCTATGCAAGCTCCTGGTGGGCCATGGCGGAGGATCATCAAAGGCCCTACCTGTTAATCCTGTGCATTTTAATAATGACAGGAATGTAGGAATGGCAAGATTTTCCCATGAGAATGACCGACTTCTCTCTGATTGTATTTGAAACCTGACACACACAGGAGGAAACTTGTATCTGGTACTTTTTTTTTCTTTTTTAAATGTATTACAATTTATTAACTTTGTATCCCAGATGTAGCACACCCCCCCAATCCCCTTTCAATCCTACCCTCCTTCCCTCTTCTCCCATGCCCCTTCCCCAGTCCACTGATAGGGGAAATTAATGTGAAATTCACAAACTGTTGGTTATGTTTCAGCCAAGATTAGAATAGAATTTATCAATAGCATATATAGTTCTCTGGATTCATTAAATTATCTCAAAGATTTAAACTTTTATAAATGAAAATAGCTAACATAATGTATGCTGTGTAAAGAGAGTTACAAGTCAATAAATGGTCAAAGTAAGCTTGTTCATTATACTTTAAAATCATTCGTATTGTCCTTAGAATCTGATGTAATATTCTTAGGTGAGATCTTAAATTCAACACTTCTAATAAATATCAGTGTGATGTGAATATTAATGTTTTTAGAGTCAAACTTTGAGTCAAGTACCAGCAAAAAAGATGCTGTGGAATCAGAAAATTAAAGAGACTTATGATACAAGATATAATATAAATGCAATTCATTTGCGCTCATTACCCCCATTTATCCGTATTTTGGTTAGGTCTTTGATAGTGTTCAACTACCATTCCACGACAGTCTAATTACATGATTCATCAGAGGGAGCTGAACATAGGGGAAAGGAGTTTGCCACTTTCGGCACATACAACATTGTAAAAGACTCAATGCTATTTTTCACTGTTCCCAGGTTGTTTCCAGCACCTAAGCCTTTCCCTAAGGTGGTTATCTATCCTGATGCACTCTCTCCTCCATCTTAGCTATGTATGACTATGCTGCGTATTTGAGAAAAACTCATTTGGCACTAGAGGAAGCATTTCATTTAGCAAATCCTTGTGAATTTTTAGTGATATGTGTCTAATCCTTTGAAGTCATTTGCCTTTGGAAGCAGGATTGCTTATCTAGACTGGTGCATGTTTATTCCAATGAGACTAACTTTTCCAATCTCCGTATGTAATTTCATAGACCACCACCTATATAAATGACAGGTATAGTATTTCTTCTCCTTACGTTCTATGTACATACCTCACAAGGGATTAGAAAATTCATTGTTATTTTTCCTTTCTTATTCTAATAGTGTGGTGGAAGTTAATGCTTTATAATCTCCTTTCTTCATACATATAATGTAGACTTGACAGCACAGGTTTTAAAAAGCTATAGTCATTTCTTTGTGAAAAATTACTTATGTTCTCATATTTTATTTCAAGTTTTTCCAGAATGTATTTTCATGAGGTAGAGAATTTTTCATCACTTGTCTCTTTTGCAACCATTTTCATGCTTCATATTCTCTCCCTCTCTTTCTCTTTTTTCTCTCTCTTCCTCCCTCTCATGTGTTTGTGTGTGTGCACACATGCATGCGTGTGTCCATGCATTGTGTGTTTGCTTGGGTGTGTGTAATGTTTGTGTTCATATGGATGTGTGCATATGTGCATGTATGTGATCAGGTGCACATTTGAGTATGTGCATGGACAAGCCAGAGTTTGGCCTAGGGTATCCTCTTAGGCATTATGAACCATATTATTTGAGACCAGATCTCTCCCTGAAGCTCACTGATGTAGCTAGGCTTACTGCTTAATGAGGTGAGAAAACCTCTCTCTTCCCCTCCCCAGCACTGAGATCACCTTCACTCACACACTGCATCTTGCTTCATATCTTTAAATTTTTGTATGCCGGCTGGGTATTCAAATGCAAAGGTATTCACACTTACGTGACAAGCACTTGACTGACTGGACCCTATCCTCAGACTGCCTGCTGCTCTTTGCATGTCCAGCACTTTGTACAAAGCTCCACGGAGTAGCGGATGACTCCTCGGCATTGTGCAAGTGTTCATTCCGCCACAGAGTGTGTCTCCACTATGTCAGAAATCCTCCAACCAGACAGAAATTAAACTGCTTTTTTTTTTCTTCTGCTTTGTGTAAACCTTAGATGCTCACTTGTGACAATGCATCAGCAAATTCTCAAAGGTCAATTTTAGCTTATGAGGCAATCAGGTTCCTCTTGCAGTTACGTAAGGTGTTTTGAGTGCTTCAAAGAGGCTCTCCTTTTGCCCTCTGAGCGATGGCCTTGTTTGTCTGGTGACAATTGGCCAGTTGTTTATGTGTGCAGATTTACTGAACCTTTTAAGAAAGTATTTCTCATTATCTTTAATTTTGCCATTTCCCGAGAACATTATTGTATATTATTACATTGGAAGTATTTGAGACTATTCTAAGCCTCCTAGCAAGAACTCTATTTCCAAACGGATAAGAGAGGAAATGAAAGCTGAGGTTTTCCAAGGCATGACTTACCGAATATAGAGAATATGCACTGTAGGCATCTTGTATGAACACGATGAGTATATCGTGCCTATGTAAATGTTGGGACGGTAGATAGTGCTCTTGTTAATCATCACCGTGCAATCTTATCTTAAATAAGTTAATTTGTTTTAAACTTTATGATTTCTCCAATTCATTTATTGATATTCATGACTCTGTAAGAAAAGTTATTACCAAAACATTTCTGTTTGAATGTTAGTTACCTAGTTAGAAAGCACATATAATGCAAAATGTCTGAAGGTCTGGAAAGCCCAAGGCTATCAGAAAACTTTGGTTCTTTTTCTGGGCACCAAAGCAGCTTCTTTTGCTAAGTTTCAAGAAGATGTTCCCCTTTTCTGATCTTTTTGTCCATTCTAACTGCTAAGGGGTATTAATTTCTAGGTTTCACTTTGTGTTTTATATCCTGGAGTGGGGTAGGTTAGTGGTCTTCCCTGTCTCTGGCTAGAGGCCTTTCACCGATTGTCTTGATAATCATTTATTAGTTTAAATTCTTTAACATACCTTTCTTCTCTTACAAGAACCTCTTGCAAGATTTAGATAGAGTTTCTAGCAAGATCAAATAGATTCAAAGAGACATCTTTGAACTGTGAATCTTTTCAGGCACAAAATTTGAAAAGACATAAATTAAAACCCACCTTGCCAAGCCCACAGTGAATGATAGGTTATTAAAATCTAAAGTATGAACAGAGTTTCAAATGCATATTATTTGTTAAAATAATTCTTACCTCAATCAAATGAATTCTTTCATTGAAATGAATGTATTTTTATTATAGGAAATTAAACAACAGGCACAATATTTACCTCTTTTTCTCTTGTCTTACCCAATCCTCCCTTAAATCTTGTCTTAAGGCCAACAAAAATTTATTTGCGGCTTTTCATGGGGTAGACTGGAAAATATATTGATATTCTAACCATTGGTTATTTTGGATCTTCAGAACACAAAATGTGCAAAGCAAATGACTTTATGTGCTTTTGAGAGGTTTGTTTCCAGACAGTTAGGTTAGCTCCTGCTTTCACTCATTCCCTTGTCACCTGCATGTTCCCTGTTGGCATGATCTGATGACAATTCTGCTGACAGAGGTGGCAATCACAGCACATTCAATGTTCCGCCTCCTGAGACTGCCCAGACCTTTTCCTCTTGCTGAACAGGCCCCTTTCAGCTCAGAAGGAAGGAGGTGGGTCTCTTTCCCTGTTGAGCAAGCTCAATTTCAAGACTTGTGGGGAGAATTTCACAGCAGGCAAGTGAAGCAGTTTTATTGCCTCTATTTTCAGAATCTCTTTTTAAATTACAATAATATACCCATGAAGCATATAAGGAAAGACAATCTTTGTGGAATAAAATGGAGCTTTTATCCTTTATACCAAAAACACAGGTAAAGGAGATACTTTGTTCGTAAGGTTCATTTTCCAATTCTAAATTCTATACCTTAAGGAATGTTGCATTCTTCTGCGATAGAAAGAAATGCTTATATAAAATAACTCTATAGACGTTAAACTCATCCAGTCTATAGTCCCCTATTATTTATCACTATTTGCAACCACATGATGAATTTTTCATGTCCCCAATTACGTTTTAAAGATAATAAGGAAATAAATGATTGTACTTATATTCAATAAAATTTCTTTAATTATAAGTTCAGTATATACTACTTATTGTTTATCAAGCTTAATAAGGTATCTGGAAAAGGTAAGCTTTGTTTTTTCTAGTTATCTTTTATCAGAGTTAAGCTAGAAATTAAAATTAGAATAATATATGTATATTTCAAAAAATTTCAAGAAAAATTATAAGAGAAATAAGGAACAAAGTACCTATTTCTAGGTATCTACTTGGGGTCTTACATATTCTATTGAAATTAACTTACTTTATGCATAATAAAATATTGCCAAGTAGAGCTTAGTGAAGATGCTGGAAAATGGTTTCATATATACAATCTCTCATCTATCTAGGCAAGGCAAAACAAATGGTAACTATCTGTCTTTGTAAATAGGCTAATGAAATGATGTTCATTCTTTAGCTGCCACAAGGCATAAGAATTTATTAAGGTTTCAAGGTTCCATAAGTGGGAGGAAAGATCTGTGTTTCGTATCAAGTCAATACTCTGTACTTTGACTAGAGGGACTTACATGTGTTAAGTAATTTCATGTATGCAAAAGGTAAAGCAAAATTATTTTTCTGCCTAAGTAATTGCTTCTTCACTTGGCATAGCAGCATGATATTAAAAATTGAAATAATAAAATTATTTATAGGTTAGCATAATTTAATTTTCTTTAAAAAGTTGTCATTTTCAGAAAAAAAGGGAATGAAAAACATTTTAATTATATTTCATCAGACAGGTTGCAAAAGTTTTTATAATGCACTATATTTTCAGTACTTACACAGAATCAAGTCAGAAATGGTTGAATTTCCTGATAGATGTTTTTAAGCTCATAAAAAAGATGAGAAACAAGGAAATCATGAAATTTTCAGACAAATGGTGGGATCTAGAAAAGGTCATCCTGAGTGACGTATCCCAGGAGCAGAAAGACACACACGGTAAATACTCATGTCTATGTGGATGTTAGACATATAACATAGGGTAATCATACTAAAATCTGTACGTCTAAAGAAACTAAGGAAGAAGAACCATGGGTAAGATGATCAGTCCTCACTCAGAAAGGGAAACAGGACAGTCATCAAAAGAGGGAGAAAACAGGGAACAGGACAGGAGCCTACCACAGAGGGCCTCTGAAACTCTCAACCCAGCAAGGTAGCAAAGCAGATGTTGAGAATTATAGCCAAATTTGGGTGGAAAAGAGGGAATCTTATGAAAGAAGGGGAAGATAGAAAAACTTGGAAGGGACAGGAACTCCACAATCAGATCAAGAGAACCAAATAATCTGGACCCAGGGGTCTTTTCTGAGACTGATACTCCAACCAAGATAAAAAAGAACCCCTGCACAGATGTAGCCCATGGCAGCTCAGTGTCCAAGTAGGTTCCTTAGTAAGGGGAACAGGGACTGTCTCTGACATTAACTCTGTGGCTGGCTCTTTGATCATCTCCCCCTGAGGCAGGAGCAGCCTTACCAGGCCACAGAGCATGACAATGCAGCCACTCCTGATGAGACCTGATAGTCTAGGGTCAGATGGAAGGGGAGGAGGACTGCTTCTATCAGTGAACCTGGGGAAGGGCATAGGAGAAGAAGAGGGAGGGAGGGTTGTATTGGGAAGGGACGAGGGAAGGGGCTACAGCTGGGATACCAAGTGAATGAACTGTAATTAATAAAAATAATTTTAAAAAGATGAGAAATGAATTTTCAGCTAATTAAAACAGTCATCAAAAACCTTGTTTGATGAAACTAGATTAAAGTTAAGTTCACAAACATAAAAAAGAAACATTTTTAATGATTTAAAAAAATTTAAATTAAAAAATTTAATTAAATTTTTATTTTTATATTAATTACAGTTTATTCACTTTGTATCCCAACTGTAGCCCCCTCCCTCATTCCCTCCCAATCCCACCCCCTCCCTCATCTCCTCCCATTCCCTTCTCCAAGTCCACTGATAGGGGAGGTTCTCCTCCCCTTCCATCTGACCCTAGCTTGTCAGGTCTCATCAGGACTGGCTGCACTGTCTTCCCGCCCCCCAGGGGGGGAGGTTGATCAAAGAGCCAGCCACTGAGTTCATGTCTGAAACAGCCCCTGTTCCCTTTACACCCATTTGGAGACTGAGCTGCATGAGACTGATACCCCCCAAAAAAAACCCAAAATTTTAAAATAAAAGAACAAATATTATACCCAAAGGATGTTCCACCATGGTACCAGGACACTTGCTTACCTATGCTCATAGCAGCTTTATTTGTAATAGCCAGAAACTGGAACTAACCTAGATGTCCCACAACTGAAAAATCAATAAAGAAAACATGGGACACTGTGCTTCCTAGAAAGGGAAACAGGGGATTGGACATTTTAGTTAGGGTCCGCTCTCTTGCTTAGTTTCTTTAGATGCACAGGTTTTAGTGGGTTTGTCCTATGTTGTATGTCTATATGAGTGAGTATATACCATGTGTGTCTTTTTGCTTCTGGGACAACTCACTCAGGATGATCCTTTCCAGATCCCACCATTTACCTGCAAATTTCATGATTTCAAAGAGGATGGACATCAGAAGAAGAAGAAAACAGGAAACAACCTAGGAACCTACCACAGAGGGCCTCTGAAAGCCTCTGCCCTTCAGACTATCAAAGCAGATGCTGAGCCGGATGGGCAACTGTTGGGCAGGTGAACGAAATTTTATGTAAGAACTGGGAAATAGTAAGAGCTGGAGAGGACAGGGTCTCCACAAGGAGAGCAACAGAACAAGAAAATTTGAACACAGGGAACTTCCAAGAGACTCATACTCCAACCAAGGACTATTCATGGAGATAACCCAGAACCCCTGCACAGATGTAGCCCAGGGCAGTTCAGAGTCCAATTGGGTTACATAGTAATGTGAAGAGGGACTGCCTCTGACATAATCTGATTGGCCTGCTCTTTGATCACCTCCCTCTGCGGGGGAGCAGCCTTACCAGGCCATAGTAGAGGACAATACAGCCACTTTTGATGTGAACTGACAGACTAAGATCAGAAAGGAGAGGAGAACCTCCCCTATTAGTGGACTTGGGGAGTGGCATGCAAGCAGAGGGAGGAGGGAGGGTGGGATTGGGAGGGGAGGAGGGAGGGGCTTATGGGGGGATGCAGAATGAATAAAGTGTAATTGATGAAAAATTAAAAAAAAAAGGGAAAAAAATAATTTAAGAACCTTAAATAAAAAATAAAAAAAAAAAAGAAAGGGAAACAGGGGCTGTCTCTGACATGAACTCAGTGACTGGCTCTCTGATCACTTCCCCCTGATGGGGGAGCAGCCTTACCAGGTTAGAGAGGAAGACAATGCAGCCAGTCCTGATGAGACCTGATAGGCTAGGGTCAGATGAAAGGGGAGGAGAACCTTCCCTATCAGTGGACTAGGAGAGGAGCATGGAAGAAGAAGAGGGAGGGAGGATGGGATTGGGAGGAACAAGGGAGGGGGCTACAACTGAGATACAAAGTGACTAAATTGTAATTAATTAAAAAAATAAATAAAAAGAAAAAATAAAACAAGGTACATTTACCCAATGGATCATTACTCAACTATTAAAAACAATGAGGTTATGAAATTGGCAGGCAAATTAAGGGAACTAGCAAAGATCATTCTGAAAGAGGTAACACAAACCCCCAAAGAAAATATGGCATATATTCACTTATAAGTGGGTATTAGCACTTATGGTACAGGGTCACCATCCATAGACCCAAAGATACGGAGTAACATGGACGACTAAAGAGAAGATATTTGGACATCGCTGAAATAGAATAGACATTGTGAGTTGATGGGAGTAAGAGGGTGGAGCAGACTGGATGAGGTGGGTTTCATTCCCACCCTGCTCCTTCTCCCTCAGCAGCATGATGAACCGCTGTTAGACCCATGGCCTGAGAGAGAAAGTGAGGCAGGAATGGTGGGGAGGATGATGAAGGCCTCAGGCAGCAGGTAAGTGCAATAAGAACAGATTCTCAGGAGGCTTCATGGTGCAGCTCAGCTCCTTTAATTGGGAAGAACAAAGGCTATTTAAACCTTTGGGAAGTGGGTAGAGATTTTTGGGGTGCCTGGACATCATTGGTAGGAGCCAGGGTCCTGGGAATGCCTTATATAGCACTGTTCACTCTAGTCCCCTCCATCATTTAGCAATCGAAAAAAATGCCCCATAGACATGTCCACAGACCAATCTGACAGAGGCACTTCCTCAGGTGAGATTCCCCTTTTCCCAAGTGTGTCAAGTTGACAACCAAGATTAGCCATCAGTATTCCTAAACCATGTTTTGGGTTATAATTAGCAAAAGATTGACAGACAGAGAGATGGACAGATGGATGGACGGACAGACAGACAAACAAATAATTCAAACAAAGAAAAGTGATTATATAATGCCTCAGTGGATAGTCAGCCAGGGTTTTTGGTGTAATTGAAGATGTAATTATTTTTATTTTGAGGCAGGATTATTCTTCATTACCTAAGCAGTTCTTGAATTCCTAATATTCCTTTTCACCTTCCTAAGTAACTATGATTACAATCCTGTATCAATTGGCTTCGTAATATTAGAGATTTTACCTATTACCACAAGACAGGAAAAAGAAATAAAACCAATTCCAAAGAGAGTAGAGGGAAATAAATAAAATCAGGAAGGAAAGTCATGATATGGAAATGTTTAAAAACCATACAAAGAATCAATGAATCTAAAAATAGAAGTTCAGACAGAAGGAATGAAATCTTTCATTCAGGAAGGCAAAACTTAAAGTGAAAAATTTCCAAAATTGTAATGATTAAAGTGAAATTAATTAGTGAACTTAGCTAAGTCACTGGATACAAGATCATTCTCCACAAGTCAACTCTGTAACTATATGTCAATAATGGCTTCAGTATCTTTTCTAAAAAAGACTGCAGTGTTATAGAGTGTTATTATTTATAGCTGCATGGATACAAACAAAACCCTAGGAAATAACTTAAAAACATAACATCTCTCCAATAGTTATGTCCAGTAGTACTACCTCAATCCTGCCTGCAGACAGACAGACAGATAGAAAGACAGACAGACAGACAGACACACACACACACACAAATACACACACACTGACAACCTGAAGAAGAAAAATTAAATAGAACTAATAAATATAGAATCTTACTTTGTGTGTTGATAGTAAATTTTGGCCTTTCACAGCTTGTTATATGGTTATAACACAACCCTCAAAAAATTTTTCCTAGGTTTTCTTTTTTAAAAATTTATTATTATTATTATTTTACAGTTTATTTACTTTGTATCCCTGCTTTAACCCCCTCCATTATCTCCTCCCTTCCTCCCTTCTCCCCCCCCCCTGAGTTTACTGATAAAGGAGGTCCTCCTCTGCTACTGTTATATCCTAGCCCATCGGGTCTCCAGGACTGGTTGCATCCTCTTTCTCTATGGCCTAGTAAGGTCACCCTGACGGGGGGGGGGCAGGTGACCAAAGGGCAGGCAACTGAGTTTATGTCAGTGACAGCCCCTGATCCTTTTATTGAAGAACCCCCATGGAGATGGAGCTGCCCATGGACTATGTCTGAGCAGGGGGTTTAGGTCCTCTCCATGAATGCTCCTTGTTTGGAATACTGGTCTCTGCAGGCCCCTGGGCTCAGATTTTTTTGGTTCTGTTGATCTCCTTCTGGAGCCCCTGTCCCCTCCAGGTCTTTCATCTCCCCCTTCTTCCCTAAGACTTCTTGCACTCTGCCCAAAGATTGGCTATGAGTCTCAGCATCTGCTTTGATACCCTGCTGGGTTGAATCTTTCAGAGGCCCTCTGTGGTGGGCTCCTGACCTGTTCCCCCTCTTCTCCCACTTTTGATGTCTATCCTGCTTGCTTTCTTGAATGAGCCTTTGCTAGGCTCCTCCTTGTTGCTTTGCTTCTTTAGGACTACAGATTTTAGTATGTTCATTCTATATTAGATGGCTAAAATCCACTTAGAAGTGTGTACATACCATGTGTGTCTTTCTGCTTCTGGGTTATCTCACTAAAAATCTTTTCTAGTTCCATCCATTTGTGTGCAAATTTCATGATTTCCTTGTTTCTTATTGGAATCTAACAAGTTGTTTAAAAAAATCTACATGACATGGTTCTGAAAGATATTTTCAAGATAGGAAAAGAGCTTGAGTCTGCTAACATGCCCCTCCTTTGACAAAATGAAAGAAGAGTCAATTTTGTTAAGATAATTTGTTAAATCTACTGTCCTTTCTTAGTTGACTGTGCTGTTTGGAATGGGCAGCCACTGCTTCAGTGTCTGGAATTTTTTACTAGCTTCAGCACTTGATATAGGGAGGGAGTGTTTGGCTGGTATCCTTACTAAATAATTACTTCTTAATGATAACCTTGTAATTATACTATTATTTTCTTATTATATTATTTAAACTGTGGGCAAAAGAACCTGATCACAGTTTTATGTTTGAACCAAGCAATCAGCAGTTAGACTAATTTATCTCAAAAAGTCTTATTGATTTATGTCTCTGTTTCCCAAGAGTTGAAATGGAAATGGAAAGCCCTATGGGCATTTCAGGACTTCTGCCATTCTCAAATCTGGTTTCTTTCTCCTTTTAGCAGGAATTATTTCAGTACACCTTTATTTAGTCACATTTCTGATCTCAATTGATTTTAACTTAATTTAATCAGTCTCTACAAACTATTTTTATCAACTACAATGTCATAGAGTTTTATTGTGTATGGTCAGATGGGTCTAAGAAAAACTTTAGGAAATAATTTAATATATATAAAAATTTAATATATTTATATAATATGTATCATATATTAATAATTTAATGTATGTTTATAAATACATACATTTATGTAAAAATGTCTCTCCAAAAGGTATGCCCTTACTGTTCTCATTATGCTCAGTCTAACTTGGGTGTTTCTCTTCTATGTCCCTTTCCAACCCTGTTTATTTACCTCTCATGGTGTTAATAACATAACCTTTATATTTGGGCTGTGATGTTCGTGTTGTAGGAATTTTAAACATAAAACCTCAATGGTGTTGAGCTAAACAGTAGATGAAAATAAAACCTGGTTGGCACATGAAAACAGCACGATTAAGACTAAATAGGTATGCTTTGTCCTCAGGTGTCTTACCCATAAACTAAGGCATCTCCTATGATATCTGCTTCTACCTTTGCGCTGCCTGTCATTTCCATTAAGTGGCTAAAGGAAAGAGATCTAAGTACACACATGGAATGAGTTGTTTAGCAATAGTGCACAGGACTCCAGTCCTGTTTCTTTAGACAGAGCTTACTTACATATTCACTTACCTCTGAAGGAGGTTGAGAAATATCAACACCACAGATTAAAGCCTCTGCCATAATATTAAAAACAACTTATTTATCTTTCCTAAAATCTCTCCATTTTCTGGTAGCTGTTGTTACTTTAAAGCTATGGCCCTTGACTCATACTCTGCAGCTGAAATCGTAGTTGTCCATAGTTATGTAGAGTCTTCGAAAGTTCTCTCAGCTTTGTGATCTGTGGATGTTCCCTCTTCCTTCCTTTCTTGGTTGTTTCATAATTTTCTTCTGCTTTAGTTGTAAACTACTGTTCTGTACAAGATAATAAGTATTTTCTACACAATAATTTTTTTTGTCAATGCAATTTCTCATTTTGAAAATCAAATAACTTTGTTAAGGACCATGTAATGCTTCCTTGATATAGATTTTCTAGTTTTAGCTGTGAAGTTTTACCATTCAAGAATTGGTCATTAACATTCTCCTAATTAGCTCCTCATTATATGAGTCCTATTTATATGGGTCTCCATTTCCCAGGGACTAAAATTAAAACCCCATTAGAGCATTCAATGCCTCTAATAATAAAATCTATGACCTCCTACAGCTCTTCTCTTCTTTTTGCCCCTCAAGACTCTATACATAGGCTGCTATTTCCAATCCTTGAATAAAACATGCAATTTTAGGTTCAGATTCTTCCTTCCTTCTGCCAAAAATATCTTTTCCTTCACTCCCCTTTCATTTTCTTCCTCTGGCTTCTTGATGTAACTATCCTCTAAGGTACAACTCAGATGTCATATCTTTTGGAAATCTCTCCTTCATAATATCCCTAAACTCAATTAATCAAATACTTACTTCCCCCCCCTTTTTTTTTACCCACAAGAGATGTTCCTAGGTTTTATTTTCCAGCGTTCATCAGTAGCCATTTGTATTGCAGTTATTTGGTTATGTCTCTTTCTCTTCAACCAGAATAGACTCTGAGCCCCTTGACAAGAGGTTGTAGCATATTATCCAACACTGTGTTTCTACTATGTAAATAGAAATCCATACCTGTGGGACTGAATTTTAATAGCCAGACACTTGCTTATCAATGTACTATAGAAAAACAAAACAAAGCCTTTTATGTGTTTTTCCTTGATTCTTAAAGAAGTGAAAATAGAGATAATTCTCAGAGTGTAGAGAGGTGTTTCAGCAGTTAAGAGTGCATGTTGCTCTCACAAAGACCCTGGGATCAGTTTCTATCACCCCTAGAGGTTTACAACAACTTCTATCCCCATTTCCAGGGGATTCAATGCCTTTGGTCGCTATAGTAACTTGAACATTTATGCACATATATGCACAAAAGCACACATATATACATGTAACTAAAAATATAATCTTAAAAAATAAGTAATTCTCAGGAAAAAAAAATCCAGAAACTCTGTAAAGAAATATAGGAGTGTAAGGCCAAGTTAAAAAAAAATCAGTATGATCAATGTAATTCCCTAAGTAAATTTTGTCAGCACAACACTGATAAGCTGTCATTAGCAGAGATGCTTGTATATTAGAGTGATGTGATATCACTCAATATAATTTAATAACAAGAGAGGATATGTGTTTTTTGTGTGTATGTGTATATGCTGTAGTATGCAAATGGTATCTATGTTAAGAACACATTTTTGAATGTATGGAAGAAGGAAGAAAATTCTATCAGAAAATATATACAAAGATATGAATTTGTCTTTAAATGGCTTATGCAAAGATGATAAGGCATGCAGCTTATCAGTTTATCAGTGACTGACAAGGAATCTATAAATCAGAGAAGTCCTGTGGATGATAGACCTGGAGGTTCTACTTCATAGGATATTCCCCATTTGCGTTTCCTCCATCTATTTGACCTTTATACAAGAAGCCAACTTAGCTAGTCTAGTCCCTTCTTCAGTCAAAGAAGCCTGCCAGCTCTTCAGACCAGGATGCATTCTACTGCAGAAGATATGTTGTTTCATCTTTGTGCTGTGCGTCCTGCAGAGTCACTTTTCTCTGAATGTCAGAACCTTGATTCTTACAACAGAGCTTCTGCCTTAGTCACTTTCCTTGGCATTGTAGTTTTCTGCCATGGCTGGAGCCTTACATAGAACTTAAACTTTTCTTTGGAAATATGATACTCTTGGCAATGACTGAAGTCCTGGATTCTGCCTACTGAAGTACCTATCATGCTAGTTCCTATGTAGCATCTTTCAGTAGTAAGTTTGCTGTGTTGAGCCTAATCTTGCCTTGGTGGGTGCTTGTGTATTAGGTGGTTGTCTGAATGTCAGATGACTTGTCCACATCAGAGAAGCAAAATTTCTTTGCTCATTGAATTTACTGGTTCTTCCTGCCAATTTTTTACTGGAGCAATTTCAGAATCATATCTCTCTCTCTCTCTCTCTCTCTCTCTCTCTCTCTCTCTCTCTCATGTTTTCATAGCATCTGCCTGGTTATTTTCCAATGGAGAGAGTCATGAACATTTTTAAATCCAATTTGGTCACAGTTACAACAGGACATTGTGATTTCTCTGTGTGGTGACTGGAGCTCCATCTATAAGGTGACATAAATGATCATTTAAATCTTTCTAGAGTTGTCAGTGTGTTCACCATCACCTGATCTTTTGTATGTCTCAACATGACACATGCAGAGACAATCTCCAGCTTCCACTATTTTCATGCAGTGGCAAACCTGCTTGTGTTTTCTGTCAGGTGTCATATATTGTTAAGGTTGTAATGATTTCCTTTGTTCTCTGCATTCCTTTTTCATAAATTTAAATAATCATAGTATTTATCTGGTAACTGCAAGAAGGACCACCAATACAAATGAAGGTCAAATGAATTAAGGAAGCAATTAATGAAAGCAAGATTTTTTATAAAGCTGGCGCTCAAGAGATCAGAGCTGGATATAGGTGAGATATGGATTTTGTTGTTCAAGAGTAGGGGGATTCCAAATGGGGGTTTGGCAGGCCAATAGGTGGGGTTACAGAAGCAGAACATAAACATAACAAATAGATCTTAACAATCTCCTGACACAAAGACATGATTGCAAGGTGGTCAGAACAACATAGTCATAACAATTTATAGCAACCTCTTCAAACAAAGCCATGGTTCTTGTATCCTCAACAGGCAGCACAAAACTATTTATAGATAAAGTTACAAATCCCAATTCTTGAGAAACAGAGATTTAATCATAAACAGAAATGAACCTGGCTCGTCTTTACTATGAGATGGATTACAAGCCTAAGATGTAGGCTTTATCAGTAGACAGGCAACTGCCAAAGAGGAAATGCCATAGTTTGAGAGTAGCCTATGGAATTTTGCCATGGAGTCTCAATTCAAATCCAAAAATGCGCTTCATTCCCCTAGCTAAACCATCTGCCCCTTCTAAATCTAAAATTCTTTATCTGTAAAAGTAAAGATGATCGTATCTTTTGCTAGGAGAATTTACAAAACAAGGCAAAGGTTTATAACACTTGGCATGTACCAAAGTTTTTGTAAACACTTATAATACATCTTTAGATATTTGTTAAATAAATAACCAAGACAAACTGAATGGTTAGACTGAAAAATAATTCAAGAGAATTTTTGCCTAAAGAATATAAACTTAACAGTGAGACTAATCTGTTCTCATAAACTCTAGGAAGGTACTTTGATTAATACTTGAGGAATGAAGAGGAATTTTGTGTGAAGCATTGTATGAATTTATTGTTTCTATTATCTAGCTACGATAAACATAGCTATCTCATTAGCTGTGTAGGAGAAAGCTCCAGAAGGAGAAAATAATCATCCATCAATCAGAGAACATCAATTATAGAAGACACCCCCTCCCTGAATCTGTCTGATTTCTGTAACTTTTGGTGCTGATCTTACTATTTTCATTTTGAAAGTCTAGCTGAAGTGTTAATGACCTAAAGCCAAGCATGTTTTCCTCACAATGTCCTCTACACCCTGTCCTTGGTCAAGAAGGCCTCCTGACTCTATGATAGGGAAAAGAAGAAGAAAAGAGTCTAAAAATTGAAGACATTGTTCCCTTAAGAGTAAGTTACTGGTAAACCATTTCTGACATACATGAATTAGGCTGGTAATATTCCTTAGGTACCTTTGGGATGTTACTTTTAAACTGGAAGCAAGCACACCCTGGAGCTTTTAGAAATATCTTTACCTTTTTCTCTTTCTGTTATCTCTTCTGCATCTCTAGAAAAAAACCCATATGTTGTCATTCTAGACACTGTAACAGCCACCTATGAACTCAGTTTTCTTTGAGCCTAGTCCATGAAATTCCTTCCTGTTTCTTTATTTTGCTATCTTAGGTCTGCCTGCTTAGAGCATACATACCATATCTTTCTGTATCTATGCTGACCATCTAAGGTGTCTTTTTCTTTTATTTTTTATTTATTTTTTATAAAAAGAAGGTGTAATACTCTACATTTTATCTGTGGATAAAATTTTCATGTGTGGATTCCATGGCACTTGTGTCTCTATGGCAGGTGGGCATACTTAACTGTGAAAATGGGCTCCACAAAGATAAAAACATCCATGAAAGGAGTTGCATTGAACCTTCATGGGACTGCTGCACCCGTATCTAGTCTCCCCGAGCCCTCATGGGACACCTGCATTCTTTCTTATATTATATCGAGATAATTAATATCTTCAAGGTGTTTATTTTGTAGGTGTGTGTGTGTGTGTGTGTGTGTGTAATTTTGTGACAGTTTTTATATGATACACTTACTTACTGGCTTCTAAGGAGGACCTGCAAGATTTCCCATTCACGTGCCTCTTACAGTGATACACTAACAAAGGAGGCAAGTACTTTGAGATTCACAGTTCTGGATAGAGACTCAAAGGTTAAATTGACAAAAGCTAGCCATGCTGCTCCCAGGAAAAAGCCAACATCAGGCTCCTCTGGTTTTGTTTTTGTTTTTTGTTTTGTTTTGTTTTGTTTTTTTTCAGACAAGTTTTCTCTGTGTAGCTTTGGCTGTCCTGGACTTGCTTTGTAGTTAAGGCTGGCCTCAAATTCACAGAGATCTACCTTTCTCTGCCTCCCAAGTACTGGGATTACAGGTATGTGTCACCAGGTCTGGCTCTCTTCTGGGTTCTGATGCTCGCTATTTCTGCTTGGCATCTTCAAGCCCATATATTTTTTTTTCCTCTGAGATAAAATGTTCTTTTCCTTGTTAATAATCTTTTGTTCCAACATGTTTTTTATTTTCAATGTTGACTAAATATCTCTATGTTAATTTTCTCTTTCACAGTGAAGATTATTAAAAACACAATTCCAACAAACAATAACATTCAAAACCTTGGTTTATTAAAATATCAATGAATATGTATATGTAAACAGTCTCACTATACATGATTATGTTTTTATTTATTTTACATCATTTAGTAACAAATTGACTCATAAACAAGTGTTCTCATAAGCCAAACTTTTAACTTGGCACAAGTTTATTTTGTTCATAGTAAAACCCAAAATTTAAAAAAAATAATGTCTCAGTGGAATTTGTTAGCTTTTAATACTTCACAAATATAAAACAGCCAGTTTTATATTTTAACAAAATAGTCTAAAGAAGTGGGAATCTACCTATGTTACTAGGCCACAGAAGAAGACAGTGCAGCCACTCCTGATGAGACCTAATTGACTAGGATCAGAAGGAAGGAAAAGAAGTCCTCCCCTATCAGTGGACTTGGGGAGGGGCATGCATGCAGAGGTAGAGGAAGGGAAGGATTGGGATGGGAGGAGGGAGGGAAACCATTGCTTCCCCAGGTTGAACTTGATTAAGTTAAACGTCAGTTAATATTGGATCTTTGTGAGAAAGGGCTAGCTATTGCTTAGTGTCACCCCTCTTCCAGGGAGAAAATTCTCACAACAGTGTGTAAACTCATTTGTTAATGCTGTTATGTCTCATGATATTGAAACATTAAAAACAATGTTATAAGAATTTAAACATGGAAACTGTTTTAGTAAAGAAGGATTTTTGTACAAAGGTTAAGCTGGATAGGTAGTTGCAGATGGAAAAAGAAACTAGAAAGCTTATGTAAGTTATAAAGGTCTTATTTAAGGCATCTGAAGGTTAAGATTTAGTAGACATGTGTATGGTATCAAAGTTTCTAAGGTCAAATATTGACAATTATAAGAACTGAATAAAATGTATGTCTAATCAAAGTTCACTTACAAATATATTGTTGTTGGAATATTATACAATAGTTTAATGACCAGACTGGTGTAACTAACCTTCTGGGTGTTTAATGAACATACTTGGAGACTATTGTAATGTGGTCAGAGGGATTAAAGAGAATGTTATCCTCAATGGGCTCCAAGATCAGCAAGGTCCCAGTGTAGTGTAGCTCATTTCTAGATACATCTGCAACTGTAAAATGTCACTGCACTCTTCTTCAGAGAGGCAGTGGAGACCCCATTCAATATAAACAGTATCCAGTTTACAAAGAAGAGCATCAGTTCAAAGAAGGCAAGCCACTCTCAGTTCAAACAAGGCCTTGACTTCCCTTACACAGATGGACAACTGGTAAAAGAAAAGCTAGAGTATCCTTCTAGTTCGTGAGAAGCCCCAGTGACCCTTGAGGACTTAGATCTTCAATTGGCCTTGACAATAGCAAAAATTAATTATCGACACTTACTGCCTTTAAACACATAGCAGAAAAGTATATCCAAGACTGAAATAATTAGTGCATTGTAATAATGTCTATAACAGACATTATACTAAACCAGATGAAATATTATTTGGACAACTCTTTTCTCACTAATGATTATATTTCTCACCTATATCTTGCCCAGATAGTGAAAAAGATATTGGGTTATGCTATGACTGCAGTGTCTATCCACAATTGAAAGAGAAACAGACCTATCTTCTTAAAATTTGAGGCCAAATCTAAAAGCTGTACTTAACGACTGTGGAAATCTATCTCTTTCTGGAAGAACACTTCTCACAGCCATAATGGGCTCTTCTGCACCCCAACCACCTATGTTCCTTGATTAAAGGCGACTGCCAGATACTCCGTCATTAAACCACAGGTTTGGGAATTTATTCAGGATACCCAAGTGATATCTTTGAGTTGTTGCTAGGAAATCCTATAAAAGGATCCTGTAGGATTCTATTTCTCTTTTAAATCGTCAATTAAATTCTGACTTCTTTTACAAAGTTTGCAAGTGCTTTTTCTTTATTCAAGAGTCTAAAGTACCAAACAGCTGATTACAGTTACTGTCTACAGAACGTTGGTACCAGGCATAGCCAGGTGTATGATTAAGTTTGCCTTAATAAGCAAAACTTATGTTAATCATGATAGTCAAGTTTCCTCATTAATTTTGTGTTCCCCACAAGCTGTAATAAAGGAGTCTAAATGCAAATTTTGAGCTTATGGTGGACAAGAAAAATGTCTCAAGCTCTCATACCAAGCCAATAGCCTTACATCTTGTAATAAGCAACAGTGAAGACTACAGAAAATGTTAGCCCTCAGTTGCCTGTAGGAACTATGTTTAGTGAGTCAAAACATGTGAATTTTAAATTTTGATTGTAATGTCTGCTTGTGTTTTAGTGGCATTGCTGTCTTGCTACACAGAGTGGCCACATGTACCAGCAGCATGGCATCAGCTTTAAATTTAGACTTTAAGTCACATTGCAGATCTTAAAATCTCCATGTGGTTTGTATGTACATTAAAATTTGAGAATTATTGATCCAAGTGATTTTTACTCAAGTGGTTATGCTAGTTAATGCCCCACATACTTTTAAGGATTTAGGAAAGTGAGATATGCCTCTTTAGAATTCAGGTTACAATTCTTTTACCAAAATTCATTTTCTAAGATTTTTCTTTCTTTTTTGTATTTTTTACTTTTATTAATTACAGTTTATTCTCTTTGTATCCCCCTTGTAGCTACCTCCCTCCTTCCCTTCCCTTTCTCCACCCATGCCCCTCCCCAAGTCCACTGATAGGGGAAGTCTTCTTTTCCTTCCTTCTGATCCTAGTCAATTAGGTCTCATCAGGAGTAGCTGCATTGTCTTCATCTGTAAAGGCTGCTCCCCCCTCAGGGGAAGGTGATCAAAGAGCAGTCCAATCAGTTCATCTCAGAGGCAGTCCCTGTTTCCAGTACTATGGAACCCACTTGAACACTGAAATCCCATGTGCTACATCTGTGCAGGGGTCTAGGACTGATGTACTTAAGGATTTTGTGACTTTATAAAAAATATAGTGAATATCCTTTTGCTTTTTCTTGGCACAGATGAATGGAAGTATTTTACTTATAGTTGGAAATACAACTTGATTTTTTTTTACAAGAGTACTGCTTTGATACTTAGATTGTTTCAATAATATTTAAAATATTGGAATCTATCATACTCATCTGATTTATGACATTTCTCTAACAATTTTGTTTCTTTTATTTAATTTTTATCATAGTTTTTTCACTTTATTATTTTAGTCAGAGAATGTATTATTTTTAAATTTTGTTCAGAGTTCATAAAACAAAGTTCACTTTTTTTCAATCTTATGTACCTGTAATTCTTTTTAAGCTCACTAATTAGCAGTACATTTTAATTAGATTACAAGAAAAATGGCAAGTATGATGTCTCTGTACCATCTGCAGTCATAGTATAATGTTTTAATGCCAAGATAGTAATTTGAACTTTTATTGAATTTCTCATGAAATAGGCAATTTTTGTGATTATATCTTTTCGATGCTTAGGGAAAGAAGATCATTTCCTTGAAGGATATACTGTGAATGAAAAGCTGCTTTCCTCTCTCTCTACAAAATGTAAACTTTGGCCAATCTAAAGAGGCACCAGGGAAGCAGGCCCAAGCGTGGTTATGATCTGTTAGATGTAGTTTTCATGGAATGATGCTTTGGAAAACACCATTTAGTGACATGTTCTAGAAAGTCATGTTGGGTCACTTTTACAATGAACCAATCTGTTGCTTCAAATGTATTCATGTGAGTATGAATTTGTGATTAAGTTCAGCCGTAAGACTGCTCTCCTCCCAACACACATGAACTTGAGTAGTAGTGTGTCCTAGTAAGTTTGTCTCCCTGAGCGGTTATTATGCTCATCTATTAGCACAAGAAAAAAAGCACCCATAATATTCCAACATTGTGAGATAGATGAGAACATATGGAAACACAGCTGTTCAGTGCTTTCTGGCCGGAACATACAACCAAAACACATTAATTGTAAAATGAAATTTGTACCCATATCAGGAATCCAGAACTAAAGATTATATAAAACTCTATGTCAAGTGGCTCTATATTATACTCTTTAAAAATTGTTTCCACTGTATATGCAATAATTAAGGAATTTTATATGGCTACAACTCACAGAAAACTAATTTTATGAGACACGAATAGATCAAATGCATATACTATCACAAAAGTAATGGATTGTGTAGTATTGACATCATAGTTATTTTTCATTTTGCTGTAGGACAATGCAAGATACAAAAGAAAAGAAAGAATATAGTATTTTTTTCAGGATGGCTCTTCTTTAGTTATTGGATATCTTCACTTGACAAAGAGAAGGTGCTTGGAAATTTTATAAAACCGTTAACTAAATTCATCATTTGTGAAATCTTTCCTGCCCTGTATTCAATATGTTTTGTTCTGAGATACTGGAGAATAGTTTAAGATAAAATATAAATTAAGTATGTTTCTTAGTAAATACAAATAACTCGATAGATTAAGTTTCTTTAGCTCAGTGAGTCATTTTATCTTCTCTGAGAAAATCAACCTCATCTATAGCCAATGGCATGGTTGGAGTCAGACAGTTAGAATCATTGGGTACTGGACGAGAGTTTGGTAAGTCCCTGCTGTGATCTCTAGAGCAATACAAGATTTGTGAAACACTTCCTGTCCTGTTCCTTGGCCTCCTTTATCTACAAGAGTTCTTTAGGCTCTTCTTCTGCTATTCATTTTTTTTCTTTTGCTTTTTATAATTACGGTAATTTTGAAGGAGATAGATATTTTGTGAAAAGTCCAGTCCTGGAGAGTTTAATGGCTCTAATTTGTCAGATCCAGATGACTTATATTTCATAGAAAAACTACCACAATGCTGTTGTGAGCGTGTGGTGTAACAAAGGTAACTACTTTCAGTCTCACTTAGGACAATTTTGGTCAGATGGTTAGAGTGGTCTGTGAATTATTTTTATTTCTGCAGTTTGAAAACCTGTCTTTGATTGAGGCCAGACAAGGCAGCTCAGAAGAGGAAGTACTAAATCCTGATGCAACTTGATGGCCCAGGGGGGTTTGTAAGGGGGCAGGAGGCTCCCTTTTCTAAGGAGAAGGGGTGGGGAAAAGGAGGAGGGGTTGTGAGGGTGGGACAGGAGGTGAGAGAAGAGGCTGTGATCTGGGTGTAAAGTGAATAAACGAAGAATTTATTTTAAAAATCACATGTCTTCATAGGTGTTTTCAAAGTTTGTATTTAATCCTCACCAAACTTTACCTATTAGGTTTGCCATTATCAGTGATCCCTTTCTTCAAACACACACAGAGAGTATAGGTAAACATTTGTTTAAATAGTTACAGTAAAGTTAAAGCTCTGGATGTCAAGTGTACTCGTTCAAAAGCTCCCCTTTCCTTTAGGATACACAGTGCTGCAAATAATCATACACACACACGCACACACACACACAGATGTGAAATATGGATGACATGAACAACAACAAAAGCAAAATGCATTAATGAAATGATGTGCTCTGAATTCTCGTGAAATAAGGCCTTAGGAGAAGAGATAGAGCAAGAAAAGCGTGCTTGCAATAAACAATTCATGAGAGAAGAGTGATGGGTGTAAAAATAAATAGGAAGAAACTACTGAAAACACAATGAATTCTTAAAGGGCTGCAAGAGCTTTCCTGATAATTAGGAGTCACAGGTTTTCCATGAAAAACAGGAGCCAGACTATATTGGACAGGATTTGGGGGACAGAAAGGTGTCATACGGAGGGATAGGAAGTGAAAACCGACAAGTAACAGATCTTTGGGAATCTCATGTGGAAATGTTGGGTGTCATTAGAGATAAGCTAGGACTCATTTACTGGTAGCTCATACTCTTTTCTCACAAAGAGAAGTGTAGTTGTTGCAGGGAGAGAGCTAGTAACTCTCCCTTTTTCTTCATCTTAACCATGTACCTTATAGCTTCAGGTTAAATATAAGCCAAAGGCTTTGCAACTGTGAGAAGATCAGGATCCTACATTTTTTTTTTCCTGTAGGATTTTCTGATTATATAATAGAGAACTAACTAACACTGAAGACAGGAAGCAAGCATATCCACAACCCTAGGGCTTGGATGCACAGGCTATATAAATGCAAAGGGTTTTTATAAGATTCGAAGAGATATATCCTTCCCTAGATTAAGATGGTTTACGGCTTTTCTCCACAACCAGTAGTTTGGGAAGTGGAATCTAAATCTCATTCTCAATATCTCTGGCTTTAGTTTGAATAAGGATAGACCACGACTTTACAAAGGCTTTTCTTTGCAAATCTCTGTAAATTTCCAATGATACCTAGAGGAGAGAGATGCTGATGAGTGTGGACCGGCTGCAGATTTATAGAAGTGGACACTTCAGAGGTATAGGCAGGGCCATCTCTGTTCATCACACTGTTACTAGATAACAAAGTGATTTTAAAGTTGAACTTCTTACTTATTAGTGAGGTAGAGATGAAGGATGAAACATGTTAAGAAAGACCAATTATCTGAATATAAGAAGACAGAATTATTAAGGAATTAAGTAGATAGAGAAAAGTCACACCATTTAGACTAAAGTCAGAGATTGTTCATTTTTTTTCCTTAGGAAGTACTTATAAGGATATACTGATGATAGATTACCTAGCGTTATATTCATGTATTTATGTAACTTGTTATGTAAATGCTTTATAATTTTCTACATACCCTTCACAAAGTGTTTTACTACAAACAATTCTTTAATTTTGACATGACAGTAGGACTCAGAATCCTGCATAAATCATGGCAACATAAGTTATACACATGACTTTTTTGAAATAGTGCCATTTAGAGTGTTAATTGTTTGATAATCTAAGAAATGACCAATTTCATGGAGGTCACAGATGCAACAACTACTTTTTAAATCCAGAATTGGTTCAGTTTCCTTCACTCACTTAAGAAGCATGACTAAAGAGACTCAACACTGGCAGCCACAGCTGGGTTTTGCAGAATGTTTCCCCCCCCCCCTCGGTATTTGAGTGAGTAAATTTTTTATAACGGACTTTGCAATAAGGATATGTGTGTAGAAAAAGTCTAGTGTTAAGCAAAGGCATACAAATTAGCCATCTATATGGAGCAACATTGTCCTGCCCAATATTTTGCTCAATGATTTTTACTGTCTCATAATGAATCTTCATCTTTTAGCCTCTTCATTGTTCCAGTATAATTGATCAATCCGTATGTTTTCTCAAATGGGCAATTATGTGGAATTGAGAGGGGAAAAAATGAAAAAAAAAAAAGCATTTAGCACTCCATCCAAGAGCTTAGACAGTTGTTTTGGAAATCATTGCTAAAATAATGAATTGTGTGAACATGAATTTACCCAGGGTAATTATTTTGCAAGATACTACCTAGAACCATTTTATTCCATTTGATTGTGCCAAAGTGTGCCAGGTTTACTCAACTTAATGCAATGTACTTAAAATATTATTTCAACGTACAATCAATATGAAATTATTATTGAAATATGAATGCAATGGTTAGTTTTGTCAATCTGATATAATCCCAGACATATCCTTGGAGAAGAAATCTCAATCAAGAAATTACCTCCATAAGATTTTTATAGTCATATATATGGGATTTTTCTTAAATGGTAAACGATGTAGGATTTTTATATAACATAGAAACACATATATGTATATATATATGCTTATGTAAATATATATGGATTAATGTTCTTTAGTTATTACTCTGTTATACACACACACAAACACACAAACACTCACACACACATAAAGTTACATCCTACTATGGAAGATACAGGAGATTCCCCCTCTGGGCAGTGGGCTTCTGATGTATGTAGGAAAAGAACCTGAACATTAGCCTGAGGGTCAGCCAGTAAGAAGTATCCTTTTATGGTTTATGCTTTGGATTCCTGCCTAGTATTAATGCCTTGACTTCTTTCGATCATGGACTATAAATTTCAAGATGAAAAGGCCTTTCCTTCCAAGCTCTTTTTGGTAAGTGTTTTTTGTTTTGTTTTGTTTTGTTTTGTTTTGTTTTGTTTTGTTTTGTTTTGATCATGGTAACAGAAGGCAAACTAGGAAATTTTGTTAGTATGTCACACTAAGCTTTCCAAAATCAAGATGTATTTGTGATTTCTAACATATCTTAACATAGACTGATTCTTTCTTGAGGGCCTAATAGCCACGTGTGACTATCAAAACATTTTTAAAATTCAAGGTATTTTTTTTTGTAATTATATATTTTGAAATAGTCATTTTTTTATTAATTAGTTCATTTTTCTTCCCGATCACAGCTTTCCCTCCCTCCTCTTCTCTCAGTTCCTCCCTCTCACCTCACCTCTCTGTCATCTTCCTGTTTTCCCTTTCTCTTCAGAAGAGGCTTGGAAAAGGGGAAGCCTCCTACAGATATGAAACCACCTTGGCGTATCAAGTTTTAGTAGGACTAAGCGCATCTTTTATTAGAGAAAACGCTAGGCAAAGCAGCCCAATTAGGAGAGAGAGATTCAAAGGCTGGCAACAGAGTCAGCTACAGCTTCCGGCCCCGCCCCTGATCCTGCTGTTAGGAGCCTCACATGAAGACTGAGCTTCACAAATATTACATTTGTATATGAGGCCTAGGTCAATCCTATGCATACTTTGTTTGGATGGATTAGTCTTTGTGGGCCCTTATGTGCCCGGTGTAGTTGATTCTGTATGTTTTCTTGTGGTGACTTTGATCTCTCTTGCTACTTCAGCCCTTAGTCTCCCTCTTCCATGGAATTCCCGAGCTCTGCCTAATGTTTGGCTGTTGGGTTTCTGTATCTGCTTCCATTAGTTTCTGGGTGCAGGCTCTCAGATGACAGGCTAGGTTCCTGTCTCTGTGTTGATGTTCCAGTCTTTTTTTTTTTTCTTTTTTTTTCTTTATTTCTTTTTTTCTTTATTAATTACACTTTATTCACTTCGTATTCCCTCTGTGGTTCCCTCCCTCCTCCTGTCCCAATCCCTCCCTTCCTCCACCCTCTGCATGCATGCCCCTCCCCAAGTCCACTGATAGGGGAGGACTTCTTTTCCTTCCTTCTGATCCTAGTCAATTAGGTCTCATCAGGAGTGGCTGTGTTGTCTTCTTCTGTGGCCTGGTAATACTGCTTCCCCCTCAGGGGGAGGAAATTAAAGATCAGGCCAATCAGTTCATGTTAGAGACAGTCCCTGTTCCTATTACAATGGAACCCACTTGGGTACTGAACTGCCATGGGCTACATCTGTGCAGGGGTCTTAGGTTATCTCCATGCATAGTCCTTGGTTGGAGTATCAGTCTCAGGAAAGACCCCTGTGCTCAGATTTTTTGATTCTGTTGCTCTCCTTGTGGAGTTCCTGTCCTCTCCAGATGTTCCAGTCTTTTTGAAGTCTTTTCTCCTTAAAGGAGATAGATGGCTGTTTTAGGCTCCATATTCCCCATTGCTAGGAGTCCTAGCTAAGGTCACCCTCATAGATTCCTGGGGATTTCCACTGTCCTGGGTTCCTAGCTCATCCCAGAGATACCCCCCATTCCAGTTCTCTCTCCCTGTACTCTTTCCCTTTTCCTCATCACTTGATCCCTCTTGCTCTTCTTCCCAACCTCTCCCCTCCACAGTTCTCTCTCTCTGTCCACCTGGATGTCTATTCTATTTCTCCTTCTTGGTAAGATTCAAGAGTTCCCCTCCTTGATATGTAGTTTCTTTGGGTTTGTTGATTACAGCATGGTTATACTGTACTTTCTTGCTAATATCTACTTATAAATGAGTACATACCGTGTTTATCTTTCTGAGTCTGGGTTACTTCATTCAGGATGATCTTTTCTAGTTCTGTATATTTGCCTGAAATTTTCGGGATTTTATTGTTTTTAATGTCTGAATAATATTCCATTGTGTAAATGTACCACATTTACTTTATCCATTCTTTGGTTGAGGGACATCTATGTTGATGCCATTTCCTGGCTATTATAAATAAAGCTGCTATGAATACAGTTGAGCAAGCGTCTTTGTGGTATGGTGGAACATCTTTTGGTTATGTGCCCAGGAATGGTATAGTGGTATAGTGGTATAGCTGGTAGAACTAGTCCCAATTTTCTGAGAATCTGCCAAGTTGACTTGCAATTTGGTTGTATAAGTTTGCACTCCCACCAGCAATGGAGGAATTTCCCCCTATCTCCATAACCATGCCAGCATGTGATGTCACCTGAGTTTTTTTATCTTAGCCATCTGGCAGGTGCAAGATGGAATATCAGAGTCATTTTGATTTGCATTTCCCTGATGACAAATGATGCTGAATATTTCTTTAAGAGCTTCTAGGCCATCAGAAATTTCTCTGTTGAGAATTTCCTGTTTAGAACTGTACCCCATTTTTAATTGGGTTATTTCATCTGTTGTTGTCTAGTTTCTTGAGTTCTTTATTTATTTTGAATCTAAGACCTCTGTTAGATGAAAGGTTGGTGAAGAGCTTTTCCCATTCTTTAGGCTTGTCCTTTTGATACCCTCTGCCTTACAGAAGCTTTTCAGTTTCATGTGGTTCACTTTATTAACTGTTGAACTACATTTAAAAATGGTTACTTCATCATTATAGAAATGAATCTTTATCTGATAAACTTCTTCCCCCAAAAGATAGATAAGTGTTCTTTTACCTGTCATGAGTATGGTATGAATCAAATATTTTGGACTCCATATTTTATATTTTTGTTATGACCCTTGCTAGGTCTGATTTTTGTTTGTTTGTTTTTTTGGCTGCTGTCTTTACTAACCCTTTCCTTTTTCATTTAACTCATTCCTTCCACTTCCTTCTCCTCCCTCCAACTTCTCTTTATTGTACTCTCCAATCCTTCTCAGGTTTATTGTTTAATTCTTTCTCTCCTATCCTCTCTCTATCCCCTACCTTATACACACAGTTATACACATGTAAATCTGTAAATACAAAGTTCTGAGTTCATTTACTATTTCTCATATGTAAATTTAATTAGAACTGTCCATCTGGATGCTTACTGGATGGCTTGTCCCTGATGAAGATTAATTCTCTCGCTATCAGCAGACATTAATTGCTTAGTACTTTCTAGGGGTATGGCCTTGTGAGACTTCTCCCATCCAAGTTAGAATGTCTGTCAGTATTGTCACATTTCTGGTTCTGATTTAGCAGGCATATATCTATATCTATATATCTATATATCTATATCTCTATCTCTATCTCTATTTATCTGTCTATCTATCTATCTATCTATCTACATAATTTCATGGGTAAAGTTTTCTTGTTATGTAAGATGATGTTATCTCACAGCATATGCTGCCCTCGTCATTTAGCTCTTACAGTCTTTCTGCCCCTTCTTCTAGAATGTTCTCTTACTTATCTGTGTAGGGGTTATATCATAAATGTATCAGTTGGAATTGAGAACTCCATAGTCAGTTATTATCTGTCTTTAGATAGTGGTATCTTTCTATATCAGTCCCTATGTGTTGCAAATTAAAAATAAAGAAAGAATAGAAAAAAGAAAAAACCTCTTTGGTGAGGGATGAAAGCTCTAATCAGGCACGAAATTCTTCCTACTGAGGGGGCCTAGATTCCAATTAGAAAGATTTTGGTGGTTGCCCTCAGGTTACAAGTGTTACGGATGTATCTTCTGTATCACCTTGCTGTTCTGGTTATTGTTGTGGTGTGTAGGAGTTGTACATGTGTATTGCTGTTGATTGCCTCTCTTAGTGTGGCAAATTGGACAGATCCTTCCAGTACTGTAAGAATAGTTCTTTTACAAAGGGAGAAAGGAGGCATGATGGTGGGAGAGTGAGGAGGTGGGGAGGATCTGAGAGCAGACAAGAGACTGGAAACTGTGAACACAATATACTGCATGAGAAAAGTGGTTTAAATAAAAAGATTAGTTCTTTGAAATTTTTACAATATTTTGACCATATTCAGACCCTCCTCCAGTTCCTCCCAAATACTTCTTGTAATCATATATACAAAGGCTAAAGAGAGGATGGCTCAGAGGTCAAGAGGACTTGTTGCTCTTTCAGAAGCCCCTCCCTATTCAGCTCTTAGCACCAACATCGTGACTTACAATCAGTTCCAGGGTGTCTGACAGCCTCTTCTGACCTCTGAGAGCTCCAGGCACCCACATGTTACAGAGATATTCATATAAGAAAAAGTCATACACATAAAACAAAATAAATAACTCTTCAGAGTGCTTGACAGTCTCAAGACAGTGCCGCTTAGTCAAGTTTCTCATCGGTGCCTCTTCTTTCCTTGTATTCTGGAAGATATATGAAAGCAAATTCAGGTAGATTGCTTATTTTAGACATATCAATCCTTCACTGGTTTCTATGTCTAGGGCTTAAAACATAATAGGTGGGATTGTCCCCTCCTCTGGCTGCAAAATATAAGAATTTCAAAAACAAATGGAATGTATAAATAAACAGGAGAATTTTACTTGAATAACAAATAATAATAAAATGGATCACATTTTTCTAGAACTGTTAATATGGCCTTGCCTATCAACTTCCTGATAGAAACTCTTCTCTTACTGAGGAGCAATAGTTGGTATGGAAAGAATTGATAGGATTAAGAGTCATAGAAACAAAATTAGTATCCAAGTGAATACCCTAGTAAGGGGAGCAGGGGCTGTCTCTGGCATATACTCAGTGGCAGGCTCTCTGATCACACACCCTACCCCCAGAGGGGTGCAGCCTTGCTAGGCCACAAAGGAAGACAATGCAGTCAGTCCTGATGAGACCTGATAGGTTAGGGTTACATAGAAGGGGAAGAGGTCCTCCCCTATCAGTGGACTAAGGGAGGGGCATAAAGGGAAAAGAGGGAGTAAGGGTGGGATTAAGAGGAGACAAGGAAGGAGGGACACAGCTAGGATACAAGTTGAATAAATTGTAACAAATGATAATAATAAAAAATTAAAAATATTATTTAAACATGCTTGACATGAGGCTGGTTATCTTCTTGGGATTATACTTATTGCAAATGATGATTTTTACATATCAACAGATGAGACACTTCAATACTCAATGCTAAAAATTAGCTAACTCACAGAATAAAGTTAAATCCATTAATCACTCATGAAGCAGTCCCAGGTACACAATTATTACATGTAATTTCATAAGGTGCTTGAATTACAAATTGAAATTTCAAGAGCTTCAGTTTATAACCAACTGTCTCATTGATCTTAAGCAAATATCTAAACCTTTTCTTTTTTTAGTAAACACAACTTTAAAACTTACGAGTTTGCAGTTCATATTCATTGAGCATATGATGAAAAGAGAAAACAGGGATTCTACTGTGGCCCAATCTGAGATATGGCCAGAATACAGGAATCACCGAGCAAGCACACAGACTCTTTCTCTTTAAGATTCTTATGCCAGTCCGCAGAACCTGCCACCTACTTAGACTATCTTTGATGTTTAGAATTGTTGACCATTATAAAGACTTTTTAAAGTAGCTAATAGAATGATACGCCATATTACTTAAGAAAAAATTTTATATATCCTCATTGATATATGTCAATAAAAGGTATATTTGTGGTAACATTCTATTCTTGATGTGGTATTTTAATTGACTTTTTTCACTAATTTATTTATTTGTTCTTTTTACATCTCAATAGAAACCCCACTCACTCCTTTCCTCCCTCACCCACCCTCCTGCCCACTTCTCCACACCCCAACCCCGGGTACCAACCCACCCTGGCACATCAAGTCACAGATGTAGCCTATAGGCATCTCAGTCTCCATGTAGGTCCCCTAGTAAGAAAAGCAAGGGCTGTGTCTAACATGGACTCTGTTGCCAGCTCTTTGATCACTTTCCCCTGGTGAGGTGGCTTTGCCAGGCCAGAGAGAAAGAGGATGAGGCAGACCCAATGAGACTTGAAAGGCTGGGGTCAGATGGTAGGAGAGTAGGTGTGGAGAACTGCTTGTTGGTCAGGCTGCTTTGTTATTGAGTATTTAGCAAAAACCATGTTTTCATCCTGCCCTTCGCCTTGAGACAAAGATAAGCAGGATGTTTTTCCAAGCTCCTTTAACTTGTTTTGTGATCTTGTAGATCACACAGGTGGTTGAGGTAAAACAAGTTTGAGTTCTTGATGAACCCATTCATTGTACTGAGGTGGTTTGCTCTGAATAAAGAAAGTAGCTGCAGAATTAACCAAGCGGAGGCAGTTTTTACTGACAGCCCTCTGGGGCTGATCCCGTGTGTCGTGTGTTATTTTTTTATTTTATTTTTCTTTATTTGGGAGCAAACAATAGCTTGCTGTGAAGTGGCTTCACAAATGGCTTTCAAATGCTTGGAAAGAAAGGAGCTAAGTCATTTCTAACTCCTTAAAATGCACATTTTCAGAAATTGCAAAATGTCTTCCCAATCTTTTGAGTGTGGGTTCAGAGCTTAATGATCGCTGTAAAAGAACTACTGCCATTTTGAAGGAAGCCTCTCATCTCCATGGGATAAACTGTTAGACTCTGCCAGCGGGCTCCAGCAAGGAGGGCTCCTCCTTTCTGAGTACTAAGGGGTGGGAGATAGGGGTGGGGGGAAGAGAGAGGGAGGGTGGGACTGGGAGAAGACAGGGAGGGGGCTACAATTGGGATGTAAAGTGAATAAATTATAAAAAAAATTAAATGTAAAAAGTTGCTTTTAAGTAAAATACTTACATAGAGTAGCTGTAACACCTACGTATTATTTTACTAATTTTAAATAAAGCAGCACATGACTGGTTTACAAGTACCGTCGTTCAAGGCAGTGAAATAGTTACCTTTATTCAGGCAAGTGTGTGTGTGTGTGAAATGAGGTGTTGAATGTTTTCCACTAAAAGCTATACCTAAGAGGAGTAATAAAGATGTGAACATTGAAATGGAAAGCAATAAGGAAAGCAAAGCATATCAGACAGCTCATTACAGACACAGGTCAGGAAATTGCAAACAGCATTTATAAAAAGCACTGAAGGAAATTTCCCAGAGCAACATTGGCTCAGATAGAACCAGAATCATGCACACATATATTTCTTCTTCAAAGACTGACCTGCTGTAAAGTTCTTCTAATGTGAAGAGCTTGGACAACCTATGGAGAGTGAAGTGCCTTTACTTTGGGTGAACATACGGAAACACCGCTGTGAATGAACATGGTTACCCTCAGATTCTTCGTAGAAGATTGTGTGATATGACTTGGTTTTTTACTGACGTAAAATAGATGAGAGCAAGGCCTGTAGATGAAGCTATTTTTAATAATAATACCTCCCATCAACTATATTTGCCTTTTTTATCTGCCTCACTGGTTCCACGTAAAACAAGGTTAATGATTTTTTTGCTGTGTGAATTCTCTTTCATAGATCTGAGGATTTAACAATGGAAGAAAGAGAATTTGCTGTGTCAGAGGATGCTTATGTTTAATTAGAGTTTATAGAGACAGAAAGTAGAAAAATAAGTTATGTATGTAAATTATAAATAATGAGTAGAATTGTGTCTCTCCATGCAGTTTGTACTGATATCTCCATTTGTTTTAATTTTTATTGAACCTAGCCTTAAAGTCTCCAGTTCTCTTCAAACTATTCCACAAAATAGAAACAGAAGGAACACTACCAAACTCATTCTATGAAGCCACAGTCACCTCGATACATAGACCTCACTAAGAGCCAACAAAGAAAGAGAATTTCAGGCCAATCTCCCTTATGAACATTAATGCAAAAACACTCAACAAAATACTTGCAAACAGAATACAAGAACACATCAAACATATCATCCACTATGACCAAGTAGGCTTCATCCCAGTTATGCAGGGGTGGTTCAACATACAGAAATCCATCATTGTGATCCACCATATAAACAAACTGAAAGAAAAAAAAAACATGATAATCTACTTAGATGCCGAAAAAGCATTTGACAAAATCCAACATCCATTCATGTTTAAAGTATTGGAGAGATCAGGGATACAAGGCACATACCTGAACGTAGTAAAGGCGATATACAGCAAGCCTATAGCCAACATCAAACTAAATGGAGAGAAACTGAAAGCAGTCCCACTAAAATCAGAGACAAGGCAAGGCTGCCCACTCTCTCCATATCTCTTCGACACAGTTCATGAAGTCCTTGTTAGAGCAATAAGACAATTAAAGGAGATCAAGAGGATACAATTTGGAAAGGAAGAAGTCAAAGTATCACTATTTGCAGATGATGTGACAATATATCTGAGTGACCCCAAAAATTCTACCAGGGAACTCCTACAGCTGATAAACACCTTCAACAAAGTGGCTGGATACAAAATTAACTAAAAAAAAAATCAGTAGCCCTCCTGTATACAAAAGACAAAAGGGCTGGGAAAGAAATTAGGGATAAAACACCCTTCACAATAGCCACAAAGGACATAAAGTACCTTGGTGTGACCCTAACCAAGCAAGTCAAAGACTTGTATGAAAAAGATTTCAAGTCTCTGAAGAAAGAATTAGAAGAAGATATCAGAAGATGGAAAGATCTCCCATGCTCATGGCTTGGCAGGATTAACATAGTAAAAATGGCCATCTTACCAAAAGCAATCTACAGATTCAATGCAATTCCCATCAAATTACCAACACAATTCTTTATAGACCTTGAAAGAAAAATTCTCAACTTCATATGGAATAACAAGAAACCCAGAATTGCTAAAACAATCCTCTACAATAAGAGATCTCTTGAAAGTATCTCCATCCCTGATCTCAAGCTGTACTATAGAGCAACAGTACTAAAAACTATATGGCACTGTCATAGAAACAGAATGGATCAATGGAATAAGATAGAAGACAGAAATAAACCCAAGCACTTATTGACACCTTATCTTTGACAAAGATGCCAAAACCATACAATGGAAAAAAGACAGCATCTTCAACAAATGGTGCTGGTCTAACTGGATGTCTACGTGTAGAAAAATGCAAATAGATCCAAACTTATCACCCTGCATAAAACTAAAGTCCAAGTGGATCAAAGACCTCAATATAAAACCAGACACACTAAACCGCTTAGAAGAAAAAGTGGGGAAGAGCATTGAACACATTGCCAGAGGAGACAACTTCCTGAACAGAACACCAACAGCACAGGCTCTAAGAGCAACAATCATTAAATGGGACCTCATGAAACTGAAAAGCTTCTGTAAAGCAAAGGATACTGTCCTCAGAACAAAATGACAGCCTACAGATTAGGAAAAGGTTTTCACCAACCCTATATCTGACAGAGGGCTAATATCTAGTGTATATAAAGAATTAAAGAAGTTAAACAGCAAAAAATCAAGTAATCCAATTAAAAAATGAGGTACAGAACTAAACAGAGAATTCTCTGCAGAGGAATATCGAATGGCAGAGAAACACTTAAAGAAATGCTCAACCTCTTTAGCCATCAGAGAAATGCAAATCAAAATGACCCTAAGATTTCATCTTATACCCATCAGAATGGCTAAGATCAAAAATCTCAAGAGACAACACATGCTGGAGAGGTTGTGGAGAAAGGGAAACCCTTCTCCACTTCTGGTGGGAATGTAATCTTGTACAACCACTCTGGAAAGCAATCTGGCGCTTTCTCAGACAACTAGGAATAGCGCTTCCTCAAGATCCAGCTATACCACTCCTAGGCATATATCCAAAAGATTCTCAAGTACACAATAAGGACATTTGCTCAACCATGTTTGTAGCAGACTTATTTGTAATAGCCAGAAGCTGAAAACAGCCCAGATGCCCCACAACTGAAGAATGGATGCACAAATTGTAGTATATCCACACAATGGAATACTACTCAGCAATAAAAAACAAGGAAATCATGAAATTTGCAGTTAAATGATGGGATCTGGAAAAGATCATCCTGAGTGAGCTATCCCAGAAGCAGAAAGATGCACATGGTATATATTCATTCATATAGACATATAATATAGGATAAACCTACTAAAATCTGTACACCTAAAGAAACTAATCAAGAGAGAGGACTCTCGCTAAAATGCTCAATTCCTAACCAGAAAGGCAAAGAGGCTGGACATCAGAAGAAGGAGAAAAGAGGGAACAAGTCAGGAGCCTGACACAGAGGACCTCTGAAAAGCTCTGCCCTGCAGACTATCAATGTAGATACTGAGACTTATGGGCAACCTTTGGGCAGAGTGCAGGGAATCTTAGAAAAGAAGTGGGAAACAGTTAGATCTGGAGAGGACAGGAACTCCATAAGGAGAGCAACAGAACCAAAAAATCTGAGCACAGGGGTCTTTCCTGAGACTGCTATTCCAACCAAGGACTATGCATGGAGATAACCTAAGACCCCTGCACAGATGTAGCCCATGACAGTTCAGTATCCGAGTGGGTTCCATTGTAATAGGAACAGGGACTGTCTCTGAGATGAACTGATTGGCCTGCTCTTTAATTATCTCCCCCTGAGGGGGAAGCAGCCTTACCAGGCCACAGAATAAGACAATGCAGCCACTCCTGATGAGACCTAATTGACTAGGATCAGAAGGAAGGAAAAGAAGTCCTTCCCTATCAGTGGGCTTGGGAAGGGGCATGCATGCAGAGGGTGGAGAAAGGGAGGGATCGGGATGGGAGGAGGGAGGGAACCACGGGGGGAGGATACAAAGTGAATAAAGTGTAATTAATAAATAAAAATAAAAATAAAAAAAGAGTATTGTGCAAGCTTTCTGCACCTGGAAAGCCATCCTGCTGCCATCTTGATACTGTGCCTTAGATTTCTCCTGTCAGGACCTCCCTATTCTGCAATTTCAAAACTTTTGAGATGGAAATATTATCTCCTTCAATGCAGGACAGCCAAGCTGAGAACTGGCCCTTGTCTTTAGAAAGTGTTCTGAAATGGAGTTTTATCAGAATGTTAGTTGGGTGGAATCCTGAGTCAAGACATACCTATATGATGACACAATTCCCAGAATGCACAAAAAAAGCCAAGGGTAGTAGTGCATGTTTATAATTCCAGTGCTTGGAGGCGGAGACAGGAGGACGCCTGGGACTTTCTGACAAGTCATCCTGCCTGCATTGGCGAGCCCGATGTCCCACTGAGAGGACTCTCTCATGTATGACCACACGGATGGCAGGAAAGTTGACCCATGTGCTCCGGGGGTTTCTTCCCCTCCAATCTCTCCTTAGGAGTTTTGGGATCACAAGTGCTCACGCTACACATCCTGTTTTTATATAAATTCAAAGAACTCAAATGCAGATCCTCATGCTTTCATTTTCAGCCTTTTTACACATAAAACTATCTCCCTATCTCAGTAATGTATTTTTTTAAAATAGCATTTATGATATGTTTGCAGAACAGATTCTATAGGCGCACTTGTGTCTCATAAACTATATTTGGTGGGAACTTGTCATCATACTGAAAAGAAAAATGTTTTCATTTTCTTTCTTATTTTATTTTTCCTTCCTTTCTTTTCTTTTTCTTTCTTTCATTTTTTTTTTTTAGAAAAAAGAGGTAAAATCCATAATCCAGAAATAAAATTACTAACAATATGTTGATATCCAATAGGTCATTATGGCAGACAAGATTCCACTGACAAAGAAGCAGGCTTGAGATCTGAGTAATCATGAAATTTAAATGCTGATTATTTATTTATGCTAAGTGTTGTTTTGGCTTATGTTTGTCAAACACTATTGCAGATGTTATAAGAGGAGATTAAGAGTGAGGAAACAATGGGAAACTCAAGAGGCATGTTGTGTACTGGAAAATGTGGGCAGATCACACAGAATAATATTTTATCAACCAGTCAGAGAGAATATCATGTCCAGCCACTGTGGCAGTGCTAAGCTTAGACCAAGGACGCAAGCAGGATGCCATCATCCTGCCTTAGTCAATAACCCCACAGAGCTCCTGAATGCTTGGGAAGCAGAAAGATACATTTGCAGCATTCTCTGTTTCTCCAAGTCTGTGATTCCCGCAGAAGCAAGACAAATGAAATATACGTTTCCTTAACCACCACATGCTGCTCCGAGCACCACTGTTTGTGAATTTTTAAGTGGAAATGGAAATTGCGTTTATTTCCTTGATTTTTATTTGCAAGTTTCATACCCCAAACCTGTGAGCCACCTGATCAAAAGTGACAGCTAGAAGTAGCAGCCAGTTTAAGAGTGACACACCGTATTAAACTCAGCACCCCTCTCATTTAGAGAATTTAGAGAACACAAATACGCAAAATGTAGAGGGAAGAAAACCATTTCTCCTTATTTTTCCACAACCATGCAAAATAAAGGCAAACCTGCATCCTATGACTTCAACACATTTCAAAATAAGTAGATTAACAGGGTTAAGAAGCCACTATCCAGCTTTTTATCCTCTCCTGAATACTCTACCTTTGCCAGTCTACCATGAAAAAAGAAAAATGAAGAGAAAGAACATGAGTAAAATTTAGGGATTAGAAAAATTCTCATCAAAAGAATATCTGATTTGTGTTTTCATCTGTAAAAAGCAAATTGCCTTTGAATTTAATTTCTTGACAAAGATCTTCAGAGTCATCATTTAAGTTACTTGAAATCATATCAAATTACTGCTGAACTTCTCATTTCACAGGCCAGTTTGATTATATTTGATTCCTAAATCTATATTCAGATATGTCATCTTCATTATGTGTGAAAGAAAAGGAGATTCATTGTTCACTATTTTTGTCATATATTAAATTGGGTTTTGGAGGGATATTTTGCTTCTTTGTAAGTAAAAAAAGCACACAGATTGAAGCCTCTTTGTTTCTGTCTTGGAACTTAAGTAAAATATGCATTTGTCCTATTCATTTAAAACACAATTTTTTCTTGAGACTCTAACACTGCCCTGCAATAATTCCCTAAAATACACATTTGCGTAAAGGTGGTGTTTAGGGAAGGTAATTGTAGAAAGAGGAATTGATAGATGAGGAAAGTAAATGTCAGAAAGAAATCAAACACAAGGCTGAATGGCTGAGTTTGCCTTTGCTAGGGGTAAGTATGACTCTCCTGCAGCATCATCACTGAACTCTGTGTGTGTGTGTGTGTCTGTGTGTGTGTGAACTCCAATTGGAAAATAAAAAAATTAAGGATAATTTCCTAACTGAACTCTCTCTCTCTCTCTCTCTCTGTGTGTGTGTGTGTGAACTCCAATTGGAAAATAAAAAATTAAAGATAATGTCCTAAATTTCCTATACTCAATGACCCTGGGAGTGTTAACTCTTTGGACTTCCTACCTACATTTGTTTGGGGACTTATCAGATTGATGCATACTTTCATGTGCAAGAGTGTCAGAAGCAGAGATTGCAGAACTGTCCAGTGTGAGGTGACAATGCATCTCTGCTTGCCAGGGCTCTGCTCTGCATGGGATGAGCTGTGTGTGTGGTTAATACCTCCTCATTCACTAGTCATATTAGCAGAATACAGAGAAACTTGGCAGTCTGGACCTGCATGTGTAAAGCAACATCTTCCTCTGGCTCCTAGAACAGTAGAGCTAAGTCGTCATCAATGTAGGACTGGGTGAACCGGCCCATGGACTAAGTTCAGAATAGTGTGCTATATTTTTAAACTTAAGTTGTTGTAGCATAGTTATACTCATCTGTAAGAGAACACCTGTAAAAGCATTGTCTCTATCTTTTTTCTTTCTCCTCTTCTTTCTTTCTTTCCCCTTTTCATGTTTTTGCCACTAGTAGCACTGGGTTAACTGGCTGTTTTTTTCTTCATTACAAATCCTTAGTTTCAAATTCCAAGCTAACATTTAGATCCAGTTCTTATGTTTTTGCCCTTAAAATCGTTCATTTACAAACAACAGCAATAACAAACAAACAAAACACACAAAAACTCTCAAGTCCTGACATCTTTCTTGTCTTATTCACTTGGATTAGTGAATACCCTAACTGAAATACATTATTCATTGTTTTCTGTATTTACAAAACTGAATGTGTCTATAGAGATACAATAATGTTAAATAAAGTACCTTTAACATATAGCACGCAAATAGCACATTAAATTGCTATGTAGAGAATTATATTACATTTTTCTTTATTAATAAAATTTTCCATTTCCGTATACACTCATATTTCTTCTCTCTTCAAAACTTTCATGTCCCCAAACCACTTTCAACAGATGGCCTCAACTTATATTCATTTACCAAGACAAAAACAAGCAAAAACAGTTTAATCTCATAGCAAGCAAACTATGTCCACTTCCACTGAAACACACAATCCCTGATTTGTGTTTGGTACCATTAGGAGTTGTCTAGGAAAGGCAGGCTCTGTACTTCCTGTTACTCCCTCTAGCCTTTCTTTCTTTTAATCCTTCTTTCCTCTCTCTTTTCTTCTCATACTGGCAACTTCTTCTGATATGATAAATATTTGTTTTTATTTTTAATCCTATGTATGTATGTGACACACACACGTATGTGTATGTGTGTGTTCATGTGAGGGTGAGAGGACAGAAGAGTTAAATGGTTCACCTGGAGCTAGAATTATGGACTATTGAAAATATGACCTGAATACTGAGAATCACATTTGGGTCATTTGGCAGAGCAGCAAGTATTCTTAACCATTGAACCATTGAGCCTCCTCTACAGCATGGCCCTCTTCATTTTTTTTCTTTCAGATGAAATTGGCTTTATTGTCAGAAAAAGACTGAAATATCAGAAATGGCACAAAAAATCAGGTTGGCTGTTCCAAGGTTGCTGTCTTTTTTCTCATTTTTTTATTAATTAATTCAATTTACATCTCCATCATAGGTCCTTTGCTCCTCTCCTCCCAGTCCCAACCTCCCCACTGCATCTCCCTTCCTCTATTCCTCAGAGAGGGGAACCCCCTATCCAGACCATCCCAGCTGGTTGTTCACCTAGTTCATCTTCCACGGGGTGGATCTTAGGTTTGGGCCCTGCATTGGTTGGGTATTCCTTCAATCTCTGCTCTGTCGGTTCTGTCATTGTCCCTGCAGGTCTTGCAAATGGGCTAAATTTTGGATTGAAGTTTTTGTGGGTGGGTTGCCATACAGAACACCAGCAGAACAGGTCCTAAGACCCTTTTTATTTTCATTTAAAACCCAATCTTGTATATTAGATAACTTCCTAGCCTGTGACTCTGTTCTCATCCTTTTACAGGATAACTGTAACCCAATGCTATTGACTATCCTCACTTCCCATTCACTTTAAGCATTCTCTAGGTCAGAATATTGTCTTTCCTACTTCACTTACTTTGCACTTATAAAATTCACAGCACTCTCCACATTTACTAGAACCTCACAAACATTTTCTTTTAGAAAATACTCTATTCTCCACTTTTTTTTCCAACTTTTGGTATCTTTTCTTTTATTCAGTCTTGGAAAACTCAAGTGACCCAGAACTCCTTGTTTTAAGCTTTATTTTGTTGCTTCTCTGAAATGTCTTTAAATCTTGTTACACAGCTGATTTGCTTGAACTACAATGACTTGGATGTTGAGTTCCTAACACATGTTCTCAATTCTAACTTTCTCCTGATTTCCAAATTCATAATCTGAAGTATTACAGAAATGACTAAGGGGCATCTTAAATTAAATGTCTAAAGTCGAACTTTTTGATTTACCCCACAGCATGATTTTCCATCAATCTTCCTCATCCCAGTTAAAGCATCATCATTCACTTATTCACATACTAAAACCAAAAGAGCCTGTCTTCATGCTCAACGTCTTCACGCATTTCCCTTCAACATCACACATCTATACACACACACACAAACACACACACACACATACACAGGCACACACCATTAAACTATGTCATATTTACTAACATTCTAATATCTATTGATCAGATCACACACATTATCACTATTATCACCCTAGGCTAAAACAGTCTCACTGAATCTAAATACATGAACTTTATCAAGATAAAATTATTTTATGTTGGCATGCAAATTGATCTTCTGAAAGTAGATGTTAAATAACACCAACCCGGGCTATACCCATTCCTCTAGTTTCCTAGGATACATTGGAAGTCCAGATCTTTTCCATGGTTGGTACATCATTTTAGTGGTCATCTGACCTGGTCTCTGCCAGACTTTGGAAACAGATTCCCAACTACATCCCTTTATTTCAGCTATTCTGGTTTCCTGTTTTTGTCTTCACCTTTCCAGCCTCAGACGTTAGGGTTTGCTGTTCCTTCCACTTGGCATGCGTCCCACCAAGTTAATTTTTAAAGGTTTTCTCCATCTTGTCATCTATGAGTCAGCATAATTGACAAGGAAGCTGGACGTTTTCCTGTCTAACGTTACAAACAATATTATTATTTTGTATGAGACGAATGAGTGTGTGCTCATACCACACCATAGTGTGGGATCATAAAAGAACTCTCTGGAGTTTGTTTGATTTTTTTCAAGATTACTAGGGTTCCAGAGACCAAACTCACATCACCAGGCTTGAATCTTTGGTTTCACGGCAAGAGTTTTTTTTACCTTCTGAAGCATCTCTCTCCCTCCCTCCTGTTTTTATTATTCAGATAGAGTTGCTGTGTAGAAATTTTCAAAATGGAAAAAGCTCCTTTTGTAAGCATGTCCTTTGATATTTTTCCCACTATCCTCAATCACTTTTCATCATAATATAAAGTTTTCAGGAATAATGTATATGCAAATTGGACATCATTATATATATTTTAGTAAAACATTAGTTGGGTGAATTTTATGAATTTTTATGAAATAAAGTCAAGAAAAAGTTTGTTTTAGACAGGTAGTAATACTTTCAAATGTCTTAAAGCTTTATTTTGGGAAAGTTAGATCAGATGTTTATTTTTTATTTTTACATTTATTTATTTAATTACTTTATGGTCTTATCCCACTCCCTCCCTCCTCTCATCCCAGTCCCACCTCATGCCCCCTCCTCCATACCTCCTATGCTTCTTCTCAGAGAAGGGGAGACCCCCAAGTGGTACCACCTCATCCTGGCATCTCAAGCCACAACAGAACTAAACATATCATATCGTCTCCCACTGAGACCTGACAAGGTGGCCCAGCCAGAGGAAAGGGATCCAAAAGCAGACAAAAGAGTCAAAGACAGCATCTATGCCCATTGTTAGGGGACCCTCATATTGAGCAAGCTGCCCATCTGCTACATATATGTAGGGCATCTAGGTCCAGTCCATGCATGCTCTTTGGTTGGTGGTTCAGCCTCTGTCAGCCCCCATAGGCCAAGGTTAGTTGACTCTGTAGGTCTTCTTGTGTTCTTGACCCCTCTATCCTTTTCCACTCTTCCACAGAACTCCTCAAGTCCACTCTATTGTTTGGCTGTGGTTATCTGCATCTGTTTCTATCAGATGCTGGATGAAGACTCTCAGAAGGCTGTTTTACTAGGCTCCTATCTGCAATCATAGCAGAGTATCACTAATACTGACAGGGGTTGGCTCTCTCCCATGGGATAATTTCCAAGATGGGCCAGTCATTGGTTTGTTGTTACATCAATCTTTGTTCCATCTTTATCCCTACATTTCTTGTACACAAGAAAAAAATTTGGGTTGAAGGTTTGAGAGGTGAGTTGGTGTCCCCCTCCCTCCACTGGAAGTCCCACCTGACTACAGGAGGTAGCACTTCATGCTCTTAACACCAGCTGCTGGGAATCTCAGCTAAGCTCACCCCTATATACTCCCACTGATTTCTCTTCTCTCTCCAGGTCCTCTGTCCACTAAACCTCTCTCCTCACACCTGATCCCCATCCCCTTTACCATTCCTACCCCCTCTCCCATCCAGTTCCCTCCCTCCATTTGCTTCAGATGCCAATTTTATTTCCTCTTCTGTGTGAGAGTCCAGCATCCTCCGTCGAGCCTTCCTTGGCTTCATTGAATCTGTGCAGTGTAGTATGGTTATCCTGTACTTTATGGCTAACATCTACTTATAAGTGAGTACATACCATTTGTTTTCTTCCGGGTCTGGGTTACCTCACTCAGAATATTTTCTAGTCCCAACTACTTGCCTGCAAATTGCATGATTTCTTTGTTTTTATTAGTTGAGTAATTGTCATTGTTTCTTTATCCATTCTTTGGTTTAGGGATATCTAGGTTATTTACATTTTATAGCTATTATGAATAAAGCTGCTTTAAACAGCATTGAGCAAGTGTCTGTGTGATATGGTGGATATCTTTTAGGTATATTCCCAAGAGTAGTATAGTTGGGTCTTGAGGTAGATCTATTCCCAATTTTCTGAGAAATTTCCAGATTGATTTCCATGTGGTTGTACAAATTTGCTCTTCTACCAGCAATGGAGCAGTGTTTCCCATTCTCCACATCCTCACCAGCATGTGCTGTCACTTAAGTTTTGATCTTAGCCATTCTGACCAGTGTAAGATGGAACCTCAGGGTCATTTTGATTTGCATTTCTCTGATGACTAAGATTGTTGAACATTTCTTTAAGTGTTTCTTGGCCATTAGAGATTCCTCTGTTGAGAATCTGTTTAGTGCTGTACCTCATTTTTAATTGTTTTTTTTTTTTTGCTTTGTTTGGCACCTAATTTATTGAGTTCTTTATATATTTTGGATATTAGCGCACTGTCAGATCTAGAGCCCACTGTAAGATCTCTTTCCATTCTGTAGGCTCTTGTTTTGTCTTATTGACAGATCCCTTTGCTTTAGAGAAGCTTTCCAGTTTCATGAGGTCCCATTTATAAATTGTTGATCTTAGAGCCTGTGCTGTTGATGTTCTATTTAGAAAGTTGCCTCCTGTACCTATGAGTTGAAGGTTCTTCCTCACTTCTCTTTTATGAGACTTAGTGTGTGTTGATGTCTTTGATCTACTTGGACTTGAGTTTTGACAGTTTGAGAAGGGATCAAGCTTGTCTTGTTGGCAAGACAGCAACAAAAATTTCAATTGTAAGCTATTATGTCCAAGCTTAAAAGACATTTAAAAAAGATTTAGAAATTTCAACTTATCAATCTAGAATTTTGATGCCCTACATTATTTAAATGACAATATTATTTTTATTCATGAATATGGTAATTATAAAATATATATTACTCAGTCAGGTATGGTGGCACACACCTTTAATCCCAGCATTTGGAAAGGCAGACACAGGCAGATCTCTGTGAGTTCATGTCCAGCCTGTTCTACAAAATGAGTCCAGGACAGCCAAGGATCACAGAGAAATCCTTTCTCAAAACCTGGCAATCACCTCTCCCCCAAAGAAATATATTACTCTCCTTGAGAAATAGATTTTATTGGTGTATACTTTTATAATGTTTTGTATTCTCAAGATGAACTTTCACCAAATTTTAATTCTAGTAAGCAAAGACACTATTGGCAGTTTCCACCTCACAATACTTCTTTATCACCAAAATATTTTGACTAACTTTCTTTGCTACTTCTAGTGTACAAACTGAAGGACTTTAAAATGAGATTTTATGATCAGTTAAAACATATATTCTTACTCTAGTACTATTGTAGCTTTAATGCAACCACTTAGAGGAATAATCTTGAGAAAATGCTGGCAATTTGGCTCAGTCTCAATTGTTGAAGGAACACTATAATGTGTGAATTAAAGAAAAGTCAAGGATAAGGAAAGGAGTATAAAATAATGAAACATACAATCTCAAATATTTGAAAAAGAAAATTTCAAAACATTAAATCAGAGTGATGCTTAAATATTGCAGTTAGAAACTAGCACACCATATCTGTGCTAATTATATGACTCAGAGGTAAGCTGCTCGCCTATCCTGTAGGAGGCCCTGAGTTTGTTCTTCAGAAACATACAAACAGTAACAGGCCATCTTTCTTTTCCAAAACAAATTGTAAAAGGCAATGCACCACTTTAAAAATCCTCTCATTTCAAGGATTGCTTTCAGCATTCATTTTCCTGCCTTACAATGTTCTCCCTATAAGATATAAATACATACGTGGTCATATGTTCCCAGAACCGACATGCTTCAGCCTTATACACAGACAATAGCAAAGTGTAGCAATTTATGGAAACCTTTTCTGAAAAATATTGATGCACTCGAAATGTCAAATTTTATTTTTAAAATTTCTTTACCTGAACATTGTGTGGGAAGTGATTTGAAAGTGAGAATAAAAAACACTGCCACAATATATGTCCTCTATAACTACTTGATATTAAGTGTTCAGAATAAGGGCAATATAAATAGTTTTGATCCCCAAAGAGAAAAATCAAATAAGCTTGTATTAATGACTATCATATGACACGAAGTGATAGAAAAGCATAATTTTGCAGACAGTGGTTAAACAGCTTTTCTACCAATATTTTTTTTTCTAAAAATGCTATTTATTCTCCCTCACAGATTGTGTTCAAACTATTGCCATCAGGTTATTTGATTTTATTATTGTCTTATCTATTTAAATTAGGATCTGACACAGGCACAAGGGACAGATACACACACACACACACATATACACACACACACACACACACACATTCACACTATGAGAAATTTACAAATGAACCAAATAGTGTATAGTGATATCCTTCCTGGTTAAAGGAGTACTTTCATGCTGTAAATATATATATATATATATATATATATATATATATATATATATATATATATCCAGTTTCTGCTAAACTGAAAGTAGAGTTTTATTAAAGCAAACTATAAAGCAAGGTATATGAGAAAAACTAAAAGACAATATTGTAAGAACTAGATATCAAAATAATTTGAGAATTTCACTGTCTATGATAATGTCATATCAGCTATCACATAGTTTATAACTATTGAAAGAAGAGAGTTAGAATTCTCAGGTATCTCAGCATGAAGCAGTCTGGCACTCAACACTCGGCACACACTTTCAGCTGTGCCCTGGGAACCATCATAGAGCTTGGCTTTTTTGTTTGAGATCATCTTCCATCTTTCAGTCTTTGAGTTACGTTATAAAAAACAATGTAGTCAATTTTTTTTATTTTTTGTGAATGCTTTAACCAGCGTGAAAATGATTGTATCAGGAAAATAAACAAAACCATCTAGCAAAAAAAAAAAAAAAAGCAAAAAAAAAAAAGACAAAAACAAAACTGACACACTTGGCAGTTGCAATCAGAAAGAACTAAAATTCAAAATCAAGAACTTGGACTTCACCTTAGTGTTCTTATTAGTCAGTAACATCAGAAGGTCTTTTTTCTTTTTTCATTTATATCCAAGGAAAATAGAATGTTGCCAGCATAATCCTTGTCTGTGTCACCTTTTCTTGCTGTTTCATCCTATGCTGATCTGAAAATAGTTATTATTAAAATTTCTTTGGATTTCCAACTGGATAATTTTAAATGTCTTCCAATCCTGACTTTCTCTCAGTGAGAAAACATTTTTAATGTCAAACACCTAATACATATACATGTATGATGGTCATACCCTTGTGACTTAGCCATATATATATATATATATATATATATATATATGTATATGTATAGTTACATATATATGTAAATTTATTATAATATGTGTGTGAATATATACCAAATTCATATATATTTAATAATAATGTTTATTTTACTTGTCTTAAAATTTTACCTATATTGTTCCTTATAGTATCTGGTTCTGATGTTTACATTTCAAATTTTGATTAATTTCCCTTGATGATTTTATTGAATTTGTTCTTATCACTGTCTACAATTTATACATAAAGAAAATTCTGGAGAACCAAGAACAAACAGCTTCCTTCAAGTTCCAGGGATACCAACTAAGAGTCCTAGAGTTCAAATCCAGGCGTCCTGTCTGCATGTTTAAGATTCTCTGGAGTGACTCTATCAGATCGGATTTTAGAAAGTCTTATTGACAGTACAAAGAGTGGACTGGCCAATGCAAGGAAGGAGTTATAGAGTTTTATAATTAGGAAGCTTTTGCAATCACAAAGATGAGGTAATATCAGTAGTGATGCAAAAAGGGAAAGATATTAATCATCGTGGTGACTAATGCTCAGGTCCCAATTTGTCCCAACATTCATGATAAAACAATAATGAGAAATCAAAAAAATGGCATTTCTATCAGGAGAGAGAAAGGTCAAACTTGACTTCACTTGGCTTTATGAATCATTAACCATATTTTCATAATATCCTAAAGAATAATAGGTTGATTCCCTTCACGAGGGCTCCATTGATGGAAATTTGGTTATACCCTTAAATATAACATCTAAAATCATCTTTGCATCCTAGCTTTGTCGTGAGCTGAACTGAAAGAAACACACAAACAATAAATGGCAGGATGTTTGCAGTTGTCAGTATTAATATGCAGTAGATGATATTAGAAGGCAGTAACTTAGAATCAAATGTGTCCTTGTCAAACATTACTTGCTTGATCTTATTTGGTTTCCATTTCGAAGTGAAAGAACCGATACTGCAGGGTCAATAATATGTATTGAGCTGTGACAAAGTAATGGATTAGATGCTAAGTCCTGATCAAGCGTTTGGTTGCATGGCATTATGCTTGTTATGATCCTTAGCTGCATCTAAATATCCACGTGTGACCAACTCCTCCCACTAGTGTTCTCACCACTGATAATAGCTAGAGATCCTGAGAAAAGCTAACTCATCATTTCAGCTTAACTATATATGCTCAGATATATTGAGGAAAGTATTTCTGGTTCATAACGACCGTAGCACAATTATTTTTTTATTATTAAATCAAATTTACTTACTGATGGGAATCTTTTGTTCTTAAGTATTTATAAATACCTTTCACTTTGTTTCTAAGTTAAATAAAATGGACTTTCCTTAAGCAATTATATTATTCTAAAACCAAAATTCCTTTGTAACTAAAGTCAATATTATACCATAGAAAATCATAGATCCATAAATGTAGTAATTAACAAATATATCATGTATTGATAGTGTATTGTATTCAAATATATCATATAATATATTTATAAAACAAGAATTGAAATGTTATTCAAGAAGCTAAAATAATGACGTAAATTTCACCAAACCTTCTAATTCTGATTTTACTACTTCGTATTTAAGATCTTAGCAAATAACCTGATCATGCCATGCTTTAATTTTGTTGCATTCAAAATAAATATAATAAAAATATCTGCTTCATAAAGTTTTTAAAGTTATATTAGTTAATGTTTTAAAATATGTAGGGTAGCATTTGACATTATTGTTTCTAGCAGTTATTTATTTTTTAATGTTATTATGCAATATGAATTGGAGGGCTTTGCTTTGCTGAAAATAAACACTGAGGAATATAAAAAGACTGAGGATTTTTTAAAAATGAATTATGAAAACATATATTCATATATTTCTTGAAAAATCATGTGTTACTGTATCCCAAGTAAGCTATTGGTTTTTATGGATAGGGATTGTAATGAAAAAGTACATAGAATATGACATGACAACAGAACCTGATTCGGAAAAAAACATTTCTAAATCAACTTTAGACTATCTTAAAGAGTAGAGAGCACTAAAAACCTAACTGGATTCTGGCTTTCCCGATGAAGCACAGAGAGTAAATGGAGAGATGAGGGCATGGAAATACAAAGAGGTTGACAGAACATGAAGAGGGTAATCCGAAAGTAAGTTATGGACCCAGGTGAAGGTTAACATGAGATGAAAGAAATCACAGGACTGGCTCCTGGGAATAATAAACTCAGTTTAAAACAACAGGAAGAAAAATACTAACAATATATATTGTCTAAAAACAGTATGGAAGTTATAAGATAGATTACACATGACCAAGGAAGATTGCTAAGGGGTTGTAAATGGAAATACACTTCGTATGAGGTTTTGCTAAACACAAATGATGAGAAAACAAGCCACAAACGTCAAAAGCAAAGGAGCAGTGTTCTTTTTTTCTCTCCTTTTTATTTTTATTTTTATTTATTTTTATTTTTTATTATTAGTTAGATTTTATTCACTCTGTATCCCAGCTGTATCCTGCTCCCTCATTCCCTCCCAATCCCACCCTCCCTCCCTCATCTTCTCCCTGCCCCTTTCCACGTCCACTGATTGGGGAGGACCTCCTCCCCTTTCATCTGGCCCTGTTTTATCAGGTATCTTCAGGACTGGCTGCAAAGTCCTCTTCTGTGGCCAGCAGGACTGCTCCTCCCTTGGGTGGTGGGGAGGTCAGATGTATGTATATATATGTATGTATGTATGCATATATGTATATACATATGTATATATACACATATACATGAATATGCATATTCAATATGTTAATACATAGGTTATATAATAAATCCAATATATATGTATCCAACCCAATATATATGTATGTATTATTTAATTCTCTCTTATAATATTGACCACATCCTGACCACAGCTTCCCTTCCCTCTACTCCTCACACTTGCTCCCCCATCTCTCTTCATTCCCAGATCACCTCTTCTTTCCCCAGGTTCTTAAGTACATCAATCAAAGATGGCACAAAAGGATATAATGGACCAGCCATTCACCCTCACATCAAGGCTGGGTGAAGCAACCCAGTAGGAGAAAAGGGCTCTAAAAACAGGAGAAAGAGTCAGAGACACTCCAACTCCCACTGTCGAGAGTACCCCCAAAACATCAACCCAAGAGCCCTACATATATACTGAGGACAGACACATGCAGGCTCTGATTGCCACTTCAGTCTCTGTGAACCACCATGAACCCAACTTAGTTGATTCCCCAGGCTATGTTCTCCTGGTATCCTAGAAGCCTCTGGCTTCCAGACATCATTTCTCTCTTTCCAAGGCTACTCCAGCTCTGAGGGGAGAGACCCAGTGAAGACATCCAACATGGGCTTTCTCTCTGCCTAACGTTTATCTGTGCATATATGCATCCTCTCCTTTCTGCTGCCAGAGGCAGGCTCTCTGGCAGTTTTCTTATCTTTATTTTTTTAATAGAAACATGACAACAAGGCAGAGACAAAACAAAGCAGAAGGAAAACAAGCTTTTAACTAAAAAGATTACACTGTCAACAAGAGTTAGAAATACAGGAATCATAAAAAAATGTTAGATAATAGTTGAAATCACTTATTGCCAAAAAAAAGAGTTCTACTAACACTTTAAACATTCTAAAGGAGTTTCTTCCAATAATAAGAAAATAATTCTAGTTGAAAACTTAAAGAAACACAAATCGGGACAGAATGGCTATCAAACTTAGGAGGAAGCAAAATACCCATCATTATAGCTTACATATTTTACAAGATTTTTATCAAAAAATTGTAAAAGCATCGTGTGATGAGTATGTGTAAAGTTCAAATATGTTAGAGTATATTGGTTCAAGGCTTAATCCTATCAAGGAAGTAATATATTGTTTGCCTTAGCCACTGTTCTATTGCTGGGAAGAAATAGCATGACCTCTTATGAACAAAAAACATTTAATTGGGACCTTGCTCACAGGTTCAGAGGCTTAGTTCATTTATTATTATTATTTTATTTTTATTTTCACTATTAATGTGGAGAGCATGGTGGCAGGCATGGATTGCACGTACTGGAGAAATGGAGGAAAACTACATCCTGATCTGCAGAAAGAGACAGAGACAGAGCAGAGACAGAGAGACAGAGACAGACTGAGCCGAAACAGACATTAGGACTAGATTGGACTTTTGAAACTGGTGACACACTTCCTCATGTTTACTTTCCTTTTTTTAAAATATTTTTATTATTGTCATTTATTACAATTTATTAAATTTGTGTCCCTGTTGTGGTTCCCTCCCTAGTTTCCTTCTAATCCCATCTTCCCTCCTTCTTTACCCTCCCCTAGTCCACTGAGAGGGGATGTCCTTCTCCCCTTCTATACGACCAAGCCTATCAGGTCTCATCAGGACTGGTTCTATTGTTTTCCTCTGTCACCTGGCTGCACCCCCCAAGGGGAGGTGATCAGAGATCCTGCCACTGAGTTCATGTCAGAGACAACCTGTGCTCACCTTTCTAGGGACCCAATTTGGAGACTGAGTCTATAGGCTACATCTGAGCAGGATGTTTTAGGTCCTCTCCATGCATTGCCTTTGACTGTGGTATCAGTCTCTGCAGGGCTCTTGGGCTTTTTTTTTTTTTTTCTCTGTTGGTCTTCTTTTGGAGCTCCTGTTCCCTCCAGGACTTTCTGTCTCCTCCTTCTTTCATAAAATTACATGCCCTCTGCCCAAAGTTTGCCTATGAGCCTCAGGCTCTGCTTCAGAACCTTGATCAGTACACACTATTGCCAGAAACTCCACAACAAAAGGAACTAATATTCATTGGTCACTATTATCTATTATCTATCAACATCAATGTATTCAACTCTCATGTTATCAAACAGCACTCCCTGAGTAGGAGCTTATGGTGACCATTGTTATTTAAAACACCCATTACTGAAAATTAATTGTGAAATTGTTTTTTAATTTAAATTTTTAATTTTACTTATATTATATAAAATTACATATTGTATTATAAAATATAAACTTATAATTTATTCACTTTGTATCCCAGCTTTGGTTCCCTCCTTCATTTCTCTCCCAATCCCACCATCCATCCCTCATCTCCTCCCATGCCCTTCTCCAAATCCACTGATAGGGGAGGTCTTCTTTTCCTTCCATCTGACCCTAGTCTATCAGGTCTCATTAGGACTGGCTGCATTGTCTTCCTCTGTGGCCTGGTAAGGTGGCTCCAGCATCAGAGGGAGGTGATCAAAAGCAGCCACTGAGTTCATGTCAGAGACAGTCCCTGTTCCCATTACTATGGAACCCATTTGGACACTGAGCTGCTATGGGTTGCATCTGTGCAGGGGTTCTAGGTTATCTCCATGGGTGGTCCTTGGTTGGAGTATCAGTCTCAGAAAAGAACCCTGTGCCCAAATTTTTTGGTTCTATTGCTCTCCTTGTGGAGCTCCTGTCCACTCCAGGTCTTTCTATCTACCCTTCTTTCATAAGATTCCCTGCACTCTGCCCAAAGTTTGTCTATGAGTCTCAGCATCTATGTTGATACCCTATTGGTAGAGTCTTTCAGAGGCCCTCTGTGGTTGGCTCCTGTCTTTTTCCCTGTTTTCTCCCTCTACCAATGTCTATCCCGTTTGCCTTTCTGAGTGAGGATTGACCATCTTACCCAGTGTCTCCTTCTTTCTTAGCGTTTTTAGGTGCACAGATTTTAGCATGTTTATCCAAATTGTCTTTAGAGGAATATTGAACGGTAGGAAACACTTAAAGAAATGTGCAACGTCCTTAGTCATCAGGGAAATGCAAATCAAAACAACCCTGAGATTTCACCTTATACCCATCAGAATGGCTAAGATGAAAAACTCAAGTGATAATACATGATGGAGAGGATGTGGAGAAAGGGGAAAACTTCTCCATTGCTGGTGGGAGTGTAAACTTGTACAACCACTTTGGAAATCAATCTGGTGCTTTCTCAGACAACTAGGAATAGTGCTTCCTCAAGATCCAGCTATACCACTCCTAGGCATATATCCAAAAGATGCTCAAGTACACAACAAGGACATTTGCTCAACCATATTTGTAGAAGCTTTCTTAATAATAACCAGATCCTGGAAACAACCCAGATGCCCCTCAACTGAGGAATGGATACAGAAATTGTGGTACATTTACATGATGGAATGCTGCTTAGCAATTTAAAACCACGAAATCATGAAATTTGTGGGCAGATGGTGGGATCTAGAAAAGATCATCCTAAATGAGGTATCCCAGAAGCAGAAAGACACACATGGTATATACTCACTTATAAGTGAAATTATATTTTGTGTCAACAGAACAACAAAATTTTATACAAAACTAACCATCTAATATGGAAACTATGAAATTATATAGTAATTTTATGTATTTTAAAGTTTAAAATAAAAGAAAAAGAGCTGTTAGAAGGAAAATTTTTAATCAATTAATTCAAGTACAATCAAAACTCTACTAATAAAATTTTCATAGTTTTACATTGTATTAAAAGAAATCTAGAGTTTTGAAAAATAGATTTAAAAACTAAAAAATGACATATTACTTAAAACAAATTTATTTTAAGTAAATAAATCTTGGTATGTTAAAGTTAATATGATTGAAAAAAAAACATTTACAATAGAAGCAGCAAGCTGAACAGTCATTAGCTATACCAGCGTCAGTTACAGCAACTTATGAGTAGAAAATATCATCATATTTAAAAATGAACATGAATGTCGCTAAATAGGTTAGCTCCTTAAGAGGGTATTATGATTTTATTAACATTTGAAGCAAAATGAAAACTGATAAAACTGAAAGGAGAAATAGACAAGCTTAGAACTACATAGGGAGAATTTTGGTGCTCTCCCCTGAAGGCACAGAAACATTAAGAATGGATGAGACTTGAAAACACCATCAATCAACTTGACCTAATTGGACACTCCTCTAAACAAGATACAATATAATACTTTTCAAGTACGCATGAAATATTCATCAAGAGGCCATATTTTGGACTTTCAACTTAAAAAGAGTTAAAGAACTAGAAACCAAACCCAACTAAACCAAAATAAATAATTAAAAAAAATAGTCTGAAAAATTCCTCAGCTATTTGGAAATGGAAAATGCCCTTGTAAATACCACCAAATAAGAAAGGTGGTCAGAAAGGATATTTTGAACTGAATAAAAATTTTAAAAGATGTGAGATGCAGCAATGCTACCTGAGTAAAATGTGAATCATCCTCTCACACTACAATAGGGAAAAATCTCCAAGTGAGTCTAACATTTCATCTTTAAGTCTTAGTAACAGAAAAGTAAGTTAAATCCCATGAAAGCAGCAGGAATAAAACAAATATAAATATCAGATCAAAATAGAGAGGTTTGCAAAAGTGTGTTTCCAAAGGTCTTCTACAGTAAAATGTAAGGGAATCATATTTATTAAGGAAAACAATCAATGATGTGAAAATGTTAAGAATGAAAACCATAGCAAAAGCATGAATAGTAAATAAGCCAAAACAAGCTACTCAGTATTTTCACTATTTTTGAAATTCATGTAGCATCAGAAGATGATGTCACTATACCTTAGGCAGTGTGGCTTTACACAGAGCCAAAAAATTTCAGCTTTGAGTTCTGGCAATGACGAAGTGTAGTGAGCGCACTCATGTGACATATGGGAGAATGTAAACTGTATACCTATATACTGATGCTGTCAGGTTTTTAATTCCAAGTTACGTGCATTCTCATAATGTACCTCAGTAAGCCCAATCCTATGAATATAATATTTTTTTCAAGAGAAAATTTCTCCAAATAAATGAAGTCAGATTTCCATATAAAATTATTTATGTGTATATTAGATTTAATTATGACCGTCAGAAGCTAGAGTAAAAAAAAAAACAAAAAACTAAACCAGCATAATTCTCAACTGCATTCTAAATTCTTACCTACCTAACAACAGAGCTCTCATCCCTCTTTCTTCAAAGAAGTTTCTCTTTGATGAAGAACCAATTTCTTGGATGAAGAATCAACATATAGAGACTGTTAAAGAAAGCTACAACTGATCAAAATGCAAAGAACAATTGATCATGGGTTGCCAGCCTCAGCGGATATATGTACAACACAATAAGGCTCAGGAAATATTATAAAAGAGAGGTTGGGAAGTTTCTAAGAGTAGAAGATCAGAAGATCTTGGATACCGAGAAATAGTATGTTTGCCTAAACAAGACCTGAACAAGTAAACCACCAATAGACATGCTAATATGTAAGATGCAAATCCCACCAAGCCTCACACATAGACAAAGAAGTCCAGCAGGCAAGTGAAGGAATGCATTTACAAACTAGTCTGTTCTGAATTTGTATACAAACAAGCAACACTAAACAGACTAAGAAGGATATAATAATATATGTATGCAAATACACATATTAATAACAAGTAATGCAAAAATGCCTTGAATTCAGGAAGGATCCAGTATATGTTGTTGGGTTGTGGCACATGGGAGGGGTTGGAGGGAGGAAAAAGACTGACGGAAATGATTTAATAATGTTTTAATATTTAAAATTTAAAAAGCTAAGAAAAAACAACTAATGTTCAACAGCTAGATAGTCAAAATAAATTGTGTTAGTGCAAAACAGCATATTTAGAAAGTACAAGGTAGTAATTTCAAATACATGCAAATGACTGTGGTGAACCTCAGTAAGAGTGTTTTAAATGAAAAATTCAAGTTAAAGGCTGAATTAATGCTGTAAGATTTTATTATAAAGTATCCTGGTTAAGGGAGGACTAGGGGAACTTACTGAATACCGCAGATAAAGAATATAAAGTAAAAAATACTTTGATTTCTTTCTTTATTCCAGAAGAAGAAGAAAACAGGAAAGAAGTTAGGAGCCTCCCACAGAGGGCCTCTGGAAGGCTCTGCCCTGCAGACTATCAAAGCAGATGTTGAGACTTATGGCCAAACTTTGGGCAGAACGCAGGGAATCTTATGAAAGAAGTAGGAAATAATAGTTAGATCTGAAGAGGACAGGAGGTCCACAAGGAGAGCAACAGAACCAGAATTTTGAACACAGGGGTCTTCCCAGAGACTCATACTCCAACCAAGTACCATGCATGGAGATAACCTAGAACCCCTGCACAGATGTAGCCCATGGCAGTTCAGTGTCCATGTGGGTTCCATAGTAATGGGAACAGGGTCTGTCTCTGACATGAACTGATTAACCTGCTTTTTGATCACCTTCCCCTGAGGGGGGAGCAGCCTTACCAGGCTAAGAGGAAGACAATGCAGCCACTCCTGATGAGATCTAACAGACTAGGATCATAAGGAAGAAAAAGAAACCCTCCCCTACCAGTGGACTTAGGGAGGGAAGTGTTTGGAGAAGGGAGAGGAAGGAAGGGATTGGGAGGGGAGGAGGGAGGAACTAGAGGGGGGATACAAAGTAAATAAAGTGTAATTAAAAAAAAAAGAATATAAAGTAGAGCGTACATTAGTTCTCCTGGCTCAGCTGTTGGAAATGCCTATCACCAAAGAGCTAGGGAGAGGAACCAGTGGGCAAAGGTGCTAGAGAATAAGACTGAATCTGAGTTTAACCTCTTGAACTCACACAGTGGGAGAAGATAAGGTGCATGTCCTAAAAAGCTGTCCTCTGACCTCCACACACACATCGTGGCACATACCCACCCCTACACAAAAGATACACAACTAACAAAATAAGATAAACTGTCACTTGTATATGTTAGCCTTTCTGGATAGGGATTGAGCATTTTAGCAAGAGTCCTCCCTCTTGGTTAGTTTCTTTAGGTGTACAGATTTTAGTAGGTTTATCCTATATTATATGTCTATATGAGTGAGTATATACCGTGTACATCTTTGTGCTTCTGGGATAGCTCACTTGGGATGATCTTTTCCAGATCCCACCATTTACCTGCAAATCTCATGATTTCCTTGTTTTTCATTGCTGTGTAATATTCTATTGTATAAATGTACCAAATTTTCTGCATCCATTCCTCCAGTGAGGGGTATCTGGGCTGTTTCCAGTTTCTGGCTATTACAAATAAGGCTGCAATATGGCATCCCCAGAACTAGAGTCTGACTTCTACAAGTAAATTTTACTATATGCAATAGCAGATAAAGAAATCACTTTGTTAATTTTTCACCTTTAGTCTTTGTCAGAAAATTTTCATACAAAATGATAAAAATTTTACAGAAATACAAAATTTTCAGAAAGGTTTTTATACTAAGACTAGAATATAAAAAATATTGTAACAGGAGTAAAATAAAATAAGTGAACTCAGTATAAACAAATTTTCTGATATCTAGAACATTCTTTCTAAATGAGGGTGTAGTAAAAGGACTGAATTGGACCACTCCGTGGGCAGAAAGAAAGGTTTATTGGGAATCAATCTTCCAAGGTTATCTCCTGCCCTACCTGTGGGGCACACACAGAAGCAAAATGGAAGAAAAGCAAGAGGATTCCATATGACAGTAAGCAAGGTGATGTCTTTGGGCTGATATAGGCTGTTCAGATTGAACAGAAACTAGATGCTTTTGCCTGAGGTAGTTGACCACCAGGGCAGATCAAGGGAGGTCCCTGAGAAACAGAAACTCACATTAGGCCTCTGCTTATCCAATAACAATCTTTCTGTTTAGCACAAGGTCACCAGTGCTATCATTTTGCTTCTTTGGACCTCACAGTCCTCAGCATGACAGAGTTTAGAGGTGGTTGGAAAACTGAGGTGGGGCTAGAACATTCCCAGAACACCAGACTTTAACCGAGATGTTCCTCAAGTGAAGAATGGAAACAGAAATTGTGGAATGTTTATACAATGGAATCCTACTCAACAATTAAAAACAAGGAAATAATGAAATTTTCAGGCAAATGGATAGAACTAGAAAATATCCTGAGTGTAGTAACGCAGAAGAAGAAAGACACATATTGAATATACTCACTTATAAGTGGATATTAGACATATAATATAGGATAAACATACTAAAATCTATAGTCCTAAAGAAGTCTTTAGTCTTCATTCAGAAGGACAAAGAAGATAGACATTAGAAGTAGGAGAAAACAGGGAGCAGGACAAGAGCTCTCCACAGGGAGCCTCTGAAAGACTCTACCCATCAGGGTATCAAAGCTGATGCTGAGACTCACAGCCAAACTTTGGTCAGAGTGCAGGGAATCTTATGGAAGAAGGAGGAGATAGAAAGACTTGGAGAGGACAGGAGTTCCACAAGACCAACAAAACCAAAACATCTGAGTCCACAGGGGATTGCAGAGACTGATGAATCAACCAAGGACAATGCATAGAAAGGACCTAGACCCCCTGCTCAGACATAGTCCATGCACAGTCAGTCTCCATGTAGGTTCCCTAGTAAGGAGAGCAGGGACTGTCTGTGACATGGACTCAGTGGCTGGCTCTTTAATCACTCCCCCTGGCAAGGTGGCTTAAGTAGACCACAGAGAAAGAGGGTCCAGACAGTCCTGATGAGACCTGATAGGCTATGGTCAGATATCAGAGGAGAAAGACCTTCCCTATCAGTGGACTAGGTAAAGGATATGGAAGGGGTGAAGAGGGAGGTAGGGTGGAACCAGGTGGGATGAGGGAGGGGGCTATAGTCAAGATACAGAGTAAATAAATTGTAATAAATGATAACAATAAGGAAAATATTAGAAAAGAGTAAGTATAGGAAATAAAGTATTGTGCAGAATATTAAATATTATTTTATTTATGCAACATATATATGTACAGCACTTCTTAGATTCTTAGGTTTACACAACCCAATTAAAAAACACAAATATAACATCAGTTGTTAGCCAACTTTTGTAAGATTTAAAACTAAAGTGAAGGGTTATTTCTATCAGTCAATTTTAGCCAAAATATAGCTGTTAAATATTAGGTAATAGGATTTTCATATCATTGATTACTCAATAAACAGTTCTCAGATATTTTGTAAGTACAGCCAAGCTACCGTTGTTATTTTCTTGACTTGTGAACACTTTATATTTTACTTCCTGACCACAGAAGCCTAGCCTGTTGTTCTCTGAAAAACACTTGCAATTGTATATTCTTCCTTCTGCTTCCTTAAGCTCTTAGGAGTTTTGCTTTTATCCTGAGGATTATTTTCCTCAAGGATCTGGAAACTCTCTCCTTTAAGTGTATTCATCCAGAAAAACATGATGCCATATTGCATCTTCTGCAGAAGTACAAGCCACATTATAAAAAATTATTTATCACTCTTTGTTGAAAATAAATCTGTAATAAAATATATTCTGATCATGATTTCCTCTCCTATATCTCCTCCTGATACTCCCTACTCCCCACAACCATTCAAATCCACACTTTCTCTCTTAATAAAACAATCAAGCAAAAAAAACAAAAACAAAAACAAAAACAAAACAAAACAAAAAAACAGAATAAAACAAAACAGATCTGGGAAAAACAAAGGCAAAGAAAAAACCTGATAAGCACATACATATGAGTACACACATACACACACACATATAAGAGAGAGAGAAAACCCATAGAACAAGGACCCCCCAAAAAACCCTAATGTGTAAGCAAAAGACCAGTAAGGTTAAAAAGAAAGAGCACAGATAAAGCAGTATGAGAAAACAAAATCCAAAATTTACAAATGAAATAGTTTTCTGTTAGCCATTTACTTCTCAGTGCATTCCTTAAGCAAGATCCTGCAAAAACTAATTTTACTTTGCTACAAGTTATCAGTTGGAGGCAGCTTCTGTCTTTGGAGTGCGTTCATGTGTCCATTCTCACGCTCAGTGCTAGAACTCCCTCTAGATCTGTAGAGGTCTTGCACATGTAGGCACGGTCTCTGTGAGTTCATCTGTGCATCAATCCTGCTGTGTCTGGAGGGTAGTATGTCACTGGTGTCTTCCATCCCCACTGGCTCTTAAAATCTTTCTGCTTCCTGTTTTGAAAAGTTCCTTGAGCTCCGAGGGGAAAGAATTGGTGGAGACATCCCATTTATAACTGACTGTCCCAATAGCTCTCACTCTGCACACTGTTCAGCTTGGGTCTCTGTATTAGTTCCCATCAACTGCAAGAGGAAACTTCTCCAACAAGGCCTGAGCAAGACATGGATCTATGAATAAAGCAGAATTGCTGCATTCCTTTAGCAGAACAATACCATTTGGTTTTTACTTAGCCAATCTATTCCCAGGATTCCATGTCTGACACTACTCAGGTATCCAAGAACAAGAAAAATTTTGATTGTTCAGTTAGTGAATGGGTATCCAAATCACATTGACCAAACTATCTCCTTAACTCCTCCGGTATTCCCAGCTCACTTAATGATTAAAATCTCTTCTATCTCTTGTTTTGGAAGAGTTACACATTACATTTATCCTAAGACTTCTTTGACCATTTAACTACACTTCAGGAATTTTTTTATTTGATAACTACTCACTATATCTAACTATTAAACTATAATCTTAGATAGTACATCTGCTCAGACACCTAACCAAATATATATATTTGGTAACATATATATATATATAATATATATCATATATATTATATGATATCATATGATACATAACATATATATGTATATGAGTAATTTCAGTGTTCACATTCACAAATGTGCCATAAACAAAAAAACCTAGGGCTCAAGGGAAGGAGGAATTACTTTCCTCTTAAGAGGAAATGGCATTAGAAAAGCAGCACTGGTTAGAATACAAAATTGAATCATGATTTTAAAAGCTTTTCCTAATACTCATCATATGAAGAGAATTCTAGATAGTCAAGAAAGTGTTAATTATTAAATGAGGGAAGAGTTAATGATGTTTGGACAACACTGAGTCAAACTTGCCTTAACGCGGTATAAACATGTACGATAAGAGAACTGGGGGACTAATTGGAGAATCTGCCACTGACACAGTGTGAAAACGCCGAGTTATCCTATTTGTACTCTAAGAATTTGGGGATGAAAATGAGCCAATGTGTGTTTCATCTTTTAGCGTTGTGAACTGGATCTGCCTCAGGAAGTAGGAAAAAGCCCTGATCTGTAGAGCTTCCAGGTTTTCCTGGTGTATACATATCCACCAGTAAAATTGTAAGCTACTGTCCTCGTTAGGGTTGCTATTGCTCTGATGAAACTCCACGACCAAAAGCAAGTTGGGAAGGAAAAGAATTATTTGGCTTAACTTCCATACTTTAGCCCGTCACTAAAGGAAGTCAGGGCAGGGACGCAGGATATTAAACAGGGGGGCGGAGCTGATGCAGAGGCCACATGGAAGAGTGCTGCTTACTGGCTTGCTCTTTGTGCCTTGCATATCTTACCTCCTTACAGAATGTAGGATCACAAGTTGAGGTATCTCGCTGCACCCACAATGGCCTTGTCCTTCTTCCATCGAACAGGTATCAAAAAAATGACCAACAGCCATATTTTATGCAGGTCTTTGGTCAATCGAGCCTTCTTCCCCTCAGCTTGAACAAGCCGGCACGGCTGCCAATAATTTAATCAAAATTTTAGATCTTTTGAATATTTGATATGGTATTCTTTTGAGCTAGCTCTAGAAGAACACTGACAGGGACAAAGAGAATAGGCTTTGCTAAGGTGAAATGGATGAAGATGCAGACCTGCAAAGCAGAAACAAACTTGACTACGTGGCTTCAGGGAACCAATCTGACAATGGTCTGCATGAGCGGTATTATTACTATAAGCTGGCTTCTCCTTAAGATATCTTTAAATCAACAGTATTTATAAGTCAAATTTTGTTGGAATCTAAGTAGTATGTGCACGATCAACCATTTGTTATCGGGAGTCTAGATTTGACCCTGATCTGTCTTATGGAGTCCCACAATCGTAGTTACTCAAATCAGGGTTCATCTAGAAAAATGAACCTCTTCAGTTCATTTTAGACCTTATGAAGATATGTATACCTATATGCATTCATGCAATTCTCTTTGTTTTCATCACAGTTGTTATTACAGCAGTTAGAGTGTTAAGGCAGTGATGAAACAATAAGTAAGAAGCTACTTAGACAAAGAAATTTCTGTGATTAAATGTTTACAAGGAGCTTGGGAGATGGCTCAGAGGTTAAGAATACTTGAGCTTGGTACCCAGATTCCACTTTTGTGGCTTACAACCACCTACGACTGTAACACAAGGAAAAGACACCCTCTTTTGGCTTCCATGGGCATGACACTCAAAGGCACACACACACACACACACACGCCACACACACAATTTAAGAGAAACAAATTAAATCTTTAAGAAAAAGTTTACAAAAGTAGAAAAATTGGAGTATTATAATATTGTGTGTTTGGTGATATTGCTTACTTTTTTTAAAAAATCTTAGTACCAAGTAAGTCTTTTGAACAAAATAAGGTTTCTTGGAATATACACATCTTTCGTATCACCACAGTGAGAGAAAAATCGTTTTGGGTAAGATAATATTATCAAATGTACTAAGATAAAAGCTAAGTTAATGGTTCTATAAATCTTGAAGTATGCTTGTAGTGATTAATAACCCTCAACTAACTGAAAAAAATGTTCCCGAAAGTATATTTCATAAGGAGGGTTGACACAGTTGTTCCCGTGGCTTTGAACACAAATTATTATGAAACCCGGGAGGGCTTGACACATGCCACTGGGTTTTGACATCTGTGCAGAGCGAGCTGCACCTATAGTGAGATAAAGCCATTTAATCTATACACAGAGCAGGAATCTTTCAGGACCCAGCTTTATAGCCTCCGGTGCTTTGGACCTACAAATAAATCACTCATAAGATAGAAAATTTGGCAGAAAATTTTGGATTCTGAAATAAGCTGTAAACTATTTAATTTAAAAATCCAATAACAGCTTTCAAATACACATGATGAAGATAAATGTATCTTCTGCAATTTTCACAGTCGGCACACCAGAGAATCCCTGAAAGACAAGGTCAGCAGAGCTGATACCATGTTCTTAGCTTTGAATCTCAGCCCTTGGTAAATAAAACAGCTACACCCAAAACTGAAGTATACATTCGTACAAAAGAATTAACACAAAGCAAAATATCACTGCTGACTCAGAGCAACTCATAGAAATAACCAGTTCAAATCAATGCTAAAGAAGGCGCACTGCATTGTTATACTAGGGAAATTATTTTCCTGTATAATTTAGTTCTATCTGCATTTGATATTTTGTTTAATGTGTAATCTCATTCATCACCTCCAGCGTCAGCCTTGATTTATACATGCTCACTAGGGAGGCAAAGAATGAGTTATTTATTTTTGTTATTTTATTCTAGCAAAAATATACATTTTATAATCTCTAAAATGACATATCTGTGTTCAGCATGTGAACATGAAAACATATATGACATTTCAAAGAAAACATTATTTAAATTCTAGTACAAAAGACAGGCTGAATTTTCACAGTTTATTTATTTTATGAAACATATCAACGAACTACTGGTTCTGTCTTTTTTTACATTTTTTAACTTTTATTAATTACACTTTATTTGCATTGTGTCACCCCATAAACCCCTTCCTCTTCCCTTCCTATTCCCACATTCCCTCCCTTTTTTTCACGCATGTCCCTCCCCAAGTCCACTGATAGAGGAGGTCCTGCTCTCCTTTCTTCTGATCTTAGTCTATCAGATCTCATCAGGAGTGGCTGCATTGTCTTTTTTTTTTAACTTTTATTAATTACACTTTATTTACTTTGTGTCCCCCATAAACTCCTCCCTCCTCTCCTCCTAATCCCAGCCTGGTTCTGTCTTTTGAAGAAATTTTTATTGTATTCATGAAAAATAAATTATTGGAGATAGAATTTTAGGTAACATCATTATTAACTTTATCATTCCCCTAATTCCAAATTGAAATTTAACCTCCAAATAATTTGACATCAGTTGTCTCAGGAACACACACAGAGGAGGCCTTCTCATGCCTTCTGAGTCTTACGTGCTCTTGGGGAGTGGATTGCCCTAGAAATACATTTTAAATAAAAAAAAAAATTAATAGAAAACTTTACGTATAGTAAGTCCTTGCCATAACAAACAAATTACCATTGAAAATATGGTTTGTTATGAAGCTTCCAAGAGCAGGGGCCATCCAAAGAAAGACATATACGTAACACCAGGAACTGTTTTTGGGACAGAAGGAAATGTGAGATGAGAGCCTCTGGTGAGAAGGAGCAAGCGAGGCAAGATAGTTAGATGCTACATTTGGCAGTCTAAGTGATCTCTGAGAGCTATGGCGGGGTCGATCCCTGCTTGTAATTGTCTGGTTATGAACTTGGCGGGGATTGGGACAGTGGCTGTATAGGTCCAGAGCGTGAGTGCCTAATGAGGGAGGGGGTTAGGCACATCGACTCTGCACTGTTTGGTTTGTATTTGGAAAGTGCACACTCGGAAGGACCTCTGGAGGTGTTGGAGTGGTTCTTAGAGAAGTGGGAGGCCATAGCAAGGTGACCGGCTTTGTCCCTGTGCTGTGTAGAAGATGTAGTTGGCGTGAGTATGTCTGGTAAACGTGAAAGGCTGAAGCTTACAGAAGCAGAGACCACGGCTAAGAGAGTAGGGAGGCATTATCTTAATAAGAATTAACATTCCTTAATAATTCTTGTCAAAAACATCCGTTACTTACCTCTCATTGGTGTTTTTACAAAGCAAGTTAAAGAGAAAAAATTCTGCTATCCCAGATTTTACATTACATGCTATTCTGTGAAAACAAATTCACAGTGTTTGGATGGATAAACACATGCAATGAAATCATGGACAATGTTTTGATATTTAAACTAGTGCTCCACAGCTGATTTGTTTTAATTAATAACATGTGTATAACTAAATGCTATGCATGAATAAATAAATGGATTAGTGTACTCCATGATATCTTTAATTCTCACGATTATAAGTATTTAGAACAAGGTCTGGAAGAGGGGCAGGGAAGAGAATAAGGAGGGAGGACAGGATTGGGAATGGCCGAGGGAGGGGGCTACAGCTGGGATACAAAGTGAATAAATTGTAATAAACAATTTTTAAATGCTGGAAAAAAAGTGAGTATTTCCAATTTTTTAATTTTATTTTTGTATTAATTACAGTTAATTCACTTTGTATCCCAGCTGTAGGCCCCTCCCTCCCTCATCTCCTCTCAAGCCTCTCTCCAAGTCCACAGATAGGGGAGGTCCTCCTCCCCTTCCATCTGACCCTAGCTTATCAGGTTTCATCAGGACTGGTTGCATTGTTTCCTCTGTGGCCTGGAAAGACTGCTCCCCACTCAGGGGGAAATGATCAAAGAGCCAGCCACTGAGTTCATGTCAAAGACAGTTTTTTAAAACTTTTAAGGAGCTCAAATCCATGTAGTTCTGTGTTTTCTTGTCAATAAGCCATTACAATGAATATATGCTTAGTTGCCAAAAGGTTAATATTATGCCTGGTGCTGTTTTTGACAAAACCTACTGAATCTGGACTGCCTTCTCCCTCATCACATTCCATTCTTTGAACAGAGCATATCATAGATGTTTTATATTCTTATAGGGAAAAGGACAAGTGGTTTTGATTATTTTTTACCTTAAGCCAAAATGTTATATAAATGAGATGGAATAGTGTAAAAAAAAATCTAAGCATTGGTTCTTGAAATACTATGATGGACAATTTATGACATAGATTGTCAGCAACTTTTTAGGCTACGGTTTAAAAGCAGTTTGTGTTCAGAATCATCCAATTTTTCTATGGTGTAGAATGTTGTAGTGAAAATAATCTATTTTATATGGTTTCAAATCCCAGTTTTCCACTCAATATCTGTTTGACCTGAATGAAGTCAAAGATGCTGTGAGTCTCAATTTCTTCATGTCTGTCTGAGCTGATAAAGATCATAATTTTCTGACATGATCATCAATATAAATAGAATAATTTATATAAGCTGCTATGTGCTCCTGAAAAAAGAAACAACAAATGTTAATTGCTGCTGCTTTAGATTTATCTACATTTTCTTCTCTCTCTCTCTCTCTTTTTTTTTTTGACACATATTAGGAGCACTAGACAAACTAAATTGTTACTATTCCCAACACACCCTTAAAGGTGACTATTCAAATAGTCTCAGTATTTTAGCCAGAAGTTTTTCCCCCTATAATCATGACCTTGAAAAAACATCAATATTTTCCCTCCTAATCTTATTTACTGAAGGATCAATGCAGTTTATTGAGGAATCAATCTGTGGTCATTTCACGTTAGGTAACTTATTCTATCTACAGTGGTGGTAATGAAAAGTGACCTGTTTTTCTTAATTTTATGAAAATGGAAAATCATGTTTATAAACTCAAATTAATCATAACCTGAGTTTTAAGCACTAATTGTTGCTCTCTTTAGAATCTAATTTTGGAAATTATTATTCTGTAAAATTATCATGTATTTCATACATGAAAAATATGAGGTAATGTTGACAGAGACTCCAGTTCATACTGTTTTTATTACTCTGTAGAAAATAAAAATAATTGCATTTATGCAACCAATATACCCATTTATGTTTGAAAGAGCATTTACGTTTGTGTTTGACTAATATTCTTGTAAACTATGAATTGTGGAAAATTTGAAATAATAATAAAGTATTTATAAAACATCAAAAAAAATAAAGTGGTATAACATTTTCCTAGAAAAAAAAAGAAGAAAAGTGACCATCTCCACAGACTCTTAGGAAACTGAGAGTCCAGGATCACCTGGTGTTCTCTTAGAGGCCTTTAGACAATTTCTTAAGGGACCAATCTATTTAGAGGATGAATTTTATTAAAAAAAATATTTGTGTGTCTAATTGACACCCAATCAAAAAAACATATACAGCTTCCAAGTTTCTCAATACAAACATGGATTCCAGAATCCTCTGTGATGCCTGGTGGAAAATATGTTAAAAACAAAATTTCTCAAATGTGAATAGAGAATAGAGACATATAAACAAATATTTCCAGCAAAAGAGAAATGAATTTTCTTGGAAAAAATATATTAGTGGGTTATATTTGTAAGAGCTTGGTCAAGATCAAGATGAAGTCTATGATCTTGCAAAAAATGTCAGAGATGGGAAGAGTGCACAGGCAGAAGGATATCATTGTGCAGCTAGCTATATTTATGATTAAAGACGATCTTTTATTAGGACCAATCTAGGCATGCCAGGGAAACATTACAAAAGAGAAAAAGGAAAAAAAATGTCTTGTTATAAGGGTTGGAAAGCTGTCTCGAGAGTTAAGTGAGTTTGTTTCACGCGTAAGAAGATTGTATTTCTGTTCCTAGCGTACACATAACAAGCTTGTCATCACACACATGCCTAATACCTTAGTCCCAGGAAGAGTAAAGACATCCCAGCAGAGAGAATGTGACGTTCACATTGGGAAGGAACTTGCCTCATAGGAATAGGCAGAAAGTGTTAAAGGAAGTGGCCCTGTTCTGGCTGCTATGATGACATACAGACACATGCAACTGCACATACAAGCACACACACAGAGACAGATCTCACACACATACACACTTTTAAGAAGTGAAATGTATTTGAGTCACATGCACTGGGCCCACACAAGGACAGCCCTGTCAACAATCGTCCATGATAAGGAAGGTTCTCACAGAGTCCCATTTTTTTCCCTTATTACTGGCTATCAGTAGATTCTGGAGAAGGCATGGGGGTGATGGTCATTGGTCGTTTACCTCTGCTAAGTCTGCCACACACCAGGGAATAGTGACGTAGGCGGCCCCAGTTAATGTTGGTAGGTCACAAAATAAAGGAAATTCACATGAATGTGTGAGAAATTTGCCAATAGAGGATGAACAATAGATGTAGGGGGGTGGGCACCTAATAGTGATCAGCACACAGGGCATATAGATGTACATTGTTTTCTACGAAAATTAAAACACGTGCTATACACTCACAAGACATAACACCTTGCACATGCACAGTTTCAAAATGTGATCCATTTCTGAATTCGGGTATTTCGCATATATGACCTCAGAGGATCATATGTTTTTCTCCCCTCCATTGATCTGCATCTTGGTCTGTGGAAACAGGTTTTTTGCATCTCAAATAGACTTTCGTCTTGTGTTAGTTTGAGTGAGATCGCCACTGCCCCACCCCTTCGTAGGCTAAAATATTTGAATGCTTCATTCCAAGTGTTGAAACTATTTGGGGAGGGTTATGAGGTATAACCTTGCTGGAGGAGGTGCACACTGGGAGTAGGCTTTGCCCGAATGCCTATGCCATTTCCAGTTAGCTCTCTATCTGCCTTTAACTTGCAGATGAGGGTGTAAGCTCTTAGCCATTGCTCTGGCCCCATGCTTGCATGCCTGCTGCCATGTTCCCACCATGGTGCTCATGCACTCTAACTTTCTAGGACGATGATTCCCAGTAAATGTATTTTTTTTTAAATAAGTTGCCTTGGCCGTGGTGTCTCCTCACAGCAATATAGAAGTAACGAAGACACTACTGTTCTAATAAAAATGTACATTCCAATGCCTGAAATGAAAATTACCTTCATGATTACTAGGCATATTAGTTATTTTTATGCCTCTGTGATAAACCTCCATGACCAAAGCAACTTATCGAAGAAAGAGTTTATTGGGTTTACAGTTCCAGAGGGATCAGAGTGCCTCTTAGAAGGGAAGGACGCAGGGCAGGAGGCTGAAGGCATGGTGGCAGGTGCAGGAAGCCAGGAGTTCACATCTTTTACTATTATCATGAAATGGAAAGAGGGCACTGGAAGTGTTGAAGGCCCTCAAAGTCTAGCCTCCTCCCCCACCACACCGTGGCAGATTTCACCCAACAGAAATGCATCACCTCCCTAGAAGATGCCAACAACTGGGGAACAAGTGTAAAATTTCCAGTACCATGGAGGATATTTCTCATTGAAGGCACCGTGTTAAAGAGTGAAAACTCCAGATGATTTTTCTGTCATCTGTTTGGAAATAATTGAAATCTCTTTAGGTACAAGGATAGATTGAAAAGTAATGTGTTGGTATACATTTTAAGATACATTCGTTTTTTCTTTTTAAATCTAATGCAGTTTTTAAAGGGCAAATAAAGCTGCTCAGTGCTTCACTGAAAAACATGAACTCTGCAGATCTATGGGAGTCATGGATAAGACTTGAGTAATGCATGAAAGATGGATCTCACTATTTCTTTAAAATTTCAAATTAAGATTCATCCTGCCTTCATCACACGAATTAGTAGAAAACGTGAGAAGCACCTCTTCCTTAGTGTTGAAATCCGACTGCATTTGCGCAATCAATGTTGCCTGACTAGAGATGTCAAAAAGAGTGGCAGACACTGTCCTCCAGTCTGCTGACCTTGTGTTTAAGAAAACAAATTTAAGCAGGCCCCCCTCCTTCTAAGTTCAAATGGATTGAGAGAAGAAAAAATCTTTGCACCTTCTTCCACTGTGGGTCCTGTCCTTAACTGGTCCTTACTCTTTACTGCATTGACACTGATGAGAATGGGTGCTTAAAAGAGGTAAGTTGGGATAATTGCTCATCTTTAAGCTGTTAAACAGAGCAATGTCTTAATAAACTAATGAGAACAAGCTGCATGAAAATTATAAAATATCTCCAATCATGCCCTGTCCAATCAAGCAACTTCTTTCTCCTATGATTAATCACAGTCCTAGGAAGGAGTATTTGCGGAAAAATATTCTCCATAAATATGTATCCAGCATCTTTTCTGATATGGTTTCAAGATTTAATTTTTGTAGGCCACAGACTTCCTATGTGAAAGAAAAAAAAATCTGTATCTGAATGGTGTACAATGAATACAAGATTTTTGGATAACTACGTAGTTAAAATTTATACTTAGCATCAATTTATATTGTAAAACTACTAAATAGTTTAAAGTTTTGTAGCTAAATTCCTGTGAACAAAAGTTTTTTGTAGTTTCTGCTGATACACTCTTCTTCATATTTAGAAATTGAAAATATTCTACAACTTTCATTCAAACTATGTTAGCTACAAATGTTAAAAATAATTTGAACTTGTATTCTTCATGGACATCAAATTTTCACTTATGAGTTTATGACATGAGAATAAAATATCCATTGTCATTTATATAATTCTGCATGTAATAAACAGTTATAGTATTAGTCCTTCAACTGAAATGTTGACTTATTTTTTTTACTATGAAATTAAGATGTCCTTTATGAAATATACAGTAATACTTAGGAAAGAATTTCTGATAATGTGATGAAGAGAGAGAGATGGAGACAGCCCCCCCCCTTTTTTAAGTTAGGTTTCTGTAGCTTTAACAAAGTACTGAGTGAAACATCTGGGAAGAGTAAATGGTTTCCAGAGATTTCAGTGCATAGCCAAGTAGATTTATTATATTTTGCATGTACAGCTGATGTGTCACTATGATAGAGCATGGCTGGGGAAAGTTAAAGCTGCTTGCAGTTCTCCTTACAGGATGGATACTTGGGCAGGGAAAGGAAGGAAAGCGGGGTCTAGGGAAAATGTATCCTTCAAAGGCATGATCCTTATAACCTTCTTCTATTAATCTAAAATTTCCGCCATCTCCTAGCAGTGCCACTAGCTAAGGATGCAAACCTCAACACATGAACATTTGAGGAACGTTTCAAATCCTGACCACAATGGATACGCAGATATAAATGCTACTGTCTGTGTATGTGATGTGGTACCATCATACTAAATGTCATCCGATCTAAACCCACACTGGTTTCAAAAGGAGCTATTCTTTTATATACCCCCATCAGGAGAAAACTCTGCTAAGAAATTAAGAGAATTTATAATATGTCACCAAATACAAGATATATGCTCATTTTGAAAACGCAAATATGGACAAGTATATCTTAGAGTAGGTGAACTGTAATGACTTCTCCTGCAGCTAATATACCTTTGTGTTCTCCAAACTGATTCTTACACTCAGAATGATTATGAGCAAGAAATACACTGTGGATTTCTGTCTTCTTTTATCCATTAGTCACTTTGGAGAAACATCCTTGTAGAGGAAATTTAATCCAGTAACATGGCTACTCTGGCCAGGGATTACATCCAAAGACCTAAGTCTGTGTGATTTAAGTAGAACACAAACATGCCCATGGTATACTCTGACTGGAATACAGACACGACACACCTTTAATCCTTCTGGCTGGAATTTAGTGCACACCTTTAATTCCAAAACAATGACATCTAATTGAAGAGCAGACAAAATAACAAATCAGAGAAAGATTTGACAGAATGAGTCAGGGATGGAATATACCCAGATCTCATCAGAATAGACAGGAAAGAAAAGCAACTTAAGAGTAGTGCCTTTCTGGATAGGGATTGAGCATTTTAGCAAGAGTCCTCCCTCTTGATTAGTTTCTTTAGGTGTACAGATATTAATAGGTTCATCCTAAATTATATGTCTATATGAGTGAGTATATACCGTGTGTGTCTTTCTGCTTCTGGGATAGCTCACTCAGGATGATCTTTTCCAGATCCCACCATTTAACTGCAAATTTCATGATTTCCTTGTTTTTTTTTTTAAGGCTGAATAATATTCCATTGTGAGGATATACCACAATTTGTGCATCCATTCCTCCACTGAGGGGGATCTGGGCTGTTTTCAGCTTCTGGCTATTACAAATAAGGTTGCTACAAATATGGTTGAACAAATGTCCTTATTGTGTACTTGAGCCTCTTTTGGGTATATGCCTAGGAGTGGTATGGCTGAATCTTGAGGAAGCGCTATTCCTAGTTGTCTGAGAAAGTGCCAGATTGCTTTCCAGAGTGGTTGTACAAGTTTATATTCCCACCAGCAGTGGAGGAGGGTTCCCCTTTCTCCACAACCTCTCCAGCTCTTGCTAAAATGGTCAATTCCTATCCAGAAAGGCAAAGAGGATGGACATCAGAAGAAGGAGAAAAGAAGGAACAAGTCAGGAGCCTGACACAGAGGACCTCTGAAAGGCTCTGCCCTGCAGACTATCAATGCAGATACTGAGACTTATGGGCAACCTTTGGGCAGAGTGCAGGGAATCTTAGGAAAGAAGTGGGAAATAGTAAGATCTGTAGAGGACAGGAACTCCACAAGGAGAGAAACAGAATCAAAAAATCTAAGCACAGGGGTCTTTCCTGAGACTGATACTCCAACCAACGACTATGCATGGAGATAACCTAAGACCCTGGCACAGATGTAGCCCATGGCAGTTCAGTATCCAAGTGGGTTCCATTGTAATAGGAACAGGGACTGTCTCTGACATGAACTGATTGGCCTGCTCTTTAATTACCTTCCCCTGAGGGGGAAGCAGCCTTACCAGGCCACAGAATAAGACAAGGCAGCCACTCCTGATGAGACCTAATTGACTAGGATCAGAAGGAAGGAAAAGAAGACCTCCCCTATCAGTGGACTTGGGAAGGGGCATACATGCAGAGGGTGGAGGAAAGGAGGGATTGAGACAGGAGGAGGGAGGGAACCACAGGGGGATACAAAGTAAATAAAGTGTGATTAATAAAGAAAAAATAATCCTGTAATCACTCTGTCAAAATCAGAAAAGACAATAAAGAACTTTCTTTACAAAAGAAGAGTAGTGCATAGAGATGGTAGAGAGCTTGTGGGACAGCACAGCCCTGTTCAGGAGTACAGCACAGTTCGGTGCCCTTTGGTGTAGTTCGGTTGAGTGCAGTTGCAGTTGAGTTCCTGAAGTCCAGTGAGAAGCAGAGCGAAGCCACTTTGAATCAATCAGATTGGAGTGGAGTTTTGAGCCAGAACACTTGAGTCGAACCAGCCAGACAAAGTTCAGAAAGAACTAGAAAGGGTGAGCTTATTCAGAAGTAAGTTTCAGAGGCTGAAAACATTGTAGGCCTAGACGGTGGCTAGAAGCTGATGCCTTTACATTCTGGGCTTGCAAAAACTTAGATCGTATGGAGGTTAGAAGCTTCCAGGCCTAGGGATAGTTAGATAGAAATCCTCTCATTTCAGGCCATCTTATAAATACATGTCTTATGTGTTTATAAGACCTGGGTATGACTTTCATCTCATCTACTCTTCTGAGGAAATTAAAACAATGTTTACACATCCTCTTTATTATTTCTAACTGACTGAGTTCTCCAAAGTTGAGTCCTCACACTTCCTTTTATTTGCAAGTCCTGCAAGTAATTGTCTGTCTATAACTCTAAATATGATAAATTGATTATTCTTTACTGTAACTCCTCCTTTAAACTATCTCAGACTTCAATACTTAATTCTTGATATATTCGGTATCATAATTTTAGGCTTAATAAAGAACTTTCAGTTGCCACTTTTCCTAGGAGGTTATTGGTTTTTGTCTTATTTTTATATGGCTATTTGAGTTGAGAGCCCACTATGTAGTTCAGGCTAACCTCAAACTGATTTTGTAATTCAAGCTAGCCTAGACCTCACAAATCTCCTGCCAGAGCATAAGTACTGGGAATATAGTCACTATACATCACCGTACCAAGCCATAGACCCGTCTTTTTTCCCTTTGTTCATGATAGGGTTCATATCTAGGCTGTGTCCGGTGAGAACCCTGCCACTGACCTTAGAGTTCTAATGTCAGCAAATGTCAACAGCCCTCTGCCTTTTCTCAGCTGTTTTCTCCAAATCCTGCATTTAAATCTCCTAGTTAGTGGAGTTGCCATCACAGTTGTCTCTCTTATCACGGTTGGACACACCAGTCTATTCAGACGCTGCTATCTTTGGTCTTCAATTGGTTGTTCTATACCTCGCCTACTCATTTCTGTAAAGTAAGTCTGGTTACACTATCCTGCTCAAATCTCTTTAGCCAATTACAATCAAATTTATAATAATAGAAACTTTATTCTCTATTGTCACCATATCCCATATCCTTCCTTATTTTACTCATCTGCAAATGTACTTTCTCTTTCTATTCCTCTCCTCTTTCTCTCTTCCCCCTCTCTCCCTGCCTGCCTTCCTTTCTCTATGTGCATGTGTGTGTGCGCATGTTCGCCACTTTGTATCTCTCTCTTTGTCTCTCTGTTTCTCTCACTGTGTTGTGTGTATGTGTGTTTAAGACAGGTGTGTCTTTCTGACTCTGTAGAAATTGATTTTTTCCTTATTTGTTATTCAGTAACCAATGGTGGAAGCACCAGCTGTCATCAATGCCCAATAAGTATTGATCATTGAGTAGAGAGATCCATGTATTGATCAGGAAGGTGCTTTGTGAACAGTGACTTGTCTCTTCCTGTCACTGCTTTCCTGTAATGCTAGAGTTGTGGACAGAAGACTTGCATAAACAACTACTTGCTTTCAATTGGTCTTCAAAGTCATTAGTTTTGGAGGTCACCCCACTGTGCTTCTGCCTATATCTTTGCTGACAATAGCATCTCAGCCTACAGCTATCTAATCGGTGAAAACTGCTCTGTAAAACTTTCACACCACTGTCTTGTCTGAGGATAGTTGACTTTCAGTTATCTTCCCTGAGCTGTAAGGAAAGATTTCTCTCTATATATACTTCTACCTTCTCAGAAAAATAGCCTGTCACCTTTATTTTGCAGAGGAATAGACACATTTTATATCATCATAATTAACTTAAGAATCGACTATTCTGGAAAAAGAAGCTAATAATTGAGAAAAGAGGTTAAAATATACCATGATCTCTAAGACATGGTAATAATTTTTTCTTTTGATTTATATGATTTGAAACACCTAAAGACTTACAGGTATCAAACATTTCTGTCTCAGAAATTCAAGGCACCTGAAATATCTAAACACTCTGGACTTTGTAACCTCCCTGGTCCCACCTATCTGATAACTCAGAATTTAAACTTTGGGCAAATAACTTATGAGAACTACCCATTGCTTTCATCAACATTGTTTTTCTGGATTTAAAGATTTCTATTTTTCTTTTCCCTAAAAATCAATATGCTAGACAATGGACCTTTCCAAGCTCTAGCACTGAACCTGAGTTCATAGTTGCACCTGGTCTGGTAAATGGAGGCTCTAAGTATGTCTTCAGATGAATTTAAGACCACCGAAAATTTATGCAGAGTAATTATTTCTAAAAAGTATTCGTGAAACAGTAAAAAAAAATTTAAAAAAAAATTAAAAAAATAAAAAAGACATTCTAAATCTCAGGTAGTCTTGAACAGGTAGTTTTCCTTGATTGTCAGTCTGGCGATTCTAAATTTAATGATCCTTCATGAAAAATCGTGTACTGAGGCAGGAAGAGGTCTTCTAAAGGGCCACGGTGATCGCTGTCCAGAGTGCTGAACCTCAGGCTAAGCATTTGGCTAACCTCCTACCTGCTGCCTGGCCATCAAGCTTGTGAACAGCAGAATAACTGTGGTTACTGAAATCCATCATAGAACCTCTATCCAAAACTTACACTGAGGCAGTCGGTAAAATTGGTCTCTTTAGCCCAGAGTTATCTGTCATTTTGAAAGAAGCTATGTGAGCTTTGGGGCTCTGAAAGGATTTTTTAAAAATATGAAACATTTATTTGAGAGTCGGTATTGAATGGGACTTTGGAGCCGTGTAGATACACGCTGGCATTACGACACCCTTTCTGATGAACAGCAGAATTGGGGGTAGATAGAGCAAGTTGAGATTTAAAATATAGTCCTGTCATGTGATTTTTCTTTCTTTAGAATTCAGAATGTTATTATGTTTTCTCCCTATTATAGGCCTTCACTCTCTGGACTGAATAGAACACTAAACCAAATTCTGAAATAGTTATCCTTTCACATCGGTAAAAAGCACAGATCTTAATAGTTCTGTATTATTTAACAACTTCCATCTTAAAGTTGCCTTAAAGTTGTAGACCACTCACCTTTAGTAAGAATGGTAAACCTGATGGTTTGAAGATGAGAGGAATTAATGGTTCTATTGAAGAGGAGCTGGATATCTCATTATCTCTGGATATATTAATTAAAATAGAAAACAATATGTCTCATGAATTTTGAGAAGAAAATCAGAGTAACAAAAATAATGCTATTTTTCACCATCACTTCTTAGAACTGCTGAACATCTAGACTGATGCATGGACCTACAGTCATTGGAGAAGAAATTAGGTGTGCAAAATGCTCTCCCATTTGACTCTTGCACAAAATTGAACAATAGTTAATTCTCAAAGTTATCCTAAGAATGCTAAAACAAAACATGCATAATGATACCTACTAAATTGTAAATAAACATTTAAATATTCATTTTTGTCTTTATTAAATATAGATAAGCTTGACTTATTACCATAGCTTCAACAGGTAAGTGAAACTTAAATTTAAGAAGAAAATGAGTAGTTAATTGTGTACTTAATACCATATTTATAAGATCAAACAAGGTCTATATCCACAACTATATATGCCTACCAATTAATCAATACAGTAATATCTATGACATATCTACAGGTATGCTCTTGCTCATTCAGTTCATGAAAAGTAAGATATATTTGATGTAATGGTTAACACTGATTGATGGTTTGATAGGCTTAAAAGGGAAGGTGATTAGAAAGATGGTTCAGCACTTCAGAGTGCTTGCAGCTCTTGTTGAGAACTCAGGCACAGTGTCCAACATGAGAGCTAGCAGCCATTTGTAATTTCAGTTCCTCAGAATCCATTGCAATCTTATAACCTCTGTAAGCTCTGCAAACACATGTTTCATATGCATAGAATCAATGAAAGACAGAATAAAATAATGAAGAAAAAATAAAGCTTAAAATTCCTCAGGGATTATTGAAGCACAGTTTTGGATGTGTCTATGAGGGCATTATCTGACATATTCAAATCATGAGGTGTCCGCTTGATGAATAGATTAACTTCTGCATGGCTTCATAATAAGATTACGTAATTGGAAGATGGTGAAACATAAGGGGGCAGTCTTGGAGGCAATAGGTTACTAAGGTTTGTCTTTGGGGCTGTATTTTGACTGTGTCTCTCCTTGCCCACTACTGTCCACCAAGGAGTAAATCATAACCTCTTCCAGATACCCCTGTCTCCATGATGTTCTGCACAATTGCTAGAGACCAACTGACCAGACACTGAAACTTCTGAAAAGATCAACTAAAATAAACAGCTTCTCATTTTTAAGAGTTTGTCACAGCACTGAGAGAACAAACCAACATATTTGATTTTAAGAAAAAAATTTAGATAAATACATATGATGTCATTGACAAGTTCAATTTTAAACTATGCTCAGAATTATATCTACATGTGAATATTTGAGGAAACATAAATAACTTGTAGGAATAATCTTCATCTATATATCTATATTTTTATTGTGAGATGCATAAAAATCACTTTGTGTATGACCAAAGGTAAAAATAATGTGATTTTTCATATCTGGAGGAAACTGGCTGGAAGATTATTGTGATGTAAACTTTGTCTGGAAACTGAACAGCTGAGAAGCTGAAAATACTGAACTGACCTGGTCACAGATCTCTGATTGTATGTGTGGGAGCATGGCAACTTTCACCTTCTAACTGAAGAGAGTCATCGAATATCTCCAAACATTTTTCCTTCTATGAAAGATTAGATAGTATCTTCTCCTTTCAATCCTATTTGCAATTCGTCTGAAGTTTCAAAGAGACAGTATAAGTGAAAGAAGGCAACCCAAAGGATCACGCAATTGTATGAAGTATTATTTGATTCTCTTTTCCCCCTCAGAGTTTGGTTGCAGCTGAATAATGTGGAGGAGTCTATGTGCTTAGAGATGAAACATTCTGTGATGAGAAGTGGCAAAGGCATATTGGATAGGATAGAAGTGGAAGAAAATGAGCACAATTTTATTAGTACATGTGCTCCTTTAATAGAACATCCAGACGAAATGGAAGGTTACTTTTAATAATGAAAGAAAATTAGTTTCTTATAATTAAAACATAAATTCCTGCTTTTATTGTCTTGTCATTGAATATCTAGGTCTTTGAAATTCAATTCAAATTATATACAGTGTTAAATCGCAGCGTTGGTACTTATCACTTGAACTCTTTACAGGGAACAATTGCTTAAATTTTTCTCCTGCAATATGCGAAATTATAATTTTAGAGGAAATGTGTGAAGTACAATAATAGGGTATTTTCCTTCATGTATGCAGTTCAATCCTAGACTCAGAAAATTAATAAACAGACAAAACCAAATTATTTTCAAGACAGAAATTAAAGGTCAAACATGAAATAGTATTCCATTAATTTTTCTTGTCACATGCAGTACTGAAAGCTTTATTTTGAGGATAGGAAGTGAATTTCCTAAATAAAACATTTAGTTAATTAAATTGTCTCTGTAATGTACAGAAGAAATAATGAAATTGGAAAAAATACCCAAATCTGCTTAACTTTCTCTCAAACTGGCTTAGCTAAAATTCTAACATTGGCTGGTTGGATTATTAAGATTTCTGAATACTGTTTTCCTAGGCTGAAGATAAAGTCTAGTTTTCCAGTCTGGTTGACTATGAGGAAGAGCCCTGGGGTTGAACTCACTGCTGAACATTTGAAGCTGGTTGGAAAAACTTCTGTCCTAATTAGACAGCTCTTTCTTGCCATATGACAATAGAAACAAAATGTGGAAAATAAAGTTAAGGCCATGCAACAATATAGCACAAAGTGACAAAAAAGATGCTATAAAGTCATAATTTTATGCCTAACATCATGGTGGCCTGAACTGTAATACGTCAGAATGCACTTTCAGTAACATATACAATGGCAGTTAGAGCTAAAGAGTTTCACTAATAAAAGGAATAGTATTTAAGCACATATTTGAACATACACAGATTGTTTATATTATGAATTCTACAAGTGGTAAAAGCAACTATGTAAAACATATTTGGGAAGATTTAAAATAGTCTTTAAGTCTCACTGAAAATAGTATAGTTATATAAATATTACTTATATGTATATAAATATCCATATGTAACCGTGTGTGTGTGTGTCTTTCAGGTATGGCCCTAGATAAAAAGAAGTAAATAGTCATTTTAATTTACTCTAAAAGAAAGAAACATTTCACATGTAGTAGTAGCAAGGACCAAAGTCTCCTATTGACATTAAAAGAGCAGGAAGCAGATTCTAAGAACAGAATAAAAAGCCAGGTGGAGTGTCAAATAGTCAGTCAGGGATCGGCAGGCATGATTTTGTTTCATTGTCGAACTCTTAGATCTTCCCTTTGAAGTTGCTTCTGCATTTCCCTCAAAAGTTTCTAGAGTACAGTTCAAATTCTGTCACTTACGATTCTGCTGAAATAGAAAGGAGATGCAGCTTGCTTCTGACATTTAGGCAATCATATCTTTCTTAAGATGATTACCTTTGTTTTCTGCTTACAGAGGAAGAATTAGCACAAAGGAAAGCATAGGACTTAGGATCAGCATACCTACTGGTTACTGTATGTGCAGAGACATTTTGTTTTCGTCAGCTCTATGTGACTTAAACATTCTTTGTTGAGGCTCCCTGCTTTGAGAAAATGAACTAGGAAAAAAATTTGCAATGACTGATTTCAACAGTCCTTTGTTTTCATTCTGACTTCTCTTTCCTTTGTAGTTCTATGATAAAGCACAGTTTTAGAAAGGCTGAAGAAATAGTGGCATGTGACTTGATCTAAAAAATAGTAAGAATATTTCAAAAACTGCAAGGAAACAGAAATGAGGCTCAGGGTCGAAAAACTTACAACCAGTCAACATAGAAACCTCATCTTGGAGATGGTTCAGTGGGGGAAAACGCATGTCATAGAGGCCTGATGACCAGAGTAGGAAGTCAGGATCCCACATTACAAGGAAAGTACTGACTCTAGAAAGTTGCTCTCTGACCTCCCTGTGCACATGATGTCATGCACACATCTGCTTAGGCATGCAAACTCACATGTTTGCGTGTGAGCCCCTTAACATGCGCACACACAAACACACACACACACACACACACACACACACACACACACACATACATGCACACCCAAACGAAATATCAATAAATAAAATGTTTTCAGTATTTTGAAAGTAGAAAAATAAACAGGATTTTTTTCTAGAGACTGTGCTTTTAGTCTAGTCTAGGCAAGTCTATACAGAGAGGCTGATTACATTTACGTGGAGTAAAGCAGGTAATTCTTTCTTAGAAAACTAGCGTGTTAAACAGATCAGAGCCTCACAGATCTTGCCTTTGTGAGGAGTTGCATTGTCCACAGCTATGGCAGAGAGGATGATAAGAAAACGCCGGCTCCCCAAAGAGCGTAATCACACAACTGACTTAGCGCAACTTCTGCAGCTGCCAGGGATGGTGTTTGAAAAGCCTGCCAATGAGGCGGACCCTGCTGCTCGAGAAGGATCCTTCAAAGGCTGGCGTCTGGGCCCTGTGATTGCCATTCCTCGTGGGCTGCCAGGACTTGAGGTTTTATCTTTGATGATCATGTGCTGGCCCCATTACCACCCCGAATGGGCTCTGATGACTGTGGTCTTGATTGACGATGAAAGCCTAACTTGTGATTTCACTTCAGAATAAGATTCTTTCAAGCTCTCTTTGTATTCGTTTACGGCTCTGCACTGGCTTAGGCAGTTTTGGGTCTGCGGATGAATTGAGCAAGATTTTTTTTTTCTTTTCCATAGAAAGATAAAATTGTTGGGTTGGTTGCCGTTGCGAATTTGTGACTGGTAAATCTTAAAGTAAGTGAATTTCATATCCTCTCTTTAAAGATACCTTGCAAAGAAAGTTTTTCTTTTTTTTTTAACCAATGATAGATCCATATGTTTTTATAATGAAATTTCTTTAATTTACCCTCACAGAGAAAGTCTTAAGTGCTTATTAGACATACATTTCTATGTAAAGGTTTGTTCTGTCTCCCTCTCTTCTGTTTCTACTGTGGGACTCCTAGCCATGCTGTGTGGTTGCTCAGGTCTCCTGTGAAGAGGGAATGTCAGCGGTGGAAGTAACCATGCTTCTATTGTATGGGTTTTGTTTTGGTTTTTATTATTATTATTTTTATTTTTATATTAATTACAGTTTATTCACTTAGTATCCCAGCTGTAACCTCCTCCCACACTCCCTCCCAATCCTACCCTCCCTCATCTCCTCTCATACCCCTCTCCAAGTCCACTGATAGGGGAGGCCTTTTTGTTTTAACCTACCTTATCTGACTTTGGAGCTGCCTCCTCTTCACTTTCTTCAGTTACAGCCATTAAGCTGGTAAAGAACCTTGCCTACAGCCCAATTTGCCCTCTTTGGCATGGGCATGCCTCACTACTACCCTTCCTTTCTTTCACCTCTTTTCTAATCGTTCCTGGCATGCAGCACCACTGGAAACTTCCTGCACGTAGACTCTCTTCCTAGCAGTGTGGCAGCCTCCTCTTCCTGTGTGACCTTAACAACTCACTCACTCACTCTTCTGCTGTCTTCTCATAGGTCTCTTTCACCCTTAGCTGTTTATTTGTCTCCCTCCCCACTGCTACTCTGGAATTTTAATCCATTGCACTGAAACACATATGCCATATGATATTAATTATTTTGTCGTTAGTCTCACTAGCTTAAGGCTCTTATGATATTTTTACACACATATACACAATTCAATATAATATAAACATAACAAAATTAACAGTGCTCCACTCAAACACTGGAATTTCCTCCAAATCCACAGATTTTGTAATTGAGAGTAATTACTGGACACAGAACTATAGAATTCCAATGAACATATTTCAGAATTACTGATTGTCAGGTATATTTCACCAACAAATACATGGATATATGGAAATAAAGCTGTCTTTTTATTCTAAATTACTGTGCATTTATTTATTTGTGTAAAGTAATATAGAGTGGTACTTGAAACTTGAATTCATATTTAAAGGAGAAATTGGAATGTTTATGTGTCTATTCATTCTTAATTTAACATCTTTGTATATGAGACAGTGCTGCTAGCAAATATCCTTGTGCTTAGACATGAAAGAAAGCCCAGTAGAATACATGCTCCATCTATATTAAAAGAATATCCAACCAAATTTTCCATTTTAATGACAACTGTTAAGAAAACCTGTATAACATACACAACATAGAAGAAATACATACCTATATACATACCTGTGTATTGCTAATTCAGAAATTAAATGAAAAATCAAGAAAAAAAAGACACAAATGATGAAAATTTGTAACAAAGGGGTAACATAATAGCTGTTCTAAGCGTTCAAAGATATGAGGATGATTCATAAATTAGAAAAGAATTTAATATTTGCAATTGGCACACATTTAGGTTTATCAAATCAAATCTAATGAGAAGCCAGGAAAGACACTTTGAAAATAAACAGTATGAACCTGCCAGAATGCACAAGCAAATGTAACTGGTAAATGCTTGATTACAAGATATCAATCAAGGAGGGAGAAAAATTGTCACTTTTCTGAGTTATTTGTATATTCTAGTATTACCTTCTGTCAGGTAAATATCTTGCATGTTATCCCCCATTGTAGGCTGCCTCTTCACTTACCTTCCTGTTTCCTTTGTTGTACAAAGGCATTTTAATTTCATTAACTCAAATTTGCTAATTGTTTGCCTTATTTCCTGAGTAACTGGGGTTCTTGCCCATGCCTTTGTCGTGTATCATATGTCCAAGCTTTTTTTTTTTCTGTCTTCTATTAATTTCAGAATTTCATGTTTCAACCTCTGCTGAGATCTTTGATCTGTGTTGAGCTTACATGTGTACAGAGCAAGAGATTAAACCTATATTTGCTCTTCTGCATGTTGATATCAAATTTTTCCAACAACATTTCTGAAGATGTTATGTTTTTTTCCAGCATACATTTTGGGCCCCTGTCAAAACTACATGACTACAGCTGTGTAGATTTACTTCTGGCTTTTCTGTTTATTCCATTGAGCTAAAGTGCAGATAGAGTAGTGGATAAAGGCATCAAGTTTGTTAACCTAAGTTCGATCTTCAGGATCAACAGGGTGGAAGAAGAGAACTAAATTTCCCATCTCCACATATGTAGAGTGGCGCACATGACACATGCATGAGCATTAGCATAGACAGAGAACATAACACACACAACATAACACAACATACACACATACACGCACACAATAAAAAATGTACTTAGACCTTGTAAAACTTTGTTCCATTGATCTTCATGTGTATTTTGTACCAGTCATGCTTTTTCAAATTACTATTTCTCTATAGTGTAAATTGAAACCAGATATGTGTGGTAATAACACCAGTATTGTTCTGTTCCCTGAGAACTGCCTCGACTTTTCTGAGTCTTTCACTCTTCCATATAAGTCTTTAGTATGTATTCTATTTCTGTGAAAAGTGTCCTGGAAATTTCATTTAGTAAGTCATTGAAACTGTAGCCTATTTTCTGTAGGTAGACAATATTAACAACATTAATTCTTCCAGTCGGTGAGCATGAATATCCTTTTTTCTTTGATTGTTTAATGCCTTCATCAAGTTCTCTTTTCAAAATTTTAAAGTTTTCATTGTCCAGGACTTTAATTTTACTGGTTATGTTTATTCTAACATATTTTTAGGCTATTGTTAATGGAACTGGTTCTATGATTTCTTCCCCAATATATTTGTTATTGGAAGGATAGATAGGAAGGCCACTGATTATTGCATGTTAACGTTGTGTCCTGTCACTTTGCTATAAGTATTTGTCAGTTCTAATAGTTCTCTGGTGAAGTTCCTGGATCTGTTGTTTATGGTATTATGTAATCAAAACACAGCAAACAAACAAATGGCCAAATACCCCAATCAAAATATAAAATGGCTATGTAATGTAAAAGAGCTCTCAAAAATGATGTGTTCAATATCCCTAGCTATTAGAGAAATGAAAATGGAAATATTTCGGGGTTCATTCTTTCTCTGCTGAGTAAGAATAGTTTTTATCAAAACAAACATATAGAAAGCTGCTAGTGAAGATGTAGGGAAAAGTGAACATTTAAACAGTTGATAGGATTATAACTGGTATAGTCACTATAAAAATCATTGTTCATGTTCCAAAAAAAAAAAAAAAACCTAAAATTAGGTCTGCCTTGTTACTCACTCATCCCCCTTCAGGACATTCGTTCCAAGAACTTCGTATCTTATGATAGAGGGCATTTTACATAATTGTACATATATATTCATTGCTTCCCTTTTCACAGGAGCTAGAAAATAGAATCACCCCAGGTGTAGATCAATTATTGCATGAATAAGTAAACACGGAACATTTACACAATGAGGAACACCAGAGAATCCCCTTCTTTACCAGTTCTACCGTGTATTCTGGGTGTGGGGTACACTACCAAGCTGCCAGGCAAGATGGGTCCGTGGTACAACAGTGTCATGTTTCTTATGGGAATAATCAATTGCTGTTTATTAAACTTAGCATTTTTTTCCACGAGGGAATTCATGCAAGGTACTGTAATAATGGTCAAAACTCTATGGCTGGGGGGGGTCATGAACCCAAGGTTATGTTTCCCAAGGGGCAAACTTGCTACTGCTGATTTGATAATTTGTAACGGTAACAGATTGTCTTCTCAATAGTCATGCTTATGAACATACATGCATGTCATTCTCAGCACTGAGCAGAGAAGCCTCTCCTCCAGTGAACAATGGTGGAAGCAAAGCCCCGTGACTGTTTAAGGTGCTGATAGTGTGGGCCCCATTATGTTCCATGCTTCTACTTTCATTTTGTATGTATTCTATTATTTCTCTCTTTTTATTCTTTCCCCTTTTTACATCCCTGGTGTCTACAGACATACCAAGTTAAGCTCAAAGATAAACAATGATCCACATCGAAGATAAAATATGAGGGATTTGCATTTTTGGATCTAGGTTACCTAAATCTATATCATATTTTTCCAGTTCAATCCATTTCTTTTGTCTCAAAATTTCACAATTTCATTTTTATTTAGTGCTGAATGGGATTACAAAAATTTTCAATACCGTGCAGCTTCTAACTACCAATAACTCGAAGTCCAGAATCTGGACTTCTATTTTAACATCAAGGAACAAAAAATATTTCTGTTCCTCTCTAACATCTGGAGAGTGACTGATATGTCACTGAGAATGCTCCCCTCATCCATGCTTTTCCTTGTCTGTCTGCCAGGTTAGTTCTTGTGGAATTATCATTTCTATGGATAGGCATTTGGCCTGCAATGAATATTGACCAACTCTCTCATTAATGAATCCCAGCAGTTTGTTCTCTTGGGACATCCATTTTGCTCCAGTACACAGCAGCTGCCTGTGTTTTACAGGGCAGAATCTGCATGATTCTAAGAAACAGAGCTTTGCTAATGAAAAGTGATTTTTCAAACTCAAATCCCTCTCCTGTGGAGATACTTTCTGATACCTAGAATAGACAACCCTTCTTTTATCTGAATTCTGGTCAGCAACCTTGAGCTTACATGTGAACCATTGTTATTCTTGCCCTGTGGTAACGAGTCTGCCATTTTTATGGGCAGAATTGGAGATCTCCCTGCTTGCCACAAAATAACATTTTTCAGGCTCCTTAATTATCATTCAGTTCCTGGTGACAGAATTCAACATTTATTTGCTTGGTGAATCACACATGCAAATTCTTTCCTTCTCTGTACAGTTTTGAATTTATCATCCCCCTAAAGTCCATCCAGACTAACTCTGGGTAGATATAGCCAATTAAACTGTTAAGTAAGAGTAATGGCATGGATGGAATGCCAAATATATGCCAACGAGTCTACAGAATATGGCACAGGTGCTGCAGTTTCAGTCCATCGAAAATCCCCATGAAAAATGCAGTGTTGTTTCTGTTTTGGATGGGGCATTGCTAATGATTATTGTAGGCTTACAACAAACCAGGCACAGTTTTAAGTGTAACATATATATGAACTTTTTTTAGCTATACCAAAACTTCTGAAGTATGCTAATTAAGGTCACTTCAATAGATGTATGGCCCAAATTAAAACAATGCAGAGATTGTGACATAAAATACCCATGTACAATGTTTTGGCAAGAGTATTCATCTTGAGTGCTAAAGGAACTAGACAAAACATACGACAGAGCCAGGAATAATCTAGGATTGTCCCTATGTGCTGAGCCATGGTAAACAGACAAACTTGTTGATGCTGTATGCAGAAAAGCTACAGATACCAAAGAACATGATCTCTTTTTATATCTTAAACAAAGAAGTTGTGAGTTGCATATGACAATCCTCCACATATCCCATTAATTAGAATCTTAGTATTATTTAGTTATGGCTTCAAGGGGTCAAGAAATTGAAATTACACAGTTAATTACGGTTTCTCATGTTCTTAAGTAAAATTCCAGGACTTGGACACTAGAGGACAAATGCAATTTTTTATTTAAATTTTTTATTAATTACAGTTTATTTTGTATCCCAGATGTAGCCCCCACTCTTATTCCCTCCCACTCCCACCCTCTCTACTTCATCTCCTCCCATGCCCTTCCCTTAGTCCACTGATAGGGGAGGTCTTTCTCCCATTCCATCTGACCCTAGCTTATTAGGTCTCATTAAGACTGCCTGCATTGTTTTCCTCTGTGGCCCTGCAAGGCTGTTCCCCACTCAGGGGGGAGATGATCAAAGAGCAAGCCACCAAGTTCATGTCAGAAACAGTCCCTGTTCGCTTTACTATGGAACTCACTTGGACACTGAGCTGCCATGGGCTAAATTTGAGCAGGGGTTCTAGGTTATTTAGGTTATATCCATGAATAGTCCTTGGTTGGAGTATCAGTCTCAGAAAATACACCTGGGCCCATATTTTTTGGTTCTGTTGCTCTCTTTGTTGAGCTTCTGTCCTCTCCAGGTTTTATTATCTCCCCCTTCTTTCATAAGATTCCCTGCACTTTAACCAAGGTTTGGTTATGGATCTCAGCATCTGCTTTGATACACTTCTGGGTGGAGTCTTTCAGAGGCCCTCTGTTGTAGACTGTCCTGTTTCTGGTTTTCTCCTTCTTCCAATGTCCATCCTGTTTTTCTTTCTGAGTGAGGATTGATCATCTTACTCAGGGTCCTCCTACTTGCTTAGCTTCTTTAGGTGTACAGATTTTAGTATGTTTATCCTTTATTATATGTCTAATATCCACTTATAAGTGAATATATATACTGTGTGTGTCTTTCTGCTTCTGGGATACCTCACTCAGGATGATCTTTTCTTGATCCCACCATATGCCCGCAATTTTCATGATTTCCTTGTTTTTAATGGCTGAGCAGTATTCCATCATGTAAATGTACCACAACTTCTGTATCCATTCCTCCGTTGAGGGACATCTGGGTTGTTTCTAGGTTCTAGCTTTTAAGAATAAAGCTGCTATGAACATGGTTGAGCAAATGTCTTATTTGTGTACCAGGTATGTTGGTAATAAAATGAAAAAAATGATTGAAAGTTGGCTAATTATTGACACTGTATGGAAAAGAACAAGTTGGTGGATATTTAAGTTTCATAATTATCAGTGCTGTGTGTGCTGTTTCACACAAGTAGGCAGTATATAATACAAGTGTGTTCAAGGCTATTTTAGAAACTTGGAAACACTGTCCCAATACCAAATATTGAAAGTCTTTGCTTTCCCTAATTAGAGCGTTATGTTTGTATTGGAGCAGAAACATCAGATGCACAGTAATAACAAACAGTAGTCTTGAATCTGAGCCACAGTGTGTCAGGGAGCATTCAACAGCTCTATGCTTGACACACGAACAGTGCCAAATACACTTGACTGTTACTCTGTACCAAGGCTGCACTGAAGGATTGTGCCACAACATCAGCAGTACCTGACAGAAACACCGGAGATTCATTAAGCCCTTGATACTGAAGTAATTATGGGTCACCTTGTATCCAGCAAGCTCTTGGTTTTGTTACCTTTTTTCCTCCAGTTTCCTCTACAATATGCACTCCATACAGGGTTGTATTACATGGTTGCTCTAGATGAAGTTCCTTCAGCTCTGGAACGGGTCTACGCTCTGTCAGACACAACTACAAATATTTTTGAGATGAGACTCAGAGAGTTAAGCACTGTCATGCAGGGAACCACTTTATTCAGAAACTTGGAGCAGAGTAAGGCAGGAAAAATATCAACTCTGTCCTGAGAATCAGTAGTCTTTTTTAATAATTATTTTTATTTTTATTAATTACAGTTTATTCACTTTGTGTCCCCCCTGCACCTCCCTCCTTCCTCCCCTCCCAATCCCACCCTCCCCCCCCCAATCTCTATCCCAGTCCACTGAAAAGGTAGGTCCTCCTCCCCTTCCCTCTGATCCTAGCCCATCAGGTCTCATCAGGAGTAGTTGCACTGTCTTCTTCCGTGGACTGGCAAGGCTGCAGTAGTCTTTTTTTAACCTAAAAAAAAAGTATTTGTTTGAGAGAGAAGAAAAATGTACTTGTTAAAGTTCCAGAAGCTACATTGCTTGGGCTCCGTCTTCAGCTCCAAATTACTGTGACAGTGTCTTTGTTCCAGATTCTTCCTTCTTGTGCGGGAATGATGACACCACTTCCAATGTCATAAAATATATGAAAGAGGCAAAATTGTGTCTAATTTTAAATTTAAATAATATCTTACTACTATGCATTTTTTTTGAAGAAGAAATGCTTTCAAGTCAGTAATGTATACTAATCTATTATTATTCCACACTAAACTGGATTGTTTTTCTTACACTTATTTCAGTAATTCTGTTCTATTCCAGGCCTCCAGGAAAGATATCAAAAAAGGACTGTGCACCCCCATGTAAGCAGTTCTTCAAAAAGATGCTTTTTTGTCCATCTTTTCTCTGACTTATTGTTAAGTATTCTGCCTAGATGAGTTGAAGCCCTGAAGAAGAAACCAGAGGGGCTTAAAATGAATAAAATAAAAATGTGTATTTGTGATCCTTTATGGACCCAGAAAAGTCCTAAAAATTTATAAAAAGAAAAGATATCCAATTTTCTTTCACATGTTATGAGTAATTTACAGATACATATATAATATGCTGACAAGAAAAATCAGTGGGTTTGCCTGTAAAAGTATTTCCAAGCACTGAAAGCCAATTTAGCATTTTATGTGATTTTCAAAATTTATGTGATGCTCTCACTTCAACAAGTATCTCTCATCTTGTCTGGGATACTTGGTAATTGAGTTTCCCAAGGAATATATGACACATCATGATGCAGTGTAAAAGGATTTCAGACTTATCCATTCCCAGACCCCCCATAATCCCCTAGAAATACACACTTCAATGTCCCCTGGCTTGCATCAGGAAGGGACTTCATATTTCTTCATCAAATCTTATTTTCTGGTCATCAATTTGATTTTTTGGCAACTGGATATACTTGGTCTTCTTTGAATAGCCTTATGTCCATAAATCACTATTTCTAGTTTTTGAGTTTTCCTCTTAGTCTCTGCTGATTTCAACCCTTTAATTTTATGTTTGTAGCTTGAGTGACAGGTAACCTTTTCATTATTATCAATCCAATTTTTACTTCCTAATACTGTGGTCGCTCTTTCCATTAAAAACAAAACAAGACAAAAATAATAATAATGAGAAGTCTTGAGTGAAACATGAAGGATAGACACACAAAGGTAATAGAGATAAACAGTGAACAAGAACCAGAGAGCCAGGACCAGCCAAAGAAAACAATAAACAAACAAGAGGCAATGCGGAGAAATTTGAGTTTCACTCCGTTTATTTATCCTTTAAGAGAATAAATACTCACTCCCTATGACAAATGAATGAATGAATGAGTGTTTCTTATTTCTGGAAAAATAGCTAGATAATTCAAAATCTCATAATGAGTCAGTCTGATAAATAGAAGACAGTACTAAGTGTACTAAAGTACATTTGAAGGAAAGAAAGCTAACATTTCTATGTTATGGTCAAAATGTACTCTGTAATAAGTGAATCGCATGCTATTTTCTACTTTGTGTAACTTTCTTTAGATAATTGGAGAGAGAACATAATTAAAATGAGGTTCTAAGATGGTGATTATTTTCTTGTTAAAAAAGAGCAAAACCAAAAAATTTCATTGTCTGCCTAGTTCAGTTCAACTCCTTTGAACAAAACGTAACTACCCAAAGGGATAGTATCTTAAACAAATTTCTTAGACAATCAAAAGTCTCTCTCTCCTCTCTCTTTCCCTACATATACACAGACATATATACTTATATACACATGTATGCATATATACATATATGCAATGATGTAATATTTGCTTTTTTCCCCCAACATTCATGTAGCAGACATTCCAGAGAGTCTGTGGGATCTGCTACAAAATCTTAACCTCAAATTTGGATCCAAAGGAAACACACAAGTGCCTAAATCAGACAATCTTCGGGGGTCAATGGTCATGGAACTTGATTCTTTAGCTGGGTTTATTGGAGTCTAAAATAATAAACAATAACTTACTGTAAATTTTCAAAAAGACACCTCTTCGTACATGGTTAGAATGTTCTAAGAACAAAATACTAGATTAAAACGGTTTTTGCCTGTGGTATATATGCAAGATTAGAGTCTCACAACAGCGTAATGCAGCCATGACCATTCAGGCCTTTATAGCCATTGAAGCAGGACAGTCTCCCCAAGCATGGTTGGCTACCATAAAAAGCTAAAATGTTACGCTCAGGATGCAAGGCTAAGCACTGCACTCAGGGTCAGCCGCTTTCGACCCAGAGAAGAGCAAGTCTGATTGCATGCGGGTTGATGCCCCAGGTCCCGCCTCTGAGAAAAAGGTATCAGATGGGTCTGATGCTCTTTGGGTGGATGACACCTAAATGAACATCGGTAAAAAGTCCTAATTTATTTCTAATATCAGATATCAAACCTCTACTCTTGCCTGATGCGTCTAAAACAAAAAGGGGGAACTGTAGAGAGCTGGGTAATGCCGCGCCGTAAAGATGGAGCTGGTTTCAGCCTTCCACCTTCCCGATGGTGAGTGCTCTCTATCACGAACAACTCCACATTTGGCTAAGGCTGAGGATCTGGCTTGCTTCCATGTATGTGGACCTATCTGCATTGCCCATGTGGCACGCTGGGGTTGGCTACCCAGAGGCTATTTAAGCTGTGGGCTGGCTTTCCCCAGGGTCAGAAGATTGTTCAAGGTTCCTGAATAAACTGCATTGAAAAAAAAATGGTTTTGAATAAGATAATTTGAAAATAAAATCATTCCTTGCCAAAGTGTGAAACCACATTGTGTTAAATAATTGTCCCACACACAGGTTTAAAGAACAGCAATTCAAATTAGATTTTTTAAAATAAAAGTAATAAATAGGTAGCAAGAAAGATATGTTACAAATACTAGCAAGGGAGAACAACAGTGCCTCTCAGATCACTGGAGAAACTGACACTTTGGTAGGTGATTACTTCATGACACTAGGCTCTTCAGCAGTCCCAGTCTTGTATTGAAATCCTGGACTGTCCCTGGAGAGCCCACAGTCTTTAGTATATGATGAAAGGCTGAATACATCAGTGAATAATGGTAGCATCAACGGTGGCAAAATAGTAGATACACAGCAGCAACAAGCAAAGTTGGCAACAAAACCAGAAGGCTTGCCTAAGACTGCTTTAAATTAAGCCCATTGGAAGATGATGTTGCCCCCATTGTAATAGGCCTGTTAGGTTCCTGGTGCCAAACTTTAGAGCTTAGTACCATCTTTCTGTGTATCAAGTTCAGCATTCAGTAGTGACATTGTAGTCAGCAAAGCTATGATTTGGAGGGCCATGTTTTGGTCCTACACACGTCCTCTATCTCTGCTTCCATGGCCTTGATTAACGAGTCCACTATATGAGAACTGGAGCGAGATATAACAGAGGCTCCTATCTCACCTTCCCATTCTGAAAGAGGCTTGCCATGGAATATTTATATGTGACATGGCTCTGTAGCTTTACAATGCCATGCTTTTCCGATTTAAATTGTTCTTCCTTCCACGCTTTGGACAAACCGGGAAGGGATTAATAACTTATTAAAATTTAGTGTGTATTACTCATGTGTGTAGAAGAAATGCCAGCAGTGCGGTCTTCCTCAATCACAACCATTTTTTTGTTTTGTTTTATTCTAACCACCGATGTCAAAGCAGGGCCTGGGAAACCACCTTGCTTTACAGAGAGGGAAGCAGAAAGAGAAATGAGTTTCCCAAGATACTTCAAATTTGTCATTCTGGAGAGCTGATGTTTATATGGCAGATAGACCATGCTGGCCAAGGCAAAAGAGGGGGCAAGAAGAGCAGAAGCAGGCTTAAGTGGGCTCCTGACCCAGCATCCAGGGAGAGCAGACATGTGGGGAATGCTGGGAAGAACAACCAGCCGAATCACAACCATTTTAATAGTAAACATAATCCTTCATGTAATGTCCACAAGTCTGCCTTTTGAAATTTCATTCAGAATTATTTACACAAAACCTATTTAGCTGGGCCTTACTATGTCAAAAGTTCAGTTTTGATCTGCACAAACAAAACCTGTTTGTTGGCTCACAATATTGCACTATGTCTCAGCACAAGACAAGGTAAAGACTATTTCATCAACAGGATGTGTCAGTATGCTGGCATCAACTGATGAGTATGGGCAGGGATGTATATTTTTCCTTGATGGCTGTTTTAGAAACAGCGGTCGATTTCGTTCAGACTACCACAGTGATATAAGAGAATGCTCTACAGAAATACGAGTCTTTAACGAACTCTAGTGATGACTTTTGCTGAAAGATGAAAGACCACCATCTTTCGGTGGTTTCTCTTTAACTGTATGGAAATGATACTATTGTGATTTCACTCAGGCATTTATTGAACAACTGATAGATGTTTAAGCTTAACATGTTAAGTCTTCATGATTAGCAAAAATAGCTGAAAATTCTAATGTAGTTGACAAATAATAACAAAATTGTTGAGGAAAATTACAAATGTATATGCAAAATTACATATGTATATACATATGTGTATATATGTATATATATAGATTACATTATATAATCTATATATTGTGTACCAACAAAATGTAGTATCTATTAACTACCTTAAATAGAACATTTCATTGACAAAACACAACACAAAATTGTGACATAAAATTAATAAGTGCACCTGGACATGGTGGTAAACACTTTTTTTTTTAAAATCAGCAATCAGGGGCCAGAATCAGATGGATTTTTTTTGAGTTTGGGACTAGCCTGGACAATCAGGACTACAGAGAGGGGCCTTTTATTTAAACAACAACAGCAACAAAACAATGCATAAGAGGAGCATTATGAGACAATGTTCCATAGCACCACCATAGGATGATCAGTAAGAACTTTGTCATTATCAATATGCATAAAAAAACGGTGAATGCTGAATGGTGGAGTCTCTGCACATGAATCCATTGTTTTACACTCACACACATGTATATAAATGTTTATATATATATATATATATACATACAAACATAAATGCACACATATATAGGCAAAGTAAATGTTAACAAAGGGCCCAGGGTGGTCCTAATATAGTATAAATATTTAAGTGGTGTGATCGTGGGAGTCCTCAGGTCACTGACTCACTGAACATTGCCTGCAATCAATATGAAAAGCCTACAGAGAACTGTTCTGCCTAATCATAAACAAAAGCCTCCAAAACAATAAGCTAAAACCAAAACTTCGTAATTTTTTGTATGTAGACTGACTCAAGTATTTTGTTATAGTTGTGAAAGGATTGATTAATGCATATTTATTTTACATGCTGTTTAGAAGACAATTTTGTAGAAAAACAATTCTATACAAATGGGTTCTCTGTATTCAGGAAAGACTAGCTGCATAATTAATCGAAGCATTATAAGCACAAGCTAGGAGACCTAATATATACATATACATACCATTTCACATATATACATTGTCATCAATATAATGTACCTTATGAAAAATCACCACATTGAACACTATTTCTCATTACAACTATATTACAAGTCCCCTGCTTCACCTCAGGCTTCCTTCCCCTCACATTTCTGTGGCTCCCTCGACATGCAAGAGGATAAAATACTGTCTCTTTTCTATTTTCCATTTTCTGAGCCATCGACACTAGCCTGAAAATTTTAATATAGTATTGTACGTTTTAGGTACTGACAATCATGAGTCCATTACACCTGTTAAGATGCTTTGGATGTCAAAAAAAAAACATGGGAAAAATGCATTTCAGAATCATAAAGCATATCATTTCTTTCAAAGGTCATGCTTGACATTAGATTGAGGGCATTTTGGCAGAAGATAAAACAACCTAAAATCACCATACAGCCAAAGAATTATGACAAATTTCCCTTAGTGACCTTTACCCAAAACCCTTTATTCTCCACTTAATGACACAAACAATTTATCTCAGAGAGCCAAATTGGGGAAAGTAAGAGACATTCTGTAATAAATATGGCACACTAAGAGTGAATTCTTTCATGTGTATAATTTATTTTGCTTTTTTTTGTGTGTGTGGGTGTGACAGGGTTTCTCTATGTAGTCCTGGCTGTCTTGGAACTCACTCTGTAGACCAGACTTGCCTTGAACTCATAAATCTGCCTACTTTTGCTCCCAGGTACTGAGAGTAAAGGCATGCACCCCCACAGCCTGGCAATTTTACATATCCTTAATTGTCATCTTTAGGGTTTGTTATTAGCTTAAAAAACCCAACAATAAAAACAAAAAAAATCTCATTTATACAGATAAAGAGTTACAGTATATTCGAAAAATACTTGTAATAAGGAAAAATGTTTGTAAACATTTTAAATCTTAAAATGAACATTGACAAAAGAGCTGGGGGGAGGGCTTTAAAATGTTGTCCTCTGGAAGAACGTGGCTGTCACACTTATGCACCTACAGAAGCTGCGGAAGGTCAAAGGAGTCAGAATTCCAGCACAGAAGGACAAAATGCTCCTGAGGCCTCACCACTAGCTGAGGAAACAGTGAGGAGGCGGAGGAGCAAGTATCACCTTTGAAAGGTGTGTTACCACTGGTTGATTCCCTATGCTCCAGTGAATGATAACACATCCATGCAAATAAGTGTAGCACTGACTGGAACTGGTGGGTTAAAAATGAAAAAATGAATTAAACTTTATGAAATAAGGACATGGAGTTGGGAGGGAGATGTGATAGAGTGTTCTGGAAGAGTTGGAGGGGAAAAGCTGGAAAGTGGTACAATCAAGATCCATTGGATGCACATACAGCACTCTCAAATAATAAATAAAAAAATTAAAAACATTTCTTCTTTTGAGACAAGGCATTGCTGCATAGTCCTGACTGACCTGAAAATTGTTATATAACTGAGAAGTCCTCAGACACATAGAGCTTTGCATAGTTCTGTTTACTAGGTGCTGGTGTTAAAGGTGTGCATCACTATAATGGGACATTAAAAATAATAGTATGTGATTTGTTCATAACCATGGTTGATTTCTTCTTCTAGTCTGCTTCTAAATGCAACAGGGAACTTTGGACAATGTGCTTAATACAGTTGTGAAACAATACTAAATTCTAAAGAAAAGAAGTCAGTTCACTGGAGAATTTGAAACAAGAAATGAACAGTATTTTAGTAAGGGGAGCAGGGAATGTCTCTGACATGTGCTGTGCTGCCTGCTCCTCGATCACTTCCCTGTGAAGGAGCAGCCTTGCCAGGCCACAGAGGAAGAGAATTTAGCCAGTCTCGGAGAGACTTGATAGGCTGAGGTCAGTCTGAGGTCAGTCGGTGAGAGGAGCTCCTCCGTATTGCAGACTTGGGGAGGCGGATAAGGGAAAAAGGAAAATGAGAGACCAGAGCAGACAGGAAGAGGCTACAATTGGGATGTAAAGTAAATAAATTTAAAAAATAAATCAATTTAAAGATTTATTTAAATCAATTTCCATATCACCATTCATCATCAAAGGAAGTCAGGAAAGGAATTCATACAGGGCAGGAGCCTGGAAACAGGAGCTGATGCAGAGGCTATGGAGGTGCTGCTTACTAGTTAGCATATCATGGCTTGCTCAGCCTGACATAAAACTAGCAAGTACTGATACAGAGTTATTATGATAGGGCCCACAGGATTAAGGAGTGGACAAACTAGTGCAAGATTTAATCTTGATTGTTGACATGACAGATTTGGAACCATGAAAAGAAAATTTAAGCATGTCAGCGACAAACTTTCAATATGGGCTTCATTGAGTTGGGAAGACTCATCCTGAATGTGGATGGTATCATTTCATGTTCTGCAGTCCCAGACTGAAGAACAAGAAAATGGGTTAGTGTTCAACCAGCATTCATAGCTCCCTGCTATGAGTTTTTGTTTTGGTGTATAATTGTAGCAACAGATACTTAATACACAAAGCAGAAATTAAAAGAAGTCGTATGTTATTTTATTATTTTTAAACTTTTTATCTTACTATTATTTTATTATATACTTAAAATTTTAAATAGATTCATATGCATATATATCTTATAAATAACCCTTATTTGTTAAAAAAAGGCTCCTTTCTTAGAAAACCTACTTAAAAAATTAGCAGTGTGTTAGCATACTACATGTGCCTTGTTCCTCCTATGTAAAGGTATTAGGTCCAATTGCTGTCACACTTAAATATGTCAGATAGCTTTTCCCCCCACAGGACACATTGTTTTCTGAGCCTCTGAGGTACGCTTCCACATTTCTTTAATACTATTCTTGGAAACTGCAATGATAATTTTAGGAGAGCAAAAATTATACCTAATTTGTTTATCTCTAGCTTCTCATGTCATGACATATAGTAGGTTCATGATATATTTGTTGAGTAAATGAAGGCATGCATTATTAAGCAAAACATGGAAGTCAGGATTTATGACTAGCTATTAATTTCAAGAATAAATGTATAGCTGTGGAAACACTGTGAAACGGCTTGAAAAATTCCTCAAGACTTTGTCCTGCCTGGCATTCTAACCGTTTATAGAATCATAGTGGCATACAAAATGGAATTTTCCTGCTGAGTGACCATTGACATTTTTGAATATGCTTTTTAAAAATGTTCTAAGCATTTTAAGAATACTTTAAATTCTGTGTAGCTTCAAAAATGTGTTAAATAGCAGATAGAGAGGAAAAGATGGTTACATTGGCTAAATATATCTAGCTACAAATAAGTTATGTACCCCAAAATAATTAAAGAACCATGGTGGTACAAACACAGCAAGCATAGTAATTGGCTGATTTTTGTTTTTATTTTCAACACACATCTGCAACCATCAGTCTGTCCTGTGGGCAGTAGTCTTTGAATCCATCATATAGTTATTTAGCAAAATAATTATGGTCTATTTTTGAAAGTGTTATTTTTGACAAGTTACAATCAAAAGAAAATCTATTGAAGCAAGAATTGAAAAAATTAAATTCTTCAGAATCTGCCTTACATGACTCAATTATAGTCTGCTATTGGAGGAAGTGAGGTCAGGAGCTTAAGCAGAAGAGGTAGGTGCCATGAAGGAAAACTGCTTCCTGGCCTTCTCCCCTGGCTTGCTCACTTTACTTTCTCATATAACCCAGGATCACTTGCCAGACTCAAATAGAATCACCCAATATCACGTCTTGTTTATGCTTCTGCAATAACCAAAGCACCCCAAATCCCAATCATCAACATAGTAAAGTGTATTTCCCGCTGGTTTTATGTAGCAAATATCCTGAGCCGTGTCACATCATATGCCTCTAAAGTCATATAGATAATTCTGGCTTGTGAATAGGAAACATCTGGCTACATTTGTTTGATGCTAATACAAACTGCCACTTGATACACATGTAACAGTTTTCTAAGGAATAAGTTGCACAACTGTTACTAAGACTAAAAATCTGGATCTCATATAGCTAACTAGTGTCAGTTATATTTAAACTTTGAAATCAATGATTGAAACTTCATACTTCCTGACATATTTGCATTATAAAGCAATTCTGTAATTAATTCATAAAACAAATAATGACTCACAACATTATAAACATACTAGAACTACATATAAAGAAGATATAATGTACCAAAGGTTGTTCAACATACTTAAAGAACTTTTCTCAAGCCATTTTGGTACTTTGTATGTTATCATTTGTATGTGTGTCCTAGATGGAATTGTTAAGTATTTCTATACTGTGGGAGAAAATATAGGCAGAGGTCAGAAAACTAAAAAAGGGAGGCTGTTTTCCACTTCTTACATAAAATTCCATTCACTCTGCCCGTTAGTTGGCCATCAGGCTCAGCATCTGCTTTGACAGTCTGTATGGCAGAGCCTTTCAGAGGCCCTCTGTGGCAGGTTCCTAGGTTGTTTCCTGTTTTCTTCTTCTGGCTTTCAGAGGCCCTCTGTAGCAGGTTCCTAGGTTGTTTCCTGTTGTCTTTTTCTTCTGATGTCCATCCTCTTTGCCTTTCAGGATGGGGATTGAACGTTTTAGTTAAGAAGTGAGAAATAGTAAGAGCTGGAGAGGACAGGAACTCCACAAGGAGAGCAACAGAACAAGAAAATTTGAACACAGGGAACTTTCCAGAGACTCATACTCCAACCAAGGACTATTCATGGAGATAACCTAGAACCCTGACAATGCAGCCACTTCTGATGAGAACTGATAGACTAAGATCAGAAAGAAGGAGAGGAGGACCTCCCCTATCAGTGGACTTGGGGAGGGGCATGCATGCAGAAAGGGGGGGGAGGGTGGGACCAGGAGGGGAGGAGGGAGGGGCTTATGGGGGGATAAAAAATGAATAAAGTATAATTAATAAAAGTTAAATAAAAAATTTAAAAAATAAAAATAAATAAAAAGGGAGGCTGTGTGATTATAAAATACATGTCAAAAGGGGAGGAATAGGAAACACAATGGAGTGATATGGAACAGAGGGATACTGAATATAATTTGCTAATCTCAATTCTTTTAACCTCTATTAAAACTCTTCCAAAGTTATCAGAGTTGAACTTTTCTCTCTTTCTTTCTTTCTTTCTTTCTTTCTTTCTTTCTTTCTTTCTTTCTTTCTTTCTTTCTTTCTTTCTTTCTTTCTTTCTCCATCTCTTGTATTCTGAACTTTTCAAAAAGTTAATGTAGCCTTAGGATGTCCACAAAAATAGCAAAGGGAAGGATGGCAAAGAGATGAATGAAGAGTGGCGGGGAAATGATAAACTAAAATGAACTCTCTAAATGGAAACCTAGTATTTTGCAAGTAAATTCAAATTAGTTTGGCATTAAGTTCCTGTATCAGAATTGAAAAATATTGTGAAATAATGAAAATTCTCTGCTGAAGAAATTGGGGAAAAATAGAATAAATCTAAAGGTTAAAAAAAAATAGTACCTAGACATGAGGAAACATTGACTATGGAATGAAAATTCAGTATTAAAATCAGAATATCTTCTTCATAAAGTAACAAAATAAAATTATGTTTGAAACTGAGTGAGTAAAGAGGTTTATTATTGATTGAATAGAATTATGATTACAAAAGAAATAACTGAAAAGCTTTGGAGAGGACATACAGAATGCATGTGTATAATGTTAAGAGAGACCAATGCTCTATAAACCAAGAAACAAACAATACAAACCACAAAGAATAATACTGTTCCTTTTTTTTTTTTTCTTTTTTGGCTTTCTCTAGATTTATTAGGGAACTTTTTACAAATGTTTGACTGGGCTTTACATGTAGGATGCATGGGTTCACACAGGATTGACACCGACACGTGGGTCTTCTCAAAGGAGAAAAATATAACACTATTACAAATTGCAACCCGAAGTCACGTTTCAAATGGTTCCTTGGGGGTTTGCCTAAATGTATCATCAAATAATGAAAGCAACAATTTGTGGGTTTTCCCTACTTTATAATACAGAAGGAAGCTGCAGCCAAGCACAACAGAATGTTCTGAAAGCACTTTTTTTTCCCTCCCTCTCGTGTAGGCCATTGTGGGTACCTCACACTTGGAGGTTCCTCTGGTGAAGTTCTCAACTCGGGACTCTACAAGGAAATGCTTGTTAGGTTGATGGAAGCTGTTGATTCCACCACATGAGAGAGTAAAACCACATGAGTTCCAGAAATGACAAGAAGGGTTGTGAGATGCAGCAAACAGCATGTGCCCTCTAAGTAAATCTTACCTTCCAGTGTATGCTTGATTGCTCGGGTTTTTGTTTTGATGGATTTCTCAGCATTGCTGTTACAGTTATGCCTCGTTGAGATGAAGAATAAAATAGCCAAGTTAATGTGGTTAAATTCTGAAGCACCATTACTCTTCAAGGCAAAAGGAAGAAGAAAGACAAAAGATAAACACAACAGGATTATGAATGTTCAGTTCACATGAGAAGAAGAAGAGACAAGCCAGTTGTCCCATATCCAACAGAGTTCTGGACACTAGCAGTTACTATAGAAAAGTAAATGAAATAGAAATTAAAGAATGTCATCACTGCATTCATAGGCACAGTTTTATATCCCATATAATCAAGGTTGGATATACAAGAAAAGGAACCAAGAAATTCTCCCAAGTATTTGGAGACTGGATTGTGAAGAATTGTTTCACATTGGTGAAGCTTACATGTAAAATCACAACCATTATAATGCTTCTATTTTCAATAAAATAAGTGTAAAAAACAGCATTGTGTGATGTGAACACAATGGACAAATAAACTCCCGTGCATAACCATGTAATGTGGCAATCACCTTCACCACATGCTGGAAGAATGAATTCTTCTCTTCTAGTTCACTTTCTAGTTTAATACCAATAGTTTTCAGAATATTCCAGAATATTCCTCAATGCACTGGCTTCAGTTGCGTTGTCCAAAAAAAAAAAAAAAGACCTGAATAGAAACATTTTAAACCCAAACTGAAGAGATAAAATAAGATAAAATAATCAACCTAAAGTAGAGCTAAAACTGATATTATATATACATCTCCAAGATGGTTGTGCTAATTCAAACCTGTGGAATACAAAAGCTTAAAAAACATCAGTAAAATTTAAAGGAACTATGAAAATAGTTTGATTTGGTAAAACCTTGAGTGTAGTTTTTTCAGTTTCTTTTTTTTCTTTCCATTTTTATTTTAAAAATATGGATTTTTATTCACTTTGTATTCCCCGTGGCCCCTCCCTTCTTCCCTCCCAATCCCACCCTCCTTCCCCCTTCTCCACACATGCCCCTCCCCAAGACCATACATTTATCTGCACGTTTCATTTTTTTTCAGCAGTTGAATAATATCGCACTGTATAAATGTATCACATTTTTATTATACATTCATCAGTTGACAGGCATCTAGGCTATTTTGAATTTTTGGATATTATGAGAGGGGCATCAATGAATATGTGAAAAAAAAGCTGCGATGCTTCACATCAAATTTTACACTTTCTGTATCAAAAATATTTTTTGCAATTTTCTACCACCAAACCCAAAAACCACATGACAAATTTATATATCCTCTTTCATGTTTAATATTATAAAAGGTTCAACATTTTATACATCTTGTCTGAAAAGACATAAAGAAAACAAATTAAATCAATATAATCTATATTCTTTTTTAATTTTAATTTTATTTACATATTTATTTATTATAATTTATTTACTCTGTATCCCTGCTGTAGCACCCCTTCCCAGGCCCATCCATTCTTCCTTTTCTCCCCCTATGCCCTTTCCCTAGTCCCCTGATAGGGGAGGTCCTCCTCCCCTTCTATCTGACCCTGGCTTATCAGGTCTCATCAAGGCTGGCTGCATCATCTTCCTCTATGGCCTGGTAAGGCTGCACCCCCCAAGGGGAGGTGATCAAAGAGCCAGCCACTGAGTTCTTCCAGAGACAGCCCCCGTACCCCTTACCAGGGAACCGACTTGGAAACTGAGCAGCCAATCAGCTTCCTTTGAACCGGTGGTCTAGGTCCTCTCCATGCATGGTCCTTTTTTGGAGTACCATTCTCTGCAGGCCCTCTGGCCCTAGGTATTTTGGCTCTGTTGTTCTCCTTGTGGAGCTTCTGTCTCCTCCAGGTCCTTCATTCAGAAGGGCAAATGGGATAGACATTGAAAGTAGGAGAAGACAGGGAACAGGACAGGAGCCTTCCACAGAGGACCTCTGAGAGTCTTTACCCACCAGGGTATTGAAGGAGATACTGAGACTTATGGCTAAACTTTTGTCAGAGTGCCAGAATAATCTATATTCTTGATTAGAGCCTTACATTTCTAGAGGTTATTAACCTCAAAAAGCTTAATATATCTAATTCTATAAACATACCTCAGAGCAGGCTTGATAGAGGCACATTGGGTGTGTCTCACATGCAGCTGGCCATCCCTACTATTTGTCTACTTTCTTACTCATTTACATGCATACAGACTAAATGCACTTGTCAATAATGGATCGTTGGATACTAATTATTAAATGCAACTTCAAAACTGAGTACAAATTAACATGACTGGCAATGCCTAAAGATAACTTTGCAAAGGCCCTGGAGAAATATGATTCAAGTGACATCTTTAGATAAAATGTGATTTTAGTCAATGCTCCTTTCTCCTTGACGACAAGGTAATCTAGTGAACAAAGTCATTAAACCAACTGCTATGTGGAGCACATGTGAACATCATTGGCATCTTTATATGCCCGTTTCTGAAGTCGTTGGGTGGTGGTTCATATCCAAATGTGTTGGATTTCCTTTGAAGAGTAGAACTTAATTATGATGGAGGACAAATGAAATTCGTGTTTCTACTTATGCCTCTCATAGAAACATGGGGCTGTATCTCTTCATGACTGAGAATAACTTACGTCAGTGTGGCTACTCTAAACATAGTACCTGAAAATAACTTGCACTAGTTCCCTTTTTCCTAATAAGCTCTAAAGCTCTTTCGAAGTTATCTCAGAGGAAATTTTAAATGGTTAATAGAGCTTGAAACTTGGTCACAAAAAGCGTAAATAATTCGTCAAAATTATGTGGATGTATGTTTGTTTGTATGTGTATATATGTACATGTGTGTGCTTGTGTAAGTTTTTCTCCCTGACAAACTCTACTTCACAACCATGGAGGGAACACAGTTGGTGGAGACACAGTCCTCAGCCATAGAGTAAGTTTATGGTACAACAATGTGTTCAACTAACAATTCTGCTTTTGGAAGGAAAGCAGCATAAAAATGCACAAACAAAAAAATGACAAAGAGGCACCTAGTCTTTCTTATTTTCCATGTACTATACTGGTAAATATGTCTAACTTTATTAAAATTTTAAAATAAATTTATTGTCATCCATCCTACCTCTTTATGTGGATATACTTGATAAATATCAGTTGTCTTTCCAGACTGTCATATTGGAAGAACTGCCATGTTGATAGTTCAGTATCAAACTTCTTATAATGAGAAATAGCCAAAGGAGAAATACTTATTTTTATATGCAAAGATATAGTAAAATATTTTCTAAACTGGGAATCTGTATCTCTACCTCATGCGAGTGCTAGGAGAAAGGAGTAAATGTAACTGTAAATCAGTGAGTTTGGAAATTGGGGATGAAGAAAAAAGAAACCGTCAAAGTATTACTACTTTGTTATAGTATCCATATGTAGCACAAAATGGGTCTCTGCAAATTTCAGGCATGTTTTCTGAATGATAAGATAGTAAGTTTTTAAAATTATATTTTTATATTTATTTATTACAGTTTATTCACGTGGTATCCCCGCTGCAGCTCCCTCCCTCATCTTCTTCCAATCCTATCTACCCTTCCTCTTCTCCCCCTATTCCCTTTCCCTAGTTCCCTGATAGGGGAAATATTAACTTTTTAAAAATACATGTATTTTTACTTGTATTGTTGTTAGTGGATCTCTGAGTTTGAGGCCAGCCTGGTCTATAGAGTGGGTGCCAAGGCATCCAGGGCTACACAGAGAAACCCTGTCTCAAAACAAAAGAAAAAATAGAACACCTGGAAAAACAAAGCAAAGGAATTGTTCTCCACCACACCCCATTTAAATGTATGTATTTAGTATCTGAAGGGCAGTGAGAAGGATCAGGATTGATAACCGTAGTTCAATATCAAGCAATCACATTTCTGAAGCAGAACCAATTCCCTCAAGTTTTCTGACTTTCGCCCATGCACCATGCACCCTTCAATAAGACAAACAATCAAACAAAATATCTCCTTTGCATCCTTCAGTACATTAATGGCACTGGTAATTTTTGTAACTTAATGTAATAATAGGGAAAGTTTTACAATTCTTTATTTGCTTATTCTTACCAGACTAGTTTTAAGTTATCCATATGAAGTATCAGATTATGGTAAGTATAAATGGTAAGGAGATTTACATAATGTTTTGCATGGACCAGTTGGACAAACTTGCAAAATGAGCTACAGACCTCTATTTAGTGCGTTCCTTCCAAAACCTTATTTTAATAAGAGATGCTTCTGTTTGATTGTTTGGCTCATATTCATCTGTTTGGCTCAATTATTTTTGCTTTGGCTCATGTCTGTATCTAAAAATTCTTTTAACTTTCAATACTCCATTCATGTTGTTTTGATATCAGCGGTCAAGTAAGGAGTTAGTACCTAGTAACACAGAGTCAAGCACTTCAGGCTTCCTTTAATATGTGTATTCTCTTTTCTAAACTGACTTAAGTGGGATTCTATATCAGCTTTTCCATGACAGAACAGTCAATTTTCTGATTGACAGACCTTGACAATATTATTGTCCAAAAAGAGAAAATGTCCTTGCCATATAACTATCTGCCAAAGGGTCAGAAATATCATGAGTTATTAGTCATCAGCTTAGGCTCCTACAGGGAAACACACACACACTTTCCTTTACTGTAATTAGACCTGCCTTGCTTCATATCTTCTTTGGGACTTCATATCTACTTCAGATAAGATCTTTGCATGGTCTGTCGTAAGGGACTGCTCCTGTAAGCCAGGAGGGCAGGGGAGACTTGCAGATTCAATATTCTTGGATTTATGCACTCTAATATTTCCAATCCAATAAAATATCCCATCATCATCCTGTCATTGACAGATGTAGGTGAGATCCCTCACCACTGAATTTTCCGAAGTTTAGATGTATCCCTTATCAAAGCATGTCATAGCACCTTAATATGAAAATGTTTTTTGGGGCATGAAAGCAGAAGGGGACTATTTGTGGGAGTGGTGTAGGCAGGCATGGTAACGGGGAAGTGAATATGATCACAGTACTTGATATGAGCATATGGAAGTACCAGAGTAAAGCCTTAATTTTGTGCAGTTAATACATGCTAATTTAAAAAGTGGAATTATCTTCTGGAAACGTGTTGTAAATATAGAACAATTAATTAATGTAGTTGTATCACAGAATTTATCTACTCTATCTTCTCCAATTGTATAATCATTCTATCCCTTTCTAATACTTTCTAATATTTTAAATTAATCACAACATACCCACCTTATTTGCCCTGGTTGTTGCTATTCTTAGGCTTCAGAGAGTCACTCAACAGAAACTGCATAATCCAGCTTTAGTCTGTTTTAATAGTTTCAATTTTGTGTCATAGGTGAATATCCACATGTGAATGAATTAGTTTGTATTTTCTATTTTGGGTTTCTTGTTCAACTTTATTTAAGGCCCATTCTTTAAGTATCTGATGGTTCATGTTTTCCTGCTTCCTTGTCTTTTGACATGTAAAGAATTGTTTTCCAGACAATATTATTCTCTTTATGAGCCAGGTGAGATCTTTGCATGGTGTGTCATAAGGGACTGCTCCGGTAGGTCAGAATGGCAGGGGAGACTTGGAGATTCAATATTCTTGGATTTGTGCACTCTAATATGTCCAGTCTAATAAAATATCCTATCATCATCTGATCATTGACATTTAAAAAACCTAGCCCTTTAAGTACTTCTGTCCTCATATCTGCTGGGGCTCTGATACACCTATGATTACACCTGGAGGTGGACTTTAAAGATGTGAGGTTGTCCAGGATGTCTGCTATGTGTCTATAGCACACTGCACCACTCAGGTCTCTGCCTTTCACAGATTTTCTTAAGTTGGATGTGTCAGTCTCACCACTTTGTCTTGGAATGTAGTGTCATCTTTGAAAGAAGTGTCTTTTTTTTCTGTTCTATTTTTTTTTAATTTTTTTTATCAGTTACATTTTATTAACTCTGTATCCCAGCCGTAAACCACAATCTTCACCATTGCCTTTGTCTGCATAGCAATTTGCGCATTCAACTGCTTTACCTAAGCTTTGGCTTCACGTATTAGCACAACATAAAGGAGTGAAAATAAATCATAAGCCATTGAGTGCAGTGCCACACACTTGTAATCCAAGCACTGGAGAAGCAGACACAATAGGATCATGGTTAAAGGATAGCCTGGACTATACAGTGCCTTCTAGGCTAGTCTCCATTACATACTGAGATTCTATCTCAACAGCAATAATGATAGAGACAGCAGCCCACCTCCTAAGAAGTATGAACTAGAGGTCAAATGTTTAGTAATTACGGCGCCACTGCCTGTGGGGTGCTATTGTCATCTAACTTGCCAGTGAGTGGGCAAACAGGGCAATACTGAAAACATGCTTTAATGTTTGTGAGACAATTTTGGTACAAACGGGCTAACTCCAAAGCTAGAGCTGGAAATAAAGATGAACCGTGTTAGCAGTGGTTTTATTAGAGAAAAAAAAAAATGCTTGGCTGCGAGAGCAAAGGAAAAGCTGGAAACGAAAGGAAGTCTGGGAAGAAAAGAGGATACCCTTTGATACATTATCTATTTGTTCGCAATTGAAAAATAAAATGCAGTAATGGTCCCATTCATGAGTGTCACATCTTCCTATTACCATGTGTGCACACACATTATACTAAAAAGAATTTCCCACGAAAAAATAAAGAAATTATCATTCATTTTTTCATGATGATCTTTGATTCACTACAATGTTTTTATTTTTCCAGAGTTCTTTGTTACCCAAGACTGTGGTAGAGAAAAATAAATGGCATGAGTTGGGTTCCACCTCTGTCAGACAGAAGTCAAGGCCAGATAATCTACTAATATGGCCAAGTTATACTTTAATGCCTGTCTTCCACTTTGAATTGTCCTACAACAGAAATGCCAGAAGAAAAGTGAAGAGAGAATAATTTTTCACTGCACAGGTAAAGATGAGAGATCAAGAACGCACACAAGACTGATTAATTACTATTCCTAATTTTCTAAGAAACTGCCAAATTGATTTCCAAAATAGGTTGGACAAGGTTGCACTCCTACCAACAATGGAGGAGAGTTCCCCTTGCTCTGTAACCTTATCAGCATTTTCTGTCACTTGAGTTTTTGATCTTGTTTATTCTGACAGGTGTAAGATGTAATCTCTCTGAGTCATTTTGATTTGCATTTCCCTGATGACTAAGGACATTGAATATTTCTTTTTTTTTTTTTTACTTTTCTTTAATTGAATTTTTTATTTTTATATTAATTACAGTTTATTCACTTTGTATCCCAGCAGTAGTCCCTTCCCTCATTTCCTCCGAATCCTACCCTCCCTCCCTCATCTCCTCTCATGCCCCTCTCTAAGTCCACTAAGTGTTTTTCAGCCATTAGAAATTCTTCTGTTGAGAAGTCTCTGTTTAGCTCTGTGCCACATTTTTTAATTAGGTTATTTGGTTTGTTGATGTCTAGTCTCCTGAGCTCTTTATATATTTTAGATATTAACCCTTTGCTGGGTATAGGATTGGTGACGATCTTTTCCCAATCTGTAGACTGCTGCTTTGTTCTATTGATGGTGTCCTTTGCCTTACAGAAGCTTTTCAAGTTCAAGAGATCTCATTTATTCATTGTTGAACTTAGAGTCTGAGCTCTTGGTATTTCTCTTCAGGAAGTTGTCTTTTGTGCCAATGAGTTCAAGGCTCATCCCTGCTTTCCCTTTTATCAGATTTAGTTTATCTGGTTTTATGTTGAGGTCTTTGATCCACCTGGATTTGGGTTTCCTACAGGCTGATATAGATCTATTTGCATGCTGCTACATTTAGACATCCAATTAGTTCAACACCATTTGCTGAAGATGCTTTCTTTTTTCAATTGTGTAATTTTGGCTTCTTTCTCAAGACTCCAGCTGTCCATAGATGGGTAGGTTAACTTCTAGGTCTTCAGTTTGACTCCATGAATCACCCTGTCTGTTTATTTGCCAATACCATACCATTTTTTAAAATTTTTATTGCTCTGTAATACAGCTTGAAATCAGAGATAGTAACTTTATGTAGTTCTATTATTGTACAGGTTTTTTTAATATTTCCTGCATGGATTTGACAATTGTTCTTTTATGGTCTATAAAGAACTGTTTTGCAATTTTAATGGGAACTGCATTAAATCTGTAGATTTATCTGTAGGTGTTTATCAGTTTTAGGCATTTCCTGGTATAATTTTTGGGGTTAGTTATATATACTATCATATACTCTACAAATAGTGATAGTTTGACTTCTTCTTTTCCAATCTGTATCCCCTTGATTTCTTCATTGTCTTATTGGCTTAGCTAGAACTTCAAGTACTATATTGAAGAGATATGGAGAATGGACATGCTTGTCTTGTTACTGACTTTAGTGGAATTGCTTTAAGTTTCTCTCCATTTAATTTGGTATTGGCTCTTGGCTTGCTGTATATTGCCTTTATTTTGTTTAGGTATGTGCCTTGTATCTCTGATCTATTCAAGACTATTGTCATAAAGTAGTGTTACTCTTCCATCATTCTTCTCCTCATCTTGCAACAGTTTCGGAATTTTACTGACAGGTTTTAGAGAAGCATATATTTGTTGTATTTGCTTTTATCTTTTTATCGTGTTTACTTATGATTTACTTATTAGCTTGGGGAAGATGTTGATTATAACATGCGTATGAAAATCATAGTAAAACTTGCAGAAGTATGGGTACTTGGCATTCACCATGTGGGCCCCAGGGACTGAACTCAGGTCAACAGGGTCACTGACACATGGTTTTGCCTGTTAAGCCATCTGTTAAGCCCAGCTTTTCTCATTAATTTCATTGATTTCTGCTCGTGTCTTTATTATTTGCATCTTTGATTTGATTTGCTTTATATATCTTTGTCTTCAGTTTTTAGATAAGAGTTTATTTCTTCATTCTAAATTTGCATTTAGTGATAAAATTTCCCATTTAGTACTATTCCTTCACTTCCCATTCATCCCACTATCTCAAAGTTTGATATACTGTACCAAACTCTGATATATCTCATTTAAATGTATTTTCATGTTTCTCCTTAAAGATAAATCTCCATTAAACATTTATGCTATATTTAGATAAAGTGCTCATTGAATACATAAGGTGCATCTAATTTGTCTTAGTAAAATCAGTATAACTTTAAAAAGCATCAAGTGATTGTTTAACCAGAACCTGCATATTAGAGCACTGTAACTAGAAATCAAGAATTTATGGTGTTCTACACATGACAGACACATCTGTTATACTAATGACATCTCTCCCTTGCTCATAACTGTATTCCCATAAGAAATTCCCTATAGCTTAATCACAGCGAAAGAATGTGATTAGGCTTTGTTTATAAAGTGGCTAGTATGATGTGATACTTTCTGGATTCTGGTTTGTTTTTTTTTTATAATCCCATTAAAAGGGGCAACTTTCAAAAATACTTATTGTAGACAGAACCCTTGAGCATCAATCTATGTGCAGAGCAAAAGCATCATAGATACAGATTTACATATAAGCTCAGGAAATAATGAATTGCCTGGACAGTCAGGAACTTGAATCAGTCAGTATTAAAGGAAAAGAAGCTGATGGATCAAAAGGAAAAGAATTCATTCTTTACTGACTAGGAAATGTGACCTTGATTCTTAAAAAAAACATATGTAGCTACAACTGTGTGACAGAAGTAGAGAAGAATTGGAATCCAGATTATTCACCGTCTTGTGTCTGGTACACACATTGCCAGCAAAACAGTGAGTAGGTTTTAGAGAACTATAAAATGTCTTTCCATTTTTAATTTATTTTACTTATTTTTTATTAAAATTTATTCACCCCTCTCTCATCTTCTTCCAATCCCATTCTCTCTCCCTCTTTTCTCATTATGCCCATCCCCTAGTTCACTGGTAGGGGAGGTCCTCCTCCCCTTCTGTCTGACTCAGTCAGTTCTGAAAATAGCCAAACAGAAGAGAAAATTACATCAAAAGGTGATGGGAGTGTAGATATATGGTTTCACAGAAAGATTATCAGTCATTCCTGTTCTGTGGCTTACAGCACTGTATACTGTATCTTCATTGTCTTATGCTTGGTTCCAACTTGAAAAGAGATTGAGTGACCATTCCCTGTGACAGAGTAATAAACCTCTGTGTTCTCCCTTGAGGTTAGATACTATGAAAGGTTAAACAAAGATCTGAAAGGCGTAAGAAATACATTTTCCCTGGCTTAGTTTATCTGCCTATTATGACAGTCTCTTAAATAACAGAGAAGCATGGATTGCACTGTCTTTTTTTCCCTCCTGTCTCTCCTGTTTCAACCAGCTTTGGGGTGAGAATTGAAATTCAGTATAGTTGCTATTGCTGTCACTGCAAAATCAGCTTCAGCACTGTTGTCTTGTCCTAGGAGACCTAAACAACTTCTCTTCCCATTCATCATTTCCTGATATAGAAGTATGAACCTTGTGATGCAATCTTCAGTAACCACCACAACAGTCTGGACTGGCAAAGAAAGGCAATTCTGAAGACATGAAAGTTAATGTCCATGGAGTGAATATTTAAAAGCAAGTCACAGGAAACTGTCCCCAAATATCAAGTATCTTTCTATTCCCTTTGAGTTATTGTACAGCAATAAAGCGCTTTTCTGTTTTTGTCTTTTATAAAACATTGCTCAGGACACACTGCCATCAGCTTTTCAAATCTTTACTGCCTGGTTTATCTCAAACTCCCAAATGTTTATTTTTTTTCTCTTTTCCTCTTTAATCCCTTTTCCATTCTCATTCTGCTGACTTGGATTTCTCACCTCAATACTGCCAGAACACACAAATATTTCCTTTGCATTCTGTTTTCTAGATGATGTTGTTACCTTTCTTTTAAAGCAATAAAATAACATCACCAAGGCAACTCAAGAAAGAGTTTATTTTGACTTATATTTCCAGATGGAGGAGCATCCGTCATGGCAGAGAGGGATGGTAGCAAACAGGCATAAAGGTTGGAGGAGGCAGCTAAGAGGTCAGATCTTGAATCACAAGTATGAATCACAGAGAGAAAGCCAGAAGTGATGTGAAGATTTAGACTCCCAAAGCCCATCCCTAGTGATATATTTCTTTCAGGAAGGCCACACCTTCTAAACCTTCCTAAGTAATGCCTCCTCCAACTGAGGACCAAATGTTTATATACCCAAACTATATTGTACATTTCTCATTCAAACAGTAAATTAAGCTAGTAAAAGTAATAGAAAATAAAATGTAAAAATAATTACTTTAAGAATATCATTTTATGCTTTATATGAATAGTGAAGGTTTGCATTTTGCAAGACAATATGGAAACAAAACCTTAAAATTTCTATAAAGAACAAAATTAAATAAATTAAATTTCTTCTGCAAAGAAATTGTATTCTGCCCAAAGTTTGGCTATGATGAGTCTTAGTATCTCTTTAGATACCCTGATGGATAGAGTCTTTCAGAGCTGCCCTGTGGAAGATTTCTGTCCTCTTCCTTGTGTTCCTACCTCCGATATCTATCCTGTCTCTTCTCTAGCGTCCTCCTTGTTATTTAGCTTCTTTAGGATTATAGATTTTAGTATATTTGTCCTATACTATATGGCTAATATTTGCTTATAAGTGAGTATATTCCGTATGTGTCTTTCTGATTCTGGGTTACCTCACTCAGGATGATCTTTTCTAGTTCCATCCATTTGCCTGAAAATTTCATGATTTCCTTGTTTTAAATTGCTGTGTAGTATTCCATTGTGTAAGTGTACAACAATGTCTGTATCCATTTCTCAGCTGAGGGACATCTGGGTTGTTTCCAGATTCTGGCTATTATGAATTAAACTGTTATGAACATAGTCGAACAAATGCCTCGTTGTATGGTTTAGCAACTTTCAGATATATGCCCAGGAGTAGTATTGGTAGATCTTGAAGTAGCACTAGTCCTAATTTTCTGAGAAAGCACCAGATTTCCAAAGTGGTTGTACAAGGTTACATTCTCACCAGCAATGGAGGAGGGTTCCCCTTTTCTCCACAACCTCTCCATCATGTGTCATCCCTAGAGTTTATTTTTTTTGTGTGTGTGTGTGTGATTTCTAACATGCTTTTTAAATTTTTATATTAATTTTTATATTAATCACTTTGTATCCCAATTATTTTCCTTGTATCCCAATCCTACCCTCCTTTTCTCATCTCCTCTCTGCCCCTTTCCAAGTCCACTGCTAGGGGAGGTCCTCCTCCCCTTCCATCTGACCCTAGCTTATCAAATATCTTCAGGAATATGACCAGGAGATGTGACCCTAGCTTATCAAGTATCTTCATTAATGTGACCAGGAGCTCCACAAAGACAACATATATCAGGGCATGGGGGTCCTCTGTGAGACTGTTTCTCCAACCAGAGACCATCTATGTATATAACCTAAAACCCCTACTCGGCTGTAGCCCATGGTAACTCAGTAGCCAATTAGTTTTCCTTAGTAAGGGGAACAGGAACCATTTCTGACATGAACTCAATGACTGGTCCTTTACCTCCCCCTCTTACCCCCTGAAGGAAGAACAGTCTTGCTATCCCTTGAGTTTTTATCTTAGTCAATTTGATGTGTGCGAGGTAGAATCTCAGGGTTGTTTTGATTTGCATCTCTCTGATGTCTAAGGATGTTGAACATTTCCTTAAGTGTTTCCCTTACTAGGGTACTCACTTGGTACATCCAAGCATGGGTTCTAGGTTATATCCATTCATGGTCCTTGGGTGGAGAAACAGTCTCATAAAAGACCCCTGTGCCCTGATATATTTAGTCCTTGTGGAACTCCTGTCCTTTCCAGGTCAACCTGTATTTTACTAAAACCCTACCAAAGCCAGCCATACTTACCGGGATTGGTGTTCTATCTATAAGTGTTTGGGTGTCCAACAAAAAAGGAAAGTAATTTCAGGGCCTTTCTTGGCTTACTGCTGAGTTCAAAGTGTGATTGAGTCAGTTTGTGAAACACTCTCAATGTAAAAAATGAAAAAAAAAGGTTAAAAATTTAATACTTTGTATTTGTAATAAGCTATGTGAAAGCTATTGCAACATTAACCTTTTCTGGGAGAGTGGTTTAAATTCTACATACACTTTTGATTTTATTATTATGGCCATAGGATGCCTTCACTCTGAATATCATATAAACATTTTTCTCCCATTTTAAAAAGTCAAACCTTAATTTTTTAGTGCAGTATTATGCTGTTGTGTCCTATCGGAATTGTGATTTGTGTTCAAATAAGCTAACTTTAACATGAATTAATTGTTTGGATTTAACATGCCATTAACCACGTCAATCACTGCTGTACTCACTAAACCTTCCACTCAGATTTACAAAATGATCATATTGCTATGGAAATAGGAGATACTATAAAGCAGCCTCCCCGGGTGTGTTGTACTGTTTAATTGTGCAGCTCCTAGACCCAGTCTCTTTAAAAATGCTTCTGCCTAGTCTGCGACAGCTTGCTGTTATTTCCAGGTAAATTATGCCCATGCCCAGAGCTCATGGAGCTATTAAGGAGGTAATCTGTCCGTTGTTATGCATTTACTTCAGAAGTGGTCCTGACCTTGACTTCAGACAACTGATAGTTTTTACAAATCCTACTCCCTTTACCTACAAGCTCTTGGAGAAAAGTGAGTGTCTCACATAGTCATTGGGAATTTTGAACTCATTACTAAGGTTTTAGCCATGTTCTTGACTGAGACAGCCTTTTATTAATGCCCATATTCCCTTACAGTGAGTAGTCTTCAAAGAGGATGCCAAGTAGATATCATTTTGTAGCCTATATGAGAATTCAAAAATCCAGTGAGTATCACAGTATCAGTGTGATACACAGCATTATCACATTGTTTTTCTAAAGATTACAGTTTAAATTTTTTTGATGGCAAACTAACCTCATTTAACCTATTGTTAGCTAGCTTCATCTTACTTGGTTCCTGACGTTAAAACAATTACTTTTTTTTTATATGTAACGAGAGCCATGTTGGGGGAAAAAAACACAACTCTCTGAACAGTTCAGCTTTTATTAATATTACTTGACTATGCTAAGTATTTCACTAAACTTTCGGTTTAACCGATATTATTTGTCTTATTAATATTACATTTGCAGAGGGACTCCTAATATTTCTCCAGGTTTTTAATGACAAGAGTTAAAAAGGTAAAGGTATGGGGAGACAAAGGTATGGCGATGGCAAATTAAAGTCCATTTTAAGCTACACAGTGAGTCCTGGTCCCGAAATTAAATAATAAATAGACAAAAGTGAAATATATGGATATTTTTGCTAGTATTAAAATAATTAGACTGTTATAGAGTTGTGGCTGAGAGAATAAGAGTGTCTATTGTTGATGCAGTGAACTCAGTTTCATTTCCCTGCCCTCTCACAACAATTCACAGCTGCTTGGAACTTCAGCTCCAGGCTTTTGTAAAACTATTCTGACTTATGTGGGCTCCTTTAACATGGTGCACAAAAACCACACTTACAGACAAATAGATGGACACACACACACACACACACAGACATGACCACACACAAATTAAATATTTTTAATTGATATAATTTTATTCTCTTCATATCCTGGTTGTAGTCCCTCCCTCCTCTGCTCCCAGTCCCGCATCCCCTCCCTCCATTAGCTTAATGCTGAGTTCAAGGTATGGTTGAGTCAGTGTGAAACACTCTCAATGTAAAAAAAAAAAATGAAAAAAAAATGAAAAAATTTATAGTGTATTTTTAGTATTTTATGTGAAAGCTATTGCAACATTAACCTTTGCTGGGAGGGGGGTTTAAATTCCCTTCCCCTCTGGCCTATTCCACAAAAAAGGCGAGCTCCCTCTCTAATACACCCAGACTCATCAAGTTGGATCAGGACTGAAACTGCCCTCTTCCCCTGTGGCCTAACAAAATGGTTCTGTCAGGGGGAAGTGATCAAAAGTCAGCAAATGACTCATCTGATGGAGTCCCAGGTTCCATATGAGGTCTAAGCTGCCAATTTCCTACATCGTTGTAGGGGGCCTATGTTCAGTTCCTGCATGGTCCTTGGTTGCCACTTTCATCTCAGCAAGCCCTCTGGGCTCAGGCTAGTTGACTCTGTTGGTCTTCCTGTGGAGCTCCTGTCACCTTCTTTCCTTTTTCCAAGACATCTTTTTTTTCTAATGAATTAATTATTTTATTAGTTACAGTTTATAAACTTTGTATCCAAGTTGTAGCCCTCTCCCTCGGCCCCTCCCATTCCCACTCACACTCCTCTCCTCCCATGCCCCTATTCAAGTCCACTGATAGGGGAGGTCTTCTTCCCATTCCAACTGATCCTAGCCTATCAGGTCTCATCAGGACTGGCTGCATTCCTCTGTGGGCTGGTAAGGCTGCTCCTCCCTCAGGGGGAGGTGATCAAAGAGCCAGCCACTGAGTTCATGTCAGAGACAGTCCCTGTTCCTTTTACTAGGGAACCCTCTTGCACACTAAGCTGCCATGAGCTACATCTGTGCAGGGGTTCTAAGTTATCTTCATGCATGGTCCTTGGTTGGAGTATCAGTCTTAGAAATGACCCCTGTGTCCAGATTTTTTGGTTCTGTTGCTCTCCTTGTGGAGCTCCTGCCCCCTCCAGGTCTTTCTCTCTCCCCCTTATATTTTTATAAGATTATCTGCACTCTGCCAAAAGTTTGGCTATGAGTCCCAGAAGCAGAAAGACACACATGGTATATATTCAATTATAAGTGGATACTTGACATATAATATATGATAAACATACTAAAAATCTGTACACCTAAAGAAGCTAAGCAAGAAGGAAGACCCTGGGTAAGATGATCAATCCTCACTCAGAAAAGACCAAAGGGATGGGCATTGGAAGAGGGAGAAAACAGGGAACAGGGCAGGAGCTTACCACAGAGGGACTCTGAAAGACTCTACCCAGCAGGGTATTAAAGCAGATGCTGAGACTCATATCTACAGGACTTTTTACATGTCACCTAATGTTTGGCTGTGAGTCTCAGCATCTGTTTTGAGGCCCGGCTGGTGGAGTCTCTTAGAGGACAACTCTTGACATGCTCCTGTTGCAAGCTTAGCAGAGTATCCTGCATAGTGCCAGGGGCTGCCACTCTCCAACAGAATGGGTCTTTGGTTGAGCCAGGCATTGGTTGGGTATTCCCTCAATTTGTACTCTATGTTTGGTCCAGCACATCTGTAGGCAAGGTAAATTTGGGGTCAAAGTTTCACAAATTATATCTTTAAAATTATAATTAGAGTCTCATCAGGACTGTCTGCTTCTCTTCCTTTGTGGCTTGGCAAGACAAGCTTGCCAGGAGGAAGTGATCAAATAGCAGGCAACCAAGTCCATGTCAGAGATAGCCTCTGCTCCCCTTACTAGGACACCTAAATGGAGACTGACCTGCCTATGGATTACAATTGAATAGGGAGGCTAAGTCCTCTCCATGCATGGTCCTAGTTTAGAGCATCAGTCTCTGGAGGTCCTCCTGGGCCCAGATTGATTTGCTTTGTCGTTCCTGTCTCCTCTATCCACCCATTCATCTATCCCCTGCATTCTGCCCAAAATTTGGCAGTGAGTCTCAGCATCTGCTTTCATCCCCTCCTGAGGGGAGTGATCAGATGGTAGGGTAGAAAGTCTCCCCCTTTCTATGGAGAAGAGGGACAGAGGGTGGGACCTGGAGGAGACTGGGACCTAGAGGAGACAAGTGAGGGGCCTTCAATCAGGATATAAAGTAAATACACTATAAAAATGAATAAATAAAAATATAATTAAAATTTATATCAGATATAGAGTGGATTTTTATTTTAACTGATGAATGTATCATAATAAAAAAAGTTTTTGCTCCTATTCAGAGGCAATGAATCGCTGTTGGAAGTGATGCATTGTGGGGCTCAATCCTGTCCGTTGTGTTGGTGTTTGTTTTCAGATGCGTAACATAATAAACTGAGTGAGTGGGAACAAAATAGGGAAATATATAAAAGTCTACCTGTCCTAAGGTGAATTACATTGGAAAGCAATTCTGGGAGGAACGCAGGAAGGTACTATGCCTTTATTAATAGTGCTATTCCATATTCACCCGTTCTAAGCTTTATCTTAAAATAAGAATAACAAATAGTAAATCCATGTAGAGCACACATTTTCTTGAAAATAGGTGCTACCAGGTCTATGACATTATCTGCAATATAATAACATGAAACAAAAGAGATATTTCATCTTGTAACTTTATAGTAAGTGCATTTTCATTATACTTCATTCTGGATTATAAAAGTGTCATTCAAATTTATATCATATAATCCAGTCTTAGTTCTCATTATATCATCTAATGAATTAAGATAGAAATGGAATTGAGTTAACTGCAGGATTTTGTGTGTGTGTAATCTTGAGGTAAATTTTATAAAATTTGTATATTTAAATATAGAATACTAAGTTCCTTAGAGGTAAAGTTTGAGATTACAGGGGTGATCTCTTGGCAGAATGCACCTAATTGTATTAAATGACAAATATAAATTTGTTGGGGTGTTATATACACAATACCTATGAAAAAAAAAGACTTGTAAGCAGACTCAGTTATGCTTCTTCAAACTAACCTGCATTACACTGACTCTGACAGACAACAATAGACTTTGTAGACAGTGCTCCCAAGTTTCAGAATCTTTCACTCTTTTTTTATTATTTTTTATTTTTTATTAATTATAGTTTATTCACTTTATATCCCCCATAAGCCCCACCCTCCCTCCCCCTTCTTCTCGCTTGCCCCTCCTAAGTCCACTGATAGGGGAGGTCCTCCTCTCTTTCCTTCTGATCTTAGTCTATCAGATCCCATTAGGAATGGCTGCAATGTCATCTTCTGTGGCCTGGTAGGGTTGCTCTCCCCTTAGGGGGAGGTGATCAAAGAACAGGCCTATCAGATTATGTCAAAGGCAGTCCCTCTTCCCATTACTATGGAATCCACTTGGATACTATGCTGTCATGGACTACATCTGTGCAAGGGTTCTAGGTTATCTCCATGCATGTTCCTTGGTTGGAATATGAGTCCCTGGGGAGACCCCTGTGTTTAAATTTTCTGGTTCTGTTGCTCTCCTTGTGGGGTTCCTGTCCTCTCCAGATCTTACTATTTTCCACTTCTTACTTAAGATTCCATCCACTTTGCCCATCACTTGGCCTTAAGTCTCAGTGTCTGCTTTGATAGTCTGCAGGGCAGAGCCTTTCAGAGGCCCTCTGTGGCAGGTTCCTAGGTTGTTTCCTGTTTTCTTCTTCTTCTGATATCTATCCTCTTTGCTTTTCAGGATGGGGATTGAGCGTTTTATTTAGGGTCTGCTCTCTTGATTAGTTTCTTTAGATATTCATGGTTTTAGTAGGTTTATCCTATGTTATATGTCTATATGAGTGAGTATATAGCGTGTGTGTCTTTCTGCTTCTGGGACAGCTCACTCAGGATGATCCTTTCCAAGTCCCACCATTTACCTGCAAATTTCATGATTTCCTTATTTTTCATTGCAGAGTAATACTCCATTGTGTAGATGTACCACAATTTCTGCATCCATTCTTCAGTTGAGGGGCATCTGGGCTGTTTCCAACTTCACTCTTTAAAAATATAGAGAATTTAAGAAAACAGGGTTTAAGATTTTTCAGTAATCAAATTATATTATGAAGATGATTTGTCAATATAAAGTGGTTTATGGATTATAGGTGTGAGTAAACCATTCAAATTTACGGGGGTGAAGATAGAACACCCTGTGGTTGACACTTTATTTAGTTCTTAGGAAGCTTTATCTCTATAGTTTCCACCATCCATAATGATTATGGCAAGAGCCGTTTGAGGTGAACTGGATATTAAACACTTAAGTAATTCTACCGTGTCTTCTGGATCATGTGTTTATTTAAATATACACTGTTTTAAATTATTGTCTACTATTTGTATTATTATTACATCCTCCAGGAAGAACTATCAATTTTAATAAAGGAGGAAACTGAAAAAAGGACAGTTGTCTTCCCAGATCTTACCAGAATGATCTATTAACTTTATTGGCAGCATTCAAGGGCCTTCCTCACAGAAATTTTTAAACACCTCCACATTCCTTCCATAGTTCCAAAAGCCAAAAGAACTATGTGGTCAGTTATAACTGAGTAAGATCCACTTCTCAGAATAATTTTCCTCATCAGGACATTTCCTGTAACATGTGTTACTGGCATGTTACATGTTGCATGCCTGTAAGTGGTATAAAAGCATGGAGAAAGCAGCTACTGAAGGACCAGTGTGTTTTGGTTGACAGTTTTCTTCACAGTCTGTTACACCAGGGAAGTGATGGTGGGAGGCCCTAGAGATAGTTGGTCAACTGTATCAGTAGTCAGGAAGCCAACAGTGATGGAAGTCCAGGGTCACGTCGCTTTCCCCTTTTTATTCAGGACAGGACCCTAGGTCATGGGCTAGTACTGCCCACAATTAAGGAAGGGATTCCCAACCTAATTAATCTAATCTAGGTAATCCCGCTCAGTCCTGGCTAGAGACTAATATGATCTGAATCATTATTTATGTGAATATCTATATGCTTATTTCCTAGGGGATTCTAAATCCTGTCAAATTGTCAATGTTAACCATTATAGTATGTTTCATGATTTTTATGTTTGTTTCTAAGTTATGAATCATATATTATTCTAATTATATCACCTTTTGGTAGTGAAGTTATCTGTGTATTCTTTGCCAAAGAAATAATATTAGTTTTGTTTAAATTTTATTTATTTATTTTTATTAGTTACAGTTTATTAACTTTGTATCCCAGCTGTATCCTGCTCCTTTATATCCTCCCAATTCCACCCTCCCTCCCTCATCTTCTCCCTACCCCTTTTCAAGTCCACTGATAAGGGAGGACCTCCTCCCCTTTCATCTGACCATAGCTTATCAGGTATCGTCAGGCCTGGCTGCAAAGTCTTCCTCTGTGGCCTAGCAAGGCTGCTCCTTCCTCGTGTGTGTATAGGAGGGGAGAGGCTAAAGAGCCAATTAAATTTGAACATAATTAGTGGCATTATACATATGTGATATTTATACACAAGTCCCCCTAACTCCATACTTCGTAACGGATTTTTGTTAGTTCATACAGAATAGGCAGACAGTGAAAGAAATGATTACTTACTATAATTGCAACATACATATTGAGATTTGGCTTCATTACCAGTTAATTATCAATTGAATTAATTTTAGAACTCCTTGGTGAAATTTTAAAAGACTTGGGTCATTTTTCAAATAGATCATTCCTCTAGTGTGAATGGTGGTGATTGAAATTGTTTCATATAACATTTAACTCTATGACCTTCCTTTTAAGGAACCCTGAAGTAATTCTTTGACAACTCTCCATTTATGAATGTGTGTGATCATGATTAAGAGAGATATTCCTACTCAAAACAAATGACTCAAAAAGAAACACACACACACACACTAGTGTGGGTGGGGAGAAGGAGAAGGTACTGTTATCCCAGTATATGGTTTCCTGAGCTTCCTTAACACAGGTTTTAAATAACATTCTGCATCTTTCATATATATCCAACATTTAGAAATGCTGGGATGTTACCGAATCAGATGACAGCACCTTCTAGTTCTTCACACTCAATGCTTCTGGGAAACAGGTTTGAATTATTATTGACTGGTATGAAACAAAATTTCAGGATAAAATTGAATGCATTTAGTCTGTGCTTTCAAAAAGGGGTATTTTCTGGAGGAAATGTGACACTTCTTCCTATTCACAGGGGTGGCAGGTTACTGCTGGTTATCATTTTTATTTAATGAAACTTGGAGCTTTAAAACAGAGAAACTATCGCATTATTTTAAGAGGTTTTCATTTTCTCTCCCATTTCCCTACTTTCTTTATACCCTGTCATTTAAATATGATGTGAGTGGATAGAGTTGCATGTATGTATCTTGACCGAGAGCCTCTTCTGATCATAAGACCATTTATTACATGGGTGCTGCATTAAATGACAGAAGGTAATTAAAACAGTTTCTTAAGAACCTAGGCCCTCTTTTAGTCAAAGCAACAGGAAAATAGTAAAGAGATGAAAATATTTGCCCTTCTGAATTCTCATGACTCTCTAACTAGCAGAAACCAAATGGATCCTGTGTTTTCTTGAGCTGACAATTTAAATTCTAATTCTGGCTACTCATCTTCAAAGAAACAGGAGGCACCCAGCTAGAGCCCAGCATGTAATTGGACCTAAGTCACAGCTTCTCCCTATAATTATGTTCCTGAAGTCAGGAGGTTTCAACTGGGAGTAAAGCCATGATTTTAGCTTCTTTAGTTGATGGATATACATATATATATATGTGTGTGTGTGTGTGTGTATGTGTATGTATGTATGTATGTAATGATATATAGTTTCAGTTAGTTAAAAAGTGTGTTGATTGGTAATAATTAATAAACTAAAACAAAGAGTAAGGGGTGTGAATAGCAAAAAATCAAATCAGGCAAGGATAATTGGATATTGTTGGATTAAATTAAAAGATCATAAAACTGGTCTAGAAAGTGTATACAAGAATACAGTTGAAAATGCACTTGTGGACCAATTGGCTGGAGGGTCTGGAGGATGTTCAGTCTTAGCAATTAGTGTAACGGCCTGGAGAGATGGCTCAGTGGTTAAGCAATTACTGTAACCAATATTACAGGTGATAATCTAGAGAAAAGTGTGACAAATCCTACCAGGGAGGATCCTCAAAAACTCATGCTTTAGTTTTAATCCATTCTGACTGTCCTATGCTTAGAGAAGTATTGTGATGAAAGGAGCTTCCAGATCACTCACAAAAATCCAGAAGTAGAAACAAATTGTGCATTAAGAATGAGAAAGTATGTCAAACTGGGGCATAGTAAAAGGTGTAGGTAGACCAAATAAAGAATATTAGTATAAGGAGAGGAGGGCAAAGGGAGGGCTGAGAGAAGGGATGGGGAACAGAATCAATAACTAAGATAGCACATTCTTTTACACTTCAAGTAAAAGATCTGCACGTTTTAATATTAGGTTTGTGTTATGAATTTGCCCTCATTGAATAAACAGTGAAAGCACACTATGACAAAAGTATCTTTTTTTCCTCTGTAGGATTTTTAACTACTGGGGAGGATAAATCTAGATGAATGGCTGGCATTCAAAAAATTCTCTAAGTATAAAATAATTGTGTACATTTACACAATGGAATATTACTTAGCAATTAAAAACAAGGAAATCAAGAAATTTGCTCCCCAATGGTGGGAACTAGAAAAGATCATCCTCAGTGAGGTATCCCAGAAGCAGAAAGACACATATGGTATATACTTACTTAGAAGTGGGTATTAGACATATAAAATAGGATAATCATACTAAAAGCTGTACACCTAAAGAAACTAAGCAAGAAGAAGGACCTTGGGTAAGATGATCAGTCCTCATTCAGAAAGGCAAATGGGATAGAAATCAGAAGAGTGAGAAAACAGGAAGCAGGACAGGAGCCTAACACAGAGGGCCTCTGAGAGAGCCTGAAGTACCAACCAAGGACCGTGCGTGGGCTGGACCTAGGTCCTCTACATGTGTGTTACCAATGGGCAGCTAAGGTTTCATGTGGGTCCACTAGTAAGGGGAGTGGAGGCTGTCTCTGAAATAAATTTTTTTTGTCTGCTTTATGATCACTTTCCCCTGTTGGGACTGCCTTACCAGGTCACAGAAGAAAAGGGCAAACTCAGTCCTCTTGTGAATAGCTGAGCTGGGCTGGATGGGTAGAAAGTACAGTCCTGAGAAATAGAGAGAGATTTGGGGGCCAAGGTGGGACTGGGAGTACAGGAAGGAGGGGAGTATAACCTGGAAATAAAGTGAATAAATAAATTAATTAATTTTTCAAAATTGACTGACTCTCCTCTCTACTTCTTGCCTTTATACTGTGGGTGTATGTACAGACAGTGACTTAAACTACTATCGCCAATTTATCATTTAGCTATCCAAGCCATGAAAATTATTTCAGTTAAAAACATAAAATGTATGGTATAGTACTCTTGCAATTTTATTTTATTTTATTTTATTTCATTTCATTTCATTTCATTTGAGGCAGGGTTTCCCTGTGTAGCCGTGGCTGTCCTAGACTTGCTTTGTTGACCAGGCTTGCCTCAAACTCACAGACCTTCCTGCTTCTACCTTCCCATGATCTGTGATTAAAGGTGTGTGCCACCATACCAGCTGCAATTTTATATTTTTACCTAAATTATTTTGTGTGAGTAAAAGTAATGTTCTCAACAGCAACATAAAGTTAAGATAAAATTTTGCATTTGATTAATTATATTAAAACTGGAGAGCCAAATAAACAGAAGTTTATTATTAGAGGGAAAATCGAGCTAATGTCATTCTTGGAGTTGGACTATCTAAAATATATATACTTTCTAGTCAAAAAGTCAGAGATCAGCATACATGTAGATGTTAACAGTATGATGAATGTGTATATAGGCTCTATTATCTACTAACATGATACAAAATAATTTTGTCATCAATAATAAATGACAAAAATGTAATTCCAACACAGCACTCATCTTACTGAAAAAAAAACTCATATTTTAATCTTGTTTCCAAATTATGTCTGGAAAAATGCTTTTACAGGTTAAAAATATTAATGATGACAACGCTGCCTGCTTTTCCAGAGATTTGCTAGTACTGAGAACATCAGGTAAAACCCCACACCAAGCCCATGATTGCCAACTCCCCTTAAATCACATCCAACAGCTGTAATGTCCACCCCATACTCTGGACTCCATTTTCTGACCACAACTCCACCTGCTTTCCCAGAGTTCATGTAGGAACCAGGAACACCAGGCCACACTGTACGAGGGATCCTAGACACCACATTAACACTTAAAACCCCAGAGGCCAAGCAGGCCACAAAATTCCCAGCAGAGATACCCTACTGGACCTGAAGACTAACTGATCACCAGAATCTCAGGCCACAAAGGCCAGAAGACCAAGAAAAAACAAAACAAAACAAAACAAAAAAAAACAAAAAAAAAAAACAAAAAAAAAAAACAGAAACAATAGGAAAAAAAAATCCAAAAAGATAAACTCAGAAATCAGTGCCCAAACCTCTAATAACTGCAAAATAGAGATAGCTAGAATCCAGCATGAGAAAGAACACAATTGACAAGTGCCAGGGCAATATGGCAACACAGGAGCCCAGCCATCATGCTACACCACGTCCAGGATTTCGTAACGCAGCTGAAGCACTAGAAAATGACCTTAAATCCAATTTCATGACGATGATTGAAGCCTTTAAAGAGAAAATGAAAAAGGTACATAAAGAAATACAAGCAATATAATCAAAGAGGCAAGGAAAATGAATAAAACTGTTCAAAACTTGAATGGAAATAGAAACAATAAAGAACAAATAAACTAAGGCAATCGTGGAAGTAGAAAACTGGGAAAGAGAACAGAAACTCTAAACACAGGCATCACTAACAGAATAAAAGAGATGGAAGAGAGAATCTCAGGCATAGAAGCTACAATAGGTCTATATAAGTGAGTATATCCCATGTTTATCTTTCTCCTTCTGGGATATTTCACTCAGAATGATCTTTTCTAGTTCCCACCATTTGCCTGCAAATTTCATGATTTCCTCCTTTTTGATTGCTGAGTAGTATTCCATTGTATAAAAATACCACAATTTCTGTACCCATTCCTCCTTGATGGACATCTGGGTTGTTTCCAGGTTCTGGCTATTACAAATAGAGCTGCTATAAACATGGTTGAGCAAGTGTCCTTTTTGTGTACTTGAACAAACTTTGGGTATATACCTAGCAGTGATATAGCTGGGTCTGGAGGAAGCACTATTCCTATTTGTCTTAGAAAGCGCCAGATAGCTTTCCAGAGTGGTTGTACCAGTTTACATTCCCACCAGCAGTGGAGAAGGGTTCCCCTTTCTCCACAACCTCTCCACCATAGACCTATAAGATATGATAAACATAATGAAATCTATACACCTAAAAAAGATAATCAATTGAGCGGACATGGGGTAAGATGATCAATCCTCGTTTAGAAAGACAGATGGGATGTGCATTGAACGTATGACAGGAGTCTACTGAGCGCATCTGAAAGACTCTTAACTAGCAGTGTTTTCAAAGCAAAGACTCATGACCAAACCTTTGGCAGAGTACAGGGAATCATAAGAAAGAAGGGGAGTTAGTCTGATGGGGAAAGGATAGGAACTCCACAAGGACCAAATATATCTGGGCACAGGGTCTTTTCTGAGACTGACATTCAACCAAGGACCATGTATGGATATAACCTAGAACCTCCACTCAGATGTAGCCTGTGGTAGCTCAGTAACCAATTGGTTTCCCAAAGTGAGGGGAACAAGGACTATTTCTAACAGGAACTCAATGACTGGCTCTTTGGTCTCCCCACCCCCCAAGGGAGGAGCAGTCCTGTTAGGCCACAGAGGAGGGCTTTGCAGCCAGTCCTGAAGATACCTGATAAAACAGGGTCAGATGAATGGGGAGGAGGTCCCCCCTATCAGTGGACTTGGAAAGGGGCACGGTGGAGATGAGGGAGGGAGGGAGGGACTGGGAGGGAATGAGGGATCGGGACACGGCTGGGATACAGTTAATAAAATGTAACTGATAAAAAAAAAATAAAAAAATTTAAAAAAAGAAGCTACAATAGAAGAGATTGATATATAACTCAAAGAAAATGTTACATCAAAGTAATGTCAAAATGTTAAAAGGTCCTGACATAAAAGGTCCAGGAAATATGGGAAATGATGAAAATGCCAAATCTACTCATACTAGGAATAGAAGAAGGTGAAGATTCCCAGCTCATAAGTCTAGAGATTGTTACTATTATTTAAAATTTATTCACTTTGTATCCCATTTGTTGCCCCCTTCCTTATCTCTCCCCAGTCCCACCTTTCCCTCTTCCTCCCCTATGCCTCTAATCCACTTTCATGGGCAGTTCTTCTCCCCTACTCTTTGATCTTAGCCTCTCAGGTTCCATCAAGACTGTCTGAAACCTCTTCCTCCGTGGGCTGGCTAGGTGATTCAACAAGGATAATTTAGATGTATGCAAAATCCAAAGGAAATATGAAAAGCAGAAAGGAATCATAAATAGTTTGCTGAGTTAAAATTGAAACCACATATATAATGTATACTGAATTAAGTAAGATAGTATCAGTATGGACACTGATAAGCAGGAAAAGAAACAGTATCTGAAATCATACCACAAAAATTCAAGGCAGAAAAGGAAGGTATTTAAACAAGAACACATTATTTTGATTAGTAATCAAATACAAGCCCACTGTTATAAAATATCCAATGACAATGCTGAAAGAGAAACTTCTGATTTAGTCAGTTGGTTACTGGAGATGCACCCTCAATAATCATTATTTCACTAGCACTGATTATTTAATGTTTTCAACCAGCATCATACTCAACAATAATCTATAAACATTTGTCCTTAAACACACAGATAAGTGTAGTCTTCTACCCCATCGAAAAATCTTTTGTTTGCAACAGATGGAGACTGCTATAGAAAACCATAAGCAATCAAAACACAGAGTTCTGCAGCCTCGTTCTAATGGCTACATGTGCAAACACAGGCATACATATAGACTGAGGAGACATTGCGGAAGAAGGGCACAGCAAGATTTTAAGAGCAAGGAGATGAGGGATTTTGCTGTAAGATTGTGTCTTTTAGTAACATCCAAGGCTACATCGGTAGAGTCTCACCAAAAGGAGCTCACCCAAAAGGGCAGTTGAACAAGGAAGACACCAAAAATCTTGCCAAACTCCATGGGGGGCTTCAACATGACATGAAGGACTATAGGCCTCTGAGTAAAGTTGGGAACCGGAAAGATAATCCCTCCCCAAGAAGAGCACACCAATTAGCTCTCCAGTGCCAAATGATCAGCCCTGAAAACATACATGCAAGCAACAGTATTTTAGCTCAACATGTTGTAATTGGAAATTATATATATATATATATATATATATATATATATATATATATATATATACACACACACACATACACAAAAATACATAAATACATACTTGCAAGTAATAGCAATGAGTAAAAGAGGTCATGAATTTTAAGGAGAGTTAGGTGAGGTATGTGAGGGCATTATGATGGAGGATAGGATTGCAACTAAAATGCAAGCTCAAAAATAAAAAACAAAGCAAAAAAGAAAAAAAATTAAACAAAAATGCTTCATTTAAATGAGAGGTAGTTAAAAATAGGATTCTGGATTTCATTCTGCCTTATTTTGTTAATAGACAAAAGCTCAGTAAAGCCTTACAAGACAGGTAAGTAAACTATTGTCTTTCCCATTTTCCCTCATCATTACATAATTTAAAAAAACAACTTTAAAATCTAATAAAATAAAAATAGACAAAATCCTAGAAGCATGCAAAATACAGAAAATAAACTAAGATTAAACAAATAATGTAAACATTGAATATACTTCATGCAAAGCCATTATATTAAAATCAGCTTGCTACAAAACACAAGCACTCTGCTGGTCTCCTTGCAGAGTTGCTGTCCCCTCCAGGTCTCTCTGTCTCCCTCTTCTTCCATAAGGTTTCCATCACTCTGCACAAAGTTTGGCTATGTGTCTCAGTATCTCCTTCAATACCCTAGTAAGTAGAGTCCTTCAGAGGTCCTCTGTGGAAGGCTCCTGTCCTGTTCCTTGTCTTCTACTTCCAATGTCTATCCTGTTTGCTCTTCTGAGTGAGGTTTCAGTCTCTTCCCTAGGGTCCTCCTTGTTGGCTAGCTTTTTTTTTCCTTTTTTTTAAATTTTTTTATTTAACTTTTATTAATTGCACTTTATTCATTTTGTATCCCCCCATAAACCCCTCCCTCCTCCCCTCCCAATCCCACCCTCCCTCCCCTTTTTGCATGCATGCCCCTCCCCAAGTCCACTGAAAGGGGAGGTCCTCCTCTCCTTCTTTCTGATCTTAGTCTATCAGTTCTCATCAGATGTGGCTGCATTGTCATCTGTGGCCTGGTAAGGCTGCTCCCCCCTCAGGGGAAGATGATTGAAGAGCAGCTCCAATCAGTTCATGTCAGAGACAGTCCCTCTTCCCATTACTATGTAACCCACTTGGACACTGAACTGCCCTGGACTACATCTGTGCAGGGATTCTAGGTTATCTCCGTGAATAGTCCTTGGTTGGAGTATGAGACTCTGGGAAGTTCCCTGTGTTCAAATTTTCTGGTTCTGTTGCTCTCCTTGTGGGGTTCCTGTCCTCTCCAGATCTTACTATTTCCCACTTCCTACATAAAATTCCATTCACTCTGCCAGACAGTTGGCCATCAGGCTCAGCATCTGCTTTGATAGTCTGTAGGGCCGAGGCTTTCAGAGGCCCTCCGTGGCAGGTTCCTAGGTTGGTTAGTATTTTTTAGGACCACACATTTTAGTATGTTTATCCTATGTTACATGGGGGGCCTGCAGAGACCGATACTCCAACCAAGGACCATGCATTGGACGGACTTAGAACCCTTTCTCAGAGGAAACCCATAGGGTGCTTAGTTTCCAAGTGGGTTCCCTAGTAAGGGCTACAGGGACTGTCTCTGACATGAACCCAGTGGCTGGATCTTTGATCACTTCCCCCTGGGGAGTGGGTGCAGCCTTGCCAGGCCACAGAGGAAGATGATGCAGCCAGACCTTGATTGAGATAGGCTAGGGTCAGATAGAAGGGGAGGAGGTCCTCTCCTATCAGGGAACTATAGAAAGGGCATAAGAGAAGAAGAGGGAGGGTGGGTTGGGAGTAGGAGGAGACAAGGTAAGAGGCTACGGCAGGGATACCAAGTGAATTAAAATAAATAAAATAAATAAATAAATATAAACACATACATAGATTATAGAAGTAAAATGGAGGACCTAGATGTAAGTGGATGCAACTACAGTTAAATACTTTTTGGCAAAGATGCAAAAATTATTCACCGAGGAGAAGACATTTTCCAAAAATGGCCTTGGAAAAAACTGGATTTCAACATGTGGAGAAATGAGACCAGATGCTTATTCCTCACCCTGCCCAAAACTCAACTCAATGGATTTGCCCCAATTAGTTCATTCTTGTTGTGCCTTTGTCTAGCTTGTGATCAAGTTAATACTTTCTGTTGAAAAACTCTTTGGCACTGTATCTCCATTTCCTGATATATAAAAAAGTTTGAAGAACACTGGTGTCAATTCTTTGAAAGTCTGATGCACTTCACCAATAAATTCATTATAACCTGAAGATGTTTTAATCAGGAATTTTTTTTAAAATTCCTGTTTTAATTTCATTTCTTGTTACATATCTAATTAAATTCTTTATTTAATCTTGATTTAATTTTAAAGGTGATGAATACCCATAAACCCACCTACTTCTTTTAGGTTTTCTAAATTAATGTCATGTCCTTAACAATTTTCTGAATTTCACTGTAAAGCATTGTTATAGCTTCCTTTTCATCTTAAACTTTACTAATTTGGGTCTTCTTTCCTTTCGTTTAAAAAGTTTATATTACAATAGTAATGTGAATATATATTATTTTCCTTTTACCACATCTTTAAATTGTGACTTCTCTAGGCATTGGCATACTATGGTAAAAAAATGGGTTCCTAAGTTCAGTGGAAATATTGTTCAAGTAGAGAGAAATAAATGTAAATTTACAACACCAGTTAGTGATATTAAATTACTGTGAAGAATTAGAAACACACTGGACTATAACAAAACAGAGAGAAGTAGCTTTAGGGAAATTTTTATAGAAGGAATAACATTTGAATTGATACTTGAAGGAAATTGGAATTTAATACACTTATGCTCAAAGCAAATATACAAATGCCCAGCAGGATAAACTTTGCTTTTTACAAATGCAAAGAACATCAGTTTGTTTGAAATCTAGCTTTCTGGCAAGGATGGCATAAAGTAGTTAAGGAGACCTACAACTGTTAGAATTGGTTAGGGTACCAAAATACTAATTTGGCTGTTGTGAAGGTTTGAATGAGAAACGTCCTGTAGACTTATGTACTTGAACATTTCCTTAAGCTCATTGACAAGGTTATGGTCCCTTTAGTGTTTGGAACATTGCTAAAGGAAGTACAATGGGTAGATGCGGGAATAACTCAATTGATAGATTTGTGCCTTGCATGCTTCTTAATGCCCTCAGTTCCATTCCAAGCATGGTATAATGTAGTAATTTACGTCTGTATAATCATAGCATTTAGGAGGTAGAGAGAGAAGAAGAAGAAGTTGAAGGTCATTCTAAGCTACATACTGTATTTGAAGCTAGATCATAAAAAAAAGCCTCAAAACCAAAACCAAACAAACAAAAACATTATGCCTCAAAAACAAAATGCTCCATTAGAAGTATGGAACAGTTTAATATGCCTATTAAACATCCCAGAGAAAAAGTTTTGTGTAGAAATCACACCATTACCAAAAACTGTAACCCAAGTGAAATTCAATTACAGGATCCACATAAAAAAGTATTACCTTGAACAATCTTTTGACCCTGGGGAAAGCCAGCCCACAGCTTAATTAAATAGCCTCTGGGTAGCCAACCCCAGCGTGCCACATGGGCAATGCAGATAGGTCCACATACAGGAAGCAAGCCAGATCCTCAGCCTTAGCCAAATATGGAGTTGTTTGTGACAGAGAGCACTCACCATGCATCGAGAAAAAAAAAAAAGAAGAAGAAGAGGGAGGAGGCTACAGTTGAGAAACAAAATCAATTAATTAATTAGTTAATGAATTAAAATATCCTTCATAATCAAGGAGAAAAAAACTTCTAAGACAAAAAGAAAGAATCCCAAAGTAATCTTTTTAATTTGGGTATAGAAATAAATAGAATTTCAAAGAAAAAAAAGTTTTACTAACATGACTGTCTAAACACCAGCAGAACAAGGAAAATGGCCGTGCTAAAACTGATGTGGGAAAGACGCCGAGGACTCAATCCTACACAAAGGTCTACAGGCAACTAAGAAATGCTGAGAATGGGAAAAGGGCACACCCATTGTTTATCCAATACCAAAAGTGTAGCTCTGAAAACATGCATACAAGTAACATTATATAAACTGAACAGATTATAATTAGGATCGTGTGTGTGTGTGTGTGTGTGTGTGCATGTATATACAGATTTACATATAGCAACAATTAACTAAAAAACAGACTATCAAACAAAGTAGGAAGCACATAGGAAGGGTAAGAGGGAGAAAACAAGTGGAGAAATAATGTAATCATGTCATAAACTCAAAAACTAAAATAAATAGTAAGAAACACTTCACATTGTCAAACTAACATAAACATCAAAGAAGTGATTATGAATGCTTTACTCAGCTTGGAAAAGGTTGTTCTCATAGTAAAAGTAAAGAATTACCATTTGAAGTTTTAGTTATCATTTAAATTAAGAAGAATTAGATTGTGCATGCTTGTCTATGTGTGTGTGTGTGCATGTGTATAGGGAAAAATGAAGTTTAAAATTGCAATAATGACATTTATTTCTGAAAAGTGACTCTATTAGAGATGGAGAGAAAGGTGAGGCAGGAGAGTGTTTGTCTTCAAGGAATGCAGTCTTGAGTTTAATACCAAGAAAATATAAAAATATAAAAAAGAATAATGATGGTATGTACTTGTCATTCCAGAGCCAGGAACACAAGACAGGTGGACCAAGTTTGTGGTGATCTGGCTTTGCCTAGTTGGTGAGATCAAGGCTACCAGTCACCTTGTCTGAAAAAAAAAAAAAAAGGTGAGGATGAGGAGATGATTGCCTGAAAAAAAAAAAAAAAAAAAAAAAAAAAAAAACACCAAGAGTGCCTGGCTACATACACACATCTGAACACACACATGCACACACAGAAACACACACACCTGAAAAAACATACAAATTTGTGCCCACACACAATGTACTGAATTGCTAGTGCCCAGATCTCATTTCGAGACTTGCTCCAGGTGACAAATGTGCTCCAGCACCAAATTCACAAAGTTACTCAGCTACCATGAACACTTCACTGAAATACATTTCTTTCTTGTTTTAAGTAATAAAGAGGTAATTGTCATTTTCTTATAGAGTTAGATGGGTGAGATGACAGAATCATTCTTGTGATAAATTACTTTCAAACAAATAGGTAAAACTCACGAATATTTTTCCATGAGGTATGTGTTATTAGAAACAAATCTAAATTACTTTTAACCCAGTTTCAAAGAGTGTCTAGCATTTCACATCCACTCTGTCAGGTCATCCCAGACAGACATGCAAGCAGTATGCTTATTATGAGACATTTTAATAAAAAAAAATAGGAGGGGGGTTAAAGATGACTTTTCTTCTGTGAACAATGTTTTACATTGAATAACAATTGAATAAAATATAAACTTCTAATATTTTAATAATATGGCTGGATTTTGTTAGCACTATTTCTGGTGTGTTCTTTGTAAACCATTTCTAAAAATGAGTTCCCTGAGGCTAGATACCACTGTTTCTTCCTCTTATGGTAATGGGAAAATAGAATACCACAGCAGGGGTTGCAAAATTCTGTGTTCTTTAGTTCTTGTCTTGCTTAAACCTACAGAAACTTAAAATGTTTCATTAGAATGATTTTGTGCAAATACCGTCAAATAGATTTCTGCTTTTCTATTCAAAAGTACTTATGCCATCTTCAAGGTTTACACATTTAGGTTTTATGGGTTGTTGTATCACACGGTTAGCAAGAGACATGTTTTATGTGCTACATGTTGTAGCACACGGTTAGCAAGAGACAAGCACATGGTTTTCTTCACATGTTTGCATATGGTCATGAACTGTTTTACAGTAAATATGACAAATAAGTAATGGTTGTGTTTTACACATAGTTATTGTACATCCTCATTTGTGAACATTATACAATAACACCATGTACTCTCTCATAGGAACTCATCATCTATATGTTTCACTTCAGGTTGCAAACTGTGGATGTAAATGGCAATGTGATGATAATGAAAACATGAGTTCTACAGACCTAAAAATTTAAGCAAATCATCACCTGGCTTTGTTAGCACTTGTATATACTATCTTAAAACTCTTGAGGCCAAGGATATGTGTGCACAAACAGGGAACAAAGGAGCCATTAAACAGAGATACATTCTTGCCCTAAGATTCCTGGGAACTATAACTGTTATAATATTAACTCATTCCAAAAACATAGGGCTTTTCATCTTCCAATATCTGCTTTTATCTATGTGATAGTATCTTTATAGTATATAATCACCTTAAACCCATCAGAATGGCTAAGATCAAAAAGTCAAGTGACAACACATGCTGGAGAGGTTGTGGAGAAAAGGGAACCCTCCTCCACTGCTGGTGGGAATGTAAACTTGTACAACCACTCTGGAAAGCAATATGGCACTTTCTCAGAAAACTAAGAATAGTGCTTCCTCAAGATCCAGCTATTCCACTCCTAGGCATATACCCAAAAGAGTCTCAAGTAAACAATAAGGACATTTGCTCAACCATGCTTGTAGCAACCTTATTTGTAATAGCCAGAAGCTGGAAACAGCCCAGATTCCCCTCAGTGAAAGAATGGATGCACAAATTTTGATACATCTACACAATGGAATATTCCTCAGCAGGAAAAAACAAACAAACAAGGATATCATGAAATTTGTAGGTAAATAGTGGGATCTGGAAAAAATCATCCTGAGTGAGCTATCCCAGAAGCAGAAAGACACACACGGTATATACTCACTCATATAGACATATAATATAGGATAAACCTACTAAAATCTGTACACCTAAAGAAACTAATCAAGAGGGAGGACTCTTGCTAAAATGCTCAATCCCTATCCAGAAAGGCAAAGAGGATGGACATCAGAAGAAGGAGAAAAGAGGGAACAAATCAGGAGCCTGACACAGAGGATCTCTGAAAGGCTCTGCCTGCAGACTATCAATGCAGATGCTGAGACTTATGGGCATCCTTTGGGCAGAGTGCAGAGAATCTTAGGAAATAAGTGGAAAACAGTAAGATCTGGAGAGTTCAGCAACTCCACATGGAAAATAACAGAACCAAAAATCTGAGGACAGGGGTCTTTCCTGAGACTGATACTTCAACCAAGGACCATGCATGGAGATAAGCTAAGACCCCTGCACAGCTGTAGCTCATGGCAGTTCAGTGTCCAGGTGGGTTCCATTGTAATAGGAACAGGGACTGTCTCTGACATGAACTGATTGGCCTGCTCTTTAATTACCTCCCCCTGAGGGGGAAGCAGCATTACCAGACCACAGAAGAAAACAATGCAGCCACTCCTGATGAGACCTAATTGACTAGGATCAGAAGGAAAGAAAAGAAGACCTCCCCTATCAGTGGACTTGGGGAGGGGCATGCAGGCAGAGGGTGGAGGAAGGGAGGGATTGGGATGGGAGGAGGGAAGGAACCACAGGGGGGATACAAAGTGAATAAAGTGTAATTAATAAAGAATTAAGAAAAAGAAAATAGGGATAACTTAAACAAATTTTACTCAGATATAGTCCCAATGAAACAAGGTGAGGAAAAGGAAGGGCAATCTAGCCTGCATTCGTTTTGATCACATACTTAGTAGGGAAAAACTAATCCTTTTTTTTTTTTTTTGAGAATCCACTATTATGCCTATGCACAATTGAGGTGCATATGATTGAAGTAAAATACATCATGGAAAAGGACATGCACGGTGAACAAAGACTTCATAATTCACAACCATCAATCAAAGGAGAGCTGCCCATACTATGCCCTTAGCTACTAAACCCTTCTTTTCTTAGACTTCAAAAGAGGAGGTCCAAAACAATATCCTCGAGTACTCTTAATTATATGCCTTTGCTGTTCCCCTGGATATTAAAGATAATTAAGGTTTATGAGAATAGACAACAAATCTTTGACTTATCATTGAGAGATTTTCTAGTTGAGGTAATTATGATGGGAAATCCCATCTGAAGCTTGTGGGGCACTATTCCATTGGCTGATGTGCTTGAAATGAAATGAGGAAACAAGCCTGGGAGCTGCACAGATATAGAGAAAGATAGACATAGATAAAGATAGATAGAGATAGTGATAGACATATCCATAGAGAATGAGATAGAGATAGATACAGACAGAAATATCTGAGGGCAGATGGGATTGCCTTCCTCAGTCTTTTGGTGAGACAGTGTTCACTCAAAAGTGTGTTTCAGTCTCCACATATTTATGTAGTTTCTTGTTTTGTTAACTACTAGTTTTGTCCTACAATGTTCTATAAAAATACAAAGTATTATTTTATTTGTTTTATGTTTAAAGGTTTACTTTGAGGACAATGTATGATAGAATTTAGGGTCACATGTGCTGCTAAAGAACGTGGATTGTAAACACATTGGAAATAATAATCTGTAGATATCTTTTGAATAGATCTGGTCTATTTTTAAAATTTATGTATTTATTATTAATTACAGTTTATTCACTTTGTATCCCAGCTGTAGCCTCCTCCCTCACCCCCTCCCAATCCTACCCTTCCTCCCTCCCTCATCTCCTCCCATGCCCCTCTCCAAGTTCACTGATAGGAGAGGTCCTCCTCCCCTTCCATCTGACACTAGTTTATCAGATCTCATCAGGACTGGCTGTATTGTATTCCTCTGTGGCATGGTAAAGCTGCACCCCCCCCCCCGATGAGATGATCAAAGAGCCAGTCACCGAGTTCCTGTCAGAGACAATCCCTGTTGCCCTTACTAGGGAACCCACTTCCACACTAAGCTGCTATGGGTTACATCTGCTCAGGGGTTCTAGGTTATCGTCATGCATGGCTCTTGGTTGGAGTATCAGTCTCAGAAAAGACCCCCGTGCCTAGATTATTTTGGTTCTGTTGCTTACCTTTGTGGTGCTCCTGTCCCCTCCAGGTCTTTCTGTCTCCCACTTCTTTCATAAGATTCTCTGCACTCTGCCCAAAGTTTGGCTATGAGTCTCAGCATCTGCTTTGACACCCTGCAGGGTAGAGCCTTTCAGAGACCCTCTGTTGTAGGCTCCTTGTCCTATTTCCTGTTTTCTCCCTCTTCTGATGTCCATCCTGTTTGCCTTTCTGAGTGAGCATTGAACACCTTACCCATGGTCCTCCTTCTTTCTTAGCTTCTTTATGTGTACAGATTTTAGTATGAATATCCTATATTATATGTCTAATATCCACTTATAAGTGAATATATACCATGTGTGTCTTTCTGCTTCTGGGATACTTCACTTAGAATGATCTTTTTTAGATCCTGCCCATTGACTGCAAATTTTATGAAACAGAATGGTGAATTAATGGAACCGAATAGAAGACCCAGAAATTAACCCACACACCTATGAATACTTGATTTTTGACGAAGAATCCAAAACCATAAAATAGAAAAATGACAGCATCTTCAACAAATGGTGCTGGTCCAACTAGAGGTCTACATGCAGAAAAATGAAAATAGATCCATATTTATCACCCTGCACAAAACTAAAGTCTAAGTGGTTCAAAGATCTCAACATAAAACCAGATACTCTAAATCTGTTAGAAGAAAAAGTTCAACTTTCTGAACAGAACGCCAACAGCTCAGGCTCTAAGAGCAACAATCAATAAATGGGACCTCATGAAACTTAAAAGCTTTGGTAAAGCAAAAAGACACTGTTGTCAGAACAAAATGACAGCCTACAGACTGGGAAAGGATCTTCACCAACCCTGATATCCAGGGTTGATATCCAGAATATATAAAGAACTAAAGAAGTTAAAAAATAATAAATCAAGGATTTTCTTGTTTTTAATTGCTGAGTAGTATTCCATTGTGTACATACATGTACTACAATTTTTTGTATCAATTCCTCAACTGAGGCACATCTGGGTTGTTTCCAGATTCTGGCTATTACAAATAAAGCTGCTATGAACATGGTTGAGCAAATGTCCTTGAGCATATTTTGGATATATGCCTAGGAGTTGTATGGCTGGATCTTGAGGAAGCGCTATTCCTAATTGTCTGAGAAAGCACCAGATTGATTTATAAAGTGGTTTTACAAGTTTACATTTCCACCAGCAATGGATAAGGGTTCCCATTTCTCCACACCCTCTCCAGCATGTGTTGTCACTTGAGTTTTTGATCTTGGCCATTCTGATGGGTGTAAGGTGAAATCTCAGGGTGGTTTTGATTTGGACTTACCTGATAGCTAAGGATGCTGAGCATTTCTTTAAGTGTTTCTCTGCCATTTGATACTCCTGTATTGGAGTATCAAATTCTATTGGAGAATTCTGTTTAGCTCTGTACCCCATTTTCCAAAATGTATGAAGAACTCAAGAAATTAAACAGCAATAAATCAAGTAATCCAATTAAAAATTTGGTACATTTGGCTTATTAAATAACATAGATACAAATTTTAGGGTTAAAATTAGGTATAAAACTTAGATATAATTTTCTTTTCTAATTCTGAGTTTGAAAACCTATGCAAATGTGACTGGTGTTGAAGCTTCTCACTGTTAACGCAGCCACATTAATGGCTTTTAGGCTCAGCAGGATTAACATTGTAAAAAAATGCCAAATTACCAAAAGCAATCCACAAATTCAATGAAATTTCTGTCCAAATTCCAACACAATTTTTTTTATACACTTTGAAAGGTTAATTATCAACCTCACATGGACAAACAAAATACCAGCATAGTTAAAACATTCTAGTACAATAAAAGAACATCTGGAGATATCACTCTCCCTGAAGTCCAATTCTACTAGAAATCTATAGTAATAAAATCCACATTTTATTGGCATGAAAGCAGACAGGTTAATCAATGGAACAGAATCGAAGACCAAGGTGTAAGTTCCTACACATGTGGACATCTGAGTTTTGATAAAGAATACAAAGTTACACAATTAAAAAAAAAGACACATCCTCAACAAATGGTGCTGGTCTAACTGGATGTCTACATGTAGAAGAATACAAATAGATCCATATCTATCACCCTGCACAAAACTCAAGTCCAAGTGGATCAAAGACCTCAAACATAAAACCAGATACACTAAATCTATTAGAAGAAAAATTGGGAAAGAGCCTTGAACCCATTGACACTGGAGACAACTTCCTGAACAGAACACTAGTGCATGTACTAAGATGCAAAATTAATAAATGCAACCTCCTGAAACTAAAAGTCTTCTGTAAGGCACAGGGCAATGTCAATAGGGCGAAATGAGAGCCTAATAGTCCAGGAAAAGATTTTTATCAACTCTGCATCTGACAAAGGGCTAATTTTCAAAATAGATAAAGAAGTCAGGAAACTACTCATCAACAAATCAAATAGTCTAATTCAAAATGTGATACAGAGCTAAACAGAGAATTTTCAGCAGAGGAATTTCAAATGGCCAAGAAGTACTTTTAAAATAAAAAATGGTCAATATTCTTAACCATAGGGGAAATGCAAATCAAAATGCCTTTGAGAAACAGAATGGTGGATCAATGGAACCGAACAGAGGACCCAGAAATAAATCCACACACTTATGGACACCTGATCTTTGACAAAGACGCCAAAACCATACAATGGAAAAAAGATAGCATCTTCAACAAATGGTGCTGGTCTAACTGGATGTCTACATGTAGAAAAATGAAAATAGATCCATACTTGTCACCCTGCACAAAACTGAAGTCCAAGTGGATCAAAGACCTCAACATAAAACCAGACACATTAAATCGGCTTGAAAAAAAAGTGGGAAATACCCTAGAACTCATTGGTACAGGGGGAAACTTCCTGAACAGAACACCAACAGCACAGGCTCTAAGAACAACAACCAATAAATGGGACCTCATGAAACTAAAAAGCTTCTGTAAAGCAAAGGACACCGTCATCAAAACAAAGCGACCACCTACAGATTGGGAAAGAATCTTCACCAACCCTTTATCTGACAGAGGACTCATATCCAGTATATATAAAGAACTAAAGAAGCTGAAAAGCAGCAATCCAAGTAATCCACTTAAAAAATGGGGAACAGAGCTAAACAGAGAATTCTCTGTAGAGGAATATCGAATGGCAGAGAAACACTTAAAGAAATGCTCATCCTCATTAGCCATCAGGGAAATGCAAATCAAAACAACCCTGAGATTTCACCTTACACCCATGAGAATGGCCAAGATCAAAAACTCAAGTGACAACACATGCTGGAGAGGTTGTGGAGAAAGGGGAACCCTTCTCCACTGCTGGTGGGAATGTAAACTTGTACAACCACTCTGGAAAACAATCTGGCGCTTTCTCAGACAACTAGGAATAGCACTTCCTCAAGATCCAGCCATACCACTACTGGGCATATATCCAAAAGAGGCTCAAGTACACAAAAAGGACATTTGCTCAACCATGTTTGTAGCAGCTTTATTTGTAATAGCCAGAAGCTGGAAACAACCCAGATGCCCCTCAACTGAAGAATGGATGCAGAAATTGTGGTACATCTACACAATGGAATATTACTCAGCAATGAAAAATAAGGAAATCATGAAATTTGCAGGTAAATGGTGGGATCTGGAAAGGATCATCCTGAGTGAGTTGTCTCAGAAGCAAAAAGACACACATGGTATATACTCACTCATATAGACATACAACATAGGACAAACCCACTAAAACCTGTGCATCTAAAGAAACTAAGCAAGAGAGAGGACCCTAACTAAAACGTCCAATCCCCATCCAGAAAGGCAAAGAGGATGGACATCAGAAGAAGAAGAAAACAGGAAACAACCTAGGAACCTACCACAGAGGGCCTCTGAAAGCCTCTGCCCTTCAGACTATCAAAGCAGATGCTGAGCCTGATGGGCAACTGTTGGGCAGAGTGAACGGAATTTTAGGTAAGAACTGGGAAATAGTAAGAGCTGGAGAGGACAGGGTCTCCACAAGGAGAGCAACAGAACAAGAAAATTTGAACACAGGGAACTTCCCAGAGACTCATACTCCAACCAAGGACTATTCATGGAGATAACCTAGAACCCCTGCACAGATGTAGCCCAGGGCAGTTCAGAGTCCAATTGGGTTACATAGTAATGTGAAGAGGGACTGCCTCTGACATAATCTGATTGGCCTGCTCTTTGATCACCTCCCTCTGTGGGGGGGAGCAGCCTTACCAGGCCACAGTAGAGGACAATACAGCCACTTTTGATGTGAACTGACAGACTAAGATCAGAAAGGAGAGGAGAACCTCCCCTATTAGTGGACTTGGGGAGTGGCATGCAAGCAGAGGGAGGAGGGAGGGTGGGATTGGGATGGGAGGAGGGAGGGGCTTATGGGGGGATGCAGAATGAATAAAGTGTAATTGATGAAAAATTAAAAAAAAAATATTAATATATAATTTACGCTATGATTGTTATGTAGAACCATAATAATAACAAAATGGAAAAGATTAAAATTGCAAAAGTTACATGTGAATGTTTTAAAAAGGGAGAGGTAAATGTAATAAAAATGAAATGGGGTCCTTCAAAAAAAAAAAAAAAAAAAAAGAGAGTCCTTCCTAAAGATGTCAAAATGGTTAAGAACAAAAGCTCAAGTGAAAGCTCATGCTGGGTAGGATGTGAAAAAGGGGGGCACTCCTCCATTGATGAGGGAGTTCAAACATGTACAACCACTTTGGAAATCAATACTGCATTTCATCAGGAAACTGGGAATCAATCTACCTGAAGACACCTCTATATCACTCCTGGGTAAATACTCAGAGCATGGTCTGTTCTACCACAAGGGCACTTGCTTAACTATGTTCATAGCAGCTTTATTTGTAATAGCCAGAAATTGGAAACAACCTAGCTGCCCCTCCACCAAAGAATATTTAATGAAATTGTGATGCATTTACACAATGGAGTATTACTTCATTGTTAAAAAAATGAAATTTACAGGCAAATTGATGGAGATTTAAAAAAAAAAATACAACCTGAGTAAGGTGATCTAAACCCAGAAAGAAAAATATGGTGTGTCCTAGGATAGAACCAAATACAACCAGAAAAACAATCAATGCAATCATGCCTCATGATACCCTGCTGTACTCAGAAACTGAAGCCTAGCATAATTTCCATCAGAGAGGATTCATCCAGCAACTGATGGAAACAGATGCAAAGACCCACAGACACACCTTAGGGAGAGCTCTTTGAAAGAGAAAGAGAAGGATTGGGGGAGCCAGGGGGAGTCAAAACCGCCACAAGAAAACAACAACACAGAATCAACTAACCAGGGCTCATAGGGTTTCACAGAGACTGAAGTGACAAAGAGCCTACATAGGTCTGACCTAAACCCTCTGAATATACATTATGGGGGTGTAGCTTGGTGTTCTTGTGGGACTCCTAAAAGTGGTTCAGGGGCTATCTCTGGCTCTTTTCTCTGCCTTTGGGACCTTGTCCCTCCACTGAATTGCCTCATCCAGCCTAAATAGGAGGGGAGGTGCCTAGTTTAACAACAGCTTGATTTGTTATGTTTGGTTGATATCGCTGAGAGACCTGTCCTTTTCTGGAAGAAAATGGAAAAGGAATGGTTGGGATGGGGAAAGGGAAGAGGGATTGAGAGGAGAGGAGGGAGTGGAAACTGCAGTCAGGATGAGATATGAAAGAATAATTAAAAAAAAAGAACAACTAAACAAATAAAAGATTAATAAAATAACAGGTAACTTTTAGTCAATTTCTTCTATGTGTTTTTCCTATTAATAACAATTTTTCAAAGAATATTATATTATTTGATTATAGGTAATCTTTTAAGAAAATAATTTAGGCCCTTTCAATAATAGATATTAATCAATAAAGGTTAAATAATTTTTTAATTAAAATTATATTATCATTCAAATTTTGTATGCAAAGATATATGAATAGATTATATATAGATATAGATTTAAATAATGTACCTGTAGATATAGTTGTAAATATAAATATATAATTACAGATTTGCTTATGAAAATGTTTTCTTTTGAGTTTAGGACTTTAAAAAATTTACGTGAATATGAACGTATCTGTGTGTTGGTATGTGCACAAGAATAAAGTAACTGCAGAGGTGAGAGGAATATATTTGTTACCTGGAAGCTAAAGGAACATTTGACTGTGAGTTTCTACACTGGGAATCAAACCTAGATTCTTTGCAAAAATAGTATGCACACTTAACCATTGACCCATCTCTCCTTCATGAGACATAATTTTTAGATGAAACTTATTACAATGTGATAGATTATAAAATTACTTTTACATTTCTATAGATCCAATAATTTTACTGTTATAAGTCCCCCAATAAAGCAATAGGTTACTTTTCAAACTCTTGTACTTGACAGAGTTGAAACCTTAAGTCCACAATTAAAAAAATATTTGTTATGAAAGCATTCAATGATTGAATAGAGTAGACCACTTATATTAATCTCTGAATTATAAATTAATAAAAGAATTAAATTAAATCTCTATTAATGCCCATACTTTATTTTTATTCTTCTCTCATACATTCCAACATGACCAAAGTTTACCCTCCTTCTAAGCCTCCCAGTGTCTGCCCCCATTGGTGACTCTTCTCCAGATCCACTCTTCCTCCATTTCCTCCAGAAAAGAGCTAACCTCTGAGGACATCAGCTGAACACAGTATAAGGAGTTATAATAAGGCTAGGCACAAACCCTCATATAAAGACTGGATGAGGCAACCTAGCAGGAGGAAAAGGTTCCCAAGAACAGGCAAAAGAATCAGAGGTACCCCCCCCCCCACTCTCAGGAGTCTCACAAAAACACCAAACTACACAACCGTAACATATATGCAGAGGATGTAGCTCAGATTCATACAGGCTCTGATTGTTGCTTCAGTCTCTGTGAGCCCCTGTGAAATCTGCTTAGTTGATTTTGTGGCCTGTGTTCTCCTGATGTCCTTGATCTCTCTGGCTAATACAATTCCCATTCTCCTTCTTCTGCCAGGTTCACAGAGCTCCACCAAATGTTTGGCTGTGGGTCTCTGCATCTGTTCTGATCAATTGCTGGATGATGCCTCTCTGATGATGACTGGATGAGGCATCAATCTATGAGTACAGCAAAATATCATTAAGAATCATTTCATTGACTTTATTTTTTTTTTTGTCAGTCTTGTTTGGTTCTATCCTAGTTCTCTGGCCTATCTAGTCTCTCATTCCTTGGCATCCAGACAGTGTCAAGTGTGGGCTCTCTCTCATCACATAGCCCTTCAGTTGGACTAGTCACTGGCTGACGTCTACTACAAGTCTTGTTTCACTATTACCCCAGCACATCTTGCAAACAAGACAAATTGTAGGTCACAGGTTTTGTGTCTGGTTTGGTGTCCCAGTCCGTCCAGTGGAAGCCTTGCCTGGTTACAGAAGATGTCTGGTTCAGGCTTTCTATTCCCCATTACTACGAGTCTTTGTTCGGAACGCCTCCATACATTCTAGAGAGTATCTCCTGCGTTAGGCTTCCACATCTTCCCCAAATACCCTCAATTCCAGTTATCTCTCCCAGTTCTCTCTCATTCCAACCCCCACACCTGACCTTTCATGTATTACTTGTCACCGTTTTTTTTCCTAAAATGTTTTTGTGATGTAGAAAAATAATGTGAAATTCATTGTCTACCATTTTTTTCTTTCTCTCCATTGGATGGACAAAGTACTGATAGATCAAAATATTTAGAGACTGAGAGCACTGGATGCACTCCTTTGCCAAAGTGAATGATGGTATATAGAAATTACAAAAATGAATTTACCACTGATGACAAAAGCTCAGCAGTTCCAGTCTGGTAATCACATTGCTGTTGACTTCTTCTTTATCATAGAATACCGGATGTTACCTAATAGCGGTGAATACATGATTAATGTCAATTTTATTCTTCTACAAAGATTTAGATTTTATTTTCTGGGAATCACTACTTTCAGGATCATCAAGATGATGTTTGCTTCTCTGATGTTTCTAATTCTTTCTCAACACAGTATCCTAGTTTCCTGTGTATAATTTTTTCAAATTCTAGTTATTCTCTGTTTTTAGAAACTTTCCATTTATATTTCTCTCTATGAAATCATTTATTAATCACTCAGGTAAAGTATTGCACTGGCTGCTTAGATTTTTTTTTTTATTGCTTCAACCCTTTCTCTTTAACATCACCAACATAATCTTTCTAAAACAAATGTCAGTTCTGGTTACTTCCTTATTATGAAAAACGAGGAAAATATTTCATCTTTCTATTTATTCTTGAATAAATTTCTTAGGAACAGCACTTAAGATGGGTTTTTCCCCCCACAGTGATATGTCCTTCATGTGCAAATTAAGTAGTTGTTGTTAATCAATAATTTACTGTGTTTCATTTAAGACATTTTGACTTAATTTGTAATATCCGCATCAAATATCATCACACTATTTGCATTATAGGCACTTCACTGGATATAAAATATAGTAATTAACTGTCAGCCAGTTAGAGACTGATATTATCACTCAATTTTCCAAATTGGATTCAATGATAATTAATTTAATGAATTAAATATATGTATTGATGAATGACATTAAATTGATGAGATTAAACATTATTATCTGAAATTTGAATTTTTACTACTCAGCATTAGTTTCCAGAATTAAATTCATTTACTAAGTATACTCATGCTTTGCATATGTGCTTTACCTATATATCTGCCTAGAAAATATTTTTGGTAGTTGAATCAAGGTTGATACATGATTAATCTGTATAAAGCTATTTACTAAATTTTAATAATTTATGAATCTAGTTGTATAATTATATTTGACATTAATTCATATCCAATAATGTGTTTCAAGATCTGAGCATATAACATATACTAGATATTGTTTTAGATTACTTTACAAAATCATAGTGTATTTTTATATTTGGAATAATATATATTATTCTTATTTGCATACCTCATATACATAGGTGAAATACTTATATTAGTATATATAAATAATAGTAGTACATGCATATCATATATGGGCATATATCCCAAAAACCCAACACACAGATTTTTTCCATTAAAATGTAAACAGTTTAACTGGGATTTAGAGAAGTTCAGTAACTGCTCCAAGCTCACAGAGATAGACTGTTTCTCTGGATCAAATTTGCTCTTCATTTTTTTGGAAAGAAGACTGTATCCGTAGATTACCTATAGTTCTCTCTAGATCATATGCCAGTATGTACCTTTTCCCATTTTTTTTTTCTGCTACTTGGAATTCCACTTCTCTCAACTAATTCCTTGGTTGGGATCTATCTTGTACTAAAGTTTTTCTGGTTGTCATAATATGTCCAAAGCTAAAAACTGTAGCTACTACAGTTTCCTGCTGGATGTTTTACAGGCATTATTTTTGAAACATTTTCTAATTTGTTTAGAATTACACAACAACCCAGTCATGGTTGTTCAAATAAAAATGACCCCCAAAGGCCCATAGGAAGTGGTGATATTAGGAGGTGTGGTCTTACTGAAGTAGGTATGGCTTTGATGGAGAAAGTGTAACATTGGGGGTGGAATTTGAAATCTCAAATGCTCAAGACAGGCCAAGTGTCTCGCTCTTTTCCTGCTTCCTGCTCATCCAGAGTTAGAGCTCTCAGCTACCTCTCAAGCACCAGTGTCTGCCTGCATGTCATCCTGTGCCCAACCATGACAATAATGAACTAAACTTCTTAATTGTAAGCCATCCCCAGTTTGATATTTTCCTTTATAATGTTGCCATAGTCATGGTGTCCCTTCAGTGCAATAAAAATCCTAATTAAGAGAGTAGTTTGAGATTCCATCTTTCACCTATTAGAAAGGTTAATATCAATAACGCAAGTGACAGCTCATGCTGTCAAGAATGTGGAGCACTGGGATACAGTCTTCCAATTTGGTGGGAGAGCAAACTTGTATAACTACTGCGGAAATCAATATGGCAGAACCTCAGAAACCTGAGACTCAGTTTACCTCAAGGCCCAGCTAAACCACTCTTGGGCATACACTTACAGGATGCCCCATCCTCTCACAATGATGCTTGCTCAACTATGATCCCAGCAGCTTTTTATATAATAGCCAATAAATGGAAACTATCCAGAGGTCCTTCAACCAAAGAATGGATAAACAAAAGGTTATTATGCATTCATACAATAACGTATTACTCAGCTCTTAAAAAACTGATGTCATGTAATTTACAGGCAAATGAATGGAACTAGAACAAAATCATCCTAAGTGAGACAACACAGACCCAGAAAGATAAATATGGCATTTATTTACTTATAAATTAATATTAGCTGTTAAGCCAATGGTGATCATGCTGCAAGTCATAGACCCAGAAAAGCTAAGTTACAAGAAGGGCTCTAAGCTATCTATGACGAGTAAATAGAATAGATTTTTGTGGATGGACTGGGAGTAGGTGGGGATGGGAATGAAAAGGAATAATTGAGGATGAGATGAAGGAGGAGATCATGGGGAGAGACTGAAGGGTGATTTGGAAATGTAGTGCGTTGGAACCCCCCTCGAATCCATGAGGATGTTCCTAGTGGGGACTCCTATTTTGAAAAGAAACAGGAGCCTGAACCAGCCATCCTCTGTGACTAGGTGAGGCTTCCAGGGGTGGTACCTGGACAGCCGGCCAGCCACAAAAACCTTGCTCCTTTTTCAAGCTGCACTGAGGAGGTGGCGGGTAGCACTTACAAGAGCGGTCAAAGCAGACAGGTCTAGTTGGAGGCCCGCGCCATGAAAGAGAGCCCACGCAAAACGTGGAATGGATGAAGAGAAATCAGAGGTCGTGTAACCCAGGGACCCATGATTGAAAAAATCTAAAGAAAGCATTATATACTCATAGATTAGTACCTAGCTCAATAATCATTAGAGAGACTTCTTCTGACAGCCAAAGGGAGCAGATGAAGAGACCTATGGCCAAACATTAGGTCGAGAGAGAGTCCAAATTGGCCATCTATACCAGGTCTCTCCTGTTAGAGCCCAACAAACCCCATGGAAGAGGGAGAGAAAGAAATGTGGGAGCCAGAATGGTCGAGGATACCAGGGGAACATGGTACACAGAATTCAAATAAGCAGGGCTCATGGAGGCTCACAGAGACTGAAGCAGCCATCGTGGTGCCCACGTGGATCTGTACTAGGTCTTCTGCTTACATCCTGTGGTTGTTTTTGTTTTTAGGCACCCCTAGCAGTAGCAGTGGGGGTGTTTCTTAATATTTTTTCTGCTCTTGGGACTCTTTTCCTTCTATTAGGTTGACTCACTTAGCCTTTATATGAGGTTTTGTTAATTGTCTTATTGTATCTTGTTATACCATGTTTGGTGAAAGTTCCTGGGAGGCTTGTTATATTCTGAAAGAAAATGGAGGAGGGCGAATTTAGGGAAGATGGATAGGGGATAGGAAAAGTAAAGGGAGAGGAGGTTGCAGTTAGGATGCATTAAAAACAAAAGAATAAAATAAAACACCAAAAGATCACTTTTTAATCGGAACCTACTTGAACTCAAATATTTTACAACACACACATGCACACACAAATAGAAAGAAAGAGAGAGAGAGAGAGAGAGAGAGAGAGAGAGAGAGAGAGAGAGAGAAGAAGGGAGGAAGGGAAGAAGGAAGGAGTTGGTACCTTGGCCTGACCATGCTATGGTTGGGAGGAATGTAGACTTTGGAGCTTTGGATTAGAAAAGCAATTGAAAGCTTTAGATGGGGCTTAATGGGCCATACCAGAAGGAGCATGGAAGACAGTGGTACCTAGGGTTATTTGAACTGTGGGGGCCTGGTTCCAGAGGTTTCGGTGATGAATAATTTATGTCTGTGGCCTAAAGATGGTTCTTATTATATTTTGGGGAAGAACTTGCCTGCTTTCTGCCCTTGTCAAAAATCTGCCTGATTCTAAATTAAAGAGTTAGGTAGAAAGAGAGCCCAAATTAGAGATCTCCACTAGGTTCCTTCTCTTGGAATTCAGGGAACCCATTGGAAGTGGGAAAAGAAGAAATGCAGAGGCCAGAATGGTCCTGGATTCCAGGAGAACAGGATTCATAGACTAAAACTAAGTAGGGCTCATAGGGGCTCAATGAGACTGAAACAACAATCATTGAGCCTACAAGGATAATCCTACTAGATTAACAGCTTTGGCAGGAGAAATTTCAGAACAGCTCAGCATTGACTGAGTCGTGTGGTTTTTAGGGGACAGTCTTATACAGATCTATAATGAAAAGGAGAAAATTGAACAAGAGAAAATAAAGAGAAAAGGGGCAACAGGATGTTTAATGGAGCAAAATCCTGTGTTCAAAGAGATAAAAAAGTTGTGTGTGTGTGTGTGTGTTTTAACTCAGGATGCTAAGTAGAAGAAAAGGAGTGGCAACCTCAGGGCATGACTCCCCTCACCTAAGATTCCAATTTGTGAAAAAGAATTAAATAAATGCTTAGGACTTGGCATGGGGGCACATACCTTTAATCCTAGCACTGGGGTGTCAGAGCAGGCGGGTTTCAGTGTTCAAGACCACACTGGTCGAAAGAGCTAGTTCCAGGAGAGCCAAGTGTGAAGGAAACCATTGAAAACAGAAAGTTGGTGAAAACATTTGAATGAGGTTCCATGTTCCAGCCCCAGCAAGCAGCAGAACTTGACAGTGCAGGCCACCTATGTTAGGGATGTCCATGAATGAAGGCCTAGAGAGGCCACTTCATGAAACTGTAAAATTGAAGCCTGGATTGCCTTGGAGAGTCCAAGTTTTTGTAGATTTGGAGGTATGGGGTACCTGCAGAGAAAAGCTGCTAACAGGGAGTAGACCCAGCCCAAAATAAAGAGGATTGTAGTCAACCAAACTGAACAGAGTCGGAGATGTGAAGAGTGTTTTGACATCAAACATGAAGATGCAGGGTTTGGATTTTGGCCAGCTGGTTCTCTCTTGCTTTGTTCCAGTATTTCCTCATTATGCTCCCTTTCCACCCTTTTGGAATAGCAACATATATCCTGTGCCATTGCATAATCTGCCTTTTGATTTTTTTTAATTTTTATTAATTACACTTTATTCACTTTGTATCTTCCCATAAACCCGGCCCTCCTCCCCTCCCAATCCCACCATCCCTCCCCCTTCTCCACGCATGCCCCTCCCCAAGTCCACTGATAGGGGAGGTATTCCTCTCCTTCCTTCTGATCTTAGTCTAACAGATCTCATCAGGAGTGGCTGCATTGTCTTCCTCTGAGGTCTGGTAAGTCTGTTTCCCTCTCAGGGGGAGGTGATCAAAGAACAGGCAAAGCAGTTCATATCAGAGGCAATCCCTCTTCCCATTACTATAGAACCCACGTGGACACTGAACTGCCATGGGCTACATCTGTGCAGGGGTTCTAGGTTATCTCCCTGCATGGTACTTGGTTGGAGTATGAGTCTCAGGAGAGACCCCTGTGCTCAGATTTTTTGGTTCTGTTGCTCTCCTTGTGGAGTTCCTGTCCTCTCCAGATCTTACTATTTCCCACTTCTTTCATAAGATTCCATGCACTCTGCCCAACAGTTGGCCATAAGTCTCAACATCTGCTTTGATAGTCTGCAGGGCAGAGCATTTCATTTTATAGGGAATCATAGTTAAGAGATTGCCATAAGTCTCAGAATAGACTCTGAACCTTGGACTTAAGAGTGATGATATTGTGATAGGCTATAGGGATTTTTGAAGTTGGACTAAATGCATTTTGCATTATGATATAACTATAAGCCTTTGGGAACCAGGGAGTGGAATGTTGTGGTTTCATTGAAAATGCCCACCTCCATAGGCCCATAGGGAGTGGTATTATTAGGCGGTGTGGCCTTGTTGGAATAAGATTTATTTAGTATTTCTCTTTCAGTCTTTAGCTACTACCTAATTTTATCTTAGTTTAACAGATTAAACTGCATATTATTTTTGAGGCTTGCTGTCCTAAGAAAGGAAGAAAGTGTCCTTGCATTTGACCACACACAAAAGAGTCCAAATGTCAATAATCAAAAGTTGTAGTTGTTTTTAATAAAAAATAGCTCTATGACATGGTACAAAATTTAATAGATTCCTGTTGGTTTTGATTAACTGTATTATAGAAAACAAAAGACAGTAAATAAACAGGACATGCATATATATTTACTTCTAGATTTTAGCAAAGTGCTATTTCCACCTACTAATAAAGGTCATTATTTTCATAATGACATTCTATCTATATTCCCTCAAGTGAAACATCTTTATCTGTTGGGTTAGCTCCTTACTGAAAGAATTAGAAGTGTATTTGTTTTAGATCATAATGTATCAACAATGAAAAGCCTGGTTTCTCTGGTCATCAGTCTAATGGTAATTTATTAGTACAAAACACATTGTCTGAATATCAACCTTATTTCTTAGGACTCATCTCCAATTTTCTTTTAGTTCATATTGAAAACTAGGTTAGAAATACAGGCAACAATTATCTAACACAGTTAAAGCGTTATTAGAAACCAGTTTCAGTAGCTACACATAGATAGGTCAACACAGCCTCAATGAAGTGTTGGATGGCCAGCAACTTCACAAATACACATGTTTTGTTCATGCTTTGTTCATGCAAAGACTATGGGGAACTTTAAATGTTTCTTTTAGTGTATTTCACACATATATTCAGATAGAATGACTTTTTTTTCTCCCCCCTCCTTCTCTCCTTGTATTCATTTCAAGAAGAAAGGACATGTTCTCTAGAGGTATAAAGACAGAAAGAGAGCTACACAGTTTTATTTCAATGAAATTAGAAATAGTACTTAAACACAGTCTCCTGATATTTTTGATATTTAATAACTATAGATAGTGCTTATTCAGTAACTATCACTGATCATTTTTATATTAATTATAAAGTTGAATACCTCAATAATCTGAAAGTAAAAGTCAGGGAATACATTGTAATGTTAAACAAACTAAAACTTAAGAGATCACACAGTGCATGAGATCTACATAGGTAATATGGTGTCAATTCAAGCTACTGTTTTTCTAAAGCCATACTTTTACCATTTCAGTATTTTACTACTTCTACTGATGCACAGAAGAAAACATTGGTTTTCCTGAGTGAGACTACAGTATTACTCCTTTGTCAATGGAGAATAAATTCCAAGACCTCCATTACATATCAAAATCAACAGATGGTCCTAAACCCTATATTGCTGTAATTTTCCTATAGATACTTAACCATGATAAAGTTTCATTTATAATTTAGACCAGTAAGAGACTATTAATAATAGCTGATAGTAAAGTGGAATGATTATAGTAATATAATAAAAATTATCTGACTGTGGTCTCTCTCTTGAAAGTCATGACTAACACTAACATTTGACCCCAGTAGACTTCAGGCTACAGAAGCATCAGAGAGTAGAATCACAAAAAATGGGAGCTACCATACTCATTTACTATGGAGTCAGGTGCTTGGATTTTCATTTTTCTGGTATACTGACATTAGCTTCAGTCAGTAGCAGTGTAGGAAATCTCTCTCTTTTCACAGCCATCCTTACACTTTAATATTCAACATCAAATTTTAGCATTTCCTTATTATACTTGAATGTCAATGAGCTGTAAAATCCAGATGGAGAGAAGTGAGGATACCAAAGCATTATAGAAAATGAACTCCACATTTTTGAAGGAATGGGAAAATGTTTCACTTGTGAGACTGCTCTTTTATGGTTAGAGCAGGTGGCATGTGAAACTTGCTAAAGTGATGGATGACGAGCCCTTTCCCCATCTGTCTGTATTAAAATAACCGACTTGAGTGAGATTAATATTATCAATTCTGTTCGACCAGCTTTATAATTTAAAATAGAATTAATTTTGCTCTTGATAACATTTATTACTATTATTTTTTTCTCTCTAGTCATCATGGGTTACACATAAAGTCTTTCATAAAAAAGAGGCTGAAAGAAGAAAGAGGGACACAAATGACATACAACACATGCTACCTTTTTCACTCAAGAATGTAATTTTCTTCTTTACCTTTTCTTTTTAATGTCTGAGGTTCATTTTGAGATGCTGATTTCTAGGCCACATTTGAGCCTTAGTTATCTGTAAACACTGACAATGTGACTAAAAAGGAAGAAATCTCTGGCACGGCAGTCTGGGAATAAGTGACAAGCAACTTCTAAGTCTTCTGACATCCTAATTTGTGATGCCCCATAGGCCTGCTGCTAATCTTATCCATGGCACCAAAAGAAAACGGGAAGGAAAAATAAATATCTGCCTCCATGTGTAAAAAAATATGTAAAAATGATTGACACATTATGATAGTTGCTTTTATCTTCATTATAAAAGAAAAATGTTTTCAACAAGGAATGGAATAAAAAAAAAACAAAAACAGAATTCCAGTTTAAACTCAAAGATGTCAGGGATTTCAAGGTTTCACTACGTAAGAAGTTCCTAACTCGGAAGATTGGGGTTTGGGATAATCAAAACACTGAATGTTACATGAAACCAAATCCTTAACAGATTAGAACGAATCTTCACATTAAAGTCTATGTACCTCAGCTCTGTTAACAATTACTACAAGTCTGGCATTGAATGGAAAATTTTAAAAATGCAGTTTTCAAAACCAAAGCATAACTAGTTTGCAGAATCACCCATATGTTTGAATTATCAGATAAGAGATTTTTAAATGTATTATTAATTGCTAACAATCCTAACAGAAGCAGTAGCAAACATAAGATGACAGATATTGATTCAATCATTTCTGTTCTTTTTTTTATGTTTGTGAGTGTGTTGCCTGCATGTATACCAGTGTGGCATGGACCCACAGATAGCAGAAGAGGAGTCAGATCACCAGGAACTGGAGTTACAGAAAGCTGTGAGCCATTGTGTGGATTCTTATACCTGGGACCTCTGGAAGAATATTCAAGGTTTTTAGCCTCTGAGCCATCTTTCCAGCCCCTGATGCTATCATTTCAGTAATCACTTCAAATCCAAAGACACATATACTCACTTATAAGTAGATACTAGACATATAATATAAACATATTAAAATCTGTACACCTAAAGAAGCTAAGCAAGAATGAGGACCCCGGGGTAAGCTGATAAATCCTCACTCAGAAAGGCAAAGGGTTTGGACATCAGAAGAGGGAGAAAACAGGAAACAGGACAGAAGCCTACTACAGGGGGCCTGTGAAAGACTCAACCCAGCAGTGTATCACAGCAGATGTTGAGATTCATAACCAAACCTTGGATAGAGTGCAGGGAATCTTATGAAAGAAGGGGGAGATAGCAAGACCTGGAGGGGACAGGAGTTCCACAATGAGAGCAACAAAACCAAAAAATTTGGGCACAGGGGTCTTTTCTGAGACTGATACTCCAACCAAGAACCATGCATGGAAATAACCTAAGACCTTGGCACAGATGAGGCCCATGGCAGCTCAGTCTCCAAGTGAGTTTCTTAGAAAGGAGAACAGGGACAGTCTCTGACATGAACTCAGCGGCTTGCTCTTTGATCAACTCCTCCTGAGGAGGGAGCAGCCTTGTCAGTCCTGATGAGACCTGATAAGCTAGGGTCAGATGGAAGGGGAGGAGAACCCCCCTATCAGTGGACTTGAAGAAGGGCATGGGAGGAGATGAAGGAGGGAGGGTGGGGTTGGGAGGGAATGAGGGAGAAGGCTATAGCTGGGATACAAAGTGAATAGCACCCAATTGATCTTATTGTAGATATAATACTTCTGATTTTTAAGATGACAATAGTCAATTAAAATGATATCACTGCACTAATACACATTGTCTATATGAAAACCACTTTTATGTGTGAACATTTGAAATATTTAAGGCTAAAATAAGGTATAAAATGTTCAATGCTAACAAAATTACAGGAAGATGGAAAGCTACATGGTTTTCAACATGAACTGAAGAACAAAAACGTTCACAGACAATAGGACTAGTACAAATGAAAAAGATGATCAAGGAACACATATGTGGTCTCACATAAGCATCCATTTTTTAAAAGAACATGAAATGATAAGAGACATGGACATATCCTTCCTGAAAGTTGAGACTTTAATATTCATGTCAGTAATTAATAAATCCAGCATACAGACTATTGTTAAGAGCATTAAAAAAAATTGAATGACATTATCAGTTAATCTTATCTCATCATTTTTAACAATAGCAAAATCAACACACCTTTCAGGCTTCTGAGGCACATTTATAGACTGCATTTCCTATCTCTTTAGTTTATAACTAGGAACAGAACTGCTGGATCATATGTTATACTTACATTGAATCATTTGACAAACTTAAAGACTGTTTTCCAAAATGAACTAACCTGCTTTTTATCCCCACCAGCTATGAATATGGAATATAAGCTTTCTCGGTTTCTTTTATCAATGATTTCCATGCTTTATATATGTGTGTGTTTGTGTGTGTTCTTTAAGTATTTCATAATGTTTTCCTATTTTAATATTTGAATGTAACTGTTTTGGGGAAGCCATTATTCTACAGATTTTCTATCATACAGAACATACTGGCTGAGAATAAGATGCTTAGAGCTGCAGGTGGTGGCTAAGTTCATTTCCTTGCTATATTTACTCTCCTGGTCTAGGCTGTGTCCATAGATTTCCACTGACAGAAATCTAGAAACAATTTGGGTAAAGCACAGGAGAATTCTTCCATGAAATCTGAGAATAAGATCTTGACCTGACCTGTTTTGATAAAGTAGAAAGATACTGAAATAAACAGCTTTTTTTTTTTTTTCGGGGGCAGGGAAGCATTTATGGCAAGATACACTGTAATGATGGGGTTTTTTTTTTAAGTTTTTCTTTATGACAAGATTTAAATAAAAATAACTCAAAATGTCTAATCAAAATAACAATTTGAAGGCATGAATTAATTAAAATAACATGTGAAGGTATGTGCAGTGCCCGTGGTTAATACTCAAATAGGCTTACATTTAGAGTAGAGTGACTAAAGTTATTGGCCATGAGGGTTTAACAACATGTATCTGTTTATCAGATAAAAGTATTTCCCCATGTTAACACCAAAGTCCTCCAGATTTTCAAGGTTTGTTGTTTGGGACAATATACATTGGACTATTTTTTTATGTATTATACATATGCTTGGGACAGTATACAGTAGGCTGTTTCTTTTCTCCTGCCATTCCACTCAGTCTCTTCTTCAGTTTGTTTCTACAATTATCTATGAAACTGTGATAATGTAAAAACTGCCACATGCCCCTTTCACACAGGTGCAAGCATTCAGTCCAATTCCTTTGGATTAGGTAATTTGTAAAAGCTAGGTAGTGTTTCCAAAATTTAAAAGTTGCTTGTTAAAAATACAGTGATCTCTGTCGAGGGTGGACAAATTGGTTTTGCCTCGTTTGGGGAGCAGATGGAGTTCTTAACACTTTATCTTGATCTAAACCCCATTTGATATACTCTGAGACCACTGGCAAACCTGACAGTTTTCAAAATACAGAGGGAGGTGACACACATTCTGAGCTGTAGGCAGAGGAGTAATTGTAACAATTGCTTCATCGCCCTTTGTTTCTTAGAATCAGACTTATGCTCCACCTGTGAGCCATGCCATCCAAACACCAATTTGGTACCATCTGGCTAAGTGGGTGAATTGAGATGATTACCTGAACATGGTAGAAACATATTTAAAACAATTGCTTTGTGTTAACTGAGAGAAAAAAAAGCCAACTAATAATGCAGTTGCTACTTTTCTTTTCATAGTGGCTATTCTCAGGTTTTGAGAGTTTTTACTATGATACCAATCCTGTAAATGACAGTTATTTGTCCACTTTTGTCCAATAACCCTTTAGCACCTAAGACTTCGTGTTATCTTGGGCGATTTATACCTCCAGGGAAAATTTTCTGTTGATTATTCAGTGAAATCGCTTTCAAGAAATGATTTGATTCTGTAAGTTTTCAGTGCCAGAATTCTGATTATACTTTCCCTAGAACTTGCTAGACACATTCCATTGTTGCTGAAATCTTCTTGCATCCGAATTTTTATGTGTGCTTCATTTCTTAAATTGGTCATTGACAATGGTACCAAGCTGGGCAACTCTCTGGTTACTGTTCAGATTTTCCATAAACTGCCATGCCATTTGCATGCATTGCATCTGCTATGAACAAAAATTTCATGTTATTCTTTTCTATTTGAGATTATAAATTAATCACATTTCTCCCTTTCCTATTCTCCATGTAACTTCTCACATATATCCCTCTCTGCTCTCCTTAAAATTCATGGCCTCTTTATTCACCAATTGTTATTGTATACATGTATATACATGCCTATCCCTAAATATAACATGTTCAATCCACATAGGATTACTTGTATGTATGTTTTCAGGGGTAAAATTTTTGCTCTGGACAATTAATTGGTATATTCTTCCATAAAGAAGACCACTTCTGCCGTTTCTTTTTTTTTCTCAGTGTTGTGAAGGGCTGAGATATCATAGGCTTGTCCTCATTCATGTTGGAATTTCCTTCGCTGTTATACTTGTACAACTAATGTTTGAGCAGTCGTGTAGGTGAGACTTTATGTATGTAGATTCTGACATTATTAGGAGACACACTCTTACTGCAAACTCCCTGTCTCTTACAACCTTGACACTCGCTCTTTCACAATGTTTTCTGAGCCTGAGCGTTAGGTAGGGGTGTGCTGTAGTGTTGTATTTCAATTGGTTGTGGTTTTCTGCAGTAATTACCATCTGTTGCAAAGAGACATTTCTTTGGTGAGGGCTAAAGACGACACTTATCTGTGTATAGAAAAGACATGTTTTAAAGTCAAGATGTTGGGACTGCTCAGTATCAGACAGCATATGCCTTCCCAGAACGTCAGTCAACTTGAGTAAAGACAGTTTTCACTATATGAGCTCAGTAACTAAAAAGTAGGATTTGATCCAGTGCAGAAAATGAAAGGTAGAATTAAAGTTGGCATCTCCTTTTGGGGACTGAAAACTCCCAAATCTATATCCCCTAAACATTGCATTCATAAACTATTCTCGGGACCTGGGTACAAGCTAATAGGATAGTGAACTGATAAGAACAGAAGTCACCAAACTGAGAAGAGAAGTTGCTAGGGTACATGAAATGAAAATATTCCTATGAGGCTTTGAAAGACTGATGAAATTTGTGGACCTGAATCCATGTAGAAACTACATATTTTAGCACCACCATCCTTTGAATTCCTCAGAGGAAATCTGTGTGAAGTCAGTGTCTTTGAAATTATTCTTTTAACTAAAACCCATTAAGTCTCTTAAAGGTTCCCTCATGCCTAGAAAAGCTATTGGATTGTTTGATATAAACAATCCAATTGTTTATATTGTTTGATATAAACAAGGAATTAGATATCAGATAATGTATTGTTATATTAAAGAAGATAAATATTACTTAAGTTTATATTTAAGTGGAAGCTTAAATTGGATGTACAATTAAAGTAATGACCACACATTTTATGAGTATAATCTTTTGACTGTCCTTATGCCCGTTGTATTTCAGTTAAAACTGAAAAGAGATAATAATATGGCATTGTGATTTCTTGATTATAGACATTTCCCTCAGCCCGATAACTGAGTGGGAGAACTGAGTGTAATCTGAGAATGTCTATTATTTTAAAGCTATTAAAGTGATGCAGAGACATATAACTGTAAAACTTACAAAAGTGCATTTATGGATTTTAATAACAATGTAAACAATAAAGTATCTTAACTTCAATACTTCAAATACCCAGCAGTTCAGATTCTTTTGTTGTGCTGTGAGTTAGAGATTACAGTTTTTGTACTTTACAGATGAAGGTAAAGGGAAGATAAAGGCATGGCCTTGCAAACACAAGTACTTAGAGAGAGGAATCAGAATTTGAAGGTTTATGCAAGGTAGTCAATAACCAGTATATCTTTCATTGTTCCTTGACTGTTGTTGTTTGCTGCATAGAAAACAAATTGTATGAGCCTCATTCACAAGTGAGTGCCGGCATCTAGCCATTATTATCTTTACTGATAAACTGTTTGCATTTTGACAATGCCTCCATTTGCTGTATATCAACTATGAGAAATTACTGATTGTTTAATCCAATATACCTTCTATTCATAGCCCTTCAAAATCTTATCTATTGCTGAAGTATTTGTCACTTGTCATTAAATTGTGTTTGAATTTGTGACTGTGACCTGTTTCCTACACCAGATTTTTGTTCTAGTGGTTTTCACTTTTATATCAGTTTATCCTTAGTTCCAGTTCAGCTGGGAACCATATATCCAGATGCATATGCCCTTGTTAATCCTGGAGTGTTGGGTGTTTTCATGCTAGTTTTCATGTTTTCTTTTTCACCAGTACTTTCCTAAAATCTTATGTTTATGTAAACTTCCCTGCCCACTAGCTTAAAATTCAATACCTTGAGCTCATTCCTACAGGTGAAGGATACAGGCTGATTTATCTTTATCTGCTTTTATATCTCCAGGTGTTGGGTGAGATACGGAGCACTCAGGAAGCTGAACACATTCTCAAAACCTCAATTCCATCAGCAGACGGGAAAGGATTCTTTGTAAACAACTCTTGTTCTCGTTGTTGTGATGACAAAAACATCTCTTTAAGCATTTGTACTTCCCCATCTCTTGAGCTATACTTTAAAAAAATCTGTTTTATAAAAATAGTCATTAAAATATATACTTTAAAGAGAAAGTTATTGGCTGTAATTGCTGGACAGTATTTTAAGATTATGCTATAGAGCTGTGGTCTAATATAATATCTTTAATATCTGATTGATATTTTCTTATGTTTTTAGTGATCAGCAAACTATTGAGCATTTAAATGACTTAGCAATAAAAGGCAGAGTGGGTTTTGACTCAGTGAAAGTGTAATTTTACACGCTGGGCTTTTTCCCTCAGCCTCAATGATTCAAGTAGGTATGTAACTTAACAATTTCCAATTGAATTAAAAATTGAGTCACTTTTGATCTTTATCACTTTGCAATGCCATTTCTTTCATACCTTTTCTATTAAATGTATCTAACTGTATCAGAAGAGGAAATCGACACAAATAAGAGGTTTGGGAAACTACTAAATGGTTTACAAATTTATTTTTAGAGATTCCTGCTATACCTTTAGAACTCATGCAAAAATTTTATAATATCATGCAGTGTGTCTGTTTTTGTTTACAAAATATTTCAAAATTCTGTTATATTTGCTTAAAAACACAAAATAAGTATTCTCACATTATTAGGCGGATTCTAATAATTTTACAGCATGAGCTGAATAAAGACTTTCCCCTTCCTATGTATGTTTGTGGGTGTCCATCTTCCATGCACACACCTATTCTCACATCTATCCATCTCTAGTTCACAGCATGTTCCATTTTGGCCCCTTGTCACACTTCAAATCCTCTACACTTCTATGGATTCAGTCCAGCTATGTTGATTTTCTTGCTGTTCTTTCAGTTCTCAAAGCAAAGTCAAACTTCACTGTGTTCACATCAAATATGTTCTCTGCTTCACTGACTGGAGCTCATGACACTGACATGCTGTCCTTGGAAGGGCAGGGGTTAGCGATAGGGAATGTCTCAACGGAAAATGAAATATAAGAATATTCCTTTGGGAGTTTTATTTTTAGTGCCTTCTGTGGCAAGTCTTAGACAACCCTTTCTCATTATGAATTATAGTTCACATCTTTGAGCCTTAGCTAAAGAGGAGCTAGAAAAGTAATTTTTAGAATTTTACCTTAAGAAAATTGCCTTTTACCATGAGAAAAATAGAAAACAAGGAAGATCTTTAAAAATAAGAAAAATAGTTCAATAAAATCCAAGGCAAATTTTCATGCTGCTTTGTCTTCCCAGGACCTAAAATGGGACTGGTCCATTTAAACATTATGTAATAGTGGCCTAAATGACTATGCCTGTGTTCCAGGAAACCTGTTTCTCTCCCTTTGTTATCATATGCTTTTGAATACTGAATTCACACTGTTTAAGTAGCTGTCTTGTTGGATGAAGTCTAATGAACTTCTAGGGTGGTTTAAATGGCCTGTAACAGTACAGTGAGTCTACTGATTGGAGAGGACCTCCTCCCCTTTCATCTGACCCTGTTTTATCAGGTATATTCAGGACTGGCTGCAAAGTCTTCCTCTGTGGCCTAACAGAACTGCTCCTCCCTTGGTGGGTGGGGAGGTCAAAGAGCCTGCCATTGAGTTCCTGTCAGAGATAGTCCCTGTTCCCTTTACTATGGGAAAACAATTGGTTACTGAGCTACCACAGGCTACATTGGAGCAGAGGTTCTAGGTTATATCCATACATGGTCCTTGGTTGAGTGTCAGTCTCAGAAAAGACCCCTGTGCCCAGATATATTTGGTCCTTGTGGAGCTCCTATCCTTTCCACGTCATACTAACTCCCCTTCTTTCATATGATTCCCTGCACTTTGCTGAAGGTTTGGTTATGAGTCTTAGTATCTGCTTTGAAACACTACTAGGTAGTCTTTCAGAGGCCCTCTGCAGTAGACTCCTGTCATACGTTCAATGCATATCCCATTTGTCTTTCTAAATGAGGATAGATCATCATACCCCGTGTCCGCTTTCTTGATTATCTTCTATAGGTGTATAGATTTCTTTATGTTTATCATATCTTGTAGGTCTATATAAGCGAGTATATACCATGTTTGTCTTTCTCCTTCTGGGATACTTCACTCAGATGATCTTTTCTAGATCCCACCATTTGCCTGCAAATTTCATGTTTTCCTCATTTTTGATTGCTGAGTAGTATTCCATTGTACCACAATTTCTGTATCCATTCCTCCGTTGATGGACATATGGGTTGTTTCTACATTCTGGCTATTACAAAAAAAGTTGCTACAAACATGGTTAAGCAAATGTCCTTTTTGTGTACTTGAGCCGATTTTGGCTATATACCTAGCAGTGGTATAGCTGGGTCTTCAGGAAGCACTATTCCTAGTTGTCTGAGAAAGTGACAGAAAGACTTCCAAAGTGGTTGTACCAGTTTACATTCCCACCAGCAATGGAGGAGGGTTCCCCTTTCTCCACAACCTCTCCAGCATGTGTTGTCACTTGAGTTTTTTTTTTGTTTTTTTTTTTTTTTTTGTTTGTTTTTTTTTTTTTTTTATCTTGGCCATTCTGATGGACGTAAGGTGAAATCTTAGGGTCGTTTTGATTTTCATTTCCCTAATGGCTAATGAAGTTGAGCATTTCTTTAAGTGTTTTTCTGCCATTTGATATTCCTCTATGGAGAATTCTCTGTTTAGCTCTGTTCCCCATTTTTTAATTGGATTACTTGGTTTGTTGCTTTTCAGCTTCTTTATTCTTTATATATGCTGGATATTAGTCCTCTATCAGATAGAGGGTTGGTGAAGAGTCTTTCCCAATCTGTAGGCATTTGTTTTGTTTTGAGGACAGTGTCCTTTGCTTTACAGAAGCTTTTCAGTTTCATGACGTCCCATTTATTGATTTTTGCTCTTAGAGCCTGTGCTGTTGGTGTTCTGTTCAGAAAGTTGTCTCCTGTGCCAATGAGTTCCAGGCTGTTCCTCACTTTTTCTTCTAACCGATTTAGAGTATCTGGTTTTATGTTGAGGTCTTTGATCCACCTGGACTTTAGTTTTGTGCAGGGTGATAAATATGGATCTATTTTCATTTTTCTGCATGTAGACATCCAGTTGGACCAGCACCATTTGTTGAAGATGCTGTCTTTTTTCCATTGAATGTTTTTGGCTTCTTTGTCAAAAATTGAGTATTCATAGGTGTGTGGGTTTGTTTCTGGGTCTTCTATTTGGTTCCATTAATGCTCCTTTCTGTTTCTATGCCAATACCATGCAGTTTTTATTACTATTGCTCTGTAGTACAGCTTAATATCAGGGATGGAGATATCTCCAGATGATCTGTTGTTGTACAGGATCGTTTTGGAGATTCTGGTTTTGTTTTTTTGTTTGTTTGTTTGCTTGTTTGTTTCTCCATATGAAGCTGAGAATCTTTTTTTCAAGGTCTGTAAAGAATTGAATTGGTATTTTGATGGGAATTGTGTTGAATCTGTAGATTGCTTTTGGCAGGATGGCTATTTTCACAATGTTAATCCTACCAATCCATGAGCACAGGAGATCTTTCCATCTTCTGATATCTTCTTCAATTTCTTTCTTCAGAGACTTGAAGTTTTTGTCAAACAGGCCTTTTACTTGCTTGGTTAGTGTCACCCCAAGGTACTTTATGTTATTAGTGGCTATTGTGAAAGGTGCTGTTTCCCTAATTTCTTTCTCAGCCCTTTTGTCTTTGGTATACAGGAAGGCTTCTGATTTTATTGAGTTGATTTTGTATCCTGCCCCTTTGCTGAAGGTGTTTATCAGCTGAAGGAATTCTCTGGTTGAAGTTTTGGGGTCGCTCATGCATACTATCATATCATCTGTGAATAGTGACACTTTGACCTCTTCCTTTCTGATTTGTATCCCCTTGATCTCCTTTAGTTGTCTTATTGCTCTGACTAGGACTTTAAGTACTATATTGAAGAGATATGCAGAGAGTGGGCAGCTTTGTCTTGTCTCCGATTTCAGTGGGGTTGATTTAAGTTTCTCTCCATTGAGTTTAATGTTGGCTATAGGCTTGCTGTATATTGCCTTTACTATGTTTACATATGTGCCTTGTATTCCTGATCTCTCCAAGACTTTAAACATGAATGGGTGTTGGACCTTGTCAAATGCTTTTTAGGTATCTAAGGAGATGATCATGTGTATTTTCTCCTTCACTTTGTTTATGTGGTGGATTACATTGATGGATTTCCATATGTTGAACCACCCTTGCATGCCTGGGACAAAGCCTGCTTGGTCATGGCGGATGATATCTTTGATGTATTCTTGGATTTGGAAAGGGGCAGGGAGGAGATGATGGAGGGAGGGTGGGATTGAGAGGGAATGAGGTAGCGGGATACAGCTGGGATACAGAGTTAACAAAATGTAACGAATAATAAAAAGAAAAAATCACTGTATAAGATGCTAAGCTAATAGAATCTTTATGTACTCTTCTGGTGTCCTAACTGATAGATATTTGGGACTGGGATCATTGGTACCAAAGGGGAAAAAAAAATATCTCCCAGAGAATTTAGATATTATATCCCTCTACATTAAAATAGTAATAAAGTATGGAGACAACAGCTCTTGAGAAATCTTAAGTAAAGTTCTGAACCCGTTTCAATTCATCATTAACATATTTGGACCCTTGCATAAGAAACTTAATCTGAGTCTGTCTTCTCTATCTTGAGCCACATAATCTTACAGATCATTCTGAGGTGTAAATAAAATTACACAGATCAATGTGCTATTTTTTTGGGGGGGGGGGGACAGTGCAGTGAGGCTTCTTAACCAGCTTAGGAGAACATCAGCTCAAGGGTATCTCACTGTAAAGATATGACTAAAGATTTCTATAAATGTTTTTCAATAATAATAAAAAAGAATGGGTATAGAAATTTAGTACCATGCATGAAGAGGACCTAGAACCCCTGCTCAGATGTAAACCATAGGCATCTCAATCTCCAAGTGGGTTCCCTAGTAATGGGAACAGGGACTGTCTCTGACATGAACTCAGTAGTTGGCTCTTTGATCACCTCCCCCTGAAGGGGCAGCAACCTTACCAGGCCACAGAGGAAGACAATGAAGCCAGTCTTGATGAGACCTGATAGGGTAGGGTCAGATAGAAGGAGAGGAGGACCTCCCCTATTAGTGGACTAGGGGAGGACTAAGCGGAAGAAAGGGAGGGGGGATGGGATTAGAAGATGAGGGAGGGGGCTGCAGCAGGGATACAAAGTGAATAGATTGTAATAAATAATAAATAAAATTATTATAAAAATTTAGAAATTATTTTTCCTTGTGTTTATACACATAATACCCTCTAGAAAAAATATAGTTTCAAGGAGCTATCTTAAAATGAAGATAATGCTTCCCTTTGCTTTTCGTTATTGATACTTCTATATTATCTACTAAAAGTTGATTTCTTGGATAATAATGATGATTTGTTTATTTTACTTTTATTTTTAATTTTCAACTTATGCATACATTTTATAAATTTATGGAAAAAATTTTGGGGTGAATGAAAATACAATTTTTTTTCTGTGAAAATATTACCAAGAGTATATATTGATGAAATAAAAATTGTTTAACGTATGAAATGTATGACTTAGTTTGCTTTTAAACAGGGTAAGCATGGTATTTATTTACGTCTGGTTTTTCCAAAGTTTCTTTTTTGTAGCCTTGGCTGTCTCTGTACACCAGGTTGGCCCTGAAATCATAGAGATCCTCCTGCCTCTGCCTATCCAGATCCGGGAATAAAGGTGTGTACCACAACTGCCCAGCTGAAGCATGATATTTATAACAAGATCTCAGAAACAGGAAAATACAGAATTCATTCCTTATATTAAAGTTGCATGGAGAAAGTTATATGTGTAGTGTATAAAAGCAAATATTTAAACAATGGAAACTTTATCTGTTCATGAAGAATGTAGCAGAAGATCTGCCAAAAAAAATGATCTGAGATGCCATGATCTGAGATACCCCATAGCAGGCTATAATTGTTAAATCTTTTCTCTCCATTCCACCTAATGCTGGGATTGCATTGCACTGTGAGAGTCATGATTTCTTGAGTCATGATTTCTGGAGCCAAGTATCTTCTGCCAACAAAGTAAAATTATTTTGATGTTTTTGAAGGGTCGTAGAAATTTCTGCATGATTGATGAATATAATCAATAGGTAGCCTTAACTTATCTATTTCTTTTTGCTTCTCGAAGGCAGATTATCATTTTTAAAATTATTGTTTTTGAAAATAAAAGTTTTATAGGTGATAATAGTGAAATTATTGTTTAACTGAGAAATAATATTAATGTGTGCTTATAGTATGTTTTCTTTGAGATACTTCCTTGAAATCTTTAGAGTAAATGCTGTCTTGAACATATCTTAGAACCTGTCCATTTCATATGACTTCCTTTAGAATTATACCTAAATTTCCCTAAATGGTTTTAGCTAGTAAATTTTTACATTTATTTATTAATGTATCCAATGTACATAAAGTGATAACTGGACATTTATGAGTTTATAATAGCATTTTACCTTCTTTGTGGATGCCAATTTTTACATTCACAAAAGCAAAATGTAAAATATAATATTCAAAATGTACTAAGTGATTTTAGACATCAACGAAAATATTACAGTAGATTAAAAATCAAGAGAAAGAAACTTAACTGGTTTTCAAAGTAAGTTCAACACCCCTAATAACATAGTATAAGGGGTATATCACACAGAAGTAGTTTAGAGAGTAGATACAGAGATAAGTTTTTTAATTCATTCATCAGAATTTTGTATGTGTGACAACAAAAAACTGTGAGATGACAAAATACTAGTTTTAATAGAAGACCATTCTTTTTTTTTTTTTTTTTAAGGAAGAAAGAGGTTTATTTCAGCTTACAATTCCAGCTGACAGTCCATCATTGTAGGGAAATTAAGACAGGTACTTCAAGAGGCTAGTCCCATCACCTTCTCTGCCAAGAGCAAATAGAAATGAAAGCAGTCACGTTCTTGTGCTGGCTTGCTTATGCTCAGCTCCCTTTTCCCCACTCTTACACAGTCCAGGAACCCGTGCCTATGGAATGGTGCTGCTCACAGTGGGTTAGGTCTTTCTCATCAAATAGATTATGAAAATCCCCTACAGAACAATCCAATATTGGCAATACTGAATTGAGACTCTTCTGAGATAATTTTAGGCTAATTCAAGTTGACAGTTAAAGCTAACTATTTTAGACTGGGACATTTTTTCTTTTTCTTTTTTTTTTTTTTTTTCTTCTCAATGCAGTTTATTCAGGAACCTTGAACAATCTTCTGACCCTGGGGAAAGCCAGCCCACAGCTTAAGTAGCTTCTGGGTAGCCAACCCCAGTATGCCTCGTGGGCAATGCAGATAGGTCCACATACACGGAAGCAAGCCAGATTCTCAGCCTTAGCCAAATATGAAGTTGTTTGTGACAGAGAGCACTCACCATCGGGAAGGTGGAAGGCAGAAACCAGCTCCATCTTTAAGGCGCGGCATTACGCAGCTCTCTACAGTTCCCCCTTTTTGTTTTAGACGCATCAGGCAAGAGTAGAGGTCTGATCTCTGATATTAGAAATAAATTGGGACTTTGTACCGATGTTCATTTAGGTGTCATCCACCCAAAGAGCATCAGACCCGTCTGATACCTTTTTCTCAGAGGCGGGCAGCTGACCCTGAGTGCAGTGCTTAGCCTCGCATCCTGAGCGTAACATTTTAGCTTTTTATGGTAGCCAACCATGCTTGGGGAGACTGTCCTGCTTCAATGGCTGTAAAGGCCTGAATGGTCATGGCTGCATTATGCTGTTGTGAGACTCTTTTAGCCAATGTAGCTCATGCTTTAGATGTACAAAAAGGAATTAAGGCTCAACTAAAAGGAGGTTTGATGGTGTTCAATCAGAGGACTGACCTCGTGCAGGAGCAAATTGATACCCTATGGCAAATTGCTCAACTTGGCTGTCAATGGAAGTATGCTGGACATTGTGTCACTGGCATACAATATGAGAATTTTTCCCATGCTGCAAATCTGTCTAAACAATTGTCTAGCTATATTTTAGGTAATTGGACTGGAGAATTCGATACTATGATGGAACAGCTGAGAGTGGCCATTGTTATGGAAAATTCTACCAGAGTGGACGCAGGACTAGCCACAGGATTATCATCATGGATTGCTGCAGCCATGAATCATCTGAAGGAATGGGTGGGCATGGGAGCGTTAGCAGGCCTTCTGGTGTTGGTCTCCTTGGTTTGCCTGTGGTGTATATGCAAGAAGACCATTCTTTTATGAAAAATGAAATTTTAATAATAGAAAATTATATATAAAAATAATACAGCATAATAACTTGTTTTACTCTAGCATTATAATGCGATATGTGAACATAAAAATATCTCTCACAGCTACTAAAAAATTAAAGAAAAAGTAATTTAAAGAAATTCCTTAATCTACCAATAGTAGTAAATAAAAACTCCCAAAAGATTTTGAACTCAGAGGTGAAATGATAAATATTATTTGTTAAAATAGTGAGAGGTGGAGAGATGGCTCAACAGTTAGGAACACTGGCTGCTCTTCTAGAGGCAGAGGGTTTGATCTCTAGCATGTACATGGTATGTACATGGTCACTCACAACCATCTCTAACTCCAGTATAAGGAAATCTGACACCCTTGTCCTGCCTCTGTGGACAGCAAGCACTTAACTGGTGTTTGACTACAGATACAGGCAAAACAGCCATACATACATACATACTTAATAAAATGATAGTAACAATGTTTTAACATTATCAAAAAAGAAGAGAATGTGAAAAAGTAACTCAGATTGTTTCCATTAAACAATTAGTTACTTTCCATAAAAAATAAAACAAATGGTGTCTAGACTTCTAAATTTTAATCAGCTTAAAAATAAAATTAACTATACAAATATAATATATTTACAAATCATCATTTAAAATAGTTATAATCTGTACACCTAAAGAAGATAAACAAGAGAGAGGACCCTGGGTAGTATGATCAATCCTCACTTAGAAAGAAAAATGGGATGGACATTGGAAGTAGAAGAAAACAAGAAACAGGACAGGAGTCTACCACAGAGGGCCTCTGAATGACTCCACTTAGCAGTATATCAAAGCAGATGCTGAGACTCATAACCAAACCTTGGCCAGAGTGCAGGGAATCATATTAAGAAGGGGGTGTTAGTATGACCTGGAGAGAACAGGAACTCCACAAGGACCAAATATATAGGGCACAGGGGTCTTTTCTGAGACTGATTCTCTAACCAAGGACCATGTATGAATATAACCTAGAACCTCTGCTCGGATGTAGCCCATGGTATGTCAGTATCCAAGAGGGTACCCTAGTAAGGGGAACAGGGACTATTTCTGACATGAACTCAATGGCTGGCTCTTTGACCTTCCTCCCTCCCCTGAGGGAGGAGCAGCCCTGCTAGGCCACAGAGGAGGACATTGTAGCCAGTCCAGAAGATACCTGATAAACCAGGGTCAGATGAAAGGGGAGGAGGTCCTCTCCTATCAGTGGACTTGGAGAGGGGCAGGGAGGAGATGAGAGAGGGAGGGTGGGATTGGGAGAGAATGAGTGAGGGGGCTACGGCTGGGATACAAAGTGCATAACCTGTGATTAATATAAAAAATAAAAAGTATTAAATTATAACATAAAATAGTAACAAGTGCAGACTAAACTTAACAAACCCTCTAACCAAATATATACAAAATGGTAAATATGTATGGTGCAGAAATTGAACCCAAGCACATGTAGATGGCAGGTTAATAATACTGCTTGTTTCTCTGACCTCAGTGCCCAGCCAATGCATGCTTTTAAACGTAAATAACTAAATTTAAACAAGAGATATAAACATCATTCACATATAAAGCCATTATCCAAAACGTCTGCTTTTTAGTAAATAGCCAAACTCAAGATATTTTTTAGTGAATAAGTTAATGAAGAAAATGCACTAAAATATAAAATGAGGATGTATAAAAATGGGGCTGTTGATGATAAGTTTTTCCAGGTCGACATACTGTAAATTATTTTTATTTTTTAATTATCATTTATTACAATTTATTCCGTTTGTATCCTGGCTGTGGGCACGTCCATAGTCTCCTCCCAATCCCACCCTCCCTCCTTTTTCTTCCCCTATTCCCCTGCCCTAGTCTGATCACCTCCTCCTGGGGGGTTGTAGCCTTGCCAGGCCACAGAAGAAGACAATATAACTTATTTTTAAATCATCTGTTACATTCCTGTTTTGCTTTAACTCTGAGTCATAAGGGGAAAATAGAGCAAAGGAAAGTGACAACAAAGGCAGTGTCAGAGGAGTAAGAAGGGCAGATTATCAGAGAGTGACAGTTGGTTACTATGAAGAGCAGTTATGCAAGGCAGTGAGTAAACATATCTGTGCATTTGTAAACACAAAACAAACAAAAGTACAGCTTTAGCTTTAGAAACCAGCAATATCCTCATTGTAAAAGCTGAATTGCTGCCCCTCAATGAAATGATATATCCAGATAGAACTCTAATGTGTCACACAGATTTTGGTGGGAAAATAACAGAAAATTTAGTAAATGGCTCTAAGAAAATTGTTAGCAAAAAAAAAAAAAAAAAAAATCAGAATTCCAAAACCATCACAAAAATTTACTATTGGTCAAAATGCAAAGAATGCTGAGCAAGGGGTGCCAGTCCCCAGTCTCTTTTGCCTGCTCTTGAGACTTTTTTACACTCTTCCTCCTATTGGGTTGCCTTGTCCAGCCTCAGTAGGAGGGCTTTTTGCTTCATCTTCTTCTTCTTTTTTTTTTTTCCTATTGTCTATTGTAGGTCTGCTCTTTTCTGAAGAAGAAATTGAGGAGGTGTAGTTCTGGGAGATAAGGGAGGTGGAGAGGAGCTGAGAGGAGTGGAAGGAAAAGAAACTGGATGGGACATTTTGCATGAGAGAAGAACCTATTTTAAAATTTTAAATTATTTTCAAAATTTTTGTCATGTTGTTAAGTGAGTTTGAAACGTGAAAGATTTATTTCTGAGAATGCATTCATGTTCTTGTTTGTTGAATGGCTACACCATTGGTACTAAACGGATTCTATGTTTGGATAAGTATGTGAACATGAATACAGACTTCTAGATCATAGACATAGTTTGTTCTACGTCTTGAAGACTTGAACAAATATTTTTAAAATTTATTTATATTTTCATTAATTATAGCTTATTCCAGCTGTAGCCCCTTCCCTCATCCCTTCCCAATCCTACCCTCCCTCCCTCTTCTCCTCCCATGCCCCTCCCTACGTCCACTGAGAGGGAAGGTCCTCCTCCCCTTCCATCTGACCCTAGTCTATCAGGTCTCATCAGGACTGGCTGCATTGTCTTCCTCTGTGGCCTAGTAAGGCTGCTCCCCCATCAGGGGAGGTGATTTTTTTATGAATGCCTCAAATACTAATGCACAGTGCTGTTTTCATTTGGAAAACACCTATTAAAATTTGCATATACTTTATTATTATATTATTGTCATTTTTAAAAGTCCAATAAATCAAAGGTGATGATAAATGAATTGCAAAATTTCAAGCCTTACCTTTTTAGTTATTAGCATAAGAAATTTATGACTTTACCATTAAATATTGATTTCCTGCTCTTACTAGCACACAGACATATATATAGGCATATGAATATATCCTATTTATTTATACACAGTAAGATGTTTTTTTCTAAATAAAGAATATACTTTTCGACATTTCATGATTGTAATTGTATTTTAAACCTATTTCCCTAAGAGAAAGGCAGCCCTCCACTTTAATTTTGAATGTAGAATGTGTCATTTTGTTTTGTGACAATCAAGTGTTTTCAATCTTTGAATCATCAGTTATTTTTTCTGCTTGAATTTACTTTAAATTTTGGTCTACACATCAAGAGACTTGAACAATTTTTTTTATGATGTCCTCAAATACTAATGTGCAGTGCTGTTTTCATCTGGGAAACACTTCAGTTGACATACTGGTGTAGGTAATAAAGTTAGGAATACTCTTGTTTTTATATTGACACTAATTATACAGTTGCTCTCCAGAGTAGTATCTGCTTTGGTCTTGTGCATTTCTTTCGTATTTGTAGTTTTTATTTACTAGGTTAAATCTCTGAATGCTTTCAAGTTGCAAGGTGTGTGAGAACATCATCAGTCTACAAGAATGTCTCAGATTTTCTCTTTCTAAATTACTTGATAGAAGGAATTTAAGGGATTTCAAATTCTGGATACTTAAAAATCAAATGGGGTACCTGTCCTCTCCAGGTCATACTAACTTCCCCTTCTTCCATATGATTCCCTGCACTCTGTAGAACAGGGATCTTTTGTGAAACTGTTTCTCCAACCAAGGACCATGTATGGATATAACCTAGAAGCCCTGCTTGGATGTAGCCCATAGTAGTTCAGTATCCAAGTGGGTTCCCTAGAAAGGGGAACAGGGAGTATTTCTGACATGAGTATTTTTGACTTCCCCCTGCCACCCCGAGGGAGGAGCTGCCTTGCTAGGCCACAGAGGAGGACATTGCAGCCAGCCCTGAAGGTACCTGATAAAACAGGATCAGATGAAAGGGGAGGAGAACCTCCTCTATCTGTAGACTTGGGAAGGGGCAGGAAAGAGGGAGGGAGGGAATGATTGGGAGGAAATGAGGGAGAAGGCTACAGCTGGGATACAATGTAAATAACATGAGATTAATATAAAATAAATAAAAATATAAAAAAAAACATCAAATGGGAATGGTTACATGCCAGCCAGGCAGGTGGAAAAACACTTTGCATGCAACTTACATCAAGAAGGTTTTAGGTGTGTCACCTTCAACAGGTGCCAGATTTTCCAGAGCTCTAAGGCATCCATCCTTGACCAATGACCAGATTCCAATATTGCCAAACCAATACTGCCAAAACCTGCCCAGGAAACCCTCTGTTACAGATCTAAGAGTGGGAGTCACTGGTTTGCTCACATAAATGAGGCTTGAAAATACTCACTGGAGTTTAGTGAGCTGTATTGGGCAATCTGTAAGGAGCAACTCTGCATTACACAGAATATCAGATCTCTTGATTTTTACAACCTTGCAATCCATCCATGATTGTAAAACCTTTTTTTTTCTCATCCAATCCTGTGTGTCATCTGCTCCAATTCTGAAGGACTGCCCATCCTCCATCAGCAGCTAATGTAACAGTGAAAAGCTGTCCTGCCCTCCAAAGGCCTTTGTCCACACAAGTTCCAGTGGCATGTGCAGAGAGCATTGCACTAGAATAAATGTGTCTTGTAGGACCAATTAATGGTGGCAGTGGAAATGATAATGAGAAGCAATGCTCGTCCTCTTCTCTGTGAGTCTGGCCCATGAGATAACATGTGCTACCCAATTCTAACCAAACAGAAATAGAGCAGTAAAAGTAATGAGAAGTTTGACAATATGCTACTGTGTTTTTCATTGAGTTTGAATTCATAAAAGTAATTTAGAAGAAAAATCATATTTTTGAGATTTTTTAAATTTATTACAATTTATTCACTTTGTAACCCAGCTGTAGCTCCCCACCCTCGTCCCCTCCTTCTTCCCCTCCATCTTCTTCCCTCCCTCTTCTCCACCCATGCCTCTCCCCAAGTTCGCTGATAGGGGAGGTCCTCTTCCCCTTCTATCTGACCCCAGCCTAATCAGGTCTCATCACAACTGGCTGCATTGTCTTCCTCTGTGACCTGGTAAGGCTGTTTCCCCCTCAGGAGGAGGTGATAAAAAAGCCAGCCACTGAGTTAATGTCAGAGACAGCCCCTGTTCGCCTTACTAGGGTACCCACTTGGAGAAAGAGCTGCCATGGGCTACATCTGTGCCACAGTTCTAGATTATTTCCTTAGTCATCAGGAAAATGCAAATCAAAACAACCCTGAACTTTCCACCTTACACCCATCAGAATGGCTAAGATCAAAAACTCAAGTGAGACACATGCTGAAGAGGATGTGGAGAAAGAGGAACCCTCCCCCATTGCTGGTGGGATTGTAAACTTGTACAACCAGTTTGGAAAACAATCTGGTGCTCTCTCAGACAATTAGAAATAATGGTTCCTCAAGATTCAGCTATGCCACTCCTAGGCATATATCGAAAAGATGCTCAAGAATACAACAAGGATATTTTCTCAAGCATGTTTGTAGCAAGCTTTATTCATAATAGCCAGAATGTGGAAACAACCCAGATGATCCTCATTTGAGGAATGAATACAGAAATTGTGGTACATTTGCACAATGGAATACTACTCAGCTATTAAAAACAAGGAAATCATGAAATTTGCAGGCAAATTATGAGAACTAGAAAAGATAATCCTGGGCGAGGTATTCCAGAAGCAGAAAGACACACAAAGTATAAACTCACTTATAAATGGATATTGGACATATAAGATACTCATACTAAAATCTGTATGCCTGAAGAAGCTAATCAAGGAGGACCCTGGGTAAGATGCTCAATCCTCATTCAGAAAGGCAAATGGGATAGACATCGGGAGTGGGAAAAAACAGAACCGGACAGGCACCTACCGCAGAGGACTTCTGAAAGACTCTACTGATGATGTTATAAAAGCAGATGCTGAGACTCATAGCAAACTTTGGGCAGAGTGCAGAGAATCTTATGAAAGAAGGGGGAGATAGACCTGGAAGGGTCAGGAGATCCATAATGAGAGCCACAGAACCAAAAAAATCTGGGCCTAGGGTCTTTTCTGAGACTGATTCACCAACCAAGGACCATTCATGGAGATAACTTATAAGAAAAATCTTATTTTAAAAAATGTTTTTTGAAATGTTTTAGGAACTTGTTTTTAGCCCTCTAGAACTTTGAACTAAAATATCTTTTTTTTTCAAATTTACTTTAAGAATATAAAACTATTTCTTTTGTATTACAGAACTCTAAGATTACCTATTATTCCTAGAAATATTAAGCATGTAAAATATTTAATATAAGAAGGCCTTCTTTAGATCTCTATTCTATCACTGAGCTCACATATGCAACAAATTCTCATACTCCTATTTTTTAATATTAGCTATTTCTTCATTCTTTATAATTTTATACTTTTAACACTTAAATACATATCATTCAGAGTGATAAAAATATACAACTTTACACAGCACTTAAATAACTTCTCTTTTTTGAAAATTATTTTTCAGAGGCCCCCAGTGGAAAGTTTCTTTCCTGTAACTTTTCTTCTCTTCAGATGTTTATCGTGATTGCCCTTCTGAGTGAGGTTTTAGCCTCCTCCCTATGGTTCTCTTTGTTGTTTAGCTTTTTAGGACTACAGATTTTAGTATGTTCATATGTCTAATATCCACTTATAAGTGAGTACAAACCATGTGTCATTCTGCTTATGGGTTACCTCACTCTGGATGATCTTTTCTAATTCTCACCATTTATTCATTTATTCACTTTACACTCAGCTCACAGCCATCTCCCTCCTCTTCTCTCATCTGACCCTCCCACCTCCTCCTCCCTTTTCCCAAACCCTTTTCCTCAGAAAAGGAAGCTCTCCACCTCCTTACAAACCCATCCCAGGCCATCAAGTTGCATCAGGTATTAGTACATCCTCTTCTGGGCTGCCTGACCTGGCCTCAACTGAAGACATGTGTTTAAACTGCAGAAATAAAAATAATTCACAGGCTACTCTAACCATCTGACAAAAATTGTTCTAAGTATGATTGAAAGATGATACCTTTGTTACACCACATGCTTACAACAGCATTACTGTTTGAGTCTATGAAATACAAGTCATCTGTAGCTGATTATTAGAGCCAATAAACTGTCCAAGACTGGACTGTTTACAAAATATCTATATCCTTCATAATTACGATAATTATAAAAAGGGAAAGAAGAGCCTGAAGAACTTTTGCAGATAAAGGAGGCCAAAGAACAGGACAGGAAGTACTTCAGAAGTCTTGCACACCTCTAGAAATCACAACAATGACTTACCAAACTATTCTCTAGTACCCAATGATTCTGTGTGATTCCAACCATGCCTATGGATATAGATGAGGTTGATTTCCTCAGAAAAGATAAAATGACTCACTGAGCTAAAGAAACTTATTCTATCGAGTTATTTGTATTTACTCAGAAATATACTTAATTTATATTTTATCTTAAGCTGTTCTCACGCTATTTCAGAACAAAACATATAAATGGGAAAATGAAATACAATGCAGGAAAGATTTCACAAATGATGAATTTAGGTAAAGGTTTTATAAAATTTCCAAGCACTTTTTTTTTTTTGTCAACTGAAGATTTCTAATGACTGAAGGAGATCCATACTGAAAAAATACTATATTCTTTGTTTTCTTTTGTATCTTGGTAGAATGCATTCTCCTACAGCAAAATGAAAAATAACTATGATGTCAATACTATACAATCCATTGCTTTTGTGAGAGTATATGCATTTGCTGTATTCATGTCTCACAAAATTAGTTTTCTGTGAGATGTATCAATATAAAATTCCTTAATTATTGCATGTAGAGTGAAAATTATTTTTAATGATTATAATATAGAGCCACTAGACATAGTTTTATATAATCTTTAGTTCTGGATTCCTGATATGGCTACAAATTTCAGTTTTACAATTAATGTGTTATGTTGTATGTTCCAGCCAGAAAACACTGAACAGCTGTGTTTCCATATGTTCTCATCTATCTCACAATGTTGGAATATTATGGGTGCTTTTTTCTTGTATTAATAGATGAGCATAATAACCTCTAGGAAAGACAACCTTACTGGGATCCACTACTACTCAAGTGCATGTGTGTTTGGGAAGAAAGCAGTCTTACTGCTGATCTTAATCACAAATTCATACTCACATGAATACATTTGAAGCAACAGATTGGTTCATTGAAAAAGTGACCCAACATGACTTTCTAGAACATGTCACTAAATGGTGTTTTCCAAGGCATCATTCCAAGAAAACTACATCTAACAGATCATAACCACGCTTGGGCCTGCTTCCCTGGTGCCTCTTTAGATTGGCCAAAGTTTACATTTTGTAGCGAGAGAGGAAAGCAGCTTCTCATTCACAGTACATCGTTAAAGGAAATAATCTTCTTTCCCTAAGCATCAAAAGATATCAACACAAATAGAAATTTGCTTATTTCATTGAGAAATTCAATAAAAGTTCAAATTAATGTCTTGGCATCAAAACGTTATACTATGACTGCAGATGGTAAAGAGATATCATACTTGCCATTTTTCTTTTAATCTAATTAAAATCTACTGCTAATTAGTGAGCTTAAAAAGAATTACAGGTACATGGGATTGCAAATACATCCATTTTTCAGTGCCAAGAAAATTCAAAAGTAGGATATTCACTATAATTTTTATAAATTTACAAAAACCTTAAGTACATCAGTTCATGAAAGAAAATCTTAGAAAATAAAGAACTTTGGTAAAACAATTGCATCCTTAAATCTAAAGAGGCATATCTCACTTTCCTAAATACTTAAAAGTATCCGGGGCATGAACTAAGAGTAAAATCACTTGAATCAATAATTCTCGAATTTGAATGTGGAGATCTTAAGATCTGGAATGTGACTTAAAGTCTAAATTTAAACAGATGCCATGCTGCTGGTACATGTGTCCACTCTGTGTAGGAAGACATTAATATACTAGAACTATTAAAACTGTGATACCAAATAACCCTTTTCTATTTATTAAGATCTTTGTCCTAGGCATATTTCATCAGTATAATGGAAATTTAACTAATATAGTTGCTTTTAATGTTTAATAATTTATCACAGACAAGGGGCATTCAGTGCTCATTTCTATTTGATATCAAGGTGAACTTGGTAACAGTGAGACATTGGAAGGCATAGAAATACATGTGCTTTTAGAATAGAATGATATCAGATATGATTAAGGCATTGGATAATCGATCACTAGAAAAAAAATGAAGTCAGCACGATGGAGACAGCAGCTGTGAGGAGGATTGCCTGTGCAAGCTAGGCTGATTTTAATGTCCTACAAGATATAAATTAGTCAGGGTGATAAAGTGCTGGAACTCTAGGCAGGATCTGAGGACATAAAGCAGAGTTCAGAAGGTGAGTCTTTCCCCTATTTTTTGAGAGCTACGGACAGGTGACAAGTAGAGAACCCGCACTATTGTATCTGCCTGTCAGAATGTAGAACTCCATGGGAGGTCTGAAGATGATTGGTAAAAACAGTAGGAGGCCATTGCTTATTCTTACATCTTATTCTAAATGCCTTAACTGTGTAGCAACCACAACAACTCAACGATGTAATTACTGAGCAGCTAACGTGTTAGTTGCTAATGGTTGTAAACTATTTGCAAACATACACCATGGCCAACAGGAACCAGGAAATGGAACATGATATCAAATAGAAATGAGCACTGAATGTCCCTCAAGTTTATGATAAATTATTAAACATTAACCACTGAGCCATCTGAAGAGCACTCACTGGTCTTCCCCTGGAGCATTCACAGGGCAGAAAACAGGTATCTATAACTCCAGGTCTAAAAGATTCAACATTTTCTGGCCTCTTAGGGAAGCAGCCTTGCACGTGGTGCATAGATATCCATGCAGATAAAAAGACCCACACATGCAAAATAGAAATTAAAATTTCTTTTAAAAAAAGAATAGGAAGCAATATGTTACCTTTTCCATTGACATTTGTTATAAGACATGATAGAGCTAGAGAGATTGAGATATAAAGAAAAGCCCCAGAGATGGCTTAGAGGTTAAGAACACTTGCAGAGGGCCCTGATTTGGCTCCTAGCACTCATATGGCTACTCATAGCTGCATACAACCCCAATGCCAGGGTATTCAAAGTCCTCTTCTGGCCTCTCAGGCTCCTCAGTTAATGTGTCGTGTGTGTGTGTGTGTGTGTGTGTGTGTGCTCACACACATACACTGACATTAAAAATAAATGCATAAATATTTATAAGAACTTCTCATCGCTTAAGGAAAAGTGATAGTCTCTATGGCTTATTCTGGTACTTGACCTCATCTAGCAATTCCACTGACATATGCATGCTGCATTATCTGATTCCTGTTGGCCATGGTGTGTGTTTGCAAATAGTATACAACCATTAGCAACTAACACGTCAGCAGCTCAATAATTACATCGTTGATTTGTTGTGGTTGCTACACAGTTAAGAATAAGGCATAGGGCGATGCATGATTTTTTCTCTCTCTTTCTCTTTTTTTCTTGTCTCTGTGTGAAGTTAATTGAACCATGTAAAATTTCAACTCTCTACTTGGCCTTAGAAAACCCTTTTTATCATCTCAGCAGGAAACTCATTTTAAGCTTTTTAAACATACTTCCATGATTTTGATGTGATTATCATTATCCTAATCATTATTATTATCCTTCATTAGGTTCCTGGAGTACAAGGGCATACCACCTAAAGACAGGAAGTTTAAAAATAACCTTCACCACTTTTTTGGCTACAATAATTATAACAAATAATGAATCCCAAGGCTCTCTGTGTGTTGTCTGGGTTAAAATGCTTAGGTGTCTTGGTTAATAGTTACCTTATTTTGTGGAGATGTTTTGATAGCCTTAAACCACCAAAATGAGATGCAAATGGCTTGGTAAAATTTGCAAAAATATCTAATAGTTGCTTTGGAGATATGTGTGCATGTTACTGAACATGTTTTGAAAGAGTAGATACTGCCAATTTAAAGCCTTGGTCTAGTTTAAACAGATATTGTCCTGTACAAGAATCAGCTATTTAAGTAACTTCATCCACAGCACACAGGAAAGTGAGGATGATACACCATCCTCTTTTACGTTTCACATCAAGATCTTTCTTCGCCAACCTAGACTACATGTTGCAACAAACATAATTTCTCTGAGGTACAATTGTGCTAATGTGTCTTTCCAGTAGCCTAAGAAATTCTAATAGATCCATTCAGTCACTATAAGAATCCCTGATTTTCTTAATTAAGTGGCTACACAGTAGCTCTGTTTCAGGAATAACCTTAGGTATGGATACAGCAGTGAATAGGGTTGACTGGAAAGGTAAACAGATGATAAACATTAGCAAGCATAAAATGCTGTGTGGTGCTATGAGTACCTCCAATAGAACAATGTTACAACAGCGTAATGCAGCCATGACCATTCAGGCCTTTACAGCCATTGAAGCAGGACAGTCTCCCCAAGCATGGTTGGCTACCATAAAAAGCTAAAATGTTATGCTCAGGATGCGAGGCTAAGCACTGCACTCAGGGTCAGCCACTTTGGACCCAGAGAAGAGCATGTCTGATTGCATGTGGGTTGATGCCCCAGGTCCCGCCTCTGAGAAAAAGGTATCAGACGGGTCTGATGCTCTTTGGGTGGATGACACCTAAATGAACATCAGTACAAAGTCCCAATTTATTTCTAATATCAGAGATCAGACCTCTACTCTTGTCTGATATGTCTAAAACAAAAAGGGGGAACTGTAGAGAGCTGCGAAATGCCGCGCCTTAAAGATGGAGCTAGTTTCCACCTTCCACCTTCCCGATGGTGAGTGCTCTCTGTCACAAACAACTCCACATTTGGCTAAGGCCGAGGATCTGGCTTGTTTCCATGTATGTGGACCTATCTGCATTGCCCACGTGGCACGCTGGGGTTGGCTACCCAGAGGCTATTTAAGCTGTGGGCTGGCTTTCCCCAGGGTCAGATGATTGTTCAAGGTTCCTGAATAAACTGCATTGAAAAAATAAATAAATAAATAAAAAGAACAATGTTACCTGAAGACATAGAAACAGATCAACGAGGAGAGGGAATTGAGCTGTGTCTGGAGGTTGTGAAGAAAGTACTCAAAAATAATAAGCAAAGAACGTTCTGACCGAAGAAACAGCAAAGATTCTGCTATGGAACAACCTTTCTAAAATCAAGGAAGTGAGAGAGAGCTAGACTTGCTGAAAACTATCCTTCCAGACCTCAGTTCTTTCTCTGCAGAAAACAACAGCCTCAAATTATAGTATTCCCTTCATTTATCTAATGTGCTATATATTGGTTTATTCATGAGCATCTTCCTTTATGGTTCCTATGCCATGATCTCTCCCTTTACACTGAGAAACCCTTTGTTTCTTCAAAATCTAACATAACATGAACCCTTCCCCACATGCCTGTGGAGGTTGTTTGAACTTAATTCTCTATGTGAGTTCTAAGAGGATGTGAATATTTGTGAGACCTTCATTTGTACTATGGAATGCTGTCTCAGCGGAAAACTAGCAAAGGGGCAAACGTGTGTGTGTGTGTGTGTGTGTGTGTGTGTGTTTGTGTGTTTTCAAATGGAAAGTATGTGCATAGCCTGCATGATGAAACTGCGGCAGTAGAGCACATTGATGAGGATGAGAACTTGGGAAACATTTATTCATCAAGTATGGAGGCATTAGACTTATTACGAAGAGCAGAAGTATAAAGTCCCTCTGTTGTCATGGCTTTACAGAAACTATGGAAGATAAACTTCACTTTTACTAAACTACGGTTTATTAAAATTTTAACGATAATATGCAGTCTTTAATGTGTCACTCTTGTGTATGTTAGTACACTAACTCTGTTTCTGTAACTTTATTTTGGAATAATTAAGCTTCACAAATTTCCCAAAGTCTTGATCAGAAATAGTTTACCGAGTGTAACCAACGGCACCATTGGCAGGATCAGAGGAATTGGAGTGCTTAGTTTTTACTTTACATCACTTCTGTTATCTAACATGACCACTAATCTATTTGTGAACCCATCCACTGGTTTCATAGATACTAACCGTCTACATTAAAAACCTGTAATGTTCCTTGAAAATACAACAGCATGACAGTGAGATGCTATGTTTATTTTTATATATGGCAAAGGTCTTCACTTTAAGAATAAAAATTTATTCCTGATAGTAATCATTCACCTATTTTACCTCTTCATTCACTCATTTTATAAAAGGTACCAAAGTTAATGTTGTTGTTGTTTAGTTTTAATGTAAAGCAGAAAGAGGAAATTTATTCAACATGGCCACTGGGAAGAGAGAAAATAGAGATTCAGTTAATCAACCAAGCCCACCTTCAGGATTCCTGGAGAGAGATTAAACTTTAAAGGTGGGATCTAGAAAAGATCTTGAGTGAGGTATCCCAGAAGCAGAAAGACACACACAATGTATACTCATTTATAAGTGGATACTAGACCTATAAGATAGAATAGACATACTAAAATCTCTACACCTAAAGGAGCTAAACAAGAAGGAGGTACTGGGGTAACATCAGTCCTCACTTAGAAAGACAAATGGGATGGACATTGGAAGTAGGCAAAAACAAGAAACAGGACAGGAGTCTATCGTAGAGGGCCTGTGAAAGACTCTACCTAGCAGGGTATCAAAGCAGATGCTGAGACTGATAACCAAACCTTGGGCAGAGTGCAGGGAATCATATGAAAAAAGGCGGAGCTAGCTAGTAAGACCTGGAGAGGACAGGAGTGTAAAAAGAAGCAAATATATCTGGGCACAGGAGTCTTTTCTGAGACTGATACTCTAACCAAGAACCATGCATGGATATAACCTAGAACCCCTGCTCAGATGTAGCCCATGACAGCTCAGCGTCCAAGTGGGTACCCTAGTAAGGGGAACAGGGACTGTTTCTGACATGAACTCAGAGGCTGGCTCTTTGACCTACCTCCCTCCCGGAGGGAGGAACAGCTTTGCTAGGCCACAGAGGAGGAAATTGCAGCCAGTCCTGATGATAACCAATAAACTAAGGTCAGATGGAAAGGGAGGAGGACCCCTCTATCAGTGGACTTAGAGAATGGCGGGGAGGAGATGTGGGAGGGAGGGTGGGATTGGGAGGAAATGAGGGATGGAGCTACCGCTGGGATACAAAGTAAATAAGCTATAATTAATATAAAAATAAAAATTATAAAAAATCTTTGAAGTGCAGGCTAAGGGTATGTGTGTGTAAGCAGGCTCAGTCAGGATGCAGCCTTCCCACCATTGACCTATCATTATCTGAGCTTCAGTCTCATCCTGTAAAGTGGTCTGACAAGTTGTTAAAGTTGTGTACAATCTCTTTCTGGAAGACAATTTTTCCCATTGCCTGATGCTTTTTTTCCCCAAGTATAGAATTCCTGGGGAAATTACCAACTCCTCGGGGTCCGTTAGTTTAATAGACTGATAGTCTGATTAGAGACGTATATGTCACACTAAGACGTTTCTGCTAGGTCTGCCCACTGTGTATTTTAATGTTTAGGGAGAATATGTCTGTCTGAAACAAATATAACAAACAGAATATACGTATGGACTAAGGTTAGAATGCATTTAGTACCATGTAGCCTTGTAAAAGAAACTTTTTTTAACTCTTTGGCTTTTAATTTTGAAAGGGCTGTCATAAGAAATTGTATCCTAGGCACATAACCTGAACATAGTAAAGGCGATATACAGCAAGCCTATAGCCAACATCAAACTCAATGGAAAGAAACTTAAATCATTCCCACTGAAATCAAGGACAAGGCAAGGCTGTCCACTCTCTCCATATCTTTTCAACATTGATCTTGAAGTCCTAACTACAGCAATAAGACAATCGAAGGAGATTAAGGGGATACAAATTGGAAAAGAAGAAGTCAAATTATCACTATTTGCAGATGATATGATAGTATACCTGAGTGACCCCAAAAACTCTACCAGGGAACTCCTACAGCTGATTAACACCTTCAGCAAAGTGGCTGGATACAAAATGAACTCAAAAAAATCAGTAGCCCTCCTGTATACAAAAGACAAAAGGGCTGAGAAAGAAATTAGGGAAACAACACCCTTCACAATAGCCACAAATGACAAAAAGTACCTTGGTGTGAACCTAACCAAGCAAGTCAAAGACTTGTATGAAAAAAATTTTCCAGTCTCTGAAGAAAGAATTAGAAGAAGATATGAGAAGATGGAAAGATCTCCCATGCTCATGGCTTGGCAGGATTAATATTATAAAAATGGTCATCTTACCAAAAGCAATCTACAGATTCAATGCAATTCCCAACAAATTACCAACACAATTCTTTACAGACCTTGAAAGAAAAATTCTCACCTTCATATGGAAAAACAAGAAACCCAGAATTGCTAAAACAATTCTCTACAGTAAAAGATCTTCAGGAGCTATCTCCATCCCTGATCTCAAGCTGTACTACAGAGCAACAATACTAAAAACTGTATGGTACTGGCATAGAAACAGACTGGTGGATCAATGGAATCAAATAGAAGACCCTGACATAAATCCACACACTTATGGACCTGATTTTTGACAAAGATGCCAAATCCATTCAATGGAAAAAAGAGTATCTTCAACAAATGGTGCTGGTCTAACTGGAAGTCTACATGTAGAAAAATGCAAATAGATCCATATTTATCACCCTGCACAAAACTAAAGTCCAAGTGGATCAAAGACCTCAACATAAAACTAGACACACTAAACCACTTAGAAGAAAAAGTGAGGAATACCCTTGAACTCATTGGCACAGGAGACAATTTCCTGAACAGAACACCAACAACACAGGCTCTAAGAGCAACAATCAATAAATGAGACCTCATGAAACTGAAAAGCTTCTGTAAAGCAAAGGATACTGTCCTCAGAACAAAACAACAGTCTACACATTGGGAAAAGATCTTCACCAACCCTCTATCTGACAGAGGGCTAATATCCAGTATATATAAAGAACTAAAGAAGTTAAACAGCAAAAAATCAAGTAATCCAATTAAAAAATAGGGTACAAAGCTAAACAGAGAATTCTCTGCAGAGGAATATCAAATGGCAGAGAAACACTTAAAAAAATGCTCAACCTCATTAGCCAACAGGGAAATGCAAATCAAAACGCCCCTAAGATTTCATCTTACACCTATCAGAATGGCTAAGATAAAAATCTCAAGAGACAACACATGCTGGAGAGGTTGTGGAGAAAGGGGAACCTTCCTCCACCCCTGGTGGGAATGTAAACTTGTAAAACCACTCTGGAAAGCAATCTGGCGTTTTCTAAGAAAACTAGGAATAGCGCTTCCTGAAGATCCAGCTATACCACTCCTAGGCATATATCCAAAAGATTCTCAAGTACACAACAAGGACATTTGCTCAACCATGTTTGTAGCAGCCTTATTTGTAATAGCCAGAAGCTGTAAACAGCCCACATGCCCCTCAGTGGAGGAATGGATGCACAAATTGTGGTATATCTACACAATGGAATATTGCTCAGCAATAAAAAAAACAAGGAAATCATGAAATTTGCAGGTAAATGGTGGGATCTGGAAAAGATCATCCTGAGTGAGTTATCCCAGAAGTAGAAAGATGCACACGGTATATACTCACTCATATAGACATATAATATAGGATAAAGCTACTAAAATCTGTACACCTAGGGAGGACTCTTGTTAAAATGCTCAATTCCTATCCAGAAAGGCAAAGAGGCTGGACATCAGAAGAAGGAGAAAAGAGGGAACAAGTCAGGAGCCTGACACAGAGGACCTCTGAAAAGCTCTGCCCTGCAGACTATCAATGTAGATACTGAGACTTATGGGCAACCTTTGGGCAGAGTGCAGGGAATCTTAGGAAAGAAGTGGGAAACAGTAAGATCTGGAGAGGACAGGAACTCCATAAAGAGAGCAACAGAACCAAAAACAATCTGAGCACAGGGGTCTTTCCTGAGACTGCTATTCCAACCAAGGACTATGCATGGAGATAATCTAAGACCCCTGCACAGATGTAGCCCATGACAGTTCAGTATCCAAGTGGGTTCCATTGTAATAGGAACAGGGACTGTCTCTGACATGAACTGATTGACCTGCTCTTTAATTACCTCCCCCTGAGGGGGAAGCAGCATTACCAGGCCACAGAAGAAGAGAATGCAGCCACGTCTGATGAGACCTAATTGACTAGGATCAGAAGGAAGGAAAAGAAGTCCTCCCCTATCAGTGGACTTGGGGAGGGGCATGCAGGCAGAGGGTGGAGGAAGGGAGGGATTGGAACATGAGGAGGGAGGTAACCATGGGGGAGATACAAAGTGAGTAAAGTGTAACTAATAAAGAAAAATGAAAATTAAAAAAAAAAAAAGAAATTGTATCCTGCTGGTTTGAAACAGGGTCTTATTATGAAGTCTAGTGTGGCCTGAAGCTTCCAATTGTCCTGCTTCAGCTTTCCAAGTGCCTGGGATAGAAGCAAGCCCTACCATGCCCAGTGTGATCCCATTTCGGTTCTAATAACTTCTCCTTATGCTGATATTCTGGCGATAGACAGTGTTATACAACCCAAATGCTAGGTAAAGGTCCTGGGAAAAACTTCCTCTTTGGAGTTGGTTCTTGGGAAAATCGTTGCTATTGATGGTCAAGAGTGGGAGGAAATGAGCTGCTAATAGGAAACTTGATTGGATTATTTGGTTTGTTGGTGGTTAACTTCTTGAGTTCTTTTTATATTCTGGATATTAGCCCTCTGTCAGATGCAGGGTTGGTGAAAATCTTTCCCCAGTCTGTAGGCCGTCATTTTAATCTCTTGACAGTGACCTTTGCTTTAGAGAAGCTTTTCGTTTTCATGAAGTTCCATTTATTGATTGTTGATCTTAGAGCCTGTGCTCTTGGTCTTCTGTTCAGGGAGTTGTCTCCTGTGCTAATGAGGTCAAGGTTCTTTCCCACTTTTTCTAAAGTATAGGAGCCTTTCACAGGAGGCCTCTGAAAGACTATACCTATCAGGATATCAAAGGAGATGTTGAGACCCATAGCCAAACGTTGAGCAGAGTGCAGGGAACCTTTATGGAAGAAGAGGGAGATAGAAAGATCTGGAGCAGACAGGAGCTTCACAAGGAGAACAACAGAGCCAAAAATCCCTGGGCCCAGGGGGCCTGCAGGGATGGATACTACAACCAAGGACCATGCATGGAGAGGACCCCTGTTCAAAGGAAGCCCATAGGTTTCTCAGTTTCTAAGTGGATTCCATAGTAAGGGGATCAAGGGCTGTCTCTGACATGAACTCAGTGATTTTAACTTTGATCACTTCTCCCTGGGGGGTGTAACCTTGCCAGGTCACAGAGGAAGATAATCCAGTCAGTCCTGATAAGACTTAGTAGGCTAGGGTCAGATAAAATGGGAAGAGGTCCTTCCCTATCAGTGGACTAGGCGCCAAAGGGACTAAGAGGACACAAGCGGGACTACAGCTGGGATACAAAGTGAATAAATTGTCATAAATAATAATAATAATAATAATTTAAAAAAGAGGAAACTTGATTCTCTCCTCAAGACCACCAACAGTCACATTCAACTTGCCTGAATAAGGGTAATTTCTTCTGTGTGTTTACAAGTCTCAAATTACGACAGGAAGTGATGAATCATTTACATGCACATGGGCGCTTGCCTAATTTACATGCCATTGCTTATTTTCCTGGAAATATTAGAAAATGATGGCTGTCTTATAAAGTTTGTTTATTTAGATAAGCTACTGTGCTTGCTCCAGTTTCCTCCCAGAACTTGTAGGTAAGACCTATTGCAGAAGACACCTCATTTAGACAGAGGACTTTGAGGACTCAAGCAGGGACAGACCTGGAAGCCAACAGTGCTTTCCCAGTGGAAATCAAGTGAAAACCAACTATACCTGTGTTCCCCAAAGACCTCAAGATACATCTTTCCATAAGGGAAGAATTCTGTTGGGTTTTTCCAATCATAGTAGAGCAAGAGCACTATCCATCAGGTCAGTGCTAAGTAATAGCTGGTACTTTGAATGTCAATTCCAGATTAAGTTTTCTCTGTGAGGAAGTTTCGGATCAGGTTTCGGAAACCCTATTTAATTTGCTTTTTAATTTATTGTTCTCAGTGTCCCAGGTGAAATACATCTCTACACAAGTGGAGATTCCATGCGCCCTGGAGCAGCCAGTAGTTTAGGAAATGAGAACTGGAAATCAACCATAAGATTTGTTCCTCACTTGCCTGACTTTAAAAGTGACCCACAGAAGCAGGAAGAGGAGAGTAAAGCAATGTAAGACTGTTAAACTTCCACAGCATTTTTTTTTTATAGTGAACTCTGGTATGAGGGTTGCTACTGTGGCTAGATAATGTTGAATTCTCAGAACGTATTCACTCTTTTCTTCTTTCTAAGTATGTAAATGAGAGTTCTTCATTCTTCCTATTAGGGAATGAAAGCTCAAAGAAGCCGAAATGGCATATATATTTCAGACACAAGAGACCAGAAACAAACAAGCTTTTATTTTAGAACTAAGTATTTTTATGATATAATTAGACTAACTAGAAAATACACTCAGCAGAGACTGAGTTCAACAGGGAGAGTTCATAGCAACCTCCAGACTATGTCAGAGAAATGCCAATGGTTCTCAAGGTTCAAATAAAACTGAAAGTAAAGCCTGACGCTAGGTTTTCTAACAAGAGCCTTGTGGTGTGTCTTTGACATAAGAGAGAGAGGTCAGTTTTCCACATCCACCATAGAGTACTGTGCTTCATGGGTTCAAAGGCGAAGTGCCATGGCACTCTGCAGCAGTCACATACTGCTTGCCCACTCTAATTGCCCAGTGTCTTTCCTTCAGATGCCCACAGCCCCTGTGTCCTTGCTGGACTTTGCAACATAAATGAAATTCAGGGCACTGAGCAGGTTATACAGCTTTCCTTAGATGAGAAGGAAAAACACTTGAAGCAAAGATTTGAACCATACAAATGTATTCTTCTTGAGCTAAGATGTTTGCCTCTAGGCACCTTTCACTTGGGAAGATCTATTTTAAAGTTAGACTTACTGATTGCTGGCCTTACAGTTGGGGCATTTTCCCCAAAGAACGAAGAACTCAACACAATGTGAAAGAAACCATTATTGAAATAGATGTGTCGTAATTTCTCTTCTTTCATTCCTTAACTTCATAGAGAAGGATGTAGGTGCCAACAGCAAAAATAGCCAGATTATCAAGGCTGTTCTGTGAGCACTAAGACCTAAAATAGCAATCTGTAGCTGTTATACAGAGTTTCGGTTAGCAAAGTTTTCCTGAGTATAGTACCTTTTCAGGGTAGAGATAACTATGTATCTATGTATCTATCTATGTATCTATCTATCTATCTATCTATCTATCTATCTATCTACTTTCTATCTGTTGATGTATTATATACTTATCTAAATAACAATGAGATGTGTTATATCTACGTTGAAATTAAAGATTCACCATTTCACTGTGAATGAAACCATAATATAATTTCCTGGCAGAGCATGTCACTAGTCAATCTGTCAATACACAATCATATTTACACATTAAAACTTAAATATATTAAAATCTGTAGAATTTAATTTGAATGAGATATGCTGATTTAATTTGTAGAGCATTTGAATGAGATATGCAGATACAAAATTAAATCTTATACATTAAATTCAGTAAGAGGAGGACACATCTGGGCTTGGGTTTAATAGTTTGTGGCAAGCAAGTAGCGTCATGGTTGAATGGTAGAAGAAACACAGATATCACAAATGTCTTGACTGAAATTTTTGTCTCTGTGTGTATGTTTGCGTGGTCCTTGTGCACATGTGTCCTTATGATCATAGCAATAAAGAACTATGATACAGTGAGTTTTTTAGTGGATTTGGCTGGAGGATGTCATTGACCGAGTTTGATATGTGGTTTATTTCCAGGTTCCTGGAAGGTTTAAGAAAGACTCATATGAGAATCTTGGAAGCAGTAGATTGGGACTACAGTAATAGAATCCCTCAAATGGATATTGTTTCACACAATAAAAGTTTAATCAGTAACCTATATCCAGAATTTGGCAAGGTCACTATGGTAGCAACTGCTTTCAGGAACAGTCATGGAATCTCAAATTTTCAGTGAAAAAAAAAAAAAAGAAAAGTACTGCTTATGTTTGTGAAGAACATAGAGGATTTATAGAATTTATAAGAAAACAACACAGAGAGGCAAGTGTTATTTATTAACCTGAAAATATTTGCATTTGATCATGGTTTTGTTTGTTTGCTTGCTTGCTTTCTGAAGATATGCATTGCCCTGTAGCTCTGAATTGCCTGTGTGGCCCTTATTATCAATCCTTCTGCCTCAGTGCCCTGAGTCCTAGAATGCATGCTTAACTATTCCTGATCCAGACAGTCAATTCGCACTGTGAATCCATGTTCATGTTGAAATCTGAGTTTTATTATCATTCTATTATAATGGTTGCTAACCTGACCTATAGGTTGAAGTTTTCCTGTCAATTTAAAGATAGGTCCTCTGGGAGACAATGAAGTGAAATAATAAATGTGAGAGCCTGTAATAGGGTCAAGTCACGTCCAAAGACACCAGAGATCTTGTTTTGTTTCTTCATTTTCATTTATTCATGGTTATGTGCAATGGCGATATAGAATTATTGAGATCATAGTAGGTGAATGTAACCCAATAAAAGATATCTCAATATAAATCCTCTTTATGTAACACATTGAAATTATATGTTCCAGAATTTACAATCTCTGTTGCTTAAGCCACCAAGTTTATACAATTTTCTGAAAATTTAAAGTGTAAATCTTTAGTAAATTGGAATTAGAAAAAAATACTAATCCAAACCACTCCAAAATTATCTACAGCTTTGTTTCTGTTTTTCTAGCCAGCAACTGATGGCAAATTGTCCTTTTCATCAATCTGTATTACTTGATCCAAGATTCCCCCATATGTGAACGTGTTAAATATTAAAGAGAAAAGTGTGGCTTCTTACATTTGGAAATTGATGAATTACTACACTCACTGATTTAAGGCTTAATCCCTTTTTTTGTAAAGTCAGTTTTGAAGTTAGCCTAATTATTGTCATTGATCATCATTGTTCAAATTAATAAACACTGATGAAAATGTAAACAAAATTTAAGCACAGTTTTTAAAGTTTGAAAAAATCTTGCAATGTATGAATGTTAATTTGTTTTTTTTACAGTTGGATTACAACTGTAATCCAACAACATCAACAAATAAATCACAATGCTAATATAGCATGATGCTCATACGGAGTTTCAATATTCAGAGATCCTTTATCTATAACATTTTATTATTTTATTCCATTCCATAACTTATGAGCCCTGGAACATATTAATAACTATAGATTGTGCTTATTTTAGGAATTATTTACTCTCTTTATATATAGTATTAGAACAGTAATTAATTATTAATTAAAATTTAAACAACATTGCTTTCTTTGACTATGCTATTCAAAGTGTCCTTTCCCAGCTCTGACTTGATTTTGACATGTACTTTGTAAGGGAACAGTTTCCCATCATGACATCCTCTTTCTCAGTGTGTTTGAAGAGGGTAGTTATATTTGATTACTATTTAAATTTTATTTACGTATCCATTCTGTTAATCTGTGTCTTTTTATTGGAGAGTTGAGTCCATTGATGTTAAGAGAGATTAATGACCAGTGGCTGTTAGATCTCTTGATTTTGATGTTGGCTGTGGTCATCAGATTGGGTGCTTGGTTGCTTTTTGTTTTACTGAAGTGAGGTTATTTATTTCCTGTGTTTTCTTGAATGTAGCTAGTTTTCCTGGGTTGTATTTTCCCTTCCAGTGTCTTCTGTAATGTTGGATTTGTTTGTAGGTATTGTTGAAATTTGTTTTTGTCATTGAATATCTTGTTTTCTCCATCTATGAGGACTGAGAGTTTTGCGGGGTATAGTAGCCTGGGCTGACATCTGTGTTCTCTTAGAGTCTGCATGATATCCGTCCAGGCCCTTCTGGCTTTCATAGTCTCTGTTGAAAAGTCAGGTGTGATTCTAATGGGTCTGCCATTATATGTTACTTGGCCTTTTTCCCTTGCAGCTTTTAGTATTTTTTCTTTGTTCTGTATACTTACTGTTTTGATTATTATGTGGCGGGAGGATTTTCTTTTCTGGTCAAATTTGTTGGGTGTTCTGTAGGCCTCGTGTATTCTAATTGGCCTCTCCTTTAGCTTGGGGAAATTTTCTTCAATGATTTTGTTGAAAATATTTTCTGGGCCTTGGAGAAGGGAGTCTCCTTTTTCCTCTATACCTATTATTCTTAGGTTTTGTCTTTTTATGTTGTCTTGAATTTCTTGGATGGTCTGTGTCAGGAATTTTTCGGATTTAACATTTTCTTTGACAGATACATCGATTTATTCCATTGCATCTTCTACATCTGAGATTCTTTCTTCCATCTCTTGTAGTCTGTTGGTTATGCTTACCTCTGTAGTTCCTGTTTTCTTCCCTAGATTCTTCCTTTCCATTATTTCTTCCATTTGTGTTTTCTTTAATTTTTCCAATTCTATCTTCAGGTCTTGAGTTGTTTTGTTTACTTCCTTCACCTGTCTGATTGTACTTTCCTGTTTTTCTTTTAGTTCCTTCAACTCTGTTTCTTTTATTTCATTCAGTGTTTTAAGCATTTCCTTTCTAAAGGCCATAAACTGTTTGGCTGCAGCTTCCTCTATTTCTTTACAGATGGCAATATTCTGTTTGAGTTTATCTTCCTCTATGTCTTTACGTATCTTATTTGTTTCCTCTGTTATCATCTTCATGAGCATACTTGTTAGGTCATCTTCTTGGATTTCAGTTATGGTGGGGTGTCCAGGGCTACTTGCCCCTGGGTAACTGGGTTCTGGAGATGCCATATTGCTCTGTCTTTTGTTGCTTGAGCTTTTACGCTGGCCTCTACCCATTGTGCTATCTTAGGTGTTTGGGGTTATTTTCTGGTGGTTCCTGGGGATCCTGTGGTGGAGAGAATCCCCTTTGCAGAAAGCTGTTTTTTCCTGAAGGATGTCTTCTCAGCTTTTTGGGTATAGTCCCTGGATGGCTAGTATTTTTTCAGGAGTTGCTCACCTCAGGGATATAGACCTGAGTGGTAACTGTGGTCTTTGTTAGTCGAGAGGGTTCTCCTCTCACCCAGGGAAGTCCTGAGGGCAGCTGCCCTGTTTCTGGGTTTCTTGTTGTAAATTTAATGATCAGCTGCTGTGACCCAGTTGGACATCAGGCGCACAGCAACTGTTTGTGCCTGTGTCTGGAGCACAGCTGAGTTCTGGCGCCTCGGCCCCACTAGTCTGCTAGACTTTTTCTAGGGAAGGATTGGGTGATTTAGGTCAGTACAGTTTCCTTCCTTCCCTGTGGATTCTCTGGAGACAGGGACTCCCAGTGTCTTTTTTTGCCCTGGTGCACACTGCTCAGTGTCTGCCAGCTGGCTGGCCGCAGAAACTGCCTGTGCCTGGAGCACAGCTGTGTGATGGTGGTTCAGTCTCTGCCAGCTGTCTGGTGCACAGAAACTGCCTGTGTCTGCCTTTGTGGCCTTTGGGAACCTGGGTGCCTCCCTAAGCTGGGTAATTTTCCGGGGACCTTTTCAGGTTGGGGGTGTCGGCTGAGTGCTCTGAGATCAGACCCGCCGTTTCCCTCCCTGTGTGTTTGCACCGGACAGTGAAACTCATTCGCTGGTGCCCTGGTGCGCACAGTTCTATCTCAGGAGGCAAGTCAATCGCGCAGGCAGGCAGGGCTCTGTGCCGGAACCTGGGTCCCCGGCTCTGGCTCCGGGCTGGCTCCTGGGGTGCCCGTGGACTCCGAGTCTTTTCCAGGGGATGTCTGGGTGACCTAAGGCCGGTCCCAGTCATTTCCTGTACCCTGAGGTTATCTCTCGACTGAAAATTCCAGTCTCTGATAGTGTGGTGCACAGGGTTCAGTCTGGGACCGTGACCAGAGACACTGGCTTGTGGCTCTGGGTTGGGGCTGGGGCTGGCGGCCGGCAGCCAAGCGTCTGGCGGAACCGGGATCTCTTCCACAGTTTAGCCGGGTGAGTTAAAAGCTGATTGAATCCCCCACCGTGGGGTATCCTCTCACCTGGGAAACACAATGACTGTGTTTTATGGCCGAGAGTTCTGATTACTGTTCACTGTGCTGATCCTGCTGCTGCTGCTCAGAATGAGAGTCCTCCAGGTGCCGCCATCTTGCCCCTCCCCACTATTTGAATTTTAAATAATATCTTAATGAACCAGAGTGAAGAAAAATAAACTATATTTTTCAAAGATCTCTGATCATAAACCAATCTTAGTATCATAGTTTTCCTCCATAGGAACTAAAACTGTCTTTACTTCATATTATTTGGAATAAAATAATAACCTCGGGCTTTTCTTCCTCAGCTCCCAAATATTCCTTTTGTCTTTGTTCTTACTGGAAGATAGTTCTATATGAAAAAGTAGGATTTATTCTGTTTGTGTGTATTCACATAGAAATTCTGAAGTAAAAGCAGCATACATGTGTACGATATAAGAGAAACATTTAATGTTTAACTAAAATGACTAAGAGATTAACAACAAAGAGTACTCAAAGGACAGTGCTTAATCCTCATTCAGAAAGGCAAACAGGAAAAACACCAGAAGTAGGAGAAGACAAGGAACAGCAGTGAGGCCTTCCACACAGAACCTCTAAAAGACTCTACCCAGCAGGGTATGGAAGGAGATACTGAGACTCATAGCTAAACTTTGGGCAGAGTATTGGAATCATTATGGAAGAAGAGGAAGAGAGAAAGTCCTGGAGGGGACAGGAACTCCACAAGGAGAACAAGGGAGCCAAAATATTTGGGTCCAGGGGAGCATGCAGAGACTGATAGTCCAACCAAGGACTGGGCATGGAGAGCATCTAAACACTCCTGTTCAAAGGAAGCCCACCCATTGGCTACTCAGTTTCCAAGTGGGTTCCCTGGTAAGGGGTGAAGGGGATGTCTCTGGCATGAACTCAGTGGCTGGCCCTTTGATCACGTCTCCCTGGGGGATCAGCCTTACTAGGCCACTGAAGAAGATGATGCAACCAGCCTTGATGAGACCTGATAAGCTAGGGTCAGAGAGAAGTTCTTCCCTATCAGAGGACTAGAATATAGCAGGAGAAGAAGAGGAGTAGGTGGGACTGAGAGGAGACAAGGGAGGGAGCTACAGCGGTATGCAAAATGAATAAATTGTAATAAACAAATTTCAAAAATGTATTACTTGTTCTTTGTGGGAGAGTACCAGTGTGAAAGTTTGTCTTAACTGTCATCATCTGATCATATTTGTATTAGCCTATGTATTCAGTTTTCCTTGATGGAAAACTCAAAGGTAATATTTACAGAACACATACCTTCATAACAATACAAATCTTCCTTGAAAGCCACTGATAAGATTCTTTCCTTCCTCACTGCCTAACTACGTCAAGGATATAAAATGAAAAGAAGTTGTAACCACAAACAATCTCTCTGACTTACACATTCCCAAGTACTTACAGGCAAGGCATTGGTAAATGAACAAATACTAGAATAAAAGCTATGGGCATTAGGGCTGGAAACACTTACTCTGTGTCCTCAGAGTAACATAGCATACATTCTCAAATGCTAAGGTTCTACAATCATACATTTACTTATTTACGAGGCTAATAAATAGCATTATCATCCTGTCTCGGGATTTGGGTCAAAAGGAGGAAGGAAAAAAAAACATATATTAGAGTTTCCTGAAAAGAAACAAAAACTTAAGGAAAATAGAAGGCAGGGTCTTGCACATTTCATTTCTCATTCATTCAGAAGATAACATGAGTGGCTAAATTGTCGACAATCAGACTATAGTTTCACATTTCATGAAAGGCATCCAGCATATATGGTAGACCATTTACAAAGGAATCAGATTTACTCTATACATAGTTGGAAAAGGATGTGATAAGTCTATTGTATTCATAGAATTCTCTTTATTTCCTCTTTGTAGATACCGGCCTACTCCAACCAGGAAAAGTTCCCTTAAAACAGTTGTGAGCCAGTAAGAAAGTGTCTGAAAAACTCATTTTTTTTTGGCCTGGTGTAAGTGGGTTATACATTTATACTTAATAAAATTCACTTATTAAAATTTACATAGTGAATAAAAATGTTTAAAGCTTGAAGTTCTTAGTAAAATTTCATACAATAGAGATCAGCTGATGTAAAAGCTGATCTTAAGTTGTTACTTAAGTTGTGGTAGAGAGGGCTGTTTTGACAAGGTCGGTAGCCTTTAATGACATAAACAATTGTCATTCATTGGCTATTGGCTGCTTTCTGCAAGCAATTCACTGTTATGAAACAAAGCAATAAAAGATAAATATTAAACTTTGGTATTGCTCTTGTCTCTTCTTTTACTCCTATAGTTCTTTTGGTAACAGAAGATTAGCCAATTTTTTTTAAAAATTTAATTATGTGAGTGATGGTCTCTTTCAAGGAAAGTAAATGTTAGCATTAGAAAAGAATAAGAAAAAAAGGGCTCTCTGACAATGCAAAAAATTCTTACCACTTTTAGATCTTGGATCTACCAATGTCTGAAGGTATATTTGAAAACTCATTGTAAAATAGTCTTGTACAGACATAATAGGGTGGCTTAGTGATTAATAAATGAGCATAATTTATTTAAACAATGGCTAGAATATGTCACCATTGTCATTTTAAGTTTATAGGTCACAAAGCATATGAACTTTTCGTGACGGTAAACTTTAGTGGTGGTGGAGGTTTACAGGTTTATCAGATAGGCAGTAACTTTCTGTTCCACACATTGCATGCAGCATTCGTGGATACAAAACCATCTCTTTCTTATAACTCTATGAAATATTGCAATGATTTCCCACAGAAGCTACTTAAAATTGTGATAAAATCGGGTTAAGAGAAGACTCCTCTATCAGACTACATTTGCTTCAATCACTAGGCACAAATTAATGATAAACAACCTTCTATAATGTCAACACTGCTTACCCATGTCTTTACTGCCAACTCCTACTCCCTGAAATTAGAATCATCCAGTGATGGACTTCTGGGCCTTCTTTAAGGGAATACCCAGCTTATGGTGACTGAAGTGAGAATATCAAGCTTAGTTGTATCCAGGACCTTTGTGTAGGCATGTGCTCTTCTGTAAGTGTGGAGAAAGCCAGTGATCACCAACATGGATGTCTTCACTGCTTTCTTCTGCATTTGTGTACAAGGAGTAGCTGCCTCAAGCTCCTGCTGCCTTGATTCCCCCTCCCCCCCAAAGATGAGCTCTTCCTGGAACTGTGAGATGAAATAAGTATTTAACCAGGTGAAAGAAGCTAAAGCATTCTCTAAATTCCAACGTTATTAATTCATGTCATTAATTTTCTAGACCAACTCATAGAAAGACCCTACTTGGGATGACACTTTTGTATAGCATGTTGGTCAATCTTACATCACTATAACAAAATACCCTGAAATTAGAAATTTATTAAGGTGGAAGTATTTAGTAAGAATTATAATTTTAGACGATCCAGTCTATAATTTGATAGACTAATTGTTTTTAGGTCTCTGGTGAGGTTGTTCGATGATGGTGGCAAGGAACAAATAGGAAAGAAAACCAGTTGCTTCATGGTCAGAAAACAGAAGACTAGGAAGCAGTGAGGGTCTCACAGTAGCTGCTGTAATACCATCCCTAGTCAACCTCCAAGTGGCTCTTACCTCTTAAAGATTCCTTCTATCACTTTCAACAACACTAGGCTGGGGACCCTGGCTTTAACATGGTGACATGTTAAAGCCTTTGGTGACATGTAACACCCAAACTATAGTATAAATCAATTCCCAAAGAGAGATGTCTAAATGGTTAGGAGTGCTGGATGCTCTTTCAGGGACCCATATTCAATTGCCAGTACAGACAGGCCAGATTTTTGGAGCTACAATTCCACATGGCGGCTCACAGCCATCTGTAACCCCAGTTCTGGCAGCATCTGATACCTTCTCACACACCAGGCACATGTGCACTATCCAGACAGACATACAGGCAAAACACCTATGTCTATAAAATAAAATTTAAAATGAAATTTAAATTTAAATTTAAATTTAAACGAAATTAGAACAATACAAAATAAATGGTCTCAGGAGATTGCCCTGCAAGCTCTCGCAGTCTCCTTTCTTAATTCAAAACAATGTTAACAGTTACTTAGAAATACAAATTATAACTAAGAAAAAAAGTTACTAAAGCATATGTACTATAGGTTAGCTAATAATAACGGTTATATCATATTAGTATAGACAGATTGCTGCTGATCATGGTAATGATGATAATGGACAGAAAAAGACTGTTTCATAAAAATTATGGACAGTACTCTGAAGTTTTTGATGTAATTATTGTCCTGCTTAGACTCATTGTAAAGCATTTGGTAGTGGACAAGAAATCATGAACATGTGTGTATTTTTATTCTTACTTACACAATCTAATCTTATAGTATAAGTAATAGTAAAAGGTGTTATTTATGAAAATGTACAATAAAACATCATCTATACTGGCAAAAACTCAAGAGAGGTTTAAAACTATATCATGAGGAAGAATTCCATAAATTATGGCATATTCACTGATACATCATTTCAAAATTTAAGTCTTAATTAAGAAACAGTAAAATGAAAAAGGAAGTAAGTGATAATAGTAAACCTAGAAAATATAGAATATGAGATCACAAGTGTTTAATTGTTTCAGTTTTGACAGTTCTGGTATAGGCAAATAATACTTTTTGTCATTCCTTGGCTACAAAATGAGACAAATGGATTAATGCTCTTGAGCTTGATACTGTATTTTTGTCATGCTTCATTATGAGGCAAATGCTGTCTATACACTTTGACTGAGGAAAAAAATGATAGGGACAAATTTTGAATATATAAATTTGTGTTTCAACATTCAATTTCACTTTTTTTTCTGAAATACCCATTAATGGCCTGCTCGTCAAACAAGATGCTGAACTTGCTTTCTCTCAAATAGAATACTTTCTTTGGCACAGATTCCTGCATTGATTCGAGCAAACAAAGTAATTGTGTGGTTCCAAATCTCTTCAATTTATGAGACTTTTCCTCCCCATCACAGTTGGTTACTAAATCCTAATGCAGCTGCCACCCACGAATCCAGAGCAGGCAGAATAAAACTGCCATTGGTCAGGGTTCAGGTTGCATTTGCCTCTTCGCAATTGACGTGCAGATTGTGAAAACTCAGCTCTGACAACATTGGCATGTGAAGAAAATTGATGAGGGCAGAACATCTAAGGAGCAGAAGGAGAACAGGCATGCGAGGATGGGCAGTATAATGCTTCAAGGACATGCCAGGAATCTGCTGGAAGCACTGAAACATCTTTATAGGCAGTGACAGCCCAACCTCACGCTGCCACCAAGAGTGAGACAGTTCAATTTAGAACCGAGCAATTAAGACCAACGCTGCAATCCAGAGCCTGGTCTTCCCAGGAGAAAGAAACACTAGAAACATTCTCAAAGAAACCTTGAGCTGTGTCGTAGCTTTGGCAAAAGACTTATCTACCATACTTAATTGATAATTAAAGATTTTGGTACTGGCTGGCAGCCCATTAGAAATCAATGACCTTTCTCAGCTAGCTTAGATTTGTCATTTTTTTTTAAAGATTTATTTATTATGTATACAGTGTTATGTCTGCATGTGTGCCTATAAGCCAGAGGTGGGCAGCAGATCTCATTCATGATGATGAACCACGTTGGGGGTGCTGGGAATTGAACATAGGAGCTCTGGAGGAGTAACCAGTGCTCTTAATCGCTGAGGCAAAATTTGCTAAGATTTTTATTTGAAGAACTTTTACAAATTGCATTCTATTATTCAATGAAATCACCATTTTGTTATATAAAGAAATTTTGAATTAATTGAGGTGATAGATAACAAAAAGTTTGATGAGCAGCTGCTGCCAATGAAAGAAATATTAAAAACATCTGAACAACACAATTATATAAACAAATCACTTATTAATAACTAGTTAAGCTAGGTGGTAGTGAACCCTGGAGTTGATAGTCTTGGATGAGATACTACTTCTTTGAAAAACTTATAACAAGCTATAGGTTTGTTTTATATTTAACTGATTCTCCAAACAGTTTTTATTCTCAGAAAAGAGATTCATTCATTTTCTGAAATGAGATTTTGTAAATTTATGGACATGTATTAATCGCTTATGGCAAAAAGGAGAATTTAACCAGAGTCATGTTTACATTGGTATTTCCTTAATCTATATGCCACTACTTTTATTCATTCTATGAACATCACTCATATTTTAAACTACTAGTTTTAACAAATTCTATGCCTAAAGCAATAGCCCCGTCTTACATCAAGATATGTTTAAAGAAAATGGATGCTGTAAAGTAACCCATTCTATGAAAGCATTGGTTTTGTTGTTGTTGTTGCCATTTTTGTGTTCAAGTCATGCATCGCGAGATAAACAGGCATTACCAATCAGTCAGCAACTTCTTACTCACACCACTTCCCGTAGTAGAATAAGCACAGATTTTGTAACAAAACAGAGGAATCAAGTCTCTATGGGTCGTTTCCATTGGAAGCAGACTACTGTGAACTAACTTCCTTAGCACTCACTGTTATCTATCTTAACACACGTTAGTTGTGCCTGAGTACCTGCACCACTGCCGTCGTGATTTGCCTCTAGTACCTAATTAAAATGTGCTATTAATGCTTACAGGAGTCACTCTCAAGTCTGTCTTACTAACCATGAGGAGGAGTGGGCACGTCATGCATGCACAAGTAAAAGTGTCACCCAGAATATTGTGCACAATCATTAGAATTACATAGGCTATAAAATAAGCATGTGCAGATTGATGTAAAGTGTAAAACAGATATCAACATGTAAGCTGTGTCAGTGAATTTTAAATCAATGAAATATGTCAGAACTTATATTTTAAATTAAAAATGTTATCACAAATTCAAAAAAATCAATTAATCAACAAGTACTTTTTATATGAAAAAAATATAAGTTTGAATCCCAAAATATAATTTACTCGATAAATTACAAACTTTCCCCATTGGTGCTCAGCAACATATTACCTCAAATAACAATTGATCTGAGACTCTTTAATATGGGCAGCTATTGTTTTCTTAAAATACTGTACAGTATCATATTCTCCAAATTATTCTAGAATAATCACAAAAGCATTGAAAGTAGGAAAAACACCATGCAAAAAAAATATTCCTCAAAATTTTTGTTTCTAAGAAGATGAAATCTAAAATGTACAAATGAAAATATAACACTGGGAATAGAATTGTTTAAATGAAGAATTCTGGATTGAACATTAAATTTCTGACTATTGGACACTCAGAAGCTATTTTGATTGAGCTCCTTATTAAACAAATGCAGAAAACATAGGGACCATCCATCAAAATACGTAGGATAGCATCAGGATAAAAATGGGTTTTCTAAGGCTTCAAAAAGCATATAATCAGAGAGTAAAGATATCAGTGATAAAATGTGTCTAATAACTGATTCCTGGGTTACTCCAATGAATAAAGTTTGGATGCATAAAGAATATTAGGGGGAAAAAGCTTCAAAGGAGAAGTTATTGATCCTTGAAAAGAACCCAAGCACAGAGCATGCCAGAGGAAATGATGAATCACCTCAAATAAGAAGAATGACATATGGTGTTGAAAGCTAACCTGCTCATGAAATGTGTCTCTCTCAGGCAAGTCTGTCCTGATGATAATGTCCTATATTCAAACATCTTTAGCCTTAAGACTTTAAGTAAAATATACTTAAACTGAGTTTTGTTAATTCAGTTATTCCAAACTTTCAACATCCCTTTGCATAATGCATTTCATGTCCTGAAGATTCAATTCCAAAAATAAAATGAAATGCTCATTCTTGGATTGAAATAGCGGAAATTGGTGGGGTGTATGAAATTTGTATAATCTTAAAAATGATTTGCTAGAAAAAAAAGTGGGGAAGAGTCTTGAACTCATTACACAGGAGACAACTTCCTGAAAATAACACCAAAAGCACAGGCTCTAAGACCAACAATCAGTAAATGTGACCTTATGAAACTGAAAAGGTTCTGTAAAGCAAAGGACACTGTCATTAGAACCAAATGACAGCCTACAGACTGGGAAAGGATCCTTACCAACCCTATATCTGAGAAAGGGCTAATATCCAGGATATAGAAAGAACTCAAGTAGTTAAAAAGCAACAAATCTCAGAGTCATTAGCTTACCCACATCAGAAAAGCTAAGATCAAAATCTCAGTGACAGTACATGATGGAGAGGATGTGGGGAAAGGGGAACCCTCCTCCATTGCTGGTGAGAATGTAAACCTGTACAACCACTTTGGAAATCAATCTGGCACTTTCTCAGACATTTAGAAATAGCACTTCCTCAAGATCCAGCTATACCACTCCTAGGCATATATCCAAAAGATGCTCAAGTACACAACAAGGACATTTGCTCAACCATGTTCACAGCAGCTTTATTCTTAATAGCCAGAATCTGGAAACAACCCAGATGTCCCTCAACTGAGGAATGGATATAGAAATTATGGTACATTTACACAATGGAATATACTCAGCAATTAAAAACAAGGAAATCATGAAATTTGCAGGCAAATGGCAGGAACTAGAAAAGATCACTCTGGGTGAGGTATCCCAGAAGCAAAAAGACACACACGGTATATTCTCACTTATAAGTGCATATTAGACATATAATAGGATAAACATACTAAAATCTGAAATCTGTACACCTACAGAGGCTAAGCAAGAAGGAGAACTTTGGGTAAGGTGAACAATCCTCACTCAGAAAGACAAATGGGATGGACATTGGAAGGAGAAAACAGGACAGGAGCCTACCACAGAGGGCCTCTGAAAGACTGTACCCAGTAGGGTATTAAAGCAGATGCTGAGAAGTCATAGCCAAACTTTGGACCGAGTGCAGGGAATCTTATGAAAGAAAAGGAAGATAGTAAGACCTGGAGGGGACAGGAGTGCCACAAGGAGAGCCACAGAACCAAAAAATCTAGGCACAGGGGTCTTTCTGAGACTGATACTCCAACCAAGGACTATGTGTGGAGATAACCTAGAACCCCTGCACAGATGTAGCCCATGGCAACTCTTCTCCAAGTGCATTCCTTAGTAAGGGGAACAGGGACTGTCTCTGACATGAATTCAGTGGTTGGCTGTTTGATAACCTCCCCTGAAGGGAGCATGTAGCCTTACCAGGCCACAGAGGAAGACAATGCAGCCAGTCCTGATGTGACATAATGGGAACTGGAAGAGGACCTCCCCTATTAGTGGACTTGCATGGGGGCATGGGAGGAGATAAGGGAGGGAGAGCAGGATTAGGAGTTGACAAAGGAGGGGGCTACAGCTAGGATACAAAGTAAATAAACTGAAATTAGTTCTAAATAAATAAATAAATAAATAAAAACTTTGCATAGTCTTAAAAGTTATAATTGAGAAGCTAAAGAAAATTTTTGTTTTGATATTTTGATATAAAATAACTGCACAGCCCTAATTTCTCCTGGTAATCAATATTGGAAAATACATATAAACACAAGTTTCCAGAAGGAGAAAAGTTCTCAGTAACTAGACTTATCTCTCATATTTTCACTCATTTCATTTTAGTGTTCCTTGACTAATCACACAAACACCTATGTTAGGACTGATTAACTTAAGAGTGACAAACTGTTACTTTCCCGTAAGTTCCTTCTACAGTGTATTGTCTCTACTTTCTTAAATATTTGGAAATATGGAAGAACCTCATTTTCCCAATACTATGAACAATATAGGATAAAAGTGAATTTAAAATATATTCATAATGAATGAGGTAACCCACAGAGACTTTAAAGTCTCTTCTGAAGTTGCCGTGCCATATCCACACCAAATGATTTGCTTGTGTCTGCTAGAATGAGATGCCAAAACACTTGGTAATATGCTTACCTGATGAGTTATTCGCCAGACAAGCCTTCACAGTGTGCAGGGTTAGTGTTCCTATCCCGAACGACTTTCATTTATTTATTGCTGAGTCACTTTACAACATTTGAGGTTTTCCTTTAGACCTTGAAGTATTTTTAAAATCCCATTGGGAATTCACTCACATTTACCAGGTGTAATAAGAGACAACTACCTCAAGGGTCTATGGCAGCCATTTTTATATGTGTCCAAATATTTCATGATACAAAAATGATAGGTAATGAGAACAGAGGTCAAGCCTGGCAGATCTCATGTGAAATGAAAGAATGTCATAAACCTGACAACACAGACACCATGTACTCTTTCAACTCAATCTAATTAGTATTATCATTGCACTCCGTTTTTAGAAAAATCTTGGTTTCCTGTTCAGATAGTTTCCGAGAACTTATCTGGACAGTAACCAGTACTTGTCCTCATGTACTTGTATGTATTGGAATACTTCAGAAAAGTAACTCTTTAGCACGTCAAGGGTTCCACTAAACAGGTTACCATAAAGCACAGAACCTAGGGCAGAAGTCTAGCAGATGATCGGTGTCTGAATTATTTCTCTTCTTAAAACATGGACTCGGGCACTAGGACAGAGGATATCATAGAATCCTGTTACTAGTAAAGCAGGTGTAATGAAAGAAAAAATGAAAACTCAGAAATGTGGTGCTTTTATATTAGAAAAAAGCAGTTGGACAGTAAAGGATGTCATTGATATGGCTCAAAAACAGGAGCTGCTTAAGTATGATGACACCCACATATAATTCTAGAACATGAGAGGCAAAAGCAGGAGGCTGAGCAGTTTGAATTTAGTTGGAATAACAATCTGGAAAAGGAGAGGGAGGAGGAGCAAGAGGAGAAAGAAAAGAAAAAGGAAGAAGAAAAAGAAGGAGGAGGAGGAAGAGAAGAAGTCAATTCCAAGCACATCTGGTCTAAGATTTGGCACAAATAGCAAAGGAGGGTTCATATAGCTATCCTAAATGACACAGAGACAAAAACAACAACAACAACAACAAAAACACATTTAAAATTAGTGAATAATTAATAATAGTTAAGTGGAATCTCAAATTAATTCTCACACCATTGGCCGTATTTGATGAAAAATATTTCCTAGAAAGGTGAGTTCTTTTCGGAATTGTTATTTGGAGATCTGGAAACAACCCAGATATCCTTCAGCTGAGGAATGGATACAGAAATTATGGTACATTTATACAATGAAATACTCCTCAGCAATTAAAAACAAGGAAATCATGAAATTCGTAGGCAAATGGTGGGGTCTAGAAAAGATCAGTCTGAGTGAGGTATCCAGAAGCAGAAAGACACACACAGTATATACTCACTTATAAGTGGATATTAGATATATAATATAGGATAAACCTACACAAATCTGTATACCTAAAGAAGCTAGGAAAAAAGGAGGACCCTGGGTAATATGATCAATCGTTACTCAGAAAGACAAACAGGATGGACATTGGAAGAAGAAGAAAACAGGAAACAGGACAGGAGCCTACCACAGAGTGCCTCTGAAAGACTTTACTCTATCAAAGCAAATTAAAGGTTTTAATTAAAATATTTTCAGAATTTACATTACAGAAATCATACTGAAAATCATTATATTATATTATCAGAAAATACATTCTGAAAACTATAGTTGTGTTAGAGCATTAAAATTACATTTTAAAAGTAAAAATAAGATATTATATAGTATATGTATTTTGTTTCAGCAACAAATACATCTCTAGAACATTTTAAATGATATTTATTTTGAGTTTGAGGAAACAGATTTATTTGATAACACTCAAATGTTATGAAAAGTCTAAGAAATCCAACCCCTTAAATATATACTATAAATATATACAGTAACAAATAAAATGTTAAATGCATTATAATCCAACAGTGTAAAATACAGAATATTTTCACATCATTTGTACTTGATTTAATCCTCACATTTTGGTACAATTTTTGTTATAAATATGTCACTAACACTCCTATATCTTTAAGCATTTTATTGAAAAAAATATTATTGCATTGAACTACAGTCCAAGTAATTTATTCAATAATCTAAAAAAAAAAAGCTTCTTTGCATGTACAGTAGTGCAATTTACTTAGCCACAGTATAATCAAAATTGCTTTGAACAGAGAATACAAAATAAAGTGATTGGCTTATACATATTGCAGACCATCTTTCAGTATCACTTAAGGTAAGTACTTTTTTTAGGGTTCGATAAGGTGGAGCTTTGTTGTACAGAGCTACACAACCAACTTAAATTTCAGCTACTTAAGAGTCTCTCACCTATTAAAGCAAATGACCAATTTGCACAGGCTTAAAATTGTTTCTTAAAATTGATTGTCTTAATATGATTATTTTAAAAAGAAAACACTGTAATAAACGTTCTGTTTCCAACAAATGAATTTAACAACCTAAGAACAAAGGGTATATTAAGAACACACACACAAACAAACATACACATTCATACATGTTACACTTTTTCTGAATTCCTGTATTGTTTTTTTGTTGTTGTTGTTGTTGTTTCTCTTAAGGTTTTCATTGATCTCAATATATAAGAGAAGTGGTAAGTTGCAAAAGTAAGAAGTGACTTTGAAAAAGGAATTTAAAAATTGGATTGGAATCATTCATTCTTATATATAGCTTCCGAGAATGAAAATGACCCTTTAGCTTATCTCTCAAATATTGGCTTATTCTAAAACTAACCCGTTTTTCCATCGCTATCATTTATAATACAGCTTAAGTCCCAAATGTACACCACTCATCACGAACTATCCATCTCATAGAGGATGTGGATAGTATTTTTGGTGGAACAAAATGATAACCTTCGAAAATCCTCTGACCTGACCCACGCTTACTGGCTGGAGAACTGCCATTCCAAACTTTTCATCTTACTGAAGGGCTTCCTGTGTGAGACACAGAGAGCACGCGCGCATCTCTCCGGCTCCTGCCTGAAGATGCTCACCCTCTGCGTTGTAAAAATGTTTCTGTTAGTCAGCGGGAGCGCATTCCACTTTAGGAGTTCATAATTCAGGGAACCCTACTTCAGCCTCTTCCTTAGCGCTGCTGAGGCCGAGAACGCTTAGATCATTACCACACTTAATTAGGCTAGCTGCCTACACAGAGGTATGAGAAGTGGGTCGTTACGGTGTGATTTCAGGAAGCTGGATCTGATATGTCCATTTTTTTTTCAGAATATTTAACAATATTCCTTAAAAACCATAAGAAATATTTTAAAGAAAAGATATAGATTTGTACTGTGTTTTTGTATTGCTGTCAACGTTACCCCGCAACTTTTTAGACAGTCACTCTACTAACATCCTGGGAGGGTTATTTCATTTATCACGATATAGTGTTCTGTAAGACTAGTGGTATTCCAGCATGCCTGTCTGCAGACCATCTTGGTATCTCCAGTTACCTTATCGAATGCTTGAAGAACAAGCTGAGTTTTTCACAAAATTTCAAAGTATTATTAAATTTTTAGAAAACTGCATTTCTTCTGTCCTTCTTTCTACAGAAAACTTTCTTCGAGGAGACAGATCGTGACATATGATCCCGAGTAATCTGACTGATTAAATATCCTATATAAGGAGAATCTTTTATAGGGTTAGTTCTTTATAAACGTATTTCTACCCAATGATAGCAGAGATCAATTTAGACCTGACAGAGACTGAAAAAGGGTAGGCACCATCGAACCCATTTTCTGTGACAAAGAAATCTCAGATCAGACTGAAAAATGTCTCTCTCCAAGGTGGAGGGGCAGGGGAGATGTCAAAGCCTGAGAATTAGGAACTTTGTAAATCACTCTCTACTGTCTAATCACTTCTCAGATTTAATTATTTATAACATGTAGAAAGGTGAACTTCAAAAATTTGATAGAGTAGATTTTTATAGCCCCCATTGTACCTTTTTCTTGAAAAAATAAGTAATGAACTTTGCTTATTTGCCAGTTTATCACACAAAGCACTTACTTTATTGAATCCTGCATGAACTCATTGAGGCTACATGATGGTGGAATGACTCTGAATCTTTAGGTATAAAATATATAGACATACTTGCATGTGTGTGTGTGTCTGTGTGTGTGTGTGTGTGCCCACATGTGAACATATGTATATATAAATATTTTGTAGCTTTTATCAACAATATTTGTCTTTAGCCTTGATTCTTGGGCAGATACAAAACAAGGCCCAACGACTAAGTGTAAAGAGTAAACCCACAAAGCACTTATCTGATACATTTAGCATTTAATACAAAAATAATGCTCAAGTCAGTTATCAAATAATTTGAAGGATGTGCTACAAAAAGTATGATCCATCAGAGATTCTGTTTTTAATGGGCATCTTTTAGAAAAAGATGGTCTTCTTTCTGCTTCCGCTTTTCCAGAATGCGCTCCTCTAAAGGTAAAATCGAATCTGAAACTCAGCGTGAGTGCTGACCTCATTGATCAGGTGGATAGAGGTTTATTAATTGTTCCTTCCCTCTATTTGATGCCACAACTTTTTATGCCTTGTTTCCTTCGAGTACAAGAGTTATTTTTGTTTCATTGGCCACATCTTGCTGTTGTCTGTGGTGGGAAATTCAGTGAGCACTCTCATCACTGCTAGTGCAGGATGGAGCAGACATTTCCAAACTACCGGCTTACACCGATTGATCGAGCGAAGGCACCAGTAGAAAAGTTCCCTGGTTTAACCATCGGAGATTCTAGACTGTCTCCAAGGCAATTTAAAAATTAATCAAGTGATCTGTCTCTTCTGTCATCAAACTTCCAGTGACGACGGTTCAAGAGCACCCTGCCTTGGCTTTGTGCCATCTTTGTAATCTGATTCATGAACTAATTATCCACAGCACATTTAGATTGGGGGGAGCAAGTTATTATCCACATTTATAACAACACTTGCATTCATTTTTTAGGGCAATTTATCCCAAATGCACTCAATTTTAATAATTACTTTTGTGGAGTTATATGTAAGTATGGAGGTTCTTGCTATTTGATAAATACCTCTCTCTCTCTCTCTCTCTCTCTCTCTCTCTCTCTCTCTCTCTCTCTCTCGCTTTCTATTCATTTTAAGTAAGTCAGACTCTGTCCCTTATATATTCCAATACAATTCCTCGTCTACAAATGTTTGTTGTTACTTTGGTAAACACAATTGTTCTTTATGTCAATATTTTAAATTTATTTTTTCTTATTCCCCCCATTCTGTTTTTGTCCTCGGCAGCAAAGATATCTTTTCTACCACATATGAAAAATCAGCTATTTAAGCTTCTTGATTTCATTGAGCAAATGAGAAATGCTAATATTGATCTCTACAGATGTGAGGAATGTGAAAAAGTGGGCTAAGTGTTTCACCTGGCTGAAGTGAAATACATATATTCAGTGAATGCTGCTCCCTTTCCCCAAGGCTGCTAACATTTACACCTTCATGTCATTATTAGATGTAAGACAACCCCGTTCTTTTAGTTTCCATTTTCATAAACCCATAGTTATGGGAAATGTAAGTCATGTTTTTATAAGGGTATTAAATTATACACTAAACACATGACAGTCCACAAATAAAATAAGAAGTAGAAAGTCTATCTGTCAGGCAGTCTTTTGAATGAGTGTTTGATTACATAGATGGTAATTTGTTTTACCATTATAAAACTCATTCTTTCTAAGCCTTGTGCTCCTTATTCCTGAATACAATGAAGTTTCTGAGTGGTAAAGCAAGTAAAACTTGATTCAGTTCTTTTTTTTAGTTCTTGTAATATTTGAATTCAAATATGTGTGCAATGTTAATCTGTAGATATTTTATTTTTGTTTATCAAATGCTAATAATATCTTTTGTATACTCTCTAATAAAAAGTTTAACCATTCTTAATTCCTGATGTTATTGATTCATACAAAGTTATCTTGATATAGTTACATATGAAGGGAAGCAAAATTGTCTTTCACAGAATTTCTATAATTGTAAAGTTAGTGTAGTTTGTTTTCAGCTTGTATTAATCAGAATATTTTTAATAGCTCAAAGGTCCTATGAAAAACACATTAAAAGACAATATAATTGGTAGCACAGCCAAGCTTTAACAATAGTGATTATTCTGAATCATTGGCTCATTTTAATACTATCTGAAAAATAAAACTGAAATTCACGTTCATTCACCACTCACTCATCAAACACTTCAAACATAGGGTATTCTGTTTTTTTTTTTTTTTTACTCATAATATTTATGATATGCCAGAATGTTTCCTGTTACCAGATTATAACACTAACGGACAATTCTCCTCAAACCATTCTTTAATACTCCCCAGAACTTCATCCCATAAAATTATTTTAATTTGCCATATTATTTTCGCCAAAATGAGAAGTTCTTAAAAATGTTCCCATTTCAATAATGATGATTCCATTTACATTTATGCATGAGTTACATTTGGAATTGGCACCATAATTTTAAATCTTACAATAACAAGAGAGACGGTATTAATGCATTGCTTTACAGGTAGCAAAAATCTGTTACTTATTCATAAGACAAGCTGTAATAGCTATTAGTTCAAGTGTAGTGCCATGTTTAAGGCCTCCCTCACGCTGTTTAACTGTTGCATCTGACTGGAGCAAGAGTGATGGCAAAGATCTTGACCTTGTAGCATTGGCTGGATTAAAGGATTCAGGTGGAAGATAGAAGTTGTGGCTGGGTTTAAATGAGGACCAAACAACGTGGGGATAAAGGCTGTGGAAGGCAGGGGCTGAAATGCTATATGCGATGGGTGAAAGGGGGCGGTGGTGACTAAGTGCAGAGGATGACCTAGGAAAGCGGTGTGTGCAGGAATAATGGCCGGAGCCATGGCTGGAAACGAAAAGGGAGTAAAATGTGGCTGTGGCAGAGGGTGTAAATGAGCAATGGGGAGGGCACTGCTGTGAGAACTTATGGAAGCCGAAACAGCAAAATGCTGTAGGAATGTGTGGTGGATGGTGGTGATGGATGTGTGCTGATGGACTGGAACTGTCTGCATGGCTGAGGCTGGGGAGAAGGCAGGGGGCCCTGCAGCGGGCACAACTCGGAGATGCTTTGACAGGAGCTGCTTCTGCATGTGCTGCTGTGCTTGTAGCTGGAGAAGCTTGTACTTATCCATTTCGTCGGGGGAAAATGTTATGGGCTGTTGAATTAAAGGGGGTGAGAGAGATTTATGACACACTTCTAATTCATCTTCCACTTTGTCATTCTTCTGCATTGTTCTGTCATAGTAAGAGTTTATATTCCCCTCTACATGATTTATAGACATGCTTACATCCTGTGAGTCTAGATTTATCTGCTCCTCTTTGGTCTCTGTTGAATTGGTTACACCAGTGTATCTATTAGATGGAAAAGCACCGAGGAAATCATTTGGTACTGGGTCACAGCTTTGAAGAAAAGGTTGGACTGTGCTAATTGAAGATTTAGATTGCTCTTTTGTTGTCTGGTTCTTTTTTCCACTTGAAGACTGAGAGCCTGGCATTGAATGACTTAGGCCTGTGGAGAGATAGTTTTCACATTGAGTGTCTGTTAAAATAGTAAAACCAGGTTTTTGTAAGCTTTCAATTCTTTCTTTGTCAGCAATCTGGTGAACCCTATGGCCTTTATCATTTCTTCTTTTGCACATATGTTGTCTCTTCTTCAAAAAAGGCAATGCCATTCTATTGCTACGTTGTGGTTCAGGTTGAACTGTGTGTTGGATTTGTGAATGAGTCTCTGATTCTTTTAAACAACTGTTCGGGGAGATCCTGAACTTTTTCGATTGCTCCTGACACTTCTTGGCCTGCACTCTTTCTAGAAGACCCTTGGCTGTCAGGGATGGCCCTTCTCCATCTGGAATGTTTGACTGTGTGGTTTCTGAAGGGCCGGCTACACAGCTCCTTGGAAGGTAGTTGAGAGTGTCTGAGCTGCATTGTCGCATGCACTTGACTTTTCCCACATCACAAATGTGAAGTCTGGCCAAAGACTTTTGGCTTCTCTTGTTCTTGTCTAAGTAGTAGTAAGCTCTCTGTCTCAAATAAGAGCCTGATTTGCTGTGCTGAGGTCCCTGACCAATCAAGAGCTTATCACTATTTGCATCAAGGGAAACCTGTGAGCCAGAATCACAATGACAAATTCTTGGGGGCTTGGGACCTGTGAACGGTTGATTTTTACCCAGCTCATACCTTTTTCTGCACTGACAGTCTCTGTGTTTTGATGGTCTTTTAGTTTTAAATAAGTCCCATCGGTTACCATTGCTGTCTCTCTGTGTATCTGAGTGAGGACAGTTACTGTTTATTGGTGCATCAGACAAATAGAGACAATTGTGCTTTCTGTTTTTCCACATGTGCCTCTCAGCTGAGTCACGTTCTCTTTTACAAAGGTAGAGCAGGTGACTGCTGTCACTGCCATTGGGCCTATAACTTGAACATATGTTTCTCCAGCTGGACACGTTTCTGGAAGCTTCATCCAGAGTTCTGGGGTGGCCCCTCAGAGGTGACACTGAAGAACGTTTCCCGTGATTTCTTTCCCCATTTTTGGAAGCTCCACTGGTCATGCTGGCGTTGCAGGTATTGAAACTTGCACTGATGTCCTTCCCATCTTCAGAAGGATCCCCTGATGTGTAAGGACTGAAGTTCCAGGTACATTGATTTTCTTCTTCAGACTCTGAATGTGAACTGCAAGGATTCAGCTTATGAGTTTTAGTCCTAGAAATGTGAGGCGAGCAAGATAGACCCTCCTGAACATTATTTTGAACTGTCTTTTTGCAGCTTTTCCAGTGGACATTTGAGAGTTCCATAAATTCAATATCATCGCTATTATCATTTCCTAAGCCATCCTTTAGAGACAGATTAAGGTAAGCAGGCACTTCAGGACTTTTCATTTCCAAGTCTCTTAGACTACCATGTTCACTCATAGTAGAGTCAGAATCATTGTAGCCCAAATTATATTTCCTCTGGAACTTTTCCCAATCTGGGTTAGCTATAAGCATCTTTGGTTTCAGAGATTGTTTATCTTGGGTCAATTTTTGTTGTTCTTTAATTAAACCTGAGACTTGGCTCTCTGTTTTTGTCTTCTTTTCCAAAACTTCTTTCTCCAATTCTATTTTTATATTCTCTGAACGATGTTCATCCTTTGTGTTTCGAGAAAGTTTGAAATCAAAATATAATGGATTACAGCCATAAGATATGCAAGGTTCTGTTCTGGTAAAGAAGAGAAGTTCTGTGGGCCACTTTAGAGTAGTGTGACCATCCTTGCTCTGTACATGGATGAAAGGCAATGCTTTGGATTTCACATCATGTGGACAACTTTCTCTGCAAAGTCTTTGCACATTTTTGCTGTCTCTTTCTACTTCATCTAGAGACTTTGCTCTGTCCTCTGTTCTAGAGTCAGGATTCCACTGTGCTTTAGTCTTTTGTTCACTTAGTCCTGAAGGCAAAAATTCACCCAGACTTTCATACCACCTATTCTCACTATGCTTGCAAATGTTTGGTGGACCGGAGGGTTCATTTGCTTGGCATGGATGATTAATGCAGTTTTCTGAAGTATCCTTCAGTGCATTCCTAATTTCTTTCTCTCTGCTGGAAAGAGTAAAATCTGTTTCTGAAAGATGGAGGTTAGACTTAGAGAAAGCACTGTGGATGCCTGCTGAATCTTTTAGTCTTCCATTAATTGATTCATTTTTATTTTGTGAAAATTTAGTGTTCATCAAAAAGGTGTTGTTTAAAACACCCTCCAGATGGCTCGATGAGATGACACCTTCTTTCTTCGGAAGGTCTGGGTCTTCATTTGCAAATCTGCAACACTTGCAGCTCTCTACTGCTTGTTCGACGTTATAGGTGGGTGACTTGTTACACTCATGGTTGTCTTCTGTGTTCTCGCTGAAAACCGAAGCAGAAGATTCTAATTTTAGGTAGGCTTTTTTTGAAAATGAAAATGAAACTCCTGTCCTGTGACTTGCAGTGCCGAGATCTGAAGATGTTTGTGTTGTCTTGTTTCCAAACAAGTGCCGCCTGTCTGATTGTAGCTGTTGTCGGCTTGGCGTGGCAAACCGCTGCTTATCCATGCTGCTTCTGGCCACACTCTTTCCCTTGAGGAGAAGGGCGCTCTTCATGCAGGAGACCTTTCTGCCATTCTTAACTGGGAAAATTCCCTGCTGGAGCTGCTTTTCCATGGCTATCCTTGGGGCTTTGTATGCTGGTCCATTTCCAGAAACGCTGTAAATACAGTAAATATTTAAATGAGTAGGGCATTAGCATAGGAATCAAATCTATATGCAAACAACATTCCATAGTATTTCTACACTGAGTTATTTTTCTATTTATTGGTGAACATTATTTTCTACAAAGTAACCATTTTATCATGCATGTACAAGTCAGTATAACTGCTGTATAGTGGCTACTTCTGAAAAGCTCTGTATAATTTTGTTATTTAAAAGTTTAAAAAAGCCGTAACAAGTAACTGTCTTATGTGAAAGCAGCAAAACAAAGGCAAATAGAGCATTTATGCCACAATATACCCCTTAGAACCTTATGATCCTTTGGAATTCGGATTTAACATGGTTCGTAGTCTTCCAACCAACACATTCCTCGTAGGTAAGAAATTAAAATTTGCAAACTGTAAAAACCGTTTTAATTTTATGTTTCAACACCTTCAGCATCCAATATTTACTCCTTCAAAAGTCTTTCCACTTGATTTCTGCTGAAGCAAGGCGTTCGGTAGGTGGCTAACGGACACAGTGGCCTGCAGCTCAGTACAGCAGTCACAGTGTTCCCTGGCACTTCCTGCTTCTTCCTCCCCAGAACAGCTTTATGCTAATTGTGCATGCTTTGTCTTTTGAGGCTTCTTCAAGATTGTTTATTTTGCTGAGGTTCATTAGGGATTCAGACATAAAGCATAAAGTAAACATAGACAGAAATTTTAGGTTAAAATTAGTCTTTTCACACCCTATCTGCTACCTCTTTCTTACACAGCAATGTTGATGCCTTGGGAAAGGCAATGCCACTACATCACTTATCTCTTTTCCAACTACTTATCTTAAATGCCATGCTGTTATTTTTTTCATGTGAAGGGAAACACTATTAATTTTGTTTTCTTCCTTATTTTTCTTTTTTTTTTTTTTGTTATTGCTTCTCACTTGTTTCTTGGCTGTAAGATACTTAAACTTTAAAATGTATTAATTAAATTCTGAAGGACTAACTAAATACTTATCCTTATACCCACACAAAAGTGTAGCTCTCAATCCTGATCAAAGAATATTCTTTTTGTAGCAGATGGAGACTATTTCAGAAATCCACACCTGGTCAAAATGCAGAAAATAAGTGGCTATGGGGTAGTAAGCTTTACTTGATACAGTTGTAACATAATACCTCCACTCAGAGAAAAGTCACAGAGTAGAAAAGTCACAGGTTGTTGGAGCTAGAAGAACACAGTACCTGCTGTGGGATATTGTCCCATGATAGGGAAACTGTATCCATGAAATCTCAACGCTATGGCTGCATAAATAAGACCCGTACAAATGACACCGGTTGACATAACAACATGAATGGAAAAAAATTTCAAAGACCTCATTTTCTAGTAGAAGACATACAGACAATCCGTAGCTTCTGAAAAGAGGGAATCAGTTTTCTGAAAGGAAAACTCCCCTGGTGTGCTATGCAAAGCCACCTCATCAGCCCCAAACATACCAACACAAGAGTAACACTTAATAGACTCAAGATGCATATCAGTACTCTACTGCCTGTCGTCTTTTGCTTTGGTTGAAGGACATTTTTGATATTCAAATTTTATTTTGATGACAGTATTCCTTTTTTATAGTATTACAATCAACTCATATTTTTCTGCTGTTATGAATTTTAAATTACAAACAATAATTTAGCCATTATTTATTGCACAATTAGTTGAGATTGTCTGTTCTCATTAATGAATACATAAAGTTTTATAATGATAGTCTATTCTATTATGGTGTAGAAATCAAATTTAGAAATTTTATAAAACACTGAATTTTCCCTAATTGTTTCATAATGAAACCTATCTTTTTCTCCCTGTCACAACAATCTTCTTGCTTTGATAATCTCACTATGCCTTTCAAAACGAGTACTTTAGGCATATTTAATATCGTTAATGGGGAGAAGTATTCAAACAAAATGTGTGGTCTGTTGAATGCCATTCCAGGACAAAGGAAAAGAGATATATTTAACTGTTACTGAAGTGTTGACACAGGACAAAGAACAACTATAGTGTGATCCTGAGTTTTGTGTTGGTGACAAGGAGATACCTCTCTGCATTTGTGCCACTTTTAGGAGTACTCAGGATCTATGCTGCCCAATTTATAAATTTACTTTTCTGGAAAGCGAATCAATTTACTGTCCTTGGTATTATACTCAACATAACATATAAAAATTCTAATGGGAGAATATTAGCATTTCGTCTTCCAAATTGCAATAAACCAGGACATTTTAGTATTTCTAAGTTATGTTTCATTAATTTAAAAACACATATTTGGTTAGTTGTTTTGAGTGCATGAGCATACATATATGGATGGTATACTATGGCACACATTGGGATGTGAAATAGATATATTATGAAATTGTTACTATAATAAAAACTTCTTGGTACATTCACCACAAAACATAATTAACTGTGTGTGTTTGTGTGTGTTTGTGTGTGTGTGTGTACATTCTAATAATGTATCCAGATTCTAAAGCAAAGTAACTTAATAAATATACACTCTGCCTTCTATGGTGAAAAAAAAAAAACTTGTTTCCAAAACGATCCTGTACAACAACAGATCATCTGGAGGTATCTCCATTCCTGATCTCAAGCTGTACTACAGGGCAACAGTAATAAAAACTGCATGGTATTGGCATAGAAACAGAAAGGAGGATCAATGGAACCGCATAGAAGACCCAGAAATAAATCCACACACCTATGAATACTCGATATTCGACAAAGAAGCCAATTCCATTCAATGGAAAAAAGACAGCATCTTTAACAAATGGTGCTGGACCAACTGGATGTCTACATGCAGAAAAATGAAAATAGATCCATATTTATCACCCTGCACAAAACTAAAGTCAAAGTGGATCAAGGACCTCAACATAAAACCAGATACCCTAAATCAATTGGAAAAAAAAGTGGGGAACAGCCTACCTAGATCTCATTGGCACAGGAGACAACTTCCTGAACAGAACACCAACAGCACAGGCTCTAAGAGCAACAATCAATAAATGGGACCTCATGAAACTGAAAAGCTTCTGTAAAGCAAAGGATACTGTCATCAAAACAAAACGACTGCCTACAGATTGGGAAAGAATCTTCACTAACCCTTTATCTGACAGAGGACTAATATCCAGTATATACAAAGAACTAAAGAAGCTGAAAAGCAGCAAACCAAGTAATCCAATTAAAAAATGGGGAACAGAGCTAAACAGAGAATTCTCGACAGAGGAATATCGAATGGCAGAAAAACACTTAAAGAAATGCTCATCCTCATTAGCCATCAGGGAAATGCAAATCAAAACGACCCTGAGATATCACCTTACACCCATCAGAATGGCCAAGATGAAAAACTCAAGCGATAACACATGCTGGAGAGGTTGTGGAGAAAGGGGATCCCTCCTCAACTGCTGGTGGGAATGTAAACTGGTACAACCACTCTGGAAAGCTATCTGGCGCTTTCTAAGACAAATAGGAATAGTGCTTCCTCCAGACCCAGCTATACCACTGCTAGGTATATACCCAAAGTTTGTTCAAGTACACAAAAAGGACACTTGCTCAACCATGTTTATAGCAGCTCTATTTGTAATAGCCAGAACCTGGAAACAACCCAGATGTCCATCAACGGTGGAATGGGTACAGAAATTGTGGTATTTTTATACAATGGAATACTACTCAGCAATCAAAAAGGAGGAAATCATGAAATTTGCAGGCAAATGGTGGGATCTAGAAAAGATCATTCTGAGTGAAATATCCCAGAAGGAGAAAGACAAACATGGGATATACTCACTTATATAGACCTATAAGATATGATAAACATAATGAAATCTATACACCTAAAAAAGATAATCAATTGAACGGACATGGTGTAAGATGATCAATCCTCATTTAGAAAGACAGATGGGATGAGCATTGATTGTAAGACAGGAGTCTACTGAGCGCATCTGAAAGACTCTAACTAGCAGTGTTTTCAAAGCAAAGACTCATGACCAAACTTTTGGCAGAGTACAGGGAATCATAAGAAAGAAGGGGAGTTAGTCTTATGGGGAAAGGATAGGAGCTCCACAAGGACCAAATATATCTGGGCACAGGGTCTTTTCTGAGACTGACATTCAACCAAGGACCATGTATGGATATAATCTAGAACCTCCACTCAGATGTAGCCTGTGGTAGCTCAGTAACCAATTGGTTTCCCAAAGTGAGGGGAACAGGGACTATTTCTAACAGGAACTCAATGACTGGCTCTTTGGTCTCCCCACCCCCGAAGGGAGGAGCAGTCCTGTTAGGCCACAGAGGAGGGCTTTGCAGCCAGTCCTGAAGATACCTGATAAAACAGGATTAGATGAATGGGGAGGAGGTCCCCCCTATCAGTGGACTTGGAAAGGGGCACGGTGGAGATGAGGGAGGGAGGGAGGGACTGGGAGGGAATGAGGGATCGGGACATGGCTGGGATACAGAGTTAATAAAATGTAACTGATAAAAAAAATAAAAATAAATAAATAAAAAAAAAGAAAAAAAAAAGAAATGCATGACAAAAACAATATTATGCATGGATGAACTCACTTAGTGGTCAGAAAAAAAAAAACTTGTTTCAAACAAACAAACAAACGAACAAACAAAAAAGATATACCAAAATAGAATGATCTTGTTGTATTTTATTCTGGTTATTATATGGGGAACTTCTATTTTTAGAATCAATATCACTAACATTTTTCAAATGTTACGCAATACCCATGAAGTTGTACTGTACTGAGATTTTAAAAAAAGGTTAAGTTCAGAAAGTTAGTACCTCCCAAACCAAGAGATGATTTCACTGGAAACCCCTGCTAATGAAGAGATGATCAAAGCTAGTTGCCTGATATAAAACTCAAGCATCCTCACCACCACTAATTCATCTTTTCTACATGGAAGAATAATTCTATTTGTGTCATTCCATGTGGACAGTGTTAATTCCTCCAGGATTAATTGTAAGATGCAGGAGGTCAGATGTTAATAAATAGGCCAAGACATACCACCTAAAAAATATAGAATAGTCATGAAATGTCTTAAAGGCAGGGCCAGATTTGCCAGGATATTCAGCAAATATAACTGTAAAGGGTCAAACACAGGCTGTCCAGGAAAGGGACCATAAAACTATTAATTGTCATTTGTTTATTTTATTTTATTTTATTTTATTTTATTTTATTTTATTTTTTATACATCAATCCTGCTGCAACAAAGAAAATCTTTAATAACTCTAAGTGGCTTCTATTAGGGCCTGAGGCTGTTTAAGCAAATAGAGCAGGTGGTAAGTAATAGAAAGGAAGAAATGATCTTCGTGATTTGAAGCTCTGCGGCTGAAAGCTGAATTTATCTTTTCTGTAACAGGGGGCACATTATGGCCTGTAGAGTGGTTACATTTGAGTGTGTTTGGTACATACGGTTTCCTCGTGGATACTCTAACATAACGGAATGGACATTTTAATCTGAAATACCGTACGTGGTAGCCCCAGTGGCTTAGAAATTTAACAGCAGGGTCACCATCATTACTGTTGCATCATCCTCTCACTGCCACCATCCTCAGGATGGCTCTCATCTTTTCGTATTCTTTCCATTAGGGGGAAGTGAAGGTGTAACTGTCGCAGTAAAGACCAGCACAATAATGCGCATGACGGTAACTCAGGTTTTCCGATAAACAAGGCAAATCTGTTCTGGCTTGTGAAGACTTTTATCAAGGATGTCTATCTTCCTCGTTTACTATTATTTGATTTACTGACTCCTGTAACTAATCATGCAGGAACTCAAATGTGATCTAGAGTTTTTTTCCTGTTCACTACCTTAAAGAACACAGGAATTACTCTTCTAAGCCTTGTTTCAGGATATCTTATTTGTTATTAAGACTAATCTAATGCTAGACTTGAATGAAATGAGTCCCTCGTTGGATATACGGGTAGAAAGAACGTTACTCAATATGGTGTTCATTTTTCTGATTGTGTGGGTTCTCCCAGGACAAGCCTTTTTATTTTGACTCCATTTCTATGTACCTGTATGTACGTTTAAGTCTCCTTTCTCTTACATTTTAAAAATTTTGATGTTTTATATACGTAATATTAACTAACATGTTCTAAACACTGCATATATGTAAATATTGTAAATTTACCACTATTTCCATTAATAAATGCCCCAAATCACAAATATTTTCTAATGATCATATTTGAAGTTTAATGTTTTGTCGTAATATAGCTAAACTGTTCACTTTTGTTACTGCATATTGATTCCCATTTAAACAACAGAAATTTAAATTCTGGCAGAGCTATAAATTTAACAATCCTATGTGGACCTATCTGCATTGCCCACGTGGCACGCCTGGGTTGGCTACCCAGAGGCTATTTAAGCTGTGGGCTGGCTTTCCCCAGGGTCCGAGGATTGTTCAAGGTTCCTGAATAAACTGCATTGAAAAAAAAAAAATTAACAATCCACCAGGTTGCTGTCAAGCACATTAATTAGCTATCATGGTATTATACATTATGATTCATATTAGCACAATTCACAATCTGCACTGTTAATTGCGTTCCAGGTAACAACTTCAAATCATTCAGTGGATGCAAGCTTTTTTTTTTTTTTTAACTGTCATTTTTCACTTACAAGTAAGTATTAGTGTAATGCTTGTTATGGTATAATTACCAATTAAAATAGTACCGTGCAGTAAATTTTAACCACATTAATTATATTTTGCTCGTCTGCCAGGCAATGATAGTGTCATTTATTGTAGAGTCAAGTGTGTGACAAGGAAACATATATTTTCTACCCATTGTTTTTTATAGTTTTAAAAGCTATCATTCTAGATGCCTGAAGCCAAACAGTGTTTGCCAGATGCGACAGTACAGTTTCATATATTAATCCATAGTAGCTGGAACTGTACACACAATACTTGTACAAGAACAAGCTGGTCAAATTCCTAATGTACTTTGGGGAGGCAATCATGAGGCCTCATCCCCATCTGAAGAGCTCTTTTCAACTGATGGCTACTAAGATCATGGGAGTCAGCTTTCTTCAGGGATGTGAGTCCTATGAAGATGCTCACTCTTGTTTCAGTAGATGAGAAGATGGTCCCACACATGCACATACAGACAGCAATAAATAGTAAGTATGTAACTATAGATCAGTATGGAGGGACTATTTGAAGTTGGTAAAGAAAAGTGGTAGGCGCAGAGAATTGGAGAGGATGGAATGGAGGTTGGAATTGATCAAAGATATAATATAAACATCATATGCATGTATGAATATTAAATATTTTAAAGTTATGATTATAAAACTTATATTACAGAGGAATTAGTAATTAGCAATGTCAGAACAAGTCAAGCTAGGACAGATGCCATTTTATCAGGTTTGTGTTCAGGCTCACTTCATTAAACAGAGTAGTAAGTTAACAGCATTGGGAAGGGGAAAAAAATCAAATTGCAAAATTATCAGTTTAAAACCATTAACACTTCAAATTTTGCCTTCAGGCATATTTGTTGTTTGATGTTAACTTTATATTTTTGCAAAAAAAAAAACCCAAGTGGCTTCATTAGTGAAATTTCCCAGGAGATGGAAGAAGCACTCTGGACCACCTAAACCTCCCTTCTGCCCCTCCCCTGCTTCTTACCATTCAGACTGCTGCCTCAGCTCAGCCAGCTGATGGAGTCGCTTAAGGGCTTTTTCCTGCTTCTTCTCATCTTTCCATGATTTGGAAGCTACGTTTCGAGCAAATTCTCGTTGCTTTAATTCTTTCAGTCTCTGTACGGAAGCATAAAACAGAAAGGACACTATAAATAAGTAAAACATGCTTTTCTGTCTACAAGAGTCTTTATCGAACATGGTGCTGGATGAAAAGGTGTCTTTTGGGGTATGGAGAGGAAAAACATTTCCTCCGATTTTTTTTCCCTGTTCCAAGGCAAATTTAGTAGATGAATGTAGTTTTTGACTAGGTGGTTCAACCTCAAAGTCTGTCAAAGTCAGCCTCAAAGTGGGCTGCAGGGCAGGGACACAGTCACTGTTGGAGTCACCCTGACCATGTAATGAATCACCTGTGTGTCTGTGAAAAAAAAAAATAGAACTTGTGTTCCATGTGCAAAGGGAAAGAAAGCCAGAGGTTTTGTTCTTCTAAGCCCACCTGCACTAGCTCATCCCTGGTAAAGAACACTCTGATTAAATAGAACTAATACAATGAATTCCTCTCAGTAAATTGGTAATATTACCAAATATTCATTCTAAGTGTGATTTTAAATTCATTTTTGGTTAGAGATACATACCAAATGCAGAGAACAATGAAAAAAAAAATTTAAATGGTCAGGAATTTAAACTCTGAATAGTGGCTTGGCTTGTTTTTTGTTTTTATTTTTGTTTTTTCATTTAAATTAACCTGATACTCTTCTAATGACTTTTCTTTAAAACAACTTCTTTATAGCCAGATTAGGCAATTCTGATTACATGTTGGTTATCCCTTATAGAAACAGCCATACAATATAACTACCAGTTCAGAATAAACTGAGAAACACCATCATCTTATTTTTTCATATACAAATGTTGGAAGACTCTTATGGAGCCGTCTTCACTATAATCCTAAATTATAAAGCATGTGGACTCTGAGGAAGTACAAATACCAGGAGTGGGATATTCCGAACTTCATTCTCTACTTCTGACCAACCACAGCTATCAACTCCTTCATGGTCACAACCGTGAGGCTGTAATTGGGAACCAGTGACCTTTTGTTGCTAATTTGTTATATTTTTGCCTTTTCTGAAAAAAAATTACAACTCAATTATTTCCTTTTCTACAGAGACATATGAGTGAATCCATATTATTTATAAGAAATTTTCAGTCTCTTAAATAGTGAAGAAAACACACTTTGAATGTCCACAGTGTTCTTTGGTTGTAAAAGTCATAAAAATGAAATCTTTTCAGAGAAACAAAGAAACCTAGAAAAACCAATTTTGTATAACATCTAGCCAAATTCAGTTCAGCTGGTTGGAAGTGCTCAAGCTTGTAGAAAGAAAGAAAGAAAGAAAGAAAGAAAGAAAGAAAGAAAGAAAGAAAGAAAGAAAGAAAGAAAGAAAGAAAGGAAGGAAGGAAGAAAGAAAGTCAAAACCAAATTGCTTTGCTTCATGTTTTTATAGCACATATCAATCCATCTGTATTTAAAAAACAAAACCAAATCAAAAACTCAAACCAAAACTTCTTCAGGAGAAGAACCATGTAAGATATTAAATGAACTAGATCCAGGCATGCACATGAGGCCCCAGATCATCCAAGTTCTATCCAAGAGAACTGGGAAAATGTATGTAAGATTGAATAAAGAATTCAGGGAACTCTTTTTCAGTAGACAGTAATTAGCTCTGTTGAGTATTGCTTTGGACTTGCCTAACACTGATAAGAGCAAGGAATGAAAGAAAAACTTACAAGCTACTTAGCTGAGTGGCAGGCAATTATAAAAGAAACAACAAACCAAATCCCCAGAATAATTTGTATAAGAAGAGGGGTAACGAACCTTAAAGATATTTTGGAAAAGTCCTAAGAAAACCTAGCACAGAAACTTCCTAAAATAAGTAGAATACATATTTTAAAGATGTAGCCCTTGGCAGCTCAGTCTTCAAGTGGGGTCTCTAGTAATGGGAACAGGGACTGTCTCTGACATGAACTCAGTGACTGGCTCTTTGATCACCTTCCCCTGAGGGGGGAGCAGCCTTACCAGGCCACAGAGGAAGATAATGCAGCTACTCCTGATGAAACCTGATAGGCTAGGGTCAGAGGGAAGGGGAGGAGGACCCATTCTATTAGTGGACTTGGGGAGGGGCATGGGAAGAGATGAGGGAGGGAGAGTGGGATTGGGAGGGGATGAGGGAGAGAACTACAGCTGAGATACAAAGTGAATAAAAAAAAGATAAAATAAAATATATAATATTTTCACTTAAAGAAAAAGAGGTTGAATGGGTTCGGTGGTGATGGCACAAGCCTTTAATCCCAGTACACAGAGAGGGAGGCAGGTAGATCTCTATGAGATCCAGCCTAGTCTACAGAGTGAGTTCTAGGATAGCCATGGCTACACAGAGAAACCCTATCTCAAAAACAAACAAACAAACAAACAAACAAGGAGTTTAAATGGAGTTACTCCATAATGGGAAAAGGACACAATGCTCTCACTAGACGCCACAGGGTAGCAAATAAATAGACCAATAGCAGGAGTGTGTTAGGTCTTCGAGAGTTTGTCAGTAGGGTCCTATATAATCCTGAAAATTATGATCTAGTGCCATTGATCTAGAACTAGATAGAAAAACCCTATTTCTGAAGATACCACAACTTGAGTCATAGATTATGAGGAAACAAAGCTGGTATTGACCTATAAGTTTCATCACTTCTGACTAGCTTTCATAGTTTGAAAGGTGATATGCATAATTCAAGGAAGAATAATAAACACCCATCTTATCCTGCTTTGAAATTATTGAGTTATGATGATTGGCATGGTGAGACAAGCCCACTGGCCCAAAGGTGTGACTAATGTTATAGAAGTAACAAACACTGTATGATTGGATTTAAGATCAGCTCCACAAGACTGAATCCACACATAGCATCCTCACTGAGGCCAAGAACATGCAGGGCTAGATATATTACATTCATCTTTCTACTATTACTCTGACAAGTGATGTTTTACTATACCCTTAAATTAGTTCACTACTCAACCTTCATCAAAAATTATACTTCTTGTAGTAGATGATTATTAATGCAGAGACCCACACTTACCCAAGGTGCCAAAAATAAGAAATTGTAGAGTTCTCAGACATAAATGAAACAATTATGTTACAACCCTACCTGCAAGGCTCAGGGATATTGGAAGATCTTGTGCACTGTGTTTTCAGATGCTGATTTCAATTTCTGAGATTTTGTTACTATCCTGCCAAAGTCATTGTTATGTATGTTGACCCATCCACTGTATCCAAGAAATGTAGGGAACACTCTCCAATGATTCCTGGTTGGCTAATAAAGTTTCTGACAGCCTGGGCTGGGCAGAAGAGACGTAGGCACAGTTGAGGTTCCTAGGGTTTGAGTTCAGAGGAGGATCACAAGGAGGAGAAGGAGGAAGACAGAGACAGAAAAGAGATAGGAGGTGCCATAGGGTAACTAGGAGCACATTGGCCAAGAGCCTCTTGCTATGAGAAATGGCCTGATGGATCAGAAGCAGCCCATAAGGAACATACGCATGTATTTTGGAATTTGGATGGAAAGCAGACAATATACCTTAGAGGGTTGAGATATCAGATCAGCTCTAGTGCTTTAAGGCTTATTATAAATCTAAAAAGTTTCTGTGTTTTTAATTTGGAAAATAGCTGGTTTATGAATAACTGCTACCATAATAATTTCCTGTATTAATTAATATAAACAGAATAATTAATTACTTTTACATAATTCATCAGCCCAAAGAAAAGAAGAAAGTATTACAATAACCTGAATCTATAGAGGAATTTTAATCTAGCAACATGGCTACTCTGGCAAAGGCTTACAACCAGAGACCGAGGTCTGTGTGATCTGGCTGGAATACAAATACATGCCTAAGTATAAATTTTAATCCTTCTGCCTGGAATATAGCCATGTCTTTAGTATATACCTTTAATTTCTCTGGCTATAATATACACTTTTAATTCCTTGGCTGGAATACAGATACACCTTTAGTATACACCTTTAATCCCAGATAATGACATCTAATTGAGGGACAAAGAGAAAGTTGACAAAGTGAGTCAGAGAGAGGGTTATGCCCAACTTTCAAAAGAACAACAGGAAAGAGAAGCTACTTAAAATCAGCAAAGACAGCAGCCTTGCCAGGCCACAGAGGAGGAAAGTACAGCTATTTCTGATGAGACCTGATAAGCTAGGGTCAGATGGAAGGGGAGGAGGACCTCCCCTATCGGTGGACTTAGAGAGGGGCAGGGAGGAGATGAGGGAGGGAGGGTGAGAGAGGGAGGGAATGAGGGAGGGGTCTACAGCTGGGACACAAAGTGAATAAACTGTTAATATAAAAGTATTTTTTAAGTTTTATTTTTATTTTTTGTCTCTTTTTCTTTTTCTCTGAGATCTGAGGACAGAACCCAGGGCCTTATGCTTGCTAGGCAAGCACTCTACCACTGAGCTAAATCCCCAGCCCCTACTTCCACAAAAAAATAAAAAATAAAAATAAAAAAGTTACCCCTGCCTACAAGATGTGCAGGGATGAAAATAGAGCAGAGATTGAGGGGAATGTCCAACCAATGCCTGGCCCAACCTAAGACTTACCCCGATGGGAAAGAGCCAACCCCTGACACTATTAATGATACTTTGCTATGCGTGCAGACAAGAGCCTAGCATAGCTTTCCTCTGAGAGGCTTCATCAAGCAACAGATTGAAACATATGTTAGGACTCACAACCAAATATTGGCAAAGCCTAGAGAGTCCTGTGGAAAAGTGTGTGTGGGAGGGAAGGATAGTCTTCTTCATCTCTTAGTTTTGTCTATTTCAGATCTTTATCATTATATAACACTGTTCTATATATATATACCGAGTCATCGTCTTTGTTTTGAGCTCTGTACTGTCCAATAGTCATGTGATAAAGCCCAATTTTCTTTAATTAATGTTTACAATGACAATTTTTCTTTTTAAAATGCTGTGCAGCCAGTCTTCATGAGACCGGGTAGGCTAGGGCCAGATGGAAAGGGAGGAGGACCTCACTTATCAGTGGACTGGGGGAGGGGCATGGGAGGAGAAGAGGGAGAGAAGGTGGAATTGAAGGAGACAAGAGAGGGGGTTACAGCTGGGATACAAAGTGAATAAACTGTAATAAATAAAAATATATGAAACAATTCTAAAAAAAAAAACGTAGCATAGAGAAAGAGTAAAAGTTCGTGAAAACAGTACAGTACAGTTTGGCAGTACATTAGAATTCAGTGCAGTTCAGTTGAGAGCAATTGAGTTAGTGCAGTTCAGTTCATGGAGTTCAGAGGCAGTTCTTCAAAGCTGAACAGTTCAATGAAAAGCAGAGAGAAGCAAGTTTGAATCGGCCATCTTGGAAAGGAGTTTTCAGCGAGAACAGCTGAGTTGAACAAGCCAGCCAGAATTCAGAAAGAACTAGAAAAGGTGACTTATTCAGCAGTAAGTTTCAGAGGCTGAAAACATTCTAGAACTACATCAGCAGACAGAGGTTGGTTGGAAGCTGAAGCCTTCAAGGTCTGGCCTTGCAGAAGATTAGATAGCATGTAGGCGAGAATCTTCCAGGCCTAGGCCGAGGCCTAGGGATAGTTAGATCAAAATGCTCTGGGCTCAACCCAAGCCATTTATTCATAAAGTTTGGGTATGGCTCTCATCTAACCCCATTTGAGAAAATAAAAACATTTACAAAAGCAGTGGGTGATAACAACTACAGTGTGCTTTCTAGACATGAGAGTGTAGTTACAAATATGAAGTCACAGAGGTTGTGATAGAACACCCAAGACCTGGACAAGTTTAAGCCAGATAAAATTCAACCATAGAGGAATGAGGTAGACATGAAGTTCTAGCTCTAGCTAAAGTACTATTGACAGTTAATAGTTACTGGGAGAAGAAGAATCAGTTTACTTTAAGGGTGTACTTCCTGGTAGGAAGACAATGCATTTATGGAAGGCCCCAACACCAAAATTATTGGGAAATTTTATATTGTATGTTAATGTTTTATTTATTTATTTATTTAGTACATTAGATTCACTTTGTACCCCAGATGTAGCCCCCTCCCTCATCCTCTCCCCATCCCACCCTCCTTCCCTCATGTCCTCCCATGCCCCTCCCCAAGTCCACTGATAGGGGAGGTCCTCCTCCTTTTCCCTCTGACCCTATGCATTCAGGTTCCATCAGGACTGGCTGCATTGTCTTTCTCTGTGACCTGGTAAGGTTGTTCCCCCCTCAGGGGGAGGTGATCAAAGATCAAGCCACTGAGTTCATGTCAGAGACAGTCCCTGTTCCCCTTACTACAGCACCTACTTGGACACTGAGCTGCCATGGGCTACATCTGTGCAAGGGTTCTAGGTTATCTCCTTGCATGGTTCTTGGTTGGAGTATCAGTCTCAGAAGAGACCCCTTCCAGATTATTTTGGTTCCATTGCTCTCCTGTTGGCACAGGAGACAACTTCCTGAACAGAACACCAAGAGCACAGGCTCTAAGACCAACAATCAATAAATGGAACCTCATGAAACTTAAAAGCTTAAAAGCTTCTGTAAAGCAAAGAACACTGTCATCAGAACAAAACAACAGCCGACAGCCTGGGAAAGGATCTTCACCAACCCCTATATCTGACAGAGAGCTAATATCCAGAATATATAAAGAACTCAAGAAGTTAAACAGCAACAAATCAAGTAATCCAATTTAAAATGGGGTACAGAGCTAAACAAAAAATTCTCAATAGAGGAATATCGAATGGCAGAAAAATACCTAAAGAAATGCTCAGTACTGTTGGTCATCAGGGAAACATGAATCAAAACGACCCTGAGAGCTTACCTTACACCCATTAGAATGGCTAAGATCAAAGACTCAAGTGACAACACATGTTGGAGAAGATGTGGTGAAAGTGGAACCCTCCTCCATTGCTGATTGTTTTAAATTAATCTTGTATCCAGCCACTTTGCTGAAGGACTTTTTCAGCTGCAGGAATTGTCTGGGGGAATTTTTGGTGTTGCTTATGTATACTATTATATCATCTGCAAATAGCAATACTTTAACTTCTTCCATTCCAATTTGTACCCCTTTGATCTCCATTAGTTGTCTTGTTGCTCTAGGTAGAACTTTTAGTACCATATTGAAGAGATATAGAGAGAGTGGGCAATCTTGTCTTGTCCCTGATTTTAGTGGGATTGAATTGAGTTTCTCTCTATTAGACTGATGTTAGTTATTGGCTTGCTGTATAGTTTTATTTTTAATTAAAGAAGAAATTAAGTTGGGATGGCTGGAAAGTTTGAGGTCAAAGGTTAATATAAAAACACATTGTATAAAACTGTGAAATAATAAAATATTTTTAAGAGTTTGGCTTTTCAGAATAATATTAAGATAGAACTCTATATCAAAAGAATGTATCTGTATATAAACAGGTAAAATATAACTATATTCAGATATTCAAAGCTGAAAGAATTCATTATACATTAGACATAAATAAGAAATGGTAACAAGTATCATGAAGTAAAGATGAAATAATATCAGAAATATTTACAACAAAGAACAAAATAAAGGAAAAGAACTGCAGTAATATATGATAGTCCTGTTTTCTATTGTTTACATTGCTAGGTTTTTTGAGGTATACAGAAAATGTAAAAATAAAATGAATATCAATGGCATTAAGCCTGGGAGGGGTCACATATCTATGTATTGTTAAATGTTTCTTTCTTACACAGAAAGCAATATATTACCAACCAAGAACACACTGATAATTCTAGAAATACACTATATATTATACAGTAACTATTAAATTGATAAATTGAAATTTCAATTTATCAATTTAATAGTTACTGTATAATATATAGTGTATTTCTAGATGAAAAGGAATGATTAAATTTATTTAATCCAAAAAGGAAAAAAAATAAGAAACAAAGCAAAACAAATAGTACAATTATAAAAGAAATTGCAAGATAACTGGAATTCAAATATATCAACAACAAATTAAGCAAAATAAACTGCAAAATGAAAAGGCATAGAGTATCAATAAAAGAGTGAGTAAGACTGTATTAAAAAACAGAACATTATAAAAAGAATAATATTCACAGAGAGAATGATATTTCAACCATATAGTTGGAGATTGGTATGCAATGGGAAATAAACCTGGCAAACAAAGACAAAATCTGTTCAATGTCACTTATATGTGGAATTTAATATAGTCAGTTTTCTAGAAGTTGGGTATAAAATGGTGTTTACTCTGAGAAGAGTTGGTGTGGTGGTTGGAATAAAAATGTCATCCATGGTCTAAGATATTTCAATTCTTTGTCATCAGGGAGTAGCACTTCTTAGAAGGGTTAGCAGGAGCAACCTTGTTGGATAAAGTGTCTCACTGGAGAACAGCATTGAGGTTTCAGAAACCAAAGCCAGGCCCAGTGTCTCTCTCTCTCTTCCTGCCTCCTGTGGATCCAGTTGTAGAACTCTCAGCTAAGTCTTCAGTGTCTGCCTGTATGACGCTGTGCTCCGCATCATGTTGACAGTGGAGTAAACTGCTGAAGTTGTAAGTGAGCCATCATTTAATGATTTTCTTTATAATGGACTTGATGATCATTATGTCTCTTCACAGAAACAAAACACTAACTAATTTTAAACCAGGGAGTGAGGCAGGCTTGATCATGTTGCTTGTTGGTTAAGACACGGACCAGGCTGGCTTTGAACTCATGAAGATCCATCTGTCTCAGTCTCCCAAGTGCTGGGATTAAAAGCATGTGTCACCACTGCCTGTCTTGTTGGTGTGCTTTGGGACTTTGAATTAGGAAAACAATTGAACACTTTAAGGTGGGCTTAATAGGCCAAACTAGGAGTGTGGAAGACAGTGGTGCTGAGTGCAATGCAAACTGTGACAGTCCAGCCTAAGGGGTTTCAGAAGAGAAAAATATTAGTAAGCTTTGGGACCATACATGTGATATTTTGGTGTATAATGGATTTAAGTCCAGTACTCAAGGAGATTTAAAAAGAGAAAAGAAAAAGATTTTTTAAAAACCTGGTGCTAAATAGTATAAAGGAAGTAGTAACCTCAGGGCAAGGCCCCAGCCAACTAAGATCCTAATTTATGAAAAGAAATTAAATAAAACCTTAAGCTATGAAGGAAACCATAGAAAAACAAAATAACAGAGTGGGGTAAGTTTCATCCCCAGCAAGCAGCAGGACTTTGTAGCTTTAGCCATGTGCTTCTGGCTACAAGAAAGGGATTTCAGGATCTTCCTCCACATCTAAAGAATGCCACTGAGACAAGGCATGTGTTAGGGACATCTCTGCATGCAGGTCCAGAGAGGCTATTGTGTGAAGCTATACATAGGGAGCCTGGATTTCCTTGTAGACTCCAAGACATTGGATGTGCTGGAGTCATGGGATACCAGCTAAAGAGAGCTGCTAACAGGGTGTGGAAGCATCCCAAGAGAGACAAGTGTGTTGCAGTCAACAAAGCTGAAGGGAGCTTAAAATCTGAAGATGGAGATGGAAAGTTTGGTGTTTGCCCATCTGATGTTTGGTCTTGCATTGTTCAAGTATTTCCTCATTATGTTTCCTTTCTACCTTTTTGGAAGGGTAGTGTTCATCCTGTGCCATTGTATTTTCGAAGTATGTGATCTGATTTTAATTTTGATCTTGCAGCGGTTACAGTTAAGAGATTGCCTTGAGCATCAGAAGAGACTTAGATCTTTGCATTTTTAAACAGTGTTGAGACTGTTATAAACTATGGGACTATCAAAATGTTGCGTTATGACATGGAAACAAGCGTAAGAGGCCAGGGAGCAGATGTGGGTGCTTTGAAGAAGAATGGCCCCATAGGTTCATATTTTTGAATACTTAGTCATCAGGGAGTAGGACTACCTAGAAGGATTAGCAGATGTGACTTTGTGGAATAAAGTGTGTCACTGAGGTGGGGCTTTGAGGTTTCAGATGATCAAGCTAGGACCAGTGGCTCTCTCTCTTCTTGCTGCCTGATGATCCAATTTTAGAACTCTACACTATTTCTACAGGACTTCCTTCATGCCACTATGCTTCTGGTCATGGTGACAATGGAGTAAACCTTTGAAACTGTAAGCAAGTCCTAACAAAATGCTTTTTTTTATGATAGTTGCCATGGTCATAGTGTTTCTTCTCTGCAATAGACCACTGACTAAGACAGCTGGATACCTGTTATGAGGAGAGCTTCAACAATAGGTATATGGATCAGTTAGATACATTAAGAAATTCTGCTCTGCTGTCTTATAGCACAATGACTGCAGATAACAGCAATTAACTGATTATTTCAAAAAACTGAAAAATGAACTTTGAAAAGAATTCACATAAAGAATGATAATTGTTTAAGGAGATGAATATATTTTACATTATTTGAACATTGCACTGTATACACATGTATGAGATTACACGGATTCCTATTATATGAACTATTTTGTGTGTTATATATATGGGGGCATGGCACAGTAGCATCAGATGCCTGGTCGCACTGCTCCTGAGCATCCCATGGCTGGTAGCATTGGTCCTCAGCATCAGATGGCTGTAGCATTGCCCCTGGGCATCAGGTGGCTGGTCACATTGCTTTTGTGGTCAGGAAGCTGTGAGAGATGAGTACTGACATTAAGCTTGCTTCCTCTTTTTCTTTGGTCTGGGAGTCAGTCCTGCAAATGGTCCCTCTCACATTGAGGGTTGGCCTTGTCTCACTAAGTGTCTCTGGGCATGCCCTCACAGGCACTCTAGAGGTGTCTCCTGTGTGATTCCAATCCAGTCAAGTTGACAATGAAGGATAAATGCATAGACATTAGAAGCAGGAGAAGACAGGGCAGAGTACAGGGAATCTTATGAAAGAAGGGGAGATAGAAAGACCTGGAGGGAACAGGAGCTCCTAAAGGAGATCCAACAGAGCTTAAAACAAAACAAAATAAAACAAAACAAAACAAACAACAACAACAACAAAACGCCTAAGCCCTTGGGCCCCTGAAGAGAATGATACCCCAACCAAGGACAATGTATGGAGAAGACCTAAAACCTCAGATGTAGCCCATAGACTCAATCTCCAAGTGGGCTCCCTAATAAAGGGAACAAGGGCTGTCTCTGGCATGAACTCAGTGGCTGGTTCTCTGATCACCTGCCCTTGTGGGGTGCAGCCTTGCTAGGCCATAGAGGAAGACAATGGAGCCAGTCTTGATAAGACCTGATAGGCTAGGGTCATATGGAAGGGAAGGAGGACCTTCCCTGTCAGTGGACTAGGGGAGGGGCATAGGGGGAGAAGAGGAAGGGGGGAAGGGGACCACAGCCCAGATACAAATTGAATAAATTGTAATAAATGATAATAGTAATAAAAATAATTCAAAAACTAAATAAACATTAAAGAGGTATGACACAATTGAATGACTGCTATAAACTCAAACTTTAAATAGAAATATAAAGTGTCATAGAGATGGCTCAGCAGGTAAACTGCCAACTCTAAGGACCTGAATTTGATTCCCTATGCCCAAGCGGAAAGAGAGTACCAACACCTCAGGATTTTGTTCTTATACCCAGAAATAAACCACAGAACATTTACAAAAAGATTTATACCATGCTAAAAACCAGTAAAAGTGGGATGTAAGTCTTCTAACATACTAAATCAGTAGATTATAGAGGGAAGTTTTATTATCAATGAGGAAAGTTATTTTGTGATGACAGTGGTGCAAATTAAGCAAAGGAAAAATAATAAATGTGTATGCATATGACAGAACTTTCAAACACACAAAACAAAAATTACTACAACTTTAGAAAGAAAAAGAAAAATTGGTAATTATAATAGGAAATATTTTTCCCTGTACTAACCAGCAGCAGATTATAAACTATAAATTCTGTATTTCTGGAAAGGTTATACTAAGTCATCATATTGTTTAAAAGACCCTGCCAATAATTAATTTATCTAATAAAAAAGAGACTAGTTTGCTGCTGGGTACACTGGCAAGTCATATCAGAAATCAAATTTTCCCGGTTTTAAATTAGAAGTATGCCTAGTTTCCATGTTATCCACTTTGTGCTATTTAAGCCACCTCACCATAGTTGTCAGTAGCCCAGCTGAACTTCAGGGAAGAGTAAATTATTTCCATTTTCTTTATTATTATTATTATTTTTTTTATCAGTTACATTTTATTAACTCTGTATCCCAGCCATGTCCCGATCCCTCATTCCCTCCCAGTCCCTCCCTCCCTCCTTCATCTCCACCGTGCCCTTTTCCAAGTCCACTGATGGGGGGGGACCTCCTCCCCATTCATCTGATCCTGTTTTATCAGGAATCTTCAGGACTGGCTGCAAAGCCTTCCTCTGTGGCCTAACAGGACTGCTCCTCCCTTGGGGGGTGGGGAGGCCAAAGAGCCAGTCATTGAGTTCCAGTTAGAAATAGTCCTTGTTCCCCTCACTTTGGGAAACCAATTGGTTACTGAGCTACCACAGGCTACATCTGAGTGGAGGTTCTAGGTTATATCCATACATGGTCCTTGGTTGAATGTCAGTCTCAGATTCTAAGGACATTCGACGTATCAACTCTGGAAAAAACAAACTTGTTACATTCGTGTCATTATTGTCTTTAGAAAGAGGAGTGGAAAGAAATTAATTACTGTGCAAAGCAGGTGATTAAAGTGGATATGCTTTATCTTTTTCTAGCCTGAATGACAAACAGGTCAGGTAGTACTAGAAAAATACTTTGCTTTCTTACTCTTTAATGAGAAACACAGAACACAAGAAACTAAACTAATGAACATAATTATAACTGTTTTATCTCCACCCACAGATACACTTGATTGTAACTACAAAAAAAGAGCAAAGTTTTTAATACATTAACAAAAGAAAAAGCTCACTAGTAACAAGACTTTTCCACCTTCTGCTAAAAGTCAGTGTTTTGGGTTAAACCAATGTTTATTTTCACTATAATAATGAAGAAATTTTTCCTCATTTGATTCATACAAGCTCCTTGTGTGTTCCTTCTTTTGTGCCCAAGTAGTCTAATATAGTAAGAAATTAGTATGTATTCTAGCATAGTATGTAATATGTACTATAATATAGTATAATGGCATATTTTCTAATATAGTATAATATTTTCTAATACAGTATGAAATGAGGACAACAAGAAGATTGGGCAGCAGATCTCCTGCACAGTGGAGAATTCGAAGTGCTTTCTTGCTTTCCTCAAAAGGTTTTAAACCCACTACAGAGCAATTCTCAATAAAGACACTAAAAATATTATTTCTCCAAGCAAGGCTAACTTTTCCAATAAGAGTTCAGTATTCTCTGTCATGTTTAAAATTCGTTACCACGTCTGTCCCATGAGATGGAAACCATACCTGACACTGTCAATGAGGTCAATAGCCCAAGGTTAAATAGGTCATGGGCCCTAATGGAAAACCTACTGCTATTATTTTGCTAAATGAATATAGCAATAAAACGACTCTCAATGACATATCGCTAGACATCCATTGATCAGTGCATTGCTCAGCCCTCATCAGAGATGTTTTCTCTTGCAGGAGTTGGTAATTCACACAAAAACCCACAACTGGATAACCTGCAGAGAATAAAAAAATCCAGAATATTTATGGCATCCTAAATGTGATACCTATACATCACACAGGCCTGCTGGAGGTTCATGGATCTACATGGAAGAGGCTTTGGAAAGAATGTAGAACGAGAGGTACTGGATCACTTCATGATAACTGTTTTTTATTCAAAGCCAGGCAGATGCACACATAAAGTCACCGAGATTTTGATAGCACACTCAAGCTCTGCAACCTGTAATCCTCACAAAATTTCAACTCAGCACGGACGAGAAGAAATAGATACACAGTCTCACACCAAACAAGAAGCTGTTTACATTTGATAGCTGCAGGAAACATGGAGAGGGAGAATCAGAAAATCGGCTTTCTTCTAAGGAGTGAAGCTGGGAACATGTGCCACACTCCAACGCAGGCCCCACACTCAGGAGTAGTCAGCCAACACAAATTGTACTCCACCTTGTTTGTTCATTCATTTGCTTGCTTGCTCGTTTGTTTTTAGGGAAAGCAAAGACATGAAGTAGGATGGGTAAGGGATGCGAGAAGACCTGAGAGGAGTTGGTGAGGAGAGAGCATAAGATCAAAATACATTGTATGAAGTTCTCAAAAAATAAGTAAAAACATATTTTTAAAAGTCTAAAAAAGAATACGAACAAGAACTTCATGTCTCCATCCCCAATGCACTTTTTCTTGGAAAATATACTGTGAGATGTGCTGCACAAGTAGAATGTTCTACTGCTGTGCATATCACAGGTGTGCACATGGAGCTCTTAACCACGCAAGCCATGCTTGGGTTTCTATCTACAGAGGAACCATGAAGGGATGGCACACAGGGGAGATCAGCCAAGATCAGCCGGACATGCTTCCCTCCTCAACATCCAACCCATCCACCTTCTGGCACAACTCACAAGGAGCCTGTCCTCATACGGAAGATCTGAAAGTCATAGTCCATCATGGTGGATTTCCTAAAATGACTCAGTTGATGGTCCATAATTAAAGATAGCCATCCATGTTCATTTGGGGCAGAGAAGTTATGCCAGTTTATAAAATCTAGTATTCCATTACACATATTCAAGGTTGATACTGTGGCTAAACAGTGCATTATTATTATTATTATCAATTATTAATAATTTGCTCTTTCCTTTTACTGTAATTGCTCAACCTAATATGGTGTGTGTAATGGCTGACAGGTTTTAGAATGCGTGCTAGTTTCTCAAACACTAGATTTGTATTGAAATGTATTCTTCATTCCAGTATTCAATTTCTTTATCCTTAACTGACAGTAACCTCAAGGATATAGTTGATAGTCTTTTTGTTAACCTGTTTTGTTTTTTTTTTATATATAGTTATTGTTTCTTTCAAGGGCATTTGTCATGGGGGTATGTATGTGAATGTATGGTTACATATGTGTGTATTAAGATGTATGATGTTTGTATGTATATATGCATGCTTACATGTGTATAAAGGCCAGAGATTGACATTTGCTGTCTTTATCAGTCAGTCTCTACTTTATATATTGAGTCAGGAACTCATCCTTGAACATAAATATTATGAGTTTTGTCAGCCTGGCTAGCCAGCTTCCTCCCTGACTCTTCTTTAACACACTATGTTAACTGTGCATTGGACACAAAAGAACAGGAAACACTAAAATAAATGTATGTGCACATAGTGGTATTTATTCCTCTTTCTCCCTGGGGCCTTGATTGTGGAATGATTAGATGCGTTTGTTCTTTGTTGACCCAAGTGCAGTGCTCTATGGTTTTCAAACTATTTATCAGAATATGAATACCAGCTCTGCATCTTAATTCTTTTCCCTGCACGTTATGCCTGTAACACAGACTCCCTTATGCAGAAGGGTAAGTTAACAGTGTTTTCTAAGTAAACCCTTATGTCATCAGTTTGATCCCTTGAACCTGAATATTGTTCGTTGACTTTACATGTATACTCTGGCACACATATGCACATAATTGCACATAAAACAGCAATAAAGAAAACTATATTTAAACAAAAGAAGTGCTGTCTCTCAGAACCTATTTTCCCAACCCTGATGTAGACTGCAATTCTTTATACTTGATTAAGAAAAAATTAAATCATAAAAATGTTCAGAGGGTTCTGTCTCAATTTCTTTTCAAACTTGCATAGGATTTGGCAGCTATGACTCAGGCAGGAAAGGAGAGACCTTTTTCAAGGCTCAGGCTCTTCCATAATTGGAAGCTGCCCTTTGCAGCTCTATGCAGCTTCCCAGGTGCCAGGAATTTACTGTGCCCTGAATTATGAGAGCATTTTAAAGTCTCCATGTGTTACAATTTTACTCATTTTCAGAAACATATTCAGTGTACATAGTGAATGAAGATGTCTGTACTCATAATAGAAAAGAGAATGAATAATCTAATACCACCTTCATACTGAGAAAAGATTTCATATATAGTCATAAATGTTATGCTGTAAGAGGAGCGTCTTCACACCCTTTTTGCCTCTCTTTTATATGATCAGCATAAGTGAAAACAGAATAGCTTTTATATATAAAACAGTGAAACAAGGCACCTCAGAAAACTGGAATTTCCCCAGGAATTGCAGGCTGGAAGAAGAAAAACACTGAATCCTGGTGCCAGAAACACTCCTGAAGAGATTTCTCACAATTATAACAACTTGTCAGACCACTTTGCAGGATAAAACCAAAGTCAGATGATGAGGGCCAGGGTACACCTTTAGCTGACTCCTCAGCTACACATATCTTGACCTTTAACCTCATGTCAGAACCAGGATGATGGATTTTGGAGTCACGGGATCTTTATTCTTTTTTTTTTTTTTACTTTTATGTACTTTTAACACAAACAACAACAGAAAAATAATATATCAAGAGGCTAGAGAATTCTGCCTACCTGTGTTGCTTTGCATCTCTGTTTTTCTACACTCTCACGCAATTAATTTAGGAACAAGTCCTTCATCTCATCAAAATTCTGCTATAGTGGAAGCTCAGCAAACAATGAAGAAGTATTTTATTAGCACTAGAAGTAGAATGAACATAGGAAATGGGGGGTGACCTTTTCCCCAGTTCTCATAAATGGGGTTAATGATACTGAGAGACCAGGAATTAGACAGTCTCTAGTAGGCAGACAGGAAGAGGAGCATGGCTTGGTATAAAGGTGGTAATCTCCAAGATGGCAGGCTTCTTTCTCAACCTCCTGACTTAGACAAAGGCCTGGCATCTTTTGTCTCCCACAAATAGGACCCTGCTGATAGGCCAGCTCAAGGAGGGCAAGATTTTATGAGGACATGTCACATCACAGTTGCTGACCAAATAATCATACAAAATGGTGTCCACAGACATCTCATCCAGGGCCTGGCATTCCAATCGCGATGAGTGGAAGTGATAGGATCCTGTGGAGTCTGAGCTCTAGGGCCTCTATCGTCACTTTTGATCTATTGCTTGCTTGCTTTCTATGGAAAGCAATGTTCCATCTCAGAAATTAAGAATGAAGGAGTTTTACAGGTTCCAAGACTTGTAGTTCTCTCTTCTCACTCATGAACTGCTGACCTTGTACAAATCCTCCATGATTGGAGCAGTAGAGCTGAGATCTAGACAGAATTTAGGCAAAACTGAATCTTTTGCTTATTAAGAACAGGCCTTTCTTAATGCATGTTGTTGCCTTGCACTTAGTCTTATACAAAATGGCACCTCTTGTGTACCTGTGCCTTACAGGAACTGACTCTCAATTCTTCAGCACTTTTCCCCAAAACAGACCCAAAATTCCTACTCAATAAAGAGTTCATACTATGAAAATGTTTTCACATGTCTGTTGTGTTGCAGGTGGAGCCTTTTCTGTGGTGCATGTAGAATCTAGTGCAGGCAGAAAATGAGACCAACTTGTACTCTATGTGATGTCCATAAGAGTTTCTGCCCTTCCTGGGGGGGAAAGGGGCAGAATAACTTATTCTTAGTAGTATTTGGAAATCATTCTAAATTTTGTTAGTGATACACACACATAATTGAACAAAGATGTTTTTAATACTTGCTATTGAATAATTCCTGTTATGGATTATAAATAAAATGGATAGATTCTCATTTTTAAAAGTAAACAAAACATTTTTGAAAGGTACATATTTGGCCAGTGATGGTCAGGCTCTAGTAAACTTTCCAATTTATTACAATTCTTCAATCGCAAAGACAGGTAAGAACCTTTCTGGTTCTGAATGACTAGGCACAGATGGTAAAAACTCAGCTGAGTTTTGCATTTAGAGCCATGCCTATAGTATTCAGATTCTTTCAGCAGACACTTATTTAATAAGACTGTTTTCATTTAGTATGGACAGATCCCATCCAAGCCACATTTTCTTTCTGAAATCAGTACTTATTAACATTAACAATATGTAATAAACAATAGTTTGAAACAGCATTAGCCTTATTTATTCCCCTACCATTTGCTCACATGTTGAATAAAAATAGTGTATAATTGTTCATTTCTATTCTGTTACTATGATGTAATACTCTGATGGGGAAAAAAAAAACCCAAGAGAAAAAGCTTTATTTGGATTACAGTTCCAAGTTACAGCCATAATTTCAGGGATGTCAAAATAAGAGCTCAAGTAGAGAGCCATAAATAAGTGTGAGGAAGGAACAAACACATCCTTGCTTGCTTTCAGCAAGCTTTCTCCTCCCTTATATAGTTCACCTTGCTTAGGGAAAGGTACTACTCACATTTATGCAGGGTCTCTCTATATCAATGAACAAGAAAGAGAATTCTTTACAGCATATTCCCAAACCAACTTCATTCAGGCGCTCTTCTCAGGAGATGCTACGGTGTGTAAAGTTGCCACTTAAAACTACCATGATCATTTAACTAGCTTCAGACTTCTAGACTAGGTTAACGTTCATAAGTAAATGCAGAGATACAATGTATATATTATCATATATATGTTATATATATGATATATATATCAATTTTAATTTTATATATTAATTAAATTTTATTCACTTTTGGTAACAATAACCACTGTCACTTACACGCTGGTAGGGATTTGGAGGGAAATGAGTCAAAGAAGATAAAAGCCTGACTGTCCCTTGGCAGGAATGAATGAGGAAGATAGAGAAGTAACCAATAATACAGAGAACAAACAAGGGCTCTAAACTCCATGTGTACTTTTCACAGGAGACAGAGCACTGTAATGGTTAAGAAAGGCATTCCTAAATCAGGAGAACTTTAGTTTCTCTCTTGTCTTTGCCACTCTGAGATTCTGGGAAAGCTGCCTAATTATGGCATTTACATTTATTTACATTGGGCACTTGGTGATCTATCAGTAGCTAACTGATAGAGTTCTTGGGACTATTATTTGACCTGGAAAAGATAAATCACTTAACAAAGCATATGGCATACGGCATATGGCAAAATCTCGATGAGTTTGAATTGTTGCTGTTAAGTGAGGAATAATCATATTTGTTGGAACTCTCAGAAGCAGGCCTAGTGAGGAATGCTTCATAAGTAGGTAAAGGGTTCTATTAAGTACACTTGATTCCATTTTGTTGAAAGTCTTGACTTTCATCAAGACTATTTTATTAGAGGGACAGCTGAAAGATAAAGGAACACAACACAATTTGGTGTTTATTTACCTTGTCACATTTTAGATTTGAGTCAAGATTTTTAGATGACCTACTGTCAATTTCATATGAAAATGGGTATTTCTCATGTTGAATAATTTATGTTTATTATATACTTTTATAATTTCTTTAAATAAAAAATCATAGTACTACTGAATAACAGTGAAATTTTAGGTCAAAATATGATGTGTTATCAGACTTATCTTTGATATATCTGGTTAATGTTTGCCATTGTATATTAATACCTTCCAAACAGAAGATATTTTCTTTTTTTTTCCTTATCAGGTTTAACAAAATGTATGGTTAGAAATTTCAGCTGTTTTCCTACCAAGGGAAATCAGTGGAGGATGTTATAAAGTAAACCACTTCAAAAGGCTGCATATTTCAGACCTATAAAGTTCAGCCTGGGCATTTGCCATGTTTATTTCACTGCTCATTTACATTTCTTCATTTAAGTGGACTGAATTACAAAGAGTTTAAAAAAAATTATCAGCATGACCAACAACATGATCTGCCTGATTTGCTTCGACTTTCTTTCATAGCTTTTGGATAAGAGTTTATCCATTTTAATGAAATTGGTCAGTTCATGTTTTAATTACAAAAGGAAAGAAAGAAAGAAAGAAAGAAAGAAAGAAAGAAAGAAAGAAAGAAAGAAAGAAAGAAAGAAAGAAAGGAAGAAAGGAAGAAAGAAAGAATATAAGAGGAAGTAGATTAGAAGGTCAGATACCTAGTATTTCCTAGGGAGAAAAACAAGCACAAGAAGTAGAAAAAAATCACTTGACACACATCTTATGCCCTGGCCATTTTAGTTAAAAGGAACATAAAATAGAAACTGGAAGATGAGTGGTCTTCACACCTGGAGGATTAATACCTGGCCTGGTCTCTCCCAGAACAAAGCAACGGAATATGGACCCAGGGCAAAGGTGAGGCTAAAGGTAGGAGAGGCTGCCTTCACATAGGCTCTTTGCTTCAACCACCTCTCCTTATATCTCAGCAGTAAGTGAAATATGCCTTATAAAGATACACTTCATAAAACAAAACAAAAAATATTCAATATTTAATTTTTTTGAGGGGGTGCATACTTTAAAAGCACAAACCAAGCAATGTTTATCCCTATCTGCCAGGAAAAATGCTGGGCACATGCATTGCAAGTGGAATTCAGCTGTGAATAAATGAATGAAGAAACTAATTGATCTCGTCAGTAAATCTCTATGTGTCTGGAATAGTAATATTTTCAGTACTGCTGCTTACCAGCCTGAACATGTGTGTGTGTGTGAGCATCTGTCCATTTCAGTAGCCACTCTCTGTTCAAGTTCACTGAAGCAGAACATACATGGGAAGTAAATCTACTCAAGTGTGTCCATTTTTCCTACCTTAAGTAGAACAACCCCTTCCATCTCTACACTTTGTTTTTTTTTTAAATATTTATTTATTATTTATACATTATTCTGCCTGCACATACCCCTACATGCCAGAAAAGGGCACAGGATCTCATTATAGATGGTTGTGAGCCACCATGTGGTTGCTGGGAACTGAACTCAGGACCTTTGGTAGAAGAGCCAGTGCTCTTAACCTCTGAGCCATCTCTCCAGCCCGATGACACATTTTTTTTCTCAATGCAGTTTATTCAGGAACCTTGAACAATCATCTGACCCTGGGTAAAGCCAGCCCACTTTAAATAGCCTCTGGCTAGCCAACCTCAGCATGCCACGTGGGCAATGCAGATAGGTCCACATACATGGAAGCAAGCCAGATCCTCAGCCTTAGCCAAATGTGGAGTTGTTTGTGACAGAGAGACTTTGAGTCACTAGCATACAACATGAGAATTTTCCCTGTGCTGCAAATCTGTCTAAACAATTGTCTAGCTATATTTTAGGTAATTGGACTGGAGAATTCGATACTACGATGGAGCGCTGAGAGTGGCCATTGTCATGGTAAATTCTACCAGAGTGGACGCAGGACTAGCTACAGGATTATCATCATGGATTGCGGCAGCCATGAATCGTCTGAAGGAATGGGCGGGCATGGGAGCGTTAGCAGGCCTTCTGGTGTTGGTCTCCTTGGTTTGCCTGTGGTATATATGCAAGATTAGAGTCTCACAACAGTGTGATGCAGCCATGATCATTCAGGCCTTTACAGCCATTGAAGCAGGACATTCGCCCCAAGCATGGTTGGATACCATAAAAAGCTAAAATGTTACGCTCAGAATTTTGTAATTTTGCATCTTAAGATCAAGATGAAGAGATGGCTCAGATGTTAAAAATGGTCGCTGTTCTTCCAAAGGTGCTGGGTCCGATTCACAGTAACCACATGATGGCTCATAACCATCTATAGTGAGATCTGGTTTGCAGGCAAAAATATGTATAAGTAATAGATAAATAAATATTTAAAAAATAAACAAAGATAGAAAATAGAATTTTTTAAAAAGTCCATCAGTAGGGTAGGCTTTGAGAATTTACAGCCTCTCTGTCACTCACTCTTGGATTATACGCTTTTCTCCATGACTCACTTAGGGACTTGAAGTCTTTTATCACAGCAACATGAAGTAACTAACAACAATATTACTAGGATACTTGTTCTTTCACACTGAGGATTATGTAGTATTCTGTAAAATTATATATTTTATCCCCATCATACATAATTCAGGATTCTCTTTACCCGAGTCTATAACAAAACAAATAGACAAAAATCAATTACATGCATGCATTTTTTCCTTACACTCTTCATGTATGGTTTTCATGGTAAACATTTACCACCTATGTCCTTTATCTTCTATGCCCAATGATATTATCTGATTTTATTGATGCAAGTTTGGATGTTCTCTATTAGAAACTGATAAAGTTTTTAGGTTGGTTAGCTACTACTATAAATGCCAAAAATAATTTGTTTAAATATGTTTTTACTGTTTTGTTGGTTGTTCGAAATAACAATCTATAACTTTATAATTGGTACAATATTAAATGAGTACACTACCAGTAAGAAACAGATAAAGATAAAAATGTAAGTAAGAGGATATATCCAAGCGTTAGCAGGCCTTCTGGTGTTGGTCACCTTGGTTTGCCTGTGGTATATATGCAAGATTAGAGTCTCACAACAGCGTAATGCAGCCATGACCATTCAGGCCTTTACAGCCATTGAAGCAGGACAGTCTCCCCAAGCATGGTTGGCTACCATAAAAAGCCAAAATGTTAAGCTCAGGATGCGAGGCTAAGCACAGCACTCAGGGTCAGCCGCTTTGGACCCAGAGAAGAGCATGTCTGATTGCATGCGGGTTGATGCCCCAGGTCCTGCCTCTGAGAAAAAGGTATCGGTAGGGTCTGATGCTCTTTGGGTGGATGACACCTAAATGAACATCAGTACAAAGTCCCAATTTATTTCTAATATCAGAGATCAGACCTCTACTCTTGCCTGATGCGTCTAAAACAAAAAGGGGGAACTGTAGAGAGCTGCGAAATGCCACGCCTTAAAGATGGAGCTGGTTTCCGCCTTCCACCTTCCCGATGGTGAGTGCTCTCTGTCACAAACAACATCTCTACACTTTGAATCCATAGGTCCCAGGATAAGTTACTGACATTAATGTCTTCCTTCAATGCAGGTTTAAACTTTAAGGGAAGTGTTAAAAATTATTAACTTCATTTTAGAGAGAAAGAAACACACACACACACACACACAGTTAAATGGCTTCATCCATGCCAAGTGAGAGATCAAAATAGGAAATGCCCAACGTTCATAGAAACCCATGTATTTAATAGTTTATTTTTTCGAAGATCAAAATTGAAACCAGTTGTGAAGTAATGCTTACCCTTTGAAAGTGTTTTATGAATTTTACTTGATAAACATGTCAATTTTTCCATGATGGTGTTGTAATTGGAATGAGTGCTCAATAAATACACATTCATATACATGATGTAAAATTATTAAGAAAATGACTTGTTTCCCCAAAATAATTTCCTACATATGAAGTTTCCCTTTTATTCCTGCCTCTTTTGCATGTCACCATTTTCTGTGTTCTGGTAGTAATACAAACACAGATAATAGAATGAACTAGAGCATTCTTTAAATGCCTGGCATCTTATACAGTCCTAGCTACATACAAGGATGATTTCCCTGTCTTAACTGGAATGGGTATGATGGGGCAACCTTCCTGTGTTGCACTTCTGTCTGGCGATGAGTTACTCGACATGAGAATGAAGCATGAGTGGGGAGAAATGAGTTGGGGCTGCACCCTTTGTTTCAATCCTCCTCCTCAGAAGGATTAAATTGAGTGCATTACAAAAGCACCTGGAAGATTCTTCCCGCATGTGCTTGAATAAGAATTACTGGACTCAAAATGTAATTGTTGATGTTCAGTCAGCTGCATGTGAACCATCAGAAATCAGAGATTCCTCGTCAGGCTGATCTCTGAATCCTTTAGCTGAGACCAGCGTGTAGAAGAGATGTATCCAGGCCTAGAGGCGCTGCTGTCAGGCAATGTCTGTGTTACAAGCATGCCACACAATCCCTTTCTGAAACCCAGGATCTTTTGGGTGATTGTCACCAACAATGATTATCAGGATCCAACTCATCTTGATTTTAACATAGTTTTTTATTGTATATACTACAAAATATATGAAACTAAACATTGAACATATTATATCACATATTTATTTACACATATTATATCAGTCAAAAATATAACTGGCATTATACCAATATTGTAGTGATAATAAAAATGCATAATTGCATGTCAGACTGGCTTGTGAATATCATATAATGGGCTTTCAACTGACAGCTTTCTATCTGTTCATGACAGAATGAGAACATATATTAATTCTTATGAGGTGTCTAAGAATTGAAAATATCCGTTCTCATAGAAAAATATGGTCCCACTTTCCTCATGCAATAGTCTTTATGGATTATCTTCATTTCCCTAAAGAACTAGAGAACACGCTATGTTATTGTCATTGTCAGCTGGTCTTCCTTGTTGACGCAACAAGACACAGCCACCTAGGAGGCAAACCTGTGGGCCTGTCTTATATCTGTGAGAACATTTCCTGAGAAATTTACTTGCAAAAAAGGACCCACCCTAACTTCATGAGTCTACCCCATGGAGGGATGAAGGAAAAGTAGACCTGAGCACCTGAGAGACCTTGCTCTCTCTACTTTTGTTAGAAACTATGCCTAGCACCCTGTGCTCCTGGTGCTGAGAATTCCCTTACACAAAAGGCTGGATACTTCAATAGTCATTCAAAATTAAGCCATTCATCCTTAAGTTGTGCTTGGTCAGGCATCTTGTCATAGCAATCAAGAAGATTAATACCTATACTTTTCAAAAGTCTAGTAGATATAATCCAATTATAATTTCCTTGCAATCATCCTTACAAACGCTTAGTTTCAAACTCTATTTTTTAATTTAATTTAATTTATATATTAATTACAATTTATTTACTTTGTATCCCACTCCCTCCCTAATCTCCTCCCAGTCTCACCCACCCTATGCTGTTTCCCTAGTCCCTTGATAGAGGAGGACCTCATCCCCTTCTATCAAACCCTAGCCTAAAAATTCTGCATTGCATTGTCTTCCTCTGTGGCCTAGCAAGGCTGCACCTTCCCTTCCCCAGGGAGAGGTGATCAAAGAGCCAGCCACTGAGTTCATGACAGAGACAGCCACTGCACCTTTTACTAGGGAACCCACTTGGAAACTGAACACCCAATGGGCTTCCTTTGAACAGGAGGTCTAGGTCCTCTCCATGTATGGTCCTTATTTGGAGTATGGGTCTCTGTAGGTCCTCCTGGGTTCAGGCATTTTGGCTCTGTGGTTCTCCTTATGGAATTCCTGTCCCCTTCAGATCTTTCTATCTCCCTCTTCTTCCATAGTTTGGCTAGTCTTAATATTTCTAACTGTAGAATGCAGAGTTCAGAGGACCATGAAGGATATTTTTTTCTGAATTTCATTTCTCTAATTAATACTTTCTCTCACATGTGAGCAAAACCAAAGTTCTAGGGGATTTATTTATTTAGGGACATAAGAAGAACCTATTTCATTTCTTGAGTGGAAATTTTAGAAAATAGTGATTTTGTGCTGGCCTTAGTGGGGGATATCTCTGACATAGACCATGTTGCCAGCTTTTTGATCATTTCCCCCTGACCAGACTGCCTACTAGGCCACAGGGAAGGAGAGCCTCTCAGTCCTCATGTGAATAGATGAGCTGGGGTGTCGAGGAAGGGGTCTCCCCTAATCTTAAGAATAGGAGAGGAGGGATGCAAGAAGGAGGGTGGGGCTGGGAGGCAAGGAAGGAGGGACCTATGACCGAGATGTAAATTGAATTAATTAACAAAAAAAAGGAAGAGAGAGAATCTTAAAAGGGAATCTTAAACTAATCCTGTGGTACAACTATGCCTATCATGAAGCATGTGTACCCATCTTTATCTGTCCCAGCTTTGTTACTCCATGATCACATTTTCCCTGTTCTATTGAAGAAGAGAATTTGAACTGCTGCACCCTGACCCAATAATCCACCTGTTTCTTTAAGAGCAATTTCTTGTATTTCAGTGTCTTGTACAACCTACTGTTATATTGATTTTATGAGCTCTCTCAATTTCTACTTCATACTCCTACTTATTTAAACCCCAGCTTAGGGTCAGCAAATTCCTGCTGAGTGTATCACTGGCAGACATAGTTAATCTGGCCATACCTGCCAAGTAAGTCTTCTTAGTCTAAGGAATGTGTTTTTCAGCTGTCTTGAACCTGTGATCTAAATGTTGTTTTGAAGTAGAACTGTATTTTGGAAGAAAATATCAGATCAGAAGAGGGAAGAAAAGTAAAACAAATTAATATAATCGCACTTCAATTATTTTCAAAAAAGAGCATTGTATTATTTCACTACCAAGCAGTAAATAGTAATGCTATTTTAAAGTTAAAGGTAGCATCAAGGTAACCATTTCCACCAGACTTAATTAATAATACTAGTTTTATTTATAGTGAAAAAAAAAAAAACTATACTCAAGGACAAGTGACACCTGCACCTTTCTAGAGAGTTCATAGCTCAGTCGGCCAGCTTTCAATTTCCTCCAGTTTGAACTCATGGCTTCATCTTCAGGGTCACAGCACACCTGAGGAATGTCAGGCATCAAACTGCATCTCAGACAGGAAAAACAAAGAAGATAAAGGGCTAAAGGTACAAGTAGCCCTCATCATTTTTAAATTAATGTTTAATCTCACAAACAGGAGCTTTTGGGAAACTGATTAAACTTCCACTCACACCATTTGTTAGAGGCATGAGAAATGGGGACAGCTGTTAGGAATGTGACAAATACAGGTGAGGTATACTGACACTTCTCAGGAAAAAAAAAAATCCCGTTTTCCAGTGAGGAGAGAGGATGGAATGGAAACTGAGGAAGTACTGAATTTTAATGGTTGCATTTAGCCTTCTGCCAATGGTAATGTGTCTTTGATTCCGTAATTCCCTTTCCCATCTCTAAGCAATTCAGCTACAAATCAGGGAATAAAGACATTTCCAGACAACTATGATCACTCGCCCCAGGTGCTGTAGCCTTGCCAGGCCACAGAGGAAGAAGATCCAAGCAGTCCTGATGAGACTTAACAAGCTATGGGCAGATGGCAATAGTGAGAACTCCCTGTTTCAGTGGACTAGGGGAAGGGGATGAGGGGAAGAGGGAGGGAGGGTGAGACTGGGGGCTGTTGAGGGAGGGGGCTTCAATCGGGATACATAATGAATTGTGAAGAAGAAAAGATAATAAATATTAAAAATATGTCTCTCAAATACGTTCTGGAATAGTTTTTGTGTCAGGCATGTTGTTTAGAAATAGTAGTCAACAAACTAAAGCCGGTGGGTGAAATCTGGCCCATAGCTTGTTTTTATGAAAATGTTCTTGAAATTGTTACTCCAAATTGTTATATAAGCCTCTTTTCCAGCTAAAATAGTATATATTGGTTCTTACAGACAGTTTGATCTACAAAGCCTCAAATATTTATCACGTCGCTCTTTCTACACAGTTGGCTGTCCCATTATAAAAGGCAGTGTGCTCCTGTTAAAAATGAAGGACTTCATTAGCTCCATATTTTAACATCTCAGAAGATGTTTTCCCTGAAAGTAATAGTCTAGCAAGTGAAAATGTAGGAAAAAATGTTGGAGAAAAAATGATGCAATGGTATTTGTAGGAAAATCACACTTTTACTTAATTAATCGTAATAAATTTGAATATCTCCCCAAAAAAACATGACTACCAGGTATTGTGAGAAACAGATTTCTTGTGAGAAAGTTGACTTAGAGTTAATATTATCAACTTCCTGTGGGAGGCTAACTGAATCAAGCTTGCCTTTGTTAACACATTAAGCCTGGCACCTTCTTTTGACTAAGAATCCCAGGGAACTGCTTAATGAACAAGTAGTTTTCAGATCTGGACAGAGTCATTCATGTCTATTTAAGGCATTTCACTAGCATTGTGCATGTGAAATGCTAGTGAAATGCACAATGCTAGTGAACACTCTCTCTCTCACACACACACACATACACTACTAAGAGGGCACTACTAAGGATACTTCTGTTTCATTGGATAAATACCAGACAAAAGTAGCTTAGGAAAGAAGAATGTGTTTTGGATCACACTTAGAAGGCACAGCACATTGTGGTGGGGAAGGAAAGACAAGCAGTATGAAAAAAAAAAAGAAAGTAGGGGCGGGTCACACTGCACAAAGACATGGGATCTCTCTCTTTGAAGGAGAGATGACTATTAGTCATCTAGCACTAAGTCCCGGTCACAGCCCATATGCTGGCTCTGTCTCACCACAAGTTACCTAATCTTGGTCATCTGAAACGGCATGCCCACAGGCTCAGCTAATGTAGACGACACCTCAGTGGTTTTCTCAGAGAATTATTTCTTTTATTTTTTAACTTTTATTAATTACACTTTATTCACTTTGTATCCCCCATCATAAACCCCTCCCTCTTCCCCTCCTAGTCCCACCTTCTCTCCCCCTTCTTCACACATGCCCCTCCCCAAGTCCACTGATAAGGGAGGTTCTCCTCTACTTCCTTCTGAGCTTAGTCTATCAGATCTCATCAGGAGTGGGCTGCATTGTCATCTTCTGTGGCCTGGTAAGGCTGCTCCCCCCTCAGCGGGAGGTGATCGAAATGCAGGCTAATCAGTTTATGTCAGAGGCAGTCCCTGTTCCCATTATTATGGGACCTACTTGGACACTGAACTGCCATGGGCTACATCTGTGCAGGGGTTCTAGGTTATGTCCATGCATGGTACTTGGTTGGAGTATGAGTCTCTGGGAAGACCCCTGTGTTCAAATTTTCTGGTGCTGTTGCTCTCCTTGTGAAGTTCCTGTCCTCTCCAGATCTTACTATTTCCCACTTCTTATATAAGATTTGCACATTGCTCAACAGTTGGCCATAAAATTGGGAAAGAATCTTCACCAACCCTTTATCTGACAGAGGGCTAATATCCAGTATATATAAACAACTAAAGATGTTGAAAAGCAACAAGCCAAGTAATCCAATTAAAAAATGGGGAATAGAGCTAAACCGTGAATTCTCGATAGAGGAATATTGAATGGCAGAGAAACACTTAAAGAAATGCTCAACCTCATTAGCCATTAGGGAAATGCAAATCAAAACGACCCTGAAATTTCACCTTACACCCATCAGAATGACCAAAATGAAAAACTCAAATGACAACACATGCTGGAGAGGATGTGGAGAAAGGGGAACCCTCCTCCACTGCTGGGGAATGTAAACTTGTCCAACCACTTTGGAAATCAATCTGGTGCTTTCTCAGACAACTAGGAATAGTGCTTCCTCAAGACCCAGCCATACCACTCCTAGGCACATATCCAAAATAAGCTCAAGTACACAATAAGGACATTTGCTCAACCATGTTTGTAGCAGAGGATTTCATTGGAATTGTTTTCATTGGAATTCTAAATCTTGTCCAGCTATTGAGCAATGTTAACCATTTACCACAGTAAGAAAAATGTAACCAAATCAGCATCTATGAAATGAAGATTAAAGAACTAAAGAGTAAGACAAAAATAATTTTTGCTTGCATGTGAGCTTGATAGGAAACCTTATAAATTATTTTGTTTGTTCATTTTTTTAAAGGAAACTCATGGCATGTTATATTTAAATGTAGAACATTGTGGAATGAAGGTTTCAATAGAAAACCTTGAGAAAAGAGGATGCTACAACAGATTTTACAAGCAACTGCTTGAATTTGCCTTTTTTGTCTATTTTCTCAACAAGCCAAAATATGTTTTAGATTCTTTAAATTTCTCATTTTCTAGAATATGAAAACAAAATTTGCTCTGCTATTTTCTAATAATTAGTGCCTTAGTAAATACATGTTATTGCAAATGCTTTCTTTGTAACATTGAAAAAAATTGAACCAAATCTCATCAACCTTCATTATTATTATTCAAAATATTATTTTATCTACATGCTTTTTCTTTAGTGACTAAATCTTCATGGAAAAATATTCCAAAAGAAGAGAAATCCTGCTAAGATCACATTTATACTTTAATTTGTATGTCTTTAATGGCAACTTGGAAACTCAAATTAAGTTTCCAAACTAAGTTGCAATGTCACTTTATTGATGATTTTCAGATTTTTCTGGAAAAAAAAGACATTTAAGCAAAGTGAAAATATAATTGCAAATTAATGCTTGTAAAAAAACTTGGTCAGTCTTATTTTCTTAAAACTTTGATGGTAAAGTTCTGAATTTAAAACCAAAAGTATAGTTATAGCTACACTTTAAAAATTTCATATGAATGATTTTTTTCATATTTCATATCTTTCAATATTATGCACTATTTTAGGTAGATATTCAGAACTAAGAAAAAACCTAGATTCAGTTTGGTTTTTAAAATAAGTTTAATTTACTCAGACATATAATGGAAACATCAAAGAAACTTGATTTTTACTCTAACAATGCAAAAGAGTCATAATGTTTTATGATGTCTAGTATGTTGCATATATAAAGAAACAAACATATCCATTCATTTTTGATGGGTAAGCAAACAGATGCAGTCACTTTAGAGGGTAATTTGACAGTAGCAATTACTTTTCTATATGCATCGTCCCCCTGACTCAGCAACTCCACTTTTAGCTTGCATGCTCACATATAACTACACATTGAGAGGAAAGGATACTTCTTGTAATATGGATGGACTTGATCTTGGGGAAAAATAAACCAGTCTTACCACTCCCCAGTCTTATTTCCTTAACTGCTCTCCAAGCTGTCACTAATTCCTCCTTTTGGGGAAATGATACACAGTTATAACTATTTCTGTAACCTACACTTTCTGTATTCTTTTCTATCCATAGATCTAAAATTACTTGAATTGACATTTTATTAAAAACACATTTTTCATATAATGTAGTCTGACTTTAGTTTCCCTCATCCCAGCTCCTCCCAGATGCTCCTCACCTTCTTTCTCACACAAATCCACACCTACTTTTTGCTCTTTCTCTCTATTAATTAGAAAATAAAAATATGCATCTAAAAGAAAAGAAAAAAAAAGTTAAACAAACAACAAACCTGAATAGAATAAAACAAATAAGTGAACATAAAAATGAGACCAAAGGGGAAAAACAATCACAAGACACTTGCAGATATACACAGTGCCACATATAGAAATCCCATAAAAACAAAAATGAGAAACTACGATATTTAAGCAAAAGACCTGTAAGAGAAAAAAAAAAGTAGCCCAGACAAAGCATTATGAAACAAAACAAAAACAAATTAAAACAAACAAACAAACAAGCACAAACCTCCAAAAGTGCTATTGAATTCTTTTTGTGCTGCACATCTACTGATTGGCGTGGAGCCTGGCCTTAAGTGTAGTTTAAATACCCAGTGAAACTCTGTTAGGAAAAACTAATTTTTCATTTTCAAAAGTTTGCCACTTTGAGATAGCCTTTGGATTAGGGGGATGAGCTTGTGTCTGCTTCCCTTCTCAGCATTGGGACCTCCATCAAACCCAGACCTCTGCATACCCTGTACACACTACCTCAGACTCTGTGATTTCACACGTGCATTGGTCCTGCCGTGTTTAGAAAGCATTGTTTTCTTTGTGTCTTCCATCCCAACTAGTTCTTACACTCTTTTGCCTCCTCTTCCACAGGTTTCCCTGAGCTGTGATGAAAGGGAATTGATGAAGACATCCAAGTTAGTGTTTCTAAGTCTCTATCTCTCTGCATATTTTCTACCTGTGGATCTTTGTATTTATTCACATCTTCTGCTTGGAGGAAGCTTCTCTGATGGTGGTTGAGCAAGACACTAACCTACAAATATACCAGAATGTCATTAAATATCAATTTGTTTCTAGGCTAATGAGAACAAGAGTTGTATTTAGTTTTCCCCTTGGTGTATTAGGCTCTTGGACACCTAGCAGTGTTAAGATTCCGTCATCCTTTTGACGCAACAATTCTACTTTTAGAACTGCAAATTCAGATCTAATTACGCATCAAGAGCAAAGAATGTTTCTTGTATACTGAGGAAACTGAGGTTGGGGGAAAAGAAATCAGTCTTTCTCCCTAGTCTTTTTTTTTTTAACTTAATTACTACTCAAATTATCACTAATTGATTTTTACAGGAAATAATACACACGTTACAATATTCCTATATTTCATAAAGTGGACCTTAAATCCAATCAGATATTTTATTGGTTTCTCCCGCAAACTTTGTGCCACTATTACTCTAGCACATTCTTAAAAGAAAGAAAGAAAATAAAAGAAAAAAAAACCACAAGGTTTTGCTGGTTTTGTTGCTTTAAGAAAGATTAAAGTATATAGAAGAATATCAAACTTGTTTCCTACCCTGGCTGACCAGAGGCAAACTCAAATAATTCTTGCAAAATAAAGCAATTCAGTCAACATAGCAACTGTTGTAATCAATAAAAATAAAATCAACTATGGTTCGTAGTAAAACAAAAATAAGGATGACAGAATCTGGATGGAATTGAATGAGTTATTGGTGAGGTCATGTTGTAATTCTGGCCTTCGCAAGAATCTCCCTTAATTCCTTCCCTTTTTCTTTACAAAGTATTTTATATGTTTCATATTCAAGTCACAGATAATATCACAAATGATGGAATGAGATAAGACACTTAGTTAATATGCTTATGCAATGTACTGAAATTTATAATTCCAGTAAAAATCATCTTTTTTTTGACATCTGAATTGTTAGTTGATTGGAGACAAATTAATCCTGGAGATGGATATACTTAGATAACTCAGCTTTCAGTTGCTATTTAACTGTACTCATTATTTATCCTTATTTTGTTTAGCCTAAATTTGAACAAATTCCCCGTGGCCTATTAACTCTGCTGATTCAAAAATCAAGGCAAGTAATTATTATACCTATTAGATGTGGTCATTTCTGAAGGTCACATACTTAAATAGTTCCAAACAAAGCTATCTAACTTTTACTTGCTTTATAAAATATTAGAATGAAAATGAATGCTATAAAACAAATTTTATTCAGATTTAGGTGTATATAAAAACACAAATGAGTAAATGCCATTCAAATATTCACATAAATATTTGTGAAGCAAGATATCACCCTCTAAGGACCCTGCATGGAGATAACATAGAACCCCTACACAGATGTAGCCCATGGCAGCTCAGACTCCTAGTGGGTTCCTTAGTAATGGGAACAGGGGCTATCTCTGACATGAACTCAGTGGATGGCTCTTTGATCACCACTCACTGATGGTGGAGCAGCCTTACCAGGCCATAGAGGAAGACAATGCAGCCAGCCCTGATGAGACCTGATAAGCTAGGGTCAGAGGGAAGGAGAGGAGAACCTTCCCTATCAGTGCACTTGGGGAGAGACATGAGAGTTGAGGAGGGAGGGTGGGATTGGGAGGGAATGAGGGTGGAGGGTATAGCTGGGATACAAAGTGAATAAACTGTAATTAATAAAAAATAAATAAATTAAAAGATATCACCCTTTAAAAGATAGACATGTTGTATACGTGAAAATACAAAAGTACATGCTAAGAACTGAAGCTTCACCAGTAGGTTCTACTCCAGGTTGTTAATATGCATATTTACTTCATGTATTATAATAAACAGCTAGAAGCCCATTAAACATCAGCAAGTCATCATACATATTTTTACTAAAGCACACACTTCCAAAAGTAAATTTGCTGAGGAGTCATCTTGAAAATAAGATTAGTGTTGACATAGCATTTACTTAACATCTTCCTTCTTAACATCTCCCTCTCACATTATTTGCTGGTACTGAGGAGGAGGTTTTAATCTCAGATGTGAATGCTTTGGCTATGCCCAAAGAAAATCTTAACAGACTCTTTTCATAGTCCAGTCAAATCACGTGGCTGATTGTGTAATTTCCAAAGTATCCTGATAACACAAGTTGGCTGTCCACAGATCCCACATCTATGGATTCAACCAAAAGAAAATTAAAAAAAATGTGTTAGAAAAAAGTTATATCTATATTAGATATAAATATAAGGTTTTACTTGTTATTTCCTAAGAAATATAGTTATAATAATTGATATAATATTTATACATTACATTTGGTGTTTTAAATAATGTAGAAGTGATTAAAGATGTGAGAAGATATGTTTCAATTATTTGCAAATTCTATCTTATTTTTATAAGGGACTTAAGCTCCATTGGAATTGGCTTCCCATTGATCCCGAGAGAGGACTATAATGATGTTATTATTCAAAAGCAAATGGATGAAAAACAAATGCCATAATATCAAAGTACTACAAGCAAGTCACAGTTAAAAGTGCAGGTGTGAGTCCTGGTGCAGCTGAGTGGTAGAAGGTTTGTCTAGCATGCCTGAGGCTGGTTTTAATCATCAGCTCTGAAAACTGAACGTGTCCTTTACTCACATTAATAACTCGGCAATAAAACTCAAAATAAATTCTGTTTTTGTTAGTCCTATCACTCAGATAATATACAAAGAGTAGATACTGTTTGCCTGAGTAAGCAGTCCAGTTTGCAGCATTGCCCTAACTGGGCATAGCATACTATCTTTCTCTGTCTTGCATGTTGGTATAGGTAACAGCTTTCTTAGGTAAAAACATTTTATATTTTCTTCAATTCTCTTTTCCCCTTCATCCTTTTTTTTCTTTTTTTTTTTGTGCAGTTGCTTAAATGGAATGATTTAAAAATTTAAAATGTCTGCAAATGTTATAAAGGACTGCGTCACATTTCATTTCTTTCGACAAGGATATGGAAGCTAGGAGATGTTGAGTCACTTGTTCAGAATTACACAGGTAGTGACTATGTTTGCATAATTTATTTGAGACCCATGCCTCTTCAGTGTGAACTTATAACCTCTATTCTCTTTGTTTTCATTTTATTCTCTGTGAAATATTTTATAACATATGTCTTTCTTTTCTTGGAACTATAGCACAGTTTCAACCCCCAGACTGAGCCCTTTAAATTATATTTCAAATAGTTGTATTTTCCAATACACATTCAACCACAGTTTTTAAAAAACATGTATCTGAGAAAGCTTTGAAATATTCATTTGGGATTCAGGATCTGAAATTTGGTGCATCTCTATGGTAGAACATAAAAGCACCACATTCCATTCATTAACAAGTAAAACCTCTGAGACATAATCAACTTCAAAGAAGCTGTTATTTCCCAGAAGATGATCCTGATCCAATAGTGTTCTAGCTTTCCCTGAATGCACCAGACACTCTATAAGAAAAACAATTATTCTACATATACTTAAGTCTTATTTATTTTCTATTTCAGATTTGACATACTCCAGAATCTTCAAAAAAAAAAAAATCCTAAGGCTCTTTTATAAGGTTTAAGAGAAGATTAATTTAAATCCTTCCCCTTTGAGACAACATCTCATTATGTAACCCTGGCTTGCCTAGACCTCTCCATGTAGACCAGACTGGCTTCAACCTCAAGAAGATCTATCTGTCTCCACCTCCCAAGTGATGGGTTAAAGGCTCTGCCACTCTTCTCACCCTTTGAGTCCATGTTTGAATCAGTCTGATCCAGTACTGGGATAGTATTGTTACTCGCTGCAAGATTATAGACTCCAGGGATCTGTTTTGTTAATTTTACATTATGCAAGGCATTGAGCCAATAGTTAGGGGTGATAGAGGGAAAGATGTTCATGGAGCTAAGAGTGTTTCAGGGAAGGAGAGAGGCCCACCATTGCTTTCAAAAACAGTTTATTTCTTAGTAACAGAAATCTACTGAATCTTGGAATGATTGTATGGAAAGCCAAAGTTTACCTCATCAAGAAACCCTGCAGGAAGCATTGCCAGAAATCAAATGTGTTAATGCCAGGAACAAGAGGAGTATGAACTAAAATTACATTATCTTCAATAAGAGACAGCATGATATCCAATCTCTCCTCTCTCTACAAAAATACCATTCTCTATCTTACTGTAGCATTATTTTCTCTATTTTTGAATGCATCAGACTTTTATCTGTTTTTTCCAAGCTCTGATTTCACATTTACTGAAAGTATTAAATTCTTTTACTCTGTTTCTAAGTCATGGAAGAAAAGAATGTACTTCATTACAGCCAAGAGACCATTTACGGCAAAATTATTATATGGGACTTAATCGGAACAATGGCTCAACTCTCATTTAGCAGGAGTCATGTTTAGAGCAATATGAAATGATATCATCAACTAATGCTATAGTAATTGAGCCTGGAGTATGAGAAAAGGATCAGCCAATTATTTGATATATATAATCATTTTGCAAAAAAAAAAAAAAAAAAATTGTGGCAAGAACTGTGCAAAATATGTAGACAAACTGATAGGGCACTTACCAGAGATGACATTATTTTGATGGGTATACATATTCAAACATAATAAGATCTTATAGCCATAACAACAATATGGCTATATAACATGGTATTTAAGTTGACATGTCAAAGTGATGTCAAGAATTTTCTAATTATAGTATTTAAAGTAAATTTCAATAAAGACATAAACATTTATTTTTAATCCAGTGTTTAATTTATGCTACATATCATTTATGAGGTAATTTTTACAATTTAAATAGATATTACTGATTTTTCAGTAATATCTATCTTACAGAAGAAAAAAATGGCCCATAGAGAATGTAAAGACTTGCCAAGGTCATATCTAACTAGTTGACACACACAGAATTCTAATTTTCTTTTTTAAACTGTGAAGTTATCTTATCCGGTACTCATTAATTTCTGTCTAATCCCTGGGAATGGACGAATATTGTTATGTAGTATAGGTATTAATACATCTTCTAAGAAACTAAAAAGATGATTAACTTAAGAATTATTTAAAGAATACAAATTAGATATTTTTAGCTAAAAAAATATGCTACTCTTGAGGACAATGAATCCAAATCTGACAAGTACATTGAATTCTGAGTCGGGTAAGTCATCGAGACTACATTGAAGGGACGCATGAGACATTCATGGGGGGATTGTGAGGGAGTCCATAGGATTCACCAGGTGGGGTGGGGAGCAGAGATAAGGAATCTGACAAGGAAATTCTTGCATTATAATGTCAGATATTGTACGGTTTGCGGCTTGTCTTTCTGTTGTAGATCTTCTCCCCCAACTCCTGCCTAGTGGTGATAGAGCACACAGACAAGTTCCTTCAAAGAGCTTCTAGAAAAATCTCCTTTTTTTCACAATAAAAACCTCTGTGGCTTACAAATAATTGCAGATTCAATACCATGATCTATAAACTCTATACCCTCCAGCTTCATCTTCTGTCATCTTCTGTCTTTCCTGTTGGTAAGAATAATAAGCATTTTTTCACCTGTCAGTGAGTGAAATTGTGTAGCTATGGGATCCATTGAACTCTAAGTGCAATAAAAAAAGCTGTGAAAGTGAGTGAGTAATAAGCTTCAGTGTATGCTTTTTATTATTTATTTATTTATTTATTATTTTGTTTTGGTCAATCTGTTGTTACCATTTCTGAAAAACAAAAATGAGAATTAGAAAAATAAGAACTTATAGAAAAATACGTTTTGACATTCTCTACATGAATATAGAGAATGCCTTATCTACAGCAAATCCAAATCGACTCTTCTCATTAAATATAATCTTTATGTGTAGTATGTTTACCTCTTTGATGCTTCCACTTTATCTCAAACCTTCCTCATCCCCCTACCGACTCACCTTACTGTGTAACTTGTGGATCTTTTAGCTGTAGCTGCACTTTTCCAAACCTTCCCAGTGCTCACAAGACAACTCACTCAAAACACCTTTTAGATTAAGTAATTTTCAAAATTACATCTTCGCTATGGCTGAAAATTAATTGTAGACTAAAATGCTGAGACCCTACAGTTTCACCAACTGTCATTATTTTTACTGTGCTCTTAAAATTAAGATGGTCTTCATTGTACCAACATTCCCTACTGTGCAAACACGGATAGTTTTCTCCAATGCATCTTCTTTGTTCTTTCTACATTTGTTTACATGTCAGATATTTTTTATCTTCAGTATTAGTATTCCATCCCCAAAGAGGCCAATTGTAGTTACAGTGACTGGTTCTCTGATCAGCTACCCCTGATGGGGCGGGGAAGCCTTACCAGGCCTTAGAGGAAGACAATGAAGCTAGTCCTGATGAGACCTGATAGGCTAGGGTCAGAAGCAAGGTGAGGAGGAGCTCACCTATTAGTGGACTTGGGGAAGGGACATGGAGGAGATGAGGGAGGGAGGGTGGAATTGGGAGGGAATGAGAGAGGGGACTACAGCTGGGATACAAAGTAAATAACTTGTAATTAATAAAAATAAATAAACTTAAAAATTGCTCTGTCTTTGCCCAAGTCACAACACAGCTTAAAGGGAAAAGCATGATTAAAATATATTCTATGATATTTTTCAATTAAAAATAAACACAAAATATCTCTATAACAAACATAATAAAACATAAAAAAATCAAAGTAACCTAGCTGCAATGAAAGAACAAATATATTGATTCTGTTACATAGATATAATCAAATATCAGTATGGACACTGATACATGCAAAACCATAAGTGCACCACAAAGATATTATCCTAAATAAAAAAAAGCAAACCACAGAATAGCACATGCTATACTATTTTGCATATTAAAAAGGTGAGCTGCCTGACATCTTGAGAGAGATGCCAATGATAGAGATTTATTTGTCAATTTACTATACTATGCAAATTTTATCTGCAAAAAAATACCTGTAAACAAATGAGGCATTGGCTAGCAAATTTTAGATTAGGAGAGATGCTTATATATACTGTGTGACTTTGGACTGGGTCCTAAAGCGAGTGGTTCAGAAAGAAATACTATTATAATCTTTGAAAATTAAATATTGAAAGTATAAGATAATATTGCAGTCTTAATTTTTCACCAGGGAATAATTGATTACAATATTTTATAATAAATAATAATAATAAATGATATAAGAGATAAAAAAACTTTATTGCATAAAGAGAAAAATTATTTCACCAACAAGAAAAAAAATATATTTCCTAGTTTCTGTTCCAGTACAGCAGGTGTCTAAGTGAACTTAATAAAAGCCGTTACAAATGAGTTCAAAAGGAAGTTAAAACAAATCTGTAGTATATTCTGTTTGAAACCGTGACCTAGTCAGGGAGAACACATGCATATACTATGATAGTGTTATATAACTTAAATTTCATGAAAATATTCACAAGTGCTATGTTAAGATTATATTGCTTGCCACATAGCCTGATTCTCTGCTCATAATTATTCCTTAATCTAAAACAATTAAAGATACAAATAGTCATATCAACCGAGTTCCTAACAAACTATTAATAATTAAACTAGATGCAGAAGCACATGTCTTCTAATTTAAGTCAGTTGACTTGAGGATTTAGGTCTTCAGCTAAAAAGAAGAAAGAGGGCAACATTGCATGATACTGACTTAATATGCCAAATTCCTGTCAGCGTATTGTTGTATAGGTTGGCTTATTTGGGGGGTTAGTTTCATAGGTTCCTTAGATGCTTGGCTGATGTATGGTCCTGTGTATGTAGAGGCAGAACATCATGTTTGTGAGCATGTTTTAGGGGGGAAATGGCTATACTCATGACTGAAAGTTAGCAGAGAGCTCCTTACAAACATAGTTCTTCCAGCTAAGATCTGCTTTTGCAGTTCCATCATCCTTGTTAATAGAGTTGAATCTGGGAAACAAACCTTTCACCATACAGGCCAGAAGAGATATTTCATACTACATGATCCTCACCTCTGGACCCCAAAGGCTTGTTGCCAGCTCAAAATACAAGAGACACTTCGTCCATCCCTAGAATCCTCAAAGCATAAATATTTCTAATATTGTGAAAATTGCAAAATACAGAGTCTCCTCATATTCTTATTCCTCTAATTCTTAGCGAAACCTCCTATAAAATCAAATATATTTGCATTCTTGCAATGTGAAATGCAGAGAGTAAATATTTCCGTTCCATAGGATTGATAAAAAGGGTAATAAGGAGAAACTGGGCATGGTGGCACCTGACTTCAATCCAGACACTGAGGAGGCAGGGGCATGAGGTTCTCTGTGAGTTCTAGGTTAACCTGGTGTACACAGTGTGTTCCAAGATAGCCAGTAGCCAGAGCCATGTAGGGATCCTCTCTCTCTCTCTTTCTCTCTCTCCCTCCCTCTCTCTCTCTCTCTCCCTTCTAAATATATTTAAATATACATACAAACATATGAAGGAGAGATTTTCTGCCAAAACCAGAATAAAATGCAACATTAAATATATTATCATATTTTAAATTATTGTTGTTATTTATTACAATTTATTCAGTTTGTATCCTGACTGTAGCCTTCTCCCTTATCTCCTCCCAGTCCCACCTCCCTTAAAGCACTGATAGAGGAGGTTCTCCTCTCCTACTATCTGACCCTATCCTATCAGGACTCATCAGGACTATCTGAATCCTCTTTCTCTGTGTCCTAGTAAGGCCACCCCACCAGTGGGACGTGATCAAACAGCAACGCACCAAGTTCATGCCAGATACTGCACCTACTCTCCTTACTAGGGTACTCTTGTGGAGACTGACCTGTCCGTCAGTCTGACCTGAGCAGAGGGTCTAGGTCTTCTCCATTCATGGTCTTTGGTTGATTCTTCAGTCTCTGCAGGACCACTGTGAACATATTTTTAAATCCATTGCTCCATTTCTAACATCTGAGGCTCATGGTGGCATACATGACCTCCCAAAGGACTGATAATCTTATCTGTATAGCCTTTTTATTTGCAGCCTAGGTAGCTCTCTCCTTTCCATATTGCTGATATCTACAACTTCCTCAGATCTCCATTGCAGCTTAGGTTTTGCTTTCACAAATTCATTGACGACCACTTGCTACATGTAGGTACTCAGACTGTTGCATATGTCTGGATTCCCATCTTTCCTTTGAAATCAAAGTAAAAGACTTCATCAGGCTGCAGCTGTCTCATTTTTCCTTACCCATGAACTAACAACATGGGATTATCACAAGGTCACTGTACCTTGAGAGGTAACTAGACATGTCAGAACATGTCTATGGTGGTCTCTGAGTATGTGGGTGCTGACCTTTGTGATAAGCTCTATTCTCAAATCAGTAGCTTTCAAATAAATTATGCCTTATGTTTGAGGTAAGGTCTTGCTAATTTTTAAGATGCTCCTAAAACATCTGTCTGACTACCTTGCTATTATAAAATGCTTGGAGTATTTTCAGAGTTCTTCTTCTTCTGTTGCTGCTTCTGCTTCTTCTTACTATTATTATCATTTATTATAATTTATTCACTTTGTATCCTGGATATAGTCCCCTCCCTCATCTCCTCCCTGCCTCAAGCTCTCCCTCCCTCTTCCACCCTATGCTCCTCCTTTAATCCTACTCTCTGACCTCAGCCTATTAGGTCTCATCAGGATTGTCTGGATTCTCTTTCTCTGTGGTCCAGTAAGGTCACCATGACAGGAGGAGGTGATCATAGTGCAGGCAACCAAGTTCATGGCAGAGACTGCCCCTGCTCCCCTTACTAGGGAAACCTCATGAAGACTAATCTGCCTTTGGGCAGAGTTCAGGGATTCATACAGAAGAAGGAGGTATAGAAAGACCTGGAAGGATCAGGAGCTCCACAAGCAGACCAACAGAACCCAAAAATCTGGGACCAAGGGGGCCTGTTGTATTTTATTAATATTTGCTATTGATATATCTTTTAGTAAATCTGTGGGCAATCCTAAACCACTTCTATACCCAAATCACCACACAGAGACTGGGATTTATTTAATTAACCTAGATCACAATGCTTGGCAATAGTTATTCCATCCTAAACCTCCAAGCAGCACGTGGTTTCCTACCATTCAGATTTTGCCTATTATACTTGCTTTTAGTGCTATCTTAGGTCTGGTCTATCTCTCCATGTCCTTCTAAGACCTCTCCTCCAGCTTTTGCTCTCCCAACTTCTGCTCTCTCTCTCTTCCTCCTCTGCCTCCCACTCTTTCCTACTCTTCTGGCTCCTTCCCTCTCCCTCCTACTCCTTCCTCTCCATTGCTCAACATTGTGGCTGATTGTTTTATTTTGGCATGTTTGCACAAAGTTAAGACAGGTGATGTTTAGGATAAGTCTCACAATGCAATGTCTGGATTGAAACCAGAGAGTGGGGGAGAGAAATCAGCATTTGAATGAACAAGGGCAACTTGTATACATTCCAAAAGAACATTATACCAACAGGGGCCTGCAGTGACTGATGAATCAACCAAACAGCAAGCATGGAGAGGACCTAGACCCTCTGTTTGGTATATTTTTAATAGAATATTTCATTAATTCTTTGAGAATTTTATACAATGTATTATCAATTCACTCCAAGCTTCTTCCTCTAATTCTTTCCAAGTTCATGTTCTCATTTTTTTTTTTTTAATAAACAACAAGCCAAATTTTTGCTTCTCTATTCTTATAGGTGTGGGGCAATCCAACAGAGCTTTGTTAACCTACTAGAAGCTGTAACATAAAAAAAAAAACACACAACAACAAACAACAAACAAAACAAGTCTTTCTCCACTTAAATGTCCTGCTTCCTTCTCATATAGGGCTACTAGTAAGGATAGTACTTCAAATTTTGAGTTTGTCAAGATAGGAAAAGTAATGACTTTCTCCAAAGTGGATGAGGTCATTTGCCATCCATGATGTACAAGCAATAACTCATATTCTCCAATAGAGATTCCATGGTGGGACTCCTTGTCATTGAGAAAAGGGATGGTCAGGAGTCTTATCACTGCTTATATGAGGGATATAAGCTCTATCCCATTAATAGCCTCAGTTCTCACTGACATGTTCACTTGCTATTGGAACTGTAATATAAATGAAAGAGAGATTAATGGCAGTAAATGGTTGACTATCTACTTGTTTGTTCCTTCGCAGAATAGCATGTAAATAAGTGTTTCAGAACTTGGTGGTAAAACTTCATATCAGATAACACAAATAAACTAAACACTCTCACATACTTGGATTCTTTGTTAGAGTGTAAGTTGTACCTTCGGGAAATTTCTGTTGTCTGTCTATATTTAGGTACAGAGCATTAAAGTAAAATTCCAATTAAATTTGGCAATGATCAATGTTAAAACCACTTGCAACTGTATTCTCAAATACCTATGCAAGCAAATTCAGGATGCTCACATACAATCCAAATGACATAAATGTTATAAGAAGAAGGGAAATATGAACTCCTCGTAATTTTAGAAGTGCTGTTTTAATTAAGCAACAGATTGATTTGCTAAAAGACTTTAGTTTTGCAATACTCAAGGTCACACTGAATATGAATATAAGATAAAGTTTAAAAGTTATGCATTTTCTGACTCAATGTAATGGTAAATATCCAGTTAAAGAGATGCTGTAATCATTGTCAAACCTATAATTTTGTTTTGATCTTCATGAACATTCTTAATTGCCTTTAAATGTTTCTAAATTATTAAGTATTTTTTATTATTATTAAGTATTTTTAAACTGTAAATTTTTATTCTTACATGATATGAATGTCATTTTTAAAATTTCTTAAAAATAAATTTCTGTTTATATTTCAGTAAATCTTCCCTGGAAAATACCATTTAGCTTTTGACAACTTGCATTCTGAATTACTGCAACACTCAACCAACAAGTACTGTAAGCATTTAGCTCCAAAGAATGATTTTAGTCAAAATGGTATCCAGATAACAGCATTAAATATCTCTTGGCAATACAACAGATCTCTTAAAAATGTATGAGGAACATTCTGGGTGTTGATGCTTTTACATTTATAAAATTAACAGACTAATTGCTATCTTCAGGTAACTTCCTTTCTTATAGATAGAAGATAAACAGTAAAGTAATAAGAAAAAGTCTATAGTGTAATAAATTATTAACTATAAAATAAGAAAGGAAATTAGAAATGTGAAGTACTAAAGCATTGGGTAAGAAGTTTAATAGAAAACCAGGAAAGATGTCACATTAAAAAAAAAAAAGAAAGAAACTGCATCAGAGACTGAAAATTAACATCGATAAGCTCATTAAATATATGTAACAAGACATTCTAGATATACAAAATTGTCAGAACCTTAATTCAGAGTGTCTGGCTAGGTGGTGAGTCTACAAAGCTGAGTGGACCATGAGGCTTCAGCCCTGCACAAAAAACTGTAGGCAAGTGGGTATAAACAGAAGGAATTTAAACAGAGAATCTTATAGAAGACTGACTCACCACCCAGGCATTCATAATCACTGCAAAGAAGGCAAAATCGATGGGAAGCAAGCATTTCCTTTATATGATGTCTTGGGTTTGTGGAAATGCTAAGCGTGTTTATCATCTCACAAAGCAGAAACAGTATCAAGTGAGAGGAAAAAAATGCAGTAGTATTGGGACTTTTTCAGAAAGAACAGCATGAAAGAAGTTACCTTTCACAGTGGAAAACTGTTGAAAGGTGGCCTTACAGCGTGACCATATTAATGACCCTGTCTGGAACACAATATACAGAAAAATTGTTCCTTGCCTGAAATAATAAGAAATATTTTACCGAGATCGTCTAATTTTATTCAAGCAGAAAATAACTTCTCCCATTGTGTAAAGTGATTTTTATCATTATTTAGTGGGATGACAAAATTTCATTTACTCCATATTTAACAATTGTTTATGTTATCTGGAATAGTGGTGAGTTAAGAAATAAGAATTCCTGCTGAACTCAATGGCTGGCTCTTTGACCTCCCCACCCCCAAGGGAGGAGCAGTCCTGCCAGGCCACAGAGGAGGACTTTGCAGCCAGTCCTGAAGATACCTGATAAAATAGGGTCAGATGAAAGGGGAGGAGGTCCTCCCCTATCAGTGAACTTGGAAAGGGGCAGGGAGGAGATGACAGAAGGAGGGTGGGATTGGGAGGGAATGAGGGAGCATGATACAGCTGGGATACAGAGTTAACAAAATGTAACTAATAAGAAAAAAATAAGAATTAAATTGAATATTAGAGGAAAATTGAAATTTATTATTCTTAAGACCAACATACAGCATCAAATTAATAAAACCTTGTATTGTGTCCCTAATATATCCTAGATACAAATACAACAGTTACAAAGAAAATTCACGAATACAAAAACCATTCCAGAAATCAAAAAGTCTCCCTTTTAATTTTCAGATTTCTAAGCATCTTAATTTTACAAATGGAAAAAAATGTCAATGAAAATATCTTTGATAACTCCTAGCAGTAAATATATATGAGTTCAAAATGGATAAATTTCAAATATTTTGAATTTGTGCACTTTAAATTTTTCTTGAAAGTTACTTTTGAGAGGAAACACTGAATCAACAACCCAATGTAACCACTTGCCTTTGTCTTTCATCTCTAACCCTGGATATATCTGCAGGACACAACCAAAGCATCCCGTGGCCAAAGCAACAGAAGTCCAGCCTCCTTTTAACAAGCATAGCATGTATTCCGTGTGGATGAATGTGCTGTACAATGTACCCACTTTATGGTGAGTGGCACGGGGGCACTGCTTTTGTCTGTCTTTGAAGTGGAGTTTTTCATTAAGCCTCTTCTCAACAAATATTTCTAGGTTTGTGCAGGTTTTATGGTGATACTTGGGCTTGTTATAAATATTGATCTCTTTTTTAATTGCCTTAGAAGAATGGTTTTAAACAACAAAAACACTTTTAGGATCGCTTGAATTAGCTTTCTTAAAAAGCAAGCCAGTTACCCAATCATTTAAAAATCAACTTAACCGTATTTGTTGTTCTGTGCTTTATAAGCACTGTCAGATAACACAAAGGCAGAATAAATGCTGTTGTCCCAAAGCTTGAGTGTGAAAACAGAATTTAAATTGGCCCTGTCAGTGTTCTGTTGAGTTAATTAAATGCTTGTTCTTTTTTCTTGATTAGAAAGGAGGTGGGTATGTATACATGTGTGTGTGTGTGTGTGTGTGTGTGTGTGTGTGGTATTAGGTCTATCAATTATGAGAGGGAGAAAGATGAAAGCATTTTTTGCAGGTGTTTATTTTATTTATTATTTATTACAGTTTATTTACTTTGCATCCAGGCTGCAGCCCCCTCCCTCATCTCCTCCCAATCCCACCCTTCCTCCTCTTCTACCCCTATGCCCTCTCCCTAGTCCACTGATAGGGGAAGTCCTCCTCCCCTTCCATCTGATCCTACCCTATTAGGTCTCATCAGGATTGGCTGCATTGTCTTCCTCTGTGGACTGCTAAGGCTATCCCCTACCCCAGGGGGAAGTGATCAAAGAGCCAGCCACTGAGTTCATGTCAGAGACAGACCCTGTTCCTCTTACTAGGGAACCCACTTAGACACTGAGCTGTCATGGGCTACATGTGAGCAGGGGTTCTAAGTTATCTTCATGGATGGTCCTTGGTTGGCACAGCAGTCTCTGCATGACCCTATGGGCCCAGGATTTTTGCCTCTGTTGATCTCCTTGTGGAGCTCCAGTACCCCAAGGTTCTATCTCCCCCTTCTTTCATAAGATTCCCTGCACTGTGTCCAAAGTTTGGCTATGATCTCCCCCTCTGCTTCTCTACCTTGATCAGTATAGTCTTTCAGAGTCCCTCTGTGGTAGACTCCTGTCCTATTCCCTGTTATCTCCCTCTTCAGAGGTCTATCCCATTTGCATTTCTGAATGAGGATTGATCATATTACCCTGGGTCCTCCTTGAGTAGCTTCTTTAGGAGTACAAATTTTAATATGTTTATCATGTATCATATGTCTAATATCCACTTATAAGTGAGTATATACCATGTGTGTCTTCCTGCTCTGGTAACCCAAATGAAAGCATATTTAAGAAATTTTTCTTTGCTGGATGGTAGTGGCACATACTTTTAATCCCAACACTGGGGAGACAAAGATATAAGGATCTCTTAATTTGAGGTCAGCCTGGTCAACAGAGTGAGTTCTAAGACAGTAGGTGCTGTACAAAGAAACCATGTCTCAAAGAAAAAAAAAAAAAAAACAACAACAAACCCCCAACAACACCAACAAACACCTTTTCCTGTTCTCAGAGAACTTTAATGTTACACATAATATTTGAAGAATCATTTTAAGAGTACTATCACTAGCATAAAGACATAGTTACAAACTCAGAATTTATTTTGGGGAATTCACAAAAAGGCATCACTTTCTGAGCAATTTACCTGGTATTTTATACATACCTTTAGACTCAGTGACTTTTATAATTATTAAGACACCATTGAATATCTCAAATACTTTCCCTTGTGTTTGTGGAACAAAGTCATCATATTGGCCTAAGGAAGCTGTAAGTTTTAACCAATTTATTTTAATGAGTTTTGATGAAACCTTAATTTTACTCATTAAATAAACAAGGCACAAGGTTTTTTAATTTATAAAATTGAAAGTTTATATAATAGAAAGTTGAGGATAAACATATTTTTCATATATTTTTTAAACATATGTTACATAACAGATGATTTCTGATTTCCATGACTTGGAAGCCTGGATGTGAGTTCAATACAGGACCGTGTGCTCAGTGGGAAGAAGAGTTGGAGCCAAGGTATAGAGATAGCAAGCTGACTGGCCCTTGAGGGTAGACTCCTCATGGTGGTTGGAAAGTGAAATTTTTCATTATGATGAAAATGTACTAGTTGAAATATTTGATGCTAAGAAATTTAAATCTTATCAACCAAAGAGTACAAAGTAGCATCCCTATAACCTTTGTTTCCTAAAAGAAAAGTTTCTGGTACAAAATAAGCCAGCAAACATTGTACCTATTTCCAGGAAGACAGGCTGCTGATGGCTACAAACATAGAAAACCAGTTTTGTTAAAGGTGTTATTGTGAAATTTTGCTAAGTTGATGGAAAGCAGTGATAAAAACAGAGAAGTGTAACAGAGATGGTATTTGCTGACACATTACATGTGCAGATGGAGATGAGAGAAGTCAGTATCAATTTTGACCTCTCTAGGTTTTTTTAGCCAAGAATTTGTCAGTCATTTTGCAAGGAAGGAAAAAAAAAGACTTAAATTGGGGAGGTTTCCTTTTCTTATTTCTTCTTTTCTCCTTCCTTCTGTGTGTCCTGCCCTGAACTTCTCCTTTTCCTCCTCCTTCTTATTCTTTTTCATGCCCCTGTTTTTTCCTTCTTTTGACAAAGACTCACTATGTAACCAAGACTGACATATTGGCATGGAAATTGTGAGTCTGCTTTAAAATTCAAAGTGCTGGTATCACAGCATGTGCCACTAAATTTAACTTGAAAATGGTTATTAAAAAAAAAAACTAATTCAGGGTATATTGTGGTATCATGAGTGTCTACTGGCAGGTAAATGGAAATTGAAGTTGTCAGTCATGATAATACTCTAGATAGATATACTCTAGATAGATAAATTGAATTACACACTGTCATAAATGTAAGTTCAAAGCCAAGAAATGTAAACCGGATATGCAGAATGAATGAATAGAGCTCTGGGGATCATTTATTTAATGCTTACAACTCAAAGTGCACAAGTTGCAAGGAACGTGGGAAGAGGTGTAGAGGATCATGCAAGAAGGAGACAGCTTTAGAAACGCAATCTTCCATGCTGCCAAGAACATGCAATCAAGTACAATGAAAAATGAAAACCAGCCAGAAATCTTGGATGGATAATGCCCTCAGTAAGCAAAGAGGAATGATTCCCACGGTGCCCCGTCCAGCGGGAGTTCAATGGGTTCCTAAGGAGAGGCGAATAGAATGGGATGGGACGAGACACAAAGAAGAGCAAATCTATAATCTGATCTAGCTCTCCTTTATTTGAAAAATTTCACACAACTTTATAGGGAGAAAGCAGGAAGGGAAAATGTGCCAGTAAAATAGTTTACAAAAGATAACAGGGTGGTATGATGACGATGCAGAACACCGCAAGAATGTTGCCTAAAAGAGATACTACAAGAATGTCAGCTCAAAATGTCTAGCCTGACGAACAGATGCCTCATAAGCTCCGGAAGCATAAATCTCTCACCCACAACCTTGTTGCAGCTGTCTGTAACTTTCCACTAGTTGGCCTTGGCTCCCGGCACCACGGGCTTTGGTCAGAACCTTCACTGGAACATGTATAGAAATGGTAAGGTGAGACTGTGGGAGCCACCCAACCACAGAATAGTCATTTGCAAAACAAGGCATAATCAAACAAAATCATATCAGAAGATTAAGAAAGAAATATATTCAGCATTTATATTTTTCTGATGAATCATCTCCTTTTTTTGGGAAACAATTTATTACTTTATGATTTGTCCTATGTGATTCTAGTAGTTTTTCTAACTCAGGATTCATTGGCCGACTCTGGGAAACTGAGCTCCTAGACAAGATGAGATCGAGTGGTAATTTCTTTGGCCTCCTTTGTCTTAATGAACTGATGAGTCTCCACAGTTATGGAATTGGCTTGATTTGTCATCTGCTCCCACCAGAGTCCAGGCATTCACTACATGCTGATATAAGTGATTATAATAGAAAATGGGGAAATATAAGATAAAGAGAAGTTGTAATGGGTAGGATGAGTTTTATGAAGAGTGGAGACAGAAACCAACCAGCAGCAGGTGGGTGTGGAGCCTGGAGAAGAGGTAGGGGTATTTCTCATTCAGACAGGGTTTAGGAGGGATAGAATGATAGAGTATAAAGTTTAGCCAAATCTTTAGAATAATAAAGCATTATGTTAGCGAAATCACTTCATCTAAGTAGTCATTTCCTTAGTTCTAGAAAAAGCATCTCTTTGAATTAAGTAATTTGCCTAATTTTAGAGCACAAGGTCTCTCTTGAGACTCAGGTTATACTTACAAAGTAGTTCAATAAATACAGGTAACTTTTATCAAATCCTTTGTGCTACATACATCCTTTGTACTACATGCTCCAAACCCATACATACCACACACACACACACACACACACACACAACCACACAACTTAGAGTACTAGGAATTCAGAATCTCTTCTCTTACATAGAATTTCTAAAAATGATAAATTAATATTTTCAAAATAACACTGCCGATGAGAACTCTACTTTTAGAACACAAAATTATTGAAGCTAAATGCAGAAAATGGAAAGGGCGTGTGGATCCAGGGCTGGTCTAAGGATGGCGTCTGAACCTGCCGAGTGCAGCAGAGCTCATGTGGAAGTCAAATGAAAGATGACTGCTGGGAAAGCATGAGGGCCACAGGTGGGCAGCAGAGAAACTTGGCATTTACTTCATGTTGAGCAAAACCGGAGCCTGGGAAATAGCCATGCGGTGGGTGGAGCATATCTGACATGTGTGATGGCCTAGATTCCATCCCTGATACTGGAAACAAGATTCCTGAATTTACACATGGAACTGTATTTTAGGTGAAAAAATGTTACTAAAGACTTAGTATGATGTAATGCTCCTAAAATTCTTAGACATATTTACTTGCATGCAAAATTGCTTCTTGTATATTTGGGAGTTCTTAAATACCAGTGTTAGAGAAATAGGTAGAGTTTGAAATGTAGATAGGGGAAGGTTTTTGTTTATTTGTTTGCTTGTTTGTTTTTAATGTAACTGTCTGAAAATTTGGGAAAGTTTGCAGTGCAGTTGATGGTAGACCTGAAATATGAGAAATGGGGATGGGCAGGGATAACAGAACAGCTAAGCTGTTGGTTTGTTAGAGACTAATAGGCTAGTTGCTCAGAAGAGGAAAGAAACTTCCCCATTCCGTGGGTCAGCTGAAACCCCTAATGGCATTCTCAAAAATCTAATTTCAAACCTCACGTTCTCCCACAAGTGGAGGGGAGAGAGAAAAAACAACAACAACAACAATAACGGAATGCTAATATCAGCTTCTTATGCATATGCCCTTAGAGAATCCGTGGTACTGAGACTCCTTTCATTAGCTTAGACTCCTGCTGTGAATTGGAATGAACAGGGGTGGGGGGGAGGCTTTTCTTAAAAGGACTGCAGTATGGAAACTTGAGATGAGACAATAGGGAAAATGAATGAGGCTTCCTCCACTCCAGCCTGAGTGCCAGTCACCATCTGCAACTATCAACAAGGGTCACAAAACAGATTGTGGGTGACACAAAGGAGAGGAGACAGATGAGTGCTGAAACACTCATTTCTTAATTCAGTCTTATTTATCTTAACAAAATTATCATTGCTTAACATTACCATTTTAGTCTTTCAAGTTATACTGTAAGATTATGAAAATAAATTTAAATGAAACAAATCAACAGCATTTAAATCATGTAAAAATGAGATTCCACAAGCTTCCGTTGGTGCAAATTGTTATGAAATTCTAGGGTTTCTTTTAGTTACAAACAAACACATACACAGTAGCCTTTATTATACAGGATCATAGACAATATAATATACGACAGCTTGCTGCTGCTGCTGTTTCCATTCCTCACCGTTTTCATCTTTCTCTCAGTAATTGTGGCAGTCTTTGTTCTGTCCCTAGAGATGATTGCATTGTCTTTCTCAACTCTATGGTCTAAGCAGACATATAATTCAACAAGGCATAAAAATCTATTCATTCTATATCATTTTTGTAACACACACATACACAGAGAAAGAGATAGGTAGATAGGTAGATAGATAGATAGATGGATAGATAGATACATAGATAGATAGATAGATAGATAGATAGATAGATAGATCATATGGGAGTGTATATACATGGTTCTAGTTGCTAACAGTATTTTGTTCTTTGGATGTTTTTTGTACATTGGTTGGTTGAATTATTCTTTGTCACTACAAAGAATTTGTTACAGAAATGAGGAGACATAAGATATAAAGGACTAACTGACATTTGTCACATGAATATGGACATGTTGTAGATAAGTGTTCATTACCAAAGCCCTCAAATAAATCCTGGCTATGGGTTATGCTCAGGGAGTCCCAGCATGCCATGTTCACAGGCAAGTTCATCTACTCATCATTCAGTGTAGTAACAAGAGATGGACAAGGACAGAAGCTAGGATATTCTTCTCACATTTTGATGCGGCCAAGGAAAAAGAAGCACATATGTGAGACCAAATAGAGAGGACCAATCAGAAAAATAGCAACAACAACAAGAGAAGGTAAATAGAGTTAAAGACTTAAACTTGGGTACTATCAGCATAAAATGAAAAAATGTGGTCTACTGAAGTACAAGTAGAAAGTGTTTGTGGGTCTTAGCAGTGTCAAGGCACTGACATTGTTAGATTGCATGGACTGTTGTCATCTAGAGAGATTGCATTACACAAAGAGAGATGGACAAAACACTGAGTGCAGTTCATTCTTCAGTGATTTGTTATAAAAGGAATACGGCACAGGGCACAAGTTGGAAATTGTTTACTTGTGTACTTTTGGAACAAAGATCGGATTTTAAAATTAGGCTGAGAATAAAGCAGAGACGGAAATATGGTCCAGTCACAGTAACAGAGACTATGGATGAAGGTAAAAATATGTCTCATGAATGACAAGAAAATCAAAGTTTGGGGTATTAGTATTAATTTTGTATATGAATTAATAGCCAATATTTTCTGAAGAAGTTGCAATTGTAGGTTAGAGTAGCTATCAATTTCTCAGGGCCTACACCACAAAGAACCCCAGCATTAAAGGGTTAAATGATGGACAGTCGTTTTGCATAACCAGGTGATTAGAAATCCAAAAGCAAGTTGTAAAAAGGGCTGCACTGCTAATGAGGTGATGGAGGGAAGGAGTTTCCTCTGCCACCAGCTAGTGGCTCCTGGATTTCTTTGGACACATAACTCTTCTCTGCTTCTACCCTCCTACAGCTGTCTAGATCCTTAGCTTAATGATATCCAGGGAAGTTCTTATAGCAATAAAACCTCATATACAGGTTCCCAGGGTCTTTGCTGAGAGTTCAATTAAAATCACAGGGGGAGATAGAAATACCTGGGGGGACAGGAGCTCCACAAGGAGAGCAACAGAACCAAAAAATCTGGGGCCAGGGGTCTTTCCTGAGACTGATACTATAACCAAGGACCACGCTTGGAGATAACCTAGAACCCCTGCACAGATGTAGCCCTGGAGCTCAGTCTCCAAGTGTGTACCCTAGTAAGGGGAACAGGGACTATCTCTGACATGAACCCACTGGCTCTTTGATCACTTCCCCCTGAGGGGGAGGGGACAGCCTTAGCAGGCTACAGAGGAAGATAATTCAGCCAGTCCTGATGTAACCTGATAGGTTAGGGTCAGTTGGAGGGGGAGGAGGACCTCTCCTATTAGTAGACTTGGAGAGGAGCATGGGAGGAGATGAAGGAGGGAGGGTGGGATTGGGAGAGAATGAAGGAGGGGGCTATAGCTGAGATACAAAGTGAATAAACTGTATTTAATATTAAAAAATAAAAATTAATTAAATAAAAATTAATTAAAAATTAAAATAAAAAATCAAAATGAAATCTAATAGGTTAAATTTCAAGATGATAGATTTGAATATATTATATATGAAAACATTATACCCCTTCACTCAGTTCATAGAAATGATTCTGTATGAGGTACTGAGTAAGTTAATTTTGTATTCCAATTATTACACAAAGTATAAACATCAAGACAACACTTTGCATGCAGTAAATATGTCTAATTATTACATATCACTGAAGACAAAATACAAATTATAATTTTTACTCTTCTCTCATATAGTATATCCCAAATGCAGTTTCCTCTCCCCCCTGCCGTCTCTCCCTCTCCCTCCTCCGTTCTTCCCCAGATCCACCTCTACTCTGCCTCCCCTCAGAAAAGAGCATGCCTTCAACGGATATCTATCAAACACAGCATAACAAGCTACAATAAAACCAGGCACATACCATCTAGGCTGAATGAGGCAACCCAGTAAGAGGAAATGGGTCCTACAAGGAGATAAAAGAGTCAGCGATGCAGAGGACATATCAAATCCTCACTGGCTCCCTGATTTCTATGATTCCCCATGAGTCTTGTTCAAATGATTTTGCCGGCCTTGTTCTCATGGTATCCCTGACCCATCTAGTTTCTACAGTCCTTCCTCTCCCGTCCTCTGCAGGACTCCCTAGGCAATGTCTAATGTTTGGCTGTGGTACTCTGCATCTACTCCCAGAAGTCGTTCAATTATATTCATAGCAGCTTTATTAATAGTAGCCAAAAACTTGAAAAAAAAAAAAAACTACATGTCCCTCAATGGAAGAATGGATTAAGAAATATGGCACATTTATACAACGGAGTATTACTCAGCTGATAAAAACAGTAACATCATGAAATGTGCAGGTAAATGGATGGAACTAAGAAAATATCATTCTGAGTGAGGTAACCCAGATCCAGAAAGACAAACATGTTATATATTCATTTATAAGTGGATATTAGTTCTAAAGTAAAAGACAATCATGCTACGGTCCACAAACCCGAAGAGACTAAGTAATAAAGAAGGCTTCAGAGGGGACGAAAGTTTCTCTCTGGGAAATAGAATAGATTTCGAGGGTTTACTAGGGTGGGGTTGGAAACGAGAGTGATGAGGTCAGGCCAGAAAGAGGGAGCAAATACTTAGAGAAACAGCCGAAATTGAGGAGCATTTCAACAATGAAGTGGAAATTTAGTGCAATGGAAATCTCATGGAATCTCTTAGTATAACCCTGGCAAAGACTTCTAGTAGAAGGGATAGAGAGCCTGAACCAGCCACCTTCTGTAACAAGGGGAGGACTCAGGTAGATGAATCCAGAAACCACCCCAGCCACAAACAACTTCCACCTACAGTTTGCCCTCCCTGCAGAGTGTTATAGGTCAGGAGCCTAGCTTAATCGTCATCAAAGAGGCAAACGACATTTTTAACATTTAAAATGGAACTACAGTCCCACAAAAGATATAAAGAGTCACCTCATGTGAATGAAAGGGCTCTGGGAAAAATCCCTAGGAATGGTAAGGAAAAAGAAAAAGAGAAAAGCTGTAAAGCGATTTTCAACAGAAGATGCAGGAGCATTAGTGTCAGAACAAGGAGGTTCTGAAACCATTTAGCAAGGGCTATTAGCACAAGGAGGGATATTAGGTAAGCTGAAGTGGTCAGGGAGGTCATCTTTGACTTACAGTAACAGACATGCCCAGGGAGAAAGAGTAAGTAAAGGCGTTTAGAAAACAGAAACCTAGTTTATCTGGAATGGCTAATAGCATTTGGCTGTCATACCTTTGCTTAAAAACATAGCTGTTTAGTTATACACACACTCTCACACATGCAATCCTGGATAAAGAAGAAAGGGAAGAGATAAGAAGGAGCAGTAAGCATATCCCTGAGTGAAAAGAGCATAGAAGCATGCCAGACATCTGAGCTTCAAAGATAAGCACATAAGTAAGCAGCAAACATCACAGAGCCAATAAAGAGAAATGAGGGAGCGGGAAAGTTGCATGGGTCAAAAAGTAAGCAAACAGAATACCTTTAGATGTGTTCTTTTTATATCAACATTACTATGCACAGAAAGATTGAGAGATATAATGTATAGATATATAAACTATAAATAAGAAACTTAATGCAACCAGTTCTGATAAGACCTGATAAGCTAGGGTCAGATGGAAGGGGAGGAGGACCTTCCCATCTGTGGACTTGTAGAGGGGCATAGGAGGACATGAGGGAGGGAGGGTGGGATTGAGAGGGGATGAGGGAGAGAGCTACAGCTGGGATACAAAGTAAATAAACTGTAATTAATATAAAAAATAATTAAAAAAGAAACTTATAGAGTGATAATTATCAGAGATATTTTTATTAATGTAAAAACAGTGTTGCATAAAATCCTTTTCAAGAAATGCTTTTGTGGGGGGGCCATAGAATATAGTTACACAAAGCTAGATAATTTGGGTTTCTCATTTCACACACACACACACACACACACACACATATATGTGTGTATATATGTATGTATGTATATTAAAGAGACATCAAGTATGAGATAGACAAGGCTATTGTCAATTTTGAATGACAGACTCTCTTACAGTAAATATTTAATGAATAGAAGAAACGCACTCTGAAACAACAATAAAAATTACAGCGTAATAAATACATAAGCCTAGAACATAATTGTCTCACATTGTTGTTCATTGTTTTGTACCGTGTTGTATATAAATATATGTGATATAAGTTTATATTGGTGAGCAGAGGGATTTTTTTTGTTTAGTTTTACACCAGTATCACCACACTCACATGCATAATCTGTTGCACTTCAGCCTTCCCAAACCTTCGTCATCAGGTGACAGGAAGGTTTTTGCTACATCATAACTTATGAAACTACCATCCATTATTTAGCACAAAACTTAAACTCAATTATATGGAATAAAAGGGAAAAAGACATAGCTCTGGAGTAACCATGTGTCTTAGAGCACGAAGCCAAAGAATTAACTTAGGATGCAACATTTACCCAAAATTGGAAGATATGAACAAGACACGGATAATGGACAAAAGGTTTACACTCTATAAAATTAAATACAGTGAGAGAAGGTAACTTAAATGACTGCTAAGTACAATTATAACAACTTACGTATAGGGTATCCTTGATTGTCACCATCGTGTTTGAGAAAGAGAAGGCAATTAAGTCATTCAAAATTATATGACAAAGGAGAAATCAGGACTTGGAACTGAACTTGCAGTTCCAGAAATCAGGACTTGAACTTGCAGTCCAGCTCAGACGGGCATGCCCTTAATCCATACAAACTGCCAGGACAGAAAAATAACGAGCAGGAGTGGAAACCTAAATAAATCAGTCATCAGAACCAAAGATTTTCAGTACTGAAGAAGAATATGAACCTTCTCTAAGAATAAAATATATATTTTCCAATGAAAAACAACATGGCAAAATGACCCCACTTAATCCAATAAGGTGAATTTCTGTTTGTTCCTTTGCTTGCTTGAATTGGCTTCTTCTTTTAGATTTCCTGGTTAGTCAACAGTGGGCAATGTATTTTAATTTTTTTAAGAGTTTCTAAAGCTCCTCTCCTTACTATCAAAGCAAATTAGGGAAAGCTACTTAAGCCCCAGTGCTATTCTCTGCAACAATACCTCCAGTTTTTCAGCACAAACACTCAAAAACAGCCATTATGTCATAATTGCTCAAGAAAACGAGCATGATTCAGAATAAAGGAGAATTCACAAAAACAACTGTAGAATTTCCTAACTCACTGCAACTCTATGCACATTTAATCCAATTATATTACATATACTTGAGTCTTCAGCTAGTACTTAATCCTGCCTATATAAGTCATTTATTAAAACTATTAACTTTTTTTTCCTGAATTATTTTGCTAAAGTTTAACTGTGCAGCCCAAACTAAGCTACTATGCTATTATTGCGCAGGTAAATTTTTATTATTCTTAAGTGTGGACAAGTAGGATTTTCATCAATTAGGGCAGAGAAAAAAAATGTAGTTTGGTGCACTTTGAGAGTGAACTATTGATAGTTGGAAGGCTTGGATGGGATGAGTTCATAAGACGTCAGTGTCTGTAAAATGTACCTGAGATGTGTGACCCTTCGCAGTGGAGGGTAAAGGGTGGGCACAGTTTGAGAGAACCAACACCTTTGCCTTATTACAAGCAAAACTCAATGTGAAGAGTTGTCCACTATGATAATAATAATCTCTCTCCCCAAATTATTTTCACAATATCACAAACGATGGCATTTTAAAAGCAATCACACATAATGATATACACTATAAATCTGAAGTTAATTTAAGAAAAAAAAGTTTGCCAATGATTTTCTCTAGCAAATTATTCCAATGTTGGACATTATGACTTAACTGAAGGATTTTTCTCTAGCTACGGGAAAAGATTTCAGCCTCTGGGGTCATATATTATGTGTGTTTTTACTAAAATAAGCACAAAAATTGCCGTTTAATGAGCCACTCTACAGAGCATCAAAGCAGAAGGAGAAGCAGTTACTTTGTCTGACTTAATCACCTGGCCAAAAGTGACCTTTCAAATCTCACACATGTGGGGTCTGTTTTTTCAAGTTTTAACAGTAACACAACACTTATAGGTTAACCAAACAGTCTCTTTTTGATGAGAGGCCTATTCCATAGGAGGGATTGTCTAGCACTGTAAATAAGACAATAAGACAAGTAAAGGAGATCAAGGGGATACAAATTGTAGAGGAAGGAAGTCAAAGTATACCTATTTGCAAGTGATATGATAGCATACATAAGTGACCCCCAAGATTCTACCAGAGAACTTTTATGGCTGATAAACACCTTCAGCAAAGTGTTTGGATACAAAATTAACTCAAAAAAGCCCATAGCCCTCCTTTGTGCAAATGACAAAGGGTCTGAGAAGGAAATAATAAATAACTTAAAATATCTTGGTGTAAATCTAACCAAGCAAATGAAAGCCCTCTATGACCAGAACATCAAGTCTTTGGAGAAAGAGTATTTTAGAAGATGGAAAGATCTCCCATGTGCATAGGTCAGTAGGTTTAACAGTAAAAATGGCCATCCTGCCAAAAGCAATCTACAGATTCTACGTAATTCCCATCAAAATTCCAACAGAATTTTTTACAGACTTGGAAAGAGCAGCCATTAACTTCACATGGAAAAAACAAACAAACAAACAAACAAAAAACAGGATAGCAGAAACAATCCTGTACAATTCTTGTGGTATCAAAATCCCTGATTTCAAGCAATAGTAATAAAAGACCTTGACATAAAATCAGAGACTCTATCTATTAGAAGAGAAAGTGGGGAAAAGTCTAGAACTCCTTTCCATAGGAGACAACTTCCTAAACAGAACACCAACAGCACAAACTCTGAGATCAACAATTAATAAATGGGACCTCATGAAACTGAAAAGCTTCTGTAAGCAAAGGATACTGTCAGTAGAACTAAACAGCAGCCTACAAATTGGGAAAAGATCTTCACCAACCCTACATTAGACAGAGGGATAATATGCAAAATATACAAAGAACTTAAGAAATTAAACACCAACAAATCAAATAATCCGACGAAAAGTAGGGTTCAAAGCTAAATGGAGAATTCACAATAGACAAATCTCGAATGGCTAAGAAGCACTTAAAGAGATGTTCAATGTCTTTAGTCACCAGAGAAGTGCAAATCAAAACGACTCCAAGATTCCATCTTACAACAGTCAGATGGTTAAGATCAAAAACTCAAGTGACAACACATGCAGACAGGAATGTGGTGAAAGGGTAGCCCTCCCCCATTGCTGGTGGGAGTGCAACCTTCAACAACATCTCTGGAAATCAATCTGGTACTTTCTTAAAAATGTGGGAATAGTTCTACATATTAGTTCAAGACCCAGCTATATCACTCCTGGGCATATACCCAAAAGATGTTCCACCATACCACAAGGTCATTTGTTCAGCTATGTTCATAGTGACTTTATTGGTAATAGCCAGAAACTAGAAACAACCCAGATGCGTCTCAACTGGAGAATGGAAAAGGGAATTGTGGTGCATTTACACACTGAAATACTAATCAGCTATTAAAAATTAGGAAATCATGAAATTTGCAGGTAAATAGAACTAGAAAAGTTCTTGTGAATGAAGAAATCCGGACCCCAAAAGACACACATGATATGTTTTCATTTAGAAGGGGATATTAGACTTATAGTACAGGTTTACCACACAACAATCCACAGTATCAGAGAAGCTACGTAAGAAGGATAGCCCAAGGGAGGGTGCCTGAAAAACCCTCCAAAGGGGAAATAGAATACACAGCATAAGTGGACGAGAGAGAGAACTGGACAGGAGACAGACTGGGGAGTGAAACATGGGTGAAGATAAGATGTGGGGAAAACAGGTTGGGAGGTGAGAAGACTAAAAACCAGAAAGGAAACCGGGGGTGGGGGTGGGACATCTCTTTGGCAAAGTGGAGGCCTGCAATAGGGTAGGCTCCTGAGAGGATATGGTCGACTCCAGCTGATTCTCCTCACAGGATATGGGGGGGGGTATGAAGACTGAAGTGTCCAACTCTTAGCCAGTTAGGACCAGTGGAGGGAGGGGAACAACAACCCACCCACAAAATCTTTTATCCAAAAATTAGCCTGCCTATAAGAAGTTCAGCAATAAAGAGGAAACAGAGATTGAGGGAATGTCCAACCAATGATTAGCCTAACCTAAGACCAACCCATGGCAGATAGCCAGCCCTTGACACTATTAACGATGCTCTGCTATGCTTGCAGACAGGAGCCCAACTTGACTGTCATCTGGGAGGCTCCACGCAGCATTGAATCAAGACAGATGCTGTGACTTGCAGCCAAGTATGGGATGGAACTCTGGGAGTCCTGTGGAAGTGTTGGGGTAAAGAGAGAAGGACTTGGGGGGGGCGCAGGAAGTCCACAAGAAAACCAACAGAGACAGATAATCCAGACCCACAGGGCGTTCACAGAGACTGGGACACCCACTAAGGGTTGTATGTGGGCTAGACCTAGGTCCCTTGCACACACGTAGCTGATGGGCAGCTTGATCTTTAAGTGGGTTGCCTGGTGAGTGAAGGGGATGAGGGCTGTTTCTAACATGGACTCTGCTTTTGGATCATTTCCCCCTGACAAGGCTGTCTTGCCTGGCCTCACTGGATGAGGATATTTTCAGTCCTGATGTGGCTTAATGTGATATGGCAGTTTGATATGGGGGGAGGGTTTTTCCCTTTTCTAGGGGGAAAGGGGGAGGAGAGGGGGGAAAAGGGAAAGGAAGGACTGGGAGGAGAGAAAGGAGGGAGCACACTTGGGATGTAAAAAAAAAGTTAAAAAGAAAAACAAAGTGTTTTGGGGTTTGGTTAAAGTCCTAGAAAGGACCCAACCATTGTGATGGAGTTACATTGATGTAGCCCCTAGCTACATCTTCAATATTATGTCTCTGCCCATAGACAGATGCTACTATTAAACTTAATCAGAGCATGTTCTTCTTGCAATGTATAACTGAGTGAATACATCCGTGGTTTTTCTCGTTGATGTTTGCAGATGAGACTGAGTTGAGATTCATTCCATGGGAGAGAACCAACCTCTGAGACTATTAATGACACTCGACTCTGTTTGCAAATGGGAACCCAGCATAGTTGTCCTCAGAGAGGCTCGACCCAGCTGAGACTCACAGCCAAACAATGGGTAGAGTCTAAGGAGTCTTATAGAAGAGTTGGGGGAAGAATAGAAGGACCCTGTTGGGACAGAAGCGCCACAAGAAGGCCAACAGTCCCAACTAACCTGGCCAGGGCCAGAGGGGCTTTTGGAGATTGAAGCACCAACCAAGAACCATGCATGGTCCTCATGGTCCTTGTGGAGCTCCTGTCTTCTCCAGGTCATACTAACTCCCCCTTCTTTCATATGATTCCCTGCACTTTGCTGAAAATTTGGTTATGAGTCTCAGCATCTGCTTTGATACACTGCTAGGCAGAGTCTTTCAGGGGCCCTCTGTGGTAGGCTCCTGTCCTGTTACTTGTTTTCTCCTACATCCATTGTCCATCGCCTTTGTCTTTCTAAGTGAGGATTGATCATCTTATCCTGGGATCTCTTTCTTGTTTATCCTCTTTAGGTGTACAGATTTTAATATGTTTATCCTATCTTATAGGTCTAGTATCCACTTATAAGTGAGTATATACTGTGTGTGTCTTTTTGCTTCTGGTATACCTCACTCAGGATGATCTTTTCTAGATCCCATCATTTGCCTACAAATTTCATGATTTCCTTGTTTTTAATTGCTGAGTAGTATTCCATTGTGTAAAAGTATCACAATTTCTGTTTCCATTCCTCCGTTGTGGGACATCTGGGTTGTTTCCAGGTTCTGGCTATTATGAATAAAGATGCTACAAACATGGTTGAGAAAATGTCCTTGTGTACTTGCGAGTGATATAGCTGGATCTTGAGAGGTAGCACTATTCCTAGTTGTCCGAGAAAGCATCAGATTGATTTCCAAAGTGGTTGTACAAGACTACATTCCCACCAGCAATGGAGAAGGGTTCCCCTTTCTCCACGACCTCTCCAGCATGTGTTGTCACTTGAGTTTTTGATCTTGGCCATTCTGATGGGTGTAAATTTCAGGTTTTGATTTGCATTTCTCTGATGGCTAATGACGTTGAGCATCTCTTTAAGTGTTTTCTCTGCCATTCTATATTCCTCTACAGAGAATTCTCTGTTTAGCTCCATACCCTGTTTTTTAATTGGATTGCATGAATATCTGGGCACAGGGGTCTTTTCTGAGACTGTTTTTCCAAACAAGGACCATGTATGGATATAACCTAGAACCCCTGCTCAGATGTAGCCCATGGTAGCTCAGTATCCAAGTGGGTATCCTAGTAAGGGGAACAGGGACTATTTCTGACATGAACTCAATGGCTGACTCTTTGACTTCCTCCCAGGCCCTGAGGGAGGAACAGCCTTGCTAGGCCACAGAGGAGGAATTTGCAGCCAGTCCTGAAGATACCTGATAGGCTAGGGTCAGATGGAAGGAGAAGAGGACCTCCCCTCTCAGTGGACTTGGAAAGGGGCAGGGAGGATATGAAAGAGGGAGGGTGGGGTTGGGAGGGAATGAGGGAGCAGGCTACAGCTGGGATACAAAGAAAAAAGGAACCATGCATGGACGAGACCTAGACTCTCTACACATATATACCCACAGGGCAGCTTAGCTTCCATGTGGGTCCCCTGGAAATGAGATAGGATGCTGTCTCTGACATGATCTTTATTGCACGCTTTGTCTTGCTAGGACACTGTGAAAGAGGAAGTACACAGTCCTGATGCAGCTGAATGTGCTGGAGTGGGTTTGGTGGTAGTACCCTTTTCTGAGGGGTAGAAAAGCAGGGATGGGGGTGAGAGAGGGACAGAAGGGAGGGACAGGGAGGAGAGAAGGAAGAGAGATGTAAAGAGAATAACTAAATAAAAATAACAATAAATCAAGTGAGGAAAAATACTGAAGTTAAAAAACAAAGCAAAATTATGATTATTTTTCCTTTCTTTTTGTGTTCAACAGAGGCTTCCTGGAAAATATTTCAGCAATATTTATTTCTTTATGTTCCCTTAATTATAGCATAACATGGTTACTGATTATAGCAGTTTTTTGAATTTAATACAACCTCCTCCTCAATGAGAAGTGTTGTCATGTCAAAGATGAAAAGCTATGTGTAAAGTTAGATCATCAATGATTATATTTTAAAGTTTAGTATTATTATACATAATTTTATATGTTGATAGTTTAAAACTACTTGAATTTTTCCTTATAATTTTAATTTAATGAAGCACCCTAATTTGGGGTTGCAGAAATCCAACCAGTCTGCTAGTATCCCACACTTCTGAAATAAAGACATCTTAAAAGCAACTCTATTATTTCTGATATCTAAAGTGCCAAATGCCCCCATACACTCCTTTAAAAATTTACTTTGTTTCCAGGTATTAATTTTCTTTTTTATGACAGCTTGACCTGATTTTTACTTTTGTCACACATTTAAATTTATTCACAGAAGACAACTATCACCTTATCAAGTTTAATAAAAAGTGTTTGTAAAATAATGAATAAATAATTTTTTCTTAAGGTCAGGTGCTTTCATTAGACGATGAGTTACAAATGGGAAAACCCTACCATATTAGACTGTGATTCACAGCATTTTTCTTACCATCCATTTATGGTTAGAAAACCTTTTTATTTCATATAACAATGCCTATTCAACAAACACACACAGAATTTTATTTCTAGGGAGATGTCTGTCATATTCTTAATATCAATGTGTAAATGCAGCTGGCACATATTATAATTTTCAAAGCTGAATGAATAATGCATTTAAAGAACAGCAGAAATTTTCATTATTATCTAAGACATACAGTACTATACCAAAAGTACCATAGACAAGTATGAATAATTTGAATTTCACAGTTTGTATTTTTTAATGGCAACTAGACAAAGCTTGAAGGTCAAAATAGCATCCATTGTATCATTTTAAAATCTGGAAAACAGTCATGAATATGCATGTGAGTAAATATAATAACCCCTTCATATTTCAAAAATAGATACAAGTATGCCAGGTACCTGTTTCAGCAGTAGGAAAACACACTCTGATTTTTCCTTTTTGGCTCACAATTTTATGTATTTATTTCTCATAATTAAGTATACATGTAACTATATATGCATGCTACTCACAAAAGTATAGATTATGTATATATTATGTGTACATGTATACACAGACATGTGGCATACAAACCCAGAAGTACCATTTATGATAACAAGTGCTGGGGTTAGAAGAAAGTGAGAAATCTAGTGCAGTCATTTACCTTTCTTATAAGGACCAAGTCTAGACTTTCCTGCCTGTAGGCTCAGGACTGTTCCACATTAGAACACTGCAGTTGACTGACATTTATAGCCTCCCTAGATACAACTATTATCATTAACGTGAGATTTTCTCCCAGTCCCTGTTTCCCTTACTAGGGAACTTGACTGAATAGAGTTTACTAAATACAGTTCTCCAAGAGCTCTCTTTCCCATTCTCCATCAGTTATCCTAGTGAATAATAGCCATCTTTTTCACATATTTGTTGATCAAGGATAAAAGCTCTCATCTCTTCCAACTGTAGTCACTCAAAATGTGAGTTTCTAGTGATCAGTTTACGTTAGCTTTTCTAAGTTGTTGTTCACGGGGTTAACCAAATACCTGGAATATCATAAATATATAACATGTATATATTGAAAGAAATATTAATCCAATGGAAAACACACCAGACCTTGGTTCTAGACTAACCATGTAGGTAATGATTAGTTCCTGAGAAACCGAAGTGGCAAATTTTACTAGAATTTCAGTGTTCTAATACTGTCCTTTCTACAAAGCATGATAGAGACCAATGTAGGAATTATAAGGGGGTTTGTCACTAAGAGTAGCATCTTCAAAAATATCAAGAAGCCCCCAAGAATGGGAGTCCTAACTTTTTATTATGGAATAAAGCAGCATTTGAGTATAAACTTAAGTGCTTGTTCTAAGCCACCAGCAAATATATTCACCAGCAAAACAGTGTTAAGACTCAAAACTCAAAACTGTATTATGACATCCTTTCTATTGGTACAACCAAGCCCAGCTAAATACCATATTCATGCTCCGCGTTTGTGTTTCTACTTTCTGGAAAAATTAAACATAACAGGAACAAAGTTATAAACTATTCTCTGACAGGCATTATTGTTGCTCATCCTTTCCTAAATGCAAGAGGCTGCTAATAACAAACTTACATAGTGAAGTATGAAGAATCACCTCAGAATGAATTGGATACTGCTAACAACTGTGAAATTAAGAGTCCTGAGGAGTTCCCTTTTTTAATTTAAAGGCAGTGAAATTGCTCCTTTACATGTGACTTGCATTCATTTTTAAAAGTGCTGGATTCCTCTGCATACAGTATTTATTGGCGAACGTAGGTTATCTAGCCATTGAATTTAAAGGAATCATTGCTTTGTTTGCTAGCATTTTATTTTGTTTCGTTTTTTTGTTTGTTTGTTTTTTGATACTATTGATTCAAGTAACCTTATTCGGGAAACAGTTTCTAAATGTTGAAGCTTCTTATTTATTTTCTTTTCTTGCTATGATTAATGTTTCCATGTGGCAGATACTATGCTTATTAATAAATCCCAGCAGCCTTCGTGAATGTGTGTGCTTAAAATAAAGAACTGCATCACCTGACATTTAAACCAGCCTGTCTTGCTGTAAGACACAAGCCACTAGCAGCCCGTGTGAGTGGCATTTGATCATTTCAACCCTGCTTCTGTATTATAGTGAAAGTGCAGTTAATTAATAAGTTAAATAAAGAACATTATCTTTCTGCTACACTAGTGAGTTCTGATTCTCAACATTTGTAATATCGGTATCTTATTAGTTATGGGGTAAATTGCTACAAACATCATAACATGAAATGGTCTGGTGCAATTTTTCTATTGCATTTGCTTTTGGAGATACAGTGTGTTTTGACAACTACTTTACTTTTCACATTTTATTTGCTTTTACTTAAGGAGAATTTAAATCAATTTCAAACACATTATTATTTGGAGGCTTTACACTTTTATGAGACTGAAAATTTTTAAACTTTTCAAGTTTTAATTTTAATATAAATATTAATTACAATTTATTCCCTTTGTATCCCAGCTCTACCTCCCTCTAATTCCCTCCCAATCCCACCCTCTCTCCCTCATCTCCTCCTATGCCCCTCTCCAAGTCCACTGATAGGGGAGGTCCTCCTCACCTTTCATCTGACCCTAGTCTATCAGGTCTCATCAGAACTAGCTGCACTGTCTTCCTCTGTGGCCTGGTAAGACTCCCTCCACCCCCAGGAGGAGGTGATCAAAAAACCAGCCACTGAGTTCATGTCAGAGACAGTCTTTGTTCCCCTTACTAGGGAACACATTTGGAGACTGAGCTGCCATGGGCTACATCTGTGCAGGGGTTCTTGGTTATCTCCAAGCATGGTTCTTGGTTGGTGTATCAGTTTCAGAAAAGACTCCTATGCCCAGATTTTTTGGTTTTGTTGCTCTCCTTGTAGAGCTCTTATCCCCTCCAGGTCTTTCTATCTCCTCCTTCTTTCATAAGATTCCCTACACTCTACCCAAAGTTTGGCTAACTTTTAATGGGTCGTAAAATAACCTAAAGGCATCTGTTAATCTTGAGTCAAAAATCATCAGATGGAATATAAGTAAGTTCAACATTGGCAACACAATAGAAAAATACAGGTAGTTACATAATGTTGTAAAAGCAAAAATGAGAAACAAGAAGGCCCCGAGTCCAATGTATGCATTGGAGGCAGCAGGACCGTAGATATTCCACAATCATACATATTTAATTAAAACAGTTTAGAGATCCAACAACACCCCACCAGCTTAAAAAATGTTCAATAATGTTTTAAATATTTATTTATTTTTACCTTATGTGTATGATTGTTTGGCCTGTGTGTGTGTGTTGATGTGCACTGTCTACATGTCTGATAGTCACAGAAGCTAGAAAAATGTGCTGGGTACCCTGGAACTGAAGTAGAGACTTATTGTGAGGTATGATGTGGATGCCGGTCACCCCAGACCCATCTTCTGTGAGAGGAACAAGTGCTGTTAACCAATGAGACATCTCACCAGTCCCAGTAATTATACATTAAATAAATCCACTTACTACTTGAATGTTTATATGAGCTAAGTTCGCTCTGATTTGGTGTCAGATAATAAATAACTCAGTGCTCTCATTTTATTTTTAATGCAATAAAGAAAAAATTGTTTGAACAGATTATGTGGTCTAATAGGATAAATATCGGAAGCAATAACAGTTTATAAAAAGGGTTGGAGGACAGTAGAAACTTTGTAAGAGATATTTAATAGACGTTTATAGGACAAGTAGAAAATTGGAGAAAGCTAACTTGGTTGATTACAGTATATCATTTGTCCATGAAGAATTTCCTTTCATGTACATTTATAGTACTTAAAATAGGACCATGGGGAAAAGGTGTTATCTTTCATATAATGTGAAAGAGTATAGCTTGAGATGACATTTCTAGCATCAATGACGGAGAAGTTTCTAAACATTTATATATAACTGTCAGATTTTGTCTACTTTCAGTGGCTGCTGGCATGAACTGTCCCACACAGTGTGATACAGTTAATCATATTGCAATATAAAAGAAACAAAGTTACACCCAGGAAAGAGTATGTTGCAGTTCAAAAATAATATTAATACAGGTATGGTGGTGGACACCTTTAATCCCAGCACCTGTGAGGAAGAGGCAGAAAGAACTGTGCATTGGTATACAAAGAGAGTTCTAGGAAAACCAAGGATACACAGAGAAACTCGATCCCCTTTTCCTCAAAAAAAAAAAAAAAAAAGAAGACAAAAAATAATATTAAATTTAGCTAGTTCAAGGATACTACATAGAGTTTGTAATTCTGCTTACTCCCTCAAAACTCATGAGAATTACCGTGTTAAATGAATAAATATTGTATTGTATTATGATATGATATTGTGTATTATATTATACTAGTCAAGAGCAGAGAGTACATGTGCAAACACAAGATGGAAGACGGTCAACACAGGGTACATTATTAAATCAGTTTTTCTGAGCATTTGAAGTTTCATCAAATGAGAGGTAGAATGGAATCTGTTCCTTCAACTATTCTTTCTATGGAAAAAATGGATATTTATACTTAATAAAGACATCTTGGGCATCTTGGGAGATAGAGTTATTCATTTTCGTTACCCAATGTCTTGTTAATTAAGGTAAAATAGTTTTCTGTGAACTAAGGAGGAAAAACATAAACAAATGACTCAGATACAGAGGTATACATACTGATATATTGAGAAAATTATCTACTGTTGATGCTGTAGGATCCAAACTACCATTAAAAAGCTAAATGAAGAACAAAACATAACCAGTAATGAAATGAAAGGGGGAGAGACAAGCATGTCCTTCAAAAAAGTATACTAAACACTATACTACAGCAAAGGCCTAACTTCTAAAGTATAGCAAGTGAAGTAATTGTAGAATACAATGAAAGTTTCAAGTGCTCAGCAAGAAATTATGCTCTGGCCTCAGGGTAGAAAACTTTGTCTATTATTAATACTCAGAAAACGTAGAGTGCAAGTGAGGATAAATAGGAATATACAAAGAAATCTAGAGCAGAGGAAACTCGGCTAAGATACAGAAAACACAAAATGAGGGGCACAAGTTAATACATCAAATACAATTCAGGCAGATAAATAAGAGAGGACTCCATCCTAAATCATAAAAAGTGGAAGTTCTTTGGGAAGAAAGATTTCCCAAATATATAATGATTTTCCCTTAAAAATAGCTATAAGAAATATGCTTGCAACAAAATTACATCCAGGGGAAAAGCAGTGGAAAGTGGGAATTTTTCACCTCACTGTGGGATTTATATGAACAACCACAGAAAAACCTACAGAGCCATGAAGAACTCTGATATACACAGCACCTGTAAGGTGATTTCAGAGTTAACTCACAACTGGAGACAACCGAAGTATAGACTCAGACTAGAGATATGGACATTTTTTTTAAACCACCAAATAGAGATATGATTTTAGAAAAACATTGTACATGTGTAGACATCAATTTCCTGCCCATAAAAGTGATAATTTGAGTATGGTGATTTTCAAGATATTATCTAGAAAACTCTTATGCCTGTATTACAATTAGGAAATTACTACTTAGCCCTTACTTATGGTCAATAGGGTTAATTTTGGGAGCTTAGATGTAAACTTTCATATTGTTTAATGAATTTATGTTAATGAAGCTGAATATTTTAAATAAATTTTCTAAACATCTTGGATAAGATGCTAATCTGTTAGATTTCATGTATGTCAAGAAAGTGTTGCAATTTAGAGGTTAATTCTATACTGTTAAAAATATAAGCAAAGCCTCTAGTCACAGTAGCAGGATTCTTGAAGGTATAAATAAACTGATCTGGAGAATGTCAATAGTGAGCCTTTCACTATTACCGAGCACAATATTAGTCATTATAAAAGCTTATACAAGTATAGCAAAATATCATTATGAATCGATTCATTGATATATTTTCCCTACTCATCTTTGGTTCTAGGCTGTCCATTTTCCAGTTCCTGGCCATGCAGGCTGTGTAGATCTTGGGCTGTCTTTATGGCATAGACCTCAAGTTCAATATATAGGAGCAGGTGCAGAGACCCACAGCCAGACATTATGCCAACAGAGTCTAAATTGGAGGTCTCCACTGAGTCCCTCCACTTTGACATCTGGGACCTTGAGAAAGAGAAGAAGAAAAGACCATAGGAGTTGAAGAAGATGGAGGACACCAGGAGTACATTGCCCACCAAATTAACTACGCTGGGCTCACACAGCCCCACAGAGACTGGAGCTTCAAGCATGGGCTTGCATGGGTGACACCAGACCCTCTGTATATGTGTTATGGCTGTTATCTTGGAGCTCTTGTGAGACCCTGCTCTGAAGACTTTTCCTCCTATTGGGTTGCCTTGTCTTATATTATCTTGTTTTGTCCACTTTGGTGTTGTTTCTTGGAGACCTGTACTTTTCTGAAGAAGAAATGAAGAGGGAGTTGATCTCCGGGATTGGGAAGTTGTATGTATGTTTTCATCCACATGGGTCTTGAGGATTGAACTCGGGTTATTAGGCTTAGTTGAAAATAACATTACCACAGAGTCTTCTTGCCATAAGATTTCATTTTTATTTGGATGACACTGAATTTGCACACCAAGATAGGCTAGATCATTTCTCTCGTTTAAACAAATATTTATTTGCTGCACATATGTTTATGTGTTTTCCTTTATACATAATTCATTATATTTTATTAGTGTTGTTCTGAAGATTTAAAGTAACTGTATTGTGGTCTTAATTTTTATTTGTTCGTTGAGAGTGCATGAGAAAGCAACCATTACTGCATGAGAGCATACACCATTAATCCTTGCTTCATCACTTATAACATCAATGTGTGTTTTTTTTTTTTTAATTTTTGTTTTGTTTTGCAATAGCCAGTTACGGAATCTGTTAGCACTGACAGTTTTAGTTGTGCATTGGCCAATTTCGTACCTTAATATGGCAATTGAACCTAGGAACTCAGCTATGCTAAGTGTTCTACAATTTCTACAATTAAACAACACCTGCAGCTTCCAACCTCATGAAACTCTCCATCATGAATGAGTGCTGGGATTTGCCAAGTGTGTTCTCTACATTGATCGTCATGGCCCCAAGGGTGTTCTTCTATAAAACCACATATCTTTGGTTTTTAAATTTTGAGCCAACCATGTGGGCATTTAGAAGGTCATTGTACATAATCATTTTTTTTCCATATTGCTAGATTATATTAGCTAACATCTTATGGAGTCTTTCTCACATACCTCACAAACTCAGATAGCATTGTTTAATGTTCTCTGCTTAAACTGCTTGTGTCTCTTGGCAATGAAGTGTACCGAATCATAGAATCAACAGGGAAGCATTTCCAGGTTTTCTATGTTCTGAAAGGGACTGTGAAGAGTCGACATGTTCTTTTGCATGTTTGTTTTTGTTGTTGTGTCTTTGGTAAAAGTCATTTGTATACATACGTGATTTTGTGTTATTATTTTCCCTATCTGGATCTTTCTATTTTGAAAGTCATTGGTTATTGAGTTAAGATAGTTAATAGATGAAGCCCTATTCAGATAACTTATTTCTTCTTGTGAGAGTTTGGAATAGTCTGTCATTCAAACAATCATTGCATTTCATCTGGATAGTCAAAGCCACTACAGAGAGGTGCTTATGATAATTCCTTATTAGGCATATGGAATCCACAATGAAGACTACTCTTTCTTTATTTATTTGTATTTTCTGCCTTTTCATTGAGTAATTAAATTTAGTTAGAAATGTTATTAATTAATTATATTTATCTATAATTAAAAAAATATTTTAATATTTATTTATTTATTTATTACAATATTTTCACTGAAAGAAACACTTAAAGAACTGTCCAACATCCTTAGTCATCAGGGAAATGCAAATCAAAACAACCCTGAGATTTCACCTTATACCCATCAGGATGGCTAAGATAAAAACCTTAAGTGACAACACATGCTGAAGAGCATATGGAGAAAGGGAAACTCTTCTCATTGCTGGTAGGAATGTAAACTTGTACAACCACTTTGAAAATCAATTTGGCACTTTCTCAGAAAATTAGGAATCGTGCTACCTCAAGATCCAGCTATAGCACTCCTAGGAATATATCCAAAATATGCTCAAGTACACAACAAGGACATTTGTTCAGCCATGTTTGTAGCAGCTTTATTTGTAATAGCCAGAAGCCGGAAACAACCCAGATGTCCCTCAACTGAAGAATGGATGCAGAAATTGTGGTACATTTACGCAGTGGAATACTACTCAGCTAATAAAAGGAAGGAAATCATGAAATTTGCGGGCAAATAGTGGGACCTAGAAAATATCATCCTGAGTGAGGTATCCCAGAAGCAAAAAGATACACATGGTATATGCTCACTTATAAGTGGATATTAGACAGATAATATACAATAAACATACTAAAATCTATACACATAAAGAAGCTAAGCAAAAAGGAGGACCCTGGGTAAGATGATCAATCCTTACTCAGAAAGACAAATGGGTTAGACATCAGAAGAGGGTGAAAACAAGGAACAAGACAGGGACTTACCACAGAGGGCCTCTGAAGGACTCTATCCAATAGGGCATTAAAACAGATGCTGAGACTCATAGCCAAACTTTGGACAGAGTGCAGGGAATCTTACAAAAGAAGGGGGAGATAAAAAGACTTGGAGGGTTCTGGAACTCCACAAGGAGAGCAACAGAACCAAAAAATCTGAGCACAGGGGTCTTTCCTGAGACTGATACTCCAACCAAGGACCATTCATAGAGATAACCTAGAACCTCTGCACAGATGTAGACCATGGCAGCTCAGTCTTCGAGTTCCCTAGGAAGGGATACAGGAGCTATCTCTGACAGGAACTCATTGGCTGGTTCTTTGATCACCTCCCCCAGAAGGGCAGGGGCAGCTTTACCAGGACACAGAGGAAGACAATGCAACCAGTCCTGATGGGACCTGATAGGATAAGGTCAGATGGAAGGGGAGAAGGACCTCCTCTATCAGTGGACTGGGGAAGAAGCATGGGTGGAGAAGAGGAAGGGAGGGCAGGATTGAGAAGGGATGAGCAGGGGGATACAAAGTGAATAAATTGTGATAAATAAAAAAAATTAAAAAAATTACAAAATTTATTTTTTAAATTACAATTTATTCACTTTGTCTCCCTCCTGAAGCCCCCTCCCTCATCTCTTCCCAGTCCCAACTACTCTCCATTTTCTTCCCATATGCCTTTTCCATAGTACCCTGATAAGAGAGGACCTCCTCCCCTTCTATCTGACTCTACCCTAACAGGTATCATGAAGGCTGGCTGCATCATCTTGCTCTGTAGTCTGGCAAGGCTGCACCTACCACCTACCACAGGAAAGTGAACAAAGTGCTGGCCACAGGGTTCATGTCAGAGACAGCCCCTGTTCCCCTTGCTAGGGAACCCATTTGGAAACTGAGCAGAATATGGGTTTCCTCTGAACAGGAGTTCTAGGTCCTCTCCATTCAATTGTCCTATATTTATAACCCTGCACAAAGTTAATGTCTGGGTTGATCAAAGACCTCAACATAAAACCAAACACACTAAATCTGTTAGAAGAAAAAAGTGGGGAAGAACCTTAAACTCATTGGCACAGAAGAAAACTTCCAGTATAGAACACCAAAAGCACAGGCTCTAAGATCAACAATCAATAAATGGGACCTCATGAAGCTGAAAAGCTTCTGTAAAGCAAAGGATACTGTCATCAGAATAAAATGACCGCCTACAGACTGGGAAAAGATCTTTACCAACCCTATATCTGTCAGAGGGCTAATATCCAGAATATAAAAAGAACTGAATAGGTTAAACACCAACAAAGCAAGTAATCCAATTGTAAAATGGGGTACAGTGATATCTAGAGAATTCTCAACAGAGCAATATCACATGGCAGAGAAACACTTAAAGAAATGCTCAATGTCCTTAGTCATTGGGGAAATGAAAATTAAAACGACCCTGAGATTCCACCTCAGAGATTCCTCCACAGAATGGCTAAGATCAATAACTCAAGAGATGATGCATGCTGGTGAGGAGGTGGAAAAAGGAGAATCCTCCTCCATTGCTGTTGGAAATGTAGTCTTATATAACCACTTTGCAGAAGAATCTGGCACTGTCTCAGAAAATTGTGACTAGCACTACCTCAAGACCCTGCTATACCACTCCTGCGCATATACCCAAAAGATGCTCCACCATTCAATAAGGACAGTTGTTCAACTATGTTCATACCAGCTTCATTTGTAATAACCAGAATCTGGAAATAACCCCGATTTCCCTCAATGGAGGAATGGATATAGAAAGTGAGGTACATTTAGACAATGGAATACTACTCAGCAGTTAGAAAAACAAAGAAACATCTTTGATTTATTCGTTTATTCCACAATGATTTCTTGTTTCCAATGTGCTGTATTCTACTCTAAATTTTATTTTATTTTCTTAAATTCAGTTTTAATTTAATATCTACTGATTGCAGTTCCCTTTGTAGGCACCAAAATTACTAATTTTGGCCCTTATTATTTTTGATGTAATGTTTGATTAAAGCATTATTTTACAACATTAAATAAGCAATTAAAATGCTGTCTTTACACTTTCACTTAATTTGAAATATTTTAATTTTCAACTTTTGTGATTTTTGTGCTATTTAGTCTCCAAAAATCTGGTAGAATTCAAACTTCTCTCACTTTATTCTAGTGTGGGCTGAGGGGATATTTTATATGACTTCTTTTTTTTTTAATTTTTATTTTTCTTTTTAGTTACAATTTGTTAACTCTGTGTCCCAGCTGTATCCCTCTCCCTCATTCCCTCCCCCTCCCCAACTCCCTCCCTGGTCTCCTCCCTGCCCCTTTCCAAGTCCACTGATAGGGGAGGACCTCCTCCCCTTTCATTTGACCCTGTTTTATCTTTAAGGTATCTTTAAGGCTGGCTGCAAAGTCCTCCTCTGTGACCTACTAGGACTGCTCCTCCCCTGGGGGGGCAGGTCAAAGAGCCTGCCCTTGAGATCCTGTTAGAAAGACTTCTTTTGAGAACATTTGAACGGTGTTTTTAAGCACAGAGTTATCAGTTTTGGTGAATGTGCCTCATGAGCTTGGAAGAATGACTTTTAATACACTTCTAAATGAAGCCTAGAGACATGAATTAAATCCAGTTGACTCAGGTCACTGTTCATTTTAAGCACATTCTGGAGATTTTTCTCAGGACAATTTGTACTTTAGCAAAAGAGATGGGATGGTATCTTCAGATACAGTAGTTAATCCTATGTCTCTTTACCGTTCTATTGGGTTTGCTTCTCAGATTTTTCTGTGTCTTTGCTGTTGGCCTATCTATTACCTCGTTTGGACCTGTGACCCCTTTATTCAGTGCTCCTCTTTAAACTTTTCTCTGAAGTCAAATTGTCTGCAGTTAACAAATGTCTCAACTCTCTTTTGGAGAATGATGGCATCGGGGTTTTGTTGCCTGTTTTATACACTAGTACGGGCTCTTGTGGACGTTTTCACTTGGGCTTTCTTCATGATGAGTTGCAGTTCTGTGTGTCTATTAATGTACTCTCAATTTTGGGGGAGGCATTGTTGTATTAGCAACTTCACTGTCAGAGTGAGGATGGGAACATTAACTTCCGAATTTTCTGCATGGTGAGCTGCAACCAGCTATGTTTCCTACTTCTGATGGGCATTGAATGTACATTACACAGCACAAATGACACAATGAATAACTGGATTCAAGTAATAGATATAACTGCATGGAATTTGCATACAGAAAGTTAAGGAAATAAAAAAGATTTATATATGAAATGCTGATCTTTGTTAAATTCATTGTTCTTGTTATTAATGGCTTTTAAGTTCAAAGTTTATTAATACCTACAATATTTTAGTTTTGTTTATTCTAATGGCTGTAATTTTATTATCTAAACAACCATCAACTTTTATAGGCAGATTTTCATTCAGAGCAGGGACTTAATGGATGAAAGAGGATAAGGCCATCATTAAATTGGAGCAATGTGGTACCAATAGCTGGCAATAAACAGTGCATCTTAATATCATTAAATATTATTTGTTTTTCATTCAGCTTCAACCTGTCATGGTACAATTATCTCAAGAAACTATAATACAAGTTTGAAAAACCATAAAGTATTCTACTTAAATAAACTTCATGAATCCACAGAAGAAAGAAAATTACATATGGTAAATAGTCAGATACTTCTAGCTAGCTTTACATGATATTTTGTATCTACTGACATACACAAATTAAAGTCCTTAATTTGTGTTCAGAAGGTCATAAAGTACTAAACAGAGGTTATGGCACAAGGGATGCAAAATCAACAGAAAATTATTTGTTTTGCTGTTTATTTAGGTCTAAGATTAAAGTAAATGAGAAAAGACTCCATTTATTCAAAATTTATTCATACACCACTTTAGAACCAATACAGCCTTCAATTTAGTTACCCATTTAATGAAAGAATTCTTCACACAATATTCTTTGGTAATGGCCCTCAAGCCTTCAGTGGAAATTTACAGCATCTGAAATATGCCCTCTCAGCTCTATTGAGAAATTATTCAGAGACTGCCTAAGAGGACTTAATGCAAATTTTTATTTAATCATCACTATAATTCTCTGGGGAAGTTAGCATTGGCCCTGTGTACTTAGAAACAAACAAAAAAATTATTGGTTCAAATAGAAAGACAAAAGAAGAGAGATTAAAGAGAGGAGTGAGAGGAGGAGTTGAAGATAAGTATAAATACAACAGAAAAATCAGAGCAGAAAACTGTGTTAAAAAACTGATGTTGATTCTGGACTGCCCCCCCCCCTTAAAAACTTAGATCTAAAATATTGGACACTGACACTGAAGATGGCAGAATTGACTGAAGTCTACATAAAAGCTGTTGGAACTGTAGGCCCTCCAGTCTACTCTGACAGAAGGAATGCTATTTCTATGTGGAGATACTGAACCAGGCAAGATCTATGCTCTATCCTATGGCCAAGCTGTGTTTTTATTTATTATAATTTGTGAGTATGTGTTTGTGTATGTGTGTGCATGAATGTGCTTGCATCTGTGTGTATGTGTCTCTGTGTGTGTACATACGTGAGCACACATAGATACAGAAGTCAGTGGATGGCAGGAGCTGATTGTAGAGAAATTTTAATTCAGAACTTGGCTGCTCTGGCCATTGAAACACATTGAAAGACCTTCTAGGTCTCTGTGATCTTGCTTTAATACTGACAATCCTTTAGTCGCAGGAGACAGAAACAACCAGATCTCTGAGTTCAAGGCCAACCTGACACAGGGCAAGTTTCAGGTAAAGAAAAGCTGAGGTCACGTCATGGTGGTACACACATTAATCCCAGCACCTAGGAGAAGATCACCTAGAAGAGCTCCGAGTTTTGTTCAGAGAGTTTGGTTGAGTTTGTGGCAGTTCAGTTTGTAGAATTCAGAGGCAGTTTTAACTGGGAGAGTTTTATGGGAGAGAGGTTGAAGAGAGAAAACGTTACACATAGTGAGGACAGAGTGAGCCAGAGGATGAGAAGAAACAGGATATTAGAACAGATTGCTAGAGCTACTTTGAGGCCAATCAGAGCAACTCAGTGAGAAAGGGAGAGCGGTCAGATTAAATCAGCCAGCTTGGAGAGAATATTGAGCCAGAACAGCTGAGTTGAACCAGCCAACCAGAGTTCAGAGAGAACAAGAAAGGATGATCTTATTCAACAGTAATTCTTAAAAGCTTGAAAACAAGGTCTAAATAAGACTGTATGGAGGCTAGAAGCTTTTAGGACTAGGCTTAGGTAAGCAGGTGGAGGCAGAGAGCCTCCAAGAATACAATTAACTGAGTCAAATAAAAGTTACGTTTACAGTTAATTCTTTTCTTCCATTGTGGGTTCCAGAGATTTGGCTGAGGTCTTTATCTGTGTGTAACAGGTACTTTTGCCCACTATGTTATTGATCCTCTACATAAGGTATAAAATCAGCTAAAATAATATTATATTATATTATATCTGGCACAAAATGGACCAGCATGATAGTAAATGTATTTCTGCCTCCTGCAAAGACTCCAAACAACTCTTTATCATAGCTTCTAAATATAGTCACAGACAGTTTCACTTGGAAGTCACCCACATAATGTGATGAATAATTATCAATTGTATCACATTGATACATGGTGTAACTTAATTTTCACTAATACACAGTGAAATGGTTAGATCGATCATTGCGCCTTTAAATTATAATTAACACTGACTAGTTGCATGCTGCAAAATAGTTGAGGAAGGTGTCTACTCTGTAAAGTATCAATAAAACCATATCCTCAACCCCATGGGAAAAAAATCTCCCAGAATGTTATAGTGAAAGACAGAGATATAAAAAATGATGAGCAGAACAGGAATTGTAGAATATTAAATCTGGAAGCTGAAGTGGAAAAAAAAAGCAGCTTTCATAGCAACCCATACCAAAGAACATTATTACACTGGCTTTTGCTTTTGACCTTCAGTGCCCTGAAATACTTTTCTTTAGGTCAGGGCTGTATGTATAGATAAGCTGCCTTGGACCTTTAGCTACCATTGCCTATATTTCTTTTTTAATTTGAAGGACATGGATTTTAATGGATACCTCCATAGAACAGTGTACAAAGCCAGGTACCTAACAGACATAATCATTAAGTGAGTTGCAATCAGAAATTGCAACATCAATTAACACACCTATAATCAAAACGAGAGGGTTGCTATGGGCTCACAACTAACTAGTCTACATAGTGAGTTCAAAACCATCTGTGCTAGAGTTATAATAATGAAGAAGGCCTTCTACCCCATCCAAGTGTTACCCGAATAACCCCCATAATTGCTTTTTCATAGCCTGCTGCCCTTGCTGACAAACTGCTTCAACTTCATTGTTTTTAAGATTATGGGAAAAACTAAGGTTGAGTCACCTTATTTAAGCATTCTTAAACTAAATGATAGCTTAACATCATTGCCTTTTACTTAAATTCTTCACTAAAAACCTAGGCTAAAATTGTTTTTCATCAAATAGCATGTCCTACACATGATCTTTCTTTTTATTTATAATATCTAGAAACACTTAATAGCTTATTTTTATGTGGCTATGCTAATTTTCTGTTTTCTCATAAGCACTATGACTAGCTCACAAGGATGGAAATGCTACTGAAGTTTCTTTTTTACTTAATTCCAGACTTTTACAAATGTTTGTTATAAAAATAAATCATGGAAAACCTACAAGTTTCCAGAAAAATATTTAAGAATTAAAATGCTAAATAAATTATCAATGTTAGCACTAAAAGCAACTACCCAATGAAAAACTAAATCAAGGCTCACATTCCTAAGAACATACAAAAGTTAAAAAAAATATACCTGGAGAGAACAGGAGGTCCACAAGGACCAAATACATCTGGGTACAGGGGCTTGTCTGAGACTGATTCTCCAACTAGGGACCATGCATGGATATAACCTACAACCCTTGCTTGGACTTAGCCCATGGCAGCTCAGTATCCAAGTTGCTTCCCTAATAAGGGGAACAGGAACTGTGCCTGGCATGAACTCTGCAACTAGCTCTTTGACTTCCCCACCCTCCATTGGAGGAATAGCCTAGCTAGGACAAAGAGGAGGACATTGCAGCCAGTCCTAATGAGACCTGATATGCTGGGGTCAGATGGAAAGGGAGGAGGACTTCCCCTATCAGTGGACTTAGAGAGGGGTAGGGAGGAGATGAGGGAGGGAGAGTGGGATTGGGAGAAAATGAGGGAGGGGTTACAGCTGGGATACAAAAGTAAATAAACTGTAATTAATATAAAAATAAAACTTTAATAAAAAAGGAAGAAATGAGAACAAGAACATGCAGTTGCTCTGACAGGCAAGGTTCACATAAACTAAGACATTACACCAACTCAGTCTTTCACACCTTATTCTTTGTTCTATGTAACACAAGTTAGCCATTCTCTTTTTACTATGTTTTCCTTGCACTGATTTTTTTTAAGTAGTTGTGTACATCAATTTTTGACATTCATCTGATTATTTTCTTAAAACACATTCCTAAAAGAAGGCTTCGTAAGTAAATTTATGTTTTAAAATGTCTGATAAGTAACTAAATATAGAATCAATATTGACATGCTGTGCTCATACACAATTTTCCTTTCTCATCAATATTGAGTAGCACCAGGAATTTTTCATACTTCCTTGGTTATGATATAAATTCCTACAAACTTGTATTTAGTTGACTACTCTTGAGGTAAAAAGTATTTTCCAATTTAGTAAGCTTCTGTCAGTCTCTGGAACAAAGTATGAGCTCATTTCTTACTGTCACTCCTATCGCTTCTGTAGAGGAATTTTAATCCAGCAACATGGCTACTTTGGCTGAAACACATATACACACAACATTAGCACACACCTTTAATCCCAAGTATTAACTGTAAAGTTAGTTTGTAGAATGAAGCACCCATGTTTGAGAATGATGTCTAATTGAGGGGCAATTAAAATGACAAATCAGAGAAAGAGATGACCAAATGAGTCAGAGATAGGATACACCCAACTCCTGAGAAGAGACAGGAAAGATGGGCAATTTAAGGAAGGCAGTTGAGATGATTTCAGTCAGTGACTTGGGAGTCAGTTGAGAGGCAGTACAGTGGAGTTGAGTTGGTGGTAGTTGAATTCATGGCAGTTCAGTTCATGGAGGACACAAATTTACCTGGACAGTTTTATAGAGACAGGTTATTGAGAGAAAAGCTAGACACAGGTACAAGACAGACTAGCCAAAGAATGACAAGGATCCAGAAGAATAGAAGAAATTGTTAGAGTTAGTTTGAGTCTAAGCAAAACAATTTAGTCTGAGACAGAGAGAAGCAAGTTTGAATCAGTTAAGCTTGGAGAAGTGTTCGAGCCAAAACAGCTGATTTGAACTAGTCAGCCACAGGTCAGAAAGAGCTAGAAGGATGAGCTTATTCAGCCTTAAGTCTCAGAGGCTGAAAACATTCTAGGCCTAGATTAGATTTTATGGAGGCTAGAAGCTTCCAAGAGTAGGTCTAGGTTATCAGACAGAGGTAGTAATCATACAAGACAACAATTACATCTGGTAAATAAAAGATATTTTTATACACTCAAAGTTCTCTAAAACACACATCTGACTGCAGAGTGAAACTCATTCCTTGTCCTACCTACCATTCACAAATATTTAGACTTACTTTTTAAAAAATCTTAAATAAGATGAGTTCATTTGATTACCTAAAAATTCTTTGAATAAAAACAAAACAAGTGAACTGGTCAACCCTAGAATTTCATTTACTTAGCTACCCATTCAGAGTTAACAAACTTACTAAAATCTCAAAATACTTTTAATTTTACTGTCCTAATGTCTTAGGTTGTTGAACAATTTTAGAATATTTTACTTTTTGCATTTCACTTTTTGAGAACTCCTTTTATTTCAATGCATATTTTCAATTTGGGTTCTTTGTTTTCTTATGTTTGGTTTTCTGAATTCTTTATATGTTATAGATACTAACTCGATAAAGATGTTTTCCAAGCTTTAGGTTGCTTTTTCACTTGAATTATGGTGTGCTTTAATGCTCTGCCATATTCACGGTATCATGTCCTTTATTTGGAGTTGAGCTTTGCCTCAGGGTGAGAGATAGAATTCACTATTTTGTTGTTACTTCTGAAACTCTGTTTATTATTTTTTATTCAATAATAAACTGTTTATTATTTTTATTTAAATTTATTTTTTATAACTTATTCAGTTTACACCCCAATTTTAACCTCCTCCCTTGCTCACTCTCACTCTCACTCACTTTAGACCTACCCTTCCTCACTCTCCTCCCTTATCAGCCTTCCTTAAGTCCTTAGAAAGGGGGAGACAGCCTCCCAGATGACCTGACCCCAGCTTATCAAGTCTCATCAGAACTTCCTGAATCTTTCACATCTGTGACCCTGCAAGGGCACCCTGCCAGGGGGAAGTGATCAAAGAGCAGGCAACAGAGTCCATGACAGAGTCATTTCCTGCTTCCTTACTGGAGAACCTAGATGGAGACTGAGCTGCCTATTGGTGACATCTGAGCAGATGTCTAGGTCCTCTCCATACATGGTCCTTGATTGGTGCATCAGTCTCTGTAGGCCCTCCATGGGCCCAGATGTTTTGGCTTTATTGGTTTCCTTGTTGAGCTTCTGTCTACTCCAGGTCCTTCTAACTGCCGACTCTTCCATAGGACTCCCTGTGCTCTGTCCAAAGATTGGCTGTGAGTCTCAGCACCTACCGAAATCCCCTGATGGGTGGAGCCTTTCAGAGGACATTTATTGTAGCCTTCCATACTGTTCCCTCTCTTCAACTGCTTCTGCTGTCTCTTCTATTTTCACTTCTGAATATGAATTAAGCATCCTCCGTAGGGTCCTCCTTGTTATTCAGCTTCTTTGGGTCTGTGGACTGTAGTATGATTATCCTGTATTATATGGCTAATATCTACTTATAAGTGAGTATATACCATCCATGTCTTTCTGGTTCTGGGTTAGCTCACTAAGATGATATTTTCTACTTCCATCTGCTTGCCTGCAAATTTAACGATTTCCTTGTTTTTAATAGCTGAGTGATATTACATTATGTAAATGCACCTCAATTTCTGTATCTCTTCTTCAGCAGAGGGATATCTAGGTTGTTTCCAGTTCCTGGCTATTGAAAATACATCTTTTATGAACATAGTTGAGGAAATGTCCTTGTTGTATGGTGGGGCATCTTTTAGGTATATGTCTAAGAGTGGTATAGCTGGTTCTTGAAGTAGCACTATTTCCATGTTTCTGAGAAAGCTCCAGATTGATTTTCAAAGTGTTTGTACAAGTTTTCAATCACAGCAGCAATGAAGGCGGGTTCTCTTTTCTCAACATCCTCCGCAGCATGTGCAGCCACTTGAGTTCTTGATCTTAGCCATTCTGATGGGTATAAGATGGAATCTCAGTCCTTTTGATCTGCATTTCCCTGATGGCTGAGGGCATTGAGCATTTCTTTAAGAGTTACTTGCTCACTTGGTATTCCTCTGTTGAGATTCTCTGTAACTCATTTTTAATTGGACTGTTTGGTTTGTTTATGTGTAGTTTGTTCATGTGAGTTCTTTATACAGTTTGGATATTAGTAGGATGCAAGGTTGGTGCAGACGTTTACCCAGTCTGCAGGTTGTCATTTTGTTCTGTTAACAGTGTATTTTGCTTCACAGAAACTTCAGTTTCATAAGGTCTCATTATTAATTGTTGATCTTGGAGCCTGTGCTGCTGGCGTTCGGTTCAGGATCCCCCTATGGATCCCTCCCTCCTCCTGTCCAAATCCCTCCCTTCCTCCACCCTCTGCATGAATGCCTCTCCCCCAGTCCACTGATAGGGGAGGTCTTCTTTTCCTTCTTTCTGATCCTAGTCAATTAGATCTCATCAGGAGTGGTTGCCTTGTCCTCTTCTGTGACCTGGTAATGCTGCTTTCCCCTCAGGGGGAGGTAACTAAAGAGCAGGCCAATCAGTTCATGTCAGAGACAGTCCCTGTTTCTATTATTATGGAACCCACTTGGATACTGAACTGCCATGGGCTACATCTGTGCAGGGGTCTTGGGTTATCTCCATGCATGGTCCTTGGTTGGAGTATCAGTCTCAGGAAAGACCCCTGTGCTGATTTTTGGTTTTGTTGCTCTCCTTGTAGAGTTCCTGTCCTTTCCAGATCTGACTATTTTCCACTTCTTTCATAAGATTTCCTTCACTCTGCCCAAAGGTTGCCCATAAGTCTCAGTATCTGCATTGATAGTCTGCAGGGCAGAGCCTTTCAGAGGTCCTCTGTGTCAGGCTCCTGACTTGTTCCCTCTTTTCTCCTTCTGATGTTCATCCTCCTTGCCTTTCTGGATAGGAATTGAGCATTTTAGCAAGAGTCCTCCCTCTTGATTAGTTTCTTTAGGTGTACAGATTTTAGTAGGTTTATCCTATATTTTATGTCTATGTATATAATGTGTGCATCTTTCTGCTTCTGGGATAGCTCACTCAGGATGATCTTTTTCAGATCCCACCATTTACCTGCAAATTTCATGATTTCCTTGTTTTTATTACTGAGTAATATTCCATTGTGTAGATGTACCACAATTTGTGCATCTATTCCTCCACTGAGGGGTATCTGGGCTGTTTCCAGTTTCTGGCTATTATAAATAAAGCTGCTACAAACATGGTTGAGCAAATGTCCTTATTGTGTACTTGAGCCTCTTTTGGGTATAATATGCCTAAGGAGTGGTATAGCTGGAACTTGAGGAAGCGCTATTCCTAGTTGTCTGAGAAAGTGCCAGATTGCTTTCCAGAGTAGTTGTAAAAGTTTACATTCCCACCAGCAGTGGAGGAGGGTTCCCCTTTCTCCATAACCTCTCCAGCATGTGTTGTCTCTTGAGTTTTTGAACTTAGCCATTCTGATGGGTGTAAGGTGAAATATTAGGGTCGTTTTGATTTGCATTTCTCTGATGGCTAATGAGGTTGAACATTTCTTTAAGTGTTTCTCTGCCATTAGATATTCCTCTGCAGAGAATTCTCTGTTTAGTTTTGTACTCCATTTTTTAATTGGATTACTTGATTTTTTTGCTGTTTAACTTCTTGAATTCTTTATATATACTGGATATTAGTCCTTTGTCAGATATAGGGAAAGACGAAGAGCCTTTCCCAAACTGTAGGCTTTGTTTTTCTCTGACGATAGTGTCCTTTGCTTTACAGAAGCTTTTCAGTTTCATGAGGTCCCATTTATTGATTGTTGCTCTCAGAGCCTATGCTGTTGGTGTTTTGTTCAGGAAGTTTTCTCCTGTGCCAATGAGTTCAAGGCTCTTCCCCACTTTTTCTTCTAAGCAGTATAGTATGTCTGGTTTTATGCTGAGGTCTTTCATTCACTTGGACTTTAGTTTTATGCGGGGTGATAAATATGGATCTATTTTCATTTTTCTGCATGTAGACATCCAGCTGGACCAGCACCATTTGTTGAAGATGTTGTCTTTTTTCCATTGAATGGTTTTGGCATCTTTGTCAAAAATCAGGTGTCCATAAATGTGTGGATTTATGTCAGGGTCTTCTATTCGATTCCATTGATCCACCAGTCTCTTTACAGGATAGTTTTAGCTATTTTGTCAATTTGTTTTTTTGTTTGGTTCGATTGGTTTGATTTGGTTTTTCCAATGGGGTTGAGAATTGTTCTTTTAAGTTCTGTAAAGAATTATGTTGGTATTTTGATGGGAACTGCATTGAATCTGTAAATTGCTTTTGGTAAGATGGCCATTTCTACTATGTTAATACTACAGATCGATGAGCATGAGAGATCTTTACATCTTCTGATAGCTTCTTCAATTATTTTTTTTCTGAGACTTTCTTTCTGTTTTAGCTGATTTTTTTTCATACAAGTCTTTCACTTGCTTAGTTAGAGTTACACCAAGATACTTTATGTTTTTTTGTGGCTACTGTGAAGGGTGTTGTTTCCCTAATTTCTTTCTCAGTCCATTTGTCTTTTGTATACTCTATTTTTTTTCTTAATTTGCTGAATGTTGTTCTCAGCTCTAGGAGTTCCTTGGTAGAATTTTTGGGGTCATTTATGTATACTATTATATCACCCATGAATAGTGATACTGTATTTCTTCCTCTCCAATTTGTATCTTCCTGATCTTCTGTTGTTTTATTGCTTTAGCTAGGGCTTCAAGTACTATAGTGAAGAGATATGGAGGGAGTAGGCAGTCTTGTCTTGTCCCTGATTTCAGTGGAATTGCTTTAAGTTTCTCTCCATTCAGTTTAATGTTGGCTATAGGCTTGCTGTATACAGACTTTACTATGTTCAGGTATATGCTTTGTATCCCTGATCTCTTCAAGACTTTTAACATGAATGGGTCTTGGATTTTGTCAAATGCTTTTTGGGCATCTAAGGAGATGATCATGTATTTTGTTTTGTTTTGTTTTTGTTTTTGTTTTTTTTTCAATTTCTTTATATGTTGGATTATATTGGTGGATTTCCATATGTTGAACCACCCATGCATGCCTGGGATGCAGCCTATTGCTCATGGTGGATGATATTTTTGACATGTTCTTGGAGTTAGTTTGTGAATATTTTATTGAGTATTTTCGCATCAATGATCATCAGGAAAATTGGTCTGAAATTCTCTTTCTTTGTTTCATCTTTGTGTGGTTTAGGTATCTAGGTGACTATGAGAAAGTTTGGCAATTTTCCTTCTGTTTCTATTTTGTGTTAGTTTGAAGAATATTATATTAGTTCTTCTTTGAATGTGTGGTAGAATTCTGTGCTAGAACCATCTGGCCCTGGCCTGTTTTTAGTGGGTAGACTTTTAATGACTGCCTCTGTTTCCTATGGGGATATAGGATTGTTCAATTTGTTTACCTGATATTGAGTCAACTTTATTAAGTGGAATTTATGAAGAAAATTGTCCATTTCATTTACACTTTCAAATATGTGGCATATAAGCTTTTGAAGTAAGATCTAATGATTTGGATTTTTTTTTTTAGTGGCTGTTGTTATGTTTTTATGTCCCCTTTTCATTCCTGATTTTGTTGATTTGGATAGTGCCTCTCTGCCTTTTATTTAATTTGGATAAAGGTTTGTCTATCTTCTTGATTTTCTCAAAGAAACTTCTCTTGGTTTCATTGATTCTTTGAATTGTTCTTTTTGTTTCTAATTTATTGATTTCAGTCCTGAGTTTGGTTATTTCCAGCCAACTATTCCTCTTGAGTGTGTCTGCCTTTTTTTCTAGAATTTTCATGTATGTTGTTAAATTACTTGTAGGAGGTATCTCCAGTTTCTTTTAGGCACTGCTCTTAGTGCTATAAACTTTCCTCTTAGCATTGCTTTCATTGTGTCACATATGTTTAAGTATTTTGTGCCTTCATTTTCACTGAATTCTAGGACTCTTTAATTTCTTTCTTCATTTTTCTGTAACCCAGTTGTCGTTGATTACAGAGTTGTTCAGTTTCCATGAGGGCATTAGCTTTTTCGTTATTTTGATTGTTGTTGAGGTCCAGCTTTAGTCCATCATTGTGGTCTAGTAAGATACAAGGGATTATTTCAATCTTCTTGTATCTTTGGTGGTTTGCTTTGAGACTGACTATATGGTCAGTTTTTTTTTTTCAATGCAGTTTATTCAGAAACCTTGAACAATCCTCGGACCCTGGGGAAAGCCAGCCCACAGCTTAAATAGCCTCTGGGTAGCCAACCCAGGCGTGCCACGTGGACAATGCAGATAGGTCCACATACATGGAAGCAAGCCAGATCCTCAGCCTTAGCCAAATGTGGAGTTGTTTGTGACAGAGAGCACTCACCATCGGGAAGGTGGAAGGCGGAAACCAGCTCCATCTTTAAGGCATAGCATTCCGCAGCTCTCTACAGTTCCCCCTATATGGTCAGTTTTATAGAAGGTCCCAAGAAGTTGTGAGAAGAATGTATTTTCTTTTGTGTTTGGGTGAAATCTTCTGTAGATGTCTTTTAGGTCCATTTGATTCATGATATCTGTTAGTGTCATTATTTTTCTGTCTAGTTTATGTTGTTTTGGGGATCCATGTGTGGTTTAACATTTATTAATATTTCTTTTACAAATGTGGGTGCCCTTGTATTTGGGGCATAGATCTTCAGAATTGAGATTTCATGCTGATGGATTTTTTTTTTGAGAGTATGAAGAAATAATAGTCCCTAGGGGAGAATCTACTGCAATTCTTCCATTAAATGGATGTAGTATTGAACCGATTCCTTATGTTGTCTCACTAGTCATAGACTAGTGTGCATTTCAGTTCTCATCAGAAAAGCTTTTGTTTATAATAGAATGGTGATTAACACAGGGATCCAGGACTGGTCAAGGTGCAGAGAGTAAAAGACTGAAGAATATTCAACACTAAAGGGAATATCTATAGCACATAGATATTCTTCCTGTGGTTGGAAAGTGTGTGGAGATGGTATAAGAGGCAGACACAGTGTATGAATAAAAGGAAACAGTGCAATATGAATTCACATTGGCTGTAACATTATGTACAAGACCTGTGAAAGACCAAGTCAGATGAAATGCCAGCATGGAGAGGAGATGGGCATAAAATCCCACCTCTATGTGAAGAGTTATTGACAATTGATAACTGTTAAGTGAAAGACTATTGTTGTAGTGTATTCCTTTTAGATAGACAATGTTTCTTCATAAACTTACATATCTAAGATTATATGGGAAACTCAAAATAAAAAGAGATGATATAATATTGGTTGAGTAGAGCGGTGACATTAAGGAAAGGAAATGAATATGATAAAAAACATTGTAACAAATCTCTAATAATAAAATATTAGTTCTACTACAAATACTTATTAACTTATTGGTATGAGTGTCAGTCATACCCTTCAGTTCTGGAGGCATAGTATCTATTAGAATGGAAGACCGACTTCTGTTTGCAGGGCTAATGACAGAGGCAGGTTAAGAGCATTTTAAAAACAACCCTTTTTGTTATCATTCTAAGAGTGTAGGTAATTTTATGCCAGCGTACTGACTAGGTTACAAAAATAAACAAGGAGAAAGAAGCCTGGGCTTCTATATACCTATGTGCTATAGAGAAGCCTGGGCTACTGTTCATTGTGGCCAATTTCAGGGTACAAATGGTTAAACAATGAGCAATTAAAATTCCTGAACATTGAACAACTGATTCTGGAAAGCCATCAAGCTGACTCAGATCACCAAAGCTAGAGCCAAAGAGGTTAGGAATTAGAAAAAAAAATGATAATTCACTATTTGAATTATGAAATAAAGTAGAGGTCCTGTTCAGAGGTGATGTAAGACTCAGGACTTCAATAAAATGAAGCAGAAAGCTGAAGGTCAGATGGGAGAAGAGCAGAACTCGGGACCCGCCAGTGATGCTCCTCTAAAATAAGCAAGCATTTGGGACATCTAAGACCAAGATGCAAATTTTAAATAGATTTTCTATAAACAGAAAATCCTAAGATTAAAAGATTCTTTTAGCCAATGTGAAATCAATATATAGAATAATTTGGGTATAAGTAGAAAGCTATGGTCAGTTTTTCTGTAATTTTTCACTAAGAGAGAATGCAGTTAGAGCTAGGTAATTCCAAGAACACGTATTAGTAAACACACAAACACACACACACATACACAAACGTACAGAAAACACACACGTACACACACATATACTATGTTACTACATTTTATGAAATAAGAGCTTACAGGATGCAAAACAAAGAAGATCATCACAGTGCTTTATATTACATTGTCCTTTGAGATGATGTGGTTTGGGCATGAAATGTCTCCCACGTGCTCACGTGTTCAGACACTTTGACACACGGGTAGAAATCTGGAAGACTGAAAGCTGCAGGAGGTGGAACTGTTAGGAAGAAGCACATCACTAGGGGCTGACCTTGAGCTTTCACAGCCCAGCCACAGTTTTGGTTTTCTCCCTCCTTGACTCTGAACCCAGTGTTCCCTGCTGCCTCACATACTGGCCGGCCTCAGCTGCCCTTCTGCTGTTTCTTGTCAGGCATCACCAAAGCCCAATAAAAAACTTAACTAATGCTCTGACCACATGAGTCACCCAGACTTTGACATTTTCTTTCCTCACTGGATCTGTTTGGATAGAATTTATAGATAATTTAAAATAAAATTGTAAGAAAACAAACAAGGAAGAATTTAATATGCAGTTTTAGGGTTCAGTCTTCTCCTTTAAAGTCTTAGTGATAATAATAGATCTGCTTTGATATTTTACCTGTAGTCGGTAGATGAAAAAAAAAAGAATCCAAAATAACATTTTAGAAACGAGTCATTTTGAGTTTACATCTAAGACTGACAACTAAACAAGTGTGAAAATAAATCCTGTGTAAAGCCAAGGGAGATTAGGGGGATTAAGCTCCACATGTGGAGAGTCGAAAGTGGGATCCTTCCTGAATACCAGAGGTGTTTCAGATTGATTTAGCTTCTATGTGTTTGTTTTTAATTTTAGAAGAACAATAGTGTCTCTGGGGAAGAGTTCTCAACATGAAGATGGATGATAATGTTTCAATATAAAACATTTTCAGGGAATAGTCTTCAGTAAATGATATGATCTAAAGATGAGCTCCTGAGGAATTAATTGCTATTGACATGTTCACTGTATTAATAATTACAGTGTTGCTTTAGCCAAGGGACTGTCATGTATATACACATTGAAATTGCTTTTGGAATGATGCTCAGCATTTTTAAGTATTTAGAATATGTCTGGGGCTATTGATGAAATAACTGAGTTGTTTCCTCAAAACATGAGCTATGAATAGAAATAGGTTGTCAAAGCTAGAGCTTCATTATATGTCCTCATGGAAGATGGTTAAAAACTCAGATGTGTTGATAATGAGCTAAATTTTCTCTGTAAATAATACCAGAGTAGCTCAATTCTTGATCAAGTTATAGAAACTACTAAGTGTTCAACAAGGTTTTTTGTTTCCTTCTTTAAAGCTATATATTTACTAACTTCTGCAGAATTAAAATACGTCTATGTTTAACTAAAGGTGTGGGTCAGCAACCATTAGTGACTCCAGTCCCAGGGCATCTGAGGCTTTCCCCAGGCCTCTGTGGGAATCACTCATCTGGTGCATATACATTCATGTAATTACTTACACACACACACACACACACACAAACACACACACACACACACACACACACAGTAAATTAATAATAAAAATGAAATGTGTCCATGAACAACATCCTTGTAATAAAATAATCATGTATACAATATTGCTGTTTAGAAACAGAAAGCATTTAAGATTCAGAAATGTCTTAAAATTGCAGGATAATGAATCAAAGAGATAAAAGAATTCAAAGGTTGTTTTATTTCTGGTTGTAATTTGTTGTACTGCTGAGTAAGAAATGGATTCTAACTTTAGACTTACTTCTTAAAAAAGGAGATCATATTACTGGAAACCCAAAAACAGAGGCAAGAAATTTCATCTGAATCCACATGGAAGGAAAATGTTGGCAGCCATTCCCATTATTCGGGCCAAAAACTATTCCTAGTTATATCCCACCATCGTCATAATCACTATGCCTGTCAAGAAGAGTTCTTAATGAAGTAAGAACCAAATGGTTGTATTTAGCTTTGAAATTTGGAGATTGTTTTTGCATATTTTATTTTAACAAGTGCTGAGTTTTCAGAACATAGAGTTTCTTTTCACTTAAAAGAAGAATTTTAAGCTCATTTTCCTCTAAAACTTAAGTAATTTTCAAAATATTTTGGGCCAAAATAAATCCTTAAAAAGGAGCATTTCCACACTATCCCAGAAGTAGACTAACAAGGTCTACTGCAGATTATTACGGTGTTAAAGAAAGAAGGGCAACAAACAATCCTAATTGATTTTGACCAAGAAGAACTTGAAGAATTCTATGTTTAATTAGCTTTCCACAATGTCTCAGGTCCTTTAAAGTTCAGATAGAAGCTGCCAGTCTCAATGAAACATGGAGAAATATGAATTGAAATAAAGCCATTAAGTGGAGAAGTAGCCTAAACAGAGCGACGGCTATGAGCCAAGGGTGGCAGGTGGGAAAACCCTAAGGTGTCTTTTTGAAAACTGCAGAGATGTGGCGAAATTCCAGGAGATAAGTCTGGAAATAGAGGAAAAAGCCGCAGTGCGGCATTATGAATAGTGGTCAGAATGAGTCCGTTATCTTTTAAATGTCAGTGGTCAACCACAGAAGAGGGCCTAATGAAGAAGCGATTGTGTGAACGTGGTAAACTAATCTGGTCATAAGTGGATAAGCTGAATTTAAACAGGGAAAGTACTGAAAATAGAGGCATCAGTTAGAGGCTTGCAGTAGTGACATGTAAGAAGAATGAGAAAATGGGAATGCAAGGCTGAGGAACAAGTATAAGGCACTGAAAAAATTACGTAAAGATGAATTACCAAGAGAAGGGCAATGGCTCTGACAGCATGTAAGTTGCTTGTACTTTTTTGTGCCTAGCTTCATAACTGTCATCATACCTTTATATAGATTTCCTGTCATATAAGATGTACTGGTTTTGGTTACGTGATTAACTTTTATACAATCTTTTTTAAAAATTAGAAGATTTATTTTCTCTTCTTTATAAAATCAGTTTCGTGTTACCAATTTTGCATTCTCTCAGCATATGATTCCTACAGTAGTTAATGCGTAATGATGTTCTCTGGCCTGTCTCCTCAATTATGCTGCTTGTTTCCTGGAGCTACAAACCAAATCCATCCTTTTCCCTACCTATCATAGTAGTGCACACTGTTGTTGTTTGATGAAAGTGAACGATGTGGAAAGTTACACAGAAGCCTAAAGATAAATGGAAGTGAGTGTATAGAAGTGATGAAAAGATTGAGAACAGGCTGTTCTATTAAGATCTTAGAAAACCAATATAGATGAGTAAGAAGAAGAAGAAGAAGATAGAAAGAAAATTGATGAGGCATAATTCTGAGCTACAGCAGACGCTGCCTGCTGATACACTTCCCACCAGGAAACTAATTATCTTCTCTTTCTTCACGGTAACACTGCCTGCTGTCAACAATGTCATCTCATCCAGAGGCTCAGTTTCAAACTGTGCATACACATACACATGCCTGTGTAAAGTATAGCTCAAGATCAAAACCACTGTCTTATAAGACGTTCTTTTCTATTTTCCTGAATACCCACAGTGTTTTTTTTTTTTTTTTATTAATATGTAGCCTGAGAACTACCTGAATAAAATCGATTTGAGGGCAGTGCTCACAAAAATTTTGTCTCAATCAACACATTTGATTCCATTAAGGAAGAAAAGTTGAGAGGTCTTTGTTTTGTTTTGCATAACCACCTTATAACTTCAAATGGAGTAATTGATGTGAACAAACGATCATAATTGGCTATAATGCTCATTTATGAATCAAACTGACAGTACCTGAGCCCACTTATAATAAATGTTATGTTTTCCAAACGCAAGTGACAGACATCTTCTGTGTCTTCATGGAAGGATTCAGTATTCCCCTACATGGTCCTTCAAAAATAAAATAGAAATCTGAATTTGACCAGATTTCCAAATAGGACAAGTTTTCCAAAAACCCAGAAAGAAGGCTAAGAAACATGGGAAAACAGAGCACTTGAAGAAAAATTTAACAAAATCGCATATGAGACAAACAGCTTGTAAAGAGTAAGGTTAGGGTCAGAGGGAAGGTAGAGGACCTCCCCTATCAGTGGGGAGGGTCATGGGAGGAGATGAGGGAGGAAGCTACAGCTGGAATACAAAGTTAATGAACTGAAATTAATTAAAAAAAAATACATTTTAAAATTTTTTAAAAAGAAAAAAAAGAGTGAATGGTAAATGAGTAGCAAAAGAAATATAGATTATTTTAAAAAGAATTTAAAACCCATAATACATACGAAAAGTAGATACTTAGGTATACTGATTTCAAACTACCTGAATTTACAATGAGGGAAAAAGATAATTCCATGATGATGTTATATTTAAAAAAAATCATGATAACATTGTACTTCACTCTGGTTTTACCTCAAATTGACATAACAATATGGAGCATGGATCGTGTGGTGGTATAAGGGAAACAACAGCATAGAAATGCATTATTCACATAATTCACTTTAACGTTTGAGTGTTTTATGCTTTCAACTACAGGATCCAGTTAGCTATCTCAGAGCTATCAAGTTAGAATTCTAAGAGAGATTCCACTAATCATTATTATTAACAGATTCCACGGTGCTTAAGATACACACCAGGGCCAGACATTATAACCCTGCAACATTGCCCCACCAATCTTGCCTATGTTCGGGAAATACCACAATAATTACTCAAATCCTGTGCATCAGGATGGAAGCTGTTTTATCACCAGTGTTGGGTTTCCCAAGGCCACATATGTAGCATTTGCCCCATTAATGATAAAAAGGATTTCATCTCATTTGATTCAAATATATGTGTTGGGTACAGAGTATTATTTTACCCACAGATTACAACGTGTCAGTTCCATTTGACACCATAACTCCTAGAAATAATCATTTAGCCATAGGAATTTTCTTTCTTGGTCACAGAAACATGGCAATCATTGTTCCTAAGTCACCAAGACCTCCATACCTCATCCAGGAAGGAAAAAAAATCTAACAAGACGTGAACAATAGCCATATGAGAAACAACATATGTGACCTTTAAAGAAAATGAACTCAGAAGTGTATACTTGCCTTTACCTATTGACTTTCTATGTTTGGCTTTTTGAAATTTTTGTTGGAAACGTCTCATTTATTGAGTAACAATTTTTATTCTGTTGAGTTCTCTGACCCAGTATTTCCAAATACACCTTGGAATATTTGAAGGGGTAAAAAGAAAACAAACATCTGAGGGTTGGTATCAATTCTTCCGTAGATTCTGTTTATGTACTAGTCAGGGCCTGAGCTCTCTTGCTAACCACTTTGGTTACAATGAATGTGATACTATTTTCACTGGTTTCTGGCTTCACACACACACACGCACACACACACACACACACACACACACACACACACATGAATTACATGTTACTACTCTTATAGAATTTCTACATTCACTTCCAACTTTATGGTGCTTCAAAGAAAAAAAATGAGTTCACCTACATTCAAACAGAAAACAACCTTTCACAGGAAATGAACATAAAATGATCTCACCTCTGAGTCCTAGCTGATAATAAATTAGGCCGAATCATTGCAGTTCTGCTCTGAAGGTGTAAATCTAGGAGGAAGAAGGATTTTTTTCCCCTATTTTGGCTTACCTGCTTATGAGCATGGTCGTAAGAATTAATATGATTGTCAAACTCCTGGTGTTTGTTATACTGCTTGTCACATAATTCACAGTAAAAGTTTGCTTTTGCGTCTTCCAGAGCTTTTGCTGTAGACTTCTCCTTTTCTGCAAAATCCTTTAAAAAGGGTAAAAACGTCAGTTATATTTTTGTCTGAGAGAATGCGGACTTTATATTAACCAAGTTAGAGTTTAATTTTACTTTGACTAAAGTAACGTGTTGAGGGTCGAGACCTCCCAAGATTCCGTGTCCCCGTGGAAGTAACTTTCAGTGTGGTATCTCTCGTAACCTATCAGTGAACATAAGAGCTCTCCAGAAGTAATGCCATAGATGTTGCTTCATCATGGATAGTAGTCGTCTCTTCTCTAGCCCCCCAGACCAAGCTGTAATTCTCCCTATTATCAAACACATTCCTGGCCATTTCTGCTGTATCTTCATCATTCTTCTCCTTCCTTTGTATACCTCTTAAATTTTTGTGTCTCATGAAATCCTATCTTCACCCAACCGAACAGTTCACAGGGTACACACTATCAGGGATGCTCCTACTTCCTCTATTGCCAAGGCCTGATATATCTATAGTCTGAGACTTCAATGTCTCCTAAAGCTTCAGTACCTCTTAGATCCTGCAATTATACCTATCCCATGTGTTTCAAAAACATTGTCTTTGTAAATTTTATGATATTCCCTCCTCTAACAGTCTTGGATATATCATTTCTCTTCTTAAAATGCTTTCAAATTATCTTACTGATTATATGGTAATAATTTTGAGACAATGTACATATTCATTATGTATACACACAAATATATATATTCACAGATGTCCAACACCATCACTACATAAGTAGACTGCAAATAGATATAAAGTAAACAACATATTCCTTGCTCCCTTGAAGTATCAGTGACTTACTATTTCCCTTTATATTCATCCCCACTATGTCAGAACATTTCCTTCCCACTTTGCCATGGTCACTCTTCATACTCTTCTCTGACTATCACCAAGCATACCATGTTTTTACAAGTCTGCTGGTCTAATAAATTAATAAACTATTTCATTAATTATGTGTGCCTACATTGCTTTTTTTATTAATTTTTATTTTTTATATTAATCACAGGTTATTTACTTTGTATCCCAGCCCTAGCCTCCTCCTTCATTCCCTCCCAATCCCACCCTCCCTCCCTCATCTCCTCCCAGCCCCTTTCCCAAGTCCACTGCTAGGGGAGGTCCTCCTCCCCTTCCATCTGACCCTAGCTTATCTGGTATCTTTCAGGACTGGCTGCCATGTCCTCCTCTGTGGTCTAACAAGGCTGTTCCTCCCTCGGGGGAGTGGGGGTAAAGGAGCCAGTCATTGAGTTCATGTCAGAAATAGTTCCTGTTCCCCTTATTAGGGAAAACCACTGGGCTACATCCGAGCAGCGGTTCTAGGTTATATCCATCCATAGTCCTTGGTTGGAGAAATAGTCTCAAAGAGGACCCCCGTGCCCTGATATATTTTCTCTTTTTGAAGCTCCTGTCCTCTTTAGGTCATATTAACTCCCGTTTTATCATATGATTCCCTGCACTCTGCCCAAGGTTTGGTTATGACTCTCAGTATCTGCTTGGATACTACACTGCTAGGTAGAGACTTTGAGAGTCCCTCTGTGGTAGGCGCCCGTCCTGTGACTTGTTTTCTCCTACTCCCCATGCCACATTAAGTAGACGAGAACATGTGTAAATTCAGTATCTAGTACCTACAACAATGGGTAATTGCAACAAATTCAAGCCACCTGCCTCATTTCTTTAATTAAAATGCTCTCAAATTCTTTCAGTGCTTATATGGTAATAAGGATAAAAACGATGATCAGAATCATTTTATAGATATATCATCCAATGTTGATAGATGTCACATATCAAATAAGGAGGTGGTAAATAAAATTGAATTAAACAATCTATACTTATCTTCCTAATTAATAAACACCTAGAGACTTGATTCATATAAAAATACAAAATGATAACTTGAAAAATCACAGAGGATAACTGAAATACAAAAAGGTAACTGGAATGGCCACACAGGATAAGGATGTGATAGCCTTGACAAACAAGTGTAAACAAAATGTTTAGCTTTCCTCTCTCAGAGGACAGAAGAGTTTGATTATACTCTAAGTTATAAGGGGATAGAAAACCTACTAGATAGTATATATCCAGTAAGAAAAACATTTGGCGTGGGGACAAAAACCAGTTGATTATAGAACCACATTAATAGTCTGAGGGTAGAGCCGCTCCTCATAAGAGACACAGAAGGAAGACTTTGAAGTAGTGATAATCATCTTGACACAGCAGGATTAGCATCAAGTGAAATGGTTCTTCTCATGCAATTAGTAAGACCTAGAGAGGACAGGAGCTCCACAAGGAGAGCAACAGAACCAAAATATTTGGGCACAGGGGTCTTTTCTGGGACTGATAACTCCAACCAAGGTCCATTCATTAATATAACCTATAACCCCTGCTCAGATGTTGCCCATACCACCCCAGTACCCAAGTAGGTACCCTAGTAAGGGGAACAGGGACTGTCTCTGACATGAACTCAGTGGCTGGCTCTTTGACCACCCCCCTGAAGGAGGAGCAGCCTTGTCAGGCCACAGAGGATGACTTTGCAGCCAGTCCAGATGAGACTTTGATAAGCTAAGGTCAGATGGAAGGGGAAGAGGACCTCCCCTATCAGTGGTCTTAGAGAGTGGCATGGGAGGAGATGAGGGAGGGAGCATGGGATTGGGAAGGAATGAGGGAGGGGCTACAGTGATACAAAGTGAATAAAATGTAATTAATGTAAAAATAAATATTTAATTAAAATAGAGAAGAAAACTACAAATGAAAAAAATTGTGGTAGAATTCTTGCACATATGTATTTTGCATTAGTCTAGAATATGCAGAGAACAGCAGCAAGACTCCTCTAGTTAATTTTCTATATTCTTCTTAATCTATTTCTAAAATTTCTTTGATTATCATATTACATAGATTTTGGTTACAGATTTAATAATTTAAAGCTGTCTTAAAAATTAAAATCATAAGAATTTATTAGGTATTCTTTCATCTGACAATATCACAGAACCAAATTATATTCTTTGCTTTATTTAGGTACCAATAAACAAAAAATAAACTCTTACCTTCTTTATCACTAAAGTCCTAAAAGACAATATTTGAGTCCATTTATCAAGAAAGGAAAAATATATGGGGGAGTTTACAAATTTCGTTAACAAAGCACACATGGAGTTCATATGCGAGTGTGTCCAGCAAAGCCAGAGATACAAATATTAACCTATCAGGAATGGCTTAGCAAATATTGGTAGACAATAATGAGAGGAAAGAAAGAAAGAAAGAAAGAAAGAAGAAAGAAAGAAAGAAAGAAAGAAAGAAAGAAAGAAAGAAAGAAAGAAAGAAAGACAAAGGAAAAGAAGGAGCAAAATACAGAAAGCAAGAGGGCTAAAGAACACTTAGCAAACCTGAAAACTTAGGTTACACCTAGAAAGGCAGTAAAGGCTACTTTGTAAAAGAATTGTGGTCCAATACCTCATCTATCCAGTATTCCATAGGCCTATTCTAACAGGTGAAATTAGACTGTCTAACCAGATGGAACCTGGGCTAGTACTACAGTGCCAGAAAGGTGGTGGCTGAACTGTCAGGTTAGAAGAATCAATTCAATCAAACCTGTTGTTTGCTATATTCACTGACATTTTGCACTTTATGATTTCTGTCAAATCAGAGAACTATGAATAGTAAAGCCAATGTTAATCTTTACCAGTTCGTGTATGCCCATCCATCTATCTACTCATCTATCCACGCTTTCACACTGCCAGTCACTAAGTATTCGTACATCCAATATTCCTCTAAAGGGAAACTTCCAAGTGTCAATTTTGCACAAGTTTGATAGTGTCTTAAAATTTACACCCTAGTAGTGAAGATTATAAGCAACGAGGTGAAATTATGAATTACAGCACAGTGATGATCACCTGTTGCTAGAGGCTTGTTGTAATGTTTTATTGTAATTAAGAATAGCCAGGGATAAAAGAAGATACTGATTGATGGTGTCTCTGTTTCTGTCATTCCATTAAATATTCATTAAGCATGAGGTAGTTTGCGGTCTTTTAAAAATTGAATGATAAGCTAATTTTACTGATCAGATAACTCTGATGCCAAATTAGGAAGATATTTACCTTCTAATGGCATCATATAATCTTTACATATATTTGAAGGTATAAAATAAATATAAAAGAAATAAAAATAGTAATGCCTTCTTGGTATCAGTAAGTCTTAAAAATAAAAATGAATAACATAATAAGATAAAATAGAAATTTACCCTTAGTTTACAGTCACTCAGAATATTCATGTGGATAGTAGTGGAGAATGGTTTTGGAGCTGAACAGCATAACACATTTAAAATATCAAAGATAGTTCCTTGTTTATCATTCTCAGTGATTGATAATTAACTACAGTACAAACATGATAGCTTTCTTAACAGAATATTATTTAAAAATATTAGTGGTGCCAATGCAATTTTATGTTGTAATTTGGTAATAATTCTGTATAATTACTTTATGCAATTAATATAGTGGGTGTGAGGAAATTTTTTTTTACACCAAGAGTTTTATAGTCATGCAAATAGTAGATGTGTCTATAAACAGGCATTCTGACAAAGAGCTGAATTTAATTAGAAGAATGAATATTTGTTAAAAATTGCTGCAATTATCACAATGATTATTGCCCACTAAAACCATGGTGAACCTTTTGTAAACGAGCATTGTGCAAAAACTGCATTCTTTTTATCCTGCCTCTGATATGCCAGAAGGAAGAGCACAGACACTTTGACCCAGAATATGCTGCAGAGCCTGAAACCAGACTCAGGTCAGCCTGACTTAAGAATTATTAATGACTTGGTCATTAGCAAGCAGACAGGTATGTCCAGAATCTCATTTAACTGCTTGTGAATACAGACCTGGATTATAAAATAAAAAAGAGGAAATCCATTATTATTTTGCATCTTGAATGATGTAAGGATGCAATTAATTTGACCTTTCATTAAAACGCAAGACATTGCTTTAAGAATTCTAATATGCTTTAACATATTCCATTGTTCTCCAAAAAAAAATCCTGCCACTTTGGTTGCAAACATGGATATTGCTGATTTATAAAATTTTTGGCTCTATTTCTTCTTGTAGCTTGTTACAAACTGAAGTAAGAAAACATGCTTTCAATGATTATTTATTTCATTTTATGCATACAGAGAAAGTAATTTACTCTTTGAAGAATGAAAACCTTGAAGGTCAGCCTGTGCCTTAAAATAGTTCTAGTACTGAAGAGTTCAGTGTTCTCAGAATAAATTAAAGGGGGATAATAATAAGTAGTCAGCAAGACTGATGTGAGGAAAAGTGTTATAATTTTTGCACTTAGAACAGTGCAACTCTAATGCAGAATGGGGTAAGAAAGCACCACTCCAGACTATGACATAAAAAGAAAATGACCTAAACACCCAATGTCAAGATGCCTCTTTAGAGTGAAGATAACACTCAGCTTATCATTTGAGAAAACACAGGCACAGTAGCTCCCAAAAGTTACCCTTTCAGAAGACAAATTTACATCCATGAAGGAACTTTCCATTTGTGTGGCTCTCTTTGTGTGTGGGAGGAGCACATGCACAGTCATAACAGAGGCCCTTGGAGAACTTAGGGTCTTCTCTACCTCTCCCCATCTCGTTCCCTTGAGACAGGGTCATCCACTGACTGATCTGGACTGCCTGTCTTCCATGCACCAAAGCTGGGGAAGCTGCCCATTAGGTTTCAGAGACTCTGCGTTCTCTGCCCCTTGCAGTATTGGCCATGTGGCGGGAACACAGTTCCCATGCTTGCAAAGTAAAGGCTTTATCTACTGAGCCAGCCTGCCATCTGCTCAGCCCAGCCTCTCTCCAGCCAGTGGCTCTGGATGAAAGGGAAAGATTTAATGCTGTACCAAAACTCTTTGTGTTTCATGTGCTATTTGGTATTGAATATAAACTTCTGCATATACTACTTTCTCTATGTCAAAGATGGAGATGCTCAAACATAAAGCCTAAGACAACCCCTGGAGCTGTGACCTGGAAACTTAATGTCTAGATGAGCTCTCTAAATAACAGAGTGCCTATGTCACCAAACTTCTTTTTGTTTTTCTCTTGTTAGTATGTCTTTGCTACAGTAAACGACATTTTAGAATTCAGTGAAGAGCCATTTCTTTCCTTACTCTATGTTGATATGTATACATATGTGTGCATATTTGTGAGTATATGTGCATATGAATGCATGTGTGAGGACGTGTGTTCATGTGCATGTAAACATGTGTTTATGCATGTGCATTCATGTGTGAGGTGTCTACGTATGTGCAGGAGTGCATTTATACATGTGTATAAAATGCATGATCATGTGAGCATGTGTGTGCATTTGTATGTGTGTTTTCGCATGTGTGTATGTGTACGACTGGTGTCTATACATGTGTGTACCTGTGTTTGTAAATATATATCTGTGGCATACAGGTGTATCTGTGTGTACATGCATATGTGTGTGGTTTTATTTATATACATGTGTATATGCACGTGTGTACATATGTGTATATGCATGTCTGTGATCTATTTGTGCCATTGAAAATATGTTTTATTAAAAATATTTAATATTACACCATTGTAAGTCTGCAACAAACATTTTTAATTTATTTTTTTAATTTATGACAATTCATTCACTTTGTATCCCAGCTGTAGCCTCCACCCTCAACCCCTCCCCATCCCACTCTCCCTAACTCTTTTCCTCTATACCCCTCTCCCACTCCACTCTCCTCCCCTTCCATCTGACCCTAGCCTATCAGGTCTCCTCAGGACTGGCTGCATTGTCTTCCTCTGTGGCTGGTAAGACTGCTCCCCGCTCAGAGGAAAGTGATCAAAGGGCCAGCCACTGACTTCGTGTCAGAGACAGTCCCTGTTCCCATTACTAGGGTTCCCACTTAGACACTGAGCTGCCATGGGCTAAATCTGTGCAGGGGTCCTAGGTTATCTCCATGCATGGTCCTTGGTTGGAGAATCAGTCTCAGAAAAGACCTCAGTGCCCAGATTTTCTGGTTCTGTTGCTCTCCTTGGGGAGCTCTTGTCCCCTCCAGTTCTTTGGCAGATAATCACTATAAAAAATGCTCAATGTCCTTTTCAACAGGAAAATGCAAATCAAAATGACCCTGGATTTCATCTTATATCCATCAGAATGGCTAATATCGAAAACTCAAGTGACAATACATGCTGGAGAGGATGTGGAAAAGCAGAACCCTCCTCCATTACTGGTGGGAATGTAAACATATGCAGCCATTTTGGAAGTCAATCTGACGATTACTCACACAATCAGGAATAGCGCTACATCAAGATCCAGCTATACCACTCCTAGGCATATAGCCAAAAGATGATCAAATATTCAACAAGGACATTTTTCAACCATATTCATAGCAGCTTTATTTGTAATAGCCAGAATCTAGAAACAACCCAGATGCCCCTCAATGGAGGAATTGATACAGAAATTGTGATACATTTACACAATGGAATACTACTCGGCTGTTAAAAACAAGGAAATCATGAAATTTGCAGGCAAATAGTAGGAACTAGAAAAGATCATCCTGAGTGAGGTATCCCAGAAGCAGAAATACACAAATGGCATATACTCACTTAGAAATGGATGTTAGATATATAATATAGGATAAACATACTAAAATCTGTACACCTAAAGAAGCTAAGCAAGAAAGAGGACCCTGGGTAAGATGACTAATCCTCACTCAGAAAAGCAAATGGGATACACATTGGAAGAGGGTAAAAATAGGCAACAGGACAGGAGCCTACCAAAGAGGGCCTCTGAAAGACTCTACCCAATAGGGTATTGAAGCAGATGCTGAGACTCATAGCCAAACTTTGAGTAGAGTGCAGGGAATATTATGAAAGAAGGGTGGGAGAGGGAGGAGATGCGGCAAACATTTAACAAAATTCTGAACCAAAAAAAAAAAAGTTTGATCTTCCTCTCACTGCCATTTTTCAAACATTCGAGCTTTCAGATTTCTGTGGGTTTTGGTTTGTTTGTTTGGGTTATTATGTCATGGCTGAATTAAGGTCTCAGTTTGTAGCTTTGGCTGACCTAGAACTATGTAGAGCAGACTAGCCAGGAAATCAGGATGCTTACCTCTGTAAGGTAAGTACAGCGATTACACATGTGCACTACAGGAATTAGTTTCAAACACATGTATTCACTGTTTGTGGTATGACTATGTGTATCTGTGTATGGCTACGTGCAGTGCATGCTCATGTGGAGCTTGGAATAAAATCTATGAGAATCAGTTTTCTCTTACTAACATGTGTGTTTTGGGAATCATTCATTTTATTTTTTTTAATTAATTTTATTTTTTAATATTAATTACAGGTTATTTACTTTGTATCCCAGCCCTAGCTCCCTCTCTCATTTCCTCCCAATCCCATCCTCCCTCCTTTATCTCCTCTCTGTCCCTTTCCAAGTCCACTGCTAGGGAAGGTCCTCCTCCCCTTCCATCTGACCCTAGCTTGTCAGGTATCTTCAGGACTGGCTGCAATGTCCTCCTCTGTGACCTAGCAAGGCTGTTCCTTCCTCACGGGGTGGGGAAAGGTAAAGGAGCCAGTCATTGAGTGCATATCAGAAATAGTTCCTGTTCCCCTTACTAGGGTAACCCACTTGGGTACTGAGCTACCATGGGCTACATCCCAGTAAGGGTTCTAGGTTATATCCATACATGGTCCTTGATTGGAGAAACAGTCTTATAGAGGACCCCATGCCCTAATATATTTTGTCCTTGTGGAGCTCCTGTCCTCTCCCGGTCATATTAACTCCCCCTTTTATCATATGATTCCCTACACTCTACGGAAGGTTTGGTTATGAGTCTCAGTATATGCTTTGATACGCTGCTAGGTAGAGTCTTTCAGAGGCCCTCTGTGTAAGCTCCTGCCCTGTTTCTTGTTTTCTCCTACTTCCCATGTCCAGGGATCATTCATTTTCCAGGCTGGCTTGCAATCACCACTTCTGCGCCCTGACAAATTGTGTTTTGTTTCGTTTTGTTTTTACTGTCTGTCTACCTTACTTTGGACTATTTATCAGTCACACACAGAGAATCAAGACATTATTATATTAGTTTAATTACATTAACATAATTAATACTTATTTCCTCAAAGTCGTGATGAGCTTCTTTCATAAAATAAATAATATTTGCATTTAATGGCATCAAACACAGTGTTTCTTACTTCATAGAAACTCCATAAATAAATAAACAGAAAATAAGGGCAATGTGTGCATTTCCCGTTACATTTGAAGATATCATAGGCTAACATGTCAACATCTGTTTTCATGGAGATGTAAACTGCTGAAACAATGACAGACAAGCTAAGTAAGGGTGATTGTAAACAAGTGGAAATTTTATAATATTTTTTAAATGAAGATCCTTAGGATATAAGCTGACCTATTAAAAATTTCCACAGGAAAAGAATGTTACAGACAGCACAGAGTAACACATACAAATGTGGAATCTTCGCTTTCAGTTCTCTCCTCCTCTCTGCAATCAGGATTTCTCTTTGCCAGTAATTACTAGCAGCAATGGTTAGATTTTATTTTCTTCAGATTTAGTATCAGATGCGATCAAAATTGGAACTCTCTGTCTTGGTTCAGGGAAGAGGTAATATCAGCCAATTCCTAGATTATAAAGTTAGATTTTTCTCTTCTTATTAATGATTAATTTAACATGTTCATATTAAACAATAAATGCAATCACATTAAACATGTGAAATTGTCTCTGGGAAGCCTACACTGGCAGCAATTCAGTATCAATTCTAATTTGGAAAGAATGACAAATTTCTGAGTAGCCGCTGGTCAGATGCCAACCTGTTTATTGCATTTGTGTTTATGAAGCAATAATTAAATATCTCAAGCTTGCTTATATAACTGCTAATTTTAGAAATGTTTCCTAAATGGCTACAAGAGAACAAGCATTAGTTTTAAAAAAATACATTCATTCCAATAAAGATAAATGTTTACCAGAATTCAAGATCACCGACTTCATCTTTTCTAGACTAAATTAATAGACACTTTTAAGAGAAATATATTTTTTGATTTTTATTTCACATTCTTTTTATTACAGTTTATTCCCTATGTATCCTGGCTGTGTCCCCCTCTGTCATCTTTTCTCAGTCCCGTTCTCCCTCTCTCTCCTCCCCCTATGCCTCTCCCCTACTACATTGACAGAGGTGGTCCTCCTCCCCTACTAGCTGACCCTAGACTATCAGGTCTCATCAGGACTGGCTGCATTGTTTTCTTCTGTGGCTTGTCAAGGCTGCCCCCCTCCTTTTGAAAGAATAACGAGAGAATCCCAGATGCATCCTAATGTAATCATAAGAGCATCTATTGATTCATTGCTAAATTAATTTTGTTTATCTAATTATAACACAAAAAAGAATAATATAATTTTCATATTTCTTTTCTATTACAAAATTTTTCTTTTAAAAATGTTTTATTCATTATTACAATTTATTTACTTTCTATCCAGGCTGTATCACTGTCACTCATCTCTTTCCAGTCCCACCCTCTCTTTTCTCTCCCTATGTACCTCCCCTAGTCCACTGAAGGGGAGGCCCTCCTCCCCTACTATCTGACCCTAGCCTATAAATTGTTTCCTCCTTTTGTTCTTTTCTCTCTCTCTCCTCCTCTTCTTAAACAAACTACAAATGGTTATGAGGAAAGGAAGGTGTTTCTTTTACTCCTAAACCCAGAGGCCTCTCTCTGTTTTTTCTAAGCTTGTTTTTTTATTTTTCAGTGTCTTAAATTTTTATATTTTTAATTAATTGATTTAATTTTTATTAATCACAGATGTAGCCCATAGCATCTCAGTCTCAAAGTGGGTTCCCTAGTAATGGGAACGGGGACTGACTCTGACATGAATTTGTATTTTTAGAGATTATAATAAAATTACATAATTCCTTCTTCAATTCTCACTTCAGCTCCACACTTGTACCTCATCCTGTATTTATTCAACTTTATGGCTTCTTTACCTTTAATTATTTAATATATAGGCATATAAAATAGTTATTTTATATAATTATTATATATCTATATACTTAAAAAACATCACACACACACACATATATATATCAGCAAAAGAGGAAGTTTTTATTTAAACTACATTTATAGATGTATGCACAAACTTATAAGTTTTATAGTTATTTTAAGGTTGTTAATAATGTAGTTTTTATGACTTTATCAGACATCCTTTTTTTTCCTTCAAGAATGGAATATATAATTTTATACAGATGAGAATTCAAACCAAGAGTGAATTTTTTAGAGGACAAATCATTTACATTAGGTTATTTGTTAAACATTTATGTGTTCCTGACTTGGAATTCATCATTTGGATATCTTAGAATTTTCTTCCAAATCACAGCTACTATTAGGTTGAAGTTTCTCCAGCATGTTATTCTAAAAACTTTAAAAATTTTTTTTATTATTAGTTACATTTTATTAACTCTGTATCCTAGCTGTATCCCTTTCCCTCACTCCCTCCCAAACCCTCCCTCTCTCCCTCATCTCCTCCCTGCCCCTTTCCAAGTCCACTGATTGGGGAGGACCTCCTCCCCTTTCATCTCACCCTGTTTTATCAGGTATCTTCAGGACTGGCTGGCTGCAAAGTCCTCCTCTGTGGCCTAGCAGGACAGCTCCTCCCTTGGGGGGTGGGGAGGTCAAAGAGCCAGTCATTGAGTTCCTGTCAGAGATAGTCCCTGTTCCCCTTACTGTGGGAAACCAATTGGTTACTGAGCTACCACGGGCTTCATCCGAGCAGAGGTTCTAGGTTATATCCATACATGGTCCTTGGTGGAGTGTCAGTCTCAGAAAAGACCCCTGTGCCCAGATATATTTGGTCCTTGTGGAGCTCCTATCCTTTTCACGTCATACAAACAACCCCTTCTTTCATATGATTCCCTGCACTCTGCTGAAGGTTTGGTTATGAGTCTCAGAATCTGCTTTGATACACTGCAAAGTAGAGTCTTTCAGAGGCCCTCTGCAGTAGGCTCCTGTCCTGTTACTTGTTTTCTCCTATGTTCAATGCACCTCCCATTTGTCTTTCTAAGTGAGGATTGATCATTTTTCCCCGGGCCCTCTTTCTTGTTTATCTTCTTTAGCTGTATAGATTTCATTATGATTATCATATCTTATAGGACTATATGAGTGAGTATATACCATGTGTGTCTTTCTCCTTCTGGGATACCTCGTTCAGAATGATCTTTTCTAGATCACACTATTTGCCTGCAAATTTCACGATTTCCTCATTTTTGATTGCTGAGTAGTATTCCATTGTGTGAAAATACCACAATTTCTGTATCCATTCCTCTGTTGAGGGACATCTGTGTTGTTTCAGGTTCTGGCTATTACAAATAAAGCTGCTAAAAATATGGCTGAGCAAATGTCCTTGTTGTGTACTTGAGCATCTTTTGGGTATATGCCTAGGAGTGGTATAGCTTGATCTTGAGGAAGCGCTATTCCTAATTGTCTGAGTAAGTGCCAGATTGACTTCCAAAGTGGTTGTACAAATTTACATTCCCACCAGCAATGGAGGAGGGTTCCCCTTTCTCCACAACCTCTCCAGCATGTGTTGTCACTTGAGTTATTCATCTTAGCCATTCTGTTGGGTGTAAGGTGAAATCTCAGGGTCGTTTTGATTTGCATCTCCCTATGCCTAAGGATGTTGAGTATTTCTTTAAGTGCTTCTCTGCAATTTGATATCTCTGCTTAGTTCTGTTCCCCATTTTTAATTGGATTACTTGATTATTGCTTTTTAACTTCTTCAGTTCTTTCTATATGCTGGATATCAGCCCTCTGTCAGATATAGGGTTGGTGAAGATCCTTTGCCAGTCTGTAGGCTGTCATTTTGTTTTGATGACAGTGTCTTTTGCTTTACAGAAGCTTTTCAGTTTCATGAGGTCCTGTTTTTTGATTGTTGCTCTTAGAGTCTGTGTTGTTGGTGTTCTGTTCAGGAAGTTGTCTCCTGTGCCAATGAGTTCTAGGCTGTTCCCCACTTTTTTCAAACCTACTTAGAGTATCTGATTTCATGTTGAGGTCTTTGATTCACTTTGACTTTAGTTTTGTGCAGGGTGATAAATATGAATCTATTTTCATTTTTCTGCATCTAGACATTCAGCTGGACCAGCACCATTTGTTAAAGATGCTGTCTTTTTTCCACTGAATGGTTTTGGCTTCTTTGTCAAAACTCAAGTATTCATAGGTGTGTGGGTTTATTTCTGGGTCTTCTATTTGGTTCCATTGATCCTCCTTTCTGTTTCTATGCCAGTACCATGCAGTTTTTATTACTATTGCTCTGTAGTACAGCTTGAGATCAGGGATGGAGATACCTCCAGATGATCTGTTGTTGTACAGGATTGCTTTGGAGATTCTGGATTTTTTGTTTCTCCATATGAAGCTGCGAATCTTTCTTTCAAGGTCTGTAAATAATTGAATTGGTATTTTGAAGGGAATTGCGTTTAATCTATAAATTGCTTTTGGCAGGATGGCCATTTTCACAATGTTAATCTTACCAATCCGTGAGCATGGGAGATCTTTTCATCTTCTGAGATCTTCTTCAATTTCTTTCTTCAGAGACTTAAAAACAGGTCTTTTACTTGTTTGGTTACAGTCACCCCAAGGTACTTTATGTTATTAGTGGCTATTGTGAAGGGTGTTGTTTCCCTGATTTCTTTCTTGGCCCTTTTGTTTTTGGTATACAGGAGGGCTTCTGATTTTATTGAGTTGATTTTGTATCCTGCCACTTTGCTGAAGGTGTTTATCAGCTGAAGGAGTTCTCCGGTTGAATTTTTGTGGATGCTCATGTATACTGTCATATCATCTGTGAATAGTGACACTTTGACCTCTTCCTTTCCTATTTGTGTCCCCTTGCTTTCCTTTAGTTGTCTTATTGCTTTAGGTAGGACTTCAAGTACTATGTTGAAGAGATATGGAAAGAGTGGGCAGCCTTGTCTTATCCCTGATTTATGTGGGATTGATTTAAGTTTCTCTCCATTGAGTTTGATGTTGGCTATAGGCTTGCTGTATATTGCCTTTACTGTGTTTAGGTATGTGCCTTGTATCTCTGATCTCTCCAAGAATTTAAACATGAATGAGTGTTGGAATTTGTCAAATGCTTTTTCGGCATCTAAGGAGATGATCATGTGTTTTTTCTCCTTCAGTTTGTTTATGTGGTGGATTACATTCATGGAATTCCATATGTTGAACCACCCTTGCATGCCTGGGATGAAGCCTACTTGGTCATAGTGGATGATATCTTTGATGTTTTCTTGGATATATCCTCTTACTTACATTTTTATCTTTATCTGTTTCTTATTGGTAGTGTATTCATTTAATATTGTACAAATTATAAAGTTATAGATTGTTATTTCAAACAACCAACAAAACAGTAAAAACATATTTAAAAAATTATTTTTGGCATTGATAGTAGTAGCTAACCAACCTAAAAACTCTATCAGTTTCTAATAGAGAACATCCAAACTTGCATCAGTAAAATCAGATAATATCATTGGGCATAGAAGATAAAGGACATAGGTGGTAAATGTTTACCATGAAAACCATACATGAAGAGTGTAAGGAAAAAATGAGTGCATGTAATTGATTTTTGTCTGTTTGTTTTGTTATAGACTCGGGTAAAGAGAATCCTGAATTATGTATGATGGGGACAAAATATATAATTTTACACAATACTACATAATCCTCAGTGTGAAAGAACAAGTATCCTAGTAATATTTTTATTAGTTACTTCATGTTGCTGTGATAAAAGACTTCAAGTCCCTAAGTGAGTCATGGAGAAAAGCATATAATCCAAGAGTGAGTGACAGAGAGGCTGTAAATTATCAAAGCCTACCCCTACTGATGGACTTTTTAAAAAATTCTATTTTCTATCTTTTTTATTTTTTAAAGATTTATTTATCTATTACTTATACATATTTTTGCCTGCAAACCAGATCTCACTATAGATGGTTATGAGCCATCATGTGGTTGCTGTGAATCGGACCCAGCACCTTTGGAAAAACAGCGACCATTTTTAACATCTGAGCCATCTCTTCATCTTGATCTTAAGATGCAAAATTACAAAATTCTGAGCGTAACATTTTAGCTTTTTATGGTATCCAACCATGCTTGGGGAGAATGTCCTGCTTCAATGGTTGTAAAGGCCTGAATGATCATGGCTGCATCACACTGTTGTGAGACTCTAATCTTGCATATATACCACAGGCAAACCAAGGAGACCAACACCAGAAGGCCTGCTAACGCTCCCATGCCCTCCCATTCCTTCAGATGATTCATGGCTGCAGCAATCCATGATGATAATCCTGTGGCTAGTCCTGCATCCACTCTGGTAGAATTTACTGTGACAATGGCCAGGTCCCGCCTCTGAGAAAAAGGTATGGGACGGGTCTGATGCTCTTTGGGTGGATGACACCTAAATGAACATCGGTACAAAGTCCCAATTTATTTCTAATATCAGAGATCAGACCTCTACTCTTGCCTGATGGGTCTAAAACAAAAAGGGGAACTGTAGAGAGCTGCGGAATGCTGTGCCTTAAAGATGGAGGTGGTTTCTGCCTTCCACCTTCCCGATGGTGAGTGCTCTCTGTCACAAACAACTCCACATTTGGCTAAGGCTGAGGATCTGGCTTGCTTCTGTGTATGTGGACCTATCTGCATTGCCCATGTGGCACGCCTGGGTTGGCTACCCAGAGGCTATTTAAGCTGTGGGCTGGCTTTCCCCAGGGTCAGATGATCGTTCAAGGTTCCTGAATAAACTGCATTGAAAAAAAAATTACAAAATTCCCCAAATCTCTTCCCCAGTCTGCGATTTCCCAAATCACAGTGCCACTAGTGACCAAATATTTGAATATGTGAGTCTATTAGACACGTTTATCATTTCCTTTTATTTTATTTTTATTTTTACTTTTTTACAATTTATTCATTTTGTATCTCAGTTGTGGCTTCCTCCATTATCTCCTCCCAGTCCCATCCACCCTCCCTCTTCTTCTCCTATCCCTCTCCCCTAGTCCACTACTAGGGGAAGTCTTCCTCCCCTTTCTCTGACCCAGCTTATCAGGTCACATCAGGATTGCCTGGATCTGCTTCCTCTGTGGCCTGGCTAAGTTACCCCACCAGGGAGAAGTAACCAAGGAACAGACAACCAAGTTTATGTCAGAGACTAGCTCTTCTCCCCTTACTAGGGAACTAGGGAACCTACATACTGAGCTTTCTATGGGCTACATCTTGGCAGGGGTCTATGACCTCTCTAAGCATGGTCTTTGGTTGGTACAACCCCTGGTCCCAGTTTTTTTTTTTTTTTTTTTTTGGCTTTATTAGTCTTTTGTGAGGCTCAAGAGGACCCTAGGGAAGATGCTTAATTCTCATTCAGAAGAGAAAACAGGATAGACACTGGAAGCAGTAGAAGAGAGGGAACAGGATAGGATCCTACCACAGATATCTTCTAAAAGATTCAGGCCAGCAGGGTTCAAAGCAGATGCAGAGACTCACAGCCAAACTTTGCACAGAACATAGGGAGTTTTATGGAAGAAAGGTAAGATGGATTTTTCATTTCAACCATCACAATAATACATTAGTCTGGATTTGTCAATTAACATCACCACCCACAACATTGTGCAGAATAAGGAGGAGTTGGAAATGTTTATAGGAATTCTGAGAAGTACTCTGAATTAATACCCTAGTGGTTAGGGGAAAAAAATGTCTAAGTAAATCACAGTTTATTCGTTCTTTTGTCATTAGACTTAAGGAAAAAACAATTACTATGTACAAATAATTTGACCCATGCCATGTGATGACTGCAGCATAGTTGTAGGAAAGCAGAATGAAAACTATAAACTTAACTTATGGGGCAATTGTTAGACTCTCAGTCACCTTATGCCATTTTCCATATGACAAAGAAGAACCCTTGGCAATCCTGAAGAAAAGTAGAAACTATTGACAGATTATATTTACAAACATTAGGTCCACTTGAAATTTAAAAGAAAATTTCTCCATTTGAAGCTATGATTTTGGAATGTGTCTACTGTGTGGGTGTATAAAACATGATAAAGAAATGGCTTCTCTTGCTTCAGACTCGTGACAAAACTTCAGCACTTGTAGAGGTAGTAATTATCGCCCTATCAATGCAACCACACGACAGGTAGAACTGCAATGAATATAGACATATTCATCTAAATTGAATACGTTTAAATGAATATGTTCATTGTGCATCAGACAGGAAACAATTTCATTTAGCTGTTACTCCTGATATAGCTACTTACTGTAAGAAAATGCAATTAATAGTGTCTGGCATTTCATTTTCTAACATAAGAGAAATCAAAAAAAAATGTCAGGTAACTACTTTTCTAAAAAAAGTTGCTAGTGACAAAAGCTCAGCTCCAGACCACTTCTTAATTCAAAAAGTGAAACAATTATAGAAAGGAAAAGATGCTCATTCAGAGATAATGTCCTAGACCCTGGTTCACCTTTGGTTGAGAACTGACTACAACTATGTTCCCTTCAAAGAAGATTCAGTGACTATCAAGCAATTTCCATTCTTTTGGCTTTCAAGATTCCCTATTCTTAATTCTCTATTCTTATTCTCCATGTTTCTCATGTGCTAAAGGCAGGGTTGGGAACTCCTGTAGTTATACAATCCAATAGTGTGAAGCCACTTCCCTTGCTTTTAAGGGTAAGCGTATTGGATGCTTGTGAGTGCCCCCAAGACACTCTGTTCTCCTGAACGTATGCTGACCTACCGCTGCTGTATCTGGATAGACTGGTCTATGACTAGAGATGATTAAATAGTAATTCTGCTCACACAGAGACCTCGCACGGTTATTTCAAGCTGGCTAGTCCAGCTCTTGTAACCATTAACGTTATAATGGGTGATTGTGGTCAAACCGGGGGGAAACCTACAATTTCAGTGAAGAACTTCATTTCACTGAAGTTATAGGTCACGAACCTTGAAATGCTAACTTCAAGTTTAAAATACATGTTAAAGTTAGAGAAACATATTAAAAGTGGTAGTTTACTTTAAGATAAAGACATCCATATAGGACAGTCTAATACTAGCAGCCTGGTTCCATTTTATTTCAATTTGACAGATGTATTTGTTACTTTGCTTTGTCTTTTAAATGCTCTTACAGAAAACTACAAAACATACTTAGACATCTTTAAAAAGAAAGAAGTCATGTCAAATTACACATACATGCATCCATGCATATACATATGCATACACATATATATTGATTTTGGGAAAAAATTCTAGAAATGTTTCCCAGTAGCAGTCAGAAAGGCTGATTAGCTAGAAACTGAGGAAAAGTTAATTTCTGTCACAATGAATGACAGGAATAATTTTGCAGTCCTCCAGAATTTTGACACTTTACAATTATGAAAGATTATCACAGCTACTTGAAAAATTGAAAAAGTCATGTTTATTCCTAGTACAAGTATCAATAAGCTGTGCTGCTGTTGCTGTGTGTGTATGTATACAGGCAATCTAAAATAGGACCTACAATGGGGGAGTATCTGCTGTTCTATTGTAAAATAATAACAATCTAAGAGTAGAACCACCCTGTCTACATTGAATTCGAAAGGCTCAGACACACCCTTCAAAGAAAGGACATTTTACTAGAGGAAATTATTGGCTTGCTAAAGTTTATTCCAGGAGACAAATAGCACATTCGAGGTGATTCGTACCCCAGTTCTCAGCCCTTGAGAACAAAAGCAGAGAAATTAATTGAGTGGAGCATTTCATAACATTCAAAATGAAATTAATAGACAGATCAGATTTCTCTTCCCCTGAAAATTAAAATTTGTAAATAACATACGTGTAAAATTGAAAAAATATTATCCACCCTTTGTCAAATTATATAACTACATTTGAAAAATATTTAACAAGATATTTAAAATTATATCCCTTCCTCTTGGGATGCCAGGAATACATTTTTTTTTATTTGCTTTACAACCTTTTCTAGAACAGATTAGTGCTTAAGACATTCTTTATCTTTCCTCTAATTAACCAAACCTAAAAGCCACATTTAGGATTTCACTAGTCTTTGCTAGGATTTAACTAGTCTGTTGCTAGTTACAAACTATCACAATAAGCATGAGCTTACTCAGTGTTAGGACCTAGTTATAGAAGAAAGGAACCACCCACCCCTTCCTATTCAGGAGCAATATTAAGATGGAGGAATTCATAGCTAAGATCATCTATTTATTTTACATTTCTATGCTTCCCTTAGAGTTTAGTGGAGTGAAGATTTGGTTGTAAGTGAGGGTTGAATTAGTTACTTCACCAGTCAACTATCTAAGATAACATAAAATCCACATTTCAAAGAGACTTTTTGACAACTTGCAAGGATGATATTATGCCACAAGACATACAGGACAGTGCATTGGAGTGTAAACATCAGTAGGCTTTAGTGTGCTGTGTGTACTCAGAGAAGGAAAGCAGTTAGGTGACTGTGTAACCCTTACAGAACCAAGAGAATGATCTCATTAGCAGATAATTTTATAGTGGGTCTAAATCATTATTGGTGGATTTGCCTCTTTTGAAGGAAAAAACCAACAACACAATTCAGTGACACTTGGGGCACTCTTTAATCAGGAGGTTAAGATGATTACAGAAAGTATTCCCAAGAGTCTGTGCAACTCCTTTTGATAATGAGGTTGCTACAGAAGTTGTTTTGTGCTAATGAGAAACAAACTGTGGAAACATTACAAGACCGTAATTTCGACTCTTCGTTATTTTTTTCTATTGCAACCAATCATTATTTCTGACCAGTGGATAAGGTCATAATTAAAATTTTCTTCGTGAGTTTCTTCTGTGTACCCCATGTGACTATTTTCCCAGAACATTTCTCTTAGATTTTTTTTTAGCTATTTATTTCTGAGTCTTTGAACAAAGTTTGAGATCAATTTTTCAAAGCACAATCAAATTATCTTTAAAAATTGTTTTTTGGGGGAATTATTTCTTTCTACTTACAAATCCATGACATAATTTGATTGTATCTGTTGGTTTTGTTAAATTTCAATTTTAATTTGGGGTGGAAACTTTACCATATTCATATTCGTGGCTTCATTTGTCAATAGCCTTCCATACTTCTCTAGCATAGAATAAAGACTTTTAAACCTAATTAGATAGAAACAAATTCTTCTATCATATGAGAAGATCTTCATTGACAAGGAAAAAATGTCTTTAAATGTTGAAATAAACATTAACTTTCTCTGGATGTAGTAGAAAAAAAATTAATTAAAACATTCTCTCTTCACTTTTCTGCTTCCTCAAACACCAAGGAGCTATACGTTGAAAGTCATTGGAAAAACTGACAATGAACAGCGGTTGACAAAGATGTGAGACTAGCAAGAGAAGAGAGAAATTTAATTAATAGAAGAGTCTTGGTTTCCTTTGAGGATGGGTGGGAGCAAAGGATAGTAAGAATGATAAATTCAGTAGTGTGGGCTTTGAAAGCTGAATTATATTAAGAAAAGTAGAAAACAAACATTTTCTTTAGTTTTAGATAAAATTTGTTTAGTCAAAACATGCTTGTAGAGCTAAAAAGATGATTCAGTCAGTGACATGTTTACCTTGCAAGTAAAATGAAGAGCAATTTAAATGCAAAAAATGCATTTTATAAAGCCAGGAATAATGATGAGTTTATAAATCAGTAAACAGGTAGACAGTTGTTCCTGAGAGCTCATGTGTCTATCAACTGTACTTGGTGAGTTTAGAGTAAGTTAGACCCTGCTTCAAAAGACAGAAGATGTGGAGAAAGGAAGACTCTTCCATTGCTGATAATAGTACAAATTTCTACAACCACTTTGGAAATCATTCTGGAGATTTCTCAGAAAATTAGGAATAGCTCTACCTCCAGACCCAGCTATAGCACTCCTGTGCATATACCAAAAAAAGATGTTTTGTCATGCAACAAGGACATTTGCTAAACTATGTTCATAGCAGCTTTATTCATAATAGCCAGAAACGGAAAAGAACACAGGTGTTCCTCAACTGAGGAATGGATACAGAAATTGCGGTGCATTTACACAATTGAATACGACTGAGCTATTAAAAACAAGGAAATCATGAACTAGAAGAGATCATCCTGAATGAGTAATCATGAGGCAGAAAGACATACATGGTATATACTCACTTATAAGCAGATATTAACCATATAGATAGGATAACCATATTTTAATTCACAGATCCAAAGTAACAAATAGGGCCAAAGGGAGGATGCTCTCTGAGATTCTCTCTGAGAAGGAGAAATAGAAAGAACAGAGGAAGTGCTTGAAGAGACAGAACAGTATAGGAGAGAGAGTCCTGAGGGAAATGAGGGTGGGGATCTGTAGTTGGGGAGAACCGGGGAGGGTCTGAAGGGGACAGAATGCATGTAGAGAGAAGAGAAACTGCCGCCTTCAGCATCTCTTGAGACAAGGTGGAGACCTATGACAGAATAGGCTTCTGGGGAGAATCGGGGGTGATTCTAGCAGTGACCTTTACTAGCAAGGGACTTGGAGACTGAAGAGGGCATCCTCTAACCATACAGCAGTCTAAGTAGTGGGAGGGAAAGACCAAGCCACCTACAAATACTTTGACCAAAAATTTACCCTGCCTACAAGATGTATAGGGATAAAGATAGAGAAGAGATTGAGGGAATGTCCAACCAAAGCCTGGCCACACCATGGGAGAGAGCCAACCTTTTAGCACTATTAATGACACTCTGCTATTCCTGCAGACAGGAGCCTAGCATAGCTGTCTGTTGTGAGGCTTCACCCAGCAGTGGATGGAAACAGATGCGAAGTCTTCACAGGCAAAGGAGTACAGGGAACTGTGGGGAAGACCGGGGGGGGGGAATAAAAAGACCTGAAGGGAACAAGATCTCCACAAGTTGATTAACAGAGCCAATTATCCTTGGCCCACAGGGGCTTGTGGAGACTGAAACACCAACCAGGACCAAGGGATGGACAGCTTGGTCTTCCTGTGGGTCCCATAACAAGCAGAACAGGAGCTGTCTCTGACAAGAATTCTCTTTCATACTTTTGGATCACTTCCCCCTAGTGGTGCTGCCTGGCCAGGCCACTGTGGATTTGCTCAGTCCTGATAAGATTTGATGTGCTTGGATGGGTAGGTGAAATGATGCCGGGTTCCCCTTTTCTGAGGGGGAGGGGAGATGAGATGCGGGAAAGAGGGAAGGAGGGTCGGACCCGGAGAAGAGGAAGGAGGGGCCTATGATTGGGATGTAAAGTGAATAAAACAAACAAACAAACAAACAAAAATCCACGAAGGATAGAAGAGCCCAACAAACTACCAGCACAGAAAGCTTTCTTCTGGCTCTTGTATGTATTCTCACGTGTTCCCTTCTAGGTAACCTTATTTTATTATGCACATTAAACAGTATGGATAAAGCAGTAAGGGCACATCTCTTCCACAGTTCCCCCATAATTTTAATTTATTTGTAAAATGTTGAAAGTATAGGAAGATCACTTATGTTCACATCCCTGAGAATCAACATTTTCTTGAATATTGACCTTAACATTGCCTGGTTATGACTGAAATTGTCAGTCATATCCTTGTTCTGGGATATTTTCAGGCATCTAAGATTTTTTTATAGTAATTTGAAGAGGAGATTTTTTTTTATCTCCATTGGATATTGTATGTCAAGAAAGAAATTCAAAATATAGGAATAAATTTACCAACTCTTTGTAAAGGTATGATTGAGGTTGATGCCAGACAACTGATGTCTAGGGGTTCCTGTTGACTTTATTGTTTTGAGACACAGGCTCCCACTGAACCAAAAGCTACCTGTTTGAGGATAGGCTGCCTACAGTGAGTTCTTGAGATCTGCTGAGCTCAATCTTATCTCTCCTCAGTGCTGAAGTTACTGGTACACAGCCATGCCTAGCTTTGTATGCAGATGCTAGGAATTCAAATCAGGACCTTCCTGCTTCCCTAGCAAGAGCACATACTTACTGATCCATCTTCCAAATCTTCTATTATTTTAGGTGTTATATAAGATAATGAGTATCTTCATATGCATGCTCTTATAGCTTTTTCTTATTTGTTCCTTATTCTGTCCTCCATATTAATTTATTTACACATCTAAGTTATAAGCTTTTTTTTTACAGAACATAACAGCAAATACAAAAGACAGAAGTATCTCTGAGTGTGAAATATTGACACATTGACACACACACAGAAAGAGGGAGGGGGAAGAGAGAGAGAGAGAGAGAGAGAGAGAGAGAGAGAGAGAGAGAGAGAGATAGCAGTTATGTCCAGTTTGGAAAAAAGAGATTTGAGGATAATTTTATTTGCCATAACCACTACTTGCTCAATGATAATAGAGCAGCACCATTAATGTAATGGATACAGACACACACTACATCTGTAAATACGATATCCATCCACAAGGTATTATAAAAGCAGCCTCTTCTCACAGAGAAGTGATCACCAAACTGAATAATGTGTTCTATGTGAAACACATTTCTCCCTCATATGGGACTAGTCTGTGTTATAGAGTAAAAGAAAAAAAAAATCCAGTGGGAGACAGATGCATGTAATCAAAGCTCTATGAGGACATTAGTGTCCTTTCCTACTGGCTCATTCTTCCATACTCTCCAACTGAAACCATATTCTTGATAAGCTCCTTAGTAGAGGTAACGCTATTTTCTATACTGTAAATAGTTCATGATTTCTTATCCAATTGGCTGCTGGCTTCCCTACCTGGTATTTTATTACTTTATACTGTTTGTCACTAATCAAGATTTAAGCATAGACACCTTTTAAGTACATTTTGTTATTAACTGGAGATTACACACTTTGTTTTTTTATATAACTTTATAAAATGTAGTTATTTGAATTTTTATGTTTATTCTATGTAGAACTCTACCTGATTGATCAGTAGTAAGCTATCCTTGCTCATTCTATCATGACATTTGTTTACTTTTATTCTGCTTATAATGAAAATATTTGTCTATGTCATGACCAATAATCTCAAAGTCACGTTGCCTCTTATTTGGCATAAATTATATACTAATTTATATCATTTTCATTAATTACAAATTGATCTGATTTTCTAATGGCTTATTAAAAATAAAATATGATCTTATAAAGCTATTAATATTACTATGCATATGTGTTTTCATCATAGTAAACACTAAAACAAAGATGATTCAAACTGATAATGAACATTATTCATGTTACTTTAAAGGCAAAAATGCAAGAGTCACTTTTTAGAATATCCATATAAAAGGACTGTTTGGGCCCATGTCAATTGTTTCCTCTGTTTTGCAATGAAAGAGAATTCATATGTGAGACAAAAAGTGTACCATGTATCTGGAAAGTGTTCCCACAAAATATTTCTAAATTTCCCTATATAATTTGTTTCAGAATATTAATTCATGAAGTTAGAGTTACAATCAAGCATGTTTTTGTAAAGATTTTAGGTTCGCCAATTCTGTTGTCCATTTAGTTAATATTTTCATAAATCTTTACTGACTATTTTTCTATATGCAAATAACATGTCATTATTTTTAAAACTTGTAATGTGTAAGCACATCCAAATTATTCATAAGGAATGTTCTTATTTCTTTACATGTAAAATAAAAACATGTTCAATTTTATATGTTTTTGTATGTTATGAAACTTAATTAAACATAACTTTGTTAAATGTAGCCTCTGAATTAAATGTCTGCTGTACAAAACACAGGACAGCAATAACTTGCAGAAAATCCTCATTTTAATGAATAAGAAAAAATAATGAACGGGTTTTGGATTTTGTTTTATTTTTCTTTCCTTTTCTTTTTTTTTTTTGCATACAATGAGATAAATAATGGTTGTTTTCTTTCTGTTTGTTCATATGGTGGATTACATGACTGGTTTTCCTATGTTGAACCTTTCTTGTGTCTCTGGGATAAAGCCTGCTTGATCAGGGCAGATTATGGTTTTTGTGAGTTCTTGGATTCAGTTTGTGAATATTTTAATAAGAGCATCTATATTCATGAGGCAAATTAGTGTGTAATTCTTTCTTTGTCAAGTCTTTATGTGGTTTGAGTATCCAGGTGACTGTGACCTCATAAATTGAATTTGGCAATGTTTCTTTTATTTGCATTTTGTGACATAATTTGAGGAGTATTGAGGAGCTCTTCTTGGAAAATCTGGTAGAATTCTGCACTAAAACCATTTATCTGGCCCTGATTTTTTTTAATTGAGAGACTTTTATTTGCTTAGGGGTTATATGTTTTTTATGTTGTTTATTGGATCTTTATTTAACATTGATAAATAGTATCTATTGAAAAAATATCTACTTCTTTTAGATTTTTCACTTTGGTAGACTACAGTTTATAAAATATGTCCTTATGATTCTGCGGTGAATGTTATATTCCTTTTTTTGTTTCTTAGTTTGTTAAATTAGTCATTCTCCCTCCATCTTTTAGCTAGTTTAGATAAGGATTTGTTTATCTTGTTGGTTTCATCAAAGAACCAGCTCTTTGTTTCATTGATTCTTTATACTGTTTTTTTGTTTCTACTTCATTGATGTCTGCCTTCAATATTAGTATTTATTTCTGTGTCTTCCTCTTGAGTGTGTTCACGTCTTTTTGTTTTAGACTTTCAGATGTGCTGTTAAGTTGCTAATATACAATCTCTCCATTTTTTAAAATGTAGATCGGTGCAATAAACTTTCTTGTTAGTGCCTCTTTCATTGTCCCCTTCAGATTGATATGTGGTATATTCATTTTCATTGAATTCTAGAAATTCTTTAATTTCTTTCTGTATTTCTGTCCTGACACATTATTCATTCAGTAAATAGTTGTTCAGCTTCCATGAGTTTGTAAGCTTTTGGTTGCTTCTGTTTTGATACTCTTCCGATAGAATGCATGAAGTTATTTTAGTTTTCTTGTATCTATTGAGACTTGCTTTGTGTCAGAATATGTGGTCATTTTTGGAGAAGTTCTATAAGGTGCTGAGATGAAGGTATATTCTTTTGTGTTTGGGTGAAATGTTCTGTAAATATCTATTAGCTCCATTTGGTTTATAATGTCTGTGAGTTGCAGTATTTTTCTGTTTTGTTTTGTCTGGATGACCTATCTGTAGGTGAGAGTTATGTATTAAAGTCACCTACTATCAGTGTGCAAAGATCAATATGTGATTTAGGCTGTAGTAATGTTTCTTTTACAAAACTGGGTACCCTTGTGTTTGGAGGACAGAGGTTAAGAATTGAAATCAATAGCTTTCTATATACAAATGAAAAATGGACTGAGAAAAAATCAAGGAAATAACACCTCCACAATAGCCTCACACAATATAAAATATCCTTGTATAACTATAACCAAGCAAATAAAATGCTTGTATAATAACTTCAAGGATTTGTAGAATGAAATTGAAGAATATATCAGAGGATAGAAAGATCATCCATGCTTATGGATAGGTAGGATTAACGTAGTAAACATGGCCATCTTACTAATAGCAATCTATAGCTTCAACACAGTGCCCATCAAAATCCCAACACTGGTCTTTACAGAACTTGAAAGGACAATTCTTAACTTTATATGGAAGAAAACCCAGAATAGCCAAAATTATTCTGAGCAATAAAAGAATAGGCACATTTGAATGGAATCATATTGAAGACACAGATATAAATACACACACCTATGACATCTGATGAAAGAAGCCAGAAATACACTGACAAACAGAAGCATCTTACTGTTTGCTGGTCAAACAGTATGTTTGCAAATAAAGAATACAAATAGATTCATATTATCACACTGCCCAAAAATTAAGTCTAATTGTTTTAAAGACTTCAGCATAAAAGCAAAGATACTGAACCTGAATGAAGAGAAAGTGAGGAATACCCTTGAATGAATTGGTTCAGGAGACAGTTTTCTGAACAGAAGACTGATAGTTCAGGCATACAATCTGACAAAGTGACAGCCTACATAATGGAAAGAGAATTTTACCAATTCCACATCTGATAGAGGACTAAAATCCAAGCTGTATAAATACCTTAAGAAACTAAATATCAAAAACCCAAGTAATCCAGAAATGCGGTAAAGATCTAAACAGAATTCTCCCTAGAGGAGTCTAAAATGGCTGACAAACAAGTAAAGAAGTATTAAACAACCTTAGCCAACAAGGAAAAACAAATCAAAACTACTTTGAGATTCCATTTTCCACTTGTCAGAATGTCTAAGTTCAATCAATTACCCATGTAACAGATGATACTGGCAAGAATTTGGAACAAGGAGCGTACTCCTCCATTGCTGGTGGGAGTGCAAACTCACGCAGCCACTGTAGAAAGCAATACGGCATTGCCTCAGAAAATTGGGAATCGACCTACATCAAAAACCCAGCTAGTCCAATCCAAGGAATATCTAAAGGGCCCTCTATCTTACCACAAGGACACTTGTTCAGCTGTTCAGTGCTGCTGTATTCATAATAGGCAGAAATTGAAAAAAACAAAAAAAAATCCTGGATGTCCAAAGAATAAATAATGTGGTACATTTACACAAAGGAGTATTACTCGGCTCTTTTTAAAAAAGAATTACATCGTGAAATTTTCAGACAATTGGATGGAACTAGAAGAAAGCATCCTGAGGGAGATAAGCCCGACATGGAAGGACAGATATGCTATGTGTCTTTTACAAGGTGATATAAACTGCTAGGTAAACGCTAAGCAAACTACCACTCACAGACGCAGAGAAGTTAGGCAAAGAGAAGGGCTAAGTGGGGCACGTGGACCTTCCTGAGAGCTAGAATAGATTCTGTGCCCCAGCTGGAGGCAGGCCAGGGCAAGCCTTTAGAGGGATCAGCTGGTGGGGGAGTGGTAGAGGGAGAGAGGGTGGGGAAGGACCGTTGAAATTGGGTGTGTGTGGGCATTTGGAGGGCGATGTGGAAACACAGTGCCGTGGAAACTTCCTGGAATCTGCGAGTGTGATCCTAGTGATGGAGGATATGATGTATAGTCTTAACTAGTCATCGTTTGTAGCCAGACAAGGCTACCTGTAGTGAACCTGTGTTACATTCCATTGAGCTGTCGTCTCTGCAGGTGCTGTAGAGAACACTAAAGAACCCAGGCTGATGCTAGGACAGAGGCTCTCTTTCTCTTTCTCTCTCTGAAAACTGCCAGCAGGGCCCTATTGCTGAGGACAATAGCCATACAGCTCGTTGGACACAGAATAATAAAGCTAGTGCCAGCATGAAGCCTTCACTCACATGTTCTTGTCTCTTTGATGCTGGAGGGTAGTCTGACCCACCCATCTGCACAATATACTGGGGGGATGGTGGCACAGAACTTGTGGGAGTGGTCAACCAATGTCTGGTTTGACTTGAGGCCCATTCCAGGAGAGGGAGCCCATGCCTGACACTGCCTAAGTGGCCAAAGACTGGATAGCTCAGAGACCTAGGGTTGAAGCAAAGATGATTGGTTAAAAAAAAATTTTTTTTCCTGTACTCAGACTGGTGCTTTACGGGTCATTACCACAGAGATTTCCTTTCACAGATCTTCCTTTCACAGAGATCCAGAGCCAGACATGATGCAGAGAGAGAGAGGCTAAATTGGAGTTCTCTACTGTATCCTTCCCCTTGGAGCTAGGGGAAGCTAGAAGACGGAGGGAAAAACAAAACAAAAAAACATTCAAAGGGGATGGAGGACACCAGTAGAACATGGCCCACTGAGTCAACTGAGCAGGGTTCATATGTGCTCACGGGTGAAGGAGCAATCGTGGTGCCTGCATGGTTCTGCACCAGGGTCACTGTGGAGATGTTACAGCTGTTAGTTTGATGGTTTCTGTGAGTCTCCTAACAATTGGGCTACTGCGCCTCTGATTCTTGTCTGCTCTTGAGACTCATTTCTTTCTGTTGGGCTGCCTATTCCAGCTTTGATATGACGTTTTTGTTTTGTCTTATTTTGTCACATTGAACTCTTGTCTCCTGGAAGCCTGCTCCTTTCTGAGGGGAGCTTCTGAGATAGTAGATCCAGGGGTGGGGAAGGGATAAGGAGAGGAGAGGAAGAGGGGAAGAGGCTGGAAGGAGGGGAGAGAAAGGAAACTGTGGTCTCATATTGTGTGAGAGAAAAATCTATTTTCAATATAAAATAAAATAAAAACCACCATTTCAATAAAAATAAAGCAAAACAAAACAACAACAACAACAAAACACTCCATAAATTAAGGTTTCTGTTTTCACAAACTTAAAGCTTTGGAGTATTTCTCCCCTTTTAATTTTCATATAGCATCAAGAGATAGAAAGAAAGCAGGGGGAAATACTTCCAAGAAGACTATCACTGCAGCCAGGCAGCAAAGGAGGAAATGAAGAAAAGAGAAGAATTGTTATGCAGAACATCTCAGCAGATAAGGATGTGTGTAAAGAAAGTGTCAGCACATGCAGAGCTGTATCTGATGGCAGCTTTCCTGTTTCTAGCTCTTCTTATCTTCTTTCCGCAAGATTTTTGTAGGAACTCATGCTACTTCTAAGGAAAAGTGAGTCACTCCCAGTCAGATATTGAATGCTCTAAGGATGAGGAGAAACGAATTAAATTCTTTCAGACAGCCATATACTATACCTTCCAAAAGTTAATTTAATGTTCATGTTTTTGCAATATTTTTTTCACAATAAATTAGGTGACATTTCATAAGATTTTATATTAATGTGACAAGATGTATACTTACTTTGCTAGACTTTCCTATGCAAACATTCACTGGTTTAAACTTATGTTGTCAATATAATTTCTTCAGTCATTTCCATTTGGGTTTGATGTTCTATTAGGTAAATTTTTAAATCAAATCTCCTCTTCATGCTAATTTGTGTTGTTTCCACTAATATTTTTAAACTGAGGGAGGTGTTGAAGGAATAAACGAAGAAAGGTTTTGAGAATACTGCATATCAAAAACTCTCTTGATCATGGTTGTGGTTTAATATGTGCCTTTCCATGTCAAAGAAATACTCCTTAAAAGTAAGTATACATCAGTAAATAGTTAAGAAATAGCAATCAGTCTTCTCTATTTACTTTACATTTTCTTAATAAGGATTGTAAATTTCTTGCTTTTGGGACAAGATCTATATAGATCTTATCCTAAACAGAACAGCATCAATTTCTATTCTAATATAGTTTTTTTTTAGTTAAAAATGAGAATTATTTTTGTAACATGGATGCATTTCTAGAAAAAGTACTCTAATAAAGTTTGAATCATATATTTATCTTTTTTGAGTAGAGTAAAATTTAATATGCAAAATATGCTTGGGCAACACAGTTCAGATGCCTCCCCTGTCACCTGGTTGCATTCTCTTTCTCTATAATGTTTCTAGGAAATTCCTTTTTTCCTTTCCCAGGCCTGCTGTTCACATTTCATCCTGAAATGCTAGGAAATGTGTAAGTTCATGAGACAGATACTACTGAGTCATATTTAAATCATTTTCAAATATATTGATTTCATCACTTATTTCAGAGAGATGGAAATAATACTGAAAATAAACCAAGTAGTCCAGTAGTGAAATAGTTAATTCATATCTTTTATGTATAACCCTAGGAGCTGATGAGCAATTCATGATTTAGTTGAAGGCAAACAATAATTCAGTGGGCTATTTCCTATAGTCAGCCCCAACTTATGAGGCATAAAGAGTTTTCAGGTGTCAATTTTGTGTAATAAAGATAATTTTTATAGCTACTTGATAGTGACTACCAAGATAACAGTATTTTATACATTTGGGATTAATCTAAAGAAAATTAAACGAAAAACATCATTGTAGTATTTTAAAATGTTACTTTTATAAAATGCACTTGATATCTTTGGAGGGGGTGTTGGAAAATTTGACATACATTATGTAAGTTTTAATTTCCAGTCTTCTTCCTGCCAAAACATTAGTTAGTAGACGAACTATTTGACTATTTGAACATTGAATCAATAATTATCTGTTGGAAACAGTCTCATTAGAAGTCATAGTATAGTAGAGGAGGAAAAGAAAGCCAGATAGAAGAATGTTTTGTAAAACATGAAAAATCAAGGAAGACTTGAAATATGTGAATTATTCAGGCTCACAACTCTCTACAGTCACTTATTCATTCAGCCATAGAAAATAAGGAACACATAAGGCACCAATGTTTTGCCAATGCAAAGAGGTCAAGATATCAGTAAGACATTACAAATTAATACAAGTCTACAACCAATCTTCCAGTTGTATCTAATTGAATTAATTGTACCCAAGTAAAAGACTTTTGTTCTATAATTACTAGTTCAACAGGTGAGAGCTGTGTGTTCAGACAATGTTTTACTTCTTCTAGGTTTGGCTTTGTTTATGTGTGTTCTAAACTCCTTTATCATCTCTTTCTTAAGACAAAGGACTAAGTCAATGTATGTGCTGTTATTACTGGTATGCTTTAACAGTTTCAAGGAAAAGAGTGTGATCCACTGAAATATGTATGGCATGGTAAATGTTCTCTTTCAGTTAAAATAGTATCTCTATCAGAAACAAAATAAAAGGAATCGGAAGTCTGAAAGACCAGGCTCAACCACAAAAGTCTAGAATTAAGTTATATCCCTGTGGAAGTATGCAGTAGCTAGGGAGGACATGGTTTTGAATTTCAAATCAAGGTGTTTAGATATTTGTGCTTTTGCAAAGAAAAAAAAAGGCACTGAAAGTAATTTTGAAATTACATCAGACAGGCATCAAAGTTCACAGGATCTATCACATCTTGACCAAAAGATTTAGATTACAAAGTAAGGACTAGGGAAATTGTTTTCGCACAGAATTTCCTGAGCTGATTGTTTCCTCAGAAATTAACCTGCAAAGGGCTCTTATTATTCTCCAAAGGAAGCAGGAAAGCAGTGATTTTTCCATACATCCCAAAATGAATTCATAAGTGCAATACAACTGAATAGTCCTACTATCCAGGCTCATGCAACTGACCACGCACATTGTTCTTTCCCTAACTGTATATTTTTTTAATCAAGAAAATATTACTACTGGAGAAAATATGAAAGTTATGTATTTCAAAGTAAGGGCCTTTTTCTCAGATGTAAATTTTCAATTGTCCTTTAATGCACAAGAGACAGGTAGGGATTGGAAATAATAGGGAAATAAAAGGGAGAAAATGTAAACTTAAGAATACACCCCCCCCAAAAAAAAAGAAACATGGAACAAATGAAATCTAAACACAATCCTATTTTGCTTTTGTACTTACGCATTTCACTACAGGAATGAGTTGCTTTTTTTGCTCCTCTGTTTGTTTCCATCCTACTATATTATTGGAGTGATTCTTACACAATTTTTTTTTTCAGTTAGCAATAATCACACTTCAGAAAAAGCTCACTGGCTTCCATATTGCCAATTGGCAAAGATGATTATTACAGAATAGTACAATACCAATCTTACTGCATCAAATTAACAAAGTGTATTTTATACAAAAAGATGTAAAACCTATTATTTCTGTAAGATGTCTTCTTATTCGTGTAAAGGTTGAGTTTTTATAGAAGAGAGCGAAGTTGCTTATTTTATGTACGTATGTATGTATGTATGTATGTATGAATCTATCTATCTATCTATCTATCTATCTATCTATCTATCTATCTATTTGTTTTCTTTGAGACAAGGTTTCTCTGTGTAGCCCTGGCTGCCTTGGACTTGTCTCCCTGAATGACGAGATTGAAGACATGCACCACCACGTCTGGTTTAAAATTGCATTTTTTAAATATAAATTTATGTTTTTTATAATTTCTCCCCCTTACATCCTGTTTGTCTCTCCTCCCTCTTCCCCTCTATTTTCCTCCACTATTTCTCAGAAAGGATCCCTCCGCTACCATCAGACCCCAGCCTAAAAAGTCTCATTAGGATTGCTTGCAACCTCTTTCTCTATGGCCAGACAATGTCCCACCACCAGGAGGAAATGATCAAAGAGTGTGCAACCGAGTCTATGTTGGAGACAGCCCCTGCTCCACTTACTAGGAAACCCACATGGAGACTGAGCTGCCTACGGCTACATCTGAGCAGGAGATCGAGTTCCTCTTCATGCATGGGGTTGTTGCGTAAGTCTCTGCAGGCCCCCATGGGCCCAGATTTGTTGGCTCTTTTGGTCTTCTTACGGAGCTCTTGTCTGATCTGTGTCCTTCTCTTCCCCCAATCTTATGAATCCCTGTGCTCTGTCTAAAGTTTGGCTGTGAGCTGCAATTTTAAAAAGTGTATTATCTTTCATCTTTAAGGACTGAGAATTAGTACTGTCTTTTTATTATGCCGAGTACTTCTAAAGTAAGCCCATGATGGCTCAAACAAGTTTCAAAAATTAGAATCTTTATATATGTATACAGTAGGATTTTATAACTTTCACCTACAAAATTATATAGTTATTTAAACTAATAATACATTCATTTTATTTTTAACATAAGTTTTTATTTGTTACAATTTATTCACTTTGTATTGCAGGGGTAGGTCCACCCTCTTTCCCTCCCAATCCTGTCCTCCCTCCCTCCCATGCCCCTTCCCTAGTCCACTGATAGTGGAGGACCTCCTCCCCTTCCATCTGACCCTAGCCTATCAGGTCTCATCCAGACTGTCTTTCATAGTCTTCTCTGTGGCCTTGTCAGGCTGCTCCCCAATCAGGGGATGGTGATCGAAGAGCCAGCCACTGAGTTCATGTCAGAGACAGCCCTTGCTAGTCTAATTAGGGATCCCATTTGGAGACTGAGCTGCCACAGGCTACCTCTGTGCAGAGTTCTAGGTTATCTCCATGAATGGTCCTTGGTTGGAGTATAAGTCTCAGAAAAGACTCTAATTCCCAGATTTTTTGGTTCTGTTCTCTTTGTGGAGCTCCAGACCCTTTCAGGTCTTTCTATCTCCCCCTTCTTTCATAAGATTTTAATTTTTAAGTATTAATTTCCCACATATTTTAAGTTTAGCTTCTTGGTACACAAAAAGAAATTTCAACTGTCCAATTTCATGGACATGTGTATATTCTGAGTAATTTTAATATAAAACAATACTGTTTTACATAACTTCTATGGTTTTTGATGTACTAAGACTTAAAAAGCACTAATTTGGTATTTAATATCCTGGCATTATAACACTTCCTTTTTGTAAAATAAAAACTCAAACAAAGAAATGTGTCTTCTGACATTTATTTGTGTATTTTACAATTGTATTAAGATTCAGGTACACACCATGGTACATAGTACTCATGAAGGTCTATTTGGAACAGTGAAACTTCTGTGGTTCTCTCCATGTTTTGTTTGTTTGTTTCTGCTTCTCTCACAGCATGCTACTTCAGAGAGTATTTTGTACTTTCTGTGTGGTGAGACTTCTGTACCACAAGCATACTTTGCTTTCAATGTCCTTACCAAAGTTACAGCTATGTTCAGTGTTCTTTGAGTTCACAACTGACAGCACTTTAAATTTATGCACTTGTTCCACTAATAAGTAATATAAACTATAATCAAGACTGGGTTATATGTATTTGTTTGCTAACTGTGATGATGATTTTAATATGCTTTAATTTTCAAGTTCTATTGTAAAGTTATTATACTTTAACTTTTAAAGTAATAGTAATTTTTGTAAAGTAATAGTACTGTGACTACTATTTCCTGTCACTCTCATGCACTTCTAAGGTAATAATAGCAATGTACATTTCTTTCTGCTGCTTCTACCTAAGCCAAATACAGTTGAAAATACAAAGGTAAGGAGATGGGGAGATTGAGTGTCCATGGAGCTTTCTGGCCAGACAATATAGCTGAATTGATGAGTTATAGCCTATGTATGCATGTGCAAGCACATTTGCAAACATGTACTCACATATGTGCGCACACATAAACTCATAAACCCATGCCCACACAAAAGTTCATCAAAATTATCTTCCAGACTTTTTAGAATAGACACATATTCTGTCTAGTTTCCCCTAGAAATTTCTAACCAGATATGTGTTTCAATTGTGTGTTTGGCAAAGGTGCTGGTCATAATGTTGATATATAGCAGGTGTCTTAAATTAATACGTAAACTGTCGATTAAAGAACCCTAGCTTGTTTGTTGTAATGAATCAGTTGATCAGCTGGTCTGGAGAAAGGTAACACAATCATAGAGACTATAGAACTCAATGATCAAATCCATTTCTGTGATAAAAGAAGAGATTTGCAAATATTTACTTAACTGAAGGAAACCAGTAAAGAAATGTTAAGTAAGTTAGGATGATCTAACATGATCACCATATCTAAAGAATTTAACTGTAGGAAAAAAAAAAAAACTAAGCATGTACATATAAACACATACACTTAAACATACATATAACCAAACACATACCTACTGTTAGAAACCAGGTGCTCCTGCAACTCCACTTAGCACCAACAGCCACATCATCACCAGCCACCAAATTTAACACATGTACCCTTTACAGCTTCCTCAATATCAGGACTTGCTCTCTTGCTCTGTCTGTCTCTCTCACTCTGTCTCTCACTTTCTGACTCTCTGTCTCTGTCTTTCTTAATCCTGCTTTGGGGTGGACTTTAACTCCCACCCTGCAAAAAAAAAAAAAATCTCTTGAATAAGATCTGTTGTGTGGTATGATATTTGCATCATTCCTTTGCCCTAATCTACCAATGTACCCGTTTGCTTCTAAACCCTAACATTGGTGCTGAAACTCGGTAGGATGTCCTGGTGACTCCACGCTCCCTGTCTGGGTGTCTGAGCCACACAGGGACTCTATCCTTTTTCTCCAGTCCACCTGCAACATACTCACTTTCCCTCTCATTGATCACTGGACACTAAATCCAACCAGCAGTAGCAACTGCTAAGTTTTCCCTTTGGAAAACTTAGTTGGTTGGGGCAAATGCTTCCATGGATCCGAGGAAGTGGCTGTTGAGCTTCTGGTATCCCTTTGGGATTCTTGGGGAGGGAGACACCCCAGCCATGGCTTTTAAGGCTATGGTTGTCCCTCCTCAGAAAGACCACTTCTAACCTATTCTCTCCACCGAGGTTTCATTTTTCAGCATTTTTTTTTGGTTGTTGTTTGTTTGTTTTGTTTTGTTTGTTTTCTTTCACTTTTTGTCTTTCATTCAAAAGTCCTGTTAGCAAGTGCATATCTCCTTGGAGTTTTTATCCCAGCAACCTTCCATGAGGTGAGGCCCCACTGAACATATTGTGCCTTCCTTATTCTGTCCTTGTGAGTCTTGATGTATGTGTGGGGAACTCCTTGGATTTTAAGGCCTTAGGCCTCCCTGTCTTTCTCAACCACCGGAACTGCACCATCTGTACCTCCTGGGATGTCTCTTGAAGAACCTCCAACCCCTCCACTTAGCACCAGGCAGGCTTAAGGGTCTCTAAACTTGTTCATGTTTGCCATCAAATCTGGCCTCAATATTCCATAGATAAGTAATCAAAAATGGCTGCCCAGCAGCATGCTACATCCCAACATTATTAGGGATTTTACAACTACTGGGGATATGGAGAGAAATTCCCATTCCCTATTTTTCCCACCCCAAGCCCTGTTTGTTTTGTCTTGTCTCCTCCCCCACACACTGTATAAATGTCCTGCGTTTAAGTTTTGGGTGATGATCTGTAAGTTTGCTGTTAAGTGGGGAACAGAGTTGGTCCTGGGGAGTAGCTTGGGGAGAGCCCAGATGCTACAGTGTGCACATAATCCCCACACAACTGTTCTCCACTGCCACTGTGCCATTTGAACGAAGCTGCTGATATAATTCTTCCAGGGTATGTATGGATCATTTCTTTGTGATTTTGGTTCCAAATTTTAGAGTTCAATTCTTCTCCTGTTGCTTCCCTCTGGGCTTCTGTGCCCTCCACATGAGCATCTATGTGCTTCTCAATTCTTGGTTGTCTCTCCCTTTTCCTTAACTAGTCCTCTCCTTGTACTTTGCTTTTAGTGTCTCTCTGGCTCTGGAATCCAGCTTCTAGTACTCTTGGGGTTCCTACCATGTAGAGAACTTTCTCTCTTGGTTCTGGCCTTCTACACATACATGGGTCTTTCTGTTAAAGACACTTACTGTCTCCATTTTACTCTGTCCTCTCCTGGCTATTTCTGGCTTCAACCTGTAGTCTCACAGCTTTGGCTGTTAGCTCTTCTTGGAACATATGGAAACACACCCGTGTGTTGTTTCACAACTCTCTCTCTTTTCCTCCATAGACTCAGATTTTTATTACAACAGCCTGGCTTAGTGCAGAGCATGCCCCTAAACTGGCAAACTTGATTTCCAAATTCTCACAAATCATATCAACTGCTACAGCACAGACAAATCATCCCCAGATATCTTATATGTAAACATGTTCCATTCTGCATTTTTTTCTTACGATTATAATGTAAAGTTTTATGTCAGGATTTTTAAGGTACTCATTGAGTTTGTTTTAAAAATGTCTATAAACTCTGTAAAAAAAAAGCTTTAAATTCACAACAAAAGGCTTATAATTAAAAATAGACATATGGGTATATATAGATACACGACACAATACGTGTAAGTTAAAATTTTTTAAGGTGTACGTGTGTGTGTATCTTGGACTCAACTCTCTTTCAAAAACTAAATATACTAAGAAAATAGATATTTTTAAATATCGCTCATGTTGCTCTCCTCCATATTGTCTGATGACCTCATCAGGATGTAAACAGGAACATGGCTGACAGCCATCTTAATTAAGGTTAAAGAGACCATGCCATGTGACTTCATCTTAACTTGACCACAAGGCATAAAGAAACAATTGTAAAACTTGGTTCTAATAAGCTCTCTATCATTGTATCTCCTTTTAGACCAAGGAAGCAACAAGTCTCAAATATTTTGAACTGGTATGGACTTTTGTATGATGATAAGTTTTTTGTTTTGTTTTTCTTGTAGTTCTATTATTATTATTATTATTATTATTATTATTATTATTATTTACAATTAATTCACTTTGTATCCTGGTTGTAGCCTCCTCCCTCATCTCCTCCCAGTCCACCCTCCCTCCCTCTTCCTCCCCTATCTCTCTTCCTTAGTCCACTGATTGGGGAAGTCTTTTTCTCCTACTGTCTGACCCTAGTCTATCAGGTTCCATAATGACCGCCTGGATCGTCTTCCTTTGTGGGCTGATTAGGTCACTCCACCAAGGAGTAGTGATCAAGGAGCAATCAACTAAGTCCATGTCAAATGCTGTCTCTTCTCCCCTTACTAGAGGACCCACGTGGAGACTGAGCTGTGTATGAGCTACATCTGAGCAAGGAGTCTGGGTCCTCTCTATGGGACCTCATGAAACTGAGAACCTTCTGTAAAGGAAAGGACACTGTCAACAGAACAAAACAACACCTACAGACTGGAAAAAGATCTTCACCAACCCTAAACATTAATTAAACATTAACAAACCAAATAATCAAATTAAAAAATGGGATGCAGAGCTAAACAGAATATTTTCAACAGAGGAATATTGAATGACAAAAAAAACCACTTAAATTCTCAATGTCTTTAGCCATCAGGGAAATGAAAATAAAAGCTACTCTGAGATTCCATCTCACACCCATCAGAATAGCTAAGATAAAAAACTCAAATGATCACATACGCTGGCGAGGATATGGAGAAAGGGGTACGTCCTGCATTGCTGGTGGGAGTGCAAACTTGTACAACCACTTTGGAAATAAATCTGGTGCTTTCTCAGAAAACTGAGAAGAGCTCTACCTCAAGAAACAGCTATACCACTCTTGGGCATATATCTGAAAGATGCTCAACCATACAGCAAGGAGATTTGCTCAACTATGTTCACAGCAGCTTTATTTGTAACAGCCAGATTCTGGAAACAACCTAGATGTCCCTCAACTGAAGAATGGACACAGAAATTGTGGTACATTTACCCAATGGAGGAAATCATGCTCACTTCAGCAGCATATATATTAAAATTGGAACGATACAGAGAAGATTAACATGGCCCCTGCACAAGGATAACATGCAAATTCGTGAAGTGTTCCATACTTTTTAAAAACTGAGCCCTGGGGCACTGAAGAGAATGATACCCCAACCAAGGGCAATGAATGGAGAGGATCTAAAACCAGGTTCAGATGTAGCCCACAGACTCAGTCTCCAAGTAGGGTCCCAAGTAAGGGGAGCAGGGACTTTCTCTGGCATGAATCCAGTGGCAGGTCTTCTGGTCACCTTCCCCTGTGGGGTGCAGTCTTGCCAAGCCATAGAGGAAGACAATGCAACTAGTTCTTAAGAGACCTCGTAGGCTAGGGTCAAATAGAAGGGAAGGAGAACCTCCTCTACCAGTGTACTAGGGGAAGGGCATAAGGGGAGAAGATGGAGAGTGGGATTGGGAGGAGAGAAGGGAGGGGGCCACAGCCTGGACACAAATTGCATAAACTATAATAAATGATAATAAAAATATTAAAAAAAAACAAGGAAATCATGAAATTTGCAGGTAAATGTATGGAACTAGAAAAGATCAACCTGGGTGAGGTAATCCAGAAGCAGAAAGACATACATGGCATATACACACATCTAAGTGAGTCTATTATATTATATTAGCCAAATAATATGGGATAAACATACAAAAATCTATAGTTCTAAAGAAGCCAAACAACAATGAGGATACTAGGGAAGATGCTTAATTTTCATTCAGAAGGAAAAACAGAATAAACACAAGAGGTACTTGAAGAGAGGAAACAGGATGGGAGCCTATCAGAGATGTCCTCTAAAAGACTTCACCCAGTGGGAGATTGAAGCAGATCCACTCACAGCTAATCTTTGGACAGAGTGCAGGGAGTTTTATGGAAGAAGGGGAATATAGGAGGACCCAGAGGGGGCAGGAGCCCCACAAGGCCTAAAACGTTGGCCCCAGAGGAGACTGCAGAGAATGATGATAAAAATTTAAGGTTATATTTGTTACAACATAATGTATATGTGTGATTCAACTCTAGTTTAAGACATATTATACATGATGATAAAAATTTAATGTCATAGAGGTCTGCTCAAGACTAACAGAAGCTAATTTGAGGTATATGTCTTTGCTATCTGTTCAGCACCACATTGCTCTTTAGATAAGTAACAGCGTATGTCTGATAAATAAGGTATATTTGATAATCAATATTTATAAAATCCTAAGGTCTACTTAGGTTCATAAGTTATGTTTGTCTAGTTTCTTTATCTTTGCTCACTTTAAGCTTTAGCTATTTGAATAAACTAAGCCATACAAAAATCCGCAATATTCTATAATGGTGCAATATAAAAGGATCAGTTAAGCTGTCAGTCTTTTTATGAACTGTATCTATGATTGAAAGTTTTATTTTGATACTACAAGAGCTTCAATTTAACATTGTTATTTTTTAAGGCTAACAGGGATGTAATGCAAAGTCTTAGTCTTAGGAAAACTAACTTATTATAAACTATTAAGGAGAATTAAGATATGTAAATTAATGGTCAGTCAAGTCATAAATGATCAGATTCTCTAATGTGTTCAGAACTATGATGTAGATATGCTAAGCACTAATGTAATCAATTATAGAAGCAGCTTTCTTTAGCATCCTATACGTTTCCAAAATCAAGTCTAAAACAAATAACTAGAAACAAGCAATGTTTGTTTAGTCATAGATGGTCCTCAACACTTTTCAAACATATGTTGAATATGATAATTAATGCTTACTAAACACGTGTCCCATGATAGAAATGCCAACATCCTGGCAGCTGCCCTTACATCTCCTCCATTAAAGCTGATAGGCATAGACAAACCTCCAATTGGAGCTTGCTTTAAATGGGGCAAAGGCAGCCACTGGTTGAAAAACTGCTCTTTCCCTCACCCACCAAGAGGGCTCTATCCAAACTATAGACAAGAAGGGAGTTGATTGCTCTACATTGCCTAGGCAAAGGGGCCAATGCCCCAAAATTCCTTTTCCACAGGAAAGTCTGTTGGATCTTCTGGACCTGGCAGCTCAAGACTGATTCTACTCTGGGACCTCTACTTCCAGTGAATACCTGAGAACCTAGCGTGACTGCCCAGGTAGCCAGTATGTCTCTTTGTCATTTTTAGAAGATTTGGAAGGTGATTGGGCTCTATTTCCTTATTACTCATATGAAATTTGTCCTTCTCAAATATTTGATGGTTGATGACAAGGCTAGTGATAGTTTTGTCAGTTTAGCAGCAGAAATCAAGTCTTCAGTTGCCTTCCCAGTTCTGTTCATATGTAAAACTCAGGCCTCATTTTCTACTTTTCTCGGTGTAGACATAGTTTACCTTGCTACCAGACTCTAAAAGAAGATATGCTTACAAGGCAGATTTCAGTAAAACTTTGACTATTTTATTTAAAGTAACTGGCTTTATAATGACTGTTCTCAGTAATCAAGCACCTGTGTCTCATGGTGGATGATTAGGAAAAAAGGTGTAAAGTTTGTATAAGGTATGTGAATAAGAAAGCTTGAGTTGTGAGGATCTTGCAAAATGTTTTGGCTATGTAAATGCAAGTTGTAAGTCTGAGGATGTGAAGGCTTGGGTTGTGAGAGTCTCATCAGGTATTTTGAGATGTGTGGATGCAATTTGTGAGGGTTTAAGAAAGTGGCTTAAGGTATATGAAAACTGTTTCATGTTTCTTACCCTCTCTATGCTACTGTTATATTAAAACCTCAAAAGTTCACAGTTTTGATATAAACCAGTGGAGTTCTAATAAGCTATTAATCTAGCTCAGGTAAGCACTGACTACTATTATCATAGCTACAGGCTCATGATTTTAAATTTCCTATAATTGTCTTCTAAGTATAGATTTAAAAGTGTTTCTCATTGTGCTAAAAATGTCATTCTAATCTATACAACCTCAGTCTTCTCCAAAGAGGAAGGAGTCTTCATGCTTTAAACCCCAAATCATTTGGAGCACCCAAGCTTCTACTCAATGGTGTGAGCCTACGATGTGGATTTCTGTTCAGATTACAAACAATGGTAATGCTGACATTTAAAACTTATCTCTTCTTGTAAACTTAAAAAATGCTTGTGAGCTTCAGGGTATAAGGTCGAACCCACCTCTCATGGGTCAAATTAAACCATCATCAGTCTACAGCCTGGTTTCCCACCTGCCTGTTCTGCCTTTGCCTGTGGGTGGTCTCTCTCTCTCTCTCTCTCTCTCTCTCTCTCTCTCTCTCTTGTCTTTGTACTCTCCTCCCCCAACTACCAGCATCATAAGCCTAAATGTTTCAAATGTACACTTAAATAAATCTTTTTCTGTAAACTTATTTTTACTTTCTTTCCTTAGTTTGTCTGTCTCAACAGATTTCAAGTCAGCTGCAGAAACTTCCAGCACCAGCTCAAGGTGTTCCCTTGTTTCTATATCATCAAAGCGGTTAGTCCCAGATGGTCCAGTCTCACAAACTGCTCCAACTGCTTTCTATATGTCCCTAACCCCAGATGGTTTTGCAAAGCTGGACAGTAAGAAAAACATCCTGCTCTCTAGAACATGGCCAACATTTCAGCTTTCTTGGGTCCCCAAGATGTAGATGCAGCTGAACAGTAGCAAGCAGTGTAAAGAGCACTGGGCCCCATCTGTGCCTCACCAATCATCCCCTCCTATTTCCTCACCTTAAAAAAAATAGAAGAATGTTAGAAACCAAGGGTCTGTCCAGCTCACCATAGCACCAGCAGCCACACCATCACCAAACACCAAAGGAGATACTTTAAAAAGTCTCCACCAACATGGCCCACTCTCTCACTCTGCCTGTCTTTCTTTCTCACTCTCTATGTTTCTGTCTCTCTTGTCGCCACTGAGAGGTGACTCTGATCCTCCCAAACACATTTCTTGACAAGATATTTTGTGTTGTATGATCTCTATGGCATCCACCAAAGTACCCATCCACAGCTAAACTTTATCATGTATCCCCTTAAACACATTTGTATACGCTTAAACACATACCCTAACACTTCAACATTTCATATCCTATTCTATCCATTTCACAAATACTGAATTATTCTCTTCATCACTCATTATTCCTAGGCTGAAGAGATAAGCCTTGATCTTTAACCAGTCATTTCTCCTTTTTAAACTGTTTCACAATCCATAAAATAAATTCTTGCACTGAATTATTCCATATGATGTTGGATTATGTCTGCTGTATCTACAATGTACTTCATCCAAAGATGCACCTGCTCTCATAAAGTAAGAGCAAGAGAGATGGAGAGGCAGAGAGAAGCAGAGAGGCAGGGATGGAGAGGAAAAGGGGGGAAATGTTCATTCAAATGTCTTCAAACAAGTTAGGATAGTATTCATTTACACTGAGAAAGACTGTCAGAAAGCTGAATTTTGAATCAAATGTGGTATTTGATTCACTGAAATTATGATTTATTTTCTCAGTATATATTATATTTTAATAGTAATTGCACTTTTAAAAATGTGTGGGTTAAAGAATTTTCCCAAGCCCCATCAAGTGTAACTTCATCTTCTATTACCAAGTGAATCTGTAGAATACTTTCTTAATATTTCAACTTGTACACTTTCTAAATGGATGATTAATTGAAACGGAAGCTGCAGCAAACTTACTTTGAGAAGATGGCATTTGATTAAAATAGAAATAAGTAGGAAATTGCCTCATCTTAAAGATGCTATTCAAAGTGACATGCTACCTAACTATGAGTAGCAAATCACTAGATTTATTCATTCTACTTTAAAGAAGCATAGTATAAAATATAGCATTTAGAAATTAAAAAATGAAATGATGCATGAAAGACTCTTAGATATATTGTTAAAGCACATTCTCCAAAGAAAGGTTCAGCTCATTTGTATTTGACAGGATCTGAAATAAAAAATGATTGAATACAATACGTTAGGATATCAACAGGAGTTATGTGTGACAGGTGGAGAGTGTAATTCAACAGAAGCTAAGGCAGAGTAAGGAATGACCAGTGTGGTTAAAACTACTGCCCACAAGGACAGACCACTTAAAAATCCAACTAATAACGTCTCTCGGTTGACCAATATTCTTGAATAAAGATGAATTTTAATGTTTACCTTAAGCAGCATGCTAAAATGACATATAAGAATAAAAATTAAGTTTTTTGTTGATCACTTTGTACCAAATAAGCTTTACCATTCCTCAGCAGACTTAAGAATGAAGCAAAGGTGAAAGAGTTTAGTATTATTTGTGCATTAATATAGAAAACCGGTAATAAACATGTGCAGAAAAATTATTCAAAATCACTTTCTTTCTATTAAGTGAATAATACAACAGTCTTTCAAATGTGCATTCCTGAGCGTATTTGCTAGTTCAGGTAAAGCTGATCTCAAATGTGAATGAATAGTACAATAGTCTAATTGCCACATGAATCCTTCTTTGATGGCAAAATGACCATAAGAAGATTATCCAGAGTTATATCCCTCCAATTTTATGAAGGAAAATAAGGAAACTGTGGCTGTCAGTTTATTTAAGCAAAGGTCTGCACATTCCTGTGGAAATCTTTTTGGGTATTTGCATCTAATTCAGCATCTTGTTGGGAGGGATGAATCATTTTGATGCAAAAGAAATGACAGACACTGACAAATCTTTCTGTGGCCCCTAAATATCAATGTCTTATAGAGATAGCTTTGTATAGGAGCTGCTGTCTCTGTTGGAACCAAGCAAATTCAGCAAACAGGAGAAAGATCCTTGGCTCTTTATCATGCAAAGGCTGACCTGGCCTGGCCTGGCCTGGTTAGATGTACAGGGTTCATACAAATACAGAATGGAATAAAGCAACATTTTTGTGTGTGTGAAAAGAAGATCTCTTTGAGGTGGCCTAGGTGAGCACCCACATTGTTAGGCAGTAGTATGAAAACATTTGAATAAGCATTTCTCCCCTCTCCCTCCCCCACTCCCTCCTCCTCTATCTTCCTGCCTCTCTCTAGTCCTCTCTGCCTCTCCATCTCTATTGCTCTTATTTTAATGAGAGCAGGTGCACCTTTGGATGAAGTACATTGTAGATACAGCAGACCTAATCCAATATTGTATGGAGTAATTCAGTGTAAGAATTCATTTTACCATCACACTTAAAAAAATAAGGTTAAAACATATCAACACACACACACAGACAAAGAATAAAGTCTCCACCTCATTGCAAGACTGAGTTATAAAACTCTTTTAATAAAAGGCTCATAAGTCTTTCTACCAAGGAGATAGGCTGTGCTTCTCTTCTTCTCCTGGTTCTCTCAGTCTCTCTTAAACGTTTTTTTTTTTAATTTCATATACTTAATGATAATGATCAATTTATGGGCTAGTATCTCATACCCAAGGTGCCATGATAGACTTAAAAAATGTAAACACTCATTACCTTCTATTTTGAGGGTATGTGTAAAAGTTCTACATTTTTAGACATATTTCATTTCAATATGATTTGTGTCTTTGAGTTATTACAGAAAACAATAATACAACCTATATTTCAAAGAATTCAAAGAAAGCATTGAGAAATGTGTTAAACCTTAGGGAGATACGTATGTTTAAATTGATTGAAAATTATATAATACATACATATATTGAAATATCATGTCACTTCAATTTTTACTTTTATTTACTTATAGTAGGGGGATAGGTTATATCCTGTATTCCAGGCTGTCCCAGAGCTCATCTCAATCTTTCAGCCTCAGCCTTCCTAACTCTGGGACTACAGGTGGATGACACCTCTCTCAAGAAAAAGAAAATTATCTTTTTACAAGCAGGTAAACAACATAAACAGGAAGGACAACAAACTTCATGAAGAAAGTGTTTGAGACCTTCCTGTTAGGGTCATTTATTGTAATGCTCTCCAAATAACCATTGGAAATCTGTGCTTAATGTGTGTTCTGGGGCGCAGAGTGAACACTGAAGCATGCTTGAAGGGCCCCGGAAGTTGTTCTCTCGTTTTGTTCAGAAGTCTTTGAAATTTTTGACAAACGTACCCTCAGCCGGTCTCTAAAAAACTGACTTGCGGGCTTAATAATAACTTCTTCTGTCTTTGTAAATTACGCTTCCTGAGGCACAGATAAATGCAAGCTGATTCTAATATACTATCCTTGGGCTGATGAGCCCCTGAATCATCTCTTCCATCCTTTGACTCGGAAGATTCCATAGGTCTTCTACAACATACGTGTGAAAGCTATACTTATTCTTATGATAAATTTTAATTATATATTTAACTTACTGAAGAGGATATAAGTTTAAAATAAAGGAGCCAATTTTATGAGAAAGTGGGAGGCATCACAAATAGATGCTTTTATTAATTATCTTTTATTACAATTTATTCAATTTGTATCCTGGCTGTGGCCCCCTCCCTCATCTCTTCCCAATCCCACCCTCCCTCCCTGTTCTCCCCTTATGCCCATCCCTCATCCACTGATAGGGAGGTCCTCCTCCCCTTCCATCTGACTCTAGCCTATCAAGTCTCATCAGGACTGGTTGCACTGTCTTCCTCTGTGGCCAGGGAAGGCTGCTCCCTCCTCAGGGGGAGGTGATCACAGAATCAGCCACTGAGTTCATGTCAGAGAAAGCCCTGTTCCCCTTACTAGGGACCCCACTTGGAGACTGAGTCTATGAACTACATCTGAGCAGGGGTTTTAGATTCTCTCCATGCATTGTCCATGGTTGGGATATCCTTCTCTTCATGGCCCTCAGGGCTCAGGTTTTGTGCTCTCTCTCTCTCTCTCTCTCTCTCTCTCTCTCTCTCTCTCTCTCTCTCTTTCTCCTTTTGGAGTTCCTGTCCCTTTCAGGTCTTTCTATCTCCCCCTTCTTTCATAAAATTCCATGCATTCTGCCCAAATTTTGACTATGATTAGATGTGAAGACTATAACATTAAAAATTGGGAAAAAGAACAACAACTCTAAAATATCTGGCATCTTTATTATTTTGCATGAATTAATTGGATTTAATTTTATTTTTGTTCTTGTTTAGAAATAACCTAAGCAGGAAATTTTGGAAGTTGGTATGTTGATTTGACTAGGAATGCTCCCCCTAGATTCATGTGTTTGAATGCTTAGCTCATAGTGAGTGGCACTATTAGAAGGTGTGACCTTTTTGGAGCCCATGTGGCCTACTGAAGGAAGTGTGCCACTGTGGAGGCAGGATTTGTGGTCATATATATTCAAGCTACACCCAGTGTGGCACACAGTCTCCTTATGCTGCCTGCAGATCAAGATGTAGAACTTTTAGCTCCTTCTCCAGCACCATGTCTGGCTGCATGCTGCCATTCTTTCTACCATGACAATAATGGGCTAAAACTCTGAAACTGACTGTAATGTTTCTGTAATGAAACTGTAACCCAATAAAATGTTTTCCTTTATAAGAGTTGCTATGGTCATGATGTCAATTAACAGCAATAAAAACCCTAAGACAGATGGATAAGCAAATTTTGTATATAAAAGGATAGGTAATTTTACTCAAATGAGAAGACATTGATAAATGTAAAATTTCAGCTCTACTTTACCAGTCCTCTTAGTTAAAACTAGGTGTACTCTGTCTTATCCCATAAAATCTGGATTGTAAGGTTACTAATCATTATCTAATTAATCATAAGGGTCAAGAGTATTCACCAGAAAGTCAAGGAATATCTATGATGGCTTTGTAAGTACCAAGTACAAAACACTTTTCTGAAATAAACAAAAGAAGGTATAATATCACACTGATAGCTTTGTACTGTTAGAGACATTTTACGTCAATCAGTTTAGCTTTAAAACGTTGCAGACCAATTGGTACCCATACATAAAATAAATTCTGTAGGAACTGCGTTTAGCTTTAGACCTTTTGGGTATAAACACTTATAGTGTTGTTGATTTGTATTTTCTTAACAGGAGTAACTATTAGAAAAAAAAATGAAGCTTATTATAATCAGCACATAAATGATATCAAGACTTCTGAGAAGGAAATGGAAGGAAAACTACCCATTCTGGGAAAAGAAATTTGTGGCAGTTATTTTCTCTGGAGCCAACACTGATAATAATAAAGTCAATTTCCTTAATCACTTCACTGAATAGGAAGTTTAAGTAAACACTTTTGGTTCTGGAAGGTAAGCACGGTGTACTGTTTGTGAATGTTCTTATTATGTTTGCACATTAACAATCATTTTACTTTACTGTTACTGCTAAAAAAAAGGAGGTCTTTTGTGTTTTCTTAGTTTAATTTAAGATGTAATAAAATACAGGTCTACTTAAAACAATCAAATAGTTTATGACAAGTGATTTATTTTAATGATCACCATTTGGGCTTCTCATTTTCTGTTTGCTTTAATAACTAATGCCAGAATATGCAGCACCACCTCAGCTGTGGCATGAAAAGTTCAATGAAATCTGAAAGAACTTTGTAGTAGGACTTTTTTCTTTTTTCTCCTCATAAAAGTCATATCTTAATTCAGACATTTACCCCAATAGTTAATAATACTTGAAAGGGCTGGCTGGAATCCTCATGGAAGAAGAGGGAGATAGAAAAACCTTGAGGGGACAGGAACTCCACGAGGTGACCAACAGAGCCACAAAACCTGGTCTCACAGGGCCCTGCAGAGACTGATAATCCAACCAAAGACCATGCATGAAGAGGACCTAGACCCCTTGTTCAGAGGAAGCCCATAGGCTCTTCAGTTTCCAAGTGGGGTCCCTAGTAAGGGGCACAGGGGCTGTCTCTGGCATGAACTCAGTGGCTGGCTCTTTGATCACCTCCCCCTGGGTGGTGCAAGAGAAGAAGATGGTGCAGCTAGACTTGATGAGACCTGACAGGCCAGGGTCAGAGGGAAGGGGAGGAGGACCTCCCCTATCAGTGGACAAACAGAGGGGCATAGGGGGAGAAGAGGGAGGTGGCAGGACTGGGAGGGGATAAGGGAGGTGCTGCAACAGGTTACAAAGTGACTAAATTGTAATAAATAAATATATAAATAAAATTAAATTAAGGAAAAAAAAAGTAAAGCCTGCATATGGTACAACATACTTTGTTGAGAAAGATTTGTTTTGTTCAAATAATTACTGCTGGCTAAATCCAGTCTCCCCTTGATGTATACAAACTCATTTCATATTAAAAATCATAAAAAGCAAAATGAATATTGTGTAAAATAATGAACACTAAACCGTACAACTCATAAACACTGTGTTTGTGATTCAGAGAGTGTAACACTAGTCTGAAATGTCTTTCTCCGGGTTATACAGCCTGAATTCATTTTATAACAGAAAATAGCTTTTCATTGTAGAAATGTCATGTTAGGTGGAAATAAAGTGTAATTTAAGTGGTTTATAAACCTGCCATACCAATGTTTGATGATGGGTATATGAGATGATGTGCACGGGGCCAGCACTGGCTTCCTGAATTCCACCGGAAGCTCTCATCTCCCTCCTAACAGCACCTCACATTATCAACTTGTTCAACATACTTCATGGTCTAGTTCCCGAAAGCAGGTGAATCCAGTTGATGTTTCTCTTTAAGTTATATGATCTCAACTGCCCATATTAATTCAAGATCTTACTCTGCAAAGGGATCTTCTGTGTGAAGTTGAGTTCTTCGCGGAATATAAAAAGAAAATTTAGTACAGCGAGTCTCTTTCAAAATTATGTAATAGATCGTGTCTGCAAACAGCCAGAAAATTAAAAGGATATAGTTTTTTCTTTTTTCTTTCTTTCTTTTTTTTTGTGGTTGGTTGTTTTTATTGACAATTACAGAGAACAAATGGTGGCATGTTTACACAAACTTGAGACAGGTAATGCTGAGAATAAACATCACAATGCAATATCAGGAATGAAACCAGATAGTGGGGTAGAGAAATCAGCATTTGAATGAACAATCGTACTTGTTTTTTCAATCTCACTTTATAAAATAAGATCTATGTCAAATACGAATACAGAAAAGCTATAAGATCGGGGTGATTAATGCCCAATTTTGTAATAGTGTCTAACCCAAAAAAATTATTATAGTCCTTGAAATGTTAGAAATCTCACAAACAAAATAATAAAGATAATTCTGTTTAATATTGGCAAACAGTTATAGTAGATATTCCTGTGTTCTGCCTTAGCTCTATTGCTACATAGAGCAATATTTTCATGTGCCAGTTTATTTATGTATATATAATCTATCTACATATTTATCTTAGTTAGCTAAAATACATCTGTAGAGCCACAAAATTTATTGTGTGTTTCTAACTTTTCCAATTTAATTATCTAAACAGCATCACTACATTATATATAACACATGAATATGATTCATTATTAAATATTAAACATTGGTACAGAAATTTAAACTAACAAAGTTGTATCATGTTTAATAGTCAGAAATAACAACTGATACTATATTGACTACTGTATCAGATAAAGATGCACCGAAAAACACAGATGAATGTCTCGATAGTATATTTTTAAACATGTTTTTATATGATTATGTTTTACCTAATATTTGAATTATTTTCAAATTTTCTTAAAATGTAAAGAAAATATTTACCAAATGAAAGATTTTTTAATCCAAGAAATAACACATTTATGCAAAATCAATAAACGTTATTGTTTAAATAATGTTTAATTCAGTTTTCACCACTGCCAAACAAAATTATGAGTGCATTACATTACATTGCATTTTATGTGCACTAGTTTATTCCCATGGAGAATTATCTTTACTATAAAGATGTAGACCACAGAGTTAATGGGATCCAGGAAATGTTCTGTTTGCTTGGATTCTAAAGTTTAGAACCAGATTTATTGTATGCAGTTACAGGAAAAGTGTTGACAGAGCTTTCCTTGATATATCCTGCTGAGTTTTATAAACTGACTTTAGATGTGCTTTTATAATCAGTACAGAATTGCACAGGAAGTGTGGACAAAGCACTGGGCTTTGCTCGCTTGTAGGTGTCGGTCCTCAGCTCTGTCAGAAATCATCAGTGTTTCCCCATGTGAGAAAAAAAGAATCCTAGCCCATAACCAAAACAACCTCTTCAAAAAGATGGTTAGATATGGTGTCTTCGTCAGATATTCAACTCCATAAAAGAGAGCAGAAAGGAAGGAGATCTTTAAAAATTGTAGTCAGGACCCTGTTTACAATCTCCAGATCTTATTTTAACTATGCATTGTACAAGATATATGTGACAATGAGCTTGGCAATTCCACTGTCAGCTTCAATATAGTCAAATAAACAATATATGAAAATAATGGCACAGAATGACAGCAGTCCCTACACAATAAAATCTGCTTAATATTGAAAAGGTGTTCATTCTGTTGAGAACTTGACTAGCAGATCTGCAAACAATCAACGTTTTACGAGGGAGGAAATAACAGACAGCTACAACAAAATTCAAACAGATTATTATGTTGATCTTAATCAATGTATTTGTACCTCATGGCTAGTGACTCTGAGTTTTCCATTCATATAACACAAAACATACCTTTTTAAATACTAGGTATATTTTCATTTTTAATCCTGTTATTCACTGGCAATTGTTAAGCTTAAATATGAGTTTCTCTTTGTAATAAAGTAACCATAGAAATATATTGATCATTTCATGTCTAAAAAGTTTTATTTTTTCGAGTTCAAAAAGTTGGATGTACATTAGGCTTGGAATTCACCAAGCTACATCATTTTTAAATGTTCTCCAAGATGAATGCTGATTCATCACACATCTCTGAGCATATCACATATTATTACAACATGAGAAACATTAATGACCCTGATTTATTGTTTTAAGCATACAAATTAAGCACAAGCAAAACAACCACAGGAAAAATATCTTTAACACAATTGACAAAATTATAGTTTTATGCTATATATTAAAGAAAATCATTTAATTATCAGTTAACAACTTATGTGATATTAATCTTTGTGAAATAAATAGAATTTTTTAAAATAAAGAAAATGTACATACCTCATCTATACCACCATGTTAGAGGAAGCTTTAGCGTGGGCAGGGTTGGAGCAAAGATTAGAAGGTAATGGGAATGATTAACTGAGATATGGCAGCAAGGACTGACACAATGGCCTGGGAATGCAAATGAAAATACTAGTCCCAGATGTGTTTTAGAGTAAAGGGGTAGCAGAATTTTGAGGGTTGTTAAGAGAGATAAATAACAGTCTATAAATACAATGCAGTTCCCATCAAAATACCAAAACAAACCTTGAGAGAACAATTCTCAACTTCATTTGGAAAAACAAAAAACAAACAAACATAAAAAAAAAACAGAATAACTAAAACAAGCTTGTACAATAAGAGAACTTTTGGAGGTATCTGATTCTTGACTTCAAGCTGCCCTACAGAGAAATAGTAATACACTGGCATTGCAATGGAATCAATGGTCAATAAATAGAACTGGTCAATCAATGGAATCGAACAGAGACTCAGAAATAAACCCACACATCTATGAACACCTGATTTGTGATAAAGAAGCCAAAAACATATAGTGGAAAAAATAGCATCTTCAACAAACGGTGCTAGTCTAACTGGATGTGCACATGTAGAAAAAATGCAAATAGATCCATTTTTATCACCCTGCACAAAACTCATGTACAAGTGGATTAAAGAACTCAACAGCAACAAAAACAGAAACCATAAATCTATTAGAAGAGAAAATGGGAATCAGCCTTGAACTCACTGACACAAGAGAGGATTTCCTGAACAGACAAACAGCTCAGACTCTAAAATCAACAATTAATCAATGAGATCTCATGAAACTTAAAAGCTTCTCTAAGGCAAGGAATACTTGTCAACAGAACAAAAATGGCAGCCTACAACTAGGAAAAGATCTTCACTAACTCTACATTTGACAAAGGGTTGATATCCAAAATATATAAAGAACTCAAGAAATTAAACAACAACAAATCAAATAAGCCAATTTAAAAATGAGGTACAGAAATAAAAAAGAATTTTCAATACAGGAGTCTCACATGCCCAAGAAGCAGTTAAAACAAATGCTTATCATCCTGAGTTACCATGGAAAGGCAAATCAAAGAACTCTGAGATTTCACCTTAGAATGCCTAATATAAAACCTCAGGTGGACATTTCTGAGATAAGCTGTAGACCTACCAAAGGTTGGCTCCAAGGAAGATATGGGAGTGACTCAAGCTGAGACCTCTAGTAGTAGAGGTGATGGAGACTGAAGAGGTCACCCTCTAACTAGACAGGAATCCTGGTGAAGGGAGATGGAATGCCAACTGCCACACACAATCTTTGACCCAAAATTTACCCTGCCTACCGGATATGAAGGGATAAAGATAGAGCAAATAGACCAGAAATGGAGGAAAAATCCAATCATTCCCTGGCCAAAGACTGGGCAGAGCACAGGGAGATTTGTGGAAGAGTAGGGAGAAGGTTAAAAGGACCCAGAAGGGACAGGAGGTTCACAAGAAGACCAACAGAGACAACTAACCTGGACCTGGGGCACGGGGGGCTGCAGAGCTTGAAACATCAACCAAGGACCATTCATGGAATAAATCTAGGTCCCCTACACAGGGACACAAAGACACAGACACAGACACAGACACACACACACACACACACACACACACATATAGGTAACTTGGTCTCATGTGGGTACCCTAGTAAGGGGAGCTGAGACTGTCTCTGACCTGGATTCTGCATGCTTTTCTATCACTTATCCCTGGTGGGGCTGCCTTGCCAGGCCACTATGGAAAAGGATGTGATCAATCCTGATGTTACTTGAAGTCCTGGGATGGGTTAGTGTGTGTGTGTGTGTGTGTGTGTGTGTGTGTGTGTGTGTGTGTGTTGGTGTGTGTTGGTGAGTTGGGTGGGGTGGGAGGCTTTCTTGAGGTGTAGTGGGGGGAGATGGGATAAGGGGGAGGGAGAGTGAGACCAAGAGAAGAGGAAGATGGGGACTATGATTGAGATGTTAAGTGAACAACTAAATAAATAAAATTTAAAGTTAAAAAATGAGGGATGGAGAAGAGAACGATAACTGTAGGATTTTTAATTGTGAAGAAGAATTGAGGCCATAACATTCATATAAATAGAAAGCAGTATAATTTTTTCTTGAAAGATGACAACTTCAGGTACAAAAAAAATTAATTAAAAGGCTCAAACTCACTTAAAAACCACAGTTTGAGATTAGGCTGTTTTAGTAATGTGGCAGCTGTAGTTTCCCCAAGATCCGTGACTCCACTAACCTTGGAAAGTTGGTTAGGTTTCCAGTAGCATTGTTCTCTTAGGCCTAGAGGGTTTTAAATCCAGTTAGAGGGAGATATTGGTTACCACCAAGGTACGCAGACTGCTAATGTACCCTTAAGTTTATTGTACTGTGCTGGTCATTGATGCGGTTCATAGGAGTCATAACTGGGTTAGTTGTTTCCCTCCTTTGAAAGCTTGATTGGTGCCTTATGGCACTATGAAAGATAGAAGGCATTAATGTATGTTACAGCTCAGGGACCTCTTTGGGGTGTCTTTAGCAATAGAGACTTGCTTTCTACCTTTGGCGCGCCCCCAAAGATACACCTAGCCTTTTCCCCTCATCAGGAAAACTTCCCTTTGCAATAGATGGAGATTATTACGGCAAACCACACCCAATCAAAAAGCAGAGTTTTGAATCCCAGTCTAATAGATATATCTACAAACCACACACCTAAGGCTCGGGAAACACGTCAGAAGACAGGACAGAAAGGTGCTCAGGGAGTTTGCTGTGAGACTTGTTTCCTAGTAACTTCAGAAGCTACACCCATAAAAATCTCCACAAGGAGAGCAACAAAACCAAAAAATCTGAGCACAGGGGTCTTTCCTGAGACTGATACTCCAACCAAGGACTACGCATGGAGATAACCTAAGACCCCTGCACAGATGTAGCCCAAGACAGATCAGTATCCAAGTGGATTTCATTGTAATAGGAACAGGGACTGTCTCTGACATGAACTGATTGGCTGTTCTTTAATTACCTCCCCCTGAGGGGGAAGCAGCATTACCTGGCCACAGAAGAAGACAATGCAGCCACTCCTGATGAGACCTAATTGACTAGGATCAGAAGGAAGGAAAAGAAGACCTCCCCTATCAGTGGACTTGGGGAGGGGCATGCATGCTGAGGGTGGAGGAAGAGAGGGATTGGGACAGGAGGAGGGAGGGAACCAAGGGGGGATACAAAGTGAATAAAGTGTAATTAATAAAGAATTAAAAAAAATCTCACCCCAAAAATTGCCTCAATATGATCTGAGTAAGTACAACAGCAATAGCAATAGCATAGTGGATGAAGAAAGAGCATGAGATTAGGCTGTTTTAGAATGTAGCAGCTGTAGTTGTAGTTGTTGTAGTTGTAGTTGTAGTTCAATCCTAGGTGAAGATCACAAAAAACTAAGGAACGCTGGAAGGTGGCAAGAGAGCCTTCTCAGCCAAGAGTACATCAGTTTATTAAACAAAATGTTGATCTCTGAAAACAGAAATACAGTGTTGCTATACAGACTGAAGAGGTTACAGTTAGGAGTATATATGTTAAAACACATCACATCACACACACACACACACACACACACACACACACATGCACGCACATATGTATTTATGCATGTAACAACAATTAATGTAAACAGAGGCCATGAATTTGAAAGAGAGTAAGGAAGGGTATATGAGACGTTTTGGAGGGAAGAAAGAAATGATATAACTATACAATGTCAAAAATAAAATCATCAAAAATGATCAAAGATTATGTTTTACGTGAACAAAAAAGTTTGAATCAAAGTCAAGAGTTGAAGAATGAATGAGTGACAAGATCCAGAAATGAGGCCAGCAAGAATCACACTATAAGTTTATTTAGATATATCTTTGATATTACATTTAACTCATATCACACATTAACTCAGCAAAGCAGGTTTCCTACCACTGAAGAAAATAGAAGCCATTGTGAACCTTTCTGAATTGAACATTCATTTTGAAGTACTGGAATAATAAGCTATTATTAATTGCCAGCATTGTATTTTATTTGAGCAGGAAAATGTTCCTCCAGTTCACAGTATCAGATTGCAGAATATTTTCCACTCCAGTCGCAATTACGAATTTCATCCCTGTTTCTAAAGATTTTTCAAATCAACTGTTTCCATTTGCACAGAATCATACCTAACGTATTTTTGCTTTCTCTGTACACACAAAAGAGAAAGTAGGAAAAGATTTGGACGTGTGTGCCTCCCCTCTCTTTACTCTATGAACCTCTCTTCTGAAGGATGCTTGCAGCAAGGCTGGGCAAATATCAGGACAGTTAAACCTAAAAAGGTGTGTTGCTCATCAGTGCGTATTTGTTACATATTACTCTATAGCGTGCTCATGTTGATATCTATCTATCTATCTATCTATCTATCTATCTATCTATCTATCCATCTATCTTCTTCAGTGAGTGTCACAGGCATTCATCTTAACTCTATTATGAAATTTATCTTCGACGGCTTTTCAGAAGGAAAGAAAGGTGATTGCTAGAGATAATTACTCCACAATGATAAAGGAGTTTTTCAGCATTGTAGATCTAGAATGTAAATCTGATATTGTCAAGAAATCACGGGATACTTTTATCAAAGGACTTTATATTTTATTACATTATTGAAAATAGAGTCTAATATCCCATTACATGAATAAGGGACAATATATTCATTTTGGATGTGTTTCAGTACATGTTTTACAGGTTCTAAAAGAAAAATGACAACTCAACAATCAAAAGCTTTCTCTCAAATGTGTATGAAAAGTGATAGTTGGGAAAGCTGCCTCATTAATTAACAGAGGAGATTTTGACATTCCCTTTTCATTAAAGAGGATGTGTTAATTGATCTGTTTTGGATGATAATATAATTGTAGCTTAAAATAACTCAAAAGAATAAGAAAAAAATTGAATTAATCTTATCGGAACTAAATGTATTTTATATTTACATAGAACTCTCCCAAGTTCTTGCTGTCAGATAGTCATGGTTTACTTGTGCCTGACCTATCACTTCAATGTGAGAAGGATTACAGGAGTCTGCCCTGCCTCTCTTCCTGCATCTCAGAGAGATGATGATGGATAGAACATTAAGGTCTGTAAGAAAGGGGAAGGGAGGATGGCACTTTCTACACCCGGTTCTCAACCTCTTCTCTCAGGTTGTCCGAGTTTGATCAATTCTCCATTGATCATCTAATGATCAATAACTGACATCTTCAGAAAAAAATGTAAGAATAAATTATTTGAGCTGCTTTTATCCTTGGTGAGTATAGAGCTTTAGATATTATGTTTGCAGATACCAATATCTACAAATCTGCTATTTCAGAAATTGCTGGGCTAAGAGAACTGATGCAAAATAATAGTGTAATTAGAAAATTTAATAGTCATAAAAATGTTACTGGAGGAGGTAGGTTCCTACAGAGATGTAGAAGAGAGATGTGCCTCCTCAGCACTGGCCATACTCCAATTATTCATATACCTATTTAGTTGTTATTCTTGCAAAATTTCAGAAAACTGACTTCTACACCCACCTTATAGTTATGTATAGGTTATATATTTCATACACACACACACACACACACACACACATATATATATATGATTTTCACATGGCAAGTATATATAGATGACACATTTCTGCCATGACTTCTGCTTCTGCAGATAACATCACTTCACTCTACAACCGTCATATTTCATACATTCTCTCTTTATATTTATTTACTTTTTCTAAAGATAGTTTTAATTTAGTTATTTTCAATCTATCATGGCTTGTAAAACTGAAAACACTATTACTGTAAGCAAAAGGTATAGTAATTTAGTAGTTGGGTTGGCAGGTAAAATGCAATGTGAATGTCATGATGTAAGTACTTTTGGGGCACCCAGTGAAAAAAAATGTGTTTCTGAGAATAGAAAGTTGTGGAGGAAGGTCCAAATGTGTTTTCAAATTCTGATTTAAATGCCTTGAGATCTAGTTACTTCACTGCCATGGGCATTGTTATGAATGTTGAACTGTCTCCTATATCTATGTGATAACAAGGAATGATCCCCAATTATCACTGATTGGCAAATAAAGATCATCCTGAGTGAGGTATCCCAGAATCAGAAAAATACACATAGTATCTACTCACTTATAAGTGGATATTAGACATATTATATAGGACCAACATACTAAAATCTGTACACCTAAAGAAGCTAAGCAAGAAGGAGGACCCTGAGTAAGATGACCAATCCTTACTCAGAAAGGCAAATGGGATGGACATTGGAAGAGGGAGAAAACAGGGAACAAGACAGGAGTATACCACAGAGGGCCTCTAAAAGACTCTACCTAGCATAGCATTAAAGCAGATGCTGAGACTCATAGCCAAACTTTGGACAGAGTGCAAGGAATCTTATGAAGGGGGGGGGGACGCAGATAGAAAGACTTGGAGCTCCACAACGAGAGGAACAAAACCAAAAAGTTCTGGGCCCAGGGTTCTTTTCTGAGACTGATACTACAACCAAGGACCATTTTTGGAAATAACCTAGAACCCCTGCATAGGTATAGCCCATGGCAGCTCTGTGTCCAAGTGGGTTCCTTAGTAAGGGGAACAGGGACTGTCTCTGACATGAACTCAGTGGCTGGCTCTTTGATCATCTCCCCCTGATGGTGAGCAGCCTTTACAGGCCACAGAGAAAAACAATGCAGCCACTCCTGATGAGACCTAACAGACTAGGATCAGAGGGAAAGGGAGGCAGACCTCCTCTATCAGTGGACATGGGGAGGGTCAAGGGAGGAGATGAGGGATGGATGGTGAGGTTGGGAAGGCTACCACTGGGATACAGAGTGAATAAAATGTAAGTAATAAAAAAAATACATTTTAAAAAAATGCCGAAGCCTATGACTGGGTAGAAGAAAGGAAGCAGTTTTAGGTGCCCAGGTTTGGGTTCTAGAGAGAAAGAGGAAGCAGAAGAGAGAGGAGCAGAAGAAGAGGTAACAGAAGTGAAGAAAGGAGTCCCTTAGAGGCAAGATGGCAGTGAACACCTAGCTGTAAGGACAGACTGATGGAGCAGAAGCTACCCGGGAGTCATCAGATTGGCAAGTGATTGTCCTTCTTTGTGGATTTTAAAGGTACTGGGATTGGAACAGCCCAGAAACTGCCTAGCATAATGCTTACAGTTTAATAATAAATCCAGGAAATGGCTGCTATAATAATTTCCTGTATTAATTAATTTAGAAAGATAAATTCATCTTTCCACAGAAAGTAAAATAACTGTTCAGAAGAGGCAGTAACAATCAGTGCTGGTGTTCAGTAAGTTAGTATTCATGGGGAGAGGATGGTATTTTACTTGCAGCTCCAGGAGATGAAAACATATTCATAACGCAGATACTGAGATTCAGAAAGCGGAGGGGTTCTGTGGGTGCAGTAGGGCCAAGGTGCACAGGAAGAAGCTATGGCATGGAACGCAGCAGACTGAGGAAGGCTCCACACACAGACAGTGACAGAAAACCTATTGAACTCTTTGAGCCTTTAGAAGTTTCAGTGGCCGAACGAACCAGGAAGAAACTTGAAGACATGAGTATGGAAACAGAGAGAGTAGGTGGAAGTCTATGGCAATTACCAAAGACAGAGGTAGAGAGTTAGTTATCTAAAACGATGCATAACTATTCAGATAAGAGGTCATGGACCCTGGTGGGGGAGGAAGTGTGACATCATGGAATTTACAAAATTACTGCCTATTTAAATGTGTAGTTTTCAGGAAGGAGAAAAATCTAGGCCTAATATCTGCTTACTGGTTAGATGATCAAAAGGAGTTTCAAGTTTATCTCAAGTGAATTAATATGGATCCACTAATCAGATAAACAAAACAAACTGAAGAGCTAGGAGTGGTGTTCAGCAGGATGTGGCTCTGACCAGGGTTCCTCACAACAACCTGAACTGAGAACAGGAAGTGTCCTGTTTCTCTTTGTTATTTTTTTCTCATACAAACATGTTCTTTTGTTTGTTTGTTTTTATTTTTTATATTAATTACAGTTTATTCACTTTGTATCCCAGCTATAGCCCCCTCTCTTATCCCCTCCCAATTCCACCCTCCCTCCCTCATGTCCTCCTATGCCCCATTCCAAGTCCAATGATAGGGGAAGTCCTTCTCCCCTTCCATCTGACCCTAGCTTATCAGGTCTCTTCAGGACTGGCTGCATTGTCTTCCTCTGTGGCTTGGCTAGAATGATCCTCCCTCAGGGGAGGTGATCAAAGAGCCAGCCACTGAGTTCATGTCAGAGACAGTCCCTGTTCCCATTACTAAGCAACCCACTTGGATACTGAGCTGCCATGGGCTACATCTGTGCAGGGGTTCTAGGTTATCTCCATGCATGATCCTTGGTTGGAGTATCAGTCTCAGAAAAGACCCCTGACCCAGATTTTTTGGTTCTCTTGCTCTCTTCTCTTATTCGGCTAATTAACTAAGAACACTTCAGAAATTACTCTCTGTTTTTTTTAAGTGTAAATGGAAAACTTTATTCAGAAAAAGAAAATAGTGTGTAATAAGATGTTATTCATCACTGTTGTCATTATCATTACTAGTTCAGCCATCAGAAAGAAGCAGATTTACTAGTCCTTGACCCTCACAAGAAAGAAACCAGGAGGCAGAGAGACAGAACCTCTGAATCAATGTTTGACACTGCCTGCTTTCCATATGAGACCTCTGTTGCTTCTTATTTGCATCTTAGATCATGTTTTCTGGCCATTCTTTCTTTGTCCATCCCCAGTTCTCCATCCTTGAAAGACATACTGTGCCAGGATGTCTGATTAACCTGATTAATCTTCCTCCAGGTTTCTATCAATAAAGGACAAAATAAATGCTAGAGCATCCATGTGTGTTATGTTAGTGGTGAAAAGTATAGTTTGATATTGATTATCACTACCAGTTTAAAATGCATGTAAAAATCACATGTGGTATTTTAAAAATTATTGTTTAAAAATCTATTCATATTCTCATGGATGCTAGGCAAATGTTTATTAAGACTAAAGATTAGGGCAAAGGTCAATGCAAAGAGATGATCAATGATGCGAAGGAAGGGGAGGTGCAAATTCCAGGCTTCATACATTAAGGCTGATTGAACCATGAACAGGAGTCTAATGGTCCAACAACACATGCTTGAAGATGCCAACTACCAGTGGCAACAAATTGAAAGTTGATTGTGACAGCTGAAAACATTGAATTAAATATGGATTTACTGATACTAACTAAACTATACAACTAGAACTTACATTTTAAAAAGTTAGCTCCACTTACTGGCCCTGTTAGGTATTTAATGTGTAAATTTAAGGATGTTTAATATTTTTAAAGCTGTTTCATCACTCAAAAAGTACAGAAGGAAAATATCCATTTCACAAGATTTCTCTGACCATTAAAATAAAACAGTAAAGAAGAAATGAATATAGTGCCTGAAAAGAAGACTTATGCTACAAATAACTTCACCAATGCGGGGGAGGGGGACACCATAATAAAGAAAACACAAAAGATGTATGGCACGTGGACATACATGGAGTGCTCATCAACTATACAGCAATGACTTGAAAGTAAAGATCTTCCTCACAGTTTGAAAAGTTCCATTTCCAAACATATAAAACCTTGAACTTTTCACTGAAAGAAATAAATTTGCGAAACTTAAAAAAAAAAAAAAAAAAAAAAGAATAAAAGATGTCTGATAGAATATCAGTAGACTAGGGGAGTGGCATATAGGGAAAAGAGGGAGGGAGGGGGGATTGGGAGAAGACATGGAGGGAGCCACAGCCTGAATACAAATTGAGTAAATTTTAATAAATGATAATAATAAAAATATTTGCATATTTATAAAAATTTATAAACACTTTCTAAGTCAACTGAATCTAAGAAACAACAATCATTAAAAATGTGTGAACATTATCATCATCTCTTTTACACATGTGCACTCAAAATGCTCAGTGGATTAAAAATCTATCACTTTTATACACTAACATTTGGAATTTAATGTTACTACAGAATGCAAAGAAAAGTATAGAAGAAGAAACTGCTGAATGCCAGACAATAGTTTTCTGTTTATCAATAATATCCATGAGTTCCAATACAATCTATGAGTTCCTAAAGTATCTATATGAGAAAAGGCACTTTTGAGAACAGCAATTTACTTGTTAAGAAAACTATGCTATAGAAACAGCTTTGTGTGAATCCTTGCTAGATGGATAAAGAAGATGCTGTGTTGTGACTTTTAAATAAACTATTGGCTTAGAAATGAGTTATAGTGAGCCAAATCCACATGGACAGTGGTGGTGCTCATGTACATTGTCTGTTGTGTTAAGGCTGGGAATTCCAGGGTAGCTTAACATGGCATTTTTGCTAATGTCATTTACATTGATGTCATGAGGTATGTCATGAGGCATGAGGTGTGAACCTAAGCCTGTGCTCCTCACTGTGGCAGACCAGCTTGCTAGGTCAAGTGGAAATCTCTCTGTTGCTTCTTCTTCTTCTTCTTCTTCTTCTTCTTCTTCTTCTTCTTCTTCTTCTTCTTCTTCTTCTTCTTCTTCTTTGTCTTTTTTTAAAATTTTTATTTTTATTTACAGTTTATTCACTTTGTATCCCCTCTGTACCTCCCTCTTCCCCTCCCAATCTCACCTTCCCTCCATCTTTTCCACCTGTGCCCCCCTCCCCTAGTCCACTGATAAGGGAGGTCCTCCTCCCCTTTCCTCTGATTCTAGTCTATCAGGTCTCATCAGGAGTGGCTGCATTGTCTTCCTCTGTGGCCTGGTAAGACTGGTCCCCACTCAGGGGGAGGTGATCAAAGAACAGGCCAATCAGTTCCTGTTAGAGACAGTTCCTCTCCCCATTACTATGGAACCCACTTGGACACTAACTGCCATGGGCTACCTCTTTGCAAGGGTTCCAGGCCATCTCCATGAGTGGTCCTTGGCTGGAGTATCAGTCTCAGAAAAGACCCCTGTGGCCAAACTTTGTGGATCTGTTGCTCTCTTTGTGGAGCTCCTGTCCTCTCCAGGTCTTACGATCTCCCACTTCTTTCATAAGATTCCCTGTACTCTGCCCAAAGTTTGGCTATAAGTCTCAGCATCTGCCTCAATACCCTGCAGGGTAGAGCATTTCAGATGTCCTCTGTGGTAGGCTCCTGTCCTGTTCCCTGTTTTCTCCCTCCTCCAATGCCCATCCTCTTTGCCTTTCTGAATGGGGATTGAGCATCTTAGCCAGAGTTCTCCTTCTTGATTAGCTTCCTTAGGTGTACAGATTTTAGTATGCTTATCCTATATTATATGTCTAATATCCACTTATAAGTACATATATACCATGTGTGTCTTTCTGCTTCTGGGATACTTTACACAGAATGATCTTTTCCAGTTCCCACCATTTACCTGAAAAAATTTCATGATTTCCTTTTTTTTTTTTTTTTTATTGCTGAGAACTATTCCATTGTGTAGATGTACCACAATTTCTGTGCCCATTTCTAAATTGATGGACATCTGGGCTGTTTCCATACAGTGGAAAAAAAAAAAGATAGCATCTTCAACAAATGCCGCTGGTCTAACTGGATGTCTACATGTAGAAAAATGCAAATAGATCCATACTTATCACCCTGCACAAAACTAAAGTCCAAGTGGATCAAAGACCTCAACATAAAACCAGATACACTAAATCAGTTAAAAGAAAAATTGGGGAAGAGCCTAGAACTCATTGGCACAGGAGACAACTTCTTGAACAGAACACTAACAGCACAGGCTCTAAGAGCAACAATTGATAAATGGGACCACATGAAAATGAAAAGCTTCTGTAAAGCAAAAAATATAGTCATCATAACAACCCTATATCTGACAGAGGGCTGATATCCAGAATATATAAAGAAGTAAAGAAATTAAAAAGCAATAAATCAAGTAATCCAATTAAAAAATGGGGTATGGAGCTAAACAGATAATTCTTTGTAGAGATATATACAATGGCAGAGAAACAACTAAAGAGATGTTCAACATCCTTAGCCATCAGAGAAATGAAAATCAAAACAACCCTGAGATTTCACCTTACACCCATCAGAATGCTAAGATCAAAAACTCAAGTAACAACACATGCTGGAGAGGATGTGGAGAAAGGGGAACCCTCCTCCACTGCTGGTGGGATGGAAACTTGTACAACCACTTTGAAATCAATCTGGTGCTTTCTCAGACAATTAAGAATAGTGCTTCCTCAATATCCAGCCATACCACTCCTAGGTATATATCCAAAAGATGCTCAAGTATACAACAAGGACATTTGCTCTCTGTTGCTTCTTTGTACCAGGACAGCAAAGTTTGTTAGAAGTTGGGACTTCAGGGATTAAGTATTTAAAATTTACAAAGGATAGAAAAGCATGGAATAGAATTTTTATTTTTAAATAATGACTATTTTAACATTAACATGGGAAATGCAGGATGGTTTTTCAAGAGAAGATTTGAGGAGATAAAAATAATGCTGTTTGCCATGAAGTTTGAAGGGAGAAGTGCAGAGCAAACCTGTGTCAAGTTGGAGTAAGAAGTGAGGAAGGGGTTGGTCTGAGGAAGACAAGTTTTTTAATATATGAAATTTTCAAGAAATAATTCAAAATGAAAATTAAATAGAATCAAAACAATAACCATTGTCAATATTAATTTATCATTAATTGGGGTGATTATTTACCAATAAATAATAAACATTTGTAACATTAGCTAACAGAGAATAGACATAATTAATCTTAAGAAAATAGCAAACTAGCCACTTTGTTTTAGATTTAAAATTTTGACCAAGATATATATTCAGTTAAGAGTGGATTTCACTATAAATTTAATACAAAAAGGTTGTGACTGGCAGCTTAAATTCTACTCTTTCAGGGTAGTTTTCATAAAATGCAACTGAGAGACTGTTTCAAAATACACACTGGAATTCAAACAGTAGACACTAGAAATTTATAATGGATAAATAAGATGTGACCCACTCCAAAGAACAAAGTGCATGGTTCTTGTATTAGGGTCAGTACGTGTGGGAGTTCAATTTTAGCTTGTGGGTTACCTTCCGATGACTTCTTCCAATGAGGGACACAAACAGAGCAGCTCAGGTCTCCTGAACAGGAGCTCTGAGAATGTCCTAAAGAGTCCTGGCACAGTAGACTGTTCTTCTTAGTGGCATTTGTCAGCCTGAATGTTTTTAATTCATTATTTTATTAATTACAGTTCATTCACTTTGTATCCCAGCTGTAATCCCTTCCCTCGAGCTCTCCCAAGCTCACCTTCCCTCCTTCTACTCCCTTATGCCACTTCCGAAGTCCACTGAGAGAGGAGATCCACCTCCCCTTCCATCTGACGCTAGCCTATCAGGTCTCTTCAGAACTGGCTGCATTGTCTTCCTCTGTGACCTGGTAAGGCTGCTTACCCCTCAGGGAGAGGTGATCAAAGAGCCAGCCACTGAGTTCATGTCAGAGATAGTCCCTGTTCCCATTACTAGGATACCTACTTGGACACTGAGTTGCCATTGGCTACATCTGTGCAGGGGTTCTAGGTTATCTCCATGCATGGTCCTTGGTTGGACTATCAGTCTCAGAAAAGACCTTGATTTTTTGGTTCTGTTGTTCTCCTTGTGGAGCTTCTGTCCTCTCCAGGTCTTTTTATCTCCCCGTTCTTTCAAAAGATCCCGTGCACTCTGCCTAAAGTTTGGCTAAGAGTCTCAGCATCTGCTCTGATACCCTACTGGGTAGTCTTTCAGAGGCCCTCTGTGGTAGGCTCCTGGCCTTTTGGCTAAGATCAAGTGCAGCCTGAAAGTTTTTAAGGCTATTTTCTTTACATAGGCATCAGAGCGAGACAGGAAAATTGAGGACTTATTTTTGAAAAATGAAGATATTAATTTGAGAATTAAAAGCTTGAAATATGTTCACACAAGACAGTATTCAATAGATGCAGTCAACATGCCATAATTTACTATCAGATTCATCTAGATATTGTCCCTCGGACATGATAATCTGTGGAATATGATTATTGCAAATCCTATTCTCAACCTCTTGTGACTGCTTTTCAACAACAGTTTTCCTGCATAAATCATATCCCTTTGATTTTTTTAGAGAAAAATATTGATTTTAACTTTCAAATTAGTTTTATTTTATTCCACTAAACACATGAATATTTTAAAACATATAATATCATTTTGAAAAGCCATTCATCTACAGGTTTTTTTTTTTTTATGTTTACCACAGAGAAAATCAAAAGTAAAAGAAAGAAGAATAAGCTTCTGAATTTCCATGAGAATAAGCCCTTTGTCTATTTTTGTTCCTGGCTTCTTTATATAATTTCTGCTCTTTGTATTCTAGAAGTAGCTGGGCATCACAGTGGACTTAATTACAAGCACATACCAGAAACACTTTGTCCATCAATTTGCCTGATTGAAAAAATAGTTGATAGCATTGGTTTTTAAGAAAAGTCTCTATATGAGGTATTCCTCTAAACACTTTGCAGAACTGACACAGCCATTCATATCTGTGTTGACATGGAGATGTTGCAGACAGGGAGTTTAAATTTAGAGAGGTGCCGTGACCTGTCTAAAACAGAAAAAAAGAGAGGTAGCAAAGCTCTTTGTCATGTGACAAAGCCTCCCTCACATTGACTGCTGAGCCCACCCACCTCATTTCGTGCATTCTCTTGTGGTAGGAGTGCCATGTAATGTAATAGTTGATAGCTATGCATTTAAGAAAAATTTAAAAACAACATTTAAATTCAACAAAAAAATTCTCTTTAAGTTTAAGTCACTTTTTAAAAATGTTTTTTTGCTAAAACTGCTTTTAGAAAGCAAATGCAAGGACAATGTGATGGTAAGGTCACTTAAAATTAAAATTAAAATTAAAATCCCTAGGTCACTTAAAATTGAACTATATTTGAGCTTGCAACAGGCTATTGTGAACTGCAGAAATGAAGACATGTGTATCCCACTGTAGCTACTTTGACCTATTTTGATTTTCATAGTTTCCAAACTGGGTGAGAACATAATTTTTTATTGTTCTCTTTTGTGGAAGACTTTTGAAAGAAATAATTTTCTATTAATATCCGAATTGCTTTATTTTGTTCTAATAAGTCCATAAGACTGCTGCGGTAAAAATACATTGACTTGTCAGTTACACTCCTGCTGGTTCTTAATATATTGCATTTAAGTGGCTCATGATTTCCATTTATCACGTTTATTAATTCCTAATTGAATATCTCCACTAGCATGTTTATTATCCCCACATTTGGATTAATGTCACATCCTGATGCTGTATGTTATTCTATAGTACATAGACATGTTATTGCATTCTACAAATTGCTCTTAAATTGTAAAGTATTTTCTTCTGTCTCAAGACTGATAAATGTTGGTTGGGTTTCATTATCTTTTGAGTAGTTCTAAATTGGCTAGAGTGTATCCCATCAATATTTCTGACCAGGTACTGAAGTTTACAGATGTTCTGTAAAAATAATGGTTGTAGAAGATGATGGTTTAATTCTTCCCTGTTGGAGAGTAATGAATTTAAACATAATTTGGAGGATCAATGATTGCTTTATTTAGAGACTAATTTAGACCTTGCTTTGATCTGAGTTGATTTTGGTCTCATGCTAGAAACTTTTGAAAATGGCTAATTTACTCAAGAAGTAAATGGCAAACTTGTCCACTTGCCTTTACATTTAAAGATTAAGGGAGTGATTTCACTTCTTTCATTCCATAGCCAGTGCTACTGAACTAAATTATCTTTTAAATAAAATTTATCCTCTTGATTAGTACACTGATCCAGAATCAATTACATAGAATGTCTACCAAGACCTAGGGAAGAAAGTACATTTTAGTCATTATCCCTATTACATTGTAACATGGAGTCAGAGTAGTAAGTCAGTATACAACTTTGGAAAAGATAAAAGAGTATATTAAATGAACTGCAATGTGACTTTAAGATTGCAGGCAGGAATCCATTGTTTCCATTATCAGCATGCCACAAGTTCATCACTCATGTTTTTTTTTTTTTTCCGCTTCTAAGATTAAAAAAAAGGAATGATTTAAAGATTTAACTTCCTTGCTTATTTCAAGTCAGAGAAATTATTACAGGCATTCACATTTAATGATGCTTTCGGAAGTCAATAGCATCAAACATGTATGAAAAGTCCAAAATTAAAAAAAGATATGACCACAAATGTTTAATATCCTTTAAGATTCTCTCCACTTTAATCTGATCTGTATATAACAGATGTTGAGCCAAGAGATTCACAATTCTGCCAAACTTATCAGTTTCAAAGGGTTTAGAATATATAAAAGTCACTCTTCTTGTCTCATATAACAAACACATGCAGGCAAGAAGACAGTCTAGTCATGTTTCCTGTAACATACAAGAATAAGTAAAAAAGATTTCCAATGTAGATAGAAAGATACAGTGCTTCATTTATATTTCAAACATATTAATACAACAAATGTGGTAGTAATATAATGATAAAAAGCTAATAAGAGCCCTTCTTCTGTTCCACAGATCAGATAGGGCACTTGCTTATGTAAAGAATAATAACTACACATTGTTGTCTTGGAAAGGGAAAGTAGATGCAAACTGACAGACTACTACCATAAATTAAGGGGAAAAAAAAATAACAGCCACAGGAGCTGAAGCAAATGGCACAAAATTCTCAGACAAAAAAATAGACATGAGAAGCTCTTAGGCAGTCCAATTGAAAAAAATAATTATTTTCTTTCTTGTAGCTAAAAAACTGGCTTTCCCTATCAGTGGACTTAGAGTGGTACGGGGAGGAGATGAGCCAAGGAGGGTGAGATTGGAAGGGAACTGAGGGAGGGGGCTACAGCTGGGATACAAAGTAAATAAACTATAATTAATATAAAAAATAAAATTTTAATTAAAAATTGACTGCAAACAGATATACTGACTGTAAATAGGAGTGAACAGTTATGCATATGGATAAAAGAGTTTTGTCTAGATATCTTTAACAATACCTAGGCAATGTACATGATTAGTGAGTGTTTAGATAACCTTCTGGACTTCTATATGATTCTACTGCATACATAAGAGTATAAGATGCAGCCACTGATGTCACGGAAAGCTTTAGTTCCTTGGGTATTTCAAGTCAGAGAAATTATCTCAGGGATTCACATTTGAAGATGACTTCTGGAAGTCAATAGCCCTAAAGATATTTGAAAAAAAAAAAACAAAAAACAAAAAAACAAAACACAGAGGAATGCTTCTTTCCAAGGGTACTTAAAATAAGTACTGAACATATAGTTTAAATGAGTTTTACTACACAAAGTGACAATGCCTAGCTCCTCAAAAAAGCCAAAACTATCTGACAAAATCCCAGTGCCAGACATTAGAAACTTCTCTTTAAGTTGTCGGTTAAGCAATCTAAGAGAATCCCCAACTGGTATAGGATATTGCTATTGGTTTTCTCACAGACTCTTGAATCAAGGTCCTATTGCTAAAGACATCACATGCTTTGGACTGAAGAGTTGGCTAATTGTGCTGGAACTGACCTGGAACCCTTCTCTTTGAAGGCCAGCTTCCATAATCTTAGAAGATAATAAGCAAGCTACCAAAGAAGAGGAGCAATCATTTACTAGCTTCAATATCTGTGAACAACCACAGTGGTGGAATAGTGGAGTTTTTTAAATCTTGGAACTAACCAACAACTATGTAGTTGGATCTAGTTCTTCTCAAAGCGGGGAAATTATGCCAATTATCCATGGCTAAAATGTACATAGACTCTCTAGAGTCAGCCTACAACTCTCTAGACTCTCTGACTCTCTAGAGTCAGCCTACAACTCCTATTTTTCTAAGCAAATAAAAGTTATAACTGCATTACAAATACTTATATTCACAGACGATTGTAATTCTCATTCTACATCAAAGAATCTTTTTTTTTTTTTTTTTTTTTTGTAGCAGATAGGGGCTATTCTAGAGATCCAAACTTGTTCAAAATACAGAGAATAAGTGACCAAGAGGCTTCCAGCCTACTTAATACATATATAGCACAATCATTATTCATCTGGATTAGTGAACATTTTAGAAGAATGAACAGAAAGATTGTAAGAACCAGAAAACCAGGACTTCTGCTGCCAGATCGTCTGAGCAGACTCAGAAATTTAGGTGAGCATGAGACACTAAGAGAGCAAACCACTAAGCCATGTTTCCCCATGGTTCCTGCCACCAGATTCACTCCTTGAATTTCCCCCTGATACCCCTCAATAATGAACTGTGACCTGGAAATGAAAGTTGGAGTAACTCTTTCTTCACCATGTTGCTTTGGGAAATAGTATTTTATCCCAGCAATTAGGAAAGCAAACCAGCACAGCACGTGTAACGTCCTGTTTTCATTTAAGGTCACGGACCTAAGTGATGAGGATCTTTCTAAAGGAAAAGATTTAGTTAGGCTCACAGTTTTGGAGGCTGCAGTTATGGCTGTTTGGTTGTGCTGCTTCTGGGCCCATATCAGAAGAACACATCAGAATGACAATAATATTAGTCCCTGGGCTATAACACAAACAAAGGGACTAGAAAGAGGAAAAGGGCTCCCAGGAGCTCTTTTGAGGTCAAAACCTCCTAGTGCTTCTCACCTCCTTCAATCGCCACCATTCCCCAACAGTATGTGGACATTTTGGGAACATTTCAGATTCAAATCATGACACAACGTACAGTCATCAATTTTAAATATTTTCCCTCTCTAAGAGTGATAACAAGAGAATCAAACTGAATGCTGCAGTTACCTTGATTGTAATTTACACACTATCCAACAAGGCGGCGACAATCTTACCCTTCCTTACTTTCTTCCTTACTTGAGCACAAAAGAGAGATAATATAAAATTCTGGGTTCATGCACAAGCTGGGATGAGAAAGCAGATGAACCATTATGTCACAGGCAATTATAGTATGTAATTATATAGTGATTTGTTTCCCCTCAAAGGTATGGGGTTTTTTTTTTTTGTTTTTGTTTTTTTTTAGCCTTGAACTCATCTTTTTATTCCTGTAATATATGTAGGGTGAGTAAAGGGGAGGCTGGGTGCTGAATTTTTAGGCCAAAGACTAACATACAGATTTGTGGCTAACTGTAGAACAAGCAGGTCTGTTAATGGCTAGGGGATTCGCTTGCTTCATATGAGTGAGAACATTTGCTGCCTGCTTCACAGGGTTGCATTGGAGTCAAATGAAAGAATATAAACATAAACGGTGAAGTGCCACTTGTTTTGTTAAAAAAAAAGGAGAAGAGAATCAAATGTTTATAATCAAATAAAATTCAGAGCCATGAAAGCAAGAGCTATCATGTTTGAGAATAAAGATCAAGCATACCTATATGAAAGGATATCCAAAAGGACAAGTATTTGAAGCTTTTATTACTATGCCTCAATCCAAGTGACCTCTGGTTCCATAAAACTGAGGCAGAGGGATTGGAGAAAGCTTTAGAGGAGCAGCTACACCACCACTGCAGCTATGCACGAATGGGAAGCAGCATGGCTTAAAGATGCAGAACTCTGTTGAAAGTTTGGTTTAGAAACCCTGAAAATTGGTCTATCATCTGGCCTCCATTTCTGGGTGCACGGATCATTCCAAGTGAGGCCTGAAATGCCACTGACAAAGGTTGTAGAACCCAGAAAAACAGCTCTTGTGCCTCTGTTTTGGACTTTTGAAAATGCTTGTTAATTTTTTTTTTTTTTTTTTTTTTTTGTTAACTTGGACACTAAACTGCCATGGGCTACATCTGTGCAGGGGTTCTAGGTTATCTCTATGCATGGTAGTTGGTTGGAGTATGAGTCTCTGGGAAGACCCCTGTGTTCAAATTTTCTGGTTCTGTTGCTCTCCTTGTGGAGTTCCTGTCCTCTCCAGATCTTACTATTTCCCACTTCTTAAATAAGAGGCCACAGAAGATGACAATGCAGCCACTCCTGATGAGATCTGATAAACTAAGATTAGAAGGAAGGAGAGGAGGACCTCCCCTATCAGTGGATTTGTGGAGGGAGGATGGGATTGTGAGGGGAAGAGGGAGGGGCTTATGGGGGGATACAAAGTGAATAAAGTGCAATTAATAAAACTTAAAAAAATTACCAAAAGAACCGACTTCGAAGAACTGACAATAAACCAATTTACTAAAACAGCATTTTCTGTGAAAATGAGAGATCTATTTCTATGCCCTGACAATCCAGTAAATTCCCAGGTGTAGCTTCTTATACAAAAACTGGGCAATGCAGATAGGTCCACATACATGGAAGCAAGCCAGATCCTTGGCCTTAGCCAAATGTGGAGTTGTTAGTGACAGAGAGCACTCACCATAGGGAAGGTGGAAGGCGGAAACCAGCTCCATCTTTAAGGCGCGGCATTACACAGCTCTTTGCAGTTCCCCCTTTTTGTTTTAGACGCATCAGGCAAGAGTAGAGGTCTGATCTCTGATATTAGAAATAAATTGGGACTTTGTACTGATGTTCATTTAGGTGTCATCCACCCAAAGAGCATCAGACCCGTCCGATACCTTTTTCTCAGAGGCGGGACCTATCTGCATTGCCCACATGGCACACTGGGGTTGGCTACCCAGAGGCTATTTAAGCTGTGAGCTGGCTTTCCCCAGGGTCAGATGATTTTTAAATGTTCCTGAATAAACTGCACTGAAAAAACAAAAACAAAAACAAAAACTGAGAAAACTGTAGTTTTGCATACTTCTCACAGGTACTCCAGCGAGTAATGCAGAGTATCTGTAGAGAGCTTGGAGTTCCCCCAGGAGAGGCGCGACACAAACTCAAATTACCACTCCATTGTGATTTCTCTTTGCCTTAGCTAAACAGTCTACTCCTGGCAACATTTTCCGTTTTGAAACCTTTTACTGCTGAAGTGCATTAACCGCGACGTTTACTTCTGGTACTTGCTCATAAAGCGTCTATAGCTATGTAGCTTAGAAATCTCAACTGCATTAGGAACAGCCATTGTCTTCCAGGACTGTTTTGTCTCCTTTTAAGTGACTGCCGTTCAACAAGCAGCTAAGGAAATACAAGCAAGAGCTCTGCTGGGACAGGGGAAATGCAGCACACAATATTAGAAAATGTATTCACTCAGTTCTTGAATGCAAACAAGGTGTTTTCTAGTAGCTCTGTGTGAAAACAATACAGGCGATCAAGCCACTCAAGCTTGGCTTCATGTGACAGCGTTTTTGTTAACCTTTTCTCTTTGCCACCCTTTGGGAGCCTCCCCTTTCCTTGTCTTCTAGGCTCCACATCTGATTCTTGCTCACTGAACTGGCACTTTCAGGTTCTCCCAAACAATTGCTGTCTACATCTGGGGAGCAAATCCCAGGCCACGGTTAAGGCTTCTGTGATCTCCAGCTGCTCCCAAAGTCCACCTGTCTCTTGCCTTAATCTGTGCTTTGCCAGTTCCCGAAATCAGCCTATAAAACTGTTTCTGAGACAGAATCTGCTACCTTATCAGGACATGGCAATGCTTAAACAAGATACTATGCAGTTTCTCTTAAAAACATGGAGGTGATGGCCAAACAACTGTCTTCAAATCATTGTTCTCTCTCTCTCTCTCTCTCTCTCTCTCTCTCTCTCTCTCTCTCTCTCTCTCTCTCTCTCTGTGTGTGTGTGTGGGGGGAAAGGCGCTGATGTTCGCTTACTGCTTTTTAGCTATTGAGTTTCAGGAAAAGAAGAATTAACCAATGTTAATTCATTGGTTCTCTAAGACCATTTCATAAAAGTTGATATGAAAATAAACACTCATTTTATAGATGTTAGACGTGAGGTATTGAGACATTACATAAAACAAGAACATGAGGCTTAAATCTAGGCAAATCTGGCAGTAGACCTATGTTTGAAGCCTCTCCAGTAGGCTGATGCCTTGGTCCAATTTTCTCGTCATCTCTGGCCTCAGATCTGTAGGCTGTTAATTCTCTTGCTTCGCGTTTCATTTCTTTCAGCATCTTATTCATTTTGTCAAGACTTTGCAATACTCCATTTCTAAAAAATAATTCTACAATATTTCAGTTTTTGTTTCGAATTTCTATGATTGTGTGTTGCATAAGAAAGCATAGCATTACTCTCTACATTTATATGCGTGTGGCATGCAGGTGTTCTCACGCAGTCTTCTTTCTCCTCCTATTCTTTTGGTACCTTGAACGCTAGAACTTCCTTTTGCTTCTCATGTAGAACACAGTGGTCAGTTCATCTCTACATGCTCTCAGTTAATAAGCAGACACTGTTACCCAGAAACACATGTCCAAATCATCTTATCAATAGGGTGTTTTGCTGCATATTTTATGTCATTTAATTACGAATTATCTGTAATTCATGTGTAAGATGACCCTACTATGTTTTGGTGGAGTTTTAGTGTAACAATTGTGCTAACAGGCCTCAATAGAAAGCCATTGAACATGTCCCTAGAACCACTCTAACTACACGGGGACCACTCTTGAGGAAAATGAGCAACCATGGGGGGGTAAAAACATAAAGCTGATCTATAAGATACTTCTGTTTTGTTCATTTTTATTTAGTCCATTTTTTGAAAGGTTACAATTTTCTAAGGAGACAATTTCCTTAAGAGCCATACATAAGTACAGCTCTTACTATCAAGCAATTCTCTGACATTTTCTTCAAATTCTCCCAGCTTTTTTCTTCTTCATCAGAAATTGCTCACTTCAACTGGTTGTATCTGCTAAGGACTTCCTTCGCCTTTTCTCTGCAATTACAGGTTTTAAACATGGGCAAGGCAGGTTGGCAGGAGTTCTGACAGTTAATCAACCTGTGTCCATGCTTGGCTCACTGCATCTACCCTTATTTAATTCTTAATGATGCTGATGAATTACCCATGAAGGAATGGAGTTTTTTTTTTTATCATTTCTAACTATTCTGTCTTCTAAAATAATAATAATTTGATGTCATATCATATAATATCCTCTCTCATTTTAGATAAATTTATAATTACATTTTACATTCACTGTAAAATCATTCCCACAATGTTGATGCTATTTTATTTATCTTTTAAATTCGAAGACATTATATTTAGAAACTGAGTTCACAATCACACACACACACAGACACACAGAAACACACACACACAAAAAAAAAACAAAAACCAAACTCAGTTCTCTAAAAAGTGCTCTACAAAGTTAATTTCCATTTCATGTACTTCCAGATAGAACATCTTGACAGATATATAGTTCTGTCTTTATTATCTATAGGATCAGACACAACTGCAGCGAAGCGACTTATAAAAAGTACTTCTATGCAAAAGTAACCATGAGTTTGTGTAAAAATGTAGGGAGTGGTAACTTTCACCAGGGCTAGTAAATGTAATACGCCTCCCGGTCTCTTTTTTAAAGCATAGGAAGGGGCACAGCAACATTGCTCAGGTGTGTCTTTCGGTAGTACCCTCTAAAAGAACATACAGACATTTCTAAATGTGAATCTGTGCTAACGCGAGGTATATGCACGCTTCACGTGGGCCGTCTCCAACTCAGATGGGTTTCAGCCTGTTCCATGCATTAGGGAAGTGGCTAACACTCACAGCACGTCAAAAGAGCAGCTATTACTACCTTGGGACTTTTAAAGCGTAATGTTTTGAAGAATACATATATTTCAAAATTGCCAAACCTGACTCTAATGTGAGAGAAAAAATGTTGTACTTCTAAGAGAATATGTAGAAATCTGTATATAATTTCAAGTGCACTCTAAATTTTAATGTAGCCCAGCATTTCTATGCTTAGGCCTTTTAAATCGGAGGTTTTTTTAATTATTTATTTTATGTCATGAATATGAGTATTTGCCTGCATGTATGTTTGCACATCACATATAGACCTGCTACCCCTGAAGATCAGAAGAGGGGATCAGATTCCATGGAGGTGGAGTTATGAACGGTGGTGAACTTCCATGTGACCTGGATTTCAAACATGGGTTCCCTACAAGAGCAGTGATCTCCTCTTAACTGCTGACCCATCTCTCCACAACAGAAACAATTTTGGGAGAAATACAATGATACTACTTTAGTCATGCTCAGAAGTTTTGTATTAGGAAAAAACATCAAACTAACTTAAAACATACAACAATATGTATTAGCTGAAAATTATAACATTTGTTAGAGTAGAATACTATGCAAGTATTAAATATAATTTTGCATAATCATGACGTACACTAAAATACAAAAAACAGTTAAGTGGCAAAAGGAAATCAAATATGTATGATATAAATTCTTTTCTCTAAAATTATACTGCTCACATTTGCTACAAATATACCTTAAGTGTTTCTACCACAATTTTAATAACAAATACTTTCAGACAAAGCAAAAATAGAATTTAGATGTATTTTTCTTTTGTCACTATCTTTTTTAAAAAATTATTATCAGAAAATATATACGTATGCTTAGTAGAATGCAACACTTATTAGTTATGTTTAAAAAAAGTGTATGGGATTTGTATAGAGTTTATAATATTTTAAATATTTCACTCAGTGGCAAGATGGCATGGCTTCCTGTGGGACAGAGGAGACCCATGTTTTCTGGGTTTACATTTTCCATTCCTAATGACTCTCTTAGACATCCAGCTATTGTAGCTGCACCTGGGATTTATATAAAAATAAAAACTGAGTGCAAAGACTTACTCTGACCCGTATTTGAAAAGTACTCCATATGCTTCCCAAGAAGGGAGAGTCTGATCACGGAGGCATTTTCAGCACATATTCTTCACTCCTCAGAGATTTCACTTAAAATAACTCCACCTTGAAAAGCACAATAACCTAAAGAAATACTGTTTGGGGATTTATGCTCTTACAATGTTGTAAAAAGAAAAATGGTGAAAAATAAACCAGGAACAAGACCAAAAATGATCCAGCTTTCCTCAATAAGTTTTACTTTTATTATTTTTAGAGAACTGACATCTAAATTTTTACAAAGCCCCTGAAAATCATATGTATGCCTATATACTTCTTGTGCTTTCACACAGGAATTATGTTCTGATGTACACATCTATTTTGACACAGTTTGTATATGAGCGGAAGGATATATCGCCTTGGTTAGCTTACAAGCCTTCCTATTTTCCGGAAACGACCAGGGGCACCTGATCATTATCGTTATCGAAGCCCATCGTCCACATCCACTGCTTTACCATTTACAGGCCACTTTCACACATCTTGCCTTGATTTCATTTTTTACCTCCCGACATCCTTCTGAGGTGAATACCACAGCTATCATTTTCTTAGAAAAAAAAAAAAAAACTGTGTTACATAAGTTTAGTTTCCTTGTGAGAAATCTGTCTATCATGTTGCTCTCTCAGCACACCAACAGTGCTGTGCAGCCTCCATGCGGGATTGCATAGTTTTAGAGAAAAGGAAGAACTTAGTTTCAGAAATATCAATAAAGAATCCTTGAGCTCATGAACTATAAAAGGATTGCACATGTGGCTTTTGAATCTGCTAGATACCACAGACCACCACCCGAAAGCCCAGCATATCACATTGTTCTTTAGAATTTAATTTTAAGAAGTAAAAATATTATATATAAATTATATTATATAAAATATTGTCTCGATTTTTTTTAATTTCCTCCTCCTAAAATCCATTTCTTTTCACTTTTTTTTTCTTGAGTTGGGTGTTGAATCTAAGACCTTTTACATGAAAGACAGTTGTTATAGAACTTTGTACATAAAGAACAACTACTGATATTTCATGGAACCAGGACACCAACATGTAATTTATGTAAGCATTTACCCAAAGACTCAAGCCACTTTTGACATCATTTAAGTTATATGCTATATAATATTTTATTCTGTCATAAAAATGTATATTGACCATTTTGTTTAATTTATTTTTTATTTATTACAATTTATTCAATTTGTATACCAGCTGAGGCCCCCTCCCTAGTACCTTCTAATTCTGTCCTCCCTCCCTCTTCTCCTCCCATGCCCCTCTTCCAGTCCACTGATAGGGGAGGTCCTCCTCCCCTTCCCTCTGATCCTAGCCTAGCAGGTCTCATCAGGACTGGCTGCACTGTCTTTCTCTGTGGCCTGGAAAGGCTGCTCACCATCAGGGGGAGGTGATCAAAGAGCAGGCCAATCAGTTCATGTCAGAGACAGTCCCTGTTCCCATTACTAGGGAACCCACTTGGACACTGAGCTGCCATGGGTAACATCTGTGCAGGAGTTCTAGGTTATCTCCATGAATGGTTATTTATTGGAGGATCAGTCTCAGAAAAGAACCCTGTGCCCAGATTTTTCTGGTTCTGTTGCTCTACTTGTGGAGTTCCTGTTTTCTTCAGGTCTTTCTATCTTCCCCATCTTTCATAACATTCCCTGCACTCTATAAATTTCAGCATCTGCTTCAATACCCTCCTTTTTGATTATGGGAGTTTCACGACACCATTCTAAAGTTAGCAACTCACTGTGGTACCTTGGAATCAAAAGACACAGACACAGATAACCGGCTGTGAATACTTAATTCTGTTATAAACTTATTAACACACAGAGACTTGCATAAGCAAATGGAGCTGACAAGTTTTCATAAATATTTTCATGAATTTTAACTATTATCTTTAAAATTAAAAATAAAATTTCTGTCAAGATTCATCTTTCCATAGTTGATATAAGTAGTGTTAGTCAACAAAGACTTGATTTATCTTGGTAGAAATTGTTTCTTTATAAAGACGAGAAAGACCTAAGTATGAGAATGGGGAAAAGGAGAAAAGGGTGAGAGGTTGAGACCAGGAGAAGAGGAGGGAGGGCCCTGTGATCAAGATGTAAAGTGAAAAAAGAAAGAAAGAAAGAAAGAAAGAAAGAAAGAACAGAAAACATTGAGAATTGTGAAGTTAATTTAAATATAACATTCTGATAGTTTTGATAAGTTTATCAACTATGTATATATAAAACACACAATAAACAAATATATACAAATGTATATGTGTTTATATTAATACATATATATATCACAGCATCCAAAAGCCATAAAGATACTTCAGGAAATCGATTACTTGTGGTTACAGTAATTTTATTACCATATCCCTAAGATCCAAAAATCTCCCTGGTTCTTCTCACAGATGGGACAGCCTGCTCATTGCAAGAATCAGGACTCCTGTCAGACAACTTTTAAGCCAAAGGGGATGAAGTGAATCTGAGGTGTTTCCCTGAAATTGTCCCATGGACACACAAATCTAAGTACAACTGGAAGCACCCGGGAACACTGGCTCTCATGTTGTCTCCTTGAGTCCCTTGAAGGTTAGTCATGATGCAAATGTGATACATGCTAGAGCACAATCATCTGAACAGGACCCAGATGATGCACAGCGACAAGGTTTGCTTCCCAAGTAGCCAATTAGAGGGAAGGCTCTTCGTAATCCTGTTTGAGCTGAAACTTGTCCCAGCATTTTTCAACAAGGATTGAAAAGAACAGGAGTTGATTAGAATGATCAGTTGGGGACTTTTATGCATTTGGTCAAGACAAACATGCAAATCACTACTGGCTTTCACTTTCTTTTAACTCTACCTGCACTTACAGACAATATTATGAAATTAACTTCTCAGTAATTCTGTTTTCCCATCTATAAATGAGAGAGCTATGATTTTGTAGGGTTCTTATGTGGAAACAGGTGATGGGCATGGTGCCCTTAACACACTTACTGCCTTAGAGTGAATACTTCAGAAAATTAATGGTGTTCTATAATTTCTATTTCAAGTCCATTCCATTCCCAAATAAAGGGCTAGAAAAACATTTTCTACTTTTGCCCATGGAACAGCCAAATATCGCCCCTGAACTTTTTATTCAAGTGTTTTCCACCACAGCCCCATTTCTCTATCACTTTAAACAGATCTTCTATGTAAGATTGAGTTAACTTACAATTGGCCAGTGAACTTATATCCTCATTTCTAGGGTTTCTTGGATGCATCCTTTTGATACCTTTTCAAGATGAGTGTTAGAATTTAGGATGTGCCTTAAAAAACAAAACAAAACAAAACCCCAAATCTCCCCCAGGAGCAGTCTATTTCCCGGTGTCCTTCACCAGGCATAACCTATTAGTGGGTAGGGTTGATTAGTGGCCACAGTCATAGTGAATCCTACTGGTCACTTCTACTTTGAGATTGAGTGCTGTGAAGATTTATGGAAGTTCTAGGTGTTCAGTCTGGAGGCTCATCTGTGCGAGAATAAGGACCTAAGGGAGTTTGCCTGAGGTTATGTCTCAGACCCTTATGCTTGTCTGTATTCCCATTTCCTTGCCAGTTTATGTCATTAAAATAACAGCCTTTTATGATGTTCTGTTGAATTTAATGAGTCGTTAGCGATCTCCCAAATTATAAACTCACCTGGCAAAGTTTAAATATGGCCTATGATTTGTGTGACTTTTTACAACTCATTCATACTGTTTTGTTTTGCCAACTTGAATAGCAAAAATACTCATAACAAAGCTGTAAGGACGATTCAATAAGAAAATATATAAACTACACTTAACATTGGAAGACTGTAAATAGTAAATTAACGTAAACTGTCATAACAACAATTAATATTACCTTTTGTGATGACTTGTTACTAAGCAAAGAATTTACCTTGTCAGTGAAGCCAAATGTCTTAGTCACACATCCTTGGGTCTCCGCATAGTACTTGGTACAAAGCCAAGCCCAGTTTCATATTTTTCGTGTTGAACTAAAAAGCTCCCTGACCAAATTCATAATAGTAAGAATGATTTATCGTTCATGTACCTGCAATGCATCTCAGCTTTGAAGCAGATCTTGATCTTGACACATGTAGACATTCCTAAGGTAGCATATTCTATTTTAATTAAAAATGCCCATTTTGTTATAATAGAATTACAATTTTACTATAATAGAATTTATAATAATTTATAATAAAATTATAAATTTATAATAAAATAGAAATAATACAGTAGAATTTCATTAGAGTTACTTAGTTTCCATATTTCCTCCTAATTACCCAATCTCCAACCCATTACATGTGCATCCAACTCTCCTATTCCTTGTACCGATTTACAACTAAAATATAAAAAATAATATGAAAATTTCCTCTCTTTGTTTCTTATTTATTGATAACTGCAAAAAAAAAGAATTGAACTGTGTCTAGAAATTCTGAAATGAGTACAACATCATTTATGTCTTCCAAGAATTCACATTCTCCAGACCAGAATAAGAAAGGACACCCACCTCATTATTCTGTGGATATGGCATGAGGTCACCATGTATGGGATGCTATGGTTTCCTAGAGGTGGTTCAGGGATGACTTCCTTAGATGTAAAGGTGAGAGTTAAGTTAGTAGCTAGTTAGGAAACACAGATTAGAATGGGATGTAGAATGACTAGGAGAACAATGATGTTGCACCTGCCACCGAGCATTGGGTGTTATTTCAGAAAATGAGTTTAAAATGGCTCTAAGTTGATAAGCAAGATAAGATAAAAATGAAATCCTAGCAATTTTACCACAGCAAACACAGCTAACTTTGATTCCTGGTAATTGCCAGTAAACAAGAAAAGATAGGGACTGTTTGATGGGGTGAATTCTCTGAGGAGGAGGCAGGACAACTTGGCACCCAATGCCAACACATCATGACCTTTGTAAGCCATGGTGAAGTGGACAAGATGACACCTAACAGCAATAGGTAGTGAAAGCTGTGGAGACATCCATGGACTGCTGGAACAGTAGAAATGGATGGCAAGAAAGGGGTATGAATGCCAAGAACTTTTGTATGATGGTATCCACTGAAGTCACTTGGCTGATAAAAGTTAAAAATTAATAGTGACAACACATTTTTGTATAGATAGATAGATAGATAGATAGATAGATAGATAGATACATCCAAGAAAAAGTATTTGGTCACATGTTGTCTATTTAGGACAACAAATATGTCAAACATGTCTGACGACATGACAATTAATTTTCTGTAACTATCTAATTTTAACCCATGATACTACATGCAGCTGTTGCCTATCATATTAGAAAAGCATAGTTCTAAGAATTGCTGCGGTTGTTATTCTCTCAAATATAGAAATGACCCATATAGTCACAGATTGTTTTGAAAATAATTTCAAAACAATTCTTATTCCCATTCTCAGAGTTTGTTTGTTTTTGTTTTTTGTTTTTTGTTTGGTTTTGTAGTTCACATCTCTGTTGTTATTCCTAAAAAGTAAATGTGAAGTATGACATGGTTGTTCGAATAGGAAATCAGAACTTGATTTTTTCTTATTGTAATCTTCTACATACCCCTTCAGTTATGAATGTGTTCAAATTTCAGAAATTTTCAAAAAATAAGAGTAAAAAAACGATTGTAGAGGTATAACACTACCGTGGAGAAAGTTTAGACTTTATATTTAAAAAATTATTAATATAATATAAACTAAATTGTATTAATACAATTAACACTTTTTCCTATGATATTATTTTTCTTTTGAGTAGTTTATAGTTCAAAAATTCAACAAGTGGGAGAATCCAAGATAGTGGCACCAGCAGCACCCTCTGTCTGATCAAAAGTGCAGCAGTGACCACACATCAACCAACAGACCGAACTATGGGCCCCCAAACACCAGCGATTGTGTTCCCCAGGGGAAAGGAACCCCCAAGCTGTGGGAAGCAATCAGATCTGATCTCAGTCACCCAGCTACACCCTGGAAAAGTTCCTGGGCTTCCGGTAGGCACTCGGTGGCAGGTGCAGAAACACATACCTGCGGGCTCTGATCACCATCCCAGAGTGAACTGTTGGCCCCCAAACACCAGAGACTGGTGAGGAGAAACCCCACAGTGAAGGAAGCAGTCATTGGGTCCGACCTCAGGTCACCCAGAGGAATATCGAATGGAGAAACATTAAAAAAAAAAGCTCAACATCTTTAGTCATCAGGGAAATGCAAATCAAAATGACTCTGAGATTCCATATTACACCCAGCAGAATGGCTAATATCAAAACATGAAAACACATGCTAGAGAGGTTGTGGAGAAAGTGGAACACTCCTCCATTGCTGGTGGGAATGTAAACTTAAACAATTTGGAAAGTAATCTGGCTCTTTCTCAGAAAGCTGGGAATAGTTTTACCTCAAGATACAGTCACACCATTCCTGGGCAGATAACAAAAACAATTCTCTACAATTCAACATGGACATTTGATCAACTATGTTCATAGAAGCTTAATTTGTAATAGCCAGAATCTGGAAACAACCTAGATGTCCCTCAGTTGAAGAATGAATACAGAAATTGTGGCACATTTACACAATAGAGTACTACTCAGCAATTAAAAACAAGGAAATTGTGAAATTTGAAGGTAAATGGATGAAATTAGAAAAGATCGTCCTGAGTGTGTTAACCCAGAAGCAGAAAGACACATATGGTATATACTCACAAGTGGATATAAGCCATACCATATAGGATAACCATACTAAAATCTACAGACCTAAAGATGCTAAACAACAAGGAGGACCCTAAGGAGGATGCTTAAATCTCATTCAGAATGCCAAACAGGATAGACACCACAAGCAGTGGAAGAGGGAACAAGATAGGAGCCTACTATAGAGGGTCCTCTGAAAGGCTCCACCCAGCAGGGGATCAAAGCAGATGCTGAGACTCACAACCAAACTTTGGGCAGAACACAGGAAATCTTATAGAAGAAGAAGGGTTTGGGGATAGGACATGGAGAGTGGGACAGAAGCCCCACAAGTAGACCAACAAAGCTAAAATTCTGACCCCAGTGGGTCCTTCAGAGACTGATGTACAATCAAGGACCATGCATGGAGAAGATCTAGACCCTCTGCTGAGATGTAGCCAATAGCCAACTCAGTCTCCATGTGGGTGGCCAGATAAGGAGCTGCCTCTGTCATGAACTTTGTTGCCTGCTTTTTTATCACCTCCTGGCAATGTGGCCTTGCCAGAGTACAGAAGAAGAGGATCCAGGTAGTAATGATGGGACTTGATGAGCTAGGGGGTAAATGGCAGGTGGGAAGAACTCCCTCTTTTAGTGGACTAAGAAAAGGGGATTGGAAGAAGTAGGGAAGGTGGGAAATGGAGCTGTTGAGGGAGGAGTACAATGTGGATATACAACGAATAATTTGTAAAAAATAAAAACATTCAACTAATTCTAACTAGTGCATTGTACTCTAGCCATTATTATAAAATATACCATTGCATAGCAATTACTGATAATTTTGTAACAAAATACATTGTTAAATTGATATTTGAAAAATACTGTAGACCCAGTTTCTTACTAGGGGCATCCACTTAATAATTTCTGTAGAATTTGTATGATATTCTTCTGAGGTAAACATAATATAACATCGGTTATGTACATAATTTCAGTGGAACACAAATAAAAAAGGCTCTCTTGATTCCAAACTAAATTGCAAATACTTTTTCTCACATGAGAATGAGCCTTCATTTGGCATATTGAGTTCTAAGGAACAGTGGCTATGGTCAGCTTGGGGCACAATATGAACTACATATCCATGCCTTGGCTTTGCCAACTTACAGGCAAATTAATCAGGCTTTATTTTTATTTATTTATTTATTTATTTATTTATTTATTTATTTATTTATTTTCAATGCAGTTTATTCAGGAACATTGAACAATCCTCGGACCCCGGGGAAAGCCAGCCCACAGCTTAAATAGCCTCTGGGTAGCCAACCCAGGCGTGCCACGGGGGCAATGCAGATAGGTCCACATACATGGAAGCAAGCCAGATCCTCGGCCTTAGCCAAATGTGGAGTTGTTCGTGACAGAGAGCACTCACCATCATGAAGGTGGAAGGTGGAAACCAGCTCCATCTTTAAGGCATAGCATTCTGCAGCTCTCTACAGTTCCCCCTTTTTGTTTTAGACGCATCAGGCAAGAGTAGAGGTCTGATCTCTGATATTAGAAATAAATTGGGACTTTGTACAGATGTTCATTTAGGTGTCATCCACCCAAAGAGCATCAGACCCGACCGATACCTTTTTCTCAGAGGCGGGACCTGGGGCATCAACCCGCATGCAATCAGACATGCTCTTCTCTGGGTCCAAAGCGGCTGACCCTGGGTGCAGTGCTTAGCCTCGCATCCTGAGCGTATCATTTTAGCTTTTTATGGTATCCAACCATGCTTGGGGAGAATGTCCTGCTTCAATGGCTGTAAAGGCCTGAATGATCATGGCTGCATCACACTGTTGTGAGACTCTAATCTTGCATATATACCACAGGCAAACCAAGGAGACCAACACCAGAAGGCCTGCTAACACTCCCATGCATGCAGGCTTTATTTTTTTAGTTTCTTTTTTTCTCTTTTTTTAAATTTATTTTTTATTTTTATTAATTACAATTTATTCATTTTGTATACCCCTGTACCTCCCTCCCCCTCCCCTTCCATTCCCACCTTCCCTCTTCCCCACCCGTGTCCCTCTCCCAGCATTGAAAAGGGAGGTCCTCCTCCCCTTCCTCTGACCCTAGTCTATCAGGCATCATTAGGAGTGGCTGCATTGTCTTTTTTTTCAATTAAAAAATAATAATAATGATAATAATAATGGCTATCCCAAATCTTGAAATATGTGGGTGCAAATTTTCTAAGGTGCAAATTTTCTAAGTCAGATTTTGGATAGTAGCTGAAATCATCAAATGAATGGAAATTACAAGGTAAGATTTTAAAAAGTTTTCTTTGAAAATATTAAAGAGAAAACTACACAGGTCCAGGGAACCCCATGTCTGTTTTGCCCTTTGTGAAAATATCATTATCTTGAATTGTAAAATAGGTAATAGCAAAGTATTTCCTTACTCAATATTATTTCTCTGTTTGATTAATTAGATTTTTCCTTATAATCTTGAGAGAAGATGAATGTTTGCAAGAGATACAAGTGTTCAAAGTCTTTTATTCTCCACTCAATACAAAAATAAAGTCAAATGGCCTAGAAACTGCAGGGTTATGATATTAATTAGTAACAAACAAACAAACAAACAAAAAACATACGTTGTAAACCAAGTAGATAAAGCTATTATCAAGGAACCATGGCTTTTCTGATTCTGAAAATCTCTCTGGATTGACCTTTTTAAAAATATTTATTTATTTTTTATTAATTACAGTTTATTCACTTTTTATCCCAGCTGTAGACCCCTTCCTCATCCCCTCCCAATCCCCCTTCCTTTATCTCTTCCCATGCGATTACTGAAATTCATTGATAGGGGAGGTCCTCTTTTCCTATCTGACCTTATCCTATCAGGTCTCATCAGGACTGGCTGCATTGTCTTCCTCTGTGGCCTGGTAAGGCTGCTCAGGGGGAGGTGATCAAAGAACCAGCCAGTGAGTTCATGTCAGAGACAGTCCCTGTTCCTATTACTAGAGAACCCACTTGGACACTGAACTGCTATGGGCTACATCTTTGCAGGTATTCTAGGTTATATCCATGAATGGTCCGTGTTTGGAGTATCAGTCTCAGAAAAGACCCTGACCCAGATTTTTTTTTGGTTCTGTTGCTCTCCTTGTAGAGCTCCTGTCCCCTCCAGGTCTTTCTGTCTCCCCCTCCTTTATAAGATTCCCTGCACACTTTACAAAGTTTGGTAAATTGACCTTTTAATAAAATTTTAAGAAATGTTTACTAAAAAAATTATGTCTTACAAGTGAAAAGTTTGAGTATTTCTTAAGGAATTGAACATATTTAAAATGAGAAACTCTGCAAGAAATTGTCATTTTGTAATTACGATCACAGCATTATTAGCTTAGCGCTTTATCATTGTACAGTGTCCTAATGCAACCCTATGCCTTTTAACCAGACAGTTATGAGGAAACCCAAGGACAATCTACACACCTACTTTATTATTTGTTGATCATCTAAAACGTAATAGAATTGACACCCTAAGAACACTGGTAGCATAAAACCCAACTGTATCACTCCTGGTTATATACTCAGAAAATACTATATACGACTGTACAAACACTTACATTTCTATATTCTTTGTTGCTCTATAAACAATAGCCAGAAAATGGAATGAGGATGGATATCCTTCACTTGATTATTGTGTATAGGGTTTCTATCCAGCTCTTAAAAAAAAAAAAAAAGAAATTATGATTTTTTTTTTCTTTTCAGGAAAATGGCTGCACCTGGAAAAATTACAGTGAGTGATGTAAACCAAACCTGGAGAGACAAACAGCACATGCTCATATTCCCTCTCATATAAGGACCTCATCTGACACTTCAGTTTTAGGTATTTGACTTGGAGTACTCATTGGATCCAGGAATCAAGAAAAGCATGGGGATTTGCTTTAAAGGAAGAGTACAGTATAATATAGGTAAAATGAAAACAGAGATATTGGAGTGAAATCTTTAAAGAGAGAGAGGTATGTAGGGAATGGAAGAAACAAGTGTGCAGAAAGAAAGTTAATGGAAATTAAGAAAGTACAAAAAAGACATATAGAAACTTACTATCATGTGACCCAATTAAAAATATAAAAGATGATTTGAAGGGAGATACCCTGAATGGCTAGATAATTCAGTCTTAGAAATAATGAGTCACTAAATAAAACTAACATCAGGTATGGAATTACTCCACGGGAGTTTTTGGACAGAGACGTCCCAGAATGCCCCCAAACCATGCTGACTTGATTACCTACCACAAATAGATGGTAAGCTCTTATTGCTGAGATTGGCACATAGCTTAGTTATATGTAACAGAGAAATCAAGATATTAATGAGGTGTTTATGCCTCCATGATGGATTGCCTTCACAGTCCTGGAAGATGTTGCATGGGATTCTTGGGGGGAAAGACATCAACCGTCTTTTTTAATTTTTAATTAATTAAGAATTAATTTTATATTAATTATAGTTTATTCACTTTGTATCCCCTCCCACATTCCCTCCCAATCCCACCCTCCCTCATCTCCTCCCAAGCCCCACTCCAAGTCTGCTGATAGGGGAGATCCTCCTCCCCTTCCATCTGACCCTAGCTTATCAGGTCTCCTCAGGACTGGCTGCATTGTCCTCCTCTGTGGCCTGGCAAGGCTTCTCACCCTCTGGGGGAGGTGGTCAAAGAGCCTGTACATAAATAAAATAAAACAGCAACTGAGTTCAAAAGAGAGAACTTCATACCTATCTCTCTTATGGACATCAACAGTCTTAATCAGCTGTGAACCCTGTGTTGATAACCAGGGGCCATGGTTTCTGTTGTGTACCCACAAATGAGACCTCCAGGCTACAGTTAATATTTCCAAACCCAGGATCACAGAGGTGGTCTTAGTATAGCTCAATGGATTTTAAAGGAAAACATGAATATGGGAAAGAAATTTGTGGAAAAAAATAAGGGGTTGATAGTGGCAGTAGGGAGTATGATCAGAACATTAATTATATATGTTAATTGCCCCCTCAAAAATAGCTAACAAAGCTTAGAAAAAAACACATCTTAGAAATCCTTTACCTATTTATTCTAATTTTATTCTTGGTGCTTGATAAAATAATCTGACAGAAGAACAGTCCTGGGAAAAGAGATATTTATGTTTGCAGAATTTCAGATTCAAGTTCCACATTGTGAGGCAGGCCTGGCAGGTACTCAGGGTAGCTAGTTACATTATATCCAAGAGCAAAGAGAGTAAACACACAAAAATCTCTGTTTTCTTTACAGCCCAAGACCTACAGCCAGGGAATTTTTAAAACTGAGAGTGGGTTGAGTCTGTTCACATCTGTTAAGGTGTTCAAGTAAATCCTCACAGACATGCCCACAAACCAACTTGACACACACAGTCTTTGAAACTTCCTTACAATATTTTTCTATATGTTGTCATGTTGATATTTAAAATTACTCATTAAATTTTCTAGAGGAAAAAAAATGTTAAAACTGTTGAACAACTTTACAGAAAGAAAACTTATCTATCATGATGACATTACTGTTAATATGCCCAAAGTAAATGGAAAATGACCATATTTTAAAAGGTGGGAAATCGTTTCTTCATTTAAGAAAAATGATAAAAATTTTGCTCTGCAGAGGTGAAGCAGAAGGTTATTATAGAAATGGTTTAGTTTTTTTCTGAGAATTTTCTCAGTAGCATTAGACAATAATTATTATTGATGCACATTTGCTCTCTCCCTCTGAGTGTTTGTGTGTGTTGCAGTATAACACAAACTTATTGGAGCCAACAGTTCTAATATAAATGATAAGATATCTTTCAAGCCATTTAATTTCTATTTATCATTGTATCAATAAACTTATTTTAAATTATTATGTATATAAATATATATCTTTCCAAAAAATATATATGAATAAAACAGCATGCTTACTGTTGCTGGATCTTCATCTATTTAATATTTTGTTTTTAAATTTCAAATAAAAACAAAGGTACAAAATTGAACCTCAATCCAAAACTTTATTTTGTTGTAATTATTCAGAAATTGTTAATATACTTTTAATTAAAATAGAATTCTATCACTTTTATCCACCTACTTCATTCATTCAAGTACCTCACAGATACTCTCTCAAACTTTCAAGTTCATAGCCCTCTCTTTTTTTTATTATTATTAGGAAAAATAGAGAGAATGGAAGTTGAGGAAAGACCAAACAATCTCTTGTTTCCAGACCTATGCCTGCAATGAGAATGTAACTTAAACACGGGAAATAAAAAATATATATATAAAATCATTACAAAATAGTCTTCTGCCTTTTTTCCCTCTCTTTTGGCATGCTCTATTTAAATGTATAATTTGATTTCCATATGCATCTCCCCCCCCCCATGTATAGCACACTTCTCAAAGTGAGTAACACATCAGGAAATTTGTAAAGAAGTACAGAAATGTTTTTATTTATTTATTTATTTTAATTTCAGTTTATTCACTTTGTAGCCCGCCATAAGGCCCTCCCTCCTCCCCTCCCAGTCCCATCATCCCTCCCCAAGTCCACTGATAGGGGAGGTCCTCCTCTCCTTCCTCTTGATCTTAGTCTATCAGATCACATCAGGAATGGCTGCATTGTCATCTTCTGTGGCCTGATAAGGCTGCTCTCTGCTCAGGAACAGGCCAATCAGATTATGTCAGAGGCAGTCCCTCTTCCCATTATATGTAACCCACTTGGACACTAAGCTACCATGGACTACATCTGTGCAGGGATTCTAGGTTATCTCCATACTTGGTACCACAGAGGGCCTCTGAAAGGCTCTACCCTGCAGACTATCAAAGCAGATGCTGAGACTTATGGCCAACTGTTGGGCAGAGTGCATGGAATCTTATGTAAGAAGTAGGAAATAGTAAGATCTGGAGAGGACAGGAACTCCACAAGGAGAGCAACAGAACCAGAAAATATGAACACAGGGGTCTTCCCAGAGACTCATACTACAGGATTGTTTTTTAATAGGAAGTAATGCCTGGGTTTCTAGATCCAATTAGTAACCTCCATTAAATGTGTGTGTGCCTGTAGTCAGGAGAGATGATACCCTCCCATGCAGAGCAGGAATCTTCTCATCCATGTGCTTTCACACTATGGTAACAAAACTTTCTCAATGCCAATGAACAAGTTCACAATCCCAGTGACTATGAATTTTCCTCATCACACTGTTACAAGCTTACGGTAGATGCCTCTGTTATCTTGCTGTGATAGTAATACTGTCGTTAGAGATAAAAATCCTCTCATGTGTTTCTGAAGTTTTGAATGTCCCTAGACGGATGTGTGAATGACAAGAGTGAAGATTATTTTCCATTTTAAGCTCTCTTCTGACTAAGAATCTTGTCAACATCTGATTCCTGAGTGGCATTCCTTTTGCCAGTCATAATTCTGTCTGCCCTCCCTGTTCCCCATGTGTGTCTCCAAACTTAAGCATGGAGTTTTAAGAAAGTTAGAGACCAGCAACTACATTTTCCATTTTTTTTCTTCCAATGTTCATGTTCTTAAGTATCCCATTAGAAATATTGAATGGAAAAGAAAAAAAAATGAGAAATGCAAGAGTGGTGACTCTTGCTAGTTCCATAGTCATGATAAATCTGAATACCCCTGGCATTTTTGAAGCAGTGGTAACTACAGAATAGAATTATTTCTGGAGTCAGTATCCAGTGCTCCAACACTTTCTCTGGTAGTCCTGGCACTGTCATGAATTCACCTTTCTCAGCTATGGCAGTAGCTCTAGGAAATCCCATGATCATGAGTGTTTGTGACTCCCATTTGACTTCTTTTCACTATTGTGAATGATTGTTTATTCATGCTGTCAAATCTGCAAATGCTTTACAGGAGTTTTCACACCTACACAATCAATTCTTTCAAATCTCTATAATTGGAACTTGCCTGACAGGGAGCCAAGTTTACTAGACATAATGAGTCAGAGGTAACCAGTTTCAGTCAGAGACAAATTCTGTCTCAAAAACATGTTTTGTCCATTCATCACAAAAATTTACTACTGAAATTAGCTCTATCTGACATCTGTATGGCCCTTAGTCTCAGTATTGAGATAAAGTTTAGTAACTAGCTTGATTAAACTGTGTCAGAATTTTGCATGCCTGTTTTCTTTGAGTTTAGGAAGGAGTTAAAAAATGGTCATACTTTAATTCTGAAAAAGCAATGTAAAATTTTAATAAAAATTATACTTTTAAACTTTAGAACTAAAAAAAAAGGTTGCAAACAAGAAAAAAATCACATCTGGTAATTAACCACACCCAAAGTTTATACCACTCAATCAATTTCTTTACAGTAACAATAGCCATTTGGAATGAAATATATTGAGCTTCACCTTATATTTTATACTTTCACTATCAAATGCATGGCTATGTACTTATCTACCACAAAAAAAGAAATAAACATTGGAAGTAAAATATTTAGTACTTTTTAAATTAAAGAGAAAATGAACATTTGATTAACTGCAGTGGTTATTTGAATACTAGGAACTTTTATTGTCTTATTTATGTGTTTAAAATTTTGCAGATCTTATTATAAGGCCTCTATCAGTGGGCTTCAGGTCCACATGCTATTTTTTAATCTAAATATAAGGTTTTCCTCAACTACTTATTTGCTAATTTATTAATTGCTTAGCTAGGAAACTGTAGTTACTTAGGTTTAATGCTAAACTTGGAACTTTTTTGAGTAAGTTCTTTTTGTTATTTTGGGGGAAATGGGTCTCCTATATCTCAGCTTCTAACCTCTGAAACCTTTCTTCCAACATATAAAGACACTACAACTTATCCCAGCTAAATAATGATGGTTTAAAACATTTTCCTCCGGGGTAGGGGGGAGAGGGCAGCCATTGAGGCCACAGAGGAGGAGATTGCAGCCAGTCCTGAAGAAACCTGATAATCTACAGTCAGATGGAAGGGGAGGAGGACCTCCTCCCCATCAGTGGACTTGGAGAGGAGCATGGGATACAAAGGGAATAAACTGTAATTAATGAAAATAAAAATAAAACATTATAATTAAATATATATAAAGTAAAGTAGTTGAAAAGAGGGGGCTTAGAATGAAGGGGACTGTAGGAAGAAAAGGGAAGGGATAATATAATATAAGTATACTTTAATAAAATTAATAAAAATAAAAATCTAATAAAAAGAATGAAAAGTATATTACAAAAAGCAAACATCTATATTGGATATTGTATTGTTCCATTTCATCCACCTCTGAAGTTCTCACTATCATTTCTTATAAAGAAGCTGTTCCTGGTTTTACATTTCTCTTTTATAACTTTCTGACAACAGTTTATATCATGAATACTCAGGGATTTAATTTTATCTATGTTGAAAATTTTCATACTGTATATCCAGCTGAGACACTTGTATGTCATATCTCATTAATCAGTTTCATAGTGATTGATTTCCCAATTTGTCTTGGGACAATTTAAATTTTAAATATACAAAATTTAATTTATCATCATCCCTTTAAGACTTGTATACCTCCTTTCTTGTAGACAAAAGCCATCTGGTTGTCCTGATCTGAGAAATAAAAGTATTACTTTTACTTTTTATCCTTTTTTATCTTTATCATTTACTCATAAAGAGACCAAATAGACAACATTGTTAGTATGTCAGTGTTTCCCAGATTGATCTATAGTCTTAGCAAAACCCTAGTTAAAAACAAAACCAAACAACAACAACAAAAAAATTCTAACAAACTGACATGTGTATGATGACAAGCATGGATTAGTTTTGCGTAGAAATGTGAAAATTCCAAAATAAACCCAAAACTGAAGGAAAAGAACAAAATTAGAGAATACAGAATATCCACATTTCAAGGCTTGATACAAAGTTGTGTTAAACAGAGAACTGTAGCATTGGCAAAATTATAGATAACTGAATAAAATAAAAAGCTTATATGTGGAACCATACAAACACAGCCAAGAAATTCTTGACAATGTAGCAAAGGTTAATTCAATGCAGAAGGGACAGCGTTTTCCAAATATAGTGCGTCGACAGTTGGATGTTCATATGAACAAATGGATTAGCCTCTGACCTAATCTCTTTCAAAAGATTAGTACAAACTGAATCATGTCCTAAACCGAAAATGTTAAACCAAAAAAAAAAAAAAAAAAAAGCATGAGATAAAATAAAAGCAATGTTCATTTTGGCAATAAGATTTTAATAAATGTATATACACTTTAATTGTAACTATATTTTTGGTTGCATTAAGTACATCCACATTCTTGTGATAGCAAAAAAAAAGTAGAAACAATATTAGGAGCCACATTCATGAAATAAACGATCATGATGTAATATATTATATAAATTATAATCCTCAACACCAAAAGAATACTATTCAAAAGATGCAAATACAAGCTACAAACTGGGAAAAAAAAAACCTGCAACACATACTTTTGATGAAAATATGGTTAGGTTATTCTTAAAAAGTCAAGATGAAAGCTGGGCTAATAAAGGTAGATAAACTATTTTAAAAGTCATCTATATTATATTTTATGCAAAATAAGCAGGAATGATATGTTCAGCTTCATATGTTGTTGGAAAATTTTCAAACTAAAACAAGAAAATTATAATACCATAAACCAATTAGAATGGCTAGAACCATGAACACAGACACAAGCAGATACAAGTGATGGCAGGGTCAGCTGTAACTCTCAGTTATTGTTGTTAGGAATGCAAAGTTAGTACCAACTCCTTGAAAGACAATGTGCAAGTTTCTCACTTAGCTAAATTTACCCTTACCAAATGATCAAGCAATCATGTTACTTATTTGTCCTAATGAATTAAAAATATTTAAAAACTGTGGCATAAATCTTCATGCTAGTATTTCTACTAGATTTGCTCAGGATTGACAAAACTTAAAAATAGTCAAGAAGTCATTCAATAGCTAACTAGGGAGTGTGTGTGTGTGTGTGTGTGTGTGTGTGTGTGTGGTGTTTTTGTCCAGACAATACACTATTCAAAAGCTAAAAGAAATAAACTTTCAAGCCATGAGAACCCATGGAGTAACTTCCAATAGATATAACCAAATAAATAAGACAAGATAAAAATCTGTAGACCGTATTGCTCCAAATACATGGTATTCTAACAAAGCCATGTGCAAGTGAAAGAACAGGCATTGCCTGCAATTATTTTGGAAGGCGAATGAGAGGGAATAGCAAGAAACGAAGCTATAAGCCATGGTGAATATTTAAGACAAGGAAATTGTTCTTCATGGTATGTCACACTTACATATTACATTGTATGTTCCTGTTGTTCAATGTCCCTTAAAGATGGCTGGTCTGGAGAACTACTGGCAGTAGTAAAAGATGTCTCAAGTTTGAGTCATCAGTTGTAGCAAATGCACCAAAGGGGCAAGGAGGAGATGAGGGAGGGAGGGTCGGATTGGGAGGGAATGAGGGAGGAGGCTATGGCTGGGATACAAAGTAAATAACCTGTGATTAATATAAAAAATAAAAAATAATAAAAAAAGAGGTCACCTATTGTGAAAAACCAGATAATGGTTGGTTGGCTAGTGGTTGAAGTCTATAGAACATTCTGGATTTGCAGTGTACTGTTTTCTAAATCTTACAAACTGTCACAAACTATCACAATCCACATGATGACTCACCTATGCAGTTGATAGAGCTCTGAAAATTCAGTTAGCTTACATTTAGTCCATTTGTTTCATATTCATACTCCACATGCTTTTCAAAGTGTTGTTACCAAACTGTAAAATTCATGATTGCACTTTTCTGTTTGAAATATTTCAGGAGTTTCCCTCAGTTCTTTAACACACTTGTTTTAACATGAAATGGGTTTCACTGATCTTCTGCCTGCCTGTTTTTTTTTTTTGTTTTTTTTTTTTTTTTTTTTTTTTTTTTTGAGGATGGATTATGCAATTTTCCTGGTCTCAGGAACCACTAATCTACCTTCTCCGTAGTCTCCACCTGGAGCTCAATTTACCATTTACATTATTACAAAGCATTAACTTAACCTCTTTCATCTCCTCAGCTTCTTTTTCATTTTATTCTGAAACCATTGCTGTCCTTATCTGTTTATTGCAACAAACTGGTGGGCTCCCCAAGCACATATGCTCTATATTTTCCAGTCATTTATCCCCAGTTGCATATTGACATTTTACATCACTATGAATTTGTACAAAATGTCACATAATGAAATTTAATATACAAATTGGTTAATGGTACCCTATATGAGACGCTAGGCAATATTAAGAGTTTTAGAAGTAAAATAGAAACATACACTTTTCCATCTCCTAGATGAAAATGTAAACCAATTGAACTAAAAGCTAATAAACGAGAAATTAAAATGAGCTAATGACTTTTGAAAGAGAGAGTTAAGTGATTAAAGATGTACTTCAGAAAAGATTAATTAGGCACTTGCACAAAAGAGAATTGAAAAAGTTGGTAGTGAAAACTAATTCCCAGACCATAACAGCAACAAAACCTTGGAATAAGTATGTGTGGGCTCTTTTTCTGCCCACGTTCCCACTCCTACCTCAATGACAAAGAGGAAAGAGGACATATCAGAAGCATCATGAATTTATTTGAAATAAGTGCATTAAATAAAAGCATGTTGTTGAATCATCTTCTGGGTTTCAAGTATTTTCCAATAATTATACCTAACACATGATTTATTCTAGCTGTATTAGTAGATTAAAATCTTTCTCTCATTTATTGATTCTCTCTTCCTGATTATACCCAAACATGATTTACTTCATGCTTATGAATATAATTATTAGTTGGACACTTTCTCCAATACAAATGACACACTTCTCTTTGTATGAAAGTTTTTATTTATTAAATATGTCTGCAATTAAATCTATAGGAATTATCTTTTCCTTACAAGATTTCTAAGCAATAGATCTCCTGTCTTTGGCCTTATATTTGCATAGGTTAACCATTTTAACTCTTGCCCTTTTACCAGCCATTTTGTATGCAGCATTTCTTGATCTTCTATTTTTTTTTTTTTACCTTCTTTCTGATTTATTTCTTAGTTAACCTCTTGCAATTTGTCTTCGGCAGGTTCTGCCACAGAAACGTTTTTCTAAAAGGTTATCATTGACCCGGATCTTGCCATATCCACAAGAATTTGTCTCCTTTGCATTGTGTAGGATTAGATTGACCCCTAAGACTGTCAGAGGAGCTGTAGAGCTCAGTAACTGTACTGCTCAAAGACCAGAATTCTGATCCCAGCATCCATGTTCAAGGTCTGGGTGTGTATCCAGACCTGACTGAAAACTCAGTGTTGTGGGAAGTGTAGACAGTGGATTCAATGGGGCTTTGTAGTAATCAGTCTATCTCCATGCTTAGTGAGAGTTCTGTATTTAGAGGTCAAAGAAGAGATTAATAAAAAGAGAGCCACATAATGGCCTCTTCTGGCCATCATGCTTTAGAAGTCTGTGTATCTTATACAGACAGACAGTGGAATATTATTCAGCTATTAAAAACAAGGAAATCATAAAATTTCCAAGCAAATGGTGGGAACTAGAAAAGATCATCCTGAGTGAGGTAACCCAGAAGCAGAAAGGCACACATGGTATATACACACTTATACGCAGATATCAGCCATATAATATAAGATACACATACTAATATTTATAATCTTAAACAACAAGGAGGACCCTAAGGAAGATGCTTATTCCTCATTCAGAAGGGCAAACAGGACAGACATCAGAAGTAGGAGAAGACAAGGAACAGGACAGAAGCCTTCCACAGAGGACTTCTGAGAGACTCTACACACAAGGGTATCAAAGAAGATTCTGAGACTCACAACCAAACTGTATGTTTCCTGAATCCTTATGCAAAAAGAGGGAGATGGAAAGATCTGGAGAGGACAGGAACTCCATAAGGAGAACTACAAAGCCAGTATACCTGGGCCCAGGGGACCCTGCTGAGACTGATTTTTCAACTAAGGTCCATGCATGGAGAGGACCTGGACCCCCTGTTCAAAAGAAGCCCATTTGATGCTCCATTTCCAAGTAGGTTCCCTGTTAAGGAGCATAAGGGCTGTCTTTGACATGAACTCAGTGTCTGGCTCTTTGATCACCTTCCTCTGGAGGAGGGGTGCAGCCTTGCTAGGCCACAGAGGAAGATGATGCAGCCAGCCTTGATAAGACCTGATAAGCTAGGGTCAGATAGAAGGGGAGAGGATCCTCCCCTATTAGAGGACTAGGGAAAGGGCATAGGGGGTGAATAGGGATGAGGGGTGGTACAGGGAGGAGACAAGGGAGGAAGCTGCAGTAGGGATACAAAATGAATAAATTGTAATAAAGAAATATATATAAACAATAAATTTAAAAAACTACCAGGCTAATTTTCCTCTTGAATATAATTTTGAAGAGTTCTTCCATTTTTCTTCTTTTTGATTTCTCTCAATACTGTTGTTTGAACAGCTTTAGCTCCATCTCCAGAAGGCCTTTTATCTGAGCTACGGTACGGTGTTTGCAACTCCTGCGGAACATTCTACAGGTCACACTAGCTTAGATTCAGGCAACTCTTAAATCAGCGGAATTAGCTTATTTCCTCGGAACTCCTTTTGTTCTTCTCAGCATACTAAATGTTGTAATCTATTTCTCGCTTAAGAAACATGATGTGCCCACGGGCGTAACAATGCACGAATACTAGGGGAGTAAAACACCACTTTCTGATTTAAGCTAAAGTCTGCTTATTGAGACCGAAGCCGTTCCCGGCACTGATTGTTGAACCAAAATGTGCGGCTTGATAGACTCTAGGGAAAATCTAACACTGTTCTTCTGCTAAGTGGACATCGCATTAAAATGATTACTAAAGACCTATTGCTTTATCCGTAGACCAGTGCCTCACATACTGATCATCTGATTGGTCTGCTCTTTGATCACCTCCCCCTGGGGGGTGGGAAGCAGTCTTACCAGGCCACAGAAGAATACAATGCAGCCAGTCCTGAGGAGACCTGATGGACTAGGATCAGAGGGAAAGGAAGACCTCCCCTATCAGTGGATTGGGGAAGGGACACAGGTGGGGAACAGGAATGGTGGGATTGGGAGGGGAGGAGTGAGGGAGGTACAGGGGGGATATAAAGTGAATAAACTGTAATTAATAAAAATAATTAAATAATTAAAGGTTTTGACACTTGTATTCCATTTAGGGTTAAGAACTACATAATCTCTTACCCTCCTTCTGCACATTGCCAGTCCAGGGTTATGAGATTAATTCCCATCTACTGAATGAGGAAGCTTTTCTTTTTTTAATTATTTAATTATTTTTATTTATTTACTTATTTTTGAGACAGTGTTTTTCTGTGTAGTCTTGGCTGTCCTGGGCTCGCTTTATAGAATAGGCTGGCCTCAAACTCACAGAGATCCATTTGCTTCTGCCTCCCTGAATACTGAAATTAAAGGCATGAGCTACCATGCCCAGCACATTTTCTTTCTTTTTTTTTTTGAGCCATATGACTACAGACCTAAAGATTGATGTCCCTTCCAGATTATGATACATAAAGATTTTTTCCTGCAACCACTGGGGATAAGTGGAAGTCATCACTGAACATAGTTAAAAGCCTGGGTCTCGCTGTCTCCCATGTGTCTGAGCTAAGCTATTTTTGCTGAGGCTCTGAGATTGATGCTTACCTTTGTTACTGGTCAAATAGTTCGCACATGAGAATTTGCCTCTAAATGTCTTAGTTTAAAACCCCAGCCTCATTTCTACCTGGGTATCTCCCCCACATAGAAATATTTAAAGCCCCAAGTTAGGGATATGTCTTTTGAATGTTTAATCACTATGCACATATAACTTAGTTACTCTTCTATTGTTATCATAAAACACCGTGAATAAGGCAACTGATAGAAGAGAGGTATTGGTCTACGGTTCGAGAGGGATAAGGGTTATTTATGTGAGGGAAGTGTGGAGCAAGCAGCAGACATGACTTGTGGAGCTGGAGCTCAGTGATAACATTTTGAACTGCAAGCACTAAGCAGAGAGAGAAATGGAAATGGTGTGTTAATTTTAAAACTTCAAAGCAAGCCCAAAGGAAACATACTTCCTCCATCAAGATCACACCTCCTAAACCAACACAAATAGTAACAGCAACTGAGGACCAAGTATTCAAATACAAGAGCCCACTAAGGATTTCCCTATTCAAATCACCTAATCTTACACTGGCTGGCCATGCAGGTTTCTGGTCTTATAACAATGCAAAATAAATTTATTTCAACTTCACTAAGTCTCTCTCTCATTAGTTTTTCACTCTTCGCATTGTTTCAAAAATTTCCACATAGGCTTAGCATTGTTTCAAAGTCTTTTTTTGAGAATGAAGTCTCTCTCTTAATGAATACTCTCTTTAAAACCAAAAACAAATTACACACTTCCAGCATGTAATGATACAGAATATATATTACCATTATAAAAGGGAAGGATGAGGCCATAGAATGGAAATCCTGGACCAAAGCAAGACCTAATACGACAGGTCTATTACCAAGTTTTATAGCTTTGTATTCTATGTCAAAGGGCTTAGATGGCTTTGCCCTTCCTGCTTTTCAGCCTGTAACTACTTTTCTCGCTTTCTGATTCCACCCTTTGTGTGCACCTCTTCTTAGCAAATATCTCACAATTCTGACATCTCTACCGTCTTTGAGTCTCTAGTGGAGCCCGGGGTTTGCTTCCGTAGCTCCATAAAATGGCCTCGTAGGACCTCCAGGCAGGAACTCCCCTCACATACATTTCCTGGCCTGAGAAGTTCTTTAAAATTAGGGAGGGATATTTGATGACCTTCTTATTCTCACTTATAATCCTCATGACTCCAGAGCCCATGAGTAGTATTACCAAGTTCAGATGCCAGCTTTGGACAGACTCTGGTTCCCTTGACTCATACTGGCAGCAACTTCTGTTTGTTGTTCTTCATAAGAGCATACATTTACTCTGGCTTTTTTTTTCCCTAAGTTGGAAGCTGACTTGTGGTAGTCCTGTTTAAGGATGCTCTTCCCTTTATTCCAGTGCAGATCAGGCTTCTCTTTAATCTCGTTATCACTTTTAACACAAACCATGGTTGCAACATTAAGTTTCCTGGAATATTTTCTAGCAAACTATATATTGTATATTCTTTTTCCCCAGCTTGCTATTTTTCAAGCCCTGAGTAAGAGTGATTCTGTGCAACCGAATCAATATTAAGCTGTCTCTAAATCACCTCTGCCAAATAAATTATGCAATTACTTTTCAGTTTATAGTCAATCAGGTTCTTAAAGCACAGTCAGAAAGCAGCCACATTTTTTTCTTAAAATGTTGTCCAAATAGTCTATAGCCTAGTAGCTAATTTTGTTCCCCTCTGAGCTTGGACTTCAGAATCCACATCTCTCTCAGAAATACTATCTTCTCAGACTACTATCTTCTACTAGTTTGGCACATTACATTCTTTTTTCAGCATGCAGCTGCTTTCCTAGTCCAAAGTTCCAAAGCATCTTGAATTCTTTTGTCACAGAAACACTCTTCTACTGGTACCAACTTTTGCTTAGTTACGTTTTTATGGCTGGGATAAAGTACTGTGGCCAAGGCAATTTATAGAAGGGATCCTTGATTCTCACTTATGATTCTCGAGTGACAAGGGTTCATTATGGCAGGGAAGCATGGCTGCAGGCAGCTGGCATGGCAGCTATTGCAAAAGCTGAGGACACATATTATGAACCACAGCAGGAAGTAGAGAGGAAACTGAGAATGGCTCATGGCTTTTTAAAACCTCAAAGCCAGTCTCTAATGAATACTTCCTCTAACAAGGGCATGTCTGCTAAACCTACCAGATCAAGATCAACAACAAGTATTCAAAAACCAGAGCCTATGGGGGGCATTCTCAAACAAACTACTACAGCAGTCATTAATCACAGCATTTCTGATTTCATGACTGATACGCATGAGACTCTAAACTGAGAACTCTTGATTCTTGATAACATTTTCATTTCATGCCATGAGAACTCCTGGCACAACTCCTAGAGGTAGATCTGTTTTCTAATGAATGCCAAGTATGTAAGTCTCAAAAAAAGGTTTCCAAATCTGACTTGTAGCAGATCTTAGACTTTTTTTTTTTATCAGTTACATTTTATTAACTCTGTATCCCAGCCATGTCCCGATCCCTCATTCCCTCCCAGTCCCTCCCTCCCTCCCTCATCTCCACCGTGCCCCTTTCCAAGTCCACTGATAGGGGGGACCTCCTCCCCATTCATCTGATCCTGTTTTATCAGGTATCTTCAGGACTGGCTGCAAAGCCCTCCTCTGTGGCCTAACAGGACTGCTCCTCCCTTCGGGGGTGGGGAGACCAAAGAGCCAGTCATTGAGTTCCTGTTAGAAATAGTCCCTGTTCCCCTCACTTTGGGAAACCAATTGGTTACTGAGCTACCACAAGCTACATCTGAGTGGAGGTTCTAGGTTATATCCAAACATGGTCCTTGGTTGAATGTCAGTCTCAGAAAAGACCCTGTGCCCAGATATATTTGGTCCTTGTGGAGCTCCTATCCTTTCCCCATCAGTCTAACTCCCCTTCTTTCTTATGATTCCCTGTACTCTGCCAAAGGTTTGGTCATGAGTCTTTGCTTTGAAAACACTGCTAGTTAGAGTCTTTCAGATGCGCTCAGTAGACTCCTGTCATATGTTCAATCTCAATCCTCGTTTAGAAAGATCTTAGACTTAAATCTGGCTTTCTAGGGTTGTCCACAAAGATGAATTGCCATAACTAAAAGGGGCTTTTTAATTCACATCTTCATTTCTCTTTAACAGCATTCTATATGACATCTTTACATCTATAATACACCTAATACAAATATTCAGATGCATTACACATACTGATCTGTTGAACTATACTTTCATTTCGCTAGTTACAAATAGCAAGATACATGTATATTATTTTTATTTTTTGTATTATTGGTTTTTCAAGAAAGGATATCCCTTACTTTTGTAAACCAGGCTGGCCTGGAACCCACAGATATCCACCTGCCTCTCCTCCCTAGTGCTGGGGTTACAGGCGTGTGCCAACAAACCCAGCTTCAACTTAAAATTTAGCATGAAGTTTTGATCATAGAGTCACTTCTAATGCTCCTACCTCCACCTCCAAACTATTTGGATTACAGTCATGCACCACTAAACAGGGTTTGTGTAGTTTTGGGAATCAGAACCAGAGTCTCTGGGCATGCTAGATAAAAAGTGCTATTAATATCTGCAATATAAAAGTGGTAAGCCCCACGCCCAACAGTAGATGAACAATACTACACAAACTCAATAGAATCTTTGGAAATTCTTTGTCTCATAATGTTGTGGCAGGGCATTTAAAAACTGCACAAAAAAAACTTTGTTTGTGCCTATTGACTTAATCCTAGCACTGAAAAATTAAACGGATTAAAAAAAAAAAAACTAGAACGTAGGAATGATCATGGTGCACACTGTTTCTGTGTTAAGAAGGAGCAGTTGCGCTTTGTACAGTGGTTCCAAACTTCTTAACACTGCTGCCAGCCCAACCATAAAAGTATTTCATTGATACAGCACAGCTGCAATTTTGCTTCTGTTATTATGAGTCATAATGGAAATATGTTATATGCAGGATATCTGATATGAGACCCAGTGAAAAAGTTGTTCAACAGCCAAAGAGGTCATTGCCCACTGTTTGAAAACTGCTGTCTTTGTACTTTAGCTGCATCATAGACTCTGCTTCTGCAGGCCACAGAGAGAATTCTGTTATCCACACCTAATGTTCCCTCCCTCTCATAGTTACAGTTTTGTTGTTGTTGTTATTTTTGTTAGTCTATGACATACACTATTTTTAACCTTACAGTTCCATTGCGTATCTATTATGGTTTCCCGTTTTTTTGTTTTTTATAGAATTCCTGTGCGTGTACGTGTGTCTCTGTTTCTTTATGTTTTGTTGCGGTTGTTGTTGTTTTCCTGCTCTTTCTTTGGTTCTTTCTCTTCTATTCCTTTGTTTGTTTTGGTTTACCTTATTATTTTTAATGCTTTTTTTGTGTTCTAACCTGAGACAGAAATGGTGTGGATTTGCCTGTGTGGGGGATTTTGAGAAGAATGTTAGAGGAGTTGGAAAGAAGAAACATTAATCAGAATGGCTTGTGAAAAATAATCTATTTTCCACTAAAGAAAATTAGAAAAAAAAAAAAAAAAGCTGGTTTCAGCAAAGTCTCCACTTTGCTGAGGAACTTCCTACTGATTAAGGTATTATATATTATTCACACACACACACACACACACACACAAACACACACATTTAACCTTCATTGTACTTAATAAGGTCAGTCAGCTTCAGGAGAGGTCAGTCTCCTCTTTCAATTCCATGTTTCTTGCCTCAATCAATCCTGATGTAACGTTTGGTGAAACCAATTTTTGGGTCTGAGCCCCCAGCACTATTCTCTGACCGACTTTCCTCTCTCCCTTTACCTGTCTCCTTCTCTCTTCCTAACACCAATCCCATCGAGAAGTCACTCATTCTAAACAGCCTCCAGTTACAGAGTTAAACCTCGGGGCTCTTCAGCCTTTGTCCGCATAAGTGGTACAAACCCTGTTCTGTGCCTTTATTGATATAAGCAGAGTTCTGTGCTACAATTTTAATTTAATTTATTTTTTTTTCCCAAAACAGGGTCTTACCCCTGTTGTCCAGGCACTCACAATATAGACCAGGATGGCCTGGAATTCACAGACGTCAGTGTGCATCTACGCCCCCCTCGGGCCCCCAGCCAGGATTAAAGATGTTCACCTCTGCTCCTGGTTTTACTTTTTTGGGTTACAATTTTTCAATAAGATTTGATTAGTTCTTTTAAGTATAGACTATGATTGGATTTCTGTTACTTTTTTTTGTACAGTTTTATTTGATTGTTTTCTTCTTTTTCAAAGAAATAAATTTCAAACTATATAATCATCAAACTACCAATTAATTATTAACTATTGGTATATGAGGGAGAGGGTTCTTTGGATCTTTGCTAGTAAATTATTTAATATTTGGTTTTACTTATTTATTTGCTGTCTATTAGCACTTCTATTGCTTCCTGTTGGATTACTTTCCATTGCCCTTCATTATTCTCTCTGCTTCCAGTTCCAGCTTAATTGACTGACCCAGAAGCTTGGTGTAGATAGCGTCCCACTACTCATTTATGTATATTACAAACACGCTTACTATTGAACTTGATTCGTGACCCAAGCACAGGAAAATTCAGACTCTAAGTAAAATCTGCCCACGAAGCGTCTCTGAAAGAGTGTTCGTACTGATCACAAGCAAACAGACAGCCTCAAAAGTGCTTAGCAGACAAGTAGGGAAGATTGCAGCAGTAAATGAAGGTGAGATCCGCCTAGTGCCGCAACCACACGTTTCTCATTAATGTTACTGAGGGATACAGCATTAAACGGCATTCAGGACTTAGCCTGAAGCCATCTGGGTGACTCCTTAGTAAGTGGGTCTTGCAACTGAAATGAGTTCCACAATATGCAGAGATTAAAGATCAGCAGTGCTAAGGCTGAAATCTATGAGGGAATAATTCAATATGGAAGGATGATCTACAAAGGTCTGTAGATGACCAGTGCCAGTTTTTTTTTTTTTTTTTTTTTTATAATTTCATTTTATTCACAACTAGTTCTCAAAAAGTGCTGTCGGTCAGCCACTAGAAATAAAAAGCAATGAATATGTATCAAATAAGGAACCATTATAATAAAAATTACTTTAGAGAAGAGTACAATAGAAAGCATATGTTCAAAAATAGCAGTGGGATACAAAAGGAAGAGAACAAGGTCTCTGAATTTTGCCCTTATATTTTTGTAATAGATTATCCTCAAGTGAATAACTGAGAAAATTACTAATCCAAAGAACAAATTAGATATAGTGAGTATAAGTATGTAGCCTGTCATATCACATGATAAGAGCATCGCAAGGTTAATCTGAAGGCAAATGAGATTAACTCAAACCATCAATAAAGGAATGTTTTATGATAACGAGTAGCCTTACTTATCTTAGGATCAACTCTTCCACATCTTCGGATAATTATTACTTTTGTACTTACTTACAAGTACTTATTGTACTTGTACTTTTGTAATTACTACAGAAGTAATAATTATCTGGCTACCGTTTCTTTTAAATGATTCTTCTCTAACAACTCCGTGATTATATACAACCTGAAACATCTTGTATCTGAATTATGAATTCACTTCCTGTCTGTAACACCTGATCTGTCACACTTCTGATTTTCAGCGAGAACATGTTTGTCTGGCAAAGCCAGAGGCACCATGAATTAGAATCAACAAATTAAAAGATTTCCTGGGTTGAAAATTGTCAAAGTTTTATAGTACCACAGAGCCTTTGCAAGGTCCAGAACAGCTCTGTCTGCATGCTCTGGGAATTATTGTATTCTGACTGTTTTTTGTTTTTGTTTTCGTTTTTGTGGTTTTTTTTTGTTTGTTTTTTTGTTTTTTTAAACTAGGGAACAGGAGCTCCACAAGGAGAGCAACAGATCCAAAAAATCTGGGCACAAGGGTCTTTTCTGTTGACCGATACCCAACCAAGGACCATGCATAGAGATAAGCTAGAACCCCTGCACAGATGTAGCCCATAGCAGCTCAGTATCCAAGTGAGTTCCCAAGTAAGGGGAACAGAGGCTGTCTCTGACATGAACTCAGTGGCTGGCTCTTTGACTACCTTCCCCTAAGGAGGGAACAGCCTTGCCAGGCCACAGAGGAATACAGTGCAGCTAGTTCTGATAAGACCTGATAGGTTAGTGTCAAATGGAAAGGAGGAGGACCTCTGCTATCAGAGACTTGGAGTGGGGCATGGGAGGAGATGAGGGAGAGAGGGTGGGATTGGGAGGGAATAATGGAGGGGGCTACACTTGGGATACAAAATGAATAGGGAAAGCAATAGAAGATGACAAAGCAGCCACTCCTGATGAGATCTGATAGACTAAGCAGAAGGAAGGAGAGGGGGACCTCCCCTATCAGTGGATTTGGGGAAGGGCATGCCTGAAGAAGGGGGATTAGGAGGGGAGGAGGGAGGAGTTTATGGGGGGATACAAAGTGAATAAAGTGTAATTAATAAAAGTTAAGAAATGTTAAAAAAATAAAGGGAAAAAACAAAGTGAATAAACTTTAATTTATAAAAAAAAAATTAAAAAAAAAACCTAGCTTGGAGTAGCTCACTTATCCTGTTGGGCTTTTAACCAACAAAAACTAAAAGTTTGTGTTTAGTCAATGCTGAAGGATATATAGCAACAGCTGATTTTCTCAAAGTTCAGAGTTTCAAAGAAATAGTGGCTATTTTGTTCAGATACCTAAGGCCTGAGCTAATGTTTCCATAATAGACCTACATGGATTAATGTGGATTTTGTCATATGTGGGGAAGCACAAGATTCCAATAATAAAAAAACAAGACTCATGAACAGCAGCAGATACTAACAACCGAGTGAGAATTCAGCCCACATAGTGGGGAAAATCTTTATCAGCTACACTGGGAGTGGTGAACTATGTAAATAATTAAAGAAAAGAACTAAGCACCAGGAAAACAAACACCCCGATTAAAAATGAGGAATGTATCTAAATAGAGAGTTCTCAGAAGAAGAAATACAAATGTCTGAACTATATTTTATTTTATGTACACCCTATTTAGGCACCAGGGAAATACAAATGGAAGTACATTGAAATTTCATATTATCCAAGTAAAGGTGGCTAAGATAAAAAACAAATGGCAACAAATATGGTCGTGAATGGAGAAACAAGATAACTCTAATTCTCTGCTAGCGGGAGTGCAAACTGCTACAGTCACTGTGGAAACCAGTGTAGAGATTCCTTAAGGACATATTTATCATATTATCTGACAGAGGACTAATATCTAGTATATATAAATAACTCAAGAAGTTAAAAAGCAACAAATCAAACAATCCAATTAAAAATGGGGTACAGAGTTAAACAGAGAATTTTCTGTAGAGGAATATAGAATGGCAGAGAAACACTTAAAGAAATGTCCAACGTCCTTAGCCATTAGGGAGATGCAAATCAAAATGACCCTGGGATTTCACCTTACATCCATCAAAATGGCTAAAATAAAAAACTCAAGTGACAACACATGCTGGAAAGGTTCTGGAGAAAGGGGACCCCTCCTCCATTGCTGGTGGGAATTTAAACTTATACAACCACTTTGGAAATCAATCTGGTGCTTTCTCAGACAATTAAGAATAGTGCTTCCTCAAGATCCAGCTATATCATTCTTAAGCATAGATCCAAGAGATGCTCAAGTACATAATAAGGACATTTGCTCAACCATGTTTGTAGCAGCTTTATTTGTAACAGCCAGAACCTGGAAACAACCCAGATGTCCCTCAACAGAGGAATGGTTACAGAAATTGTGGTACTTTTACACAATGGAATACTACTCAGCAATTAAAAACAAGGAAATCATGAAATCTGCATGCAAATGATGAGATCTATAAAAGATCATTCTGAGTGATGTATCCCAGCAGTAGAAAGACACACACAATATATATTCACTTATACAGACCTATAAAATAGGATAAACATACTGAAATCTGTACACCTAATGAAGATAAACAAGAAAGAGGACCCTGGGTAAGATAATCAACCCTCACTTAGAAAGACAAATGGGACAGACATTGGATTTAGGAAAAACCAAGTAACAGGACAGGAGCCTACCACTGAGGGTCTCTGAATTTCGCTATCTAGCAGTGTATTAAAGCAGATACTGAGACTCATACCCAAACCTTTGGCAGAGTACAAGGAATCATATTAAAGAAGGGTGAGTTAGTATGACCTGGAGAGGATAGGAGTTCCACAAGGACCAAATATATTTGGGTACAGGGGTTTTTTGTGAGACTGTATCTCCAACCAAGGACCATGTGTGGATATAACCTACAACCCCTGCTTGGATGTAGCCCATGGTAGCTCAGTATCTAAGTGGGTACCCTAGTAAGGGGAACAGGGACTATTTCTGACTTGAAGTCAATGGCTGGCTCTTTGACCTCTCCTCCCCCACCCCACCAGATAGAGGAGCATCCCTGTTAGGCCACAGAAGAAGACTTTGCAGCCAGGCCTGAAGATTCCTGATAAGCTAGGGTCAGAAGGGGAGGAGGTCCTCCCCTATCAGTGGACTTGGAAGTGGGTAGGGAAAAGATTAGGGACAATGCCTTAGTTGTACATAAAGGAATTAATGCTCAACTAAAAGGAAGCTTGATGGTGTTCAATCAGAGGAGTGACCTCGTGCAGGAGCAAATTGATACCCTATGGCAAATCGCTCAACTTGGCTGTCAATGAAAATATGCTGGACTTTGAGTCACTAGCATATAACATGAGAATTTTTCCTGTGCTGCAAATCTGTCTAAACAATTGTTGAGCTATATTTTAGGTAATTGGACTGGAGAATTCGATACTACGATGGAGCAGCTGAGAGTGGCCATTGTCACAGTAAATTCTACCAGAGTGGACGCAGGACTAGCCACAGGATTATCATCATGGATTGCTGCAGCCATGAATCATCTGAAGGAATGGGCGGACATGGGAGCATTAGCAGGCCTTCTGGTGTTGGTCTCCTTGGTTTGCCTGTGGTATATATGCAAGATTAGAGTCTCACAACAGTGTGATGCAGCCATGATCATTCAGGCCTTTACAGCCATTGAAGCAGGACATTCTCCCCAAGCATGGTTGGATACCATAAAAAGCTAAAATGATACGCTCAGGATGCGAGGCTAAGCACTGCACTCAGGGTCAGCCGCTTTGGACCCAGAGAAGAGCATGTCTGGTTGCATGCGGGTTGATGCCCCAGGTCCCGCCTCTGAGAAAAAGGTATCGGACGGGTCTGATGCTCTTTGGGTGGATGACACCTAAATGAATATCGGTACAAAGTCCCAATTTATTTCTTTTTTTTTATTATTATTTTTTATTTTATTTTATTTTATCAGTTACATTTTATTAACTCTGTATCCCAGCCGTGTCCCGATCCCTCATTCCCTCCCAGTCCCTCCCTCCCTCCCTCCCTCATCTCCACCGTGCCCCTTTCCAAGTCCACTGATGGGAGGGACCTCCTCCCCATTCATCTGATCCTGTTTTATCAGGTATCTTCAGGACTGGCTGCAAAGCCCTCTTCTGTGGCCTAACAGGACTGCTCCTCCCTTCGGGGGTGGGGAGACCAAAGAGCCAGTCATCGAGTTCCTGTTAGAAATAGTCCCTGTTCCCCTCACTTTGGGAAACCAATTGGTTACTGAGCTACCACAGGCTACATCTGAGCGGAGGTTCTAGGTTATATCCATACATGGTCCTTGGTTGAATGTCAGTCTCAGAAAAGACCCTGTGCCCAGATATATTTGGTCCTTGTGGAGCTCCTATCCTCTCCTATATACCAAAGACAAAAAGGCTGAGAAAGAAATTAGGGAAACAACACCCTTCACAATAGCCACTAATAACATAAAGTACCTTGGTGTGACCCTAACCAAGCAAGTGAAAGACCTGTTTGAGAAAAACTTCAAGTCTCTGAAGAAAGAAATCGAAGAAGATATCAGAAGATGGAAAGATCTCCCGTGCTCATGGATTGGTAGGATTAACATTGTGAAAATGGCCATACTGCCAAAAGCAATCTACAGATTCAACGCAATTCCCATCAAGATACCAACTCAATTTTTTACAGACCTTGAAAAAAAGATTCTCAGCTTCATATGGAGAAACAAAAAACCCAATTTATTTCTAATATCAGAGATCAGACCTCTACTCTTGCCTGATGCATCTAAAACAAAAAGGGGGAACTGTAGAGAGCTGCGGAATGCTATGCCTTAAAGATGGAGCTGGTTTCCGCCTTCCACCTTCCCGATGGTGAGTGCTCTCTGTCACGAACAATTCCACATTTGGCTAAGGCTGAGGATCTGTCTTGCTTCCATGTATGTGGACCTATCTGCATTGCCCACGTGGCACGCCTGGGTTGGCTACCCAGAGGCTATTTAATCTGTGGGCTGGCTTTCCCCAGGGTCCGAGGATTGTTCAAGGTTCCTGAATAAACTGCATTGAAAAAAAAAAATCTACATACAGAAAAAAAAAAAAAAAAAAGATGGTAAGATCCAAAGTTAATTTCGGCCATATCTTCTCCTGGCAGCCTATATAAAGGACACGGAAGAAGAAAGCTTGTTTTCTTTTCCTGTTTGCTCTTTTTCTCAAAGGCAAGCCCATTCCTTCATGGGAATTAGAAGATACTTCTTTGGGATTCTGGTGGATACTGAAGTCCAGCTGAGATATCCACCCTCATGGGCTGAACATCTATTGGATTCTTGGACCTTCCATTTTAGATAGCCATTGTTGGAGTAGCTAGACCATATGAATGAATATATGTTTGTGTGTGTGTATATATATAATGGTGTGTGTGTTTGTGTGTATATTTAACTATAAACACACACACACACACACACACACACACAACACTCTAAAGAGCTTTGACTAACAGTTACGTTTCTATCACCAGGCATGATTTGCCTCCTGTTGAATGAGCCTTAAGTAGATTAGACAATTAGACAGCTATTCCTTTCCATCAATATATGAGAGCTACTTCTTGCACATTTGTGGGTATCTTGTCATTTTTGTTAATGTTGTGGTTCATAGTTACTGCAGCTGGGTAGGGGTATCAATTGCTTCCCTTCCTTTGCAACTTGGAAAGAATTTTCTGGCAGTGTGAGAGGTGTATTATGGAAAGAAAACTGTTAGGTTAAATCCAGCTCCAATTTTCTGAGTCCCATGTCCCACAAATAGTCATCTGCAGGTTTTTCTTTGAAATGATATGTTTTAACCCACAGCTATCAATCTCATTCATAATCTTTTGATTTCAAGATAATTCTATGTTTTTACATAGACTGAGAACTGTATTTTTAATGGAAAAAAAACTTTAAAATGTCAAAGCTTGAACTAAGTCAGCTTAGGAAACTGAGGCAAATCTTGTCAGGGAATATTATAAAATGATAAACTCTTTTCATGTTGTAGTTCAAGTAACATCTGTTTCATGCATTTGTTTATGCTACTATTTGGCTAGCTCTCTTGTGTTTGAAAGGAAATTCTCTCTTTTTATAATGATGTGTGATTTACATATAATTTACATCTAAGCTGCTTAATTTGAAAGATTTTAATTACTTTTTTTCTAGCTAACATTATCCTGAGTTGATTAAGATCCTTAAATGCAAGTATTTCCAGATTTGCTACCCAGTGCAACAGCCAATCTTTTGTGAAATGGAATGAAATCTTTTATGAAATCCAATGAAAAAAATTATCATTAAATTATTCAGCTAAATATGAAGTGAATTTCAAAAAAAGAAATGAGAAAGAAGAATTACACAAAACAATATGAAACTCAGCTCTTTCCCCAACTCAATGTATGTGCAAATTTTCACCACAGCGAGTATAAGTATGAATTGTCCAATTCTGACCATTCTTTGCTTTTAATTGATTGTGTAAAGCTTAAACTTTTTTTCATCTGGTCCTGTTTGTAATCTTCTATCTTTATTTCCTAATTGGGTTTAATGTTTTCCATACCATTCTCCTCAGTGTATCTGCATTTCTATGCATAATGTCTGTGTTTAGCTTAACAAATTACAGAATGCTTAAATACCATAATGGTACAATATAATTGAATGATACAGAAGGATGAAAGAAATATACACAATACTTCCAAATAAATACACAGCTGTATTATTGGCAGCTAGGATGTTCAAGCTACTTCAATTCCCAACCAGGGGACTCTTTTCTCAATATAATAGATAATCGGTAATGTGAAATTTTCTATTATAAATCTTTTTGTTTTGATAATCATGAATGTTCATCAAAATTTTAAATGCAATTAAGAAACTCAAAATATACCTATAATATATTTTACTTTTGTTGCTATGACAAGATATGTGGGGGAAAAGCTCAAAGGAAGAAAAATGTATTTTGCCTGATTCTTTTAGAATGTATAATCAAAGGACACTTTTCCCCATCGCTGTGTAGAACATTATAGGTGGAAATAGGTGGTAGAGCAAAACTGTTTAAATCATGGATCCAGGAAACGTCAACAGAGAACGACAGTCAGGGACAGCTATACTCTTCACAGGTCTGCCTGGGGTCTACATCTTTCAACCTGTTCTTACCTCCCAATAAACAGTGAGCTCTGCAGTCCTGAATACAGTAATTTATGGCTGAGTTGGGTCTCTCATAAGCCAATTATATTTCCTAACTCCATGAGGGGCAACCAAGCAATCCCTCAGCACCTGGCACTTGGGAGAGCACTGCAAATTCAACACACATCTGTATACCTCATTGGGATTAAATTTGTTTCATCAATGACTTGTAAACAACTTTCTTTTGTGTTAAATATTTTTTCATTTGTTTAGAACACTAAAATGAAACTTCTATATTTAGAAATCATGTTCCAAACCATTCTACTCTGATGTTTTGATCTCTTTATACATGCCTCCAGAACACTTAAAAACTCTTGTCACATTTATTCAGGTACCTTTAATGGCAATATAAGTTCTATTACAAGAGTAATGCTTTAACTTGCTGTTGTTGCAATGACTGGAAGACATAAAATTTAGTGAGTGAAACTTTTAATTCTCTTCTTATTTGAATTTTAAAGTTTTAATATTTGATCACTCCCAAAAATACTGAAATGGAAGAGTTTTCAAGTCCTTACATGAGATGACATGCTATTTGTATATGCACATATACACAACTTTTAAATCACCTCTATAGTATAATGCGTAGTGCTATGTAAATAGTATGCAAACAGTTGTTATAGAGAACAGTGCATGATCAGCATAGGTAGAAACCTCTTTTGAATATTTTCAATGCATAGTTATATTAATGGCTATGAAACTTAGATGTGGAGGGAACCTGAATCAGGTTCAAATGTATCCATACATCTTCTACTAATTAATGTCGGTAAAAGACAGCACAATGGCTCCCTGAATTTGGAAAATGCAACAAATCCTTTGGGCATAAATGTTTCACAGTTATAATGACTAAATCTAATGTGTTCTAGGTCATGATATCTGAAATACAAGATAGAGACTAGTCTAACAAACTGCTTGTTAAAAATCTGAGGAATACATTTTTAAATTTTAGTTTTTTAAAAATAATTAATATACCCAGTGTGCTAGAATAGTCTCAACTCTAACTGAATGCTGTCCAGGAAAAGATTATTTAGGATAAATTTAGAAAAAATATCATCACATTGAATGTCCTATAAAAGTAGAGTTATCACAAAATAATCTCTATTTTAAGTATACACTTATCTGTAGAGTAGCAAGTTGTGACTAGTTGAATAACATTGCACTAAGAACCAATTGAATTTTATTTTAATTCCATGTTGATACTGTATCTATAATACATTTTGGTGTGCTGTTTGTTGGTATTTCAACCTTTGTGATGAGTGACTGTTCAGAGATATTTGCATGCAAGTTGATATGTTTCTTTAGAAGTTAGATAAATCAAAACACTTGCTTTATAATACCACTAATATCTCCTTTAGCTAGAAGTACATTGGGGAATTTTAAAGACATTATGTGCTACCATGGACTCTATAGGCTAAACCATTATATACTGACAAATGAGTATATACCTATGCAGGAAAATGGAAAAAAACAAAAACAAAAACAAACTTATTTCCCAAGACAAAGCTATGCATATCTAAGCCTTTTTAGGACATGTATAGAACATAATGAAACGTCTTGTTATATAAAGAGCTTCATTATTTAATGTAGAATTTCTTCTTCAAGAATAACATTGAGAGAAAAAATATATTTTATTTTCTATCATTGAGAATCTAATCACGGGCTTTTTTTTTTTTATTTTCTGGAAGAGTTTTATTGGATTGTTATGTGGAAGACATAAGGGTTGACAACTACAGACTTAATAAGAATGTATAAGACAATGAGAGAATTTTAATCACGGGCTTTATTTTGTTTTGTTTTACAGTGTCAGGCAGGCATCAGGGTTCCAAGCTCTATAAATACTCCACAAGTGATATTCATTCCAAGCCTAGTTAAGAAAATAGATTGAGAATTACAGCCTTAAGTAAGGAATTCAAAGTTTAATTAAACTAGAAGGCTGTGCCTGCACTTTTTTTTTTTTTTTAGATTACCTAGAAAAGGCTCATAGGCTAATTTATTTCATAAGATTGTTTGCAGTCGAATAAGGAAGCAACAGCAAAAGAAAAGAGAAAAAATAGGTTATAAGGAACAACAAATGTAACAGAAAAACAGAGGACCTGCCTGTGCCCATGAAATATGGCAATTCTTCATTCACTTAACATTTCAGGAAATATTTTTGAGCCACTACTACCATATTTTTGGATAGTCAAACGAGGAGAAAGAGGTCAAAGTTGGATTGCACAGGTTCCAACTCTAGCATTTTAATGCTTTGTAGAATTTGGCTGGAACAGCTGGAAGGGCCCAGAAGTGGGAGGGACCAGTCGTCCTAGGTTCTAGTCTAAAGCATAAATATTAGAGGCAACAGCTGTGATCTATTTCTAGCATGTGGGAGAGGTAAAGTTAGCACCAGGAGCATCATATCAAACCGAGAAGAAGGTGCAAAGACCTGTGAGTGGCATTAAAACAGTGCTCAGCCCACAGTGCTCGGAGATCCGACTCACAATGCCTCACTTTAGTTTTTGTTGACAATGAACTAAAGCTCAGTGTTGAAAGCTGGCATAGACATAGACAAGCAATAGCTTAGTATGTGCATATATGTGCATAGATTTGTATGTTCATGTAAATATAAACAAACACACATAAATACATATACACACATTTTTTCAACCCTTATTTTTATTTCAGTATCTTTTACATAAAGTAATTAAAAATGCTTGTATTGGATAACAGAATTTTGTTTTCTTTTTCTGTTTTAATTTTTTATATTAATTACATTTTATTCACTCCCTGGGTAAGATGATCACTCCTCACCCAGAAAAGCAAATGGGACAGACATCAGAATAGGGAGAAAACAGGGAACAAGACAGGAGCCTACCAGAGAGGGCCTCTGAAAGACTCTACCCAGCAGGGTATCAAAGCAGAGGCTGAGCTAAACTTTGGGCAGAGTGCAGGGAATCTTATGAAAGAAGGGGGAGATAGAAAGACCTGGAGGCGACAGATGCTCCACAAGGAGAGCAACAAAACCAAAATATCTGGGCCAAAGGGTATTTTGTGAGACTGATACTCCAACCAAGGACCATGCATGGAGATAACCTAGAACCCCTGCACAAATGTAGCCCATGGCAGCTCAGTCTCCAAGTGGGTTCCCTAGTAATGTGAACAGAGGCTGTCTCTGACATGAACTCAGTGGCTGGCTCTTTGATCACCTCCTTCTGGTGGGGGAGCAGCCTTACGAGGCCACAGAGGAAGATATACAGACACATTTTAATTAAAGCTAGTAGCGTACATTAGTATCATATAATATAAATTGGTACAAGTACTATTTAAATAAGTGTACATGAGGAATTGAAAATGATAATTGTCTTAACCATTTTCATACTTTTATTTTAAAAGTCTTGGCTACATTACCAAAATAAAATACATTTAAATCTCCAAGAATGCATCAGTTTTGTGTTGGCACTGCATTGGCACATTCTAAAAATCAATAAACATGCTGAGTTCTTTCAAATTTGTGCTTTTTTTCATTCTTTAATGTATGCTATGAACACTAAAAGGAATGATTTGGCATGGATTCAGTTTCATACAAAGACAAATTTCCATTATAACCATACTGCCAAATTGCTATATACAAGCTCCTAGGCAGAATTAACTTATTATGAAAACTATGCACTAGATCTCACTTTAGCAAACTTTGAAAAAACATTTCATAAAACTTTGCATCCTGTAATTTTACCATCTGTTACTGGATTCACTATCACATAAACTTTGCTAGATATGATTGTTAAATGGCTCAATTGCTTCTACAACTAAAGGCAGAATAAATTCAAACGATTTATAAAACATAAAATGCTGTGTATTCTGTGTAATTTCTTCTTCACAAATTATTTTCATTTTCATGTTTTAAATACATATTAGTATTGCATCAATAAATCATTTCCACCAATCACATACCTTACTTGGTACAATTCAGTAATTACAGTATATCCTATAAAATCTGTTTGGCAAATATACTAGGATAAGGGGCTAGATGCAATCTCAAGAAATGAGTGAGTTTTTAATTCATTTTAAAAATATGTAAGAAAGGCAATGCAAGATCTAAAAAACAATCCAAGATCTAAAAGTGCTGTCTTAGAGAAAAAGCGACAGATGAATTTACTTTCTTGCATCATGATATGTGTAATAAACAAGTTTTACAATTTAATTTTCAGTTTATCTCTATCAGTAGATCATACAAAGGCTTATAAATGGTTTTTGCCAGTTACTGAGTCATTTTTATGTTTTTAGGAAACTGCACAGTGAAAGTCTATTGCTTAAAAAACAAAAATAAAAAACAAAACAAAAAAATCAAGTAACAGCAAGTAAGCAGACTAGGAAATGATAAGAGACCCTGCTAACAGGCTCACCAATTACCTCATATTTAGTCAGTAGATTAAGTCATGGAAGATTAGAGCAGAAGTCTGCTTTGGACATGTAAAAATGTAAAATACATGATTTGTAAAGAAATGTGAAAGAGGAAAAATGGAATGGAAAAGTAATCATGTTTAAGATGTCTCTGAAGAATCTAAATATCACTTTATTATGTTTTTGAGGGATTATCATCGTTTTAAAATAATCCATTAAGTCTATCAGAGTAACCAACAGGAGTGCAATCCAAATGATAAAGCCATTCTAATGGAACGCAGACAAAGATTAAGAAGAATTAGAAGTGACAAGTGGAATCCATTACAGAGCAGCCTTTAGCTACTGTAATCAGAGGAAGATTACTTACCTTGTCAATTAACAGCTGTGTGCCTCCTTTGCACATAGACAAAAGATCCAGCAAAGTGTCACAGAGACATTCATAAGACATTCAGAATGGGGTCATGCAGGAGCTTGCAGAGTATTCCTGTTTCCAAGTGAAGCATCCAAACATGGTTGGTTGTAACATACACACAATTAACTATGCTCCAAAGGGCTAATACACTTGGAGACTGAACCCAGCAGATTTGAGAAGTAATTAAAAGCTGGGAAATAATCCTAATTCAATTAATCAACTCCAAAAGTTCTCAACAACTAGAAAAGCTCAGTTTCTTTAGAGGTGGAAAGGAGAGTAGGGGAATACTCTCAGACTATTTCAGAAACCTTAAGTATCCTAGAAATTAAACGCGATTCACTCTTGGAGTTCTGCACAACTAAAATCCAATCATTTCTCCCGACAATGTATTGTAAATCTTGCAACGTGGCAATGTAACATGAAGAAACTAGAGCTTCTCAGACAGAATACACCTCAATTTAAAAGTGCTCACCAACAAAAGAAACAAACATTGATTTTTTTTTTCAAGAGAGTTTTGATTTTGACAAGCTTATTCTAAACTGATAGAATGAATGCTGAATAAGGTTATGTGATTTCGAAAGATTCATCTAAGGAGAGTGCAAGGAAAAAAGACAGTCTGTAGAGAATCAATTCATTGCCTTGATGTGTATGCATTTTTCAAAACTTATACTCATTATTTTATTTTATTAATTACAGTTTATTCACTTTGGATCTCAGCTGTAGCCCCTTCCCACATCCCCTCCCAATCCCACCCTCCCTCTCTCATCTCCTCCCATGCCCCTCCCCCAGTCCACTGATAGGGGAGGTCCTGCTCTCCTTCCATCTAATCCTAGTCTATCAGGTCTCATCAGGACTGTATTCATTGTCTTCCTCTGTGGGCTGGTAAGGCTGCTCTCCCCTCAGGGGGAGGTGATCAAAGAGCCAGACTCTGAGTTCATGTCAGAGACAGTCCTTGTTCCCATTACTAGGAACCCATTTTGAGACTGAGCAGCCATGGGCTACATATGTACAGAGGTTCTAGCTTATCTCTATGCATGGTCCTTGGTTGGAGTATTAGTCTCAGAAAAGACCTCTGTGACAATTATTTATATAAATTGAATACTTTAGGCTTTATCATTAATGAGAGAGTTTTGTTAGGGGCACAAAGGGATACTGCAGAATACTTCATTTTGGTGAAAGAAGTTTAATAGAAAACTTATTAACAGCATGAGTATACAGATATGCAGCAGAGAGAATCTAAGGAGAGTTGAGGCTCCAGTGCCATTGATAGAGAGCAGGGTATAGGCTTTGATGTGAGTCCAGGGATCTCTTATAGTCTCAGAGAAAAGGGGAGTGATTTTTGCACAGGAACCTGAAGCTAAGGCTGATCCTGATTCATAGATGGCAACAAGAGTAGAGGAAATTCCAGGGTATAGATACACATACCTAGCAGGTGAAGTGTACACCAATGTCTCTGGAAGTCTGGCAACGTGATATCTTTGAACTGTCCTGATGGCGTGAGAAGAGAGGCTGCCATTTTCTTGGAAACCTGCCATCTGTGTTCAGGAGTGCACACACAGTCTCTCACCATTTACCATTTCCTTCACAGATGTGACCACTGCAGATACAAATCCTGAGCAATAACCTGGAACACATCTTTACAATGTATCTTTTATAAGCTACCAGAAACTCCATTTTACTGGAGAAGCATTAAAACTATAGCCTATAAAGAATAAGGACGTGAAAAATGCCGATTAAGCAAATACTTAGTAGAGAGATTAAGAAACACATTTAATTAAAAGAAAATAAACAGATCATCCGTACATCTACATGGAGATGTTTACAGGCACTGTAAAAGCACTCTCATTAACTGCATTCACTTAATCCTTTATATACAAATATCTAGGTAGGAAGGAGAAATTTGGAAAATCCCATGATCTCATTATTAATGGAGTTAGCTTATCCTTTAGTGTCTTTGAAAGCAACTTCTCATGATTAGTCCCTGGTAAGCTTCACAACTGTGAAAAACAGTGTCAGGAAAGAAGACCTGTCACAGCTTCATGTCTAAATGAGGTGAGAGTCATGACGTGGGCATCTGTGTAAACCCAGAGTGTATCCTATATGATGGAATAACATACTACAGCAACCACACCCACACTGACTGCTTATCCGTGCCTTTTTCTATCACTTACTTTTTGCTTTTTATAAACTTTTTCTCAGGAGATATTATATTGTCTCTCCCCTGAATATAAAATAATGTGGCTAAAATTATGGTTATCTCCTGACTCTGGCTATCATGTACATCGCAAACTCACATCTGAAGAATATTTGGAGTTGCTTCAACATAATACTTTCACATCTTTTGGGATTTTACACAGAAACAAGCATAAGAAAAAAATTAAGTCTGAGCTACCATGGGGTTCTGGGTTATCTCTATGTAAGGTTTTTGTTTGGAGTATCAGTCTCAGAGAAAACCCCTGGTTCCAGATTTTTTGGTATTGTTGCTCTCCTTGTGGAGCTCTTATCTCCTCCAAGCACTTCTATCTCCCTATTCATCGCTGAATTGAGCCTTCAAGTTAGCTTAGAAGAGGCAGTTTAATGGGGAGTTTTGCAACTGGGGACTTGGGAGTCTTTCTAATACCATCTGTGCCTCTGCCTGTATCTGAAACTTTTTGATGAATGTAATTTACATGTTAAGTTTGTCTGCTTTACATTACTTGAGTAATGCAAAAATTTTTAATACATTTTTTTTAGTATGAATGCCATTACATTTTTTGATGGAGGGGACATTGTACTGTAAAAGAAAAGTGTAAAGGTAATATTTAAAAAGGAGAAAGATACTCATCTACAGAGCTACCCAGCCCTACAGATGATATTAGAAGAAAAATTCCATCTAATGAAAACAACTACAGCCAAGATAACACAGGAGTTAGATAACCTCACAACAAAAACTAAAAAAAAAAAAAAAAAAAAAAAAAAAAAAAAAAAAAAAAGAAAAGAAGTACATGAACATACTGTCACCATCAACTCCACAATAAAAGGAACTAACATTTCTTGATCACTCTTATCTGTCAACATCAATGGATTCCACTCTCCAATAAAAAGACAAAGACTAACAGAAAAAGAGGATCTAACATTTTACTGCATCCAAGAAACACACCTTTGCAAAAATGACGGACATTACCTCACAGTAAAGGGATGGAAAAAAAGGTTTTTCTAGAAAATGGACCCAGAAATAAGCAGGAGTAGCTATCCTAATATCTAATTAAATAGACATTCAACCAAAATTAATCAAAAAAAGATGAAGAGGGAGGAACACTTCATTCTCATCAAAGGAAAAATCCACCATAAGGATATCATAATCCTGAAAATCTATACCCTAAATACAAGAGCATCTGCATCTGTAAATTAAACATTATTAACGCACAAATCACACATCAATCCCAATGCCTTAAAAGTGCAATACTTCCACACTCCGCTCTCACCAAGGGATGGATCGTTAAGACAGAAGCTACACAGGGAAATAAATCAGAGGTCCTAAAGCAAATGGACCTAATAGATGTCTACAGAAGGTCCTAAAGCAAATGGACCTAATAGATGATGTCTACAGAACATTTCACCCAAACTCAAAAGAGTACAGCTTTTTCTCAGCACCACACGGAATCTTCTCCAAAATTGACCATACAGTCAGACATGAAGCAAGCCTTAACAGACACATGAAGATTTAAATAACTTCTTGTATTCTATCAGACCACCATGGCCTAAAAGTAGAGCTCAACAACAGCAGAAAAAGCCTACACATACATGGAAACTAAACAACTCTCTACTTAATAACAGCTGGATCAGAGAAGAAATAAAGGAAGATATTACAGACTTCCTAAAATTTAATGAAAATGAAGAGACAACTTACCCGAATTTATGGGACACAATGGAAGCAGTGCCAAGAGGAAAGTTCATAGTGCTAAGTGCTTCCAGAAAGAAGTTTGAGGTATCTGATATAAGCAACTTAATGATGCAACTTGTAAGCACTAGAGGAAAAAAAAAAGAAGCAGACACACTCAAGAGGAGTAGATGGTTAGAAATCATCAAACTCAGGGCTGATATCAATAAATTATAAACAAAGAAAACAATTCAAAGAATCAATGAAACCAAGAACTGGTTATTTGAGAAAATCAACAAGGTACACAAACCCTTAGCCAAACTAACTTTAGGCAGAGAAACACTATCTAAATCAGTAAAATCAGAAATGAAAAGGGGGAGGGACATAATGACAGACACTGAAGAAATTAAAGAATCAGTAGATATTATTTCTAAAGCCAATACCCCACAAAATTGGTAAATCTAAATGAAATGCACAATTTTCTTGATAGATTCCATTTACTAAAGCTAAAGCAAGATCAGGTAAATCGATTAAACAGCCTTATATCCCTAAGGACATAGAAACAGTCAGCAAAAGTCTCCTTGCTAAAAAAAGGCAAGGGCCTGATAATTACAGAGCAGAATTCTACCAGACCTTCAAAGAAGAGCTAATTCCAACGGTCTTCAAACTATTCCACAAAATAGAAACAGAAAGAACATTACCAAACTCATTCAATGCAGCCACAGTAACCTTGATAGCTAAACCACACAAAGACTCAACAAAAAAGGAGAATTTCAGACCCATCTCTCTTACGAACATTGATGCAAAATTACTCAATATAATACTCGCAAACTGAAACCAAGAACACATAAAATATTTCATCCACCATGACTAAGTAGGCTTCATCCCAGGCATGCAGGGGTGGTTAAATATAGGAAAATCCATCAATAAACAAACAGAAGGAAAAACAAAACAAAACAAAACAAAAACACATGATCATCTCCTTAGATGCCAAAAAAAAAAAATACAAAAACCAAACATTTGACAAAATCCAACACCCATGCATATGTAAAGTATTAGAGAGATCAGGGATACAAGGCACATACCAAAACATAGTAAAGGCAATATACAGCAAGCCTATAGCCAACATCAAACTACACGGAGAGAAATTTAAATCAATAGAATTGAAAAGAGGGACAAGGCAAGGATTCCAATTCTCTCAGTGTGTCTTCAACTTAGTACTGGAAATGCTTGCTAGAGAAATAAGACCACTAAAAGGAGATCAAGGGAATATACGTTGGAAAGGAAGAAGTCAAAATATCACTATTTGCCTATTTGCAGATGATACGGTATTATACTTGAGTGATCCCAAAAAAAAAATCTGCCAGAGAACTCCTTCAGCTGATAAAAGTCTTCGGCAAAGTGGCTGGATACAAAATTAACTAAAAAAAAAAAAAAAAAAAAAAAGCAGTAGCCTTCCTAAATACCAAACACAAAAGGGGACAGAGAGAAATTAGAAAAACTACACCTTTCACAATAGCCACCACAAATAACATAAAGTACCTTGGTGTGACTCTAACCAAGCAATTGAAAGATCTGTGTGTAAAAAAATTCAAGTTTCTGGAGAAAGAAATTGAAGAAAATATCAGAAGATGGAAAGATCTCCCATGCTCATGGATCCGTAGGATTAAAGTAGTAGTAACTCCCCTTCTTTCTTATGATTCCCTGTACTCTGCCAAAGGTTTGGTCATGAGTCTTTGCTTTGAAAACACTGCTAGTTAGAGTCTTTCAGATGCGCTCAGTAGACTCCTGTCATACGTTCAATGCATATCCCATCTGTCTTTCTAAACGAGGATTGATCATCTTACCCCATGTCCGCTCAATTGATTATCTTTTTTAGGTGTATAGATTTCATTATGTTTATCATATCTTATAGGTCTATATAAGTGAGTATATCCCATGTTTGTTTTTCTCCTTCTGGGATATTTCACTCAGAATGATCTTTTCTAGATCCCACCATTTGCCTGCAAATTTCATGATTTCCTCCTTTTTGATTGCTGAGTAGTATTCCATTGTATAAAAATACCTAGTCTGATGGAGAAAGGATAGGAGCTCCACAAGGACCAAATATATCTGGGCACAGGGTCTTTTCTGAGACTGACATTCAACCAAGGACCATGTATGGATATAACCTAGAACCTCCGCTCAGATGTAGCCTGTGGTAGCTCAGTAACCAATTGGTTTCCCAAAGTGAGGGGAACAAGGACTATTTCTAACAGGAACTCAATGACTGGCTCTTTGGTCTCCCCACCCCCGAAGGGAGGAGCAGTCCTGTTAGGCCACAGAGGAGGGCTTTGCAGCCAGTCCTGAAGATACCTGATAAAACAGGATCAGATGAATGGGGAGGAGGTCCCCCCTATCAGTGGACTTGGAAAGGGGCACGGTGGAGATGAGGGAGGGAGGGAGGGACTGGGAGGGAATGAGGGATCGGGACACGGCTGGGATACAGAGTTAATAAAATGTAACTGATAAAAAAAAATAAAATAAAAAAAAGAAAAAAAAATAAAGTAGTGGTAAAAATGGCCATCCAACCAAAAGCAATTTACAGATTCAATGAAATTCTCATCAAAATAACAAAACAATTCTTTACAGCACTTGAAAAAACAATTTTCAGTTTCATATGGAAAATCAAAACCCCCAGAGTTTTTAAACAATCTTGTACAATAACAGCTCTTCTGAGAGATCTCCATCCCTGATCTTAAGCTGTACTATAGAACAACAGTCATAAAACCTGCATGGTTCTGGCATAGAAACAAAATGGTGGATCAATGGAATCAAATAAATGATTCTGAAATAAACCCACACACCTGTGGATACTTGATTTTTGACAAAGAATCCAAAAACAATACAATGGAAAAAGATAGCATATTCAACAAATGGTGTTGGTCTTATTGGATGTCTACATGTAGAAAACTGAGTAGAACCATATTTATCAACCTGCACAAAACTAAATCTAAGTGGCTCAAAGACTCCACCATAAAACTAGACACACTAACCCTGTTAGAAGAAAAAGTGGGGAATAGCCTTGAACTCATTGTTACGGGTGAAAACTTCCTGAACAGCATACCAGCAGCACAGGCTCTAAGGTCAACAATCAATAATGGGACCTCATGAAACTGACAAGCTTCTGTAAAACAAAGGACACTATCATCAGAACTAAATGACAGCCTACAGACTGGGAAAGGATCTTCACCAACCCTATATGTGACAGAGGGCAAATATACAGAATATATCCAGAACTCAAGAAGTTAAATAGCAACAAATCAAGTAATCCAATTAAAAATGGGTTACAGAGATAAACAGAGAACTCTCAATAAAGGATAATCGAATGGCACTTAAAGAAATGCTCAACGTCCTTAAGTCATAAGGGAGATGCAAATAAAAACAACCCTGAAATTTCACCTTACACCCATCAGAATGGCTAAGATCAAAAACTCAAGTGACAACACATGCTGGAGAGGATGTGGAGAAAGGGGAATCTTTCTCCATTGTTGGTGGGAATGTAAACTTTTTTTTTTATTTTTGCAATAAGGTTTATTGAAATATAATTTACACAAGTGAATTTAATTTTAAAAGGCACAGAATTTATTTATTTTTTTACTTTACATGTTTTTATTGAATATTAATATTTAATTTTTTTTAATTTTTTGTTGTTATTGTTGGTTTTTTTAAAATTGTTTTACTATTAACTACACTTTATTCATTTTGTATTCCCCCATAAACCCCTCCCTACTCCTCTCCCGATCCCACCCTCCCTCCCCCTTCTGCATGCATGCCCCTCCCCAAGTCCACTGATAGGGGAGGTTCTCTTCTCCTTCCTTCTGATCTTATTCTATCAGATCACCTCAGGAGTGGCTATGGAAATCAATCTGGCACTTTCTTAGATATTTGGGAATAATGCTACTTCAAGATCCAGCTATACCACTTCTAGGCATATATCCAAAATATGCTCCAGTATACAACAAGGACATTTGCTCAACCATGTTTATAGCAGCTTTATTTGTAATAACCAGAAGCTGGAAACAACCCAGATGTCTCTCAGTGGAGAAATTGATACAGTAATTGTGGTATATTTACACAATGGAATACAACTTAGCAATTAAAATCAAGAAAATCATGAGATTTGCAGGCAAATGATGGGAAATAAGAAAGACCATCTTGAATGAGGCAACCCAGAAGCAGAAAGACACATGGTATATACTCATTCATTTGTGGATATTAGCCATATAATATAGGATAAACATCCTAAAATATATACTCCTAAAGAATCTAAACAACAAGGAAGACCCCAGAGAAGATTCTTAATCCTCATTCAGAAGGACAAATTCAATAGACATTGGAAGCAGGAGAAGACAGGGAACAGGACAGGAGCTACCACAGATGGCCTCTAAAAGACTCTACTGATAGAGGTATTGAAACAGAGGCTGAGATTCAGAACGAAACTTTCGGCAAAGTACATGTAATCTTATAAAAGTAGGGGGAATTATAAAGACCTGGAGGGTACAGGAGCTCCAAAAGGAGACCAACAGACCCCTCCCCCCCAAAAAAAAATCTGAGCCCTGCAGAGACTGATACTCAAACCATGGACAATGTATGAAGAGGACTTAAAACCCTGGCTCACATGTAGCCCATAAACTCAATCTCCAAGTGGGTTCCCTAATAAGGGGAGCAGGGGATTTCTCTGGCATGAACTCAGTGACAGGCTTTCTGATCACCAACCCCTGGGGGGGCGGTGCAGCCTTGTCAGGCCACAGTGGAATACAATGCAACCAGTCCTGATGAGATCTGGGAGGCTAGGTTCAAATAGAAGGGGAGGAGGACCTCCAATGTCAGTGAACTGGGGGGGGGCATAAGGGAGAATAGGGAGGGATAGTAGGATTGGGAGCAGATGAGGGAGGGGGACACAGCCAGGATATAAATTGAGTAAACTGTAATCAATGATAATAATAAATTTTTATAAAGTACTTAGGAAAAAAAAGTGAATCCAGATGTCAAAAAAAGTAGGATATCTCATTAACTTCACTGAATTTTATTTGTGAGAATCAGGTCACCATGTTTGGACAACATTTAAGAGGAGATTATACAAATGCATGAATGCCAGCAGGCAGGAGCAATGGGACAGAAGACATATGGAACTTGGGCTTAGTCTCTTAGTACCTTACATATCCTATGCATTGCATAGCAGGGATCTGGTTGGAGCAGAATAAAAAGAAGTAAATACAAAAATAATAAATAAATAAATAAATGAAAAGGAGAAAGATGAGAAAGAATTAAAAAAAAATATGTACAAGGTAAAGTAAGCCAGGATCATTTAGTAAGAAATATCTGTAGATTAAATACAGAGACTCTAGGGATACCATTTTTATTTCAATTATCCATTTTGCATTTGAGCTTATTTTTATATGAGAAAATGAAAATATTGCAGTGGTCACTTGCCAATGACCACTTTGTACATGCTTCATTTTTTCCTGTATGATTATTACTGACAGTGATTCATAGTACAAAGAAGATAATTGCTAATTTTAATTTGAAAAGTACACAAAATAATGGAAAGATATCCTTTATGAGTTTGTAGGTTTTAGGAATTAATGTTGATAATCTATTTATATATACAAGACAATCTTTACTCAATATAATAACCATAAAACATCCATGAAATCCTTCATATCTTTCATATGAACAGAAAACTAGTACCCCTAAGATTATTATGAAACAAAAAATCAGTCCTGAGCAAAAAGAACAAAGCTGAACAACCTCAAATCTGAGAATCTTCAGAACATACTACAAAGCCATGGCAGGAAAAACAGTGTCAATCCAATAAAACCATATATATATATATGTATATATATGTGTGTGTGTGTGTGTGTGTGTGTATACATTTGGTCTAGTGATATCTCTCAAAGGTTATTTCTACATAAATTGTGTTGGAGATGAAGATGTGCCTCTTGCATAACATACTCCGCATTTTTCTAATTAGAAATATTTACATAGGATTTTTGTGTATTGAAACTCCTAAGTTACTTGTCATAGTAAGTATCTATCAAGGTTGCAATAAAGCATCATTACACCCTATGAACTAGCATAAAAGCAAATGTAACAACTTTTCTAGAGAAAATATTTAAAATTTCATTTTATTTCTCTGTTATATTTAATGTAAAAAAATGGCATACTGACCTTTACAAATTTTTAGCAATTTAGGGAGATAATCAATAATTCTTAAAATTCTTGTGTGTTTCTGCTCAGCACATGCTAGGTACTTCAGGGAGATAAAACAGAATGATTTCCCCTAACACAGAACGTACTGATTAAACTTTATTCCCTCCAATACTCAATTCACTGAAGCAGTAACACACTGTGGATTATGCTACTAGGAAGTCCAGAATGTTAGTTTGACTGCAGGATAAATATCTACCTTACTAATGGAATTTATTTAGAGAGCGAAGGCATTCAAAATTCAAAATTTAACGGATGAAATCGTGCTCTATGGGCTCTTTGCACCTACGAAGAGTTTTCAAATAATGTCCTCTAAGTACTTCTCCTCTTAGGTATGTTTTATTTATTTTTATTTCTTTGTGAAGGCTACTTAGAATCTATTTCAACCATATTTAAAATTGTTTATCTTGAAAAGTATGAGAACAATAATTCAGTAGGATGTCATAAAATGGTTTCCACTCAAGGTTTGCAAGAATATTTTTAGATGGATAACAACTTGGTTATTTTTACTTACAGTACTATAGTTACATAAATTCATTATTCATTCCCATAATTTTAAATTTATTTTTTTTAATTTATTACAGCTTATTCACTTTGTATCCCAGCTGTAGCCGCCTCCCTTGTCCTCTCCCCTTATTTTCTTCTCCCATCCACTCTCCCTAGTCCACTGATAAGGGAGGTCCTCCTCCCCTTCCATCTGACCCTAGCTTATCAGGCCTCATCAGGACTGGCTGCGTGGTCTTCCTAGGCAATCTGGTAAGGCTTCTCCCCCTTATGACACCTTATGTCATTAAGGTGACATAATTTTATTTTGATCTGCTTAAAAAAAATCCAAAGAAAGTGAGAGTCTTGAAATAGGTAATTTCACATTTTAAATTTGCAATAAGCATTATTTCTAATGTAATTATAAATATTTTCTTTAAGTAAGTGAAATAGTACCTTTAAATCTTAAAATGGTATTTATCTTTTGGATTTGAGAAAACAGAATGCTATAGCAGCAAGTACTTTCCCCTTATTTCAAATATCTGAACAAGTGTATTTGATTCAGTTAAACACTCTCTCTCAACAATGACCAAGAAATCACAAGCCACTTTAATTTAAAATCTCATTAAATAACTTAAAAAGTATATGTGAGTAACAGTTGTGTATGCCTATGTGAAGTATGTAATATTGAATAATTTCTCATTGAAAGCCACAAAACTCTTGAAAAAGCTTACGTTTCTACTTCTCTTCCATTTGAATCTCAAGCACTAGATATTCTCAAGACATGTGTTTCCTTCTGCCTGCATGGAGATGCTAAGTCCGTAAACAAAACATGTTTGAATATTAACTGTTAACTAGACCAACATTATTTCAAATAGTCTCCAATTTTCTTCAAATTTCACCCCTGGGTCTGGTGATTAAATATTTTTGAGGGGATTGCCGTTATGAGGGCCTTGGCAGGCTGAATTCTCACTGAACTCGTAACTAGCTCTTATCCCAATGAGGGGCAAAGATTTTGTTCTTCATCCTCCAAAAGTTAAAAAATAACATATGGTCATCCTCTTCTTTCCAACCTCACAATGCAGGTACAAGAGTGTTGCACCATGATTGAAAGATTCCAAACAGGTTTAATGTAACTCAGAGCAATGGAATATCTAGACAGCGCAGTGTTTCTTGCTGGGTGAGTATTTTCTTTTCTACCGTTCACTGAAAATATATCAAATAACTTGTAGAAGACAAGAAGTGAAGAAACGTAGGGACAATTGAAAACAACAAAATGTTTCATTTTGGTAATGCAAACCTACCTCAATGATATTGCTTGTTTGTTCCAGACCACTGTCAATAAAGTAAAATCATGTTGAAGTAAGTCACATTTTTGTTTTTGTTTCCCCCAAACAGTAATAAAATATAAAACTATTTTTTTATTTCATTGTAGACTTATCTTTGAAAAGATATGACATCTAGAATCAATGACCACGCTTCCATTTGAAAATAAATTATTGTCAAAAATATCAACAGTCACACGATTGCTAGGAATTCATCAGCAATTTGATGGCAGAATGCCTTGCTTTGGTGTAGATTGTTGCTGACTGGGAGTTGTTCAAGCTTGGGTGGGTATGACAATTTTGTAAAGTGAGATGAAATTGAAGCATGACACACTCCATTTCATGAAAAATTGTTTGTAGCATGTGATGCCTTGACAAAACGTTGTATCCATTGCAAAGCTCTTTTTTTTTAAATCGAAGTCAGTACTCTCAAAATTTGATTCTTGTTTATCAACTAAACTTATAAACTAGTCTAAATATTTTCTTATTGTTTTTACTATTGTTCACATATTTACCGAGAGTTGGCTCTATCTCAAGAACCAGCTCTCTTCACTCAACCTTAAGGAGTAGAAACCCATCTGCTAGAGACTGGTAAGATTTTAGGAATTCAATACATTATTTAGGTTCCAGTTTTACATAGTTTTCTTAATCTTTTCATTATATCTTAGTTATTTCCTCCACTGAGACTTTGAGTTTATCAAACTCAGTGGGGTCAACTTCTTCCAAGCCCTTGTTAATGTTCATATTTTGACCTCTTCTCATGAATCATGAATATTCATAATTACATATAGAAAGTTAAATTATTTTCAAAGGGTGTTTAAATTAATCTGCCTAGATTCATCATAGTAATCACCAGAAACGGCCAAGATTGCCTTTGAAATGTTTTTAAATGAGTCTTGAAATTGAGAATTGTGCCTAGACCTATAAGCTTTAAAATTAGTATCTTCTTAGCAAGCGCAAATACAGCATTAATCACATCACACACCAGACTTGGTAGCTTGGGTGAGGTGTTCATGAGTTCAAATTTTGAAAGGAATATTTTTGAACAGTTGGTCTCGAGTGGGCACTAAAGGACAGTTCTTATGGCTCCTAGGATTTGAAAGGTAAATCAACACTGGCTTCAATCTAGGCCACCAGTTGTATTAATCCTTATATAAAGGATTTAGTGTAATTTTGCAGCTTTGAATATAGGCATTTCCTTCCTCGATATTAACACCCTAGATTTCATCTTCTTTCAAAATGTTGAAAATGCATTCTTTAGCATAAGAATCTTCATTGCTGATCTTAGCTAGCCCTTGCTGTTCTTCCTAGCACTTTACTATCATGTCAACAGTTTCTGTCCTTAAACCTTGGGAATCAACTTCTGATGCTGTGGGCTTTTCTTTCGCAGCTTCATTAGCCCTCAGCCTTCATGGAATGGAAGAAAGTTAGAGCCTTGCTCTGGATGAGGCTCTGCCTAAATGGAATAATGTAGCTTTTAAAGTCTGCTATCTTGTCTGAAAAATTTCTCCGTAAGAGCAAAGAACTCTGTTTCACCTTATGATTATCAAGATGCAAATGTAAGTGCATTGGCACCGAAGCAGAACTACTAATGCACTATAATTCCAGACCAGTTATCAAAAAACAGGTAAAAAAAATACATGACTGTGATTGTAAAATACACACAGGCATTCCATTAATACCAAACCAAATATACCTTGTATTTAAATTCTTGTAACAAAGTACAGCCAAAGTGAAAAATATGTCTATCATAATTGATAGTGACCCAAGGTGAACCCATTCTTCTTTTGTTTAGTTTGTCAAGTATTTAACCACAACATTGATGGGGAGATATAATATAGCTCATTTTGAGCTTTATTAAGTTAGCCAACTTCAAAAACATCTTTTATTAACTGTTTCTCAGAAAGGTGGTCAGTAGGATTTTTTTCTTGCTACATAGGCTAGATCTACTTTGGTACTATAATATGTTCCATGTAACACATCTAGGCTTGAAAAGAAAGAATTTTTTTTCTGCATTACTTGGATATTAAGTCTTATCAATCATAGTTCTCTCTGAACTTCTATCTTCTTCTGCATCTGTGTCATAAACTCAAAGAACACACACACACAATTTTCCTCCAACCTGTTCTACTTCTCTATTGATTTTACTCCAAACTAGCATCATACCTCTTGCTCTTTTCAATATTTAATGTTTGCAGCAACAGCAACACTCCCGTTACAGCCAGCCAACTGCATAAACTCCCTCTGGCCCAGTTTTACTGGGTCCATTCTTGACTACTTCTGCTTTCTTTTTGTTCCACAGGGGGAAGAATTCCTGGAGTCACAAATTCACCTTATCCAACAACATGCAACCTCATTTCTACCACTCCTTTATACATACAGCGTCCTGATTGTGGGCTGAGAAGATCTCCAGTCTAGTCCACATTATAAATATAAATAAATATATACGTATATATGTGTGTGTGAGAGAGAGAGAGTCATTGATCTATCTATCTATCTATCTATCTATCTATCTATCATATAAAATCTGTCATCAAATTTATATTCCTACTATGAGCTTTGTTTCTCTAAAGAACACTAATATTGTGGGTAACATCTTATCTCTCCCTTTTCATTCCTGCTTCTTTCATCTCTACACTACAGCTTTTTTCTTGGCAGTGCAATAATTTGGAAATCTCTTTAGAAAGTTAATCTGTAAAGAGCAAAAGCTGTCATGGCATGGCCCACACATCCAATAAGTCAACAAATATTTATTGAACAGATTTCACATGATAACCACTATATGGGATATTATTTGATTTTTTTTCTCAAAGAATATGTGTAATTTTGTTCTTACATTGATACCATATAGAAACCAGCAATTAATTTCCTGAAATGAGGGATGGTTGCCAGAGAAAGCACACAGAGGGTGAAGGACAAACACAGGCAGTCAAGAAAGACTCATCTATCAAGAAAAGCTACATCTTCCAGGAGCTGGGGCTTAGATTGCTGCATAAAATCGGTGGGTAAAGGACAGTTTTAGAAAAATAATCACATTTTAAGTTAAATCGAGCCTCTAGTTGTGAAAATGCAACTCAACAAGGTAAAAAGGAGGTTAAGGCCACGTCTCAGCACTGAAATTGGACAGTAAGTAGCAAATAACATTTCAACATAGACAGAACCTATTACCCTTGCTCTCCCTGTCTGTGACAGTGCTATTAAGAGAGGCCAGCTAACATCCAATTATGCTAGAGGTTCAATTTCTACCTTCAATTCTCATATCACTACCTTCAACACAAAACGTTCAGTTCACAAACTTCAGGTTTTTGCGTTTTTTGTTTTTTTCTGGATTCACTAAGAACATCAAATGTTTCTGTGAATATAGGGGAGGATTGGGAGGAAACAGTGAAGGTGTATTTCTTTACTAGGGAAACAACAACTACAGCAAAACAGAAAAAAAATAATGTTATGACTTCAGCTAAAACCAACAGCCTTTATGCAGGACTCTTTGATCTAAGTTGCAAAGTTCAAAAGCAAATTAGGTTTTTTTTTTTTTTTTCTTTCGATACTAGGTCTCTCTATGTGGCTCTGGCTGTCCTGGAACTCACTATGTAGGTCATGCTGGCCTCAAGTCACAAAGATCCACCTGGCTCTGCATTCCATGTGGTGGTTTTAAAGGCCTGAGCCACCAGGCCTGGCTTAATGTATTTTTTTAATATTACTCTTAAAATTGACTTCAATAGAAGTTCAAAGTAAATAGAATTCCTCCTAATCTACTTTATTATTCAGTGAGTTGTCTTTGTCTGTGTGATCTCCTAGTTATTGGAGTTAGAGGCAGCAAGGAAAACATCTGAAATGGAGAAAACATGACAAGCAGCAACACTGAGTTCAGCAGCAGGACTCCAGGTGTCTGTCAAATCAGAAATTATGGTTTGGTGATAGAAGCACAAGGAGAAGATAAATGCAATAAAGCCATCGTTTTGACAAACACGATGCCACGTATTCACGCATCAGAATAGCGCTGTGACAGCTTTCGTTACGGGAATCAAACCAAAGTATATTCACAAATTTTTCAAGCAATGGGTCCTAGTCAGGTTTATAGAAATGGCATACCAAAACACTGATGAAGACAAATTTAATGGTTTTTATCAACAGAATTTGAAAAGTTGTTAACACTACTGAATAATCCACTGGCCCTTTTATATAACAGTAGCATGGTGGTAGGGGAATATTAACTGTGAGGTACAAGACTAAAGACCTGACAGTCAAGAACCTAAGAGCTTTCCTGTGCTATTTTGAAGTTCAACACAAAAACAAACAAACAAACAAACAAAACAGGTTGCAGAAACATAAGCTGTCTTTGAAAGTGGCTATTCCACATGCCTGGGAAAGCATGGGTTATACTAAATCGGAGAGCTTCCAGTAGAAATGCTTTCTCAATTAGCATACAGCAACATGAGGAATGTCACTAGGATGTCTTTGTAGTTTTTTTTTTTTCTCCTTAATCAGTTAACGTGTTAAAATGTATAGAAAAACTAACCTTTAAGGCTTTTTGCAAAATTTAGCAAGTACAAAATAAATCAGCACTTTATATTATACAGAAAACCATCTTCTAAAATCTTTTTTAAAAATAATGCTAGATGGTTAAAATTGCACATTTTGGTCACCTGGTCATGATATGCATTTCCACCTGTCAATGACAATACTTAGTTTCTAAAAGTTGAACCATAAGGTAACTGTTTTGTTTTATTTATTCGTTTAGGGGGTGGGCACGCATACCACAAGATACATTTGGAGGTCAGAAAGCAACTTTCAGGAGTCGCTTTTCTCTTTCTACTGTGTGGGTTCTCTGCATCAAACTCAGATTTCCAAGTCAGTCATAATAACGTCTACTCACAGAATCATCTCACTAGCTCTATAGGTTAATGTTTTAAGATCGTTGTGAAAAAATATTCACGCAGATGTATATATTTTTGATCAAATTAATCCTCCCCCAATTTTATTTCTGCAGTTTTCTATTTATTACCACATGACTTTTCCCTCCTGGCCTCCTGTTCTTTCGCTTTGTGTTATTTGTTTTTTCAACATAGTGTTTTTACTGCTTCTTCAGGAATTTCCTGTCATACACCTTGATTACACTCACTTCCCAAGCCTTCTATGCCTCCTCTTCTGACCTCCCACAAAAACAAACAACAACAAATCCAAATTTGTGTTATCTAGTGGTCTGCTCCTAAAATAGAGCTGAGTCCTGTCCTGCACTGCTGCCCGAAGCCTTCAACTGTGGAGAGCTACACTTCAGAATTGTTATCACATTTTTAAAAAGTTCTCTTTGATGGCTTTCAGTTTTGGTTGTCCCTATAGGTGTGTAGGGAGGTTGGGGTAGGAGTAGGAGTTGTCACAGAAGCTTTCCCTGTCACTCTTTCCATCTGCCTGCCACATCTTTCTTTTTTTATCATTTTTTCTTTATTTTTCTTTTTTTAACTTTTATTAATTACACTTTATTCACTTTGTATCGCCCCATAAGCCCCTCCCTCCTCCCATCCCGATCCCACCCTCTCTCCCCCTTCTTCACGCATGCCCCTCCCCAAGTCCACTGATAGAAGAGGTCCTCCTCTCCTTCTTTCTGATCCTAGTCTATTAGATCTCATCAGGAGTGGCTGCACTGAGGGCCTCTGAAAGGCTCTGCCCTGCAGACTATCAAAGCAGATGCTGAGACTTATGGCCAACTGTTGGGCAGAGTGCATGGAATCTTATGTAAGAGGTGGGAAATAGTAAGATATGGAAAGGACAGGAACCCCACAAGGAGAGCAACAGAACCAGAAATTTGAACACAGGTGTCTTCCCAGAGACTCATACTCCAACCAAATACCAGGCATGGAGATAACCTAGAACCCATGCACAGATGTAGCCCATGGCAGTTTAGTGTCCAAGTGGGTTACATAGTAATGAGTAGAGGGGCTGCCTCTGACATAATCTGATTGACCTGCTCTTTGATCACCTTCCCCTGAGTGGGGAGCAGGCCAGAGAAGAAGATGACAATCTTTCTTCTTCTTTTTTTTTTTTTTTCAGTGCAGTTTATTCAGGAACTTTGTACAATCATCTGACCCTGGGGAAAGCCAGCCCACAGCTTAAATAGCCTTAAACCCACTTTATGCTGTCTGTGTGGGCAGGACTGTTGAAATATCTCCTTGCTCCAAAATCCTTCAAATATATCTTCAGTTAGAGGTTGGACTTTATGAACTCTTCCCCATCTACGCTGGGATGTTGTGTGTCTTGGTGTGGTACAGGTCTTGAGCATGCAGTCATAGCTATTGTGAATTTATATGTGCAACAGCCCTGTGATTTCAGGCAAAACCATTTCACTTCAGAACTGTCTGTATGTATAGTTCCTACTATCTTTCTGCTCCTCTTCCATGATGATACCTGAATTACAGTGGAAGGGGTGAAAATCTCTCTCTTACCCTCTCTCTCATACACACACACACACACACACACACACACACACACACACACACACATATATATATATATATATATATATATATATATATATATATATATATTCTTAGGCTTTTATTCTCTCCATTTTGACCAAGCTTTCTCATGTGGCAAAAAGGCAAAAATCACTTTTCACCCAGAAAGAAATGCATAGTAAGTACACCATGATACATTAATGGATAAAACTGTACATGTAAGCAACTTGGTAATATGAAGACTCTTCCTTGACTTCTCATGGAAATTTTTCTACAATTTAAAGAGTAGTGCCTTCAAAAGATGATTTATAACACTCATATATAGACTTCAAGAATTTCTGGATGAAATTAGGTGTAGTGGGAATAATATCCTTTTACAGGTGATATTATCTTACATCTGTGGAATTTACCACCTAAAAACTACTAAAAACCTATCAAGACCTATAAAGACACTCAGAGAGTTGTAAAAATTTGAATGTAAGGAATTAAATTTAGTATAAGTATAAGACCATACTATATCGGTTAAAAAATTTAGATGAAGATGGAGAAAAGATATCCTGCAAAGTATGTAATGGCCAAAACAAATTTTAGTAGCAAGCAAGAGAGAGTACAAAGAAAAAGGGAGGAAAAAGGGAGGGAGAAAGAATAACATGATTGTTAAGCATTGAATCTGCAGAAGAACACAGCTCTCTGGTCTGTGAGTTCCTCCCACTGCCAGTGAGAGTACTTACAGACACTTAGGACCATGACAAATTGCATCTAATAAACCTCAGAAAATTCATTGTGTACACTTGTTAATAGATCATTTATAAGAGGGAGAGAGAGAGAGAGAGAGAGAGAGAGAGAGAGAGAGAGCACAGCTGTATATGTACAGCAAGAAACAGTGCTAGGGAAAATCTCTTTCTGGCACACTTTACCAGAGCAGTGGCAAGAAACTACTTTTAACATACCGTGTGGTGAATTTGCATCAAGATGGTTCAAGGATCTACAATAAAAGTCTCTCCCTAATGTCCTAATTTGTGAACTCAGAGCAAACATCGGTAGTGTACACTTTAAGACCTTGCCTACACAGTTTCTGTATCCATTCCTCTGTTGAAGGACACCTGGGTTCTTTCCAGGTTCTGGCTTTTACAAATAAAGCTGCTACAAACATGGTTAAACAGGACAGGAGCCTATCATAAGGGCCTCTGAAAGGCTCTACCCTGCAGAGTATCAAAGCAGATGCTGAGACTCATAACCAAGCCTTGGGCTGAGTGCAGGAAATCATATGAAAAAAAAGGGCGGAGGGGAGTTAGTAAGACCTGGAGAGGACAGGAGCTCCACAAGGACCAAATATATCTTTTCTGAGACTGATTCTTCAATCAAGGACCATACATGGATATAACCTAAAATCCCTCCTTAGATGTAGCCTATGGCAGCTCAGTATACAAGTGGGTTCCCCAGTAAAGGAACAGGGACTGTCTCTGACCTGAACTCAATGACTGGCTTGTTGACCGCCCCCCCCCCCCCCAGGGAGGAGCAGCCTTGCTAGGACACAGAGGAGGACATTGCAGCCAGTCCTGATAAGACCTCATAAGCTAGAGTCAGAGGGAAGGGAGGGAGGACCTCCCTTATCAGTGGACTTAGAGAAGGACAGGGAGGAGATGAGGGAGGGAGGGTGGGATTGGGAGGGAATGAGGGAGGGGGCTACGGCTGGGATACAAAGTAAATAAACTGTAATTAATATTAAAAAATAAAAATTAAGAAAAAGATCTTGCCTACAGAAAACCTGTAACTGGAAGGCAAACTTTGAGACAGTACCGACCAATTTTTCAGTGCTCTGTAAGGTGAAATTCTGTTCTGGGCCATGGACTGGAATGGAGAAGATGGGCTGGTGTACACTTGGAGCCTTCACCCCTGTAGAGTAGTGTGCGTTATACTGGAAGTTACTCTGCGTCCTACGAAAGGAGAAAGGTAAACACCAAACCATCTAGAAACACCTTGATCTACAGTGGACACCTGCATGCAAGATATTCTTCAATAGTTGCCCAGAGTGAGTGTATGTGTGGGGGGTAACCAGCTAAATCTGTTTTGAATTAAGGACCACTCCATGAGCTATAACCCAGACCTGACACAGTTTGCATCATCAAGAACGGGAAGTGACATTCTCCAGTGACCTGTAAGAAAATCAAATACGACTATTATGCTACAGGAACATACCAATAAAATGAGTCCTAGTGGCATTCGGCTATACTCATGGATCAGTGCCTTACGAGGCCGTCATTAGAGAAGCTACCTTCTGCAGGAGATGGAAACAAATACCCAAACCCAAACAATGTGAAGAGAGTTAGAGAGCTTGGAAAACTCAGCCCTCGGTATTCAGGGGACTTCTAGGAAGAAAGGGCAGAAGGAGTGTGAAGAGGGAGATAGGTAGAGTCTTTGAGAGGCGCCATGTGGTAGGCTCCTGTCCTGTTCCCTGTCTTCTCCAACTTCCAATGTCTATTGAATTTGTCCTGAATAAGGATTGAACATCTTCCCTAGGGTCTTCTTTGTTGTTTAGCTTCTTTAGAACTATAGATTTTAGCATGTTTGTCTTTATAGTATATGTCTAGTCTCCACTTATAAGTGAGTATAGACCATGTGTGTATTTCTGCTTCTTAGGTTACCTCACTCAGGATGATCTTTGCTAGTTCCATCCATTTTTTTTTCTGAAAGTTTCATAATTTTCTTGTTTTTAATTGTGGAGCAGTATTCCATTGTTTAAATGTACCACAATTTCTGCATCCATTCCTTAGTTGAGGGACATCTAGTTTGTTTCCAAATTCTGGCTTTTATGAATAAAGCTTCTAGGAACATAGTTGAGCAAAATCCTTGTTGTATAGTTGAGCATATTTCAAATATATGCTTAGGAGTGGTATAGCTAGATCCTGAGGTAGCACTATTTTTAATTTTAAATTTTCTGAGAAAGCGCCAGATTGATTTGCAAAGTGGTTGTACAAGTTTACATTCCCACTAGCAATGAAGGAGGATTCCCCTTTCTCCACATCCTCTCCAGTATGTGTTGTCACTTGAGATTTTGATCTTAGACATTCTGACGGGTGTAAGGTGGAATCTCAGGCCCCATTCCTAACTCAAAAGCAACCTCTAAATGATAAAGACTTGCAAATGAAACAGTTTTCTCCAAGGGACTGTCATTTGGAAAAATAATCACTCTTCACCCCATTCACAGAGGTAGATGTTTGATACAAAATGAACTCTTTGGAAGTTCTCTGATTCATAATAGGATGACAGTGTTTTGCTATTGTTTTTGTTTTGTGATATTATTTGTTTGTTTTTTATTTTTGTTTGACTTTTAGTTTTTTTTTTTTTACTTGAACATCATTTATGTATACTTTATGGCTCCTGCTTTTCTGTTTTTATTTGTATTCCTGTGTCTGTAAATGTGTGCATGTGTGTGCAACTAGGTGTTTCTCTTGCTTTTTCTTTGGTAGTTTCTTATGTTCATTTAGTTCTCTTTTGATTTGTTTGTTTTTGTTTTGATTGTTTATTTTATTTTATAATTGTTCTTTGGAGGCCCTTTTGTTTTCTAAAGAGACACAGAGTGTATGTGCATATGAAGGGGAGAAGATATGGGGAAGGCATTGAAGGAGTTGGAGAAGGAAAAACTGTCATAATCAGAATACATTGTATGAAGAGTTATTTTCCATGAAATAAAAAAAAACAACAATCATAGGTAAAAACAGAAGTCTCTAATATTCAAAAGAATATTAATAGATGCTTATAGTACTTGTTTTTGACATATACTACAGAGCCATATTAACAATAAAAGAGCAAGGCACGACTACAGATAAACACATATAATAAGAGAGAAGAATACAGGTTTCAGCCACACAGTTAAAGTACCCTGAATTTTTACTAAGATAAAAATAATACACATTGTGATAAATACATTTTCTTCAACATATTATGCTTGAAAACCTGAATATCTACATGTAGCATAATGAAAATATTTTCTTTTGTGACTCTTACAAAGGTCAATTACTAGTGGATCAAATAGTTTAATTCAAGACCTAAAAATCTGAAACTGATAGAAAAAAAGTGGGGAGAGGAATATTTCAAGATAAAGACACAGGCAATAACTCTCTGAAAAGGACTCTGAAAGTTACAGCAATGATATCAGGAATTAACACTTATGACTGCATACGATTTAAAAGCATCTATTCAACAAGGGAAACAGGAGCATGTATATCCTCCCTGAAGATAGGAAGAAATATGTCAGCTCTGTATTTGACAGAAGATTGATGCCTGTAATATTTAAAGACCTCAAGTTGCAATAGCAAACAAATAGTAAATGAGCCAATGAAATGAATAGAAAGATTCTCAAAAGGTAAAGTACAAAAGGCCCAAAAGAACATTAGAAATATTCAACATTTCAGCCATCAGGGAAATGCAAATTAAAACTCCATTGTGATTTCATCTTTCTTTAGGTAAAATGAATATTTTACAGAAAACAAATAACAGCAGCTTGGAAAAGTGTGAAAAGAAGTTCTTCCACACTGCTAAAAAGACGATTCATTCTCTCAGACATTATGGAAATTAGTTTGGAATCACTTCAAAAGGCTAAAAAAGTAGAAATACAACGTGGCCCAGCAGTACCCCTTTTGAATCTATATCCAAAGATCTCTAATCAATGCAACACCCATTTCTTGCACATCCACATTTATTCCAACATTCTTCACAATAGACAAGAAGTAGACTTGGCTTAGAGGGCTGCAGGCAAAGGAGTGAATAGACAATGTGTCACATATACAAAATGGAGGTGTATATGTCCAAAAGAATGAATTTATTAAGAGAAATAACCTAGAATTGGAAAAGGTAAAGGTCATATTTTATAGCATGTGTAAATCCAAGGTTTTATATAGACATATAAAATTATATCACATCAGAATACAAGGAAGACTGAAAAAGAAGACAGTGATCAAAGAGAGTTTGGCAAAAGGAAGGGGGGAAAGAGGGTCAAAATTACATATGTCGATGCACGTTGTCTTTGTGAAACAGTCTATGTTAATTGAGTACTTGCCAAAAGTTTTTTTTTTTCCTGAGCCTTTAAACTACCTTGTAAACTGTGTTTTCATATAAACAGCATAACACTTTGAATCCATTAGAGTCAAAGTGTGTTAACTTGTTCCCTGTTACGAATTGTATTTTTTTTTTCAGTTTATTTATGGACTTGAAACTGTTTAAATATTTAAGAGAGATAGTAGTCAGAGCATGGTAGTTTAGACACAACATTTTTTTCCTCTGTCTCCTGAGCTTTGTCAATATTTATATACATATATATATATATGTATATGTATATATGCAAAGCAAGAAAGAAGGAAGGAAAGAAAGAAAGAAAGACAGACAGAAAGAAAGAAAGAAAGATAGAAAGATAGATAGAATGAAAGGTAACCCCTGAACACTGAGTTATCTCTGTGAATTCAAAAGTCTGAATGTAACTATTGATGGTTCAATCTCTTAAGCACTAATAAAGTGCGGTTGAAGGATGGCTAATCAGTAATTTAGCATCTGGTTTTACATTCATTTGATGATATATTATATTTTATTGTATCATATTTTATACATACATGCACACATACATACAAACGCATGGTGAAAATTCCATGCAAAATGTGAGATATCACCTTTTTCTGAGACACTCAATTTGCTACAGAGAAGAATTACTCACAGATGTAACCCAAATCACAGGGCATTTTAATCACATTCCCGCTAACAAATCAGTTCACTCCAGTAGAGATACAGGATGGCCCTGGCATGATTACGGGAGCAGTCTATGTTTCCCAATTAGATTGACTATTGACTCTTTACGCTTGTTTATATTTTTCTCACATGTGAATAACTCCATGTACAGTGTGTTTGATTTGTATACTTTTTAGCAAGTTGTGTTTATTAACAAACTATAACTTTAAGAACAACAGCAATAATTTATAGTCCTTTTGGGATGAAATCTGAATTGGCTGAATGGGAATTTTTTAATATAATATTTAAAATATATTAAATATTTAATATTTTAAATATAGTGACATATTTTGCTGTTGTTTTGTGTTTTTTATTCTTCTCTCATATATTACAACCTAAACGCAGTTTCCCCACATGTAGTTGTTTCATTCTCTCCCCTCTCCCTCCCCTCCCCCTCCCTTCTCCCCAAGATTCATGCTCCCGCTGTTTCCCTTTAGAAAAGAGCAGGTATATCCCAGGAATATGAACTGAACACAACCTAACAGGTAACAAGTCTTGGCACAAACCCTCATATCCAGGCTGAACAAGGCAACCCCAAAGGAGGAAAGGGTCCCCCAAACAGGCAAAAGAGTCAGGGACAGTCCCCATTCTTGCTGTAAGAGTACCACAAGATCACCAAGCTAAACAGTGGAAGACTTAGGTCAGATCCATGCAGTCTCCCTGATTGTGGGTTTGGTCTCTTGAGCCCGGTTTAGTTGATTCTGTGAGTTTTCTTGTGGTATACTCGACCCTTCTGGCTCTTACAACCCTTCATCTACCTCTGCTGTGGAATGTTTGGCTGTGGGCCTCTGCATCTATGCCCAGCTGTTGCTGTATGAAGCCTCTCTGACGGCTCCAGATATGAGAGGAGCAGACTGTCATTAGGAATCACTTCATTGACTGTGTGTGTGTGTCAGTCTAGGTCTCTGACCTTCTAGCCTCCGGCTCCAGGCAGTATCAGGACGGCTGCACCATCTTCTCAAGTGACCGCTCACGGCTTGTCCACTCTGACAGTTTCTGTGCCACCATTACCCAGCACATCTTGCAGACAGGGCAGCTAGTTGGCCAAAGGTTTTGTGGCCGGGTGGACACCCCCACCCCACCGGTGGAAGTCTCACCTGATTGCCGAAAACGATCACTCTTCACTAATGTCCTTATCAGAGAATAGAAAAGAATTCTCTAATCCGTGTGTTGCGTATGCGTTTGTGATGTTTTCTTACCGTCCTCAGTGTCTCTAGGCTTCATGCTTTATCTGACAGCATTTTGCAAATTGATGTAAGCCTCCAGAAACATCCACATGTAAGTGGAGCGTTTAATGCAAACCTGTGCTGCTCAGCTGTCAGTCTTAGATTCCTAGGGCTCTAAGTTGAATTTGGTAATAGCTAAACATTACTAACCATATTTTTTTAAATTACTGATGTTTTTATATCTACCTTACTTTTATTGAATTCAGGGTTTGTCAGCGTTCCCCTTTGCTAAACATTAAATTTCAGAGGTGAATAATATTGGTCAATAATTATGAAATAAGACTTTTGAGGATTGGAGACACAGAAGCACCATCCATTGTGATGTATTATAAATACTCTATGGCCATTTCAAGATGACAAGTATTTTAAAACCACCTGGAACGTTTATTCAAAATACGTAGCAGCCATCTTTTGCAAGCTAATCCAAGCTATCCCCAATCCTTCCCTAAAATGAGGCAAATCATTACCACTTACCCACAGTGAATCATGGTAATTCTAGTTGGTAGAACTTGGGCTGGTGGGAAAATAACATTCATATCAACAATCCCACATGTCTGCGACTTTGCTCTAACAAAGCTGGTCACACATTCTCAACGTGTATATCTTACCAAAAATGAGTTTGAGCATTAACTACATAATTAGTAAAGCCTCACATGAGATGATTAATGTATGCTAAAGAGCTAAAGACAGTTTAGTTTGTATAAATCTAATAAGGCAGTGCATGGGACATTTGGCTACAAATACATTTAGGAATTTATTAATCACCTAAAACATGTTTCTACATTTTTAGGAAGTATTTTGTAAAAAAAAAAAAAAAATCTCTGCTTATACCAAAGGGCAAGGCCATGTATCACACAAATTTTATATTTGAGGCCCCACCTTGCTTTCCTTAAAAGGCATATTTAGCTTGCCTTCAACTTGACAGTGATTTATTTTTAAAATTTCCAGAAAAAGTGACATCACTAGGTACTACAAGGAAAGAAACCATTAAGAGAAGTACATAGAGAATTGTAAGATACATAGTATTACTTGTGATGATTAATAAAATTAATTTAATAGTCCTTATTGCATTTACTCTTATATTAAATCTTTATTTCAATCAAGTACCAGGGGTTAAACAAAAGTGTTAATTTAACTGAATCACCAAAGTAATTAAAAATTATTTTTAAAACTATAGTACATTGTTATCAATTATAATAATAGTATTCATTATAATAATAATAAATAGCATTTACCAATCATTGTGCTTGGTCTGTTCAAATATGCTGTCCCTACTATGTATGGTGGGCCTGTCATGTAATTATTCAATTATAGTTTTCCCTTTTATCCAATGAACAATTGGAGTTATGAAAAATTAAACAATTTACAGAATTTTACTACTGCTAAATATCACTGTTAGATCTGAATTTAGGTCTATAATTGAAAAATCTATAATGGTAATTTTAATTGTGCACTTGGTTTAGTTTAAAATTACCGGGGATGAACCTCAGTGAGGGCTGGCCTTTGAGATTGTCCATACATGGCTGCCTACTAACGTTAATTGACAAGGGAAGACCTGACCCACTGGAGCGGCACAGGTCTTTACCTTGGCTTGGGATTTTGATTTCTAAGTGCAGAAAGGATGTAGAGAATGATTAGGTGTGCATGGACTTACTCTCTTTATTCTTGACTGTGTACGTGGCTAACAGCTTCAAGTACCTTCCTTGACTTCCATGAAATAAATCAAGCAAAATCTTGAATTGATATCTAAAATAGACAGTGGGATCCAAGATGGTGGTGATCAGCACTCACCGTTTCTGAAAGGCAGAGGATTTGAAACTCCGAAATTGGCGAGTGGAGGGCAACTGAAACTGGAAAATCGACATAGTGGCTCCCTGAAGGAGGGGGGACAGCACAGGAGCAGAGAACTTTTCAGCTCAGACACAGACTTCTCTGTGAACAGAGAGGGGCACTTTCCTTCTTCGGGCCTTCCTCCCCCTCGGAGGAGCTGAGCCACAGCACCAGTGGCACAGATCTTGCTGCCTGAGATCCCAGACAGCAGAGGCATGGATACTAGCTCCTCAGCCTCAGCAGCAAGCATCACTCGCATCCGGAGCCTGAGATCCCCAGTATAATGCTTCCTGGGTCCCATGCCTGCGAGCGGCCAGCCTTACCAACTCCAGAGTCTGACTGTATGAGCCACTCAGTCCCTCAGTGGTGGACAGCCTAGCAAACTGTGCAGCCACCAAAGTCTGGCGGACCTGCAAAACCACCCAGGGGCACCGAGCGCCAAGCCATGGGAGTGGCTACACAAGACTTCCCAGCAGGCACCTAGACACCCCAGTTCTGCAGCCGCAACTGGATTCCCAGGTACAGTGGCTGCAACACCACTGTGCTGTCTGAGCACACATTTGGTTCAGCAGGTCCAAACCTACCAGTACAGAACAGGAGGAAACCCTGTGCATTACCATTACAATTTGACCTGCTAGAGAGTGAGTGCTTCCCCAAGTGCCTGAAGAACCCCAGATCCAGGGTGCTTCTAAGCTAGCAGCCAGACAACTGAAATCTCCCACCCACAAATCCACTGTGGGAAACAGCGGGTTTCTTGGGACAAGCAAGCCCAGGCTCTGTGGAGCTACCAGTGGAGTTTAGGCAAATAACTCCTGGAGCTCAGTTAGAGACGATTACTGGTAGCCTATAGGCCACTGACATAGTCAGAGAATTTGTGCAGGTGATCAACACCAGCACATGCGATGACTTCAGCGCCCGTGACCCCTTCAGTGACTGCAAGGCACCCCTCCCTCACATTGAAGGCCTCTACATTCTCTAGCACCCTGTCCCTCAAGGCAAACTTCCATGCACATGCACATGCTCTTATGCATTTATTCTGCGTCTGTGGGCTTTCCTCCCACAGGTACAGCTGAAACACCAACCCACACACTGAAAACACTGGACCACTGTCATCTCCCTGAAGAGTTCTCCATACGCCAGAGAAAGATGGTAACAATCTGAACTGCAGAACCCAAGAACAAACAGTGCAGGTTACTCTTAAGCAAGTAGCCAGAGGAAAATCAGACAAAAATCAGGAAATCCTGGCTTCACCAGAAACTCCCAATCAATGGCTACTCCAATTCATCGGAAACACAAAAAAATGACCTTAAAGATATGCTTATCCAGTTATTAGAGTTCCATAAAGAGGAAACAAACAAATCTCTCAGAGAAATAGCCAAGCAAATCCAGACAGTTAAAGAGGAAATGAACAAATCTCTCAAAGAATTGACATCCCAGGTGGAGGCTAAGAAAGAGGAAATGAACAAAGTTCTCAAAGAAACACAGGCAAATATAGCCAAACAAATAGAGGGACAAATAGAGGCAAAATTAGTGGCATATAGAGAAGAAGTGAACAGAAAAATAGAGGCCATCATACAGAGACAGAAAGCCCCATTCAAATAGATGAAGGAAAAGGTGCAAGACATAAAAATAGAATCAATAAAGAAAACACAAACAGAGAAAACCCTGGAGCTGGAGAAATTAGAGAAAAGATAAGGAACTACAAAAGTAGGCATCACCAACAGAATACAAGAGATGGAAGAGAAAATCTCTGGTGCTAAAGATACGTTGCAGAAATTGATATTTCTCTCAAAGAAAAAGTAAAATTGGAAAAGTCCCAAGCACAAAACATCCAAGAAATCAAAGAATCCATGAAAAGGCAAAATCTAAGAATAATAAGAATTAATGAAAAAGAAGATTCCAGTCTCCAAGGTCCAGAAAATATCTTCAAGAAAATCATAGAAGAAAATTTCCCCAACTTAAGAAAGACATGTCCATAAACATACAAGAGGCCTACAGAACACCAAACAGAGTAGACCAGAAAAGAAAATCCTCAGGTCACATCATTGTTGAAACACTAAATATACAGAACAAAAAGGTATTAAAAGCAGCAAGGGAAAAAGGCCAAGTAACATATAAAGGCAGACCTATCAGAATCACACCGGATTTCTCATCAGAAACTATGAAAGTCAGAAGGGCCTGGGAAGAGGTCATGCAGAATTTAAGGGGCCACAGATGCCAACCCAAACTACTATACTCAGCAAAAATTTCAATCGACATAGATGAAGAAAACAAAATATTCCATGATAAAACTAAATTTAAGCAATTTCTACACAGCAAACCAGCCCTACAGAAGATACTAGAAGGAAAATGCCAATCCAATGAAAATAACTATGCCCAAGAAAACATAGGATACAGATAATGTCCCTACAAAAATTAAAAGAAAACAAGCAGAGGTTCTAGGTTATATCCATACATGGTCCTTGGTAGGAGAAACAGTCTCAGAAAAGACACCGGTGCCCAGATATATTTGGTCCTTGTGGAGCTCCTGTCCTCTCCAGGTCATACTAACTCCCCCTTCTTTCATTTGATTTCCTGTACTCTACCAAAGGTTTGGTTATGAATCTCAGTATCTGCTTTGATACACTACTAAGACAGAGTCTTTCAGAAGTCCTCTGCGGTAGGATCCTGCCCTGTTATTTGTTTTCTCTTACATCCAATGCCCATCCCATTTGTCATTCTAAGTGAGTATTGCTCATCTTATCCCAGGTCCTCTTTCTTGCTTATCTTATTTAGGTGTATAGATTTCATTATGTTTATCATATATTATAGGTCTAAATAAGTGAGTATATACCATGTGTGTCTTTCTCCTGGGATAACTCACTCAGAATTATCTTTTCTAGATACCATCATTTGCCTGCAAATTTCATGATTTCCTTGATTTTAATTGCTGAGTAGTATTCCATTGTGTAAGAATACTACCATTTCTGTATCCATTCCTCCACTGAGGGGCATCTGGGTTGTTTCCAGGTTCTGGCTATTACGAATAAAGCTGCTACTAACATGGTTGAGCAAATGTCCTTGTTGTGTACTTAAGCTTCTTTTGGATATATGCCTAGGAGTGGTATAACTGGGTCCTAATTGTCTGAGAAAGCACCAGATTGATTTCCAAACTGATTGCACAAGTTTACATTCCCACCAGCAATGAAGGAAGGTTCCCCTTTCTCCACAGTCTCTCCATAATATATTGTCCCTTGAGTTTTTCATCTTAGCCTTTCTGATGGTGTAAGGTGAAATCTCAGGGTCATTTTGATTTGTATCTGCCTGATGGCTAAGGACTTTGAGCATCTCTTTAGGTATTTCTCTACCATTCTATATTCCTCTACAGAGAATTCTCTGTTTAGCTCCGTACCCCATTTTTAAATTGGATTGCTTCATTTATTGCTTTTTAATTTCTTTAGTTCTTTATATATTCTGGATATCATCCCTCTGTCAGATATAGGGTTGGTGAAGATCCTTTCCCAGTCTGTAGGCTGTCCTTTTGTTCTGATGACTATGTCTTTTTCTTTACAGCAGCTTTTCAGTTTCACGAGGTCCCATTTATTGATTGTTGCTCTTAGAGCCTGTGCTATTAGTGTTCTGTTCAGGAAGTTGTCTCCTGTGCCAACGAGTTCCAGTCTCTTCCCCACTTTTTCTTCTAACCTATTTAGAGTATCTGGTTTTATGTTGAGGTCCAAGGACCATGTATGGATATAACCTAAAAACTCTGCTCAGATGTAGCCGTGGTAGCTCAGTATCCAAATGTTTTCCCTAGTAAGGGGAATAGGGACTATTTCTGACATGAACTCAATGGCAGGTTCTTTGACCTCCCACCCCTGAAGGGAGGAGCAGCTCTGGTAGGCCACAGAGGAGGACTTTGCACCCACTCCTGAAGATACCTGTTAAAACAGAGTCAGATGAAAGGGGAGGAGGTCCTCCCCTCCCAGTGGACATCTAAAAGGCAGGCAGGAGATGAGGAAGGCACAGAGGGTTTGGGAGGAAATGAGGGAGCGGGATACAGTTGGGATACAAAGTTAATAAAATGTAACTAAAAAAATATTTTGAAAATAAAAATAAGTACTATTTATTAAAATTCAAAAAAAAGTAAAAGAAAACAAGCAATGAATCATAGTAAGACCACCAACTCCACAATAAAAGGAACTAATGTTCCTTGGTCACTATTATCGATCAACATCAATGGACTCAACTGTCCAATGAAAAGACACAGCCTAACAGGATGGGTGCGGAAACAGGATCGAACATTCTGCTGCATACAAGAAATGCCCCTTTGCAACAAAGATAAACACTACCTCAGAGTAAAGGTCTGGAAAAATGTTTTTCAGGTAAATGGACCCAGAAAACAAGCTGGGGTAGCTATCTTAATAGCTAATAAAATAGACTTTTAACCAAAATTAATCAAAAAAGGTGAGGAAGGGCACTACATTCTCATCAAAGAAAAAATCCACCAAGAAGACATCACAATTCTGAATATCTATGCCCCAAATACAAGAGTGCCTACATTCATAAAGGAAACATTATTAAAACTCAAATCACACATTCATCCCAACACCTTAGTAGTGGGAGACTTTAACATCCCACTCTTACTAAAGGACAGATCATCTAGACAGAAATCAAATAGGGAAATAAAGGCACTTACAGAGGCCCTAAATCAAATGGACCTAATAGATGTCTACAGAACTTTTCACCCAAACTCAAAAGAAGGCACCTCTGGAACCTTCTCCAAAATAGACCATATAGTTGGTCACAAAGCAAGCCTCAACAGATACAAGAAAATTCAAATAGTCACCTGTATTCTATCTGACCACCATGGACTAAAGCTGGACCTCAACAACAATACAAATAACATAAAGCCTACAAACACATGGAAACTGAGCAACTTGGTACTCAATGATAGCTGGGTTAAGAAAAAAATAAAGACATTAAAAACTTCCTAAAATTCAATGAAAATGAAGATACAACATACCCTAATTTATGGGCAGTGCTTAGAGGAAAATTCATAGCACTAAATGCCTTCAAGAAGAAATTTGTATCAAATCATACAAGCAACTTAATGGCCCAACTGAAAGCCCTAGAAAACAAAAGTAGCAGATACACCCAAAAGGAACAGCTGGAAATAATCAAATTTAGGGCTGAAATCAATCAATTAGAAACCAAATAAAACTATTCAAAGAATCAATGAAACCAAGAGCTGGTTCTTTGAGAAAATCAACAAGATAGACAAACCCTTAGCTACACTAACTAAAAGGCAGAGAGAAACTATCCAAATCAGCAAAAACAGAAATGAAAAGGGGGACATAACTACAGGCACTGAGGAAATCCAAACAATCATTAGGTCATACTACAAAAGCCTATATGCCACAAATTATGAAAATCTAAAATAAATGGACAATTTTCTTGATAGATTCCATCTACCAAAATTAAATTAAGGTCAGGTAGAAAGATTGTATAACTGTATATCCCCAAGGAAATCAAACCATCATCAATAGTCTTCCTTCCAAAATAAAAGCCCTAGGCCAGATGGTTTCAGCTCAGAATTCTATCAGACCTTCAAAGAAGTGCTAATTCCAATTCTCTTCAAACTATTCCACAAAATAGAAACAGAAGGAACTTCAGCAAACTCATTCTATGAAGCCACAGTAGCCCAGATAGCTAAACCACATAAAGACCCAACAAAAAAGAGAACTTTCTACCTATCTCTCATGAACATTGAGCAAAAAAAAAAAATACTCAATAAAATACTTGCAAACCAAATCCAAGAACACATAAAAGATATCATTTACTATGACCAAGTAGGCTTCATCTCAGGCATGCAAGGATTGTTCAATATATGGAAATCCATGAATGTAATCCACCTTATAAACAAAAGGAAAGAGAAAAACCACATAATCATCTCCTTAGATGCTGAAAAAGCATTTGACAATGTCCAACATCCATTCATGTTTAAAGTCTTGGAGAGAGCAGGAATACGAGGCACACACCTAAACATAGCAAAGGCAATATACAGCAAGCCTGTAGCCAACATCAAACTCAATGGAGAGAAAAGTAAATCAATATCACTGAAATCAGGGACAAGGAAGTGCTGCCCACTCTCTCCATTTCTCTTCAACATAGTACTTGAAGTCCTAGCCAGAGCAATAAGACAAGTAAAGGAGGTCAATGGGATACAAATCAGAAAGGAAGAGGTCAAAGTTTCACTATTTGCACATGATATGACAGTATACATGAGTGACCCCAAAAATTCAATCAGAGAACTCCTTCAGCTGCTAAACACCTTCAGTAAAGTGGCTGGATACAAATTTAACTCAAAAAAAAAAAAAATCAGAAGCCCTCCTGTGTACCCAAGACAAATGGGCTGAGAAAGAAATCAGAGAAACAACACCCTTCACAAATAGCCACTAATAACATAAAGTACCTTGTGGTGACTTTAACCAAGCAGGTGAAAGACCTGTTTGAAAAAAACTTCAAGCCTCTGAAGAAAGAAATTGAGGAAGATATCAAAAGTTGGAAAGATCTTCTGTGCTCATGGATCGGTAGGATTAACATAGTAAAAATGGCCATCCTGCAAAAGCAATCTACAGAATGAATGCAATTCCCATCAAAATACAAATACAATCCTTTACAGACCTTAAAAGAAAAATTCTCAATTTCATATGGAGAAAAAAAAACTGAATTTCTAAAACGATCTTGTACAACAACAGATCATCTGGAGGTATCTCCATTCCTGATCTCAAGCTGTACTACAGAGCAATAATAATCAAAACGGCATGGTATTGGCATAGACACAGAATGGTGGATCAAAGGAATCGAATAGAAGACCCAGAAATAAACCCAAACATCTATGAATACTTGATTCAATGGAATCAAAACCATTTAATGGAAAAAAGACAGCATCTTCAACAAATGGTGTTGGTCTAACTGGATTTCTACATGCAGAAAAATGCAAATAGATCCATATTCATCACTCTGCACAAAACTAAAGTCTAAGTGGATCAAAGACCTCAACATAAAACCAGATACTCTGAATAGGTTAGAAGAAAAAGTGGGGAAGAGACTGGAACTCATTGGCACAGGAGACAACTTCCTGAACAGAACACTAATAGCACAGGCTCTAAGAGCAACAATCAATAAATGGGACCTCATGAAACTGAAAAGCTTCTGTAAAACAAAAGATATAGTCATCAGAACAAAAAGACAGCCTACAGATTGGGAAAGGATCTTCACCAACCCTATATCTGACAGAGGGCTGATATCCAGAATATATAAAGAACTAAAGAAATTAAAAAGCAATAAATCAAGCAATCCAATTTAAAAATGGGGTATGGAGCTAAACAGAGAATTCTCTGTTTAGAATGGCAGAATATAGAATGGCAGAGAAACACCTAAAGAGATGCTCAAAGTCCTTAGCCATCAGACAGATGCAAATCAAAATGACCCTGAGATTTCACCTTACACCCATCAGAATGGCTAAGATCAAATACTCAAGTGACAACATATGCTAGAGAGATTGTGGAAAAAGGGGAACACTCCTCCATTGCTGGTGGTATGTAAACTTGTACAGCCACTTTGGAAATCAATTTGGCACTTTCTCAGACAATTAGGAATAGTGCTTCCTCAAGATTCAGCTATACCATTCCTAGGCATATATCCAAAAGAAGCTCAAGTACCCAACAAGGACATTTGCTCAATAATTTTTGTAGCAGCTTTATTCGTAATAGCCAGAGCCTGGATACAATATAGATGTCCATCAATGGATGAATGGAAACAGAAATTGTGGAACTTTTACACAATAGAATACTACTCAGCAATTAAAAACAAGGAAATCATGAAATTTGCAGGCAAACAACAGGATCTAGAAAAGATCATCCTGAGTGAGTTATCCCAGAAGCAGAAAGACACAAACGGTATATCCTCACTCATATAGACCTATAAGATATGATAAACATACTAAAAATAAGTCCACCTACAAAAGATAAACAAGAAAGAGGTCCAGGGGTAAGATGATCAATCCTCATCTAGAAGGACAAGGGGATGGACATTGGAAATATGAAAAAACAAGTAACAGGACAGTAGCCTACCACAGAAGACACCTGAAAGACACCTAGCAGTGTATTAAAGCAGATGTGGAGCCTCTTAACCAAACCTTCGGCAGAGTGCAAGGAATCATATGAAAGAAGGAGAGTTAGTATAACCTGGAGAGGACAGGAGCTCTACAAGGACAAAATATATCAGGGCTCGGGTGCTCCCTATGAGACTGTTTCTCCAACCAAGAACCATATAAGGATATAACTTAGACCGCCTGCTCAGATGTAACATATGGCAGCTCAGTAACCAAGTAGGTTTCCCTAGTAAGGGGAACAGGAACCATTTCTTACATAAACTCAATGACTGGCTTCTTTACCCCCCCCCCCCCAACACACACACACTCTGAGGGAAGAACAGCCTTGAAGGCCTCAAAAAAGGACATGGCAGCCAGTCCCGAAGATTTCTGATAAGCTAGGGTCAGATGGAAGGGAAGGAGGACCTCCCCTAGCAATGGACTTGGAAAGGGGCAGGGAGGAGATGAGGGATGGAGGGTGAGATTGGGAGGGAACAAGGTAGGGGGCTACTGCTTGGATACAAGGTAAATAACCTATGATTAATATAAGAATAAAAATTAATTAAAAATATCTAAAATAAACATTTTTCCTCTAAGTTTCCTTTTTTTGTCTGACTTTTTTTTTTTAATACTAACTGTATCAATGGCTGTAAAGGCCTGAATGATCATGGCTGCATCACACTGTTGTGAGACTCTAATCTTGCATATATACCACAGGCAAACCAAGGAGACCAACACCAGAAGGCCTGCTAATGCTCCCATGCCTGCCCATTCCTTCAGATGATTCATGGCTGCAGCAATCCATGATGATAATCCTGTGGCTAGTCCTGCGTCCACTCTGGTAGAATTTACTGTGACAATGGCCACTCTCAGCTGCTCCATCGTAGTACCGAATTCTCCAGTCCAATTACCTAAAATGCGAGGCTAAGCACTGCACTCAGGGTCAGCCGCTTTGGACCCAGAGAAGAGCATGTCTGGTTGAATGCGGGTTGATGCCCCAGGTCCCGCCTCTGAGAAAAAGGTATCAGATGGGTCTGATGCTCTTTGGGTGGATGACACCAAAATGAACATCGGTACAAAGTCCCAATTTATTTCTAATATCAGAGATCAGACCTCTACTCTTGCCTGATGCATCTAAAACAAAAATGGGGAACGGTAGAGAGCTACTGAATGCTATGCCTTAAAGATGGAGCTGGTTTCTGCCTTCCACCTTCCCGATGGTGAGTGCTCTCTGTCAAGAACAATTCCACATTTGGCTAAGGCTGAGGATCTGGCTTGCTTCCATGTATGTGGACCTATCTGCATTGCCCACGTGGCATGCCTGGGTTGGCTACCCAGAGGCTATTCAAGCTGTGGGCTGGCTTTCCCCAGGGTCCGAGGATTGTTCAAGGTTCCTGAATAAACTGCATTGAAAAAAAAATACTAACTGTAAAGGAGCCATGAATACTTGTGGCCACCCCAACACTTGTCTAGATGCTAGACACTTTTTTCCTGTAAGTGAAAAGGCTTATTCTTTGTCTTTTTAAAAAGATATTTCACTCATCTAGCCAGAGTTACTCCATACATTACAAAGCTTCAGGCAGTTCTTCAAAGGTGAAGTTCCTTGCTGTTACTGAATCCTCTATGGATGTTAGTGCTTATCAGCTCATCGGATTGAAGGGATTGTGAGGTGCTATCTAAATCTTGGCATTAAACCCTGAAACTTAACCTAACTGTAAAGCCCTTCCTGAGAGGGGAGACATATTCAGCTGTCTATAAAAAATCACCATTCTTGAACAATTCCTAGAAAAAGTTACTATGAGAAAATGTCAAAAATAAGTTTATTTAGTTATTCAGAGTCTTCCATTTATCCAACAGCTAAAATATAGGACTGTGGGTAAAGATGCTAGCCTATTAAAACAAATGATGACTGTAAGAAACAAACTAAAAATTATTCTAATAATCAGACTATAAGCAGTAATCTAATAACAAATTAGAGCTTAAAAGAACATACTTTTGTTAAAATCCACATTTATTGAGCTTAGAAAGGACAGAAAGTAGCAAGCAGATTAGCTGCAATAGCATTTTAGGGACTCAACACTGTATGGGCAATTTTTTATGTTTAAATGAGCACAAAATTAAGGCTTAGAAAAATGTACAGGATTGTTTTAAAAATTCTATTTTTTTATTGTTCCATATGAAATTGAGAATTGTTCTTTCAAATTCTATAAAGAATTGTGTTGGTATTTTGATGGGAATTGCATTGAATCTGTGGATAGCTTTTGGAAGCATGGCCATTTTCACTATGTTAATCCTACTGATTTATGAGCATGAGAAATCTTTCCATCTTCTGCTATCTTCTTCAATTTCTTTCTTCAGAGACTTGAAGTTATTTTTTTCAAATAGCTTTTCACTTGCTTGGTTAGAGGCACACCAAGGTACTTTATGTTATTTGTGGCTATTGTGAAGGGTGTTGTTTCCTACTTTCTTTCTCAGCCCTTTTGTCTTTAACATACAGGAGGTGTACTGATTTTTTTTAGTTAATTTTGTATCCAGCCACTTTACTGAAGGTGTTTAGCAGTTGAAGGAGTTCTCTAGTTGACTTTTTGGGATCACTCATGTATACTATCATATCATGTGCAAATAGTGAAACTTTGACCTCTTCCTTTCTGATTTGTATCCCCTTGATCTCCTAGAGTTAGTTGTCTTATTGCTGTGGCTAGGACTTCAAGTACTATGTTGAATAGAAATGGAGAGAGTGCGCACCCTTGCTTTGTCCCTGATTTCAGTGGGATTGATTTAAGTTTCTCTCCATTGAGTTTGATGTTGGTTATAGGCTTGCTATATGCTGTCTTCACTATGTTTAGGTATGTCCTTGTATTCCTGAACTCTCCAAGACTTTAAACATGAATGGATGTTGGATTTTGTCAAATGCTTTTTCAGCATCTAAAGAGATGATCACGTGATTTTTCTCCTTCAGTTTGTTTATGTGGTGGATTACGTTGATGGATTTTTATATATTGAACCACCCCTGCATGCCTAGGATGAAGCCTACTTGGTCATGGTGGATGATATCTTTTATGTGTTCTTGGATTTGGTTTGCAAGAACTTTATTGAGTATTTTTGCATCAATATTCTAAGAGATATAGGTCTGAAGTCTCTTTCTGTGTTGTGTCTTTGATTGATTCAGATATCAAGCTGACTGTGGTCTCACAGACTGAGTGTGGTAGTGTTTCTTCTGTTTCTATTTTGTGGAATAGTTGGAAGATCATTGCAGTTAGCTCTTCTTTGATGGTCTGGTGTAATTCTGCATGGAAACCATCTGGCCTTGGGCTTTTTTGGAAGGGAGATTTTTTTTTTTTATGACTGCTTCTATTTCCTTGGGTGATATAGGACTATTTAATCTATTTACTTCATCTTGATTTAATTTTGGTAAATGGAATCTATCAAGAAAATTGTCCATTACATTTAGATTTTCAAATTTTGTGGCATAGAAGCTTTTGTAAGATCAAATGATTGTTTGGATTTCCTCAGTGCCTGTCTTTATGTCCCACTTTTCAATTCTGATTTTACTAATTTGGATAGTTTCTCTCTGCCTCTTAGTTAGTTTGGCTAAGAGTTTGTCTATCTTCTTGATTTTCTCAAAGAAGCAGAAATTGGTCGTATTGATTCTTTGAATTGTTTTTTTCTTTTGTTTCTAATTCATTGATTTTAGCTCTGAGTTAGATTATTTCTAATTGTCTATTTCTCTTGAATATGTCTGCTTCTCTTTTTTCTAGGGCTTTCAAGGTATTCCATTAAGTTTCTTGTATGAGATGTCCCAAACTTCTTTCTGCACTTAGTGCTACGAACTTTCCTGTTAGCACTTATTTTATTGTGTCCCATAAGCTTGAGCAATTGTGCCTTCATTTTCATAGAATTTTAGGAAGTCTCTAATTTCTTTTTTCATTTCCTCCCTGACCAAGCTGTCATTGAGTAGAGAGTTGTTTAGTTTCCATGTGTATGGAGGCTGTAGAACAAAATAACAGCTTACTATCTGGGAAAGGATCTTCACCAACTTTATATCTGATAGAGGGCTAATATCTAGAATATATAAAGAACTCAAGAAGTTAAACAGCAACAAATCAAGTAACTCACTTAAAAAATGGGTGCAGAGCTAAGCAGAGAATTCTCAATAGAGGACTATAGAATGGCAGAGAAACCCTTAAAGATATGTTCAACATCCTTAGTCATAAGGGAAATGCAAATCAAAGTGATCCTGAGATTTCACTTTACACCCATCAGAATGTCTAAGATGAAAATCTCAAGTGACAATACTTGCTGGAGAGGATGTGGAGAAAGGGAAACCCTCCTCCATTGCTGGTGGAATGTAAACTTGTACAACCACTTTGGAAATCAACCTGGAACTTTCTCAGACAATTAGGAATAGTATTACCTCAAGATCCAGCCATACCACTCCTAGGCATATATCCAAAATATGCTCAAGTACACAACAAGGATATTTGCTCAACCATGTTCATAACAGCTTTATTCATAATAGTCAGAATCTGGACACAACTCAGATGTCCCTCAGCGGAGGAATGGAAACAGAAATTGTGGTACATTTACACAATGGAATACTACTCAGCAATTAAAAACAAGGAAATCATGAAATTTGCAGCCATATGGTGGGATCTAGAAAAGATCATCCTGAGTGAGGTATCCCAGAAGCAGAAAGATGCACATTGTATACACTCATTTATAAATGGATATTAGACATGTAATATAGGATAAACATACTAAAATCTGTTCACCTAAAAACAAAATCTAAGCTAGAAGGAGGACCTGGGGTAAGATGATTAATCCTCACTCAGAAAGGCAAACAGGATGGACATCAGAAGAGGGAGAAAATAGGGAAAAAGACAGGAGCCTACCACAGAGGGCTTCTGACAGACTCTACCCAGCAGAGTATCAAAGCAGATGCTGAGGCTCATTGCCAAACTTTGGGCAGAGTGCAGGGAATCTTACTAAAGTATGGCAGATAAAGATACCTGGAGGGGTCTGGAGCTTCACAAGGAAAGCAACAAAACCAATAAATCTGGGCCCAGGGGTCTTTTCGGGGACTGATACTCCAACCAAAGACCATTCATGGAGACAACCTAGAACCCCTACACAGATGTAGCCCATGGCAACTCAGTGTCTAAGTGGGTTCCCTAGTAAGGAGAACAGGGACTTTCTCTGACATGAACTCAGTGGCTGGCTCTTTGATCACCTCCCCCCATAGGGGAGCAGCCTTACCAGACCACAGAGGAAGACAATGCAGCCTGTCCTGATGAGACCTGATAGGCTAGGGTCAGAGGGAAGGAGAGGAGGACCTCCCCTATCAGTGTTCTGGGGAAAAATCATGGAAGGAGATGAGGGAGGGAGAGTGGGATTGGGCGGGGATGATGTAGGGGTCTACAGCTGGAATACAAAGTATATAAACTGTAATTAATTAAAAAGTAAATTAATTTAAAACAAAACCAAACAAAAAGAAATTCCATCTCACTCCATCACGATTGTTAGACGAATTACTCCTGCTACTCAAGTCATGTTTCTTCTTTTGGTACATATTCATCTTTACAGTGATAGTGTAATGCTAACTTTTCAGATGTATGTTCTTGCTGAGACATTGTACTTATGTTTGGCTGATGAACAAGGTTACTGAAATAATAGTAACTTCAAAAATCAGATGATATGCACAAACATCATTTTACAGAACATACTGAAACAAATATTTTCTTAATCTTTTAAATATATATCTGGTAAAAATAAAAATATATTAAAAATAAATAAATTAATTAAGAAAATATATATATGAACTACAAATATCAATTTTAGTGATGCCATCCTTAATATTAAATTTTTTAAATTAAATTTTTTATATTAGTTACAGTTTATTAACATTGTATCCCATCTGTAGCCCCCTCTTTCATTCCCTCCCACTCCCACTCTCCCTCATCTCCTCCCTGCTCCTCTCTAAGTCCACTGATAGGGGAGGTCCTTCTCCCTTTCCCTCTGACCCTACCTTATCTGGTCTCTTCAGGACTGGCTACAATATCCTCCTCTGTGACCTAACAAGGCTGTTCCCCCTTCGGGGTAGGGGGGGTAGGTCAAAGAGCAGGCCATTGAATTCATGTCAGAAACAGTCCCTGTTCCCCTTACTAGAGAACCCACATTGATATTGAGCTGCCATGGGCTACATCTGAGCAGTGGTTCTAGGTTATATCCATGCATAGTCTGTGCTCATTTAAATACTATTTCAGCTAGGCAAAGTGGCATAAATCTCTAATCCCAGCAATCTGTGAGGAGGAGGCAGCCAGATCTCTATGATTTCAAGGCTAGCCTGGTGGACAAAGCAAGTCCAGGATAGCTAAGCTTCACAGAGATACCCGGTATCAAACAAAGAAACAAAATACTCTTAGCTATGAAAAGTATCTACTTTATGCCAATATTCAGTGAAAAAAATTAATTATAGTAATCTACTCGTTATTTTATGGAGTATTTTTTTAACACCACATCTCCAAACTCATCAGTCTCTTTTGGACGCTAAACAGTCAACAAATTACCAGTCTTCATTTGTAATCTTAGTTTTACTGACCTTCTTCCTGCATGAAGAAACTGTACCACTATTCAAAGTTCTATTCTTCAAAGTATGAATCACCATTTTTCTATGATTATATTGTTCAGTGCTGCTATATATCCAATGTTTTGCTCAGAGTGCAAACGCATGGTTGTCTCTGGATAAGTGGAGCAGAAACCACCAGTGAATCAGGAACTCATATACCTGACACCAGCAGCTAAGTGAACTAACAACCTGCACTCACATTCTCTTCTTGCCCATGCTTTAGGAAACATGCCAGGATTATTATGAATGGAAACCATAAATTTTCTCCAATGCTCATTTTATTGATGCGTAAAACATTTGAGTTCCATTAGAATCTGTTGCAAACCAATACCAAGTTAGAATCATAACCCAGGTGTCCTAACTGCCAATGAAAAATATGAGAGCAATCAAAATGTGAGATAAACTACGGAAGGTCCACCCAAATGTTACAAATGAGTAGTTGGGTCCTTATTTTGCTTGAGCTGAGGGAAATGAAAAAGTAAAGCAGAAAGTGGGAAAATAATAAATGGGGTCACTGATACAGCACTGTAATGTAAAAGATTCTAGAAAACACACAAAGAAAAGACTGACTTTTAGTGAACTGTGTATAGAAACAATTTGGAGTAAATAATAAGTATTTGATGAGGTAGCAAAGCAGAGAAAGCAATTGAAGATGTGTAAAGTCCTAGAAACGTGAAGAACATTTCTCTGGGGAACTTTCTTTTACCTCTGTGAAATGAGAAAGAATATGAGATAATAAAAGTGATATATTTAAGATGTATATGTTAGTGAGGAATTATAGAGGGGCCACGGTGTGAAAGAAGTTAGTCAGAGATAAGGGCAGACGAATGAGCAACCAAGCAGGAAAGGCAGCCCGAGTCAAGATCTGCATTTATTTGAATACATGAAAGGTAACGGTGAAGAATGCTTCAGCAGGATTCCACGTTTTCTATCTAAGCATCTGGTTATAAGACAAAACCATCAATTGACTAGAGTCAGGACCGTACAGAACAAAATGAGGAAGGTCAGGACAAAAGGCAAGATAATGCAGATTTCAGAGAAACCTGTGATGGATACATGATTCTTTCTTCAGGTTTTCTTTTATTTATGAACATGAATGGTGATGCACCTTAATACATATTCAATAAAGCTGGTCTCATGATAAGGAGGTCTCTGACCCAGTTTGGAGGGTGTCTAATGCTCTGCATTTAAACTACAGTAATTACTATTACAAACGTGCTGTTTCTGTATTCTGTAGACAGCCTCCCTTTAGCTAGTTCAGGAGACAGTGAAGCATAATTGCTTTAGCTATAAACACCATAGTGCTTTTAAATATAAACCACAGTGCATTTATTAAAATGTGTGGCCATAAAGATTGATGGATTCAAAGTGCACATCTGCAAAAGTTAATCCAGAAGTCCTTTGAATGGCTTTCAGTGAGTTTCTTATCAACCGTGACACTTTATAGCTGATGCTATATGGTGTATTATGTCTCCCAGTGGCATTGTTCCAAGCACTTTCATAACTAAATGTACTCAGAAAATATTCCATTTAATTAAAACTAACAATAATTGGGTACTTGTAATTAAAACTGGGGCTTGGCTTTATTTCTCAGTGTTTGATGCAATGAAAGTCGATGATGTGCAGATAGAAAGGCTATTGTGTTTAACTGTAGAAATTTCACAGTGAAGTAATTGCTGCCTCAGGCTGTAAACATTTGTGATTAAGAGATATAGTTAGGGCATTAATATCAAAAGCTGACTCTCATCTTATGTCAAGAAATTCATTTTTTTCTTGTTTACCCTATTAGAATGTCTCAGCAAACCTTGGCATTAATCAGTAGAAATGCCAGACAGCCATGAGTTGATTTAAAAGTCATATTATTTTTAAGGGAGCATCTCAAGTTTCTTCTTTCATCATTCTGAGTTTGATTTATTTTATTTCTGTCCTTGGTTTCCATATTAGCATTACACAGATGATTTCTATATAGTGAAAGTCAGTAACAGGGACATGTTTTATGAAAAATGAAGAAATGAATATGCTATCAACATTGTAAGTGGATTTGCTTATTAAAATTGGCTTGTGCTTATATTACATAGATACTTCATTTTGTTATCTAGCATCCATATTTGAAAAAACCTGCTCCCACCACACATCTATAATATAAAAGATACTATATTCTGGTATATGTAAAGAAATAGTCATGTACTATTTTCGCATAAGGCCTCAGGCAGGATAAAAACCACTCTGACAGTCTATGTTTCAGTGCCACACTATTCGCTGTGGGAATGAAGAACTCAAGAACAGGTCGCGTTGCCATCTAGTGAACAGCAGAGCCAGCTCTGCACACAGCCCAAGACACAGCCGGCATCAGATTTTATCTAACACGAGGAGCTATCCCCTCAAGATCTTTTTGGAGAAGATACAACTTAATGATATGAGAAAATCCTTAAAAATTGTAAAGAACTGAATGTTGTAAACAGGCTCAATATCAGGAGTGAAAAATCTCAGAGTTGGTGAACATCTTAAGGCTAATCCTTTGCGCCACCTGAATGAACACCTAATAAACATTGCTTGTCCCTTATTCGCTGGAACAGCTTTAGCAATATTCTTCAGAAAAAATTCTGAGACACCTAAAAAAATCTTTATTTTGCTCCCACAAAAATAAATAATAAACAAAACTATTTAAAATAATATGTATTGTCTAAAATTTTATAACATTCATATATATAGAGAGAGAATTGGTATCTATAAAGACTAAATAATTTGTGAAAAAAAAAACAAAAAAAAAAAGCAACTGTTTTTCTCTGTGTGATTCCAGATGTCTTCTTCATTAATACTTTATTTGTTTTGTACTTGAACTAAAGTAGCAAAGAGGAGTAACAGTATTATATACAGCCTTTCACCATGATTTGACTTCCTTGGCAGGAAATATACCAACTTAACTTTAAATCCTTAATTCATATAAAAATGAAAAACTACATCAGAAAGATGGAATACTAGGATTTTCCTAAACCTTCCTTTCCTCATGAAAACAGTCACTGAGGGGCCAGCAAGCAACATAGCTCAATGGGTAAGAAAACTCCACATAAGCCTGACAACAAGGGTTCAACAACAATCCCAAGAACCTACACTGTAGATGGAAAACAAAATGAGTCCTGTTCAGTTATCGTTTGATATGCCTGCCGTGATACACATGTATGTGCACACACAGGCACACACACACAGGCACACACGTTTGTATGCTTGTGCACATAAACACAAGTGAAGAAATGTACTTTAAGTTTAAGATGGAAATATTAATTCGAACAGCTTCTCTCACGTTCACGTGCTCTAGCAAGAGCTGACGAGAGCAGTTGACAATGCATTACACGTGGAACTCACAGAAAGAGAAAATGATCAAAGAGAGCAGAACAAACAGCATACATTGTTACATATGATATCCATGGCCAACACTAGCAGCCCAACATAGAGGGCTTGTGCACCTGTGGTAAAAGAAGAGGGAAGTGATGCTCAAAGCTGTATAAGACCACAGCATGAGACTCCCTTCTCAGCGAGACTCAGTTTTATACAAACTCCAGGGCTTTGTGTTCCTGCAAAAGCCTAACATACCCCAGCACTGGGCAGTATGTCTTTTCCTACAGATACTGCAGACTTGAAGACGTGGGCATCAGACATACCCTAACAGTCTTATCATCAAGATGGTATCCAGAGAAACACAACTAGATTACACCTATTCTTTCGTGTAATATTTCTTCCTAAGCCAGGAATACAAAGAAAAGTTCCAGTGACATTTGTTACAGACAAAAAAAAAAATCACAAACTTTATAAGCGACAGGTAATACAATACGGCCAGTAGAAACAACGAATCACCAGGCCTTGCAGCATAAATTTTAAAAATGTGTCATAGAGCTATAATTAGCCAAACAGCATGGAATATTAAATAGAGATACAACAAACTTCATAAAAAAATACAAGGTCCTGAAATAAATTGCTACTGATCTCTGACAAGGTGGGCAAGCATACAAGGTGGAGAAGGGCATCTCTTTGTTAAATATTGGTGAGAAAGCCTAATGCCTGCCTTGAGAAGAAGAAATTTCTACCTGTAGTCAGATCATATAAAAAAATCTTGAACTGAGAGAAAATTTCCAATTATAAGGTATTATAATATTAAATAGTTGTAACTATTGAGAAAATTCACTGGGGACAAAGTTGTTGACTTTCATCCAAGCAATGATTTCTGGACTTTGACAACAAAAGCACAGAAAACAAAGGTGAAAATTTTCGAGTAGGAAGGCAATGAATTAATCAGTCTTTGTGTAGAAAAACAATGAAAAAGGTGACCCTTTATAGAAAAACTAATGCATCTGATCATGGACAACATCATTGATACAGAGCATACAAATTGGTTTCAAGAAACAAATGATATTCTGATATTAAAAAGATAAAACACCCAATTAGACATGTCTTCAAAGAAACTATTATAATAACCAACAAGCATCGAAAAGATGTTATCATCAGGAAAATTTCAGGGAAATTCAGGCTGATCCCCTTGTACACACTGTATAAAATTCCACGGTGAAAACTTAAATGATGGCGTATGATGTCAAAGAAGCCCCTTGTACACTGATGATGGGGACTGGTGGAGTCAATATGGTAAACATGAGATTCAGAAATCTGCCCAAGGCATATGTAACAATACACGTAAAACTCCATTTTCATTATAACATAACTCGCAAAATATAAAATATGAAATAAATGTAAGTATACGTGTTGATTCATGATTGGGGGCTCTATTGGGGTGATAAAATACAGTGGACCAAAATCAACCTGGGGAGGAAAGGGTTTATTTTGTCTAACATTTCCTGGAAGCAGTCCATCACTGAGGGAAGTCATTGGCATTAATTCAAGCAGAAAAGGTAACTGAAGGCAAAAACCAAAGCACAAGCAGAGGAGGGTGCTATGTGCTATTTACTAGTTTGCCCCTCATGGCTTGTTCAGCCTGCTTCCTTTTCCTTTTCCTTTTCCTTTTTCTTTCTTTTTTTTTTTTTTCAAAAACTTGGCCAAGATTTTCTGCTTTTTTGTAAAAGTAAACACACATGGCATATACTCACTTATAAGTGGATATTAGACATACAATATAGAATAAACATACTAAAATCTGTACACCCAAAGAAGCTAAGCAAGAAGGAGGACCCTGGGTAAGATGTTCAGTCCTCACTGAGAAAGACAAATGGGAGGGACATCAGAAAGAGAACACAGGAAATAGGACAGAAGCCTACCATAGAGGGCCACTGAAAGACTCTACCCAGCATTGTATCAAAGCAGATACTAAGACTCATAACCAAACTTTGGGAAGAGTGCAGGAAATCCTATGAAAGAAGGGGAGATAGAAAGACCTGGAGAGGACAGGAGCTCCATAAGGAGAGCAACAGAACCAAAACTATCTGGGCACAGGGGTCTTTTCTGAGACTGATACTCCAACCAAGGACCATTCATGGAGATAACCTAGAACCCCTGCTCAGATGTAGCCAATGGCAGCTCATTCTCCATGTGGGTTCTCTATTAAGAGGAACAGAGACTGTCTCTGCCATGAACTCAGTGGCTGGCTCTTTGATATCCTCCCTCTGAGAGGGGGAGCAGCCTTAGAAAGTCACAGAAGAAGAAAATGCAGCCAGTCCTGATGAGACCTGATAGCCTAGGCCAGATGGAAGGGGATAATGAACTCCCCTATCAGTGGGCTTGGAAAGGGTCATGGGAGGAAAGCAAGGAGGGAGGGTGGGATTGGGAGGGAATGTGGGAGGGGGCTACATCTGGGATACAAAGTGAGTAAACTGTAATTAATATAAAAAAATAAAAATTAAAAAAGAAACACATCTATCTCTTAGTATGCAAATTTGTTTTCATATTTATAGACCTGTTCTTTTTCCTTTTTTATTTATTCTTCTCTCATATTACATCCCAACTGCATTTTCCCTTCTCTCCCATCCTGACCTCCCAATCTCTCATCCTCCCACCTCCTCTTTTCCACATATCCATCCCCCATTCACCTCCCTTTAGAAAGGAGCAGGCTCCCAAGGACATCAACTATCTACAGCGTAACAATCTACAATAAAACCAGGCACATACTCTTACATCACAGTTTGATAAGCCAAACCAGTAGGAGAAAAAGGGTCCCTACAGCAGGCAAAAGAGTCAGAGATATTCCCCCACTCCCACCATTAGGAATTCCATAAGAATACCAATTTATACAACCAGGACATATATGCAGAGGACCTAGGTCAGCCTTCTACATGCTCCCTGATCACTGTGAGCCTATGTCAGTGTTGGTCTGTTATTTCTGTGGCCATGTTCTTTTGGTGCCCTCGATCCTTCTGGCTTCTCCAATACTTCCTTCCCTCTTCCACAAGACTCCCCAAAGTGTGTCTAATATTTGGCTGTGGAACTTTGCATCTGCTCTCATCAGTTGCTTCATGAAATCTCTCTGTTTTCTCTGATGAAAATTATGCTAGGCTCTGGTCTGCCTTTAACCTGCTTTCTTATGGTACCTAGAGGCACCTTCCCAGGTATGACAGCACCCACAGTAAGCTGGGCCCTCCCACATTGACTAGCATCACAAAATTTCACTACAAGCTTGCCCACAGGCCAACCTCCTAGGGATCTTTTCTTAACTAAGGTTCTATCTTCCGAAACAGAAACCCCAGTTTGTATCAAGTAGACCTAAAATCTAGCATGAGGGATACAAGAAATAGGGTGAATATGTTCCTAATGGAATAGAACTCAACTTTAAAAAGAAATAGAGCACTACTGTTTAAGGTGACATATAAGAAAACTGCAGAAGATTATGCTCAGTGGTGTTCATAAAGCACCAACAAAAATAATTAATTAGTTTATATGCAAAAGCTAAAAGTCTTTAAAATTACAGGAGCAGGAAGTAGCGGATTGGTGAGCTGAAGTGAGGGAGAAGGAGAAATGTTGTATGCATAAAAGTGTACAAACTTACAGTCAGATGGAATAACAATTTCTAGAGATCAACGTGTTGCAAGATATCATAGGGCATACTTGAAATTCATTCAGAAAATAGAGTAATTATAGGTGTAATTTATATGTACTTTATATGTACTATATATGTGGTAGTAATTATGTAATATCACATATATATGAATTTACTTTAAATTCAACATACCACAAGCATACACACCTTTGTCACACCTTAGTAAACCTGGGAATAAACAGAGCTCTAGATATTCTCTTTCTCCTCAACTTCTGTTTAAATGGTTAGGTTTATGAATGAAAGTGACTTCATTTAATTACAACAAATATCACAATGAGCATTCTTTCTAGTTGATGGCATGCTATAAACTCATAAAATACAACTAAGTATGATAAACAATGTAGAGGATATTTTATTCATATAAGTGGTCTCTAAACTGATCCTAAACAGATTACTTCTACTCTAATGGAATGAAGCGGCTCATTATTCCAGGATGACTGGTAATATTTTCCTGAAACTAAGATATTGTCCTCATCACTATCCAAGATTAGGATTTTGCTTTTGGTTTGATTTTGTTGTTGTTGTTTTGTTGGTTTTTGAGTTTTTGTTTTGGTTTGTTTTGGTTTGGTTATAAAGATATACTGATAACCTCTATTGTTTATTTTTTGGGTTAAAATCTTATTCTTATAATTCAGCAAGAAATTAAAGGCATTTGAAGGTTTTTCTGTTAAAAAAATAAAGTAGGCTATGCCTGGGGTATTTGTTGGGTCACAGAAGTGAGGAAGTAGATTAAATCTCATAGAGAGAACATAATTCTAACTCTGACTTACAGGTGTGATGCTACAAACACATAGACCTCACCAGTGTCCCCAAACATATGTTAGGCTGTTCATATAGTAAAGCTTGTCTTGGAAGCTATTTCTACAAATATTGGGTACTTCAGACTGATGGTTGAAGAGGAGACAGGATGAGGTGTTTGATTTCTAGGTTCTCCAGCCTTTGCCTCTGTGTTAAATTATGTCACTAGGAAGTCAAGTATCTACATTCTATGGTTTCAGAACTTTGTCATAGAAAAATATTTATGGTTTTATGTTAATGCCAAGCTCTCATTTGCTAGGGAAGTTTAGGCAGTGAACATAATTTTACAAAACATATTCATGTAAATTTTCCTTCAGTTTGACATTTTTCCACAGAAGCTTTCTAAATTTACTGAGAAAGAATAAGCAGCACAGCAGAACATCCTTACGTACATCACAAACTTCCACTTATCATTCATTGCTAATGTATGTTAGAATCGCACATCTGGAAGTTTTCAGTGTCTCATGCAATGATATCTGCATTTTACACAGCAGCCTATGAGGTTGTGTGGTAGTTTCGTCTCTTGGCAACAAAAGAAACTTTAGAAAGATGATTTATTTTGTCTTATGGTTTGAGGATATATTCCAGCATGCTGGAGGCAACATGAGGGAGATGGTTATATTATATCCACAAATAGCTCCTAGAGGGGGATGAGCACATATGTTCAACTCAGTTTCTTCTTTGTATTTGGCCTGGAATTTCAGCACATTGGACAGTGCCATCCATGGTCAATGTAGTTTTTTCCCATATCTGTATCTCCCTCTAGAGACTCCATCACAGATATACTCAGAAGTGTGTTTCCTGTGTGAATATGTATCTAACGAAGTTGAGAATATTAACTGCCACAGGTAGGAACTTTTATGTTTCCTATTAATGGACCAGATTGAGAAAGAGATATAGAAATTAAATAAATTGCCCATAGCTTTTAAGAGTATGCATCATGGCTTCCGAGCAAGCATCTGAATAATTAAATATTCTCCTTAATAGCCTGATGTGCTTTGGTTTCTGAGAAATAAAAAATTAGCATAAATGGCCCATTAGAGTGGACACTGGAGTTGTGCTAACTTGTGCTTCATTCTACTTTTTGCATTTCTTTCTTTACCCACATTAAACAAATACAGATAACAAAGAAGTTTCAAATCATGAATTAAAAAAAGAGAGACACATACATTTATGTGCACACACACTTGTATTGTTTTCCACATTTTAGAGTCTAATGTAATAACAAAAGCATAACACTTGAATACGAGCAGTGCTGTTCAATAGACATACTTTTAGATTATTAAACATACCAACAATTTTGGTGTAGTATGTTTTTGTACCAAGACCATGATAGCTGAAAATATCAAGAAGTCAAATTAGTTGCTAATTGATGAGAAAAATACCCCAGTTTTTTTTTTAAACGCACTAATGGAGAACATAGCACTTCAAGATTTTCACAGAGCATCTACTTTCTACACAGGCTTCAACCTTGAAGAATCATGCACCGTGCAGCTCATTGATCCCAACATGTGTGAAACACACACACACACACACACACACACACACACACACACATGCCCAATCACACACAAGCTTCTCAACTATTAGCAAAATCATCATGGATTTTAGAAAATTTACAAATTTCTCATTCTCTAATACAGTTGGTTATCATAAGAAACAAGAATTTTACCCTGGGAAAGCTTTTGGTTGGAATGAACATGAAGTTAAGTTCTCTTCATCACTAGTAACAGGACTTACCAAGAGAGGTGCTTGCTTTCTTTTGAATGTCTGTGGTGTTCCTACAATCCCCCAAACCAATGCAAAGTGGATAATCACAATTGTAATCATGTTTGTCCTATGATTTTGTGCAGGTGAGTCTTTTTCAAATAAACTATATAATAAGAAATAAGAGGATGATTTCTTTGATGTATTCTTGGATTCATTTTGTGAGTATTTTATAGAGTATTTTTGCATCAATGTTCATAAGAGAGATTCGTCTGAAATTCTCTCCCTTTTTAAAAATGATCTATTTATTTGTTTGTTTATTTGATTAATTATTTTTTTTACACAGCATTCAACCAGCATGTGTGGCTGTGCACCAGAAGAGGGCACCAGATCACGCTAAGGGCACCAGATCTCACTATAGATGGTTATGAGCTATAACTTGGTTGTTAGGAATTGAATGCAGGACCTTTGGAAGAAAAGTGAGTGTTCTTAACCTCTGAGCCATCTCTCCAACTGTGAAGAGATGTTGGGTCTTTGTGCGGTTTAGGTGACTGTGGCCTAACAGAATGATGTTGGTAGTGGTCCTTCTGTTTCTATTCTGTGAAATAGTTTGAAGAGTATTGCAATTAGCTCTTCTTTGAAGGTCTGGTAGAAATCTGGCTGAATCTATCTGGCCCTGGGAGATTTTTGTTGTTCTTTTTGTTTTGTTTTCGCTTTTTATTTGTTTTTTTTGTTGTTGTTGTTGTTGTTGTTTGATTTTTTTGTTGTTGTTTTTTTTGAGACTTTTGATGACTGCTTCTATTTCCTAAGGGGATATGGGAGTATTTAATTTATTTACATTTATTTGCTCTTGATTCAACTTTGATAAATGAAATCTATCAAGAAAATTGTCCATTTAATTTAGACTTTCAAATTTTGTGGCATATAGACTTTTGAAGTAAGACCTAATGATTCTTTGGATTTTTTCAGTGTCTGTAATTATGTTTCCCTTTTCATTTCTGTTTTAGTTGATTTAGATAGTGTCTCTCTGCCTTTTAGTTAGTTTGGCAGGGTTTGTCTATCTCGTTGATTTTCTCAAAGAACAAGCCCTTGGTTTAGTTGATTCTTTGAATTGTTCTCTTTCTAATTTATTAATTTCAGCTCTGAGATTGTTTATTTCTAGCTGTCTACTCTGTCTACTCTTTCATGTGTTTCTTTTTTATTCTAGAGCTTTTACTTGTGTCAATAATTTGCTTGTACAAGATGTCTCAAATTTCTTTATAAAGGCATATCTAGAATGTATAAAGAACTCAAGAAATTAAACAACAAGAAACCAAATAAACCAATTTAAAAATGAGGTGTAGAGCTAAACAGAGAATTCTCAGCAAAAGAATATCAAATGGTGGAAAACATAGAAATGCCCAAAATATTCCAGCTATTACAAATAAAGCTGCTATGAACATAGTTGAGCAAAAGTCCTTGTTGTATGGTTGACCATCTTTTGGATATATGCCAAGGGGTGGTATAGCTAGATCTAAGTTTTTCTTTTTTATTATATCATTTATCATAATTTATTCACTTTGTATCCCAGCTGTGGCCCCCTCCCTCATCTCCTGCCAATCCCACCTTTTCTCCTTATGTGCCTCCCCTAGTCCACTGATAGGGAAGGTCCTCCTTTTTTTCTATTTGACCCTAGCCTATCAGGTCTCATCATGACTGGTTGCATTGTCTTCCTCTGTGGACTGGCAAGGCTGCACCCCCAAGGAGGAGGTGATTATAGAGTCTGCCATTGAGTTCATGCCAGAGAAAGCCCATGCTCCCCTTACCAAGGGCCAATTGGAAATTGAATCTATGGGCTACATCTGAGCCAGGGATTTAGATCCTCTCCATGCATAGTCCTTGGTTGGAGTATCTCAGCTATTAAAGGCTAGGGTCACAACCAAAAGTAAAGATGGATCTTCAGGTAGCAGGTATTCCAGTTTTCTGAGAACATGCCAAATTGATTTCCAAAGTGGTCATACAAGTTTATATTCCCACCAACAATGGAGGATGGTTCTCCTTTCTGCACATCCTCTCCAGCATGTGTTATCACTTCCTTTTTTTTTTTTTTTTTTTTGGTCTTAGACATTCTGATAGGTGTAAGGTGAAATCTCAGAGTTGTTTTGATTTCCTTTTCCCTGATGACTAAAGATGTTGAACATTATTTAAGTGTTTCATCACCATTCAATATTCCTCTGTTGAGAATTATCTGTTTAGCTCTGTAACTCATTTTTAATTGGATTATTTGGTTTGTTGGTGTTTAATTGGTGTTCTTGAGTTCTTTATATAGTCTGGATATTAGCTTTCTGTCAGATACAGGGTTAGCGAAGTTCTTTTCTCAGCCTGTAGGCTGTCATTTTGTTATGTTGATAGTATCCTTTGCTTTACAGAAGATTTTCAATTTCAGGAGGTCCCATTTATTGATTGTTGAACTTAGAACCTGAACTCTTGCTGTCTAGGAAGTTATCTCCTGTGCCAATTAGTTTGAGGTTCTTTCCCACTTTTTCTTCTAACATTTAGTGTGTATGGTTTTATGTTTAGATCTTTGTTCCACTTGGACTTTACTTTTGTGAGGGGTGATAAGTATGGATCTATCTGTATTTTCTAATGTAGACATCCAGTTAGACCAGTACTATTTGTTGAAGATGCTTTCTCTTTTCCATTGTATGATCTTGGCTTCTTTGTCAAAAATTGAATCTGGAAGCAACCTAGATGTCACTCAACCAAAGAATTGATATAGAAATTGTGGTACATTTACACAATGGAATACTAATCAGCTATTAAAAACATAGAAATTATAAAATTAACAAGCAAATGATGGAACTAACAAATATCATCTTGAGTGGGTCATTCCAGAAGCAGAGAGACATATGTATATACTCACTTATAAGTGACTATTAGCCATTTAATATAGGAAAAACATACTAAAATCTATAGACCTATAAAAGCTAAATAAGGAGGACCCTAGGAAAGATGCTTAAGCCTCATTCAGAAGACAGGATAGACACTGGAAGTGTAGAGCAGAGGGAACAGGATGGGAGCCTACCACAGTTGTCCTGTAAAAGATTCCAACCAGCAGGTTATGGAAGCAGATTCAGAGGATCACAGCCAAACTTTAGGCAGAGAGCAGAGAGTCTTAAGGAAGAAGGGAGATAAAAATGACCCAGAAGGGAAAGGGGGACTTCCCCTATCAGTGGACTAGGAAAGAGGGATAGGGAAGGAAGAGAGAAGGAGGATGGGACCTGAAGGAGATGAGAGAGGGTGGCTACAACTGGGATACAAAGTGAATAAATTGTAAATAATAATAAGAAGAATAAAAAGACAAAAATAATAATAATAAAAGAAATGCTCAACATCATTCGTCATCAGGGAATTGCAAATCAAAATGAGATAGGCTAAGATCAAATATTTAAGTGACAACATATGCTAGAGAGGATGTGGAGAAAGGGGAACCCTCTTCCATTGCTGGTGGAAGTGCAAACTTGTACAATCACTTTGGAAATAAATCTGGCGCTTTTTCAGAAAACGGGGAATAGCCCTATGTCATGACTTAGCTATACCACTCCTGGGCCTATAACCAAAAGATGCTCCACCATACAACAAGGATATTTGCTCAGCCATGATCATAGCAGCTTTATTCATAACAGCCAGAATCTGGAAACAACCTAGATGTGCCTCATCTGTAGAATGGATACAGAAATTGTTGTTCATTTACACAATGGAATACTACTCAGCTATTGAAAACAAGGAAATCATGAAATTTGCAGGCAAATGGATGGTACTAAAAGAGACCATGTTGAGTGAGGGGACCCAGAAACAGAAAGATACCCATAGCATATAATAGCTTATAATCGGATATTAGCCTAATATCATAGGATAAACATAGTAAAATCTACAGACCTAAAAAGCTAAACAATAAGGATCCTAGGAAAGATGCTTAATTTTCATTCAAAAGGGCAAACAGCCTAGACACTGGAAGCCATAGGAGAGAGGGAACAGGATGGGAGCCTACCACAGGTGTCCTCTGAAAGATTCCAACCAGCAGGGGATCGAAGCAGATGCAAAGAATCACAGCCGAACTTTGGGCAGAGGGCAGAGAGTTTTATGAAAGAAGGGGGAGATAGAAAGACCCTGAGGCGGCAGGAGCTTCACAAGAAAATCAACAAAGTAAAAAATTCTGGGCCCAGGAGTTCCTGCAGAGACGAATGAACCAACCAAAGATCGTGCTTGGGGAGGACGTAGAGCCCTGTTCAGCCCATAGGCAGCTCAGTCTCCATGTGGTTTTCTTAGTAAGGGGAGCAGCGGCAGTCTCTTACATGAACTTGGCTGCCTACTCTTTGATCATCTACCCCTGAGGAGCTGGGTAGCCTTACTAGTCCACAGAGAAAGAGGATACAGACAGTCCTGATGAGACCTGATAGTCTAGGGTCAGAGAGTAGGGGAGTCAGACTTCCTTCACCAGTGGCTTAGAGAAGGGAGTAGGGGAGAAGAGAGAGAAAAGGTTGGGACCAGGAGGAGATGAGGGAAAGGGCTACATCTAGGAGACAAAGTGAAAAAAAAATGAGGATCGATGTTGCATAGCTTTTAAAACTATAGTATAACTTTAATCATGTGTTGGCTAATTGAACATGATATTAAAGTGCACGTTGTTGCAAAAAAAAGTCAATTAAAAGAAAAAGAAAAGGGAAAAAAAGTGGTATCTGGTTTACAATATGTTGAAAATTTGAATAAAAGCCTTCCTTCTAGAAGCCTACTTTCAGTGTTGTAATTCTTGAAGAGACTCATGCATATACAATTGCATATCCTAGCACACAGTTTTCTTTGGTAAATATTTATAAGTACAAGAGACAGCAGCATGGGTTCAGTCTTGCAAGTTGTCTCGGAAAGAACAGAGAAGCTGACAGTGAAATCGATGAAGTACATAGTAAGACTCACTCCCGTGTCATGCTCCAAAAGTTACATATTTAACACATTTCATACTAATTTGAAAGAAATATAAACATATGCATAAATGTTTTTCTATTAATGATAAAATTGAAATGATTTGCTGGGAGATTAATTCTTTAACTAGTTAATGATAAATCATATAAGAGGCATGACTGAAACACATCAACATTCCAGAGAGAAGGATTTCTCAGCTTCTATTTATCAATGCATTTTCCACTATGTTCTTCCCTGGGATCTTTACACATAGTCCTAAAAACATTTTAAAACATGTTCATGTGAAGAAATGTTTCTACAATTGAATTTTCATCATTTTTTAGAGTCATGTTTTATACCCTAAGCTAAATATAAAATGCGGTGTGTGTGAGAGAGACAAAGAATATGTGTGAGTATGTGTGTATGTATGTATGTCTCTTTTATACCTTCATGTGAATATAAATGAATACAGACATTATAAAAATGTGGAGACTCATCAAGAAAACTATAAATGTCAGGGTTTCGTTCAGTGATACAGTATCTCTCTAGTATAGGCCAAGCTCTGTGTTTAATTCCCAGCATTCTGCATAAAAGAAAAAACATACACACTAGCTGAAAGTAGATATTCCACATACTCTATAAGTTTCTGGTTATTTGCCTAAACAGTTGAAATCAGTATATTGGAAATATTGTAATGTGGTCATAACACCCCAGAAATTGAGTCACTTTAAATGTTTATCAACAAATGAATACATGAATGCAATGTGCTGTAGTGTATTTATGCAACCCTATAAATGATTATTTAAAATGTAACTTATTTATTTATTACAGTTTACTCACTTTGTATCTCTGTTGCAGCCTCCTACCTTGTCTCCTCCCAGTCCCACCCACCCTCTCTCTTCTTCCCCTATGCCCTTTCCCTAGTCCTCTGGTAGGGGAGGACCTCCCCTCCCTCTATGTGACCCTAGCTTATCTAGTCTCCTCAGGGCTGGCTGCATCATCTCTCTTTGTGGCCTGGCAAGGCTGCATCCCCCTAGAGGAGGTGATCAAAGAGACAGCCACTGAATTCATGTCAGAGACAGTCCCTGTATCCCTTACTAGGCAGCCCACTTGGAAACTGAGCCGTCTATGGGCTTCATTCCTAGAGGGTCTAGGTCCTCTACAGGAGTGTCTTGGCAGGCCCCCCTTTTTTTTTTGGTTCTGCTGCTGTATTTGTGGAGTTTCTGTCCCCTCCAGGTCTTACTATCTCCCTCTTCTTCCATAATGATTCTAGAACTCTACCCAAAATTTGGCTATGAGTCTCAGTATCTCCTTCCATCTATGACAACATGGGTGGAAATGGCGAACGTTAAGTTAAATTAAAAAGAAAAACATATAATCTGCATTTTAATTTATAGATGAAATCTAATAATTCATCTAAAAGGGTAATAATATGTCCAGAGTTTTGGACAGTGTGTGAAGTTGGGTAACAATGTTCCATAGGTATTAAGCTTCATTTAAAGAGAAAGAATAATTTTGTTTTTTGTTTTTTTGAGAAATGATTCTCTGTGTAGCATTGGCTGTCCTGGAACTCATAGAGATCCTCCTGCCTCTGCCTCCACAAGAGCTAGGATTAGTGAATGCTTTTCTTCTTCTTCTTCTTCTTCTTCTTGTTCTTCTTCTTGTTCTTGTTCTTCTTCTTCTTCTTCTTCTTCTTGTTCTTCTTCTTGTTCTTCTTCTTCTTCTTGTTCTTGTTCTTCTTCTCCTTCTTCTTCTTCTTCTTCTTCTTCTTCTTCTTCTTCTTCTTCTTCTTCTTCTTCTTCTTCTTCTTCTTCTTCTTCTTCGAGTATTTTTCCAGGATGGTGAACATAGAGTAAATAATTTGCTCTATCAACATCTATAAATTACAAAGGGAATGAATTTAAATTTCCCTACTACAAGAAATGGTTAGTGTTTGAGATAATGGCTATGTTGATAGATGTGATCAAAGCATTTCTTCTCTTATTTATAAACTGCAACAATATTTCACACCCCTAAACCAAAAACCAAAAAGAAATCATAAATGGATTTTCATTCTTGGAGGGAGTGTATATTTGTAAATCTCAAGACTTAACCAATCCAGTCTATACCCACATGCTCCTGATGTTTTCTTTTTTTAATTAATTAATTAATTTTTAATTTTTATTTTTTTAAACTTTTTAAATTTTTTATTAATTACACTTTATTCATTTTGTATCCCCCATAGGTCCCTCCCTCCTCCCCTCTCAATCCCACCCTCCCTCTCCTTTCTGCATGCATGCCCCTCCCCAAGTCCACTGATAGAGGAGGTTCTCCTCTCCTTTCCAATCTTAGTCTATCAGTTCTCATCAAAAGTGGCTGCATTGTCCTCTTCTGTGGCCTGGTAAGGCTGCTCCCCCCTCAGGGGGAGGTGATCAAAGGGCAGGCCAATCAGATTATGTCAGAGGCAGTCCCTCTTCCCATTACTAGTTAACCCACTTGGACACTGACCTGCCATGGGCTACATCTGTGAAGGGGTTCTAGGTTATCTCCATGAATTGTCCTTGGTTGGAGTATGAGGCTCTGGGAAGTTCCCTGTGTTCAAATTTTCTTGTTCTGTTGCTCTCATTGTAGAGTTCTTGTCCTCTCCAGCTCTTACTATTTCCCACTTCTTACATAAAATTCCATTCACTCTGCCCAACAGTTGGCCATCAGGCTCAGCATCTGCTTTGATAGTCTGAAGGGCAGAGGCTTTCAGAGGCCCTCTGTAGCAGGTTCCTAGGTTGTTTCCTGTTTTCTTCTTCTTCTGATGTCCATCCTTTTTGCCTTTCAGGATAGGGATTGAACATTTTAGGTAGGGTCCTCTCTCTTGCTTAGTTTCTTTAGATGCACAGATTTTACTGGGTTTGTCCTATGTTGTATGTCTATATGAGTGAGTATATACCGTGTGTGTCTTTTTGCTTCTGGGCCAACTCACTCAGGATGATCCTTTCCAGGTCCCACCATTTACCTGCAAATTTCATGATTTCCTTATTTTTCATTGCTGAGTAATATTCTATTGTATAGATGTACCACAATTTCTGCATCCATTCTTCAATTGAGGGGCATCTGGGTTGTTTCCAGCTTCTGGTTTTATGACAGTCTTGGATATTACTGTTCTATTTTTAATTTTTATTTTTTAATATTAGTTACAGTTTGTTAACTTTGTATCCCTGCTGTATCCCACTCCCTTTTTCCCTCCCAATCTTACTCACCCACCATCATCTCCTCCCTGCCCCTTTCCCCCTTTATGAGTCTTAGGATCTCTTTTGACACACTGCTAGGCTCCTGATGTTTTCAATCTGAATTCCAGCCTCCCTTCTTCTCAGCATGCAATGCCCACAAGTTTGCTTCTATGAATGTATTATAATTGCTTTTTCATTGACAAAATTCGTGTCTATTGTCATGTGACATTCTTTTAACATTGATAAAGTAAAGATTGCATCATAATTTTGAAATGCTCTAAAACTAGAATACAGGAAAGCAAATATAAACCTATTTTTAAAATTACAAACATGAAATTCCCATTCATTAAAATAGAGATAACTGCGTTAGCTCAGGAGAAGAAACTGGTGATGGGTGTAGCAGAAGAATTAAATAGGATGAAATGTGGACAGATTGATTAAAAATACTGTATTTATGATTGCAACCATAAATTAAAAAATATAAATTTAAAAATAGACTTACATTAAAAAATCAAATTTTTGTAACCATCCTGAAGATACCTGATAAGCTAGGGGCAGACAGAAGGAGAGGAGGACACCCCCTCTCAGTGGACTCAGAAAGGGGCAGGGGAGAGATGAGGGAGGGAGGGGAGGTTTGGGAGGGAAAGAAGGAGAGGGCTACAACTGGGATATAAGTAAATGAATAAAATTATTTAAAAATAAAAAAAATATTTTAAAAAAATCAAAATTTTCCTCAAAGTTTTTCTCCTTTATTTGTTATGTTTTTTAATCTCCATTCTCTGTCATTCCATATCCTCCAAATATCTTGCAAAAAATTCTACTGTGTATACATTTCTCATATCTGATATCTTAAACATTTGAAAAAGATTTCTATTTTTTCTTTGAAGTATACATATTCTTGCGTTATAAAACTTGAGAGAAAAAAATCCTGCCTCTAACAATGCTGCAAAAAGAGAGTCCAGTCTTATCATACTAGTAGCCAGGGATTTATTTCATCTTACAACAAAATGAATGTGTAATTTTTGCCTGAAACTTAGTTAATGTATTATTTATACTGTGAAAAGAGAAGCTTAGAAACAAATGAGACTACATTTCCCTCTAAGCAACTATAAGAGATTGTATCAGGGAAGAATATTGAAGAAAAATTACATTTCCAATATGAAACTCAGTTGAAAAAAAAAACATTTTTCAATATGATTTTAAATGTTGCTGTGCCAGGAAACTTCAATTAGACTATGGAATCTAAAATTTGCATAGTGTAAATTAATTGAGAAAAGAGGACTGTTCCACTGTTTTCAGAGGTTATTTAGTATATTCCTGTGGTTTTAAGAGAGGCTCAAAATCATATTATAAATATTTGGCAGAAGGAGCACTCAGCTATTTTATTGTCAATTTGAGGAAAACACAATTCTGTAGAGATTATGGGGCTCTTTCATAATTCATAAAGCTTGATGATAAAAGTAGGTAAAGACATAAGAAATGAGATTTTGCTGTCATTTATTCTGTTTCCTTGATATAGATTTTTATTACCCAGATTGCATAAATCATAAATTAAGCTAAATTTCTTTATATGTCTACTTCCTTTTGACAAATATTTGGTTGTTTAAAATAAGAATAAATTGTGCCCTGTTTGTAGCTCAGAGTGGGCTGGTGAAGTCAATTATGCAAATATGAGCTTAGTAGGAAGGCTGCCACAAAATGTATTCTCCATGTTGACATGGGGACATGGGCGAATACTGAAACCAGATAAGACATGAGCAGAGAAATCTCTACAGAAGAAGAAATGTGTTAACATGCTTGATAATGGAAAAAAAATATCCTGCAACAATGGGGCCCAAAGGACAGGTATTTCAGGGGGAAAAAAAAGCATATACAAAGGGGCATCAATACAAACCTGAATGATTCTCCTACCAGTGACAAGCAGCAGCTAAAGCACTGAGTCAGGGAGACACTGGAGAAGAATTCAAGGACATCTTACAAATTAAATGAGCCTTGGAAACCAGTGGGGCCAGTTGAAAAAGAATGACATGACTATGACTATTTGGGACTAAAATTATATTCAATAGACCTTGTGAAAAATAAAAAAAGGGAGTATAAACTTTTTCTTCAAAATTTCCTTGAAAGATGATGCTGAATCATCTACAGACATAGAAGTTCTATATGATAGAGAGCAAGAGCCAAACATGAAAGAAATAGGAAAGCATGAGGAGAAAATAATTCTTTTTTTTAATTCTTTTTTTTTTTAAATTTTTCATCAGTTACACTTTATTCATTCTGCATCCCCCCATAAGCCCCTCCCTCCTTCCCTCCCAATCCCACCCTCCCTCCTCCCTCTGCTTGCATGCCACTCCCCAAGTCCACTAATAGGGGAGGTTCTCCTCTCCTTTCTGAGAAGTTTTGTTTTGCATCTTGCTTTCTTTGCTCTAAACAACCACGCATATTGCTTAGTTAACAAATGAACCCATTCTCTAATCTAGCAGTATGATTCAGGCTTAAGAAGACTTACCTTATCCAAACCACAATCTTATTACCTACATTTTCACAATTTCAAAAGATTACCTTATTTTCATTCTTGAAAATATGTTAAAAACTTTAAACACGAAATTGTGTATTACTAATGCTTCATTTAACAACATTTAACTTGCATCTTTCCCATCTTAGAGATTAGTCTTAAAATGTCATTGATTAAGGAACAGAATCTCTCCTTGGATCTATTGCCTTTTTTCAAATATTGCACAGTAGCTCATCTCAGCAGAATAACTTGTTTGTTTTCTGTACTCCATTCATCCAGAGAACTTAATAAACTCCTTTATACAACAGTCAGGAACAATGATTGCAACTGTTAACTTATGTAAAATCTTGATAGTTTAGTTCTTTTGTCCGTAAAAATCAATCTCATTAGATATTTCATTTTAGAGCAAAAGAGTCTTGACCTTTAGTGGAAAACTTTCTGTTCTAATTATGTCGGTAAAAATTAGAATATTACTGATGTAGTACTACCTGAAAATTTAAAGCATCAACTCTCCATTCCAATTTCAACCACTTAAAATATTTCGACCACTGGATACAGGGTTTAATTAAAATAGAAATTACATTTTAAGATGCAGAAAATTTAGTTGCTAAGGTGAATTGTTCTTATTTTAACTGTAGAGGCCAAATAGTAAATTTTGAAAACAATAGTTATCATGATATTATGGATGAATCTGGTGGTGGTAGTAGAATAAATGTCTTTCAATATCACAAAATTTGCAGGCAAATGGTAGGATCTATAAAAGATCATCATGAGTGAGGTATCCCAGAAGCAGAAAGACACACACGGTATATACTCACTTATAAGTGGATATTAGACATATAATACAGGATAAACATACTAAAACCTGTACACCTAAAGAAGCTAAGCAAGATGGAGGATCCTAGGTAAGATGATCAATCCTCACTCAGAAAGATAAATGGGATGGAAATTGGAAGAAGGAGAAAACAGGGAATAGGACAGGAGCCTACCACAGAGGGCCTGCTTTTATACACCAAGCAGTGTATAAAAGAAGATGCTGAGACTCATAACCAAACTTTGGGCAGAGTGCAGGGAATCTTATGAAAGAAGATGGAGATAGTAAGATCTGGATGAGACAGGAGCTCCACAGGGAGAGCAAAAGACCCAAAATATCTGGGCACAGGGTTTTTTCTGAGACTGATACCCAACCAAGGACCATTCATGGATACAACCTAGAACCCCTGCTTAGACATTGCCCATAGCAGCTCAGTATCCAAGTGGAATTTCCTTAGTAAGGCGAACAGGGACTCTCTCTCTAACATGAACTCAGTGGCTGGCTCTTTGACCACCCCAACCCCCTTAGTGGGAGCAGCCTTGCCAGTCCACAGAGGAGGACAATGCAACCAGTCCTGATGAGACCTGAAAAGCTAGGGTCAGGTGGAAGAGGAGGAGGACCTCCCCTATCAGTGGACTTGGAGAGGGGCATGGGAGGAGATGATGGAGGGTGGGATTGGGAGGGAATGAAGAAGGGGGTTACATCTGGGATACAAAGTGAATAAAGTGTAATTAATGTAAAAAATAAAAATTTAATTAAAAAATAAAGGAAATCTTATGTTGTACTCCTATGATCTGGAGACCATTGTGTTGATTTCCCAGCTGGTCAACACAAAGTTCAAAACAAAACTGAAATGTAGACCATTTTATGTCCTGAATTAGTCTGAAAGGGATTGCAGCACAGCGAATGAGTTACGAGCTCTAAAATTACTGTGCTACATGCTACCAAACTTCATATAAATAGATCCATGCAGCATGAACCCTTTGTCAGTTGGAAAGTTCACTCAACTCATTGACACAAAGTTGGTCAACACAAAGTTCAAAATAAATAGTAGACTGTTCATGATTGCTAAGATTGAGAGTATTTATGATTTTTTTTCTTTTCCACATTTTATTTATTTATTTTTTTAAGGCCTGAGTATATTTGTCTGTTTCACATTGATTACATAAAAGTAGCCTCTCTTTGTTAATATCAGATTTTCCAAATGCAAACTCATGTGTTTGTCATTGTCATTCCTTAATCACAAAGCACTTGTGTACTCGTTCCATACCAAGACTATATGAAAATTAAAAAAAAAGAAAAACAATTCTGTTTAAATATGTTAAGGACAACCAGTTTCTGTAAAAAGTATGAAAAATTACATTATAATAGTAACAATAATATAGATAATAACTTTTATTAGGCAACTGAACAGAATGGGGTGGATATTTAGCATGTTGAGGCCATGATATTCAAGTCTGATTTGACAAAAAAAAAAGGCACGAATAAGAGCCAAAAAAAAAAAAAAAGGAACAGGTCTGACTTTGGTTCTTTAGATGTATAACTTACCTTAATCTACAAAAGAAAAAAAAAGTTATGAAGTGGGCATTGTTATTTATCTGTGTTTTATTTAAAGAAACTAAGCAAACTTCATAAGAAATTAAGCAGAATGACTTTCAGAGTACAGAAAGGGATACAAATTTTAATCCTGCAAAAAAGAGTATTCTATATATACTCTATGACAGGCACTACCTGATAATTATGAAAGCCTCATGGAGAATAAGGCATGTGAATTTATTTTTCAGGATTAAGTTACAAATTTGTAACTAGGAAGGAATGTTTGAATCCATACAGACAGCTCTGTGGATGCATCAGCAACATTGTGCGTTTGATAAACCACACTAAATACAATATCCTGAGCTTCAAAGTTTCCAATTTCAACTAGTTTCTAAATCCTCTCAGAATCTTGTTCTCCTCTGACAAAGCCTGTGCTTTATCCCTAAGGTCATTTTCATGCTTTCTCATCATCCTAAATCCCAAAATATACTGGTACTTTTTTCACTTATTGTATGACTTTGCTTTGTATTTCATAGGAAGTAATCAGTTACTATCTGTAACTATCTGAGGTGCCTGCCACCACGTATAAGTCATGCTTGCTCTTTAAAATGCACTGTATATAGTGGTGTTTAGAAAAAAAATAACCATTATCATTAAAAACTACTCTATAATCATACAACCTTCTAAAATAACAAAGGTGAAAAAGTAACTAAACATAGATAGGTCAGGAATCAGGAATTGAGCGAATGTGTAAAGAAGGAATTCACTGGACCAAGAAAAATAAACAAATTCTAAAGGTAAAAGATCAAAGGATCAAAGACAAGTCTGATACAGAAATCCTTCCTTCAGAGAGTTAGCCTAATACTAGATTTTGTCCAGTACAGGAATCTGATATTTGAGGACAATAGCTTCACCTCAAGGGATACAAGGACTTTAAGATCAGAATCTCATCTCCCTTTGCTAGGTAAGCCAAAACTTCCATGTTACCAGTATTTATCTTTTAGTAACAGAATTAGGGTTTTGTTAACAGGAAAAAAAATAGTACCTTAATTTCTGAGGATACATCCCTTCACGACTGGCTCAGTTTTTTTTTGTTTTTTTTTTTTTTGTTTTTTGTTTTTTTTTTTTCAATGCAGTTTATTCAGAAACCTTGAACAATCCTCGGACCCTGGGGAAAGCCAGCCCACAGCTTAAATAGCCTCTGGGTAGCCAACCCAGGCGTGCCACGTGGGCAATGCAGATAGGTCCACATACATGAAAGCAAGCCAGATCCTCAGCCTTAGCCAAATGTGGAATTGTTCGTGACAGAGAGCACTCACCATCGGGAAGGTGGAAGGCGGAAACCAGCTCCATCTTTAAGGCATAGCATTCCGCAGCTCTCTACAGTTCCCCCTTTTTGTTTTAGACGCATCGGCTCAGTTTTAAGTATATACTCCTGTGTTGGTGAACACCTATTATGAAGAGACTTCTCGCAGTTAAAATGAGATACAAGATTAAACAAGGAGGTACAGAGACATCAGAGAGAAAAGAGGGAAGAGCAGGACGGGGAGAGAAATAGAAGATGAGAGAGGGAAAGATAGAGGGCAGGATACACAATTGTTTCTCCATATTTCTGGCACTACACCCACAAAGGCTCTGTAGTTTTGGTGATTGAATGTCAAAGGCACAAAGTTGAAATAGCATCATGCAGATCAAGAGGAAGTTCTGAAAACTCAGAAGATACCACCTTTGTTTTTTCTCTGTTATAGGTACTAAACTATCTCAACTGCATATTTGTTCTCTACAGCGTTAGAAAATCTCTCTGCTCGAAGTCAGTCCTTCTACTTTTTAACAGACTCTTTTCCTGTCCAACATTATCAAAATGCTAGCCCTAAGCATTCTTTTTCTCCGGGTCTTTAGCATTAATCCTGGCTTTTTAGCATTTAAGCATGTTCACCTCCATCATTTTCTTTTTATATTAATTACAGTTTATTCACTTTGTATCCCAGCTGTAGCCCCCTCCCTCATTCCCTCCCAATCCCACCCTTCCTACCTCATTAACTCCCCTTCCCCTCTCCAAATCCAACTGATAGGGAAGGTCCTCCTCCCCCTCCATCTGACCCTAGCCTGTCAGGTCTCATCTAGACTGGCTGCACCATCTTCCTCCACAGCCTGGTAAGGCTGCTCCCCACTCAGGGGGAGGTGATCAAAGAGCCAGCCACCGAGTTCATATCACAGACAGTCTCTATTTCCGTCACTAGGGAACCCACCTGGATCCTGAGCTGCCATGGGTCACATCTGGGCAGAAGTTCTAGGTCATCTCCATCCATGGTCCTTGGTTGGAACATCAGTCTCAGAAAAGACCCCTGAGCCTAGATTTCATAGTTCTGTTGCTCTTCTTGTGGAGCCCCTGTCCCAACAAGATCCTTCTATTTTCCGCTTCTTTCAAAAGCTCAAAGTTTGACTAAGAGTCTCAGCATCTGCTTCAATACCTCAATCAGTAGAGTCTTTCAGAGGCCCTTTGTAGTAGTCTCGTGTCCTGCTCCCTAAGGGAGGAAACCTCCATCATTTTCTAACATGCAATGTTTTGTCGCTCCAACCCAAGTGTCACTTTTTTTTTTCAATGCAGTTTACTCAGGAACCTTGAACAATCCTTGGACCCTAGGGAAAGCCAGCCCACAGCTTACATAGCCTCTGGGTAGCCAACCCAGGCGTGCCACGTGGGCAATGCAGATAGGTCCACATACATGGAAGCAAGCCAGATCCTCAGCCTTAGCCAAATGTGGAATTGTTCGTGACAGAGAGCACTCACCATCGGGAAGGTGGAAGGCGGAAACCAGCTCCATCTTTAAGGCATAGCATTCCGCAGCTCTCTACAGTTCCTATAAGCCCAAGTGTCACTTTTAAGTCAGCGACTTACTTTGGACTATGATTATCTTAACTGTTCTGTTTCATGGATTTCATATTACTCTCTTCAGGTTCCACTCTTCTGTAACTTAACTTGGAAATGTTAATTTTCCCAATATTGAAATTTCTTAGCAGTTTTAGTTCAAGGTATACATTTTTTTCTTTGGAAAATCTTTTTATTTCGACAGGAGATCATATCAAAATATCTGAATAATATTTCTAGTATGTATGTTTTCAGGGCTGACAACTGTTGTTAGATAACCAGCCAAACATTCTCAATGTTTGTATTTTTTGTGTACATGACTGGATTCTTATCAATAATATATATTAATAAATCTTTTACCACTAAAAAATAAAAGAAATAAAATTTTAAAGTTATTGAATGTGTATCAGAAGTTCAATATGCTCAACATAGAGAAGGTCTAACTCATACATTTGAGAACTAGTTTATAGAGATAGCTACCAAGTCTTAACACTGTCATTCAGAATTTCTATTGTACACAATAGTTTCCCAATCTTTCCCAGCTTTGCTTTTGTGGTATGAAACAACACATAGAAAACAACTTGCTGACCAAATCTCAGGACAATGTGCTCTTCGTATTATTCTCTTTTATAGCAGACTTATTGCAGGTATTGAATTCTGATAATTGTGCCTCTAAAAATTTTTTTCAATAGTTTTCTTCTTCTCTCCTCCTCTAGTGCTATCCTTTGATAAGACCACTGTTATCTTTTAACCAAGATACTAGAAGAGTCTTTCTCTTGTCTTCCTACATTTAACATGATCCCTAAAAAAGATGTAAAATATTTTTTTAAAGCAAACAGAATCGCACAAGCACATGTTAAGTGTTTGTTCGTGCAGCCCTGTGATCTAGGAAAAAAAAACTAGCCATTCCAGTCTATCTCATGTGCATGTTATCTCTCTCGTTAATATCCTTACACAGGTATCTGCAGTCTCTACTTGAGCAGCTCTGCTCTGGCCCATCGGTTTTTCTAATTTCTGAACTCTGCATCAGTGAATTTCACTTATACAGAACGTTGATGTTTCTATGAATATACAGAGTGGTGCAACCTCATGATGGCGTGCTACACTCCCCTATAGTTATGTGTCTAGACTCTGAGCTGTAGCTGGTACTTAACAGAGAATCAAGGCACATTTGTTGAACGAATGACCCACTGAGTGTGTGTGTGTGTACATATGCTGATGTGATTAAAAGTAAACAACAAAGGGGTGAAATGAAACTGTGTAGTGAGAGTGAAACTGTGGTTTGGGAACCACAGAGCAGATGGGGCAGGTTGTACTCTACACTAGTTTAAGGAGATGAATACACATCTTTTAGGTTATAAGGTTATTTTACAGAATTGAAGCTATTTAGTATAATATAATTAGAGTTATTTTAAAAACATACTATTGCAAGATAAAAATACATTTTTCAAAATGAGTTCAATTACTGCAATGATCTAAGACAAAGGAAGGGAGTGATAGGGAGAAGGAAGATACCAGAAATGAGGACAACAAAGATGTTTTGAACAAGACAGAATCAGTGAAAAACTTAAAAACATGCTTAGATTTAAAGTTAGAAGATACAAAGTAGCCTTATTAGTTCACAGGCATTTAGGTACCTTTATGGGCATTGTGCCAGTAGCCAATGTCCAGTATAAAAGGGAATGAGCAAGATTGGATAAATATAACAAATTTGACTGGAAGGTATATAATACAGGACAAGATGCTTTTGATATACATTGGAGATAAAGATATGAGAATTTAACCTTGATAAGCTAAGAGGACCATCAGTATGATGTTTTGCTGCTATCTTGTCTGAATTGAAACATTTCCATCTTTCAGGAAGGAAGGAGCCCCACGAGACACAGGAAACAAATGAAACCTATAGCACCCTGAAAGCCCACAGAACCGGATGAAGAAATTCAGAAAGTTTAAGATTCACAAGTCCCCTCTGCAACAGTGTGAGCATTATACATTAGCTGGGGACTCTAGTGGGAGAAGTCTTCATGTAGCACAGGAAGCTCCTGGGATAAAACTCTCTCATGACATCACTGTGCAGGTGCAGAGATTTCAGTAATGCGGCAGTCTTTGGTCACGTGTGCTCCTGTAACTAACTCCAGTAAAATCACTGATTTGCCAGGCTGGACTTTGGTAGAACATTTCTTTGCCTTTTGTTCCCTAGGAAGGATGACAAGAAAAGTTTGTTCCTCTCTTCCAAGATAAAATATTGTAAGTCACCCATTTTATGACACTTTCTTGATGCTGCTCCAGGACAAAACACAAGACGTCCTTTGAAAGTTTGACTTGATGAACATGTGAGTGATCTCAGTGCAATTCGAGTTTACATATAATTTGTTAAACACCTCTAATTCTATTGACTCAACTCAGTTTATAAATAATTGCATAATTCCTTTAGCATTTTTAGCAGACACTGAGATCTATCTTCTCCATTAATTAAATCATAGTACAAGTACTTTTAGCATCCTTTAGATTTTTGGCATGATCTTTAAAACAATGTATCATGAGTAAATGTACTATTGAACACATTATATGTAAATTGCATATCTCAAATTGCACTAAGATTATTTACATATTCATTAAGGCAAATTGTCAAATGAATTCCTGTATTGTACTGTGTATTCGTGTATTCCTGTATTGTATTGTGAAACATCTCAGCATAGGGCAAAACATTTTATTTTAGTTGTCCAAATATCTTTTTTGTAATTTTAAAATGTATCTTCTGTTTTTTTTCAAAAATTTCTTTATTTTACATTAATATGCATTTGTACGCATGTACAAAGATTAAATTCTCAATTTTTAATATTGGCATTCTCATATCTTTTAAAGCTAGCTAATAATGACACGAAGAGAGTGAAAAAAGAAATAATGGATAAAGGCTCCAAAGACTCATTTACTGTTTCTATTGCCAAGCAGAAAGACATTCCTAAGGCTAGAATGGTCCCCTGCCCCTTCTTGACACCACCTTTAAGGATTTCTTTGAGAGACCACTCTAAATCAAAGTGCTAAACTCGGAGGAAACGGAGGCTTGAAAAAATTTGGAAATAGAAACTAAAACAAATCTCAACTTTTCATAATCCTGGCCAGAACTACAACTGTGATTATTACATTTATTACAGTTTATGAGGAAATTCCAGGTTCACACATTTGGGATTAGTTTTTTTTTTCTCTTAAATTAGAAGTAATTTCAATTTCTATTCAATATGCTTCGATCTCTGTGTCAGCACTTAAGTATAACCACAGAATTCTTGCTGCTTCCCCAGAGGTCTCAGGTTGACTCCCAACATCTGGTGTCTCACAAACACCTCTAAATCCAGTCCCAGGGTCTGGAACAGTTTTCTTACCTCCCAGAGCAACAGGTGCACAGATTCCCATGCGGACAAAACAGAAACACAGAAAATACATAAATGATATTCTTAAAATAATAAAAAATAACCTAAACAGCATGCTAATGTTTATCTCAGAAAATTGCACCCATTGTGTATGGGTGAAACAAAAACTGAAAAGTAATTTGAGACAGCGAGAGTTTAGGATAAGACCACCAATATTCTAATTTCATGCGGCCCTGCAGAAATACTGGAAGCTATTGCTCAAGAGACCACATAATGCATCTTATCTGTGACCTGACAATCTCAATGTATCTGAATTCATGCTATGAACCCAACAAGAAATACTGCCTTAAAGAAGAATATAAAACTGTCGGGGCCTGCAGAGATGGCTCAGAGGTTAAGAGTACTGTCTGTTCTTCCAATGGTCTTGAGTTCAATTCCCAGCAACAACATGGTGGCTCATCACCATCTATAATGAGACCTGGTCCCCTCTTCTAGTGTGTAGGCAAACATGTAGGCAGAGTATGAAATAAATAATAAAGTAAATAATCTTAAAAAAATATGGAAAATTTCCTTCTCAATTTCTGCTTTTGTTTATATTTTGTTTATTTTGGAGAACAATTATAATTTAGATGGTGATCCCAGAGATTGGTTATTATGAATATTGTCACGCTAAAATCTTCATTTCTTCAAGAGCTATGGTTTGATTTGGTTTAAGCCCCAAGGCTTGTATGTTTAAAGGACTATCTTTAAAACCTTTAAGAGAACCTTTAATTATGGTTAGAACATTTTGCTGGTGAGAAGGACATATCTAAGAAAATCTGGAAATTAGCAACTGGGTAGGGTCCTAGGAGGGTAAGGGGTAACTCTAGCTAAGACTCCTAGCTGAGCAGGGTTGTGTGTGGGGGGGCAACTGAAGAGGCTACCTCCAGCCAGACAAAATGTCCAGTTGAGGGAGGGAAACACCAAATAAGAAAAAGAGAGAGAGAGAGAGAAGCAGAGAACCTTTAAAAGAAAAGCTGATTAGGTTACTGGAAACTCTACCTTGAGAAGAAATGTTTATACTTTAAATGAGGACGCAGTAAGTTCCTGAAAAACTGGACTATTATAAAACATTACACATGGGAGATGGCTCAGCAGTTAAGAGCATTGGGTGTCCTGCAAGAGGACCAGTTCTCACAACTGGACCAGTTGGCTCACAACTACATGTAACTCCAATTTCAGAGTGTCTGTCTATACCTTCTTCTGGCTTTCTTGGGCACTTAGACAATGCACAGGAGTACACAAAGGAGTACACAAAGGCATTTAGACAATGCACAGGAGTACACAAAGGAAAAACCCATATACATAAACAAAAGTTAAAAAAAAACAACACTAAACTTGGCCCCAGTATTTGGTTTCTTTCTCATTTTGTGATCCTTTTCTCTTATCTACTATGTGAAATAGCCAAAGAAGACCCCACTGGAGACCAAATTGTTTGCTATCCAGTTGTAGAACAGTAATATCCAAGACTGTCATGAAACCAGAAGCTGGAAACAGCCCAGATGCCCCTCAACTGAAGAATGGATGCAGGAATTGTGGTACATCTACTTAATGGAACATTACTCAGCAATGAAAAATAAGGAAATCATGAAATTTGCAGGTAAATGGTGGGGCCTGGAAAGGATCATCCTGAGTGAGTTGGCCCAGAAGCAAAAAGACACACACGGTATATACTCACTCATATAGACATATAACATAGGATAAACCTACTAAAATCTGTACATCTAAGAAAATTAATTCAGAGAGACTAAAATGCTCAATCCCCATCCCGAAAGGCAAAGAGGAAGGACATCAGAAGAAGAAGAAAACAGGAAACAACCTAGGAACCTGCCACAGAGGGCCTCTGAAAGGCTCTGCCCTGCAGACTATCAAAGCAGATGCTGAGACTTACGGCCAACTGTTGGGCAATGTGCATGGAATCTTATGAAAGAAGTGGGAAATAGTAAGATCTGGAGAGGACAGGAACCCCACAAGGAGAGCAACAGAACCAGAAAATTTGAACACAGGGGTCTTCCCAGAGACTCATATTCCAAACAAGTACCATGCATGGAGATAACCTAGAACCCCTGCACAGATGTAGTCCATGACAGTTTAGTGTCCAAGTGGGTTACATAGTAATGGGAAGAGGGACTGCCTCTGACATAATCTGATTGGCCTGCTCTTTGATCACCTCCCTCTGAGGGAGGAACAGCCTTACCAGGCCACAGAAGATGACAATGTAGCCACTCCTGATGAGATCTGATAGACTAAGATCAGAAGGAAGGAGAGGAGGACCTCTCCTATCAGTGGACTTGGGGAGGGGCATTCGTGAAGAAGGGAGAGGGAGGGTGAGATCAGGAGGGGAGGAGGGAGGGGCTTAATGGGAGATACAAAGTGAATAAAGTGTAATTAATTAAAAAAATAGAAAAAGAAAAGCACAAAAATCTTTAATTTATAAAGAACAATCTCTAGGTATTTTAAATGGACTCATACCAAAATTCCTGACTGGAATGAAGAGGGTGTGATGGGGTTAAACTACATGCAGATCCATGGAAAGAGAAAATGACAAGAACTTTTAGATTGTCAAAAGGAACTGTGTGTGTGTGTGTGTGTGTGTGTGTGTGTGTGTACATCAAGATTTTAGAGAGTTTTTGTAAAGATATTTTTCTCAGCAAGTCTCAAAAAGCACATAGTTCAAGGAATTCCTAATTATGTCATGACCTCGAAATGAGCAGGTAATATTTATTCCAAACATGTTTCTTCATGTTCTTCAAACTATAATGTAGACACATTATTACCAAAGTGAGCAAAAATGAACAAACAAACAAACAAGTTATCCACATGTGTCTTGGTATTTGAAAGGAAGGCAAACACTAAGTGGGTTAAAACTATTAATTTGATGGGGAGGAGCTAAATTTGTACAGTGAAAATTAGCAAGAGGTAAGCAATGAAGTCTAACTCATTAGATAGCTACTTAAACAGCTATCTAACGTTACAAACGAAACTGAAGGCGTGACTCACCAGGAAGCAAAATCACGCAGGCTTACTTTCAATATCAAATAAGAGGCTTTTCATAACCACGTTTCTTGGGGTCTAAGTTGCATCCCATCTAGTCAATGGGATATTATTAGACATGTAACTTCCGTGAAATTAGAGCCGCTTGGCCAAGAAGTCCTAGCTATTTTGATGTACAATAGAGGGCATTTAAAAAGATGGTCATGGGCATAAGCGAACATATGGTGACTGTCAAAGTGCAAACTCAGACCCCTCGCTTGGCAGGATGCTGCTGATAACTTGGTAATGCTAGGAGTCTTTTGTCAGCTTGGTTTCAGTATAATTTATTGCCAGTATAAAACATCTGATTTTACAGGGGGAAAAAAGTGACATGAAAAATGAGGCCAGAGTGATATTGTGTTACGGCCAAAAAAAAAAAAAAAAAATCTAGATATAAGAGCTCATGTCTGAAAGGAAAGAAACAGTTAAAATTGGAAAAGATGTAAGGGTGAGAGATTGGATTTAAAAGCATTGGATATTTTCTCCACTGATTTCCTGTAGAGATGTGTTTCTCAATGAACTGTGCTAAGAAAATGGGTGATTAATTTTTTTTAATGCCATCATTTAGGGAAAACGTGAACATTTTCTGAAGTCTACAGACCTACCAGATGACTAGAATTTAGTATATGTTCAAATGCATGGAAATGGTTAGTAGAAATGAATTGTGTGACATAAGGGTAAAAATGCCATCGTTGCTGTCATGGAATTCACATATAATCTTATTTTATTTATGTTCCCTCACTACAGTGAGTTTGTAAAGTCATTTTTTTTTCTTAGACATGATGGAATGATATGTATCAACTCCTTCATTCAGTGAAGAAATGCAGCCACCATCTAAATTCATCTTCTTCTTGGCCTCTAAATCACGTGTCTTTAGTTTTCCTTAGTAGTATGTTAACACAAGCAGGTAACCGAATTGCCTGATGAAAAAAGTAAAAGGGGACATTCATACTGCTCACTGCTAGAAATTAAATTTTCATGGAAATAAAAAATCAAATGTGGCCACCATGAACCTACCAAACATTTAAAAGAAATGGGAAAATTCAGAGAGGAGAGCAAATATGTAAAAAAAAAAAAAAAAAAAAAAAAAAAAAAAAAAAAAAAACCAAAAAACAAAACAAAACAACAAAAAAAAAAAACGTATTTCCATCAACTTTTAATATACTAATTATAGTTTAGTCATGTTGTATCCCAGCTGTATCCCTCATCCTTCCCAAACCCACCCACCCTCCCTCCCTCATCTTCTGTCATGCCCCTCCCCAAGTCCACTGATAGGTGAGGTCCTCCTCCCCTTCCCTCTGACCCTAGCCTATCAGGTCTCATCAGGTCTGGCTGTATTGTCTTCCTCTGTGACCTGGTAAGGCTGCTTCCCCCTCAGGAGGAGGTGATTAAAGAACCAGCCACTGAGTTCATGTCAGAGACAGTTCCTGTTCCTCTTACTAGGGAACCCACTTGGACACTGAGCTGCTTTGTGATATATATTTAACCTTTATATTTGGGAGTCGAAAGGTAAATTCGGTCAGCTCTTTAAATGTAATTAATGATGAAATTCAGGTAACAATAATAATTTTGAGGTATATATGCATTTCATTGTCATATTTTTCTTTTAGCAAAGATGAAGGTTTTTTTCTTATAGAGAAAAAAAATAGTATTGTAAAAAGAAGATTTTTCCTTCTGACAATAAATTTCATTGTTCAACTGATCAAATACCTAACCAAAAACAAAACAACTCTGAGCTGGTTCACAGCTTGAGGCAATACATCCATCACAATGAGGAAATCAGGATCATTTGGGCAGCTGTTTCCATTGTGTCAGCATTCAGGAAGCTGAGAACAGAAAGGAAATGGACCCAGGTGTAAAACTTAAGTACTTCCTTCAGTGACCTGTACCGTACAGCCAGCGTCCACCTCCTACCTAAAGGTCCCATAATCTTCTCACGCGACACTACAGACTGAAGACCAAGTATTCAAGCACAGGTGTCTCAAGAAGACAGTTCATACTCACCCAACACTCGTCTCATTTTATTCCTTTTCCTACCACTGTTTCATTTATTCATTACTGTTCATGGTTTGACTTATATATAGTCTCATCCATGATGACCAAATGTTATTAACAACAGTTAAGTATTTATTTCTTTGTTTGCCCTTATATAGTAATTAGTAAACCAATCCACAATTTTTTTTTCATGTGCACTAATTGGTGTTTTGACTGTACGGGTGTCCACACGTAGGTGCCACATCCCCTGGAATGGAAGTTATAGACAGTTGTGGTTGCTAGAAATTGAACCCAGGTCCTCTGGAAGAGCAGCTAGTGCTCCTAACCAATGAAACCATCTCTTCAGCCCCAACAGTCTACAGAATTATTATCAAAGAACCTTCATTTCTTTTTTTTTTATCTTTGAAACAGAATCAAATGTCTAGCTAAAAATCCTGTCTCCCTCTCTCAAATGCTGTAATGACAATCACTGTGCCTGAGGCCAAGAGAGACATTTCTGATGATGTATTAGTCTCATTAGGAAGGTAAAGAAAACTATCTCACAGGCTTTTGTGTCTCTTATAATTCTTCAACGTAAAAGCAGGTAAAAAATATTGAAGCTGGATTTTCATAAACAACTCAATATAATAATTTAATGCAAACCAAAGCAATAAGGATGATAATTAAGGTACTAACATGATAATTTTCAATCTTAAATATTTCAATTTCATTGCATAAGAGGAGGAATGTTACACAAAAGTCGTTACCTCATCCTAGTAGACACTAACTTCAGTTTATCAGGACACTATAAAGAGCTCACATGCATCTGTTTAGTGATGCATTTAACAATACACTCTTACATAGTTATATCTCTTTACAATAAAACTATCAGCTATGTCCCATGTCTGCCCTATCTTAACTTCTTTCAAGTTCATTGCTAATTTAAAATTTATCTGATGAATCTTATTACTCTCATGACACTTTGCTAAAATAACTATATTTTAACAATATAAAAACTTCTAGACTTTTATTTTGAAAGTGTAAAAAACTTTTTCTTTTTGTTAAATTACTTCTGATCAAGAAAATAGAACCCCTCAAGGAGCATAATAACCATTTTATTGAAGAAATATGTTCCTGGGTGAGAATTTCAAGGGTATAAATTTTATGTGACATTTTTAACAATCTTAGACTGGAAAGACACAATAATTTAAACTCCCTAATGACAAGGAAAAAAAAAAAGCCCGTAAAAGAAAGGGTGTTAAAGCATGAAACCCCTTATAGCAGGTTTCTACTTTTATAATTTGTGTACAAAAATATAGCAAACTTTGCTGTCCTGCAGTTGACCTTAACAATCCCTATTAAATGCTTTTGTGAGCTAGGTTTTCAGTGAGCAAGTGTTGCCTAGTTAGGATAGATGTTTCTTAAATTTCCACATCAGTAGTTAAATGAAGAAATCTCCTTGATTTAAGAGTGTTTCTTCCAGCTGAATATGCAACTCTCGGGTTTCAGTCCATCCAATTAATTATGAATTTGCAGGCCCCGCCCCAGTGCTTACAGTATTTCGGATGGTCAGTATAGTAGTGAAGTATTAAATACACTGGCTCTGATTCCATCTCTATAGTCTGTGAATCCCAGAACAATGTCCTTTGGCTAGTCTGAGCTGCTGACATTATTTTAAATTAGAAAATACATGCTAGCATGCTTTTAAATTACATTGCCCCGTAATGTTTCTGTAATTTCTTCCCATTATTCATTAGTTGCAGAAAAGTAAGTATTAAAAAAAATAAATCATGCTCATAAAGACACTTTACACTTGTTTTCTTATCTGTGGGACCTAGATTTTCTATAGGTACTTCAAATCATATATAGATATATAGATAGATAAACAAAGAATGAAAGTAAATGTGAGACTGGGGGATAAAAAATGTGAGAAAGATGGAGAAAAAGTGAGACAAGGGGCATGGATATAACAAAAATATGAAATATCTATATGAAACCCATTACTATGGTGAGTTATGTGAATTTTAGTCTAAATACTAAGTACTATGTATCTGAACACATGCAAGAAACAATAAAATATTGAACATAAACCTAGTTTAAGAATTTGGTAAGAGATTTGGTACTATGGACAAATTTGAGAAATGAGCTTCAGTCAAAATTGTTTTATAGACTACATATATAGTCTCTCTATATATATTTATATAATCTATAAATATATATGTAAATATATGTATAATATATAAATATTTTATAAATAAATATATAATTTGAAGCTATTGGTATTGAAGCTATCACACTTAGGAAGCCATACTATCTAACAAAATCTCCAGTACCAGTCATGGAAAACATCCTTCTGAATTGCTGTTAAGGGGACTCCAAGAGACTCCCCGAATAATGTATGCTATTATCACTGCCGTTTGTTACACCCCAGAACTTGAAGAGAAGATCTTGTTGGTAAAGACACCATACACTTAGGACAGAGGGTTTGTAGAAATTCATCTGGAAAAGGCTCAAGAATCTTCCTTTTAGAGAAGTAGTTCTTCCAGTACTTGAAGGTTTTGTGCAGGGAGGGAAGTTGAAGGAGGTCTTTATTGCTGAACCCACCACTCATTGCAGACACAATACTCTAAAGATTTTACTTGTATCTTACTCAAAACCCTTCTCCTTCAGGACTGGCTTTCAAAACACCAAAAGTGCTTTACAAGCTGCCAAGGGAAGGAAACATTCGCTAGTCTATGGCGCTTATGAACCCAGCAGGATATACCTAAAAGCAATAACTGTATCTTGGAGGTAAGTAACAGCTTTCTTAATTGGTTGGACGTCAGGCTCACTCCATGGAAGAGAATTCATGCCTGCTACTCTAAACTCAGACAACTATCCAAGACTGGTGAAGTCACAGATACTCAGGAAGAACGTCCAATTGCCACATTCTTAAACCAGTAGAATCTCCAACTCCATTCTAACTCCATGTAGTTATATTTATATCCATATTCCTACACAAAAGCATTTACCAAATTTACCAAAGAAGATTCTTTTTGGAAAAAATGGAGACAATCACACAAATCTACTGGCCAAAAATGTAGAGAATACCTGACTGTTGTGTGCCAAACTCCAAATGATGCTAATACAATACAATCCCTTCACCTAAATCTCAGGAAACAATAGAAAAAAATGGAGCAGAAAGACTCTAAGAGCAAGAGGACCAGGATATCTGCTTTGAGATAAACAAAAGACAGGAATGCTGTACCTATGAAATCTGAACATTATGATTCCTTAAACAAAACCCACATAGTTACAATATCAGATGTCAAGCCTACATAGCTATGGAAATCTCACAAGGCCTTGTTACTAGTTAATATGATACAGGCATTTAATAGCTGCTAAGAGAACATTCCATTTGCTCCAGAGACCATTAAATCCCAAGTGTATACAGACCAACAATGCTAAAAGGATTCATATGGTTGTGTGTGTCTGTACACACAAATATATATATATACAAATATATATGTACATATACACAAATGTGTGTACACACAACAATAATAAGTATACAAGATATCATTGAGATTGTAAGGAAGTGGCAGAATACACAGAAGTGATTGTAGAGGAATGTGCTGAGAAATAAATGGAGTGAATACAGTAATGAAGAATGAAAAATCTCAAAAAGTAAATAAAAATTAAAACAACAACAAATTGTTACTATTTCACCTTAAATAATGAATTAGAGGTTATTTATAATTATTTCCATTTCCCATAATTCCGAAGATAATATGTAGTCCCATTTTCTCCTTCATCTCCTGAACTAAAAATAATAGAAAAAAAAAATGCCACATAGGTATATGGTGGTAATGTTTACATAATAAACAATTCAGTGTGTAAAAAGAGGGGTAACCAAGGGGACCTGGTGAAGGAACAGTGCTCTCAGGAGTATTACAGGTCTTCAATGTACTGGCAGTAGTGAAAAGGAAGACTTGCATCAGTGGATTTGGGGGGAAGTACTTCACTCTGTCTTTAGACACACAACTGAAGAAGTCAAGCTGTTTGATAAAACTTGATTCTTCTGCTTCATTCTTTTGATGTAACTTTGATTATTGACTCTGAAGTACTGCTGCCATATGAAACAGTAGATTCAGAATACCTAAGACTAGTTTTCACGTCAAGGGTACGATGTCTTAATCACTAGCACCACAGACATTTACCTCAACCCAATGCCCGAATTGCGAAGGTTTTAATACCTTGAATATTTTTTCATGTTACCTGAATGTGCCAGCTTGAATCATGAAAGTCAGGATCAATGCCTTGTCTATACTTCAATGTGCTGTTTTTATTATCTTCGATACAGCATCACCTCCAGCCTTGACCTTATAATTTTGCTTCCAGTATAGCTCATTACAATGAAATGAACATCATAATTGGTTACACTGATACACACTAAGGCAATGCCCCTGGTGCCCCAGGACTCGGTGCTTTCTCCACTGGGAATTCTTTTAAAAGGGATAATATGCCTTATTTAACAAATAAGCAATTTCATATTCACTTTGTCTGACAGTAGATGCTCAAATTCAGAGCAGCCTTTGTGATGGAAAGAATACAACTTAGCAGTGACATCCAGCTAAAGCACTAAAAGAGGAGATGTAATCAGAGATAAAATTAATAAAACCATGGAGGCCACTCAGACTTTATCTCAGTAATTCAGGTATAAGCACGAGGGTCTGAAAATGACAATAGAATTTGTGTTATTTTAATACAAGGAAGATTTTTCAGAGACCTTATACCTCAGAGAAAGCAAGGATAGTTAAGGGGATGAATCTGCAGTTAAATTACTTGTCTCCCAAGTGACAGCCTGACTGGAGTTCAGATCTCCAGGACTGACAAATGCTTATTGGCCATGGCAGCAGCTTACAATTGCAACTTCAGAAAAGAGGGAATGCCCAGAGAGGGACAAGCAGCTTTATCTAAAAGTTCTGGGTTTGATTTAGAGAGCATACCTGGAGAATAAGGGGAAACCATGGTAGAGGAATATTGAAGATATTGGGCCTTCACATATAGGCATTCAAACATGTATGGTCACTCAGACAGATACAGGTGCTCTACAGACATCAGAATGAATGTGCATACACATAAGTATATCTTAGACACACATACAAATAAGAATACCAAGAAATTAATGAATGTACTCCATACACAGAAAGGCTAGAAAATATTCTGTGAATGCAAATATTGTGGCCTCGGACATAAAACGGTGGCTACTCCACTAATCAACAGTTTACAAAGTATTTCTTTAAAAGGTCTAGACAGATTCAAAAGAGAAAACTATTCATCCTGTTCTAAATAGGTCATTTGTGAGACTGAGTGCTGAAACCATGATTGGTGAATTTTATTCATAGATTGTTTAATTTTCATTCCCTTACTTTTCCTAATGTTCAAAATTTCAAATTTTAACTGTGTATTAACAGTGCAAATTTCATCATTCTTTCGTACCATGAAAGTAACTCAATTGCTTTCTTTGTTTAATTAAGTATTGTAATTTCATATTATACTGAAAAACCCTCTTGACATTGTTAGTCGCTTTTCTAAGTGATCATGGAAAATATCGCTCCATGATACAGAAATGGAAAGAGAGCAAGGGTTGGGTATATCTTTTGCTTAAGTGTGCTTGACACAAATGAATTGGTATAGGACGCATATGGATTTTCACTACTCAGTTGATATGCATAAAATAGCCAATCTCAATCTATGTATAAGGGTAGTCTAATGGATAGGAAGGGTATAAATACTCTTTCATAAAAATAATTCCTTTTGTCTTTGAATGTGAACATGAGGTTCCATTCTGATGTTACCATTCAAATTCCAGGAAACTACTTATATACTTCTGTGTGCCTATTTTATTCATCAATAAATCTAGAGTTGATGCTGATTAATTAATTAATTAATTAATTCTGCTACTTAAAACATCATGATTGAAACTAATTCTCTTTACCGTTTCCTCAAATCTTCAGTCCCCAGGAACTACGCTCAACAGTTTTTGGGTACCAGCTCTATGCAGACTTATCTAGTTCTTACACAGTTTGCAAAGTTCCAGACCACAAACCATCCTCCAGGGTATTTTGAGGCAAACTAAATGTATAATTTTCTTCAAAAGTGTATACAGAATCTAGTAAAACATATTATTTGACTTTCTGTAATCAAAGGTCTGGTCTAATTTTATATTGTCTTATTCTTATATTTTGGTATAATTCTTCTTTCTGTAACCTAAAAAAGCTGATAAAGCTCTAAAAATCTTACAAAAATCACCTATGTACTGTTACGACCCAAATTTGAGCATTTACTGTTCAAACAAAATTTAATTCCACCTAGTACTATATCAGCTTATTGCAAACCTGCCCTCTGCAGTTTGGTATGTATTTCGAAAAACAAAAATCACACAATAGGAGAGTGGAAACAAATTTATCAGGTAACAATGGCAAGTCACTCAATTCACTTGGTCTTTTTAAGAATTAAGCTGAATTCACATTTAAGAATTGAGTTGGCCTTCATGTCAGCATAGACTCGATTCATTTGAACAGTTGATTTGCAGCAGTTACAGTCTCATTCACCTCTGTTTTTGCGAAGTTGTCTGAGTCACAAATTTGGTTCACTTCTATTTCCCTTACAAAATCATCTATCGTTCACAGAGCCATCCTGAAAGCATCTTTCAAAACAGGCTGCAGAGTCTGTAGCTGATTTAGCTTCCTGAATGCTGCAGCAGAGACTCTGAGCCTCTGAAAAGATATCATAGAGGTTAAGAACTCTGTACATGGCAGCCAATGTCAATGGTAGATCTAATAATAAGTGGCTTTGTATCATTATTTTTGCCATCCATAAAGTGTATATATGAAAATATCTCTAGTCAGATGGTTACATGTTATAAAGGGCATTGGATCTAAATACAGTAAATGTCCAATACTAAAGGAAATAAGACGAATGCAAAATATACTTACAGGAGAATACAAATTCTAAAATATGAGCTGTTATGTATAGTTTTGTGAAAGAAAATTTGTCAGCCAGTGTCCATAACCTTAGTGAACACATGCACATTTTCTGCTTTAGTTAAACTTATAACCATTATTCTCATTTATTTTTACGTATATACAGACTATACTTTCATGTCTCTCTTGGGCTGATTGAAATTTATATAAATTTAAATGTATTATATCTATATGTGGATTAGTGGTGGTGGTCTGGATTTTAGTAATGTTCTTCCCGTGTTAGTAAAAATTTATTTTCTTATTTTAAGCTGGGTATATGCACTTGAGTGTTTCTGGGTATACTCATATAAGCAGTAGAGCCCAGAGAGACCAGAAAGAGTAGGCCCGCTGCAGAGATGATGTAACAGAAAGCTGGGACCCCCTTTATCTCAACAACTGTTTTCTCATTGTTGCAGAATTTCGTTGTCATTTGACTTTTTGAATCTGATTTTTAATTACTAATGGGGAGACGAAATTACATAGAATGTGTAGAGCAAAGCGCTTCGTGTGGAGGCACTTTGGATGACTAACTATCAAGTTAATGCATGTGTCTTCACCTAGTTATCATTTGGTTTCAACGACACTTCTAGCCACTTCCTTAACATTATTTAGGAACATGACGATCTACTCTTTGAATAATACAACTTCTAAGCTCACTCCTACCATGTGACTAAAATATATGCATCCTTTTGCTAACATCTGTTCAAGGTGAAATCCCCAACCATTGACACCTTGTGAACAGCATTTTTTCCCTCTCAGCTTTTTGAGATTTTTGCATAGGGATGAAATCGTATACTACAAGATTTCTCTAATCTAGGCTTGGTTCAGGCAACACAGTTTCTTGAGGTTTCACACATATTATTTCAAATGACAGAAATGTCTTTTATGACCAAAAGAATTTCGGTACAAGTGCACACACACACACACACACACACACACACACACACACACATTTTTATCAATTTTTCCACTGACTGGCAAGATATTTTGGCTATTCTGAAAAACACTGAGGTATACATAGCAGTACAGATTTCTATTCAACTTATTGGGTTCCTTTCTTTAACAGGTTCCCAGTAATGAAACTCCTAGATAACATGGTAGCTCAGGGTTGATTTTTTTTATTATTATTTTTATTTCTTTAGGGAATCGTAATTTTGTTATCCATAATTCTACATTCCTCCAAAAAATGTACAGGGGTTTTCCCCCACATTCTAATGAAAACTTTTTATATTTTTTTCTTTTGACAACTCTTTCTCATATAGCTGTCAGTTGGATTTCATAGTGATGGTTTTAATTTGCATATCACTGATGATTGCATACCTGAAATATGTAAAAAAATTAATCTTCCATATGTCCTCCTTTATTTTTTTGTTCGTTTTTTGCATGGCTAATGTGTGAATTGCTTTTCTTTGATAAAACTCCATGATCCCTTAAGCAACTTATAGAAAAAAGAGTTAATTTTTGCTTAAGTTCTAGAGGGATTAGAGTCTATCAGGATAGGGAGAAATGGCAGCATGTTTCAGATATAGTGGCAGGAACAGAACTCTGAGATGTGGCATCTTCAAGTGCAAGCACAGAGCACAAAGAGAACAGAAAGTAGGATGACAGTAAAGAGACTCAAACCTGACATACGTCTTAAAGCAAGGCTCCATCTCCCAAAGATTTCACAAATTCTCCAAACAACACCAAAAACTAGGAACAAAATTTCAAATACCCAGCCTTATAAAGCACATTTTTTCATTCAAATCATCACAGCCCAGGGCAATCCAGCTTCATCTTTTAAGACATTCAGATCTTTTGCCAATGTTTCAACTGCATTTGTTTTGTCTTTTGTTTAAATTGGATTCTTTGCCTCCAGTATTAACTATTATTATTATATGCCTTTTCACTTCTATATGGTGTCTTATTACTCTGTGGATTATTTCATGTTCTGGGTTGAATATTTCTAGTTTAACTCAATACCATTATTTTATCTTTACTGTTGTAGACTTGTCTTTGCAGCAACATCCAAAAAAATACATATTTTTATGTTTGTTTTCAATTCCTAGTTTATCTAAAGAAACTTGGCAATGTTAGTGTCTATGAAGCAACAGCTTGTAGCATTACTTTATGCAAAAAAGGGGTTATATTTTCTTTGTGAAAGCAAGGGTTTATTTCTCAAAGTCCACTCCTCTTTGTGAACATAGAGAGAGCATCCTTTTTTTTTTTTTTTTACAGCCCCACTAATTGGCTCATTCCTGGAAATAGCTGACAAATTATACTTACAGGAGTAGATATGCTCCAATAGCACTTTGCAAAAAGATAGCTTGTGGAAGTTGCATCTTGGAAAAGAGGTGTAACTTGCCCAAAGCCACAGCTGAGATCATCTGGGTTACTCTCTGACCACTTCTTTACTCTAAAATATGGCTGTCTCCTTTAAACCATAGGTAAGGGTGGGAAATAATTCTTGCAGATGTGGAGTGGTAAGGAGGGTCTTTCTCCTGAGTAGAATCTGAGTGACACCGTGAAGCTGGTCATTGGCTCTCTTCTTTCTTACTTACAGTATAGCTAGGATGTGTGATATATGGGTAGAGATGTTTCTCTCTTCGTTGTCTCCACACTAAGGAAATACATGTTTTTCAATTATCAGGCTAATGATAGAAATTGAATCCTGTATAAATCATATTGTGTATCTTAATATCATGGAATTTGTGGTTTAGACTTTAAATCTAACTTACTGAAATAAATTACTTTCACATTGCCTTCTTCAACTAATTCCTTTATCGATTACATTACTGTACACTGATTATGAGTTCATTGTTTTTATAAATGATTATCTTGTATATTGGTAGAAAATGAGAGCAGGCAATGCAACTTTTCTTAAATTAGATGTTTTTATTTACTTAAGAATATACATATTTCTGAAGACAGAATATATTTTGAGATCAGACAACTTTGCTCTCACCTTTTGATTTATTTATGTATATCTGAAAAAGAAAATACTTTGTTTAAATACAATAACATAAATGATATTTTATCACCATTGGTGCAGTTCTTGATATACATATTCTCTTAACCACCTGGAATGTGTCAAATTGTCAATGTCTTCTGAAGAATTATCCAGAAGTTTGTTCCTCCTTTTGGTAAATAATGAATTTCTCTTCCATAGTTAACGAAATGATGAGAATCTTGAATAATCGAGGGATTTCTCATTTTGTGCATTAAGTAAAAAAGAAATTTCCTTCTATACTTTACTGGAACATAAAATGAAGACTCCAGAACAAACGTTCAAATGGACTAAATAGGCTAAGTATAATATTAATGTGTGTCTTAAAATATCTGGCAATAAATGTTTTAGTGACTTACAAACTTCCCTTGTGTGTATCCTTTTGCAAATTTTTAAAATGAATGTTAAAAATTAAATAGGATTTTTGCAGAAAAGAAAACATTCAGCTATGTTGAGTTCTCCACCTCCACTCACCATAAAATGTACTTTTTTTATTTTAAACATTTTCACTGAAAATAACCTAGATGAGTTATAAATCAATAAAAAGCTGATTACAATTAATCTTTGGGTGTACTTAATTAAGAGTTGATCAAAGCAATAAAGCTTTGATAATTTTTATGCAATTATCTTTTAAGTATAGCATCATCTTTGTCTAGTTATTTAATAATAACTATATTTATAAACCTAATTGTAACCAATTTTTAAAAATTTTAAGTGAAAGAATTACTTTGTTCGCCTCAATTCTTAACATCAGATTTCATATACAAATCTTCATATTAAAACCAGGATATAAGACTATATCCATTGGCAGAAAACATGATTATACCATACAACTACTATATTATGAAGAACTTTTATTTCAAATGTGTTCTTTCATCTTCCAGTGAGGAACAATGAAACCTGGTGCCCTGGAAATGCCTGGCCTGTTTTTAAAGCAGGAACTTTTAGCTTTGTCCTAAAAGTGATATAAATCATGTGACTTCCTCCTATCATATTACTCCACTAATATGATCAAGTCCTCGGTGTTAGGTTGAAGAAACTAAGAGCATGAAAGCTAAGAAAGTACACTTATGGCTTAATCCTAATAGGAAGTGATTACTTTTGACTAAGAAAATAACTCACAGTTTCGCACATGTTTTACTTAATGGTCAAACACATTTAATAAAACCTTGGTAATCTTGGTGTAAAAGCCTTTTTACCCAGTTTTACTGAGAAATATTTTCAGCAGGCAGAGCTAATGCACCTCATTAAGGAGGCCGAATCACTCTGTGCATTAAGGCTCTGTGCTCCTGCTTTTAGCCCAATTATCCCATATTGTAGGATGGGAAAGATATTGTCCCATTACCACTGCCACCCCATCCCCAAACACCTTGGCTTTTCATGTCTCTGTGGCATTGCCTTCAGTTTATCTTGGGCATGTTATACCCTATGGATCACTGGGATGTTTCTTAAAATCAGACCACTGGCTCTTTCCTCCAAGGAATTATAGTTTGTTACACTTAAGGTGCTTCCAGAAATTTACTCTGCAGTAAACATATAATGAATTTGAGTTCCTTCATGACACAGGGTCCCTAATAGGTAACTCAAGGTGGGCTTACACTAACAATCTCTGTCTTAGACTTTCTAAATGCTTAGGTTAGAAGTGTGACCCCTATTTTAGGAAAAACCCCTATTCTTCCTTATGAACAAGTAGTAGCTTGGGAAAAAAACATAGCTGCTTCTCTGCTACCATCTCTCTCGAGGATGATTGCATACTACACTGTGCTCTCGATCTATAGAAGACTTTTATGTGTATATACTTACTTCTAGTTATTTCCTTCCATAAGAGCACTCATGAGCCTGGCACCCATATGCTTTTATTATGTCATTTCTAATTTTATTGAGAATCCTCTACATTTAAGGTTCCTTCCCACAGCAACACAGCTTGTGAATAAAAAGAAATGAGTCTTAGCTAGGACTGTATGGGTAGGGAGTAATTGCAAACAAGAGAAACGCCAGTGAATAATGTAGTTCTAAAGAATGTCAAGAGTAAGAAGGAAGAAACTACAAAATGTGGTGGTCATGGCTTTTCCTGGACCACACGTGACCTATCCTAAGGAAAGCTATCAATGTTGAAGGGACAGTCATTTCTTTCAAGGAGTAAAAACCTACAAAGTACCAAGTCAGATGTGCACAAGGAAAACTGAAAATGGAATCAGATAAGAATCTTTAAAATATGGGTAATATCCACTTATAAGTGAGTACAAACCATGCATATCTTTCTGAGTCTGGGTCACCTCACTCAGGATGATTTATTCTAGTTCCATCCATTTGCCTACAAATTTCATGATTTCCTTGTTTTTAATTGCTGAGTAGTATTCCATTGTGTGTGTGTGTGTGTGTGTGTGTGTGTGTGTGTGTGTGTGTGTTGGGCAGGGGGGTTGCTATCTTTAACTCTTGCCTATTTGTAGGACCCTTTTCCTCCTACTTCCTCTTCTGACCTTGATGTGATGGGATATGCCTGGTCTTAGTGGAACTTGTAATGTTGTATTTGGTTGATATCCCTGGAAGGCTTGCTCTTTTCTGTGGGGAGGTGAAGGGAAATGAGTCTGGAGAAGAGTGGAGGTGGGAGAAGAGGCCGAGGGGAGGGAAGTAAGGGAAACTGCAGTGGTGATGTAATACAGGAGAGAATAATAATAATAATAATAATAATAATAATAATAATAATAATAAACTGTGTAAAATAATAAAATAATAATAATAAAACTACTGTAAAACTACATCCATTTCTTTCCCTCAAACAAAATGTTGGTGGAAAAAAAAAACCCCGACCAGTTAGACAATTGCAAATAAAAGGCAGACCTTGAAGATACTGCTCAACTTTATCACAGTATCAGTCAGTAAGATAATTGTTTCTTCAAGGACAAGAGAAAAAAGTAGGTCACCACAGTATGAAACTTGTACAGATAACATTCACTGAAGCTCTGTGACAATACTATATTTGCATCTTGTAATTATGAATGAGCAATGTTTTTATTTAAAAAAACATTTTGATTCAAAAGTTCCATCGAAGAAAATACTGTCTACCAGAAAGGTCCAGGTTGCAACTAAATGTATTTCTAGATTTTATTTGTTTATTTTCATCAGAAAACATTATCGAAAATTAAAAGGACACGTAACTGTACTAGAGTTGACCCGTTTTCTGATATGATTCTGTCTTAAAACCTGTGGAAGAGGATAATCTGATATCTTGTACCAAACACTGAGTTCTGTTCATAACACAAGGTACCTCTCCAGAGATGGTTGGTTGTCCATCATGCAAAGAACAGAAGAATACGTTTATACAGAAAAACCTCCACACTAGTTTAGTAAATATTTAAAATTGGTATTTTGCAAAAAGTATCACTATGGATATAAAAAAAATAAACAAAAATTTACTCAAATAGAAAACAATCCCTATGTCAGTTTTTGTCAAAATTTGTATTCACAGGCTCTTACTTGGGAGTATCTATGTGTTTACGTTACATTTGAAAGATATGGGTGCTTCAGAAAATGATAAGAAAGGAAGATTAGCAAGGTATCAAATTCTATAATAACTTCAGTTAACATAAAGGTTTATGTAAACTTAGTTTTAAATTATCAGATCTAAATAAATACCAATCCAAATAATTATTCCCCTCTATCTAACTTAGCTTCTGCTTTTAACTTAAAGAGAAAGCACTGTAATAAGGAATATTATAAAAGCCTTATATTTCCAGTTCTTGTGAGGGCAGCATTTAGCAATTTTTATTTTTAAAGAACAGCAAATTTCAGAGTCTAAACACTTCCTTGATTAATACAAACTGGAAAAAATGATATAACTTTGACCTTAAAAAAAAAAAAAACACCTCTACCAGGTTACTTTTTGTTTGTTTGTTTGTTTGTTCTGTTTTTTAATTCTCAAAAGAATTTTATTTTCTGGTTATATCTGTATCCATGAAAAAAAAAACAGTGAAAAACTTAGGAAAGTATTTATTTTCAAGCACCCGCTTCCATTAATATTCATTAAGCATTTGCACTATGCCAGATACTGTTGTGAAGACATAAATAATAAGACAGAATCAATGTTATCTGACTTTGAAAAGATGGCGATTTAGTGAAAGGATGTAATATGGAAATGTATGATTCGAGGTAAAATAAGTCTGATGCGACGAGTGATGAGGTGAAGAACAGGGTATGTCAGTGCAGGAGAAACTGATGTTTCAGAAGAGAAGACATCTACGCTCGTGAGAAAGGGGGCAATAAAGGTGTGCCGAAGCACATTTGGGCTACTCAAGGGTAGGTCACATGCCCAGCAATAAACAGCCAGCAGAAAACGAACTCAAAAGCATCTTTGTAGATTCCTTGTCTCACACTGTCATTTCAGCCCCTTTTCTTAAAAATTTTGGTATTTTTTTAAAATTTCTTATTACTCTCTGTTTATCTGTCTTCCTTCCCCTTCCTTAACTGCCTCTCTCTCTTTAACTGGTCCTTTGAGTATACATTATGACTTCCAGTTTTGTGTTTTCTTCTTAATTTTTTTTTCTTGGCCTTTTTCTTCTGTTTATCCTATTATGGTGTGTCTGTTTTTATTTTTATATTTAATTTTGTTATTATCTCTTAGTTGCCTATTTGTTTTCATATGAGACAGAAACACGGAGAGGTAGGGAAGAGCAGGAAAGAGTATTGGGACCAGAAACTGTAATCAGGATATACTGAATGGAAAATCTATTTTCGATTAAAAATGTCAAAAAAAAATCCCTGAAGATAAAGCAGACGTTTAAAATTCCATTTACCTAGATCTCAGCTCCCACCCACTGTGACCACAGGGCTCTATACAGATCTCAAAATGGCTCCCTTTTAAGTCTGGATGCAAGAATGATCCACAGAAAGTAGGAGTGGGAAAGAGATGCTTAATCGTAACTCATGCCACCATGAATCTATTTATCATATCAGACTTTCCTTAGAAAAAGGGGCAACTCTGACCCGCTGCTGTAGTGTTCCAGAGAAAAGGAAAAAAGTAAGCCAGGGGAGGGGATAAAGGGATTCTGACTTCGTATTTCCCATTCGGGATCTAGTATATCTCTTTGTTTTAATGAATTCCGATCTTTTCCCCCAAAAGCTTGAAGCCATAGTATTGAAAAAGTTTGGTGCAACATATTTTTTAAGCAAAAGAAATGAAAAGGTAATATTAAAATTTCCTTTCAGTTCATTCCAGTGAAGCCCCTGCTTCCTTTATTAGGGTACCTATTTGGAGACTGAGTCTATGGGTTATACCTGAGCCTGGGTTTTAGGTCCTCTCTATGTATTGTCCTTGGTTGGGGTATCAGTCTCTGTAGGGCCCTCTGAGCTCAGTTTTTATGGCTCTGTTGCTGTCCTTGTGGAGCTCCTGTCCCCTCCAGGTCTTTCTATCTCCCTCTACTTTCATAAGATTACATGCACCCTGCCCAAAGTTTGGCCATGAGTTTCAGCCTCTGCTTAGATACCTGGGCATGAACTCAGCAAGAGGCTCTCTGAAAACCTCCTCCTGGGGGCTGGGGGGGGGGGAGGTCATACTTCCCAGGCCACAGAGGAAGACAATGCAACCAGTCCTGATGAGACCTTATAGGCTAGAATCAGCTAAGAGGACCTCCCCTATCAGTGGACTAGGGGCGGGGCATAGAGGGAGAAGAGGGAGGGGACGGGGGAGGGAGTATAAAGGTGGGATACAAATAGAATTAATTTAATAGATGACAATAATAAAAAAAGAGAAAAAAATCTTTTGAAATATTTTGGTGTAACAATTTCTCAGCAAAGGAAATGAAAACCGTGTTGAAAATTCATGTATTTTTGGATTTAATTGAAAATATGTGTAAATGGAGCAAAAAAAAGACGAAGAAAAGTGGACATAACAGTGCAGTAAAGGATTAGTTTCATCTTATCTTAGGTTATATTTCGTGGCTCATTAGATATAAAATTTTAGTCCGCATCTCCAGATATTTCTGTAGAGCAATGATTTCAGCAGCTCGAGGCTATAGCTTCATTCATCCAAGAGTTATTACTTTAGAGACAGGGGGATAATTGAGACATGTTTAAAGGCCGTAATGCAGCTTATGAAGTGTGTAGTGGTAATACAATGATCAGATATCTATCAAAGTTGGATATGTTATTTTAAACATTTACTTATCATCCACATTATCTTATTATTATTTAGAAAAGTATCTCACACATAAGAAACACTTAATAATGTTAAATGAAGAAATAAATGCCTAAATTGTATACATATCATAACAGCAAATTCTTAGCCAATGACAGTTAACAACACGAGTGACTGACAGGAAGGTAAAAATATAAAGTTAGTCTTACGTTTTAATACAACAGTTGTCCTAAGAAGAACCATGCAGCATATATATTTATATTTTGGAAGCCAGATAATAGTCTTACAAATGAACACACCTGCAATTGTAAAATAAAGAGCCATAAGCAATCAAGGTCGGTGTGTTCACATTGTTTTCATTTCCAAAACGGAAAGTGGGCAGAATTTTGCCTCTGAGCTGTATTACTTTTTCAGCCCCATATTTTAGACAACTTCTCACCTTGTGCAAATTTCCTAAGGTTATGCATAAGAAATAGAACTATCAAAAATTTAAATATATATCAGTAGAATCTGCTTTGACTTTGCAAAAGTGAACAAGTGGTTTAATTTTGCTATTAAAACAAAAAAAATTAAAAAAAACTTTAAATAACTAGTTTGAATAATCTGAATATAATTCTTCTACATCATTTGATCTAGAGATGTCGACAATATTATTATACACCATGTCACTTAATTCCACTGTACGATAGTTGTTTTTGTTTTGTTTTGTTTTGTTTTGTTTGTTTTTGAGAATATAGGTTTTATAGTATTGCTTTTTGGAAGAAAGATAAAAAGAGGAAGGAATTGAACCATGAATGAGGTGAAAGAAGAAATAAATGGGCAAAGGAAAAAGGAGTGAGAGGAATCACAGTTTAGCTGAGCGCTACTTCTTCAGGCTGTTTATCCTAAATCAATTTATATTGGCTTGTCTTAATTCGTGCTTTTTAGATATACTGTATTGTATGCTTCATATAATAATAAAGCCAAATGAATTTAATTTTTGATATCTATACAATACATACAGAAAGGTTTTATTTTGTGTCAGAAATGGAAAAAAGATGATTACTGGTAAGACAGAAAAAAATGAGGCAAGAGAGTCTAACTAAAACCTGCGAAGGATTTCAGGTGCAAAGCCCTGGCTGGGAAAATATATTGGTTGCTTTGGCTACATAAGAGAAATGAATTTGACTTACAGGTGCCACAATTTAATGTTAGAAGGAAATAGTTTGTTCTCTTTTCTTCCTCCTACTTGTTTTTTTAGAATTGACTGGAGAGAGAAGGAAAAAATTCAGCCTAATAACAGTAATTGGTTGCTAATGGCAAGCATGCTGTCAAATTAACCTAAATGTCCGCTTAAAAACAAACTTTTATGTGGTTACCTGATCTATGAAGGCTATTAGTTCAAATGTAGAATTGATTTATTTTCCTTGCTGCATTAACCTCATCTTGCATATAATCACTTTCTTATCCAGGACAAAGTAAATGCACCTTGATGTTTGATAAAATTGAGTTGAACATCAACCTATTCCCATTTAAAGGGTATACATTATTCTAATAACAAGAGGGCAGCCAACTCTACATGAATCTTCATTACTGGTTATTAAACCAGGCTTAAGAATAGAGTCTTGCTAGGCACACACCTTTAATTGCAGCCCTTGGGGCAGGGGGGTAGAGGCGGGCAGATCTCTGTGTTCTAGGCCAGCCTGGTCTACAGAGTGAGTTTCAGGAAAGCCACAGAGAAACCCTGTCTCAAAAAAATTTAGAAAAGGAAGAAAAAAAGAAAAGAAAAATAGAGTCTACATAAAAAATAAATTCCATGTCATTGGATACAAAATTTAATTAGTAGCAAATGGGCTGGAATTTGATGGGTTCCTAAGACATTTGATTTGGGAAAAACAGCTAAGTAATTTTTCCTAGCTAAAGGATATCAGTGAACAGACAGCTGCTTTAACAGAAATTCAATTCTTGATTGACAATGAAAACTAAATATTTGGTGTACTAGGGCCTAGTGTCAACTCAATACCTCTAATAAATTTAATTATAAATTTTTAATAAAACTGAAAATGTCTGTTTATTAGTAAACATGGATTAACATATATGTCCTAGAAAAATGCACCTTCACACCAATAAAATATAGCATATTTTATTGAGGGTTGAGGGTATACGTATCTGTGAGGTAGCAGTGTGCATATTTTATTAGGAATTAGAAGCAAGATTGTCCAAATTAGTCCAGACATACTGAAAGAGTTAAATATTTTCAACTTCCTATTTGAGACAAAAATCTTTTTACATCTTTAATGCAATGTGTGAGTCTTGTGAATGCATGCCTTCATTTAGTACTCATTGAAAACCTAGTCCATTTTCTTTTGTTGTTGTTGTTGTTCAAGAAACAGTCTTTCATATGCTATTTTTGAGGAAGGTAGTATACAGCCTAATCACAAACTTAGGCTAGAAAAACATAAAACAACAAACCGTGTGAATATGGATGGGTCCCAGAGGGCAATAAAGAAGCAGAATTAGGAATGTAGTTTGGGAAGCAAAACTGCACAGAAAAAAAAAAAAAAAATGTTGTGACTGGAAAAAGAGGCAATGAGTTGGGACTTTTTTCTATTATGAAAGGTACCCACATGCCAGAGCAGGGAGGGGGGAAGTATGTTATGCACAGTGTTTGCCCATTTGAATTCTCATTGATGATTCAACAAAACTTATTGCTGAAAGAAATATGATGGCTTAATGGCCTTGGAAAATTACAACAGAATGTAAGGTCCCTAGCAACCTATTACTCTATATTATTAATTTATACCATTTGTGTAATACATATCTAATATCATTTTGGTAATTTATTGTTATAAATATTAAGTTAACATTTGATTTTTTTAATTTAGCATCCTTGGTTAATATAGCATATTTTAGTGGTAACTCAGTCTTCTCAAATTCTGTAATTAAGGCTGGAAACTGTGAACCCTCCTTCCAAATCTGGTATGTTGGTATAATGTTCTTGTGAAATTTATACAATTTACCCTTGTTCATTCAAATGTTGATTTCTCTACCCCACTATCTGGTTTTAATTGGGACATTGCATTGTGATTTTTATTCTAAGCATCTCCTGTCTCAAGTTTGTGTAAGCATGCTACCATTTGTTCTCTGTATTGTCAATAAAACAACCAGCCAATGCTGAGCAATGGAGAGAATAGGGCAGGACATCCTGGTCTGGAGGGGAGGAGAAAGAAGCAAAAGGGAGGAGTCGGGAAGAGAGATCAGAGAGGAGAGAGAGATGAACCAGACCAAAGATATGACTAAAAGCAAGTAAAATGTGGAAAATCTGAACGGGAGGAAACTATGTGGGCTTGGAGGTTTAGGATGGAGTAACTATTGCCCAGCATTGTGCTCTAGGTTAATTAAATACATCCTAGACTTTGTGTGGTGATTTGGGTATACAGATGGTTTAGGAATAACTGCTGTTTTACTCTAGATAAATCAATAATATTAATATCCACAACACCAATATAATTTTGGTAATTTATTGTTGTAACTATTAAATTAACATTTGCTTTTTTTTTTAATTTAGCATTCTTGGAGACCATGAATAAAGTGCATTTTAGTGGTAACTCAGCATTCTCAAATTCTATAGTATAGACTAGAAGCTGTAATCTGTACTTCCAAATCTGGTATTGGTATGGTATGGATGGTGCCTGTATAAACACTTGTGTTTATATGTTTATATATGTATGTTGCAATGTCCCTGAGGCCCTGATAACTGCTCTCTATCTGCTGTTTTAGCTTCTTAAAAGGGCGACTGTGTGCAGGTGCCATGACGCTTTGTTCTATAAGTCTTTACATAAACACTGACAAAGATGAGACCACGCGTGAAAGAAAAAAAAATAATTGTTAAACATTTTTCAGATTGCATTCCAAATAAAACATTTTACCAAAGGGGGAAAAGAAAACAAATGTTTTAAGAATAATTGCCATGATTTTTTGTGGTTTGATGTTTTTAATAAACTTCTAATAGAAATGAAATGACATAATTTTTGTCATTTGTAACTGGGTTGTTGGTCTGATCTATTGTATAAAATATAAATAATCAAATAAGAATAAAGGTGCTTACTTACATTTTAGACAAGCCACCAGTTTTAATTGATTAAAACCCATGTGATTTTAATGTAGTTTTCCTATTGGTTACTGTAGTTATTAAAGAAAATTTTAGGATAGTAGGAATTGATTATGCCTGACTTCACCTATTCTGCACACAAAACGTTTTTATTACACAAGCATTAATATTGAATAAATATGTACTGCATGTATACAGTCAGGTATTATTTTACTTATTTAGAGATACTATTAGTAAGAAGTACTCATACTGCCAAAAACCGTGATAAACATATGTGGGTTGCTTCATACCTTAAAATTTTATATATGCAAATTAATCATGAACATATTTTTTCCAGAGGATTTTTCAATTTTATTTTTTATTTTCATTTTTATTAATTACAATTTATTCTATTTGTATTCCCCCTGTAGCTTCCTCTCTCCTCCCCTCCAATCCCACCCTCCCTCTTTCTCCTCCCTGCCCCTCTCCCAGTCCACTGATAGAGGAGGTCCTCCTCCCCTTCCTTCTGATCCTAGTCTATCAGATCTTATCAAGAGTGGCTGCATTGTCTTCCTCTGTGGCCTGGTAAGGCTGCTCCCCCCTCAGGGGGAGGTGATCAAAGAGCCAGCCACTGAGTTCATGTCAGAGACAGTCCCTGTTCTCATTACTAGGGGACCAACTTGGACACTGAACTGCCATGGGCTACGTCTGTGCAGGGGTTCTAGGTTCTCTCCATGAATGGTCCTTGGTTGGAGTATCAGTCTCAGAAAAGACCCCTGTGCTCAGATTTTTTGGTTCTGTTGTTCTCCTTGTGGTGCGCCTGTCCTCTCCAGGTCTTACTATTTCCCACTTCTTTATAAGGTTCCCTGCACTCTGCCCAAAGGTTGGCCATTTGTCTCAGCATCTGCTTTGGTAACCTGCAGGGCAGAGTCTTTCAGAGGTCCTCTGTGGCAGGCTCTTTTCCTGTTCCCTGTTTTCTCCTTCTGATGCCCATCCTCTTTGCCTTTCTGAATGGGAATTGAGCATCTTAGCCAGAGTCCTCCTTCTTGATTAGTTTCTTTAGGTGTATAGATTTTAGTATGTTTATCCTACATTTTATGTCTAATATCCACTTCTGAGTGAGTATGTACCCTGTGTGTCTTTATGCTTTTGGGGTGCTTCACTCAGGATGATCTTTTCCAGTTCCCACCATTTACCTACAAATTTCATGATTTCCTTATTTTTTTATTGCTGAGTAATATTCCATTGTGAGAGGAACCACAATTTCTGTATCCATTCCTCAGTTGAGGGGCATCTGGGTTGTTTCCAGCTTCTGGCTATTACAAATAAAGCTGCTACAAACATGGTTAAGCAAATGTCTTTGTTGTGTACTTGAGCATATTTTGAGCATATATGCCTAGGAGTGGTATAGCTGGATCTTGAGTAAGCCCTATTCCTAATTATCTGAGAAAGCACCAGACTGATCTCCAGAGTGGTTGTGCAAGAGGGTTCTGTAAGTGTGTGGGTTTATTTCTGGATATTCTATTCAGTACCATTGATTCACCAGTCTCTATCTCTGCCAGTACCATAGCGTTTTTATTATTGTTGCTCTATTGTAAAGCTTGAGGTCTGGGATGGAGATACCGCCAAAAGATTTTTTTTTGTAATTTTATTTATTTTTTTATTTATATATTTATTCATTTAAATTTGTATTTAAAATTTATTCAATTTGTATTCCCACTGCAGCCCCCTCTCTCATCTTCTCTCAGTCCCACCTACCCTCCCTCTTCTCCCCCTATGTCCTTTCCCTAGTCAACTGATAGGGGAGGACATTCTCTCATTTTATCTGACCCTAGCCTGTCAGGTCTCATCAAGGCTGGCTACATTATATATCTTCCTCTATGGCCAGTCAACATTGCATCCCCCAGGGAGAGGTGATCAAAGATCTTGCCACTGAGTTCATTTCAGAGATAGCCTCTGTACCCCTTACTAGGGAACTCACTTGGAAACTGAGCAGCCTATGGGTTTCATCTGAACAGGAGGTCTATGTCCTCTCCATGTATGGTCCTTGGTTGGAGTATCAGTCACTGCAAGAAACACTTTGTCCAGGTTTTTTGGCTCTTTGTGGAATTCCTTCTCATTTCAAATATTTCTATGTCTCTCTTTTTCCATAAAGTTTCTGGCACTCTGCCCAAAATTTGGTTATGAGTTTCAGTATCTCCTTGGATACCTTGGTTGATAGAGTCTTTCAGAGGTCCTCTGAGGAAAGCTCATGTCCTGTTCCTTATATTCTCCTACATCCTATGTCTATCTTTTTTCCCCTTCTGAATGAGGTTTAAGCACCTTCCATAGGGTCTTCTCTGTTGTTTAGCGTCTTTAAGACTATAGATTTTAATATTTTTATTCTATATTTTATGACTAATATCCACTTTATGTGAGTATATACAATATTTGTCTTTCTCCTTCTTGGTTACCTCACTCAGGATGATCTTTTCTAGTACAGGATTGTTTTAGCTATTCTGGGTTTTTGTTTTTCCATATGAAATTGAGAATTGTTCTTTCAAGATTTGTAAAAATTTTTGTTGGTATTTTGATGGGAATTGCATTGAATCTGTAGATTTTTTTGTAGGATATCCATTTTCACTATTTTAATCCTACTGACCCATGAGCATGGGAGATCTTTCCATGTTCTGATATCTTCTTCAATTTCCTTCAAAGACTTTAAGTTTCTTTCATACAGGTCATTTACTTGCTTGGTTAGAGTTACACCAAGATACTTAATGTTATTTGTGACTATTCTGAATGGTGTTGTTTCCCTGACTTATTTCTCATCCCGTTTGTCTTTTGTGTACAGGAGAGCTTCAGATTTTTTTTGAGTTAATTTTGTATCCAGCCACTTTGCTGAAGGTGTTTATCAGCTGAAGTAGTTCTCTGGTAGAATTTTGGGTGTCACTAAAGTACACTATTATATCATCTGCAAATAGTGTAACTTTGACTTCTTCCTTTAGGATTTGCATCTCCATGGTCTCCTTTGGTTGTCTTATTGCTTAGCTAGGACTTCAATAACTATATTGAAGAGATAAGGAGAAAGAACAATGCCTCCTTTAAAACAAACAATCTAATACAAAACTTTTTGATGAAGGTTTGATTCTGTAAGAGAGTTTTAGAAATTTTATGAAGGTGCTGATCTTCTCATTAGTTGAACATATTTGTTGATTAACAGGTAACAAGTTTGGAGTTTTTTAATTACATTTTTACTTTTTATATTAATTACAGTAGTTTACTCACTTAGTGTCCCAGCTGTAGTCCCTCCCTCATTCCCTCCCAATCTCACTCTCCCTCCCTCATCTACTCCCATGCCTCTCTCCAAGTCCACAGATAGGGGAGGTCCCCCTCCCTTTCCATCTGATCCCATCTTATCAGGTCTCCTCAGAACTTGCTGCATTGTCCTCCTCTGTGGCCTGGCAAGGCTGCTCCCCCATCAAGGGCAGGCGGTCAAAGTGCTAGCCACTGAGTTCATGTCAGAGACATTCCCTGTTCCCCTTACTAGGGTACCCACTTGGATACTGAGCTGCCATCATCTATATCTGAGCAGGGGTTCCAGGTTATCTCCATGCATCGCCCTTGGTTGGAGTATCAGTCTCAGAAAAGACCTCTGTGCCCAGATATTTTGGTTCTGTTGTAGTCCTTTCGGAACTCCTGTCTTCTCCGTGTCTTACAATCTCCCCTTTCTTCCATAAGATTCTCTACACTCTGCCCAAAGTTTGGTTATGACTCTCAGTTTCTGCTTTGATACACTGCTGGGTATAGTCTTTTAAAAGCTCTCCATGGTAGGCTCCTGTTTCCTGTGTTCTCCTTTTTCCAATGTCCATCCCGTTTGCCTTTCTGAGTAAGGATTGATCATTTTACCTAGGATCCTCCTTCTATTTCAGCTTCTTTAGGTGTACAGATTTTTGTAGTTATATCCTGTATCATATGTCTGATATCCACTTATAAGTGAGTATACACTCTGTGTGTCTTTCTATTTCTGGAATATCTCACTCAGGATGATCTTTTCTAGTTCCGTTCCCATGATTTGCCTGCAAATTTCAGCTGTTAAAGGCTAGGACCACAACCATAAATATAAGTTTGAAGTTTTATTAAGAGAGGATGTGTTTTCTTTCTGCTATCTGGCTATCATAAGTGGGAGGCTTTGCTATACCATATATATCCTGCCATAGTGTTTTTAATGGTTAATATCACTTGTTAACTTTATGAGATATAGATTCCCCTGAGAAATGGGCCTCTGGTCATGCTCATAAAGTGGTACAATGATTTAGTTAAATAAGTTGTCAGTACCTGCTCACTGTTGGTAGCAACCTTGCCTAGTTTGGAGTCTGAGACTATACTAAAATGAGAATGTTAACTGAATACAAGTATTTGTTGTTCTCTGTTTCCTAATTATAGATAATATGACCAGATGTTTTCTTACGGGGTCACCCTTAGGATTTTCTGACAGAATGGACTATGGTAAAAATAGACTTTTTTCCCCTTACGTTGTGCTGTAAAAGCATTTAATCACAACAACAGAAAAGTGACTAATACAGTGTCTGAAACAAAAGATCCAACTTGCCATGGACAGAAATGAGGAGCAAAATAAACTGTAGCTCCTTTGACCAAAATTTCTCAGTATTTTACAGCAGTAATAAAAAGCTGCGAAAAAATACATTTGCCTTTCTCATAGAAAATACTATAATCAATATATAAGAGAATCATAAAATTCCTACCTAAAAAGACAACACTACAAATATTAAAAGTATTTGATTTAATTAATTTGGTTTAAATTCAAAACATTTTGCTTGCAGTTCTATGATTTTATATTTTATTCACATGGCCTTACTTTTTATGGTTGTACTTTTTATTTTTGCATTTAGGGACATTTCGAAAAGGTTGATTGAATGCCATCTCAATCTTTTTTTAATTATTTTTATTTTTATTAATTACAGTTTATTCACTTTGTATAACCCCTGTACCTCCCTTCCTTCTCCCCTTCCACTCCCAACCTCCCTCTTCCCCACTCGTGTGTGCCTCTCCCAGTCCACTGATAGGGGAGGTCCTCCCACCCTTCCCTCTGATCCTAGTCTATCAGGTCTCATCAGGAGTGGCTGCATTGACTTCTTCTGTAGCCTGGTAAGGCTGCTCCCCTCTCAGGGGGAGGTGATCCAAGAGCAGGCCAATCAGTTCATGTCAGAGACAGTCCTTGTCCCCATTACTATGTAACCCACTTGGGCACTGAACTGCCATAGGCTACCTCTGTGCAGGGGTTCCAGGTCATCTCCATGAGTAGTCCTTGGCTGGAGTATCACTTTCAGAAAAGACCCCTGTGCCCAGACTTTTTGGATCTGTTGCTCTCCTTGTGGAGTTCCTGTCCTCTCCAGGTCTTACTATTTCCCACATCTTTCATAAGATTTCCTGCACTCTGCCCAAAGGTTGGCTATAAGTTTCAGCATCTGCCTTGATACCCTGCAAGTTAGAGCCTTTCAGAGGCTCTCCTTGGCAGGCTCCTGTCTAGTTCCCTGTATTCTCCCTCCTCCAATGTCATCCTCTTTGCCTTTTTGAATGTAGATTGAGCATCTTAGCCAGAGTCCTCGTTCCTGATTAGTTTCCTTATGTGTACAGATTTTAGTATGTTTATCCTATATTATATGTCTAATATCCTCTTATGAATGAGTATATACCCTGTGTGTCTTTCTGCTTCTGGGATACCTCACTCAGGATTATCTTTTCCAGTTCCCACCATTTACCTGTAAATTTCATGAGAAGTTAAACAGCAACAAATCAAGTAATCCAATTAAAAATGGGATACAGAATTAAACAGAGACTTCTCATTAGAGGAATATCAAGTGGAAGAGAGACACTTAAAGAAATGTTCAAAGTCCTTAGTCATCAGTGAAATGCAAATCAAAACGACCCTGAGATTTCACCTTCTACCCCTCAGAATGGCTAAGATGAATAACTCAAGTGACAACACATGCTGGAGAGGATGTGGAGAAAGGGGAACCTACCTCCACTGCTGGTGGGAATGTAAACTTACACAACCACTTTGGAAATCAATCTGGTGCTATGTCAGACAATTAGGAATAATGCTTCCTCAAGATCCAGCTATACCATTCCTAAGCATATATCCAAAAGACGCTCAACGAGGACATTTGCTCAACCATGTTTGTAGTAGCTTTACTTGTAAGAGCCAGAAGCTGGAAACAGCCTAGATGCCCCTCAGTTGAGGAATGGATACAGAAATTGTGGTACATCTACACAATGGAATATTACTCAGCAATAAAAAACAAAGAAAGCCATCTCAATCTTAATTTTCTTAGTATGTAAGAAAAATGACACACTTTGGTTAATAACGTAATTCTAAGAAACAATTTCAAATTACAGCAATCAATAACAAATTAATAAATAAATAAAGTAATGGCTCATTCTTGGCTTGTACAGAAACAGCATATGGAATTGTAGTGTGCCCTTAGATTTCAATATACATGATTGACATTGCTCCACAATTCATTTGGGCAAAAACAGATGGGCCATCTGTTTTCAAGTTTCTCATCTCTTTATAGCTCAGACATCTATGTGATAGCCAAAGGAGAAAATAACAAGCCCTCTCCTCTCATGTTACTATATTTCAAGGTTAGACTTTCTTGTGGCTGAAGAAGCAACCTCTGAAAGATGAAAATAGCTTCCTTGCACACACATCTACTTCATTCTTGGGTTCATAAAGAAAGAATTTTTATTTTTAAATATAAGATACATGAATTTTACATGAATTTATGAATTTCAGTTTCCAAAGCTGATAGAGAGCAATAAGGGGAATCTCCTGTCTTCCATTCCTTCGAATGTACTCTTTCAGTCTATTAAAAATACATTAAAAAGTTATTCCCTTAAGAAACTAAGGTCAAGTCAAATTTCTGTGACACCCTGAAGATGTAAACGTTGACAAGACAAATTATGTTTGATACTCTATCATCTTATTGTTTAACATTTTAAATGTTTAACAGTCTGTCTTAGGATTTAAGCAAAAAAAATATACTCAGAATTGACAGGATTAATTTTTTACATCTATGATCTTCACCAAGAATTTTTGCTAACCAATGACATATATTTAGCAAAATGCAGGGATACATTTTTAGGGGCTTCATGAGACTGTCTCTTTCCTACGAATGCTTTCCTTGAACCTGTGGAATTTGATCACCTCAGATTTCTCATAGATCTGGGAACATTTCCTGCTCACATTGTGCTACTGAAAAAACAGTGAGATGCAGAAACTGTAGGAAGAAATGTAAAAGATATGTCCTCTTGCATGAGTCTTTAAGTTTTTGTTTAAGTTTCTTGTTACAATTTATATAACATTAAATTTAATATTTAACTATGTTTTCAGTGAAGGTAAGTGTATTAGAATACTGAGCAACAAACCCCATTATCCATCTCCAGATTGTTTTTATTGTTCTACCTGAAACATGTTTTCTCACACCATATTACACACACACACACACACACACACACACACATACAAACATAGACACTAATATAAATCTTCACACAGACATTAACTGATATACATATGTACACAATTTTTACTGTTTTATAGTTTTATTCATCCATGAATTGACTTGACTAATTTCTATTTTACACTAATAAAAGTAGTATGACAGTTCACACTGATACACCAGTGTGAATTCAAGTTCTTTTATTTCAGTTAATATAATACCAATAAAAATTACTATTTCACATCATACTTTTCTAATTTTAGGATCTGAGGAATGTCATATTGTTTTATCTAAAAGCTAGTTTGTTAGTATGCTCACCAACAATGTACAAAGATACTGTGAGTGTTTTTCTCAGCTATATCGTAGCCATTTGTATTTCTTCTGAGAACTCTCTGTTAAGTTTGATTGATAGTCACATGTCCTCCCCACCCCTTTAGACAAGGTTTTATGATGTAGCTCTTACTGTGCAGAAATCACTAGGCCAATCAGGGGCTGACCTCAAACTCACAGAGGTCTGCCTGCCTCTGCCTTTGCAAGTGTTTTTTTTTATTTTTTTATTTTTTTTCTTGGTGTTTAGGGTATTTTTAAATTTAATTTTCTTGCATTTCTAGACACTGTTCCTCTGTCTCAACTATACCTTGCACATATTTTTTTTTCTTTCCTATTTTGTAGGGTGCATCTTGTTGGTTATAATTTCATGAAGTCACACCTGTTCATGGTTGGTCTTATGCCCTGGAAACTAGTCCTAGAAAATCCTTACCACATTTCTTGAACTATGCTCTTTTGTTTTTCTTCTGGGAGTTACAGAATTTGAATTTTAACATTGATTCCTTTAATCTATTTGAAATTATTTTTTTCATGGTGAGAAAGAAGGATCAAGTTTCATTCTTCTACAGTTCTTCTTCTTCTGGATAGAAAACCTAACAATGCCATTTTTTTAATTTGAATTAATTACACTTTATTCACTTTGTATCCCCCCATAAACCCCTCCCTCCTCCCCTCCCTATCCCACCATACCTCCCCCTCTCCACTCATGCCCCTCCCCCAAGTCCACTGATAGGGGAGGTCTTCCTCTCCTTCTTTCTGATCTTAGACTATCAGTTCTCATCAGAAGTGGCTGCATTGTCATCTTTTGTGGCCTGGTAAGGCTGCTCCCCTCTCGGGGGGAGGGAGGGTGATCAAAGAGCAGGCCAATCAGTTCATGTCAGAGGCACTCCCTTTAAATGCTGCTTTAATAAGTGCATGCATGGGTTCCCAGTTCTAGTCAATTGTCAATGTGTCTGTCTTTGTGGTACTACCGTGCTGGTTTTACATTAGGTAGTATGATACCTCAGGTAGTTTTTATTTTTTGTGACAGTCTTGAATATCTGGAGTCCTTTACCCTTCTGTATGAGTGATACCATTTCTATTTTTTTTTCCATTCCTGTAAAGAATTATGTTAGAAATGTAATGTAGATTTTCTAGAATCTGTAGAATGATTTTGGTAGGATGACCATTATCACAACAGGAGGTTTTATGTCCCTTTTTCGAATGGGCGGGCATGGGAGCGTTAGCAGGCTTTCTGGTGTTGGTCTCCTTGGTTTGCCTGTGGTATATATGCAAGATTAGAGTCTCACAACAGTGTGATGCAGCCATGATCATTCAGGCCTTTACAGCCATTGAAGCAGGACATTCTCCCCAAGCATGGTTGGATACCATAAAAAGCTAAAATGATACGCTCAGGATGCGAGGCTAAGCACTGCACTCAGGGTCAGCCGCTTTGGACCCAGAGAAGAGCTTTCTTAAGTATTTTAAAGCTTTCATTTGCTTGTTTATATTTAATCCTATACTTTTAAGGCTGTTATGAACAGCATTGTCTTCTTGATTTATTTCTCAGTATGTCTGTCACATTTACATGGGAGAGATATTGGTTTGTATGTATTAATTTCACAACTTGTTATGTTGCTAAAAGTCTTTATTATCTGTGGGATTTTCTGGTAAAGTCTTTAGAATCTTTTTATGTATATAATCATATCAGATACAAAGAAGGACGATATGATTTCTCCTTTTCCTACGTGTGTTCTTTATCTCCATTTGTCTTAGAGTGCTAGCTAAAACTTCAGGAACTACCTTGAAAAGAAGAGAGGCTGGACATTTGTTTCCAGTGTCTGATTTTAGTGAAAATGCTTTGAGGTCGTTACCATTCAGCATGATGTTAGCTATGTCCTTGTTGCATTGCTGTTACTATGCTGAGCTGTATTCCTTCTACTAATAGATTTTCTAGGACTTTGATCACGAAAGGATGCTGGATTTTCTTAGGAAATAAGATACTCATTTTATTTCTATCATCCAGTTTGTGTGGTAGATTAATTAATTGATTTAGGTATGCTAAACCATCCCGAATCCAGGAAATGCTGACTTGATTATGACATATTATGACATTTCTGATGTGCTCATTAATTTGTGAACATTTACCAATAATTTCTATGTGTGTGATCCATTCATCATAGAAATTAGCTTATGATTCTGTGTGTGTGTGTGTTTGTGTGTGTGTGTGTTTACCTGCATGTCTGTCTTTAGCTAATTTTTAATAAAAAGAATTCTTTTTAATAAAAAGAATTTGGGGATGGGCATAACGGTACACAACTGTAATCCCAACACTTAGGGAGGCAGAGGCACAAGGGTCTCTGTAAGTTTGAGGCCAGCCTTGTTTACAAAGCAAGTCCAGGATGGCCATGGCTACACAGAGAAATTTTTAAGTGTCTCTCTTTCCATCTCCAATAATTTATGTTTTTGTCTTGGTTGATTTGACTAACGGTTTGTCATTCTTGTTAATATACCCAGAGAATTAATTTTTCATATAATTGCTTCTCTATATTTTTTCTATTAAATTCATTTAGACCCCGAATTTGATTTTTTTATTTCCAACATCCTTTTCCAAGGCTTTCAGGTGCATCATTAATTTATTAATTTGAGATGCTAAAGTTTTCTGATAAAGGCATATAGGCCATTTCATCTTAGGGCTTTCTTCATTGTTTCCACTAGATTTTGGTATATTTTCATTCTCATTTCATTCTTGACTTGTTCTATGATCAAGTGAGTCTCCATAGGTTTGTATACCTTCTATCAAATACAATATAATATATTATTTCAGATTTCCTATAATTATTGAGACTTGCTTTTTGTCCTAATATGTAGTTTATTTTGGACATGTTCCACAGATGATTGAGAAAAATGTACACTCTTTGGGATTTGGGTAGAGTTCGGTATAGTCCATTTAATTTGTGACACTATTTAACTTCAGTGTTTATTTGTTTAGGGTGTGTCCAGATGATCTGTCTATTGATGGAAGTGTGTTATTGAAGTCATCATCTATATCACTATAGTTTTATATCAAATCGTATTTCTTCTTCAGAATTTGCTGCTCCTGTGTGTGGTGACTACATTTTAGACTTGTGTGAATTTTTCTTTAAAAATATAATATCTTCTTTTTTCTTCAGATTAGTTTTAAAATAATTTTTCCAGATATTATAGTAGTTATGTGTGCTTGTTTCTTAGTTCCATTTTCTTGGCATGACATTTTCCAAAATTTTACTTTAAGTTGCAGTCCAAATTGTAAGTGTAGTCTAAATTGTACCCTGAGTTGAGTTTTTCTTGGAGGCAGCAAAAAGATACATCCTATTTTCTAATTCATAGTTGTTAATACCATTATTGGAAGGGGTACAGGGGCTGTCTCTGGCATGAACTCAGTGGCAGGCTCTCTGATCACCTCCCCCTGAGGTGTGCAGCCTTGCCAGGCCACAGAGGAAGATCATGCAGCCAGTCCTGATGAGACCTATAAGCTAGGGTTCAGATAGAATGGGAGGAGGACCTCCCCTATCAGGGGACTAGGGAAAGGGCATAGATGGGAAAGAGGGAATGTGGGCGGGACTGGGAGAGACAAGGGGGCGCTGCAGTGGGGATACAAGGGAACAAACTGTAATAAATAAATATGTAAATAAAATTAAATCTAAAAATACCATTATTATTATTAAGAGTCACTGAAAAACATGATTTCATCGTTCTCATTTTGTTATGGTCATTTCCTTTTAGACCTCTCCTGACTATCTAGTCTTGAATCTTTTATTCTCTATGACATTTTGGGTACTTTGGTTATTGTCTTCCAAATGAATTATTCTTTCAAGTATAAGCTAGAACTATATTAGTGATTACAAACTTTTAACCAGTTTTTATTATGCATATGTTTAATTTCCCTCAATTTTACTAGTTTTCTGGGCATAATATTCTGGGTTTACAGTTGCTGACTTTCAGAATAAAATTGCATCTTACAAGATTCCTCTAGCTACAAAAGCTTCTGTCAAATAATCAGACGTTATTTTGAAGTGTATGCCTTTATGATTTCGAAGTGTATGCCTTTATGAGGGACTTGGCTATTTTCTCTTGAAACTTTCCATAGCCTTTCTTTATGCTATGTTTTTAATAATTTAACTGTAGTATGTCATGGGAAGTTTCTTTTCTATTTCTTTCTATTTTCAATAGAGTTCGGCAGAACTTTGTGCTGGATAAACCTCTCTGTCAAGTTTCCTTTCTTAATTTTATTGAAGGTATTCTGATTATACGACGGTCGGTGTTTTGTTCCTTCTCGTGCTCCTAATCCGAGGCTGGATATTATCATCATATCTCTGTTTATTTCATATATTTTGATTTTCACTCAGTGATCAAATTGTTCCGTCTTATCTTTCTTCCTGCCTCTCTGTTTTCTACATGGTCCATTTTATTGATATAATTTACACTGAGGTTCTTATTGGCATGTTGAGTTATATATATTTTGAACATTATTTCAGTTTGGGTTTTGTTTATCTATTTTGTCTCTATTTCCATATTCTGGACTTACTTTCACATTCAAGACGAACTTGTCTTGTTGTTTTGGGGTATATCTGTGACTCCTTAAATACTTGAACCTATTTATAATCATTTTAAAATTAATTTTTTGTTCTTCAAAGTCATTTTATCAGCTGCCTCTATTATGGTATTAGTGATTTATACTGTCTTGATTTTTCAAGTTGTTTCTCTTTGTGTACTCAGATTTGTGCATATAGCGTTAATTTATTTGTTTACTTTTCCTTTTTGTTTTTTATTTTTAAAATTCTAATCATTTTTATAGCAGTGTTTGAATTGCAGTGGTTAGTGCAAAATTAAACACTGGTGAGTTTCAGTTTTCATTCTGTGTGGTTGGTATTTAGGAATTCAGTCTTCTTGAGTTTTTATCGGAAAGGTTAAACATTATCCTGCGTCAGATAGGGTCTCCTGCCTGTGTCTGTAGCTTTGATGCAAGTTTCTGAACTTTACTCATGCCTCTGTTTCCCCAGCAACATATCTGCAGCCCACCAGGCCAGATCAGGTGGAGCTGCTGGAAATAGGGAACTCCCTGCACGCTTGTGTGAAGAAACCTGAGGGAAACCAATGTTTAGCCTGTTCTGCAGCTTGCTCTGAAGCTGTGGCAAGAAGTGGAATTCCCGGCTCCAGTGGGTTATACCTACTGCCCAGGACTGTTCCTGAACTAAGGCATTTGCAAGTGTATCAAGCATTTCACACCTGAGCAACAGCCCCAGGCTCATTTTTTGCTTTCTTGATATTGTTTTTTTTTCTTCTTGTTATTAAAAAAGGGGGGGGTATTTCTAATTATCTTTTTTGTGTTGTGGTTGTTGATTTAATATTTTGTTTGTTTTTGATTTGTTTTGTTTTTACTATGTTATTATGTCAATACAAGCAGACAATAATAAAAAAAAACTCTGACAAAAGCTCATATTTGAAGTTCTTATGTTCTATTTTTATACCTGTTTTGACTTCCCAAATGTACTAGAACCTGGAACCTTAATATGAACAAGCCTATTTTTTCCTCAAGTTGCTTTTCTTAGAGGTTATTTTTTTATCACAACAGCAGAAATGAAACTAGGAAAAATATTTATTTCATTGAAACAATATTCTTCTGAGTAGTATTGATATTTCTGCCACACTAAGTCCTCTAGTCCATGAACCTCTTTGTTGTATCTCGTTGCCCTTCTTGATTTCTTACTGTGCCAGACTAGTTTATATCCATACAGATAGGTACTGTCTATACATAATACTGCGGAGTTAATAGAAATAACAAATAATTCTACAGTCCATAAATTTTATTTGGTGCATAACAAATGTAAGTTGAAATATTTGCATTGTATTTCTCCATATATATATATACACATTTATGAAATTAACAAATGCTTATAAGTGTTTACTACATGTAGATATATTTATATAACAATTAATATTGTTCAAATCTTTTCTTTGAAAAGGAGCCAATGCTCCAAAGATTGTTGTATTTAGCTACATATTCCTATAAATTAAAAATGTTTCCAATAATGTGTTTTACATATAATTAATCAGATCCAAACTCTTGGGCTCAATTCCTGGTTCAAGGCATTCATGTAGATGCCTTTCTTCTAAGCATCAACTGATGATGAACCTTGCCAGCCATTTTATTTCCTGTGTGCTTTAAGAGATGACATAAAATGGAGCAATATTGAGTTAAATGAAGAGGAAGTTCAAATTAGACAACAGTCCAGTTTAATGCTCCTTTCTGGGAAACTGAATAGCAACACAGTGCTGGGGTTTTGATACAGCTGCTTATCTTCGATATCTGGCAATGTGCCAGCTGCATTAGCTCAGGCATTAACTGGTGTAACGCTAGGAGAGAGGAGCTCTCCAAATTCCACGAGAAGAGTTGAACAATCTTCTGTACAACTTTTGTAAGTCAGCTTCCGCATCCTGAAGGGAGTATAGAGGTAATCTGTTTGGGGTTTATAAAATCCTCAGGACAATGAATTGGAAGTACACATTTTTCTCAATGCAGTTTCAAATGACAGTTTCTAAAAGGAAACCTTTTCTTGGTAACAGAGCACATTTTAATCAAATTCTACACTAAAAGCTTATGTACTATAGGAGAAGTTCTAAAGTAGAATGTGACAGGTGAGTTCTTTTGAAAGATATAGTGCTTGGAATTCCCTTAGGGACTGTGAAGCTCCTCTTTCTTGGGAGACACAGCTCTGAGAAGATTGATGAAATTCAGCAAGGCAGCAGCAAAGCTTTGGGATCATTAATTTAAAGTGTCTTTCCCTTTCATCCTATGGTGTAAATTGCAGTGCAATCATTTTTCTTCACCTTTTGCTTTTGGTGATATTTTGTTGTTGTTGTTGTTATGCTGGGATCATAATTCTCTGACACTAATTATGAATCATTCAGATCTACTTTATTTTTTTTGTAACTTCATGCCTTAGAGGATAGAGTCTATGAGGAGATAGCAATACACTGAATGTATGATCTTTTAAAGATTGCATTTCAGCCAGGTATGTACAAGCCACCAATTGCTTGTTTTCACCCTTTCTATTAAAAGTTGTAAAATGCTGCTTCAGCATTCATAGAAATTCCTAGATAATGCATCCTTTAAACATGCTTCAAAGTTAAGTTCAAGACAATGATCAATATTTGTCAAGCATTTAAAAATCCATAAATTATATCATTTGTGGTCAATAGAAGAACAGCAAATTATTTCTTACTTACAACTGTCCTTTGTACTTCAATAAACATGTTTAATTTTATGCCAAAAATCAGGTGGAACTGAATTGAGTCTAATCTCATTAGCATGTATTTTAGCATGTATTTTAGAACTGCTGGCTTATATAATGCTCAATGGTGTAATGTCTAATATATATCTCCTATACCAACACTCACCAAAATTACTTTCAATTCAAAGGTGTTATGCTTAGTAGAACTTAACCCTCCTAAATCTATTTGAAAGTGGCATTCACAGTCATTGATGTTATCAACAGGAAAAATAGTATCCAACTTTTGGTTTGCTTTTCCCCAAACCCAGAGTATCAGGTTGAACATTTTCTCTTCCTAGTGGAGATTTATTATTAAGAATCCACTGTACTTCATTTAAAAGATACATATTTTTAAAGAGATACATATTTTAATTATACTATGTTGGTGATTTTTCAAACAAATATATTTCTATAAAGTTCCTTGGATTCAGTGGCACATTTAAGAAAAAAAAGGGGGGGTGGGAGACCTTTATTTCATGGAAATAAATCTACAAATGACCCAATTTTGAAATTTACCAAAGTCATATTATAAGACATGAAATAAAACAGGCCTGAATGAATGCTGACTTCATTCCTCATGTTTTCAAGCCTAACCCCCACCTAAGAGTACAAGGATGCATTTTTCCATATGTAGTCTTTCCCTTAGGATGCTTTACTTTCTCCCTTCCCCCTTTCTGTTATACATAATAAATCAAAGGTCTACACTAAGAAATTTCCTGTAAGACTCCACTTTCTCTGCTAACTGGTGCCCAAAGAACACAAGCCACACAACATCTCAGAGTTATGTTTTCTTCCTCCCAGTCACCTTGTGAACTTTTTAGTATAAGGTCTCCTCCTACCATTACTTATAGCTCAGAAACTAGCTAAGGTCTGAACTCATAATCATTATGTAATGACAGCAAGCAAATATATGTTTTTACATCATTTGAGAGTAAATAACTATACGAACAAACAAGCACCAAAAAACAAACAAACAAACAAACAATGTCTGAAGGACATTCTGCAAGAATGTATATAAAAGGCAGACTTTATTAACAACTTAAACAATCAAATTTTATCTAAGTAAATATTTTAATGATTTTATGGCTTTGATTTGGGTAAATAAAAGCCAAACTTTCCATTGGAGAGTTTGTTTGTTTTTTTTTTTTTTCTGTGTGTAATATGCTACCAAGAATTTTGATGTAAGGGTTTGAAAGTATGGCAGAAGAAAATCCTGAAAGGACTGCAATGGAGTCAAAGGGAAATAATGCCTGAAAAGTTCCTTCTGGCATGTATGAGAAGCACTTCACAGTGAGTAATGATGTCTCCTTGTAGCATAGAGAGAACTTCACAGTGACAGCTAGTGTTAAAAAAAAAAAAACGTTGCTGTTTGACTTGCACTAAATTATCACCATTAGCCAAAATCTTTGAAAATGTAACTGCATACTGTTTTTAAAGAGATGAATTATTTTAATTAAATATTTCAACTTATGTCATTTGTCTTTCTTCACAGTATGTCATAGTTTTTCATTTATTTTCTTTTACAATTTATTAATTGTATATACTGATTGTAGCTCCTTCTTTCAACCTCTCCCAACCCTACTATCCTCTCTCCCTCTTCCCTTCATCTCTTTCTGCAAGTTCACTGAAAGGGGGAGTTCAGAACAAGATGGGGGCCTACTACAGAGAGTCCTCTGAAAGACTGTGTACTGTTATAATGTTTGCTTCATGAATGGTAAGAGAAAATTAAAGAGTTCACAAGCACACTGGTGTGGTGTAATTTTATAGGGAGGATTTTGTCCAAGAGGCCATGTGTGGACTGTGAAAATGGTAGAAGCCAAACGTGAGAAGAGTTGAGAAAGAACAAGTGAGAGCTCTAAGGGAATTATTGGAAATATGTTTCATGGTGTCTCTATATAAAGGAACGGAAATTCTAGTCATTTTCTTTGAATATTAACCAAAAAATCATTCTCAATGTTAAAAGATTTGAAACATCAAGATTTCCAACACATATATTACACATAAACAAATTCCTGTCTTCTATGTTTTAGAGTGACAACATCATGATTTGAAAACATTTCTTCAAGCAACCTGAACTGTCACATCTGATGCTAATATTTAAGATGATACAAAAATGTAGTAATAAGGTAATTTAACAAACTAGAATGTTTTCCTTCTCAAAGTTTCCATATAAGGTTTCCCTCACCACAAACAATGAATATATATGAAACACTATGCCGTAAACCAAAAGGGAAATCTAATTAACACTCTTACTCAGATTGAAGGAGTACACAGAGTAATAATGTTCTTGCTACACAAATGAAAAGCAGGATTGAGGCAGACCCCTGAGCAATAGAGTTCTTGAAACAGTCACTAAATTAGAGACATCTGCCATTCTCAATATCAGAAAAACAGTCCTAGTGCAGGGGTAAAGTGAAACCCAAGAGGATACTGCGTTTCTGTCTAGGATCCATGATTCCTCTTTCAGGACTTTCTCTTGAATGATAAGTTCCGTGTGCAGACAAATGGAAAGGGAATGCCAGAGACTCTGAATTTGAGATGGATGCAGATTGAAATAATCCCAACCCTATCATTAATCTATTCATCACAGACAAGACAAAGGTAAATAATGTAAACCTGTAAGTGAGAAAATGCATCTGAAATTCAAAATATTGCTGTTGGATGCAAAACCAGATATGAAACTCCCAGGAGATGAACTTAATGATCCAATGTCTCTGACATTAAAATTTAAGAACATCATGTTAATATATATGGTAAGACACAGAGGAGCTGGCCATTTTAAGTGGTATACGCTTTTATATTGATTAGAACATGGAGAAAAGGATATAAAGCTAGCAATATTTCCTGATGATGTGTAAATATCTGCTGTGTGCCTCAGCTAAGCTATTTTCTTCCATAAAAAGTCAAAACCTTTCTGTATAAAAACACACAAAAATTACTCAGTTTTTCTGAGATAAAAGATAGAACATGCACTTGGTTTATAATTGAAATATATATTTTGGTAAAACATATAAGAGAATGTATATTAAAAATATACATGTTTGGATGTCTTGAGCTTACAAAATAAAAAAAATTCATAGAAGATAATAAAATTACATGAAAAATTTAACAACTCTTAATATGAATTTATTTTATATGATAACTTGAGATGCAAATCAGCTCCACATATATAGTTGGTATTGTCCATAGTAAATATTTACAGTTTTATTCTGAGTTCAAAACTTCTGCAAGTCAGAAATTCAGAATGTAATCACTATGCATCAGATTGTCTGATGTTTGTTATAATCTGCCTACAAAGATGTCAGCTATTTTCTTGTTTTATATTGAATAAATCTATATAGCTAGAGAACATAAGCAGCTGAGACGTATACTTTATGTGTTTATAGACACATTCATATTTTTATTTATGTAAATATAATTAATAGCTCAGATTCTTTATTTTGAGATTAACGTTCAGTTTTATTTATGTGTATTGTGCATGTGAATATGTGGCACATGATTTTGGTGGTCCACAAATGCCAGGGGAGAGTTACTAGGTCTCAGAGAACTGAAGTGGTAGGTGGTGGTCAACCAACAGATACAGGTCTTGGGAACTGAACTCAGATTTTCTCTAAGAGGAAGCACTCTTAAATGCTGAGGCATATTCTCAGTCCCGTAGTTCAAATTCTTAGAAATAAATGATGGATTATCAGTTCCTTTTTTGCTTATATTTCTGTTCTCAATGGATTTCTTTATAATCAGTCTCAAAATAAGATTTTAAGACCCGAAGAAGGAAGAACAACTAAATAGTTTGAAAGCATAGTTTGGGATGAATTTCATCACCTACACAAAAACATACAGTTCAAGATACTGCAAAAATATTTTTACCAAAAATCTCTGTCTACCTAAAGCAAAGATCTTTGAGAGCAATAACAAAAATGTGCAGGGGGGAGGGAGGAGATAATTCTTTATCGCAAATAATGAGAGACTTCTAAAGAATATATTTATTTTGTCATTAAAGAACCTGAATATTTTTTCTGTTTATTTTATTTTTGTTACTATTACATAAAATGTATATATACACATTACTATTATTTTTATTATTTTTTTTATTATTAGTTATTATTTTTGTGAAAATTTTGCATTGATTGTTCAAGTTATGTTTGTGTACTTACTTTGGACTTACAAAAAATTATTTACATTTACTTTTTATCTCGAGTGTGCCCCCTCCCTCCTCTCCTCCCAGTCCCATCTCTCTCTTTTTCCCCCTTCCCCTCTTCCCTGCCGACCCCCTAGAAAAGAAGAACTCCTGTATCAACCCTCCCCAGCACATCAAGTCACATCAGAACTGAGCATATCCTCCTCAACTGAGGGCAAGCAAGGCAGCCCTGCCAGGGGGAAGTGATCCAAAGGCAAGGAATAGAGTCCAAGCTGGAAAAAGCCCCCCCCCCCCCTTACCAGGCAACCCGCAAAAGACCAACCTGCCCATTGGCTACACATGTTCAGGGGGCCTATGCCCAGACCATGCATGCTCCTTAGTTGATGTCTGAGTCTCTGTAAGTCCCCTGGGGCCTGGATCAGTTGTCTCTGTTGGTCTTCTTGTGGAGTTTCTGTCCCCTCCAGGTCTTCTCACCTTTCCCCAAACACTTCCCCAAGACCCCCTGGGCTCTGTCCCATGCTTGGCTGCAAATCCTGGCATCTGTTTTTCTACTGTGTGGTGGGTCTCAATTTGGGCCAATCATTGTTTGGAAATTCCCTGTTTATCACTGCACTTCTTGTAGGCTAGGTAATATTTATCCTACATAGAAGTGAACATTCATTTATGCAAAAAAGACTCCTCTATTAGAAAATCATTTAACAGTAGTAGTGAATTTTTACACTTATTAAATCAGAAGGAAAGCAACTTAAGGACAGTTCCCAAAGCAGGTCAATGGATTCTATTTTCTCATTGTACCAAAAAAAAAAAAATGCTCTGGTCAAAGATTTATTTTACTAAAGGGGAAGGAAAATACAAAATGAGCCTGAATCTTCATACTATGCCCCAGCCTTCTTTCCACAAACAAGAAACATTAATGATTAGTCACACCTGAGGAATAAAAGTGAAGATTCAAATATAAATTATGAATATTTAACTTATTTTGAAGTGACTATGCATCAAAGCCAATCTTAGTCAATATGAAAGAATATTATCAGAATTGAGTTTCTCACAGCATGAATTAGATAACAGAGAACTTGCTTCATCAAAAGTTGAAAATACTCATACTATGAGAAAAGCATGATCAGCAAAGGACTCACTGGAAATGATATGTAGAGAATTTTTAAAGGTGGCATGAAGTCTTGCCCATATGATTTCCATAGCATAAGTTTAAAAGGGATCACATTTTTTTGGACATAGTCTCACTATGTAGTGCAGGCTGACCTTGAACTCAAAATCATCTGACTTCAGGATCTTTAATGCTATAATAAGAGGCACATGCCAAAATACCTAGCTACCACTGATCTTCCATTATTAGTGTACACATCATTCATCTTAGAGAAGAATTAAAAATCTCCATCACAACAAAAACTATAGCCAAGTTATTAAGCTAAAGTTTATGAAATCTGATTTTGCTGTTTTCAGATTGATTTAATTTAGAAAACTGAAAGCATAGACACAGAAACTTTTTTTGGGTTTGACATTTTTTAAAGTTTTTACTCATGTGTTACTGATTTTACCTTAAGTGAAAAAATGCTAACAGCAAAGTCAATGGCACAATTCAACTGATAAGGAAGATGCTTAGAACATAGATTTTAAACATGCCTCTTAGTTTTCCAATTAACATCAGTCAAATGATACAGACTGTGTATGATATCAGAATAAATTGTCTGGGAAACTTCAACATACTGCAACATTTTGAAGACAGAACTAAATACAATACATTTGACCAAAACTAAAAACAATACATTTGACTAAAAATTAAAATATTGAAAGAAAACATGACTCCAAGACTGGTATCTAGGGATTTAAAAATAGATTGAGAGTGAAAATTATTACTTAATAAAAGTCAGTTATTAATTAATTTATAAAGATGGTAAAAATCTATTAAATATCTTTTAATGTGAAAATAATGACAGTGTTTTACCAATGAAAAACAGAATAAAAATAAACTCACCAAACCATGTAAAAATAAAGGAGAAAAAGGCATTTCATTCTTAGTGTTTATGTTGCTTAATTAACACATTATATTTTTGGAAAGTGATTAGATTTATAGAAAAATGGGGTTGATAGGACTAAAAGTTACTACCCACACCTATATAACTAACATGTTGCTTAAATAATACATTTGTTATAATTAGCAAACCAATATTGATAATTTATAATATCTAAATATTTACAACACATAATTACAGCTTAATTTATAACTAGTATTAACATTCTACATATTTATACTACAGTTTGTGGGTTTTGGCAAATGCATAATATCTTAAATAGAGCCTCATACAATTTCATATAGAATAGATTCATAACTATTTTGGTTGCACCGATCAATATTTTCTTTTGTCAGGTCAGACACCTGCAAACTCCTGATTATTTTGCTCTATGATTTGTCTTTCCAAAATTCATGAAGTCATAGAGTGTTGCCTTTGAAACCACATTTTTTTAGGTGTATAGATTTCATTATATTTATCATATCTTATAGATTTATTTCAGTGAGTATATCCCATGTTTGTCTTTCTCCTTCTGGGATATTTCACTCAGAATGATCTTTTCTAGATCCCACCATTTGCCTGCAAATTTCATGATATCCTCCTTTTTGATTACTGAGTAGTATTCCATTGTGTAAAAATACCACAATTTCTGTACCCATTCCTCCGTTGATGGACATCTGGGTTGTTTCCAGGTTCTGGCTATTACAAATAAAGCTGCTATAAACATGGTTGAGCAAGTATCCCTTTTGTGTACTTGAACGAACTTTGGGTATATACCTAGCAGTGGTATAGCTGGGTCTTGAGGAAGCACTATTCCTAATTGTCTGAGAAAGCGCCAGATAGCTTTCCAGAGTGGTTGTACCAGTTTACATTCCCACCAGCAGTGGAGGAGGGTTCCCCTTTCTCCACAACCTCTCCAGCATGTGTTGTCGCTTGAGTTTTTCATCTTGGCCATTCTGATGGGTAGAAATCTATACACCTAAAAAAAAAATAATCAATTGAGCGGACATGGGGTAAGATGATCAATCCTCGTTTAGAAAGACAAATGGGATGTGCATTGAACGTATGACAGGAGTCTACTGAGCGCATCTGAAAGACTCTAACTAGCAGTGTTTTCAAAGCAAAGACTCATGACAAAACCTTTGGCAGAGTACAGGGAATCATAAGAAAGAAGGGGAGTTAGTCTGATGGGGAAAGGATAGGAGCTCCACAAGGACCAAATATATCTGGGCACAGGGTCTTTTCTGAGACTGACATTCAACCAAGGACCATGTATGGATATAACCTAGAACCTCCACTCAGATGTAGCCTGTGGTAGCTCAGTAACCAATTGGTTTCCCAAAGTGAGGGGAACAGGGACTATTTCTAACAGGAACTCAATGACTGGCTCTTTGGTCTCCCCACCCCCGAAGGGAGGAGCAGTCCTGTTAGGCCACAGAGGAGGGCTTTGCAGCCAGTCCTGAAGATACCTGATAAAACAGGATCAGATGAATGGGGAGGAGGTCCCCCCCATCAGTGGACTTGGAAAGGGGCACGGTGGAGATGAGGGAGGGAGGGAGGGACTGGGAGGAAATGAGGGATCGGGACACGGCTGGGATACAGAGTTAATAAAATGTAACTGATAAAAAAATAATAATAAAATAAAAAAAGAAACCACATTTTTAACTCAATCATGTGAATTTGTTGTGCTTCATTGATATTTGTGTTTTGTAGCTCATTCTTTTAAATCTATATAGATTTCAAAGAATTATTTGATTTGCTGTTTTTTTTTTCATGTCTGAGCATACATAATAATCTAGCAGATTCGAAGAAATTATTAAAATTATGTTCAAGACTTGTATGCAAAAATTACTCAAAGGCATATTCATAAGATGAAAAAGTTGGTTAAAAAGCATATACATTCACAAAGTGTTGGTTGCAAAATATATGTTATATATGTATGAGTATTTTTTGAAAGCATGTTTTACCCCAATGGTTATATTTGCACCACAGCTCTTTCAGTTATGGTTTAAGGAACATCACACAGAAGGAAATTAAGATACTGAAACATGAGAGAATGAGAATATATGCTTTGAGATTGTGCCTCCATGAAATGACAAGGAAGTTTCATTCATGATAACTCAATAATATGGCATCCTAAACAAGACCTGAACAGGTATAACAAAAGACAGAAAATCTTAAGGGAGCTCAACCATAGACAAAGAACTATGGACAATGAGGAATGTTGAGTGTAGGAAAAATAGTCTTCCCCAATGAGGAGTCCCCTAATTTTTTATCTAGTACCAAATGGTCAGCTCTTAAATCATATACATACAAGTAATATTAAACAGAATCAGCAAGGTGTGTGTGACAGTTACATAATAGCATACTCATTATATAATGTTAACATGTAATAATATAATATGTAATAATGTAATAATATAATATGGCAAATGTAGATCATGATTTTGAGAGGGAATGAGGTGGAGCATGGGGGAAGTTGAAGGAGGGTTAGGAAAAGTAAGAAAAGCTGTCATTTCATTTCAGTAAATAATAATATTATATTACAAAATAATAGGTGTATTACTACAGGATTAAACTCCATGCTATCTAGTAAAGGCAGATAACTATTTTTTTACAAATGTTAGTGACTCTGTCTCAAGGAATATAGAAGGACACTCACTTAACATTTTATCTTTAATATTCTAGGAGCCACTGAAGATAGATTAGCAAGCATCCATTCCTCACTTACCCATTAGGTACTTAATTATGCTGAATGTCTCTAGGCAATGAAGATGCAGTGAAGAAAACATAGGACTGTTACATAAAACTTAAATTATGTTATTACAATAGAGGAGAAAGTGAAAGAGAATCAAGAAAGACACTAAGGCATACATACACCTCAATAAAGCAAGGATTTTTATAATAAGCTTTGCTCTTTCACAGTTTCATACATGAGCAGTAAGTCCAGCCAAATTGTGCTGCTAACTACAGCATGGTCAACAGAGTCTGTTGGCTGAGAACTGCAGCTGTATCTATCCCCTTTTACTCGGGACTCCTACAACTGACATTTCCGCACTGAAAGAGCATTGCTATGTATCTAAGTGAATATTCTCTTAAGTATTTACTTTTGAAAGTATGAATTTCTAGGAATAAGATGCCACCCACTGCCAGCTGGGTACAGATAAAAATAAAATGAAATTTACCCTTAGACAAGGAGTCAAATTTTTTCCTAGTGTTTATATATTTTTAACTCAAAGTCTTATCGTTTTGAAAAAAAAAAAAAGGAAATGTGTTCTTTTACCATTTATTCAGAAATATGTTAAGATCGTCAAGTGTTGCACACTCTTGCATTTAAAGAAATTTGAAAACAATATTGAGTTCAGTGCAGCCAGGAATCCTGGTTGTCATTGCTCTGATCACTAGCCAGCCACAGGGACCATTTTTCTCATTATTATATGGAGTTATATAATAAAGGTGATCAATTATTTAAATAAGATAATTTTAGTCACATCATAAATCTTTTAAAATTATAATGAGATGATCAAATGAGAGACATTATTATCATCACAGGTAAATGATAAAGGTAAACACAAACATTATCCACATTTACATATAAATTTATCATCTATAATAATTTATGCGCACATGTGTACATATGCATATGCAGAATCTGATAATGTAATAGAAATGAGTAGAGTTAATACTCAGATTCTATTTCCATTTGATTTATTGTGATTATTTACCAAGGGTTCTGTCTTATTGGCAGCTGTTGAAACTTATGACAATATTGAATGCTTTGTGAGTGTGTTCTGTTGTTATCTATTTGACTATATTTTTTTGAGAGTCAAAGGAGTGAGTAAAGCTGAAATAGCCAAGGCTGAACATTAATGTTGATACACCATCTGTCTTCTTACACAGGACACCAGAAGTCTCATATCTACGGATGATTCTGCCACACTGAACTTCTCCAAATAATTCTAACAGAGATTGTATGAATTCTTTCTAAGAAAAGTCCCTTAAATATTACTTATATTGAATGGGTGCCATTAAAAACCAAGAATTTTCATAGCAATATTTTCTTGGGCTTTGAATAATTCTTTTCAAAGATGTTTGCACAGAACTCAGAGTGAAAGCATGTCTCTAATGAAGTTCTTCCATCCTTGAGTATTTGAAGGTTCTATGAAATGTTTCTATATTTCCAGAATAACTACCAATTTAAACAGTATTTGTGCAGTAATTTATGTAAATTTAAGTCTTATTTCTACCATTTGTTTCTGTTTTTTTTTAATATGGGATGTTATGTAAACAATATGAGTTCATTCTTGTAACTAGTGTAAGACATCAAATATGTTATGTGGGTTTTTAAAAATACACTGAGAAAAACATTTTCATAAATATATTACACAATTCACTTGTTCCTTTGATTGAATTTTTGTTTGTGTACAGACTTGCAAACTGAAGGAATCAGACATTGAGTTCTAAATGGGATACAGTGGTGCATTCTATAGGTCAGACACCAGAGGGGCAAAAAAAAAGATAACTACATGAGGATGACTCATTTGATATCCAGCCGATAGGACCTTTAGGGACATGCCTGTGTGCTTCAAAACTTCAATATTTTCTTATTAAAGAAACCTGTAATGTTGTTTTTAACTATGATCATTTTTGTAAGGCAGATTGATGAGAGGAGTAGAGGAGAGAAAATTTGGTATAGAATATGGTCAGAGTAAAAATACACTTACATGAAATGTCTTTATGAAATATAACTCTGTAAATTAGAGAGGTTAATTCAGCTTAAGTATTTGGATGTTGAAAGTCCAAGCATCATGGATGAGTCTCTGGTAAGAATCTCACAGGCTTTATCACTCCACAACAATGACAGAAACTGTTCTAAGAGGAAGAGTGAAGGATGATCATTAATGCATAACTAGAGTCTGACATACTATAAGTCCTTCTAGAGGCACATAATGTCCTCCCACCACGCCCTGTCTCTTAAAGTTCCTGTCATCTGACTCACTGTTGTACTGTAGACCAAGTTTCTAATATGAAGTACAAAGAGTATCTTAGCAAAAGAATAAATTATCTGGATATGTTGGTGTATTTCTATATCTCAGCACTCAGATAAATAAGGAGGAAGATGAGTTCAAAACTAGCCTCTGTATCCCCTACCATGTACAGAATATATATTAATATATACATGCATATATATTTTCTGTTGTGGGTATGTTGTGTGTGATTTTTTTATCTGTATATTTCTGTTATTCCCTTTCTCACGTTTGCTTAAAAAATAAGATTGTATTCTAAAGAATGAAAAATAGAGACGATATAAAAAACTGACAAAACGCAGCATTTCTTTAAAGAAAATGATTTGATGGGAGCAGCCTTACCAGGCCACAGTAGAGGACAATGCAACCACTTTTGATGAGAACTGATAGACTAAGATCAGAAAGGAGAGGAGAACCTCCCCTATCAGTGGACTTGGGGAATGGCATGCATGCAGAAAGGGGAGGGAGGGTGGGATCGAGAGGGGAGGAGGAAGGGGCTTATGGGGGGATACAAAATGAATAAAGTGTAATTAATAAAAAATTTAAAAAAAGAAAAAAAGACCATATTGGGGTCGCTCATGTATACTATCATATTATCTGCAAATATTGATACTTTGAATTCTTCTTTTCCAATTTGTATTCCCTTGATCTCCTTTAATTGTCTTATTGCTCTAGCTAGGAACCCAAGTACTATGTTGAAGAGTTAAAGAGAGAGTAGGCAGCCTTACCTTGTCTCTGATTTCAGTGGGGTTGATTTAAGTTTCTCTCCATTTAGTTTGATGTTGGCTATATGTTTGTTGTATATTGTCATTTCTATGTGCAGGTAAGTGCCTTGTATTCCTGATGTCTCCAGGACTTTAAACCTGAACAAGTGTTGGATTTTGTCAAAGGCTTTTTCAGTATCAAAGGAGATGATCATATTTTTTTTTTCCTTTCAGTTTGTTTATAAGGTGGATTACACTGGTGGATTTCCATATATTGAAACACCCCTGCATATCTGGGATGAAGACTATTTAGTCATGGTGAATGATATCTTTGATGTATTTTTGGATTCAGTTTGAGAGTATTTTGTTGAATATTTTTGCATCAGTGTTCATCACCGCTGAGTATATACCCAAAAGATGCCCCACCATACAGTAAGGGCATTTGCGCAACTATGTTCATAGCAGCTTTGTTTTTTATTTTAATTTTAATTTTTATTATTAGTTACATTTTATTAACTCTGTATCCCAGCTATATCCCACTCCCTCATTCCCTTCCAATCCCACCCTCCCTCCCTCCCTCATCTCCTCCCTGCTCCTTTCCAAGTCCACTGATTGGGGAGGACCTCCTCCCCTTTCATCTGATCCTGTTTTATCAGGTATCTTCAGGACTGGCTGCAAAGTCCTCCTCTGTGGCCTAGGAGGACTGTTCCTCCCTTGGGGGGGTGGAGAGATCAAAGAGTTTGCCATTGAGTTCCTGTGAGAAATAGTCCCTGTTCCCCTTATTATGGAAAACTGATTGGTTACTGAGCTACCATGAGCTACATCCGAGCAGAGGTTCTAGGTTATATCCATACATGGTCATTGGTAGAGTGTCAGTCTCAGAAAAGACCCCCGTGCCCAGATATATTTGGTCCTTGTGGAGCCCCTGTCCTTTCCATGTCATACTAACTCCCCCTTCTTTTATATAATTCCCTGCACTCTGCAGAAGGTTTGGTTATGAGTCTTAGTATCTGCTTTGATACACTGCTAGGTAGAGTCTTTCAGAGGCAGAATCTGGAAACAAACTAGATGTCCCCCAAGGGAGGAATGGATATCTAAATTGTGATACATCTACACAATGGAATACTCAGCTATTAAAACTAAGGAAGTCTTGAAATTTATAGACAAATGAATGAAAGTAGAAGAGATCATCCTGAGTGAGGTAACCCAGAAATAGAAAAACAGGCTTGGTATACACTCAGTTACAAGCAGATATTGGCCATATAATATAGGACAGCCATCAACAGACCTAAAGAAGCTAACCACTAGGGAAGACCCTAGAGATAATGCTTAAATCTCATTCAGAATGGCAAACAGGATAGACACCGAAAGCACTTGAAGAGAGGAAATAGTATTGGAGCTTACTATAGAGGATCCTCTGAAAAGATTCACCCAACAGGTGATTGAAGCATATGCTGAGACTGTATCAAAATTTGGGCAGAGCTCAGGGAATCTTATGAAGGAAGAATGGGGTGGGAATGGAGAGACATGGAGGGAACAGGAGCCCCACAAGGAGACCAACAAAACTAAAATATCTGAGCCCAGGGAATCCTGCAGACTGATGCACCAACAGAGGACCATGCATGGAGAAGACCTAGAACCTCTGCTCAGATGTGGCCTATTGGCAGCAGTCTCCAAGTGGATCTCTGAGTAAAGAGAACAGGGGATGCCTCTAGCATGAACTCAGTTGACTGCTCTCTGATCACTCGCCCCTGATGATGCAGCTTTGCCAGACCACAGAGGAAGAGGATCCTGCAGTCCTGATGAGACTTAACAATCTATGGGCAGATGGCAATAGTGAGAACTCTCTTTTTTAGTGGACTAGGGGAGGGGAACAGGGGAAGATGGAGGGAGGGTGGTACTGAAAGGGGCTGAGGGATGGGGCTTCAATCAGGATATATAATGAATAAATTGTGAAGAAAAAAATTAAAATTAAAAAAGATATTGCTCTCCATCACTATAAGCATCATCGCTTTTGAACTCCTTATTACATACATAAAAAGTTCTACTAAATTCCAGAACAGACATCTCTGCTTGACATTTCTTTACCATGATGTGTTTAACTACACCTTTTGAAATCTGGCTTTTAAAACAAAGAATAACATCCTTCCTACGAAAATTACTTCATCATACTACACTACAAGCACGTTTGCTTTTATGTGACTTCCAGCAAAGATTTCCCATCATACATCAGCAAATTCAATTTCTATCGAGAAGCATTTAAGCTTTAATATCTGCTAAAACATGGAATTTTCTCCCTCATGATGACAGCAGAATGTTAGTATTTTGTTTACTTATTCAGATTGATTTATTAAATTAAATCAAATTTAAATTCCATTAAGGTAAAATACAGTTGTTGTAAAGTACACTGCAACAATTATTGTTGAATGTAAACATTTTTACCACTACACATTCAGGAAACCTGTTTTCCCTATCTTATTATGCCTTTATCATCTAACCCCAGCATTCTCTTCTAATTTGTCATGGCCACCTAAGAATCCTGATAGAAAGTTTCTCAGCGAATTACATGATGGCTCACTGGGTAAAGAAGAATGCCCTCATGCCTGACAACTTGAATTCAACACAAAGGACCTAAACGGTAGAAGCAGGCAATCAACTCCAGCAAGTTGCTTTCGATCTTCACATGTGATTTATGGGGAGTGCTTACATACATGACAAATGAATAGACAGATAAGCAAATAAGCAAACATATAAATGTAAGAAAATAAATATGTTCAAGTATGTTAAGTTATGGCATGGTTAACAAATGAAGAGTTACCAGAAGCATATATACGTTTGAAAAAGACTAACTATAGCATTCAGAATCAGGGACAAAATGTTCTGGTTTTTTGCTGTTGTTTTGGTTTGGTTAGGCTTTTCTCTTACTATACAAGGAAACACAGTAAATTATGACTGAGTTATTTACAAATAAAATTTAAATTGATGTGGAAACAATCTGTATACTGAATCACAGTAGTACCGGAAGCTCTTGTAGCATATCATAGACCATCCTTGTTATCCTTTCTGAGACATCTTTCCTTTCCATAAATTGGAAATGGATTTTTGGAGTCTACTTTAATTGAAAACATAAAAAATGAATTAAGTTGCCCTAGTAAAAATAGGCATCTTCTCTGGAGAAAATGTTATTGCTTCATGTTCCTCCAAAACCTACGTAGAAAATCATACTACAGTATGCTATGCCAAAAGAGGAATAGAGGAGATGCTGTTCTAGGCTCCAATAGAAATTACTTGAAAATTTGATTATACAACATAAATAAATATATTTTTTAAGACTCCAAAATATGATTTATCTTGAAAAAATATTTTGTGTACATTGTCCTTCAACATGCTAGACAGAGATAGTTTTTCCTCTTAAAGTTAGCTTTGTTTGAGTGGCTGGGAATTTCTGTGACCGTTGCTTATACCTGAAAAAATATCACTGGTAGGGTGTGTCAGCAATCATGATAAGACACAACTGTAGATTTTCAAATGGGAAACTAGTATGAAAAATCTCCTTCTTTGTTGGGTCTTGTGTGGTTTAGGTATCAGGTATCAGTGTAAGTATAGCCTCACAGAACGAATTTGACGATGTTTCTTCTATTTCTATTTTGTGAAATAGCTTGACGAGTATTGGTATTAGCTTGTCTTAGAAAGTTTGGTAGAATTCTGCACTGAAACCATATGGTCCTGGACTTTTTTGTTTGGTACACTTTTAAGGACTACTATTTCCTTAGGGGTTATAGGCCTATTTAAATTGTTTAAGAGTGTGTGAGGGTAGGCAGTATAGGACAATGGGGCTTTAGTGAAACTGTTCTCTTATGACTATAATTTTTGACATAAGAAGAAAGATAAAACTGTTGCTGTTTCTGTGTATGAGGAAAAGCAAGGCATTCCTCTATCTAAGCACAGCTAAACCTCTAGACATAGAAGCTTCTAGACCAGTAGAAAATTAAGGCCTGAGTGGTGATGGAAAGTTTTACTGCATGGTTACTCCCAGACTGGAGCAGAACCAGTTGCTTAATCAAGAATGGCAAATGTCACAAACAAAAAAAGAAACCACAAAAGCCTATCCTTCCTAGCTGTTTGGTTTGCTTTCAGCTGCTGATATATCAGACTCTGGCCAAAAGCAAATTGGAAAATACAGAGTTTGTTTCATCTTATACTTCAAGTATACAAGTCCATATTTGGAAAAATCAAGCAAGAACCCAAGCAGGAACCTGGCAATAGGAATCACGATAGAAACTGATCACTGGCCTCTCTCCGTCTTATTGAGGGAGATGTGTTGTGGAGCCCAAGCACTCCTGCATAGGGATGGTGCCACTCACAGTGGAGGGAAGACTTCCAAATCAATCACTCACAGTGGAGGGAGCACTTCCACATCAATCACTCACAGTGGAGGGAGCCCTTCCACATCAATCACTCACAGTAGAGGGAGCACTTCCATATCAATCAATGAGCAAGACAATTACCCACAGATATGGCCACGGTCCAATCTGATTGAGGAAATTCTTCAACTGCAGTTTTCTGGTTCTGTGACTTAATGTTATGACAATCTGACATTTAAAACTAAGTAGAAAACCAGTGAGGATAACAACAAAGCCTGTAACTAAGACAAAAATAATAATTCTGAAGCAGCACAACTTCATCGGAGTCCTTTAATCAGTGGTAAATTTAAAGAAAGGTAAAGAAATTGAAGAATGAGAAGCAAACATTCAAATCCTAAGCAGCTTACTAAAAGAAGGACAATGTAAAGGCTGAAAAATGACTGGGCAATATTGTATGTATTCACAACAGGAAAGCCGTGTAGAGGATTTGGTAACAGCCTCTTATTTCAGCATTGACTTATTTTCTACAAAACCAGGGAGTACTTCTAGAATTCTGGAGTTGGTAAGAGGAAGTCTCTATAATCTCTAATTTATTTGGTGAAACATTCATGTCATCACACATTAGGAGTATTATGTTCCTAATGACTGACCAGATTTTTTGGTTCTATTGCTCTCCTTGTGGAGCTCCTGTCCCCTCCGGGTCTTACTGTCTCCCCCTTCTTTCCTAAGATTCCCTGCACTCTGTACAAAGTTTGGTTATGAGTCTCAGCATCAACTTTGATACCCTGCATGGTAGAGTCTTTCAGAGGCCCTCTGTGGTTGGCTCCTGTCCTGTTTCATGTTTTCTCCTTCTCCCAATATCCATCCATATTGTCTTTCTGAATGAGGATTGATCTTACCCAGGGTCCATGGCAGCTGAGTATCCAAGTGGGTTCCTTAGTAAGGGGAACAGGGACTGTCTCTGACATGAACTCAGTGTCTGGTTCTTTGATCACTTCCCCCTGATGGGGGAGCAGCCTTAACAGACCACAGAGGAAGACAATACAGCCAACCCTGATGAGAGGTGATAGGCTAGGGTCAGATGGAAGAGGAGGAGGATCTCCCCTATCAGTGGACTGGGGCAGGAACATGGGAGGAGAAGTAGGAGGAAGGGTGGGATTGGGAGAAGACAGAGGTGAGACAAAATGAATAACTTGCAATAAATAAAAAAGCAAAACAACAAGACCACATAATGAGTGTTCCACATATAAATTAAAATATCATTAGAGTAGTTTTTAAATGCTGCAAGGGATATTTTGAGAGAACGTAAGCCAAGACTTATTCTCAGATGATATGCTCAACAATGTTGCTTATATTTTTACACATGTATGAAAAAATATGAAATCAAAACTTACAGAAGTTTGTCAGTAATGTGAAACACTACATATAAGTCATTTATAATGAATTCTTCAATTTTAACTTTTGTCTTATACAGGCTTCAATAAGTCCTTAGCTTAACAGATAAATGTGAAACATTTCACCAATGTTCTTGTAGAAATTCTTTAATTTATGTTGGGTAGTGCCCATGTCTGAGCAGATGATGCCAGGATATATAAGAAAGAAGGCTGAGAAAGCCATGAGGGGCAAGACAGTAAGCTGAATTATTCTATGGTCTCTGCTTCATTTGCTGACTCTATGTCCCTGTCTTGAGTTCCTGCCCTGATTTCACTAAATGATGGATTAGAAACAAAGTATAGTAAAATTAAATTAACCCCCTTGCTCTGGAAGTTTGTTTTGGTCAGTGTTTATCCTGTAATAGAAAGAAAAACTTTGGGCAAAGTGCAGGGAATCTTATGAAAGAAGGGTGAGATAGAAAGACATGGAGAGGACAGGAGCTCCACAAGGAGAGCAACAGATCCAAAAATTCTGGGCATAGGGTTCTTTTCTGAGATTGTTACTCCAACCAAGGACCATGCATGGAGATAATCTAGAACCCCTACAACCCATGCACAGATTTAGCCCATGGTAGCTCAGTATCCAAGTGGGTTCCTTAGTCATGGGAACTAGGACTGACTCTGACATGAACTCAGAGGCTGGCTCTTTGACCACCTCCCCCTGGGGGGGGTTCAGCCTTACAAGGCCACAGAGGAAGACAATACAGCCTGTCCTGATGAGACCTGATAGGCTAGGGTCCGGGTAAGGGGAAGAGGATCTTCCCTATCAGTAGATTTGAGGAGGGACATGGGTGTTGATGGGGGAGGGCAGATTAGGAGGGGATGAGGGCGGGATACAAAGTGAATAAATTGTAATTTAAAAAAGCATAAATAAATTAATAAAAACAATATATAAAAACTGAAGAATATGGTATATATAAAACATATATGACTATAAACAAAGCATTTTTAAATTAGCAAATTTTATGGTTTATTTTTTTGAAAATTTGCAAAAATCATTGAATATTTAAAGGTAAAGTTATTTGGAATCATAAATTTACTAATAATAAAATTACGGATTTGGCAAGATGGTGTCACTGGGATGACTCTCATTCTGACCAGCAGTCAGAACTTGCGGCCCTAAAACTTGTGTTTCTCAGGTGAGAGGATACCCCACAGTGGGGAAATCAATCAGCTTTAACTCATCCAGCTAAACCGAGGTACTTGGTCGCCATCCCAGAGCCACACACCAGCGTGCTCTGATCACTGTCCCAGACTGAACTGTGGGCACCACAACATCAGAGACTGCGATTTCCAGTCGAGAGATAATCCCACGGTGCAGGAAACGGTTAAGACCGACCTTAGGTCATCCAGACATCCCCTAGAAAAGACTCAGGTTCCGAGGGTGCCCCAGGAACCAGCCCAGAGCCAGAGCTGGAGACCCAGGCACTGGCACAGAGCCCTACCTGCACGTCTGACTCGCTGCCCCAAATAGAACTGTGGGCCCCAGGGCACCAGAGACTGAGTTTCTCTGTCAAGTGCAAACCCACAAGGAGGGGAACAGCTGGTCTGATCTCAGAGCACTCAGCTGATACCACCAGCCTGAAAGGGTCTCTGGAAAAATTACCCAGATGTCCAGGCACCCGATCCCCAGAAAGGCAGAAAGGCGAAGCCATGTAAGTCTGTGCCTGCGGGTTCTACTCGCAATCACAGACAGAACGGCTGTTCTTAAAGCAAAGACTGGGTGTCCCTGTTAGGAGGAAACCCCACAGTGGGGGAATCATCAGGTCCAATTTTCAGGACACCCAGCTTCAAAAGACTTTTTGGATTCACACAGACTCTAGGCTCTAGCCTTCTACTGCAGGCATGAGCACTGTTCTCACCCACCATTATTGAGTACTGCTAGGGCACTGGGGCACACAGCTGCATCCTCAGACCTACAAAAGCCAGAGAGCCATTACAGCAGCCCTCAGATACTGCTCCAAGGATCAACCAGTTATCCCTAGCTAAACTGACAAAACTGTGGGAATCCCTGGTTCTTCAAGAGGGCTGCACCCAACAATTACACCTTAAGAGTAACAGCTGCTGCTCACTAAATTCAGAGCAAGAAACCCAGCAGCAGGGCAGCCATCACCAGGATGTCTCCTGATGAGAGGAGAACCTTCCTGAACACCACAGTTACCACACAGGTCCATACACCTGAAGTGAACTGTGACAATTCCTGAGAAGCGCCACCACTCAGTTGACCATACCCAAAAAGCAGAGGAGAACTTCAGAACCCCAAGAGTGGATTCTCTCCACCCCAGGACCCAGCAGGCATCAGAAATTAACAGACAACACCTGAGACAGAGAGATGGGTAGAGGCCAGCGAAAAAGCACAACTAACAAAAGGCAAAGCAATATGGCATCCCCAAAATCCAGTTATCCAGGGGCAAGTAGTCATGTACACCCTAACATAAGTGAAATTCAAGAAGATGACCTTACATCTATGCTTATGAAGAGGTTAATGGAGGAAGCAAATAAAATACACAAGAATTAGGGGAAGATATAATAAAACAGATTATGGTTATCCATAAAAAAAATACAGGAAGATGTAGCCAAACAGTTTGTGGCATTCAGAGAGGAAATGATTAAATCACTGAAAGAAATAAAAGAAACAGGGGATTGCTCAAACAAACAGCTGAAGGAATTGAAGGGAAAACAGGAAAATAGTTGAAGGAAATCAACCAAATGGTTCAACGTCTAAAGATAGAATTGGAAAAATTAAAGAAAACATAAATGGAGGAAATCATGGAGAGGGAGAACCTAGAAAAGAAAACAGGAACTACAGAGGTTAGCATAACCAACAGACTACAAGAGATCGAAGAAAGAATCTCAGGTGTGGAAAATACAATGGAAGAAATCGATGTATCCATCAAAGAAAATAACAAATCTAAAAATTTCCTGACACAAACCATCCAAGAAATCCAAGACAACATAAAAAGACAAAACCTAAGAATAACAGGAATAGAGGAAAAAGAAGATTCCCTCCCCCAAGGCCCAGAAAATATTTTCAAAAAAATCATTGAAGAAAATGTCCCCAACTTAAAGGGGAGGCCTATAAGAATACAAGAGGCCTACAGAACACCTAATAAATTAGACCAGAAAAGAAATCCTCCTGCCACATAACAATCAAAACATTAAGTATGTAGAACAAAGAAAAAATAATAAAAGCTGCAAGAGAAAAAGGCCAAGTAACATATAATGGCAAACCCATCAGAAACACACCTGACAGAAACTATGAAAGCCAGAAGAGCCTCGATGGATATCATGCAGACCCTAAGAGAACACAGATGTCACCCTATGCTACTGTACCCAGCAAAACTCTCAGTCCTCATAGACGGAGAAAACAGGATATTCAATGACAAAAACAAATTTCAATAATTCCTACATGTAAATCCAGCATTACAGAAGATACTAGAAGGAAAAATACAACCCAAGAAAACTAGCTACTTTCAAGAAAACACAGGAAATAAATAACCTCACTACAGCAAAACAAAAAGTAGCCAAACACACAAACACACTACCATAGCCAACATCAATATCAAAGGATCTAACAGCCACTGGTTATTAATCTCTCTCAACATCAATTGACTCAATTCTCCAATAAGAGGGTGGAGGAAGGGAGGGATTGGTATGGGAGGAGGGAGGAAATCACAGGAGGGTACAAAGTAAATAAAGTGTAATTAATAAAGGAAAAAAATGAAAAAAATAATGAATTTACTATGTATAATGCATGTGAAAATGTTACTTTTTATCAGTTTAAATCACTAAGTAAGAATAAATTACAGGGTTTTAATATGTTAAAATGTTTTAAAGTCAACAGGATAGATATTTTGTTGTTATTGAGGTGCACAACAATCCAATACTATTTAGAATTATAGAGAAAAATTTTCAAGAAAAAAAAAATATGCCAGATCCTTGTAGGAAATGTGGCCGTCAAGTGTAAAGTGATGTGGACCTGTCAGGAAGGCAAGGATGAAATAATATACAACCTTCCAGGTAATCAGATTAACAACTGCAGATCTCTACTGAATGTCAACACTAGCTTTTTAATGTCAAATTTCTGTTAGGTAATGGACTGTTCTGGCAAGTGTGTTAGTTTATGACATCTGTTAACCTATGAGTTAATCACCCCCTGTACTTTAAGTACCTAATGGAAAACTAGGATTCCTGTGATCCCTAGAGTCTCCCTGTTGCCTTCAAACACACTCTACACTATGAGCTGCCCTGACCTAGCCCCAACCTGTAATACTGTTTTCCATATCCGTAAATAGGTTTGTAGGTGGAAATAAAATGGATGGAGCAAAACTTCCATCATGAATATTGTAAAGGAAAATATCTAGGGACAAAAGTTTACACTAAGATTAAAACTAGAAGTTGGGAATATTAGCTAGAACAAACAAAGCGCAGCTGTGAAAATACTTAGAGAGCTTTCACCATAACTCCAAATACGTTAATGTTGCAGACTGTGCCTTTTAATTTATGATTAACCATTATGTGATATTTGTTCAAAATATTTTAAGGTGGTCTATAATTTCAGAGTGAATCTGGACATTAATTTTTTTAACCTGAAGGGCAAAAGAAATAGAGAGAGGAGAATTCAAATACTGCTTTTCTGTCTTTTTTTTTTTTTTTTTTTTTTGTACTTTTTCAAGGGGAAACACCTCTGGATCTCTTTTGGAACCAAAATATAGACTAAGCATAGAGCACCCTAACAATGATTGCCAGATGAATTGCATTTAGGGCTCTTCTCACCCCAGAGTATTTGCCAATTCCCACTTAACACTTCCCAAATATTTTTAGGACTTCAAAGTCTCTTAGTGCTTGCACAGCTGGTAGCTAAAAATACTTACACTGTTACTTTGGCAGTCGGAGATTGCTCTCGTAAGTATTAGTTATTCAGAAATGCTCTTATAATTTGATCTCACATGGAAGCCGGATGGCTCAAGATGAAAAAGGTCAAGTCAAAAAAAGTCCATGCCCTTCAGAAATAAAGTCGGGGATCAGTTATTTTAGAACAGAAGATAGGTTCTGTAAATCAAAAGAATGGTACCAAAGGTTAAGATCATTCTTCAAAAATGAAGACACAGATGGGATCATTTTAGCTAAGTCTTCAAATAATCCTGCTGATGAGCAAACTTGACCTAGTCGCTTAAGGATGCACAGATGGGTGCTGTCTAACATCGATGAATTTAAAGAGGAGACACTGGGATAGAATCATGATAAGTTAAGGTCCAAAGAGAGTAAAAGCAGGCACCTGGAAGGTTCAGTTAAAGAATTAAGTATACATTCCAGTACGTTATATGATTAAGATAGAACAACAGCTCATATTTCTGTGAAGGATGAAGTAGTGAGACTGTGATTGTGAAACCAGGAAAAAAGGAAGAAAGTTAAAAACAAACAAACAAACAACAACAACAAAAAAAAAAACACATGTGGTTGAAAGAAGGATGTCCAGAGCTGGGAATGTAGCTAAGGACAGCATACATTCTGTACATGCTTTAGAACCTTAGTTCAGCCCCCAACACTTTGATAAAAAGACAGATGAGGTGGCACATACCTGTAACTCCTGTTCCAGGGAGAAGGAATCAGTCAGATTATCCCAGATTGGGCATGTCAGCCAGTTTATCATAAACAAATAACTCTAATTTCTGAGAGACACACCACCTTAATTAGTTAACTCGGTGGAAAGAGAAGAAGATACTGGACAATAATATCTGGCCAGACATCAACTACTACAGACTGAAATAAGCACAAGTGACCATCAGGCTGTCTGGAAAATAGGAAATACATAACATGGGAAATCCAAGCAGCTGTCTAGGTATGCCTAAATTACAACTGAGAAAGCCCTGATTAAAAAATGCTTTTCAGTTTAAAATAGATTATTGTTTTCTGTTTCAACTGTTAAAATTTTCTCTTTAATCAAAATGAGTCTGTTTTTCCCTCCTCAGAAACACATCTTGATAGCTAAATGAATTATAATAACTATAACATTTTCTTCTAAGATGCTGTTCCGCTGGCTGTTATCAATGGTACAGTTTTGGAAATTTCCACATTATAAAGGCTAAAACACCAACAAAACAAATCTGTCAGCTTTTGGACTGTTTTTATGCTCAGAGTACCCTTGGGAATTCAGGCACTTTTTGAACATGGTCTAGAGGGACCTGAAGCCTCCTCACAACTTACACACGTGCTTCTTCAACTTACACAACAAACAACGGAGCAACTTGGCCCTTCCTTCTTTCTTTTTTTTTCCCAGTAGACCTCTCGGTGTGATTTAATAGACAGAGTAAAACAGACACAACAGAATAACAGACATATGACACAAGAATAAAGAGGCATGGATTAAAACAATTAGATCAAAGTTATAAAAATATCAAAATAAAAGTTCCATGCAAACATGACTTGACTTTATCTTTGATTTATTTTATAGATAATTCTGAAGCAGAAATAAATAAAAAACAACAAAAAAAAACACTAGATGGTCTTATCTGATTCCAGGCTATATGAGGGAAAGGTAGTTTAGGAAACATGGAAAATGTTATTTTCTTTCCACTGTTTTTTGTTTTTTGTTTTTTGTTTTGTTTTGTTTTGTTTTGAGCTATTTAAATAAATTATCTAGGGTGGAGAGATTTTTTTCTCATTTTTAAATAAAATAATGGTATCTAAACATCTGTTTTAGGTTTCTCAGAATTTTCTAACTGTAAGTACAGATGGCCTCTTTAAGCTGTGACTGCAATGGAAGATTTCCCAGGTGCTTCAGCCTGATGTTTGGAGCTCAGTAATGCATTCTGAATGGTCACATGTTGCCATAGCCACAGCATTTGCTATCTGCTCCTTGCCACGATGAGACAGTCTATAAGAACTTAAGTGTTTGTTCTACCAGGTCCACTTCTTTGTGGATCCCAGTTTAATCTGAGTCAGGTTCCTTATCATCCTAACTGGACTTTTTTTTTCCCCCTCACACATGTTCTCAGGGGGAAATAATGACACAGTCATGGAGAATACCTACCATCATCACCTTGCCTGTTGCTGCAATTTAAAGTCTTTCAGCTGTAAAGCTTTCTTTAATGCATGGCTGCTGACTCATAACCTTTGCAGCTGACACCTGTCTGTGTCTAGCTAGCTTTTCCTTCCATTTATTCTATATATCTAAATAACACAGTAGCTCCTTCAGGACCATTTGTAGTCAGATCAGTTTCATCACCTTCATTAAAATCTTCATGAAACAAAAGATTTTATCTTTGTTACTATCTTTTGCTACAAAAGCACCTAGCATGCTTTATGTATAAGCCATCCTAACCATAGTGTATTAAAAGCAAAGAGCATTATGAGTAATCTTAAAAATGAGTTGATTCAGAATTCTTACTTCAGAATTTTTCTTTAAGAACAAAGCACTAAGGAACAATTACATCACATTCCTGGTTCATGATGTATTTACTAAAACATTCAACTACTATGAAAGTCAAACTGAATGCAGAATATGACGCTAGACTAATACTGGCAGCAGCATTAGTTTAAGTCATTCGTAGCCCATCATTTTATGCAGGTTTTCTGGGAGTCTTTTGGGAGTCTTTTGAGTTTTTTGGGAGTCTACCAAAAGGGTAAGATATTACAGCTAGGAATGACAGGTATGCCTGGAAAAAAGATATCACAGATACTTCATAGTCATGGAAAATAAGGCCTGTAGATGACACCATGATTCCAGTGAAAGAGCGATGTTGTGGTAGTGTATGAATTAAATCTGGTTACAATAAAGAACACAACTTAATACTGAAACAATTTTCTAAAGGTTTAGAAGGTTGAAGGCATTATCCTGAGTTCTCTTTGTATGGCTTGCAGACAGCTGGCCTCTCCTTTGTTCATACGTGACTTGTCCTCTGTGAATGAGACTCCCTGGGATGTCTATCTGTGCACCCTCATAAAACACCAGTTTCTGGCATCAGAGCCAGTACTAATGACCCAATCTGAATTTACCCATCTCATCAAAAAATTGGTCTCCAAACATTCTGAGATTCTTGAGGTTTCAAATTTCAATGTGAAACCTCCTTAAAGAGACTTATTTATTTATGTGTTTATTTATTGAATGATGTATTCAGACGCGTGTCAGCCATTTACGCTATAGTATGCCTGTATAGATCAGAGAACAACGAAAGTATTTTCTGAATACAGTAGGTCAGTCCCACACATGAACTAAAGGTGGCTGAGACTTCATGCCCAGGACTGTATAAAATCAAGCCAATCATGGGGTGGGGGTGTGACATGAAAAGTGACGTGAACACCTCCTAGCCAGGCAGGACTAGCGGAAGGAGGAGAATAACAACCCATTGACAAAACTTTTGATCCAAGAGTTTCCCCGCCTACAAAAAGTGCAGGGATAATGAGGAAACAAGATGGAGGGAAAGTCCAACCAATAACTGTCCCAACCTGAGACCCACCCCATGGTAGAGAGGCAACCCTGACACTATTAATGATGCTCTGCTATGTGTGCAGACAGGAACCTAACATGACTAGCATCCTAATTTGTTCATTTCTGAAATTAGAAATATATATATATACATATATATATATATATATATATATATATATATATATAATTTAAAACATTCTGAATTACGTTTTAGAAATTGGGAAGTTGCATTTGAGTGACGCAAAGCAATGTCCTCCTAAACTATGATTGAATTGCTTATATCTGAAGGTCCCATATCCACGTTTGTCGTATCTCAGCCTCACGTCCATATCTGAGTCATATCTGGCTCAGAGTTCTTGGACATGTTTTCATTGGAACTGCTTTGAAGAACATGACTTCAGCTCTGGTGAGTTCTGTATTTAACACACGTCTTGGTACAAATTCAACTACTTTTCTTCTCTACTGAACCTTGTACTAATGGAATATAAGAGATTATGACTGACATTACAATTAGACCTTCGTCAGAACTCAGGCTGTTAATGAGAATTATGGCACCAGCGAAATCCATTGCTTTTTTTTTTTTTCAATGCAGTTTATTCAGGAACCTTGAACAATCATCTGACCCTGGGGAAAGCCAGCCCACATCTTAAATAGCCTCTGGGTAGCCAACCCCAGCGTGTTATGTGGGCAATGCAGATAGGTCCACATACATGGAAGCAAGCCAGATCTTCGGCCTTAGCTTTTATACTTAATGATGCTGCTATCTTGGTGAATCTGGATCCACCATGATGAATAAGTCTACGGACAGATCCGTGGGGCAAGAGAAACAGGCTATAACAAGAGCACTTTAACTTGGTTCACAGTTTAAATCTCAGAAATCCCAGAAGAAGAAGAAAACAACAACAACAACAACAACAACAAAAAAAAAAAACAGCTACTTGTTAACCAAAATAGCAAATAAAAGTAAAAACAAATCTCATGTGTACACTTAGAACAATCATAAATTTTAACAGAAAATGCTTCCTTCCTTTGGGACCAAACTTATTAAATAGCCATGACTGGAGAAGAGTATGCATATTATGCCTTAGGCTAGCAATACTCCTTGATAACAAGCCTCAACTTCTTTTTCTGGATAATAATTTAGTTTGACTTCCATTTTTTCATACGTGGTAAAAGACCTTTTGCTTTTAACCTAACAAATGAATTTATTTCATATTAGAGTGTAAATAAAACTTATGCTTCTTAATGAATGAAAGTAAATCTGTCAAAGCACAGCCATTTATAGGAATAAGCTCCAGCTTCCCAATGTACCTCAGAGAAAAAGAGAATCTAGAAATGTGGTTATTACATTGCATATTTGGTCAAATGTACAATTCTAATGTAAAATTTAGCATATGCAGAAATAATAAAGTTTGAAAGCTGATCAATCTACTTCTCTCAACAATTAAATATTCCCTTCAGTAATTTGATTTCCTCACCAAATATAAAACAGTTTTTATATCCTTCAGTTTGCCCTTGGCTAGTGAGGCATACATCATCATTCCTTCAAAATGTTTCAGTTGCTTCTACTCTCTGAAAACACCATTTCAGTTCGTTATGTTAAAGGAAAACCTTTTCCTACCACTGTTCTTAAACACCACTCTTAAGGAGCATTTTACTAACACAAAAATCTATCATGATTCGCTAATATGTCTATAACATATATGAAGAAAATTCTAGAAATTACTTTATAAAATATTAAACCAATACCCTTTGTACATTAACTTTTGGGTTTATAGATGTGAGTAATAATATATAATTCATTTATCTATTGAGAGATTGTAAACCACATAGTATACATTTTGACCATTTCTAGTGAATGCATAAAATGTTGAGATTTCAGTTAGGAAAGACACTCATTTCTTTTTTAAAAAGTTATTATTATTTATTACAACTTATTCACTTTGTATCCCAGCTGTGGCCCCCTCCCTTGTCTCCTCCCAATCCCACCCTCCCTCCCTCTTCTCTCTCTCCCAATGCCCCTCCCCTAGTCCACCGATAGGGAGGTCTTCTCAACTATGCTCAGCTGCAATAACTCATCAAGCTCTGTTGGACAGTTTCAAAAACATGGACACATAGAAGATCTTGGTTAGCTTTAACGTGCCACAAAACAAAACAAAAAGACAAATACTCGGAAGAGGTATTTGAACAAAGTCAGGATAATAAGGTTGGAAGATAAGAAAGACAGGATTTAAATCAATCAGAATGCACCATAAGAATGAACGAAATTGTCAAAGAATAAATTCAATAAGATAAAAAAAACTATGACTTAATTAAGCATATGTCTCCTAATTGGATCATAAAATGATAATATAGAATTGTAACTTGACAGTGAGGTCTCTAAGGTCCTTAGTGATAATTTATTAAAAAAACAAACAAACAAAACACTGCATTGCTAGCGGTTTGACTGAGAATGTCACCAAAGGCTTACATATTTATATACTTGGTCTGTAGCTGCTGATACTGATTGGGGAGGTTTAGGAGATGCAGCCTTTTTGGGGGAAGAATTTAGTTGGAGGTGGGCTGTGTGGGTTTAAATATTGGAGCAAATTCAGTTCGTATTTTGTTTTGTACTTGTGGTCAGAAACGTGAGATTTCAGATTCAGAGCCCTGCTGAATAAACTTTTTTTTCCTTTAAGTTGCCTTCATTGTAGTGTTTATCTCAAAGACAGAAAAGGAATTCATATGAGTAGTTTATCTAATTCAAGTAGTGTCACTATTCTAATGTGCTGTATTTCTTTAAAGCATATGTCAGTTGGGGCACATATGTCTTTAAAAGGATTTACATTATGAAAACTGGAACTAAGACGCCCTAACTACTTATCTTATTCTTGCTCTATATTGCTGCTGATGACTAAATCTGATGAGCCTAAAATCATCACAGTGAAAGGAAATCCTATTATCATCCATGAGATATTTTCTTTTTTATTGAATTACCAGTTGAATTACCAGTATCGTTTTGCTAATACTAATGCTCACATATTTACTTTACTACTCTGGAAAATCTGAATGATTGCTCAAGCACTTTTTTCCTTCAAATACTGACTGATTTTTTTATTCTCTTACTCATTTCTTAATCTATTTGTGCATTCTGAATAACTATCATCTTCAAGTGTTCTTATGATTTCATTCTACTTGCTTACACATTTCTTATGATTAAAATAGTAAAATTGAATAGAAATGGTAGCATCAGCATTTTGAGCAATAAAGAATCAAGTAGCCATGAGCTACCCCACCACCACTCTGTTGCTAAATTCTACTGTGATTCTGGAATAGACCTGGCTAGCATTGTTGGGGTAATGAAGAAGAGAGACAACGCACAGAAAAGCGGGGGCTAGGCAGTCTTGGCTCTCTAATTAAGAAAATGCAGAGCTGTGGAATCCCCATGTTTTGGCTACATATTGTAAACAGGGATATGGGGGTTTTGCAAACAGCTGGACAAGGAAGTGACATTATCGCATGCATATAAACAAGAAGGCAGGGCTGGTGGTATATATACAGTGAGACCAAGGAAACAGGTTGTAGCTCTTCTGAGTAGGAGCTGGCTTTGTAAGAAAGCAATCTCAGACCATGAGCGTCCAGGGGAAGAAAGCTGTGGTGAGTATTTTCTGCTCACAGTATCAACACTTAACTCACTTCCTGGCAAGTACCCATGAAGAAAGCCTTTACTGTGTCTAAGCCTAGACTGGTGTATGTGTATGGGGAGTGGGGAGCTTTGCAACTTTCTTATGGGTCTAAGGCTTTGGGATCCTCCAAATGGCCATGTCCATGCCAATAGCACCCATTCAATCTCGACTTTACCCACTAAGGACTTCCTTTTTCCTGTACAGTTTCCATACTTTTCACTATAACATCGACCAATATATTCAGTCTGGTATTTCCAAGACTCTTTGAAAATATCTTTCAGTCATCATATGTAATAAAAAAATAGTTAAATGAGCAACAGGGGAATATAACAGGTGGCTTGCAGTCTGAAAATAGTATTTCCATCTCTTGACTCCATCAAAGAGCAAGCTTTGAGTCACTCATTTTCACGTGGATAACTAATATACTATGACAATGACCCAAATGTCCACAGCTGTAAAAGAGCTATAGCATAAATATTTAAATGTCTGTCTTTTTCATAAAATATTACTCCTCATTAGATTCAACATATAAGACTTTATATTTTGTGAAAAGTAGCATTTGCTGTGCTCACAAAACAGCAGTACTAGAACTGCTATTATTTAAAATAATAAAATTGAAAAGCCCATTCTACTTCAGCAAGTTGTATTAGAATTTTGTCCTAAATATTACTGTAAAACAGAATTTGCTAAGAAGACAAGTATTAGTGAAACACAAAAGACAACCTGTAACCTCAACATAAGTGGTATTGTATTTCCTTAGAAACTCTATGGCGTCGTTTTAAAAACTTTGGTTAGAAATTGATGATATATAATACCTCATTGAATGTCATGTGATACCTTTCATAGTGTAATGTACAGAAGATGTTGCTTAGCCTCGCATCCTGAGCGTAACACTTTAGCTTTTTATGGTAGTCAACCATGCTTGGGGAGACTGTCCTGCTTCAATGGCTGTAAAGGCCTGAGTGATCATGGCTGCATTACGCTGTTGTAAGACTCTAATCTTGCATATACACCACAGGCAAACCAAGGAGACCAAGGTCCCGCCTCTGAGAAAAAGGTATCAGACGGGTCTGATGCTCTTTGGGTGGATGACACCTAAATGAACATCGGTACAAAGTCCCAATTTATTTCTAATATCAGAGATCAGACCTCTACTCTTGCCTGATGCATCTAAAACAAAAAGGGGGAACTGTAGAGAGCTGCGTAATGCCACGCCTTAAAGATGGAGCTGGTTTCCGCCTTCCACCTTCCCGATGGTGAGTGCTCTCTGTCACGAACAACTCCACATTTGGCTAAGGCCAAGGATCTGGCTTGCTTCCATGTATGTGAACCTATCTGCATTGCCCACGTGGCACGCTGGGGTTGGCTACCCAGAGGCTATTTAAGCTGTGGGCTGGCTTTCCCCAGAGTCAGAAGATTGTTCAAGGTTCCTGAATAAACTGCATTGAGAAAAAAATAAAATAAAATAAATAAATAATTAAAGATAAAATTAAGGAATAGCAAAAAAAAAAAAAAAAAAAAGAAAAAAAGATATTGCTTAAGGACTCTAGAGCTTTAGCATTTCAATGGCATTATGAAATAAATAATCCGCACAAGAAAAAGTATCCTAGACCTGTAACTTTTGCCTTCACTACCTAGTTACGATGACTTATAATTTCCCAAGGTTTTTATTGTCCCAAACAGAAACAATGACGTATTACAACTGTCTGGAGATGCTCTTTTTTTTTTTTTTTTTTTTTTCAATGCAGTTTATTCAGGAACATTGAACAATCCTCGGACCCCGGGGAAAGCCAGCCCACAGCTTAAATAGCCTCTGGGTAGCCAACCCAGGCATGCCACGGGGGCAATGCAGATAGGTCCACATACATGGAAGCAAGCCAGATCCTCAGCCTTAGCCAAATGTGGAGTTGTTCGTGACAGAGAGCACTCACCATCGGGAAGGTGGAAGGCGGAAACCAGCTCCATCTTTAAGGCATAGCATTCCGCAGCCTGGAGATGCTCCTAAGAACTGTTCCCGAGGACTTGAAATGGGTCCATATAGCTGAACTCAATGGATAATCTGACCGATCTCATTTATATTATTAATTAACCATTCTTTCAGGTTTTAAAATGTTTCCTTTTTTTTTTTTTTTTGAGAAAAGAATGAGGCTCACAAAGTTTAACCATTTTGAAAGCTGAAGGTAAAATTGTGACCATTCACTAGTGCCCAGCCCCCCCTTGTGGTTTGGTGTACTTGTGGGTATGTTTCTTGTTTGCTTGTTTTTTCATTCGTTTGTCTGTTTGTCTGTGTGTCTGTTTGTTTGTTTCTGAGGAGTTAAGGTCTCTAAGGTTTCCAACTCTACTTTCATTAAGGACAAGTGACTGTCATATTTTAAGAGAGAGATTAGCTGATATTTGGGGGAAATCTCTGTCATACTAACAAATTAAACTTTCACTATCTGTTTCCAAAGATATTTTCTCCTAAATACAAAGCAGCGTGCCTGAATGACCTAATTATGTGAACATAACTAAAGGAAGACATCACTGAACTTAAATTTACATACGTGGTTTTGTGGCTGTTTTCTCCAGGTTGAAACAATCCCTCCAGGAGACAGAAAGGAAGGTCAGCAGAATCATACAGCACAGTAACTAGTTATGACGCTGTTTTCAAGAAACGTCCCTGAATCATGAGTTACCTCCTGCATGGTTATTATATGCAGTCAACAATTGTAGGAACAAAGACTTTTCAGTGAAAATGGCAAAATGTGTGGAGAGCTCCACTGACTGAGCTTTCCTGAGTTTCACTACCCTTGTTAGATTAGGACTTGTTGGTCTGGAGCTGCCTCCTGTCACTAACCTCTCACTCGAGCTCTTTTAAGCAATTATATTAAACCCCTTGGTTCACCAAGATGGACTTGGGAACCTTCCTTTGGTCTGCTTTTCCCTCTCTATATCACTAGCTTTTCTAGGAAATGCTCTGGAACAGACAAAAAAATGCCATGTTAGACAAACTGAATAAAATAAAGAAATATTGTAGGACAAAATCCGTCACTGTATAGGACAAAAAAAATCAATTTATAACATTTTGGTATATATGGTTTTCAATATATTACCTCACAAACATTACATAGATAATTATATTCTCATTTTTTTTTTTACATTTCTCATACTAAATTGTATACTTTGAATTTTTTGGATCATATTGCTACATTCTACCTATTAAAAATAAATCCATTCCATTAACCTAACAATCAGAGTCCAAATTCTACAAGGCCCAAACTTAGAAACTAAGTACAAATTAAAAATCTATTTTGGAAATAAATTCAGAAATAAATGCTATGTAATCTTATGTCATTAATTTTCCTTCAACTTACAAAACATTAGGTCAGTTTATCCATTGAGTTCAGCTATATGGACTCATTTCAAGTCCCAGGGAACAGTTCTCAAGAGCATCTCCAGACAGTTGTAATACGTCATTGGGACAATAAAAACCTTGGGAAATTATAAGTCATCATAACAGCTAGTGAAGATAAAAGTTACTAGTACTCTCTAAGACACTTATATGTATCATAGAAATGTTTCTATTGTCAGGCACTTGTGCTGTTAAAACATCAGTGGTAAAAGAAATCGTAATCAAACACAAGCAAATTATATTCTCCTTATATATAATTGTTATAAAATAGTACTGAGTTACTTAAAAGTATTCAACACTAGTAGTTTTGTGTAGTATAGCTAATAATATTCCAGATCAGTAAAAAATTGCTTGCTGCCAGAAAAAAAAAGAAAGATGGTGGGTTTCATCCCATTCAGTTGATATAAAATAAACTGAATTAAATATTAAGCTATATATAACTAAGAAATAAAGATTCAAATTATAGTTGTTTTAGAACTGAAGTTAAAGCAACTTATTTTGTTATAAGGAAAATCTATTCAATCCCTAGGCTTATAATTTCTTCCTAAATTTAAAGTGCTTAGTAAGCAAATCAAAGACTGATAAACGAAGGCAAATAGAATACCTTAACTAAGGCCTAATGAAAATTTCATCAGTGACTATAAAAACATAAACTAATACACTTGATTTTGAAATGTATGGCTCCCAGTTTTGTTTATTTACCAATGATTTTCAGAAGTTTTCATAATACCACAGTAAAACATAATTAAGACTTATACTGTATTAGCGAGTTGTAATAGCATTGTAGCATTGTACATTCTCCACCGTTTGTGTGTGAGCAACAATTTATAATAAGGCACTGACTATCGTCAAAAGATTGTTTCTCTGCTCTAGTGATGGTCATTTATGCTCAGGAAGAACTCTCTTGGTCAAACATTCTTCATTCTGTAAGCAGAATTGTTACCCAGGGAAAAGGAGCAATAGAGCAAAAAATAGCAGACAATTCCTGTAACTGAAAGCTCCTACTCAGTCCTCTCCTTTGGTCATTTTAGATGATAGAGATGTCCCATTTAGACATGAGCTCTCCACAGTCTCTCCTTCTGTGAGCTTTGTGAGTCTCTCTGTATTAATCGTCATGTGTCGAAAAACAATTCTCTTCAATAGAGCAAATCCAAGAATAAAATATTTCTATATGAGTAGATGTGTTTCCAATTTCAAATTTCCACTTATCACCTTTTCTTACTCAACATCATGATTTAGAGGGAACATATAAGAAGATAAATGAGCAGAGCATCTACCCGTAACTCTCCTCTCTAGTGCCTTAGACACATTTATGGGAATCAGGACTGCTCACGCTGGAACCCAGATTTTAAATACATCTGCTTTGGGTTCTGTTTCCCTTTTTAGAAAAACTTTGAAGAGCTTTATGGCATCCTTGCTCAATTGGCTATATTTATAGGCTGACACTTTGCTATACTATCATGCCACTGCCTCTTAGCAATCCTGAGGCATTCACATAAGTGAAACTGGGCTGTCTGAAAGCTGGTTATCTTTTGCTATTTTTTGCTAGAAATAATTACCATTTTGACTGTTGGTTAAACAACTGCATCAAAAAATCCATTTGTGACACTTAGACAATAGGACAATTTTAAGAGCCTAAAGAACAGACACCAAAGCAACCACAAAAACTTCAACACAAAATTTACACTGCCTACAAGATGTGCAGGGATAAAGATAGAGTGGATAGAGCAGAAATTGAGGGAATGCCCAACCAATGCCTGGCCCAACCAAAGATGGTAATATGTTCAACTTTTCATACTCAGCCAGAGGAAGAAGTAATAAATTTAAATAAGATTTTTTCAAATACATTATATGTACAAATATGGTGTACATCTTCCTCTTATATTAACAATTTCAAAGATGCATATATGTTTTGATCAAATCTATTCCTCTTTCCTTCCCTTCACATCCATTTTCTATTCCCTCCCACCAAAGTTTTGCAGTGATTTTAAATCTATCGCATGGCTTAAATAAAATTAGGCATATGTGTAAGTACATGTAACGTGTTTCTTCAAGCATTTGAACACTCAGAAAATATATGTATATATAATAAAATTTATTAAAGAAGGAAATTGGCCATGGACTACATCTGTGCAGGGGTTATCTCCATGCATGGTACTTGGTGGGAGTATGAGTCTCTGGGAAGACCCCTGTGTTCAAATTTTCTGATTCTGTTGCTCTCCTTGTGGGGTTCCTTTCCTCTCCAGATCTTACATGGCAGTGTAGTGTCCAAGTGGGTTACATAGTAATGGGAAAAGGGACTGCCTCTGACATAATCTGATAGACCTGTTCTTTGATCAGCTCCCCCTGAGGGGAGAGCAGCCTTACCGGGCAACAGAAGATGACAATACAGCCATTCCTGATGTGATATGATAGACAGAAGGAAGGAGAGGAGGACCTCCCCTATCAGTAGACTTGGAGAGGGGCATGCGTGAAGAAGGGGGAGGGTGGAACCAGGAGGGGAGGAGGGAGGGGCTTATGGGGGGATACAAAGTGAATAAACTGTAATTAATAAAAAAAGAAGGAAATTGGCTTGAAAGGGTAAATGAACATTCTGTGGTCCTAAGAAATTTCTAAATTTGTCTGGGTGTAGTTACATTGCCATGCATAATTATAAAACCAAATGCATAAGATCTTTCTTTCTGTCTTGTAAGGATTAATTGCTAAGTAGGGTAGAGGAAATATCGGTGCGAGCCGATGGTATTACTTCATACTGTTTTAAGTGAGTAAAACCTCAGCATTTATATTAAGATATGAGTTGTGATGGAACTACATTACATGCCTCATAAACATATATGGAAACGAACATTTGTGATAAATCTTAAAGAATAGAGCAGTCAAATGCAAGAACTTAGAAGTGAAGGAAGTAGCAAATATTCAAATACTGTGGAGTTTCTCCTGTCAAGCATACACTGCCTGTCAGAGTAAACGGTCACTAGCCGTGATTCTGTGCCTTTCTCCCTCTGCCTTCAACCGGGGCCCAAAGGGGTCCATGAGGTCTGAGGCACCAACCAAGGACGATGAATGGTCTGGGACTAGGTCCTCTACTTATAATACCCCATGGGCATCTTAGGCTTCACCTGGGCCCACTATTTAGAAGAGGGGGGGATATCTCTGAGATGGACTATGTTACCTACTTTTTGATCACTTTCCCCTGATGGAACAGCTCTAACAGGCCACAGGGGAAGAAGATGAACTCAATCCCCATGGGAATAGATGAGCTGGGGTGTTCGAATGAGGTGTCTCTCCTACTCTGAAGAAACTGGGAGAGGGAGGATGCCAGAGTGTGGGTGGGACTGGGAGGAAAGGAGGGAGCGATCTATGTCTGAGAAGTAAATTGAATTAATTTATGAAAAAAAAAAGTTCTTTTAAGGGCCCTATGCTCGTTTTAATGTATCCCTGACAAACTGTTATCCCCCAAAATTGTTCCATTTCATTTTGTTTCTTATATCAAAGCAACCACAACATCAATTGATACATGAATTAGAAGCACAAATCACATTCCCTAAAATTTCCATCATTTGTATTTTATCCTATGAATGCTGAGTGGCCTATAGTTTCTCTTCCACATTTCATCCTTCAGTAATACGGTAGTACAAGAATTTACTCTTCTGTATCTGAAACACTTTAAACCTGGGTATGCAGAAACGCTTGCTAAGGAAATCTTGTGAGTTTTTACTACTGCTGGCAGGAGTATCAGATGTAGAAAAGTTGCTTCCATTCTATAGAGCATTTTTTTACTGTGAATCTCTAATCACCCTTCTATTGGCTTTACTCTGTATAGACATGAAGGATACAGGGTAAATGTAGGACACCCTAGTTTAGGTAAGAAGCTCACAAAATATATTCTCACCTAGGTATAGAGAACAAGGAAAGAGGTTGAGGATCTTCAATTGTAATTAAAATATCAGAAGAGTGAAAATACGTGGAGCAAGTATTTATTATATACCATCCACTGAACAGGTCCTTTTAGAGGATCAATTTACATGCTTTCAAGACATCAGAGTTATTAGCTGAGTGTTTAAAGCAACTATTAAATGTCTGTGCCCATTCAGGATTAAGCAAGGCATTTTTTTAATCTAATTAACAGACACCGGTTACATTTTTAAAGATTTTTGTTTGTTTGTTTTAACTTAAAGAAATTTAAATTGAAGGATATTTACTTTAGACTGCAATACTGAGTAGATTATTCAGTTTATCTGTGCTGTTTGAAATTACTTTTGGAGACAGAGGACATTTACAGTGACTCCACAACCTATCTGCATCTACAATGCACTCCCCGTCTGCTTATGCTTTTACTTTCACAGAATTTTTAATGATCCTCATGATTATTTTGTGATAATTATTATATTAATTATCTTTGAATTCCAAGTAAGAAATAATCAGATTTAAAATTAATTCTTCTCTTACATCCATTGGCATCAATGAATAAAGCTTAATGATACAAGGAGTTATTTACATAAACACATTCATAATGAAAACCTAAAATAAGCAAGTAAAAGAGAATTTTCACATGGACATGAAAGTAATTAGCCCACTTAAGCAGTCCTGTAATATCAGGGGCTCAGGAAGTAACTACCAATCAAGCTAAATCGATTACTATAAAAGTAAAGGAACAAAAACTGTGAATGAAATTCAGCTGAAAGAAACCTGTCAGGCTGCATAACAAATATCAATCTAACTAAATTGCTGGGGAATAAGAGCATTAAGAAGGCAATCAGAAAACTCCAAGCTTGTGCAACATAAAATCTCCCAAATTAGAGAACATGCTAACAGCTGAATGAATGACTTGAGCAAGTAACCAAACATGAGCTCACCCTGAAACCAGAATATTTACTAGGGAGCTAAAATGAAGCCTGAAGTCAGCGTTACCATTTCAGAAGGAAGTGAGAGACTATGACAAAGAAAATCACCTGTTTCCTGGCCTCCATGCCATTTTCTACTTTTTCAGCAATATGAAGCACTCCAGACACTTTGGTCCTCTATCATTATTTTCTTTCATTGGGTTTAGTGCATGGTTAGCAATTTTTGTGTACTCAGCATAAGATAAAATAGACAAGAATTTTCAACTTTCTTCATTTCATGTGGAAGGGAAAAACCACCTACTATTTCACCAGATGAGCATATTTTACCCATGGTTAAATTGAGAAAAAATATAGTTTTAAAGTGTACAGGAGAGAACAATTTCAATTGGCCTCCTCCAACTGTTCCTGCAGCATCTGCCTTTAATTTTTTTTATTAATTATACTTTATTCACTTTGTATCCCCCCTGTAGCTCCCTCCTCCCTCCCCTCCCAAACTCTCCCTTTTTCCCCCTTCTCCACACATGGCCCTCCCCAAGTCCACTGGTAGGGGAGGTCTTCTTTTCCTTCCTTCTGATCCCAGTATATTAGGTCTCATCAGGAGTGGCTGCATTGTCTTCCTCTGTGGTCTGATAAGGCTGCTTCCCCCTCAGGGGGAGGTGATTAAAGAGCAGGCCAATCAGATTATGTCAGAGACAGTCGCTGTTCCCATTACTATGGAACCCACTTGGACACTGAACTGCCATGGGCTACATCTGTGCAGGGGTCTTAGGTTATCTCCATGCATAGTCCTTGGTTGGAGTATGAATCTCTGGGAAGTTCCCTGTGTTCAAATTTTCTTGTTCTGTTGCTCTCCTTGTGGAGACCCTGTCCTCTCCAGCTCTTACTATTTCCCACTTCTTACATAAAATTCCATTCACTCTGCCCAACAGTTGGCCATCAGGTTCAGCATCTGCTTTGATAGTCTGCAGGGCAGAGCCTTTCAGAGGCCCTCTGTGGCAGATTCCTAACTTGTTACCTGTTTTCTCCTTCTTCTGATGGCCATCCTCTTTGCCTTTCTAGATGGGGATTGAGCAGCTTAGCAAGAGTCCTCCCTCTTGATTAGTTTCTTTAGGTGTACAGATTTTTAGTAGATTTATCCTATATTATATGTCTATATGAGTGAGTATATACTGTGTGTGTCTTTCTGCTTCTGGGATAGTTCAATCAATAAACATGTACTTTTGGTTCAGCCACCAGTTAATTGCAAGTTGTAACTCCTTAAGCTTTTGACTATTCCACATTTGCCTTGCTCTCTCTGTATGTTTATGTATGTCAGTGTGTCTGTGTGTGTTGCTGTATGTATGGACACATATGTGCACAGATCATAATAAGATATTTTGAAATTCCCAATACAATCATTTTATAGAAATAAATTGAAGTGTTCTGAGAAAAGCAAAAATTGTATATACTAAATCCACTAGATAGTGGTCATTAAAAGACAGATTCCTTGTTTTCAATTTGCTATCATTATCACCATACAAGCTTTGGTGATGTGTGAATGGAGAGGACAGGAGCTCCACAAGGACAAAATATATCATGGCATGGGGGTCCTCTATGAGACTGTTTCTCCAACCAAGGACCATGTATGGATATAACCTAGAACCTCTGTTTGGATGTAGCCCATGGTAGTTCAGTATCCAATTGGGTTTTTCCTAGTAAGGGGAACAGGAACTATTTCTGACATGAACTCAAGAACTGGCTCCTTTACCTCCCAACCCCCACCCCAGGGGGAGGAACAGCCTTGCTGGGCCACAGAGGAGGACATTGCAGCCAGTACTGAAGACACCTGATAAGCTAGGGTCAGATGGAAGGGGAGGAGGACCTCCCCTAGCAGTGGACTTGGAAAGGGAGAGGGAGGAGATGAGGGAGGGAGGATGGGGATTGGGAGGGAATGAGGGAGAGGACTATGGCTGGGATACAAAGTAAATAAGCTGTGATTAATATTTAAAAAATTAAAATTAAAAAAAATAAATTTAGTGAACTACAAAAAATAAATTAAGTTTATTTATTTATTTATTTATTCATTTTACATCATTAATGTAGCCCTCTCTCTCCTCTCTCCTTAGTCCCACCCTCCTACCCTTTTCCCCTTTCCCCTCCCCTTCTCAGAAAGGGGGAGCTCCAAAGGTCAACCCATCCCAACACATCAAGTCATATCAGGATTGAGCACATCCTTTACTACTGAGTCCAGGCAAGGAAATCCAGCTAGGGGGAAGTGATCCACAAGCACACGCAACAAAGCCCGTGTCAGAGAGAGTCCCTGTTCCACTTGATAGGGAACCCACATGAAGACCAAGTTTCCCATCAGTTACATGTGTGTAGGAGGCCTAGGTATAGCTGGTCCATGCTCCTTGGCTGGTGCTTCAGTCTCTGCTAGCCCCCATGGGCCTAGGTTAGTTGACTTTGTTGGTCTTCTTATGGAATTCTTGTCCCTTCTAGGTCCTTCTATCCTTCCCTCCATTCTTCCACAAGAATCCCCAGGCTCCACTCCCTTGTTTGGCTGCAAGACTCAGCATGTTTCTGTCAGCTTCTGGGTGGAGCCTCTGAGAGCACAGTTATGCTAGGCTCCTGTCTGCAAGCATGTAAGAGTATCAGGAACTGTATCTCTCTACCGTGGGGTGGGTCTCCGGTTGGGCCATTCCCCCAGCTTCTGCTTCCGCTAAATAAAAAGCTTCTTCTAGAGTTGCAATGATGACATATAGTCACACAATGAATTAACTTGGGTTTTGATATGAGAGTATGGAATATGTCTATTCCTTTATCTACAATAAAGTTTATGGTAATTAAACATCTCTCAGGATTCATTGAGATTAATCATCACACTCCTAGGCACACCCTGTGGGGTCAAGTTTTGAGTTTTTCAACCCATGATTCAATTAAGAACATGAGACCCACACTTCCCTGCTTCATTCTAACATCTTGTCTATGGATTTACCAGGAAGAAGAAATTAACCCATAACAACTTCATTGTCCTATATTTTCTCTCTCCCTAACTTCCTCTATCTATTATATCTTTCTTGAACCAGGTAAAGAATTATCCAGAGAACTATAAAATGTCATCCGGTTAATCCTAAAATAAGTGAAGATAATAAAATGAAGACAGTTTGTTTTGTTGTGTAGCAGTTGTCGGTAGATAATAGTTTTGCTATTTCTTATTTTTAATGTTAAGCCTGCAGATAATGGATATATTTAGAATAGAGGAACAGTATTAATCCCACGAAATAATAAATTTTATAGAAATATCACTTAAAATCTAGGAAATTTGCTAGGGATTAAGTGAGATAAGAAAATGATTTCTTTTTTTTTTCTTTTTTTTTCTTTTTTTTTTATCAGTTACATTTTATTAACTCTGTATCCCAGCCGTGTCCTGATCCCTCATTCCCTCCCAGTCCCTCCCTCCCTCCCTCATCTCCACTGTGCCCCTTTCCAAGTCCACTGATAGGGGGTACCTCCTCCCCATTCATCTGATCCTGTTTTATCAGGTATCTTCAGGACTGGCTGCAAAGCCCTCCTCTGTGGCCTAACAGGACTGCTCCTCCCTTCGGGGGTGGGGAGACCAAAGAGCCAGTCATTGAGTTCCTGTTAGAAATAGTCCTTGTTCCCCTCACTTTGGGAAACCAATTGGTTACTGAGCTACCACAGGCTACATCTGAGTGGAGGTTCTAGGTTATATCCATACATGGTCCTTGGTTGAATGTCAGTCTCAGAAAAGACCCTGTACCCAGATATATTTGGTCCTTGTGGAGCTCCTATCCTTTCCCCATCAGACTAACTCCCCTTCTTTCTTATGATTCCCTGTACTCTGCCAAAGGTTTGGTCATGAGTCTTTGCTTTGAAAATACTGCTAGTTAGAGTCTTTCAGATGCGCTCAGTAGACTCCTGTCATGCTGGAGAGGTTGTGGAGAAAGGGGAACCCTCCTCCACTGCTGGTGGGAATGTAAACTGGTACAACCACTCTGGAAAGCTATCTGGTGCTTTCTAAGACAACTAGGAATAGTGCTTCCTCCAGACCCAGCTATACCACTGCTAGGTATATACCCAAAGTTTGTTCAAGTACACAAAAAGGACACTTGCTCAACCATGTTTATAGCAGCTCTATTTGTAATAGCCAGAACCTGGAAACAACCCAGATGTCCATCAACGGTGGAATGGGTACAGAAATTGTGGTATTTTTATACAATGGAATACTACTCAGCAATCAAAAAGGAGGAAATCATGAAATTTGCAGGCAAATGGTGGGATCTAGAAAAGATCATTCTGAGTGAAATATCCCACAAGGAGAAAGACAAACATGGGATATACTCACTTATATAGACCTATAAGATATGATAAACATAATGAAATCTATACACCTAAAAAAGATAATCAATTGAGCGGACATGGGGTAAGATGATCAATCCTCATTTAGAAAGACAGATGGGATGTGCATTGAAAGAAAATGATTTCTTAGCCAAATGTGGAGTTCTTCGTGACAGAGAGCACGCACCATCGGGAAGGTGGAAGGCGGAAACCAGCTCCATCTTTAAGGCGTGGCATTACGCAGCTCTCTACAGTTCCCCCTTTTTGTTTTAGACGCATCAGGCAAGAGTAGAGGTCTGATCTCTGATATTAGAAATAAATTGGGACTTTGTACTGATGTTCATTTAGGTGTCATCCACCCAAAGAGCATCAGACCTATCTGATACCTTTTTCTCAGAGGCGGGACCTGGGGCTAAGGCTGAGGATCTGGCTTGCTTCCATATATGTGGACCTATCTGCATTGCCCACGTGGCATGCTGGGGTTGGCTACCCGGAGGCTATTTAAGCTGTGGGCTGACTTTCCCCAGGGTCAGATGATTGTTCAAGGTTCCTGAATAAACTGCATTGAAAAAAAAAAAAAGAAAATGATTTCTTATTATAGAATGAAAACTAACTTTCTCACTAAAGTTTAGACAGCCAGCTTTCAGAATAAAAATCAAATGAATGTATTTAATTTTATGTAATTTTTTTCATCAATTACACTTTATTCATTCTGCATCCCCCCATAAGCCCCTCCCTCCTCCCCTCCCAATCCCACCCTTCCTCCTCCCTCTGCTTGCATGCCACTCCCCAATTCCACTGATAGGGGAGGTTCTCCTCTCCTTTCTGATCTTAGTCTATTAGTTCACATCAAAAGTGGCTGCATTGTCCTCTACTATGGCCTGGTAAGGCTGCTCCCCCCCAGTTTACATTGAAATAATAACTTTGAAATATTAAAAAGAGAATATTATTATGTCCTATTTCTAGTAAAAATATACTAATATATAATTCATTTTCTCATTAGAAGAAATTAATTTCCATTAATTCATTGTGATTCTCTGTTTTTAGAACAAATAGACTACTTTGAAAAAATAGCTAGGGAGTCCACTAATAATTTGAAAAACTAAATAAAAAGAATGTATGGAAATTATACATAACATAGTAAGTTATAAACTTTAATATTAATTATTTTTTTCCTTTTGAACAAGCTTATAAAACTTTTTGCTTTAAACTAATATTTTACAATCATTGTCCTTAAGCATAAACAGAAAACATATTTCTGTGATTTTTTTGGCATAGGTCAGCCTTATAGCATAACCAATGCATTTTGCTCTATAAACTATTAGCATCAGTTTAATAAAGATGAAAGGTGAATCTGGTGAACATCTGAAATACAAAAGATTCACACAATTACATTATACAAATCCATAATTTATATTATAAACAGTAGTTCAAATACCTGTATAAGCTTCACAGAATTTTACACATTCTGTAACAATGTGTTTTTCTCCTTTGTCCCCAACATTACATACAGACCTAATACATAGTAGATGCTAATGAATGTAATTAGAATGAACACATTTAATTAAAATTTATTATTGAAAACTCAATAGGACAAAATGAAACAAGTTTTCATATAGAAATGTCTTTAATTTAAAGGGGTTTGCTTACATAATTTATTCACATCCTTTCTTAAAAATCATCTACATCTTAAAAGAAATTTGATATCCACATTTGTATTCATTTGCATGTAAATAAGTTTTTAAGACATTTCAATGGTTCATCATGTGTAATGACTTTGATGCTTTTAACTCTGGAATCAAATAAAACAAGCTAAAGAGAACTACATTCCAACTAAAGGAAAAAAGTTCCCATGTTACATTAACATGGGTTACTGTGGGGTTAGGTCATCGGTCATTTCACATATGCTCTGAGTCATTATCAAACAAATTATGCACATCAGTAAAAACTTTATGTATAGCTTTTAATAATATTGTTTTACTGGTTATAAGCTTATATTTTGTGCCAAAAAGGATGTCTCTATCAGGAAATAAAGTATGTGCTATACAAGCATGAGGTTCTGCATTCATATCTCAAAAGCAGTGGAGTTACAAAAAAAATTTAAAAAAATACATGAATAGCAGAGTGTGATAATAAGCTCCATGCTGGTGGGGGTTGGGTGAATGCAGAGGCAAATTGGCCACTGAAGCTCATTGTTCCTGTAGAAACTGATGAGCATCAAGTTCACTGAGGATACCTAACTCAAAAAATTAACAGTAGAGAGTGATGGGAGAAATGAGAATACCTCACTCCTGGGGCTCGTATGTTTAAATCCTTAACCTCCTTCTTTCATAAGAATCCCTGCACTCTTCCCAAAGTTTAGCTATGAGTCTCATCATCTGCTTTGATTCCCTTCTGGGTAGAGTTTTTCAGAGGTTCTCTGTGGTGGCTCCTGTACTATTCCTTGTCTTCTCCTACTTCTAAAGTCTGTCTTGTTTGTCCTTGTGAGTGAGGCTTCAGCTTCTTGCCCAGGGTCCTCTTGATTGCTGAGGTTCTTTAGGACTATAGATTTTAGTATGTTTATCCTATATTATATCCATTTATAAGTGAATATATACCATATGTGCCTTTCTGCTTCTGGGTTACCTCACTCAGGATGATCTTTTTTAGTTCCCACCATCTGCCTGCAAATTTCATGGTTTTCATGTTTTTAATAGCTGAGTAGCATTCCTCTCAGTAAATGTACCACACTTTCTGTATCCATTCCTCCATTGAGGGACATCCAGATTGTTTCCAGATTCTGGCTATTACGAATAAAGCTGCTACGAACATGGTTGAGTAAATGTCCTTATTGAATGGTGTGGTATCTTTCAGATATATGCCAGGAGTGGTATAGCTGGATCTTGAGGTAGCACTATTCCTAATTTTCTGAGGAAGCACTAGATTGATTTCCAAAGTACAAGTTTACCTCAAAAACCTGGAGGGGACAGGAAGTCCATAAAGAGAGCAACATAACCAAAATATCTGGCCCCAGGGGACTTTTCTGAGACTGATATGCCAACCAAGGACCATTCATTGAGATAAGCTAGAACCCATGCACAGATGTAGCCCATGGCAGCTCAGTATCAAAGTTCCCTAGTAAGGGGAACAGGGACTGTCTCTGACATGAACTCAGTGGCTGGCTCTTTGAACACCTCCCCCTGAGGGGGGAGCAGCCTTACCAGGCCACAAGAAAGACAATGCAGCCAGTCCTGATGAGACCTGATAGGCTGGGGTCAGATGGAAGGAGAGGAGTGAACTTATCAGTGGACTTGGAGAGGAGCATGGGAGGAGAAGAGGGAGGAAGAGTGGAAATGAGGGAGGGGGCTACAGCAGAGATACAAAGTTAATAAATCATAATAAATATAAATAAATAAATAAGAAAAAAGTCCTTAATTCCTAGTTGATGAACTGGTGGGAAGAGTAGGAGATGTGGCCTTGTTAGAGAAGATGTTTCTTTGTCAGAGGAGATATATACTGGAGGGTGAGGTGGGGGGGAAGTTTCATAGCCCATGTCAGGTCCAGTGTCTTACTCTCTGCCTGTTCCTGCAGATTTGCATGCAAGCTCTCCCACGCCTGTGTACCTGTCTGCCAACATGCTTCCTGCCATGTTAATGCACTAAGGCTCTGTCATGATAAACAAGCCCTCATTTAAATGCTTCCTTACGTAAGAATGGACTCGTCATGGTGTCCCTTCTCAGCAATATAGCAGGCACTAAGACAGAGAGCAATGAAAGAAATTCACTCGATATTAACCTCTGGCCTGGTCATGCACATTCACAAATGTTGATGCAGTCATAGGCGCATGTAAGTGAAGCCAAAGAGAAAGTACATATCACACACAGAACACTCACAAACACACACACACACAGACCACCACCCCCCACCACACCATAAGCACAACCACAGCAACACAAGCACAAATATAAAGTATATATTAGTGGTGACTGAGTACACATGACTATATAACATCGAGATAATCCTTCCATCATTAAGAGCTTTTTACAAAATCCCTACTTTAGTAGCTGATAAAAGCCTACTTTAGGCTTTTAGCAGTGGAAAAATTTTATATATATATATATATATGTATATATATAATTTATAAGTATATATATATATACTTAAAAATTGCATTCAAATAATGATAGATATGTTAATACCTCTGCCAGTGCTAAATTTTTTAGCAAGAAAAGAAAGAAAAATTTATTTTGACGTTACACGTTCAGGGATGGCTGACTGTACTGAGTGAGGATATAACGAAGGTGAGAAAATGGTCAACAGGAAACCCCGGGAGAGTAAATACCATAGGAAGCAGAGAGTAGGATGCAGAAGTGGTTCGGGATGTTTCAAGAAACTTGGGGAAGCTTACTAGGCAGAAGCAGAATGCAAGGCAGGGCAGGGGCGTGAACGAGGTGAGTCACTAGACAACAGGAGCAAGATGGAAAGCAGCCAGACAAAATAGTTTAAGGACGCGTCTTATCACTCTCAGCCACACGGAAAGCCGCTAGGGAGGAACAGCTGTTGGAGTTCATCTCCGAAGGGTTGCTCAGCAGAGAAAAAGAGCTCGCACGGTGCAGCAGTAAGCATCTCAGTAGTTTCCTGCTGCACTGCTTCCCTGTCACACAAATCTGCTCACAGCACACTCCACTACGGAGCTTACAATAACGATCCGCTTTCCCTTCACTACCCCAACCGCTAGTGAAAATGCCGAGCTCTGACCTCCAAGGGGCAAAGAGTTACACCCGAACATTGGGGTGCCCTCCCTGGCACCGGATAAGCTTCACTTGTGGAGACTGGGTCCTAGAAATTCCTGCCCACCAAAGCCAGCTGTAGACGAGTGAGATCCCATTTTTGATTGTCCATCATGAATTCAAAGAATGAAATTCACGGACCCCAGAGAGTGAGTTTTTGAGACAAGTTTATTATAGATTCGTAAGTAGAAATGTGGAAGGTAGATGGGAGAGTTAAAGACAGACAGCACTGTAGACTAAAACAATTTCATCTCCTAACCTGCAATGTTCCAGCTCTCCATTAGCCATCATTCAGCCGTGTGGAAATAAGACTATTGTGGTGGTTTGTTTTGTTTTGTTTTATTTCTGGAGACTTCAGTTCATACCTTCTTCCAATGTGTTTGGCATTTCTATCTTCTGAAAAAAACTTTGCCTTCTATATTTCTCCCTTTTTACTTTTTTTGTAAGAATTATTGTTTTCAGTTTTTTAATGATAAAAAATATGTCCTTCAAAAAATCTGTGCATAATATGTTTAATCTTCTATTCTTAAATAAGAGTAAAGGAGTTATTAGATGATGATTGTAAAAGCGGAGAAAAACATTAAAGTTATTTATGCAAAAAACGTTTTATCTAATATGAGCTCAATTATTACATTAAAAAAGTGATGGCCAGGACTGCTGGTTTCATAGATCAACTTGAGACCATCAAAACACATAAAACCTACCAAATTTCTGAAAATAAAGTTAATCATGAGAATGAGTAACACAGTAGATTTTTTAAATTTTATTTATTTATTACAATTTATTCACTTTTTATTTCAGCTGTAGTCCCCTCCCTCGTCTCCTCCCAGTTCCTCTCTCTTTCTCTCTTCTCCCGCTATGTCCCTCTCCTAGTTCACTGATAGGGTAGGTCCTCCTCCCTTCTATCTGATCCTAGCCTATCTATCAAGTCTCATCAAAACTGGCTACATCATCTTCCTCTGTTACCTGGCAAGGCTTCACCCCCCAGGGGGAGGTGATCAAAGAGCCAGTCACTGAGTTCATATCAGAGATAGCCCCTGCTTCCCTTACTAGGGTACTGACTTAGAAACTGGGCTGTCTATGGGCTATATCTGAGCAGGAGGTCTAGGTCCTCTCCATGCATGATGCTTGGTTTATTCATAAGTCTCTATTGGACACCCTGAGCCCAGATTTTTGGCTCTGTTGGTCGTCTTGTGGAGCTTCTGTCCCTTCCAGGTCTTTCTGTCTCCCCTTTCTACCATAAGATTCCCTGCACTCTGCCCAAAGTTTGGTTATAAGTTTCAGTATCTACTTTGATACCATGACGGGTAGAGTCTTTCAGAAGCCCCCTGTGAAAGGCTGCTGTCCTGTTTCTTGTCATATCCTACTTCTACTATCTATTCCTGTTTGTCCTTCTGAATGAGGATTAAGCATCTTCCCTAGGGTCCTTCTTGTTGTTTAGCTTAGATGTCCCTTAACCGAGGAATAGATACAGAAATTGTGGTACATTTACGCAATGGAATATTATTTATCTATTAAAAACAATGAAAACATGAAGTTTGGAGGCAAATGGCTAGAACTAGAAAAAAATCATCCTGAGTGAGGTAACCCAGAAGCAGAAAGACACACACGGTATATACTCACTTATAAGTGGATATTTTATATATAATTTATAATAAACAGTAATAATTTTTAAATTGAATATCTAAGACTTCACCTCACCTCTACTTAGCTGAAACGGAAAAACACTACATAATAAATAGACCAGTCATTGAAAATTTTATTCTTATCATTAAGTAAACATATTATATAAATTAAAACAAATAAACTTCAGATATTTTTACTGTTTTAAAATTTTTTACTTAAAACAATTTTAAATTTAAATATATTTGATTAGATTCTTCCCCTTTCCCAATATCTTCCAAAATATCTCCCTTTCCTACCCTCACAACTTTAAGCTCTTACTCAGCAAAAATAAAAACAAGAACCATATGATAACAAAACTCCCTAAAACAAACACACAAACAAATAAATAACTAAACAAAACAAACAAAAACCACACCAAACTGTAACCAAATAAAAGTGTGACAAACTGTGGATTACATTACCTGTTGGTCAGCTACTCCTGTACTCAAGGCCTGTGCTCAAGTGATTGATATATCTGGTGTTACTCCACTAGAGAAAACTGATTTTCCCTCTCCCAGCAGATATAAATGACAGTTCAGTTGTTAACCCTTACTGTAGTGGCTGAGTTTTCTTTCATTAACTCATTATTTGAATATAAAAATAAAATACAATAAATAAAACAGAAACTAGTTCACCAAAGTTAGACTGGGCAAACCATCAGAAGGAAAGGAGCCCAAGAGAAGACACAGGAATCAGAGACCCACTCATTCACACACTCAAGAATCTGATACAAAACTACACTGGAAGACATATTTATCCTCTGAGGACCTGTGCACGCTGCCTGGTGTCTGTGAATTCATATGAGCTTTGCTTAGTTGATCTTCCCTTGCCATCTTACACTCTTTCTGCCTCTTATTCCAAGCATTTTTCTGAACTCTGAAGGGAGGGATTTGATAGAGAGATCAGATCTCATTTAGAGCTGGTTGTTCCAAGGTCTCTCTATCCTTTGTGTATGCATAATCCTTGGCTTTTGGTCTTTTTATGTGTTCCCATCTGCTGTAGGAGAAATTTTCTCTGATGATGACTAAGTAGGTTTCTTGATTAATAGGGTGCATGTTTCTATTATAGTATGTGCTATCATTTATTTAGACTACAGCCTATTTTCTACTATATGCAAAATCAATTTAATGACAAAGTAATTTTAATTACCTAAGTATATGTTTTCCACATTGAACTACATGATAATAAAATCATTTTATAGTATGCTTAATTTTATTTTCTTATTCATGTTTAATACTGCTTGAGATCTTTTTCAATTACTTTGGTAATATATTAAGGATATATACATATGTATAACTTGAAATGTAAAATGAGCTTCTACTGTACTGACAAAAATTGAACAGTTTTATATAATTTAGAGTAAATATATAATTAATCTAATATTAATTATATATTATAATTATGTCAATGATCTTCTGAGGTCTGTCACAAAAATCACCAAATGGCAGATAATATCAGATTTTGATGATTAAGAGAACAAATGGGAATGATGGGTAGAAAATAAGGGCTTGAAAAGTGTGGTGTAACATACATGTAAGAACGGTACTGATCTCTGTGTCAGGCATACTACACACTAGTACTTCTTTTGTTTTATAAGTAGAAAGAGGTGGAATTAGAACCAGGAAATTCAGACACCAGAAGTGCATGCTTGCAGGAAGAAGGAATTATGTTTGGTTGCAACTTTTGGAAGGACATAATTATGGTTCTGTGGGTAGAGTCTGCATTGAGCCTTGATTTTCTTTACAGCCAGTCTATCACTTCCTTGGTGACAGTAAGCACTGCCAACAAACCAAATGACTACAGAGTGCAACCTGCCCAGACTTCTGAGTCAAGAAATGGCTGAGCTAAAAAACAGGATAGCCAAGGTGGCTCTTTAGACACTTCTGGTAAGGGTTTTTTTTTTTTTGTTTGTTTGTTTTTTTTTTTTTTTTTTTTTTTTTACCAGATCCTGAAATATGACTTTATTCCTGCATCCTGCTACCAGAGACTGTCCAGTTTGCCTAAGGTATGATACAGAGAGGATGGCATTTCTTACCACTTGTGTTTTTTTTTTTCTTTTTGTGACATAAGAGTAAAGAATCTTAGAGATTGAGCTGCCATGTTCCTCAGTTAAATTTTTCATATACATAACAAAACTGGACTCAGAAGGTTAAATACATATACATACAATATACATATATACAATGCATAAATGTGTGTGTGTGTGTGTGTAACAATAATAGTTAAAGAAAATGCAGCTATCAGCTTGAGAGTGGGGATATAGAAGGGCTCAAAGAAAGATCTCTGGAGAGACAAGGGCGAGGAAGGAGAGTGAGAAAGGGGTATAATTCTGTTTTAATTAAACACACTGTTAAAAATTCCAATAGATCTCAGCCTTCAAGTGGGTTCCTTAGTAAGGGGACAGGGCTGTCTCTGACATGAACTCAGTGGCTGGCTCTGGGGAGAGCGCAGCCTTACCAGGCCACTGAGAAAGATAATGATGAGACCTGATAAGCTAGGGCCAGATGGAAGGGGAGGAGGACCTCCCCTATCAGTGCACTGAGGGAGGGACATGAGAAGAGAAGAGGGAAGGAAGGTGGAATTGGGAGGAGATGAGAGAGGGGGCTACAGCTGGGATACAAAATGAATAAATTATAATATAAAAAACAAATTAATTAACTAATAAAAACTTCCAATAGAGATAAAATAACTAGAAGCTTAGAGTTAAAACAGAGTTTAGGTGTATCTTAAGTGTTCACTCAAAATAATATTTTCTGTTGTTACTTCTATAGCCAATAAAATTCTGAATATTCATATTTTTCCATTTTGTTCTAAGTAATTCTGCTAACCATAGGGCAACATATTTTCATCTTTGGTAACATTTACTAATATTTTTATGAATGACTGTCAATCTTTCTTACTCAAATCAGTAACATTTACTGATTTAAATGCAGCTTGTATTTTATAGAACAATGAAAATTTCTGGATGAAATATTTGGAGTTAATAATGAGATGTAAATATTTCATAATGGAGACAAAACATAATCAGTGTCATATTTACCCTGAGGATATGTTTTCTTTATTATAACTTATTTTAATGAATTAATTTGGATTAATTCTCCTGCTGAGTAAAATCACAACTGGTTATTTTTAAATCTGTTGCTCAAATGAATAAATTATTCAATGAGGAAGATTCTTTTGCTTAGTTCCTAAGCTAAATTCACCTAGAAAATGTCCCCAGGACCCATCTTTTTTCCCTCACACAGAGTTGCTCCTGTAATGTAAAGACAAGAAATCAAATTTCTTCATTTGAATCAAGGATACTATATAATCTCATTCCTGTGAAATGGATTTTTAAGCATATATCTCTGTTGGATCACAAAAGAAATTAGGCTCTCAGCTTGAAATGTTAAACATAGCCTTAGAAAACAAGCACTTATTTTCATGATCACATTCATGATGTTTGAATTTTGAGAGCCATCAGTTCATAATATGTTTACCACATGAAACTCAATGTTTTACTCTGAATGCATCTACATATACAAATCATATATGAATTATATCTCCTAATATATGAAACACAGCAATGTACCAAACAAGAATTTAAATTTTTACTTTTGTAATAATAGATTTTTGTTAGAATCTACGTATTGATAAGCTGTGAAGAAAGAAACATAAGAAATATTGACATACATTATTGACAGAAAAACTAAAATTTGTTAGGAGATATTATTAATTCTGCATTGTTAGGTATTGTTAACATTGGTCAGCATGTGCTTGGAAAGGATTCCAGGTGGCACATCCAAAGAGTCTTTAACTTAACATGGCTACAACTAAATACATGAAGAAAAGCATCTGAGTTCAAATTTAGAGAAGTCTGTTTTGAGTTTATAATATGATGTGTTAGCTTCCCACAGTGCCCATGACAGTCTATCACAAAGCTACAAAGACATCAGAATTCTGAAATAGAAGTATAGTCAACAGAGTTTTTTCCAGATGTTTAAGGATGGTTGTCTTTCCATTTCTGTCCTTTAAGCTTCCAAATGTTTGTGCTCTGCTTGCTCCTCGGGCTCTATTGGAGCATGTTTGGCTAAGCCTCATCTGCTGCACACCTTTTATAATGTTCCATCGGGATATTTGGTCCAACACAGATAATGCATTACAGTTTTCACATTTTAAGATATCCGATTGTTATCTGAAAAATATCTTGCACTGTGAAAGGTAACATCAACACATTTTATGGAAGTAAGTACACAAATATCTTTGTGAACTATGACCATTATCAGATTATTACAATGTAGGACGGTTAAAAACTAGTAATAAGGGTGGAGAGATGGTTCAGTATGTGAAAACATTCGTCCAGACATGAGAACCTGGGTTTTTCTCCTCAGCACTCATTTAAAGAGCTTGACAGGGCTGCATCTGCGTATAACCCCAATGTTGAAGGGCAGAGCTTGTTAGTAGCCATCAAGGGTATAATGGCAAGATTTCAGATCTCTGAGAGACCCTATCACAAGAAATAAAGTAGAGAGTGTTAGAAGGCATTCAACATCCTCTGCTGTACCACCCCATTAACCAACATGGCATGTGAACACACATACTGACATGCATGTACCACACACACACACACACACACACAAAACACAAGTAATGCATAGCATACTCCCGCATAAAGAGCAGTAATAATATCAACACTAACACCAATCGTGGTTTATTAAACATCTCTTGTTTATAGACTCGTTTTGGACGGCCTTTAAGGGGAGTTGGAGCGCACTCAACTTCCAATTGAGTCATAATATGCACAAATCAAATGTAGTTGTTATTATCTCTGAACATTATTATTCTCTTCCATGAAGAGAATTAATATGCATAATTCTCTGTAAGTATCCTTTCAAATGCTCTGCCAAAAGCATTTCTCACTTCTGGAAGATGGCCTTTCTAACTTTCCTCGTATAAAGGCACTGGGCACAACATGTAATTGCAGTTTCACACTCTAACCTTCAACTCCAAATCAATTACAACTGTAGCATTCCAACTATTTCATTGGCCAAGTGAGTATTTCCATCCAGTAAACCTGCTCTGATAATGCTACGCCTTCAAAGTGTTTCCATTTTTGTGCCTTTTTTTTTTCTCTTTACGCCATCATTATTCAACAAGAAATTGAGAAACAGGCACACAAAGGAACATGTAATTTATGTGGAATATAGAATTAAGAAAGTAATGAAATGGCAAATGATACCTACTTAATAAAATGTCAACAGTTATCTGAAAACCTCTATGTACTTGCTTTCTTCCCTCCCTCTGCTGGTTGTAATCACTGCCTGAATCTTTCTTTCTTTCTTTCTTTCTTTCTTTCTTTCTTTCTTTCTTTCTTTCTTTCTTTCTTTCTTTCTTTCGGCAGTTTTATTAACTTTACTAGGGAATGATTTCCATATTTAGAACAATGGTAGATATGGTACAGACCTGCTCTTTATACTCATAATGTTTTTAATATATTACCTACCTAGTAAATTAATATGCTACATTTTACATATTTAAATAGTCAATCTTTTTGGACATTTTTATTAACTATTATTATTTATTAAAATTTATTCACTTTGTATCCTGGCTGTAGCCCTTCCCCCATTTCCTCCTAATCCCACTCTCCCTCCCTCTTCTCTCCCATGCCCCTCCCCTAGTCCACTGATAGTTGAGGTCCTCCTCCCCTTCCATCTGACCCTAGCCTACCAGGTCTCATCAGGACTGGCTGCAACATCTTCCTCTGTGGCCTGGCAAGGCTGCACCCCCATGGGGAGGTGGTCAGAGAGCCTGTCACTGAGTTCATGCCAGAAACAACTGACTCCACTGATTGAGGTATGGAAGCAGAGGCAGAGACTGATAGCCAAACTTTGGGCAGAGCATAGGGAATTTTATGAAAAAAGTGAGAGATAGAAAGACCTGGAGGGGACAGTAGCTCCAAAAGGAGACCAACAGAACCCCCTAATAAAACTGGGCCCTGTGGCCCTTGCAGAGACTTATACCCCAACCAAGGACCATGCTAGGAGAGGACTTAAAACCCCTGCTCAGATGTAGCCCATAGTCTCATTCTCCAAGTGGGTTCCCTAGTAAAGAATCAGTCTTATCACATTACTTTTGAACAATATTCCATGCTTTATTGAATACCTTCATTTTTTCCCCTAATGAAGCTGAGACAGAGTGTTCCACAGAAGACGTGGACAGAGGTGCCAATCTCCATGCACTGAACTCAAGCTATAAGCACTCAGTTTGGCTTGTCACTAATTGTCTGTCTAAACTAGTAGTTGTCAGATTTGTCCATAACAGTGTTCCTCAGCCTCCTAAAATCACAGCCTAGAGAACACATATTAAGAGCAAGGAGATAAAAATCTGCACTTTTTTATTAAACATCTGAGGTAGCGTTTGATTGTGTAACCCTGATAGTCTGGTACTTCTTAGTTAGCCCAAGTTTGCCTCAGTCACTTGAATGCTGGGATTGCAGGGTTTCACCATTATTCCTTCTAAAAATGTTCAAATTCTGTTGGGGCTTTTGAGACAGCATCTCACAACTTAACACAAAATTCAATTCAGCCTTTCTCCAAGGAGCTCTAGTACTTTTGCTGTCTAATATTTTTTTTCTGATTTATTGGTATTGTGTATTAGAAACAAAAATCTTGGTCCAAGAGTGACAGCACACGCCTTCAATCTCAGCACACAGGAGACTATAGCAAGAGGATTGTGAGCAAACCTGACTACAGAGAATGATGCATTCTCTTCCTTCCTGGCCACTCTCATTCTCTCAAAAAAAAAAAAAAAAAAAAAAAAAAAAGCCAATAGCCAATATCCTGAAGCAAAACATGGCCACTACTTATGGGATTTCCTCACTTGTAACAGCTCTCCGACAGAAACTGAAAATATATCTGTGATCATTAAACCAATGTGCTTATTAACACATGTCTGTATGCATCCTTGCATATGGATAGCTGCATTTTTGTTCAGTGAAGCATCAAGGTATTGATTCATTCAGCTTTCATTCTGGGTCACGAAAGTCTTTCCAGCTCTCTTTGTTTCTTCCTTGTAATGTTCTACTTCAACATCAGAAAACCTGACTCTCAACTATATATATTATACACGGTATATATGTAATATACTGTGTCTTTTGTCTTTAGCCTTATAGTCTCTGTTCAGTTCCAGATTTACTGAGGTCAGTTTAGAAACTAAAACAAAATTATACTATATACAATGAAATTACTTTACATATTTAAGGCAGTTAGATTATTTTGTCATTTTGATACTTCAATTGACATTGTAATTGAGTACACTATATATAGCTCTTTGTGTTTCATGTTCTACAGTGTTGAAAAAACACATTGTTATGCATTCCCCAAATCACTATTACACAGAAAGTTTTTGATACCTTTAAAATTTACTTTGCTTAGAACTTTCAACCTCATCCTCTTTCTGAACCTTCAGAAAACCACTGGCTTCTCTTCAGTCTTTAAAATTGTGCCTCTTCTAGATTTCATATAGTTGCTGTAACACATATAGCCGCTTTAGGCTAGCTTCTTTTATGTAGAAATATCATGTTTCCCTCACACAAAGCATGTGCTTCATGTTTTCCATTGATGACTGAATATTCCATTTTATGAATTTTCCAAGGTCACTACCTCTAGAGAATCTAAATTGGCAACTGATGCTTTTTCTTAACATTCTACAGCTAAAATAATTATGTTATTATAAAATTACTGAGGCTTTCTGTTTGGCTCATTCAAGCCTACAATTACAAATTCATTGTAATGCTCAGTCCAAAATGAAGTATTTCTAACTTTTTGAAAGGTCTATTTGAAGATTAGAATAGTGAATGAAGGAGTACTATTATTGCAATGATGCCCTAATAATAAGTTTGCTTCTCCATTAAGTTTCTTTATTTTAAAGATTATCATCAAGATGTTCTATCCCTTTTCTACATCATCATCTCCCATAAACAATGGCTTTAATTAATGACTTACTATTATATGATGGTCATTAGAGTAAAAAAATTGGAATTGGCCATGTAATTACTGTTCCTATCATTGTATAAGACTATTGGAAACTATTGTCTGCTATAATCATCAATTCATCTCATCACATAAAGACCTGTATGATAAACATTCAGGCTAAATGCCAAGAAGAGTTTGTGTCTGAATGTTTTTCTTTTTTTCCTGTTACTCTTTGGCAGGAATTTCTTAAATTAGGTTATATGAAATTCAACAATATTAAAACATTTCTATCAATTTCCAGTATGATAATCTATTGTTTTATTAAATATTTTAAAGATTTTTAGAGACCTAATTGATCTTATTAATTAATAATTATAAATTAGAAATTTAGTACTCAGATTTATACTTAGCAAATATATATCAATATTTTATTATTAATTTACAGGTCATAAATAATAAGCGATGACTCCAAATTGAATTTGCATATAGTAAGGCAATTTGGAGGACAGTGCTTGGATAAGCATATCCCAAAATGATACATGACATTTTGTAAAATGTCTTTTAAAATTCTCAGTTTAGGAAGTGACAAGTCAACTATATTTGTCAGGGGTCAGAAACTATAATAAAATATAATTCCTGTGATAAGCAAATGCTGAAACTGGCATTTGCCCTGGAGGTATCATTTGATAGCTGTTGACCTAGATTCTGGGATATAATGACCAAAGTGCTTACGGGACATGAAGCAAAATCTGGAACCTCAGCAAACAGATGAAATTTTAAACCATCATTAAAAGCCCAGTGAACTCCCAAATAGGAAGCACCCACATACAAATAAAGTAGGTTAAAATTAATCTGGTAAAGATGACCACGACAGAACTTTAAAGTCTCCTCTAGGAACTTTTGGAAAGGAGTGTGCACCCAAAGAGATTTGGAGCTACAACTAGCTAACACCAGTACATTTCAACATGGCTTAATTAGAAAAAGTGTTCCAGCTAATCTCAAATTATTATTATTTTCACTAATGTACATTCCCAGAAATGTGGTACAAACAGTGTGAGATACAGAAGTTTAAAAATTCTAGAAGAAACCAAACATATACTTCAGAGGAAGATGCGACAAAAGACAATATTAAATAAAAGAAATACTAACCAAGACTTTTACAAATTATATAAATAATGTGGATTTACTTAAGAAACTAAAATTACAATGTTGCTGATATTTTTTAAAGTTGAATATGAGACTTTAAAATGACCGTAAAACTTTCATTCATGGTACCGAGAGACAAAGGTGTTTTACAGGAAGAACTGACTCTATAGGATCAAGGCTTTTCCTAGTTATTAGAAAGCAGAGCTACAGCTGGGATACAAAGTGAATAAACTGTAAGTAACATAAAAAATTAAAATTAAAAAAGAAAGAAAACAGAGACACTAGAATGAAAAGAAAAGCCTTGCTACTGAGCTAGAGATATACCTCATACAAAGCAATTTTTATGAATGAGGTGGAACATGATGGTTTTAAGCAGACTTAAGCTGCTCATAAGTAAAGTTGAAAAACTAACTGTTGGGCAGAGTGCATGGAATCGTATGTAAGAAGTGGGAAATAGTAAGAGCTGGAGAGGACGGGAACCCCACAAGGAGAGCAAAAGAACCAGAAAATTTGAACACAAGGAACTTCCCAGAGACTCATACTCCAACCAAGGACTATGCATGCAGATAACCTAGAACCCCTGCACAGATGTAGCCCATGGCAGCTTAGTGTCCAAGTGGGTTCCATAGTAATGGGAAGAGGGACTGCTTCTGACATAATCTGATTGGCCTGCTCTTTGATCACCTCCCCCTGAGTGGGGAACAGCCTTCCCAGGCCACAGAAGATGACAGTGCAGCCACTCCTGATGTGATCTGATAGACTAAGATCAGAAGGAAGGAAAAGAAGACCTCCCCTATCAGTGGACTTGGGGAGGGGCATGCGTGAAGAAGGGGAAGGGAGGGTGGGATTGGGAGGGGAGGCGGGAGGGGCTTATGGGGAGATACAAAGTGAATAAAGTGTAATTAGTAAAAAAAAGAAAAACTAACTCTAATAATAGTCATAAAACATCTCCATGTGCTTAAGGAATTAAGAAATTTATCGCAGTTAATGTAAAATGCCAAAAAGTAGAGACTACAGAAATGAAATAACAAACAAGTATAAGTATAAACAAACACTACTTATATCAAGCAATACTATTACATAAATTGTAATATCAAAATTAATGCATAGCTATATTTCTGTATTGCAAATGCATTTAAGTTAATTTTTGGAAATAACATGCTGAGGTTCTTACATTAATGAGAGCAAAGACTTTGGCATATTAAATTTAAACATTTTAGTATCTGAAATACATACTAAACCAAGAAAATTATTGACTAGTAGAGAAAAATAGAAGTATTAAAAGACCCAATGACCAAAATAAATTTAAAAGTTAAACAATTAGAAGAGAACAAAGATAAAATAAAAAATAAATTGTGAGCATTGGTAATCAAGAGAGTCTATTGTCTCAATAAAAGTAAAGAAGATAAATTATTCAGCTAATAGTGACTCACAAATTCAATTTTAAAACATAAAAAATATACTAAACAGATACTGCATAGGAAAACACTGAATAAAAAGTTAAAGGACAGAAAAAATATTTTGAATTGGATAAAATATAATAAAGCAATCAAAACAAAATAAATATGATATTATTGATGGCAGGTCACATGCAATTATTAAAAGCCCCATTAGTCATATGTCCATAGGAAGCAAAGCTACAATTCACCAAGAAGGGGGGACAATACAAACTCCATACAAAACTCCTAGTAAAATAGGCTCAATTTGTTTAAAGCAAAGGCAGGTACATCTGGCAATGGTGGAAGAGAACCAAATGAACAACAAACACAAATCATTAAGCTTATCGTACAAGGGAATAAGCAAAATTCAACTACTCTTGTCTATTTTAATTTTCTTACAATAACAACTGCTGGTCTGAAAGTAGAGTAACAAGAATTAATTCCTCATTGCTAGTGAGGATATCAAACAGTAATCCATAGGGGAAATCTTTGTGTTGTTACCTAAATTTGCATATTACGTGCCTATCATGGAGCATGAGCTACCTACCAGATATCACACCCTTAAAGAAGCCAGCTTTCTACTTTCCTAGCAATCATCAGTTGCCAGTATTTTCTCAGCTGGTAGTGGAACTTCATGCCCACCAATCTTCCCCTTCATTCTGAGGTCTTTCTGAGGGTTTATCTTGCAGATTCGTACATCTCTCAGTACTCACGGGAGACGCTGCTGCTTGCAGTGAACGGCAGATAACTCAGAGACCCACAACTGGTCACTGAGAGTAGAAGAACAGTATCCTAGAACATTCAGCTTTCGTTAGATTCTCACGCTCTCCCTCCAGGTGAAACAGTGCCAGTGTAATACTCAACCTCTCCATAATACTACAGCACATATGTAATACAGCATGGTATAATCAAAGCGCTAAAACCTTTTTTTATTACAAAGAACTTGAATAGCAACAAGACAAATACTACATCAGTTTTGCCATATGGCATGCATGAAAGGTAATCAGTCTTCTTAAATTACTCAATTTGAAATAAAATGTGTCAGGTGTGCTAACTGCTCCACAGTCTTTTTTTCTTTGATTATCTTTTAGATCTAATGTGTGGGTGTAGTGTAAAAATACAAAAGAAAGACAAGTTTCAAATGATTATTAAGATACAAATCACCTGAAATACTAATGTATCAATAACTATATAATAATAACTACGTTTAAAATATTATGTAGGCACAGTAATACCTATCAATAGAGAATCGTTAACACACACACACACACACACACACACACATATATATATATTACTACTATAGAACCTGTGAAGAAAGTGTGACAATATATATTTTCAACACTGAAATTCTTCACAATGTGCTTTTTACTGAGAGTGAAACTTATTAATGAACACCTGTAGTTGTGCAAATATGCAAATATGCATATATAAAATAACGTGAATGCCATTGTGTCCTTGCAAAGAAAGTTAAGATTGTAGCAATGAGAGGACAGAGTGAAAGAATGTATGCTAGGTAAATTTCTTCAGGATTTGAATTATGCAATAACCTGCACCATCCAAGTTGATAGTGGTAGATCTTCAGTGAGTCTCCAGGTTCAAATCCTACTTTCCCCAAAACACCACACAGGCCCACCTTGAGATAATGTTAATAGTAACCCCTTGGCAGAGTCAAGTATATAACATAGGCCATAATATACCTGTGATGAAAGTGAGATTGTAAATCCAAGCCAGAGGAGACCAAAAAGGAATGTAAGACTTTTTTTTTTTTTTTGGTATAAGGAAGTAAATTTATTATGCAGAGGAGGAGGGAAAGAAAGAAGAGGGGGAATTCCAGAGATACAGAGTGACAGAGTGAGGGAGAGGAAGCTGAGTGATAGAGAGAGAAATCGAAACACTCAGGACGGCAGGAGGTTTCTCATATCCCATGCACCTGATGTAGGTTTGACATAGGATGCAGGTGCTGACATATGATATTGTCAAGATCCTAAAGGCCCCCTGAATGAAGGCCAGTTGAATTGCCTGCACACACACATAGCAATAGTGTTGGTAGAATTTCCTTTGTATCTGCTGAAAACCTTAAGAAAATGAATCATCTTACAACTGACTCCTCTTTTATTGTGGAGATCAGGGGTTAAAGTTGTTTAAAGCTTTCCAAGATGTGCTTTTTGGAGTGCTGTTGAAGATTAGGAGGTACCCTTTAAAACTGTTTCTTCTTTATTTAATTTCTTAGCATGTTTTTGAGCTAGGACATTTATTCACAGAGTTTGAAGAGTACTGGAAAATATTCAGTTAAATACAGAAGATCAGCTCAAGGAGAAAATGTGAAAATAAAATTTGTTCCAGCTTTTATTAAAAAAAATTCAAGGACACTGCAAACAAAAATTAGTCAACAAATCACATTACCTGTAAAGTTATTATCTCAAAATATTTGAATAAAGCTTATTGCTGTTGCTTTATGATGAAGCTATAAATAAAACTATATGTGTATAATTAAGCCATTTGCTTTCCTGAAGGAAAATATGAATTCCAATATATCTGCTAACAAATAGAAGAGAAGGAATAATACATTACATTACTAAATGGACTGATAATTTTTTCCTCAATTTAAGCATTCATTAAAATGTTTAAATTTTTCTTTCAGCTCTTGGTACAACTTTAGATTTTTTCTCTCTCATCTCCCAGCATAATGTATCAAAAACATACTAAGAATGTAAGAATTTTTAAGGCTTGTCTGAGGATTAGAAAAGTAATCAAGAATCTCTATTAAATGTGGTTCCAGCCAAAATATATGCAAATGTAAGAGAAGATAATCTCAATATCAAAGGTTTCATAGGGGAATAAAAGATGCTAACACACAAGAAACTTAGCAAACAATTTAGAATACCAAATGACTATCAGTAGGTAGGGCCTCTGACTACTGTCAACAGTTATACACACTCACAAATATCGTTTTTATAGAGTAGGAAATAAAAACTCTAAAAAGAAATTGCCGTCCTGATCCATCCACCTGCTCCACACAACAGCACAAATCTTGAAAAAGAAATTGAAATAAATTCATGCTGGAAATATCAATTTACAGTGTCATGTATATATATTTAGTTGTTCTGGAGCAATTTTTCCTCTGACGTCCATTAAATGCTTTATAAGCAAATGCAACATGTGTGCTGTGGATGTGTTTAGAATTAATGGAAAATTGACAAATTATCTCCAAAATTTGAAAAGATATAGTCAAGATCATTGGATATAGATTTTCTGATTAAATATTTTCCTTAAGCAATAAATTTCAGAGCAAAAGGTTAACTTGAAAATTAAATAAAGAACATTTTATTTTCTTAGTGACCCATGTGCTAATATAATTAATCATGCATAATTTTATTTTACACATATAAAAAGATTAACTTTCAATTTTGTTTTATGGTTTCATCAAGTGTAAACAGATGCATATTAGATGGCTTTTATAATTTACAGACTTGACTATAAAAATAATTTAGACTATCTGGTAAGCTAGCTTAAAGAAGCTTATGAATAGTAAAATGTAATTTATGAAAGAATATTGCAGAAGATATAACTGATAATTGGCTAATTTTTGTCAACATATTATCCATGCTCAGTATGGTATAACATTTTTAACATTTGTTCTTTGTACATTTATACAGTTCAACTTTGGAAGAAGAGTTTTCAAGGGGGAACAAATTTTCTAATAGGCAATGATGTACCATCGGACTGAATTATTTGATAGGATCTTTTAAACAATATTTTAGCAAAATTGTATTGTTAAACCTAAATCATATCAACACAAAGCTGTGAAGACAGAAACCATGAAGAAAAGTCTGTATTGTTTTGTAGGAAAAGATGAATTAGCATAGTAAACTCAGGCTAGTGATCTCATTTAGATATTTGGACTCTAAACCATGAATAGTTCAATACTCTGTGGGAAAAAATAACAGATAATCTTTTCCACAGTAAAACCATTTCTGCCTGAATATGGAAGATAATGCAATATGATCCCCACGTATTTTCACTTTGTTGATAAGATTCATAATACATAAACACTAACCAGGTTTAACTCATAATAAGAATCTTCAAATATTGGATGACTAGTAATCCCTGGGGCATTTAAAGTGGGAAACAAATTTCATATGCATCGGAGGTTTCCATTCAGCCATGCTTGATGGAAGGATTTGGTGTAGTAATGTATTCAGGAGTACTTTGAACTCCAAGTAAAAGAGCATTAAGAGAAAGTTGACATAAGTATCTTAACAAGAAAATGTGTGCACCTCAATTCAACGAGAAGACTAATATACCTAACAGTGGACTGCCACTATGGCAATTTGCAAAATGGCAATAGCATTCTGATGAAATTTTACTTCATATTACAATGAGGAAGGAAAACAAAACAAAGACAGGTTCACTATAAGGGATTGTCTTACAAGCTTTATCATCCTGAATTGTTTTAGGCAAGTCAGTACTGCATATAAGTGCTTTTGCTGGGAAGAGAAGAGGAAGGGGACTGAGAGGGTATAAAATGATTAGATAGATAGATAGATAGATACATACATACATACATACATACATACATACATACATACATAGAGACAGGAGCTATTTATAATAAATGCCAGTTCTTTGATAATTAAATGTTACCACACAAATTGTTCGTACAAATGGCTCCTTTATAGTCCTGTTTCTTCTAAAGAGTTCATGACATTGGTGTGGTTGAACTCAGTGTTTGAAGCAGAGTCAAGGATATAAATGTCTTTTTTCTAGTCCTTACTGAGTAGCCACAGAGAATTATTCATTTAAGTTTTGTTTAAGCATTTTTGTGACATCCTCAACATAATTTATTACATTTCCTCAGTTTTTTTTTCCACAGCCAACATCCCTTTAATCTGTACTACTAATGTACAGACTGTCAATACATTCAGGAGAGCGGTCGCTAATAATAACAAATCGTTCCAAGTCTCTACTTAAGATTTCCAGGGAACGGCTGGAGAGATAGCTTGGTGATTAAGAACGCTTGATGCGATTGAAGAGGACCAGGGTTTGTTTCCAAACACCACACGGCAGCTCAAAAACATCTGTAGCTCGAGTTGCAGGGGACCCAACACCTTCTTCTGGCTCCCAAGGGCACCAAACCCAAACAGTGCACATATATACACGCAGGCAAAATATTCATATACAAAAGAAAAATGTTATACATTTTAAATTACACTTTAATTTTTATTGCTTCACCTCTTCCCTTTACTTCCTCCAGTCCCATGTTCCCCCTACTGTCAAAATGAAGCTTCTTCCCCAATTATGATTTTAACACATGCTCTTCTCTCTCTCTCTCTTAGAAACATGCAAATATAAATAAAACCTGCTGAATCTTTGTGTATATATGGTTTCAGGGCTGACCACTTTATATTGGACAACCAATTAGGGTCTAATTCCTGGGAGAGGCAACTCCCGCTCTCTCGGCAGGTATCTGCCACCTGTAGTTCCTTGGCCAAGAGTGTGATCCCACGAGATTGTCCCTTCTATGTGAGCATGTCTACTGATCCTGACGTTGTTCAGGCCTTGTTTATGCAGCCGCTTCCAGGAGGAACTGTTTCACAGATGAAACATCTCAGTATTCCGGCTCCTCTTTTGTGATATTTCCTGAGCCACATATGCAGGAACTGTGACTCAGATGTATCTACAGGAGCTAGGCTCCTCATGATCTCTGTGGTATCCGGGTGTGGTTTTCTGTGATAGTCTTCATTTGTTTTAGATGTGCCTAAAAATCATGCAGAATACATATGTGTGTACCTACACTATGTATATGCCATTACATCTGGCAATGTGTTCCTGACAAAAACATGGACACTGAGCTGCCATGGGCTACATCTGTGCAGGGGTTTTAGGTTATCTCCATGCATGGTCCTTGGTTGGAGTATCAGTCTCAGATAGTGCCTCAGTTTTAAGGTAAATTTCATTATGACATTTTGTCTGTTTATTTGGCATTTATATCTTAACAGTCTACTTTATCCATATCTACCTTAAATGCCATTTAAGATCACTTAAACTTTCTATAGGTATTTAAATCAGGACTGTGTACATGCTAGGCAATCATCTTTCTACTGATCTATTTTCCTAGCCCTCATAATATGTTTCACTAACATTTCTAGATTACTTATATTCTGGGAAGGTTTTGCCTTACAACCAATTTATAGTGCTCAGGTTATCAAGGCCTGAAGATGGCTTCCTGATTTACAGACACAGCTCCTGCAGTCCTTTACCTTCAAGCTACACATTTGTTTTGTAACTAAAATATTTATTTAATAAAAGTTAAAAGTCTTACATTGCTACATTTAGAATTTACACTTATGACAAATTTTGAAAGGTTATTTGATTTTTTTTATTTGTCTTTGTTTTCTTTTTCTATTGAAGTAACTAATGGCATTAAAGAAGCAGGACAGTCTCCCCAAGCATGGTTGGCTACCATAAAAAGCTAAAATGTTATGCTCAGGATGCGAGGCTAAGCACTGCACTCAGGGTCAGCTGCTTTCGACTCAGAAAAGAGCATGTCTGATTGCATGCAGGTTGATGCCCCAGGTCCCACCGGGTCTGATGCTCTTTGGGTGGATGACACCTAAATGAACATTGGTACAAAGTCCCAATTTATTTCTAATATCAGAGATCAGACCTCTACTCTTGCCTGATGCATCTAAAACAAAAAGGGGGAACTGTAGAGAGCTGCGTAATGCCACGCCTTAAAGATGGAGCTGGTTTCCGCCTTCCACCTTCCCAATGGTGAGTGCTCTGTCACAAACAACTCCATATTTGGCTAAGGCTGAGGATCTGGCTTGCTTCCGTGTATGTGGACCTATCTGCATTGCCCACGAGGCACGCTGGGGTTGGCTACCCAGAGGCTATTTAAGCTGTGGGCTGGCTTTCCCCAGGGTCAGATGATTGTTCAAGGGTCCTGAATAAACTGCATTGAGAAGAACAAAAAAAAAAAAAAAAAAAAAAAAAAGATCAGAAAGAAGGAGAGGAGGACCTCCCCTATCAGTGGACTTGGGGAGAGGCAAACATGCAGAAAGCGGGGGAGGGTGGGACCGGGAGGGGAGGAGGGAAGGGCTTATGGGGGGATACAAAAGGAATAAAGTGTAATTAATAAAAGTTAAATAAAAAATTAAACAAAAAAAAAGTGAAGGATTTCTACCAACTGAAACAGAAAGTAAGCAGGGCTTAGGTATATTGAAAGTGTCATCAAGACTCAATCCCCAATGGTCAGCCCTAGACACACATACATATGAGCAACACTAAAGGGACTCTCTCATATCTATCTACATATATGTATGTGTGTGTGTGTGTGTGTTTGTGTGTGTGTGTGTGTGAGAGAGAGAGAGAGAGAGAGAAACATATAAACATGTATATAATGAGTACTCCTGGATTTGGGAGATACTAGGGAACACAATGTCAGATGGATGTAAAAAGGGACAGAATCCTATAAAGATAAAATTCATATATGCCATTATCAAAAGTAAAATAAATAAATAGAATATTTTAAAAAGCTAAAGAATCTTGACTAACCACATCCTAATTTGAGGTAAAATAGACACTGTTTATCCTCAAAGTGCTAGGGCTTTGCTGAGACCTAAAGGCCTGAAGAAGGAGTCCTAAAATAGTCATGTCTGGTGTTAAAGAAAGTAAGGAGGCTTTTCTGAGACTTGCAGGCATGAAAAGCATGCATGGGCTGGGCATAGGTCCATTACATATATGGAGCAGGTGTGTACCTTGATCATCATGTGGATCCCCTAACAATGGGAGTAGGGGCTGTCTCTGACTCTGTTGCCTGCCTTTAGATTCCTTTCCCCAAGCTGGCCTGCCTTGTCTGGACCCAGTGGGAGAGGATGCACTTAGTCCTTCTGGGACTTGATATGCCAAGGGTGTTGGTACTCCTGGAGGACCTCCCTTTCTCAAGGGGAGGGGACAATGAGGAAAGAAAGGATAGAGATTGGGACTAGCAAAAGAGGAGGGGAGGGACTTTGATCATGCTGTAAAGCAATTAAATAAATTAATGGAGAAAAATACATCAAATTTCCTCTCCCTCTCTCACTCAGAATTTTAGAATTGCAACTTGGCTGAGCCTCAACTCATCTAGCATTAAAAATATGGAAACTTAAACAAACAAATCAAAAAACAAAGAGTAGGACCTGGGATAGGTAGGTCCATTGTGGAAGAAAGGAAACAATAGGAAAGACGATTGACCATTGAAACAAATGCATGCTTCAGTGTTTTAAAAGCAACAGCCTTAGTTTACAAAGAGCGATGATAAAATGTTTTAAATTATTGTAAGCCGGTATTAACGTGTCTATGTGGTTTTGCCTTATAACTCTTGTTAAGAATTTCTGTTACACAAACATACCTTCAAAGATAAAAACATTTGATATTTTTAGCATCCTGTTTCTCTTGTATGTGATATTAGTGGACATAGATAGGTTATGAGATTAATATGTTGATAGGACATAGCATCATCAGTAGGTGTTTATTCCCTCTCTGCTTTAAGAAAATATATACCAAAAATGGTGTGCTTGCAATAGAAGTCCTAGACTTCAATCACTAAAATGAGATATCTTTTTTTTCCTCTTCTACATGGAACAGATACCTAAGAAAGCTTTTGAGTCTTTTTCAAACCAGCATTTCAAGGGGTCTTTGCTGACTGAAATCTAGATTTGGCTTAGCAAATCCTACCACTGAGTTCAAAGATAGCTCTAAATTTGACCCCATATGTTTTTCTGTCTTTAGAGAGGCTGTAAAGCAAGTGGGATTAATGGAAAACATGAATAAAAGGTCTCAGGTCCCAAAAACATCATAAAGGGAGCCAAGCTATTGAACTCGGCATGGTTGTTCATGGAGTGAGTCAAATGAAGTTCCACTCACTTTATACTGACAGGTGAAATATTATTTGATGTTTTTGTGTGGGAGTACGGGCCTAAATGTTAAAAATCTGCTTTCTATAGCTCCAGTTGTTTTAGCCTTCTAATGATGATAAAAAGAGGTAAGCTTTTTCCTGCTTTGAAAGTTAGAGAATAGCAAACAAAAATAGCTATTGTGGTGGTAACAATGTGTAAATATTAGATGCTCTATAGTCAAAATATGTTCTGACTAACATCAAATGCTTGCTGGTTGGTGAAATGCAAATTGATTAATGAGTCAAGAGGTAACTAGAGAAGAAATGTCCAATTACAATGTGTGGATATGGAATTGAAGGGGACAATCATGGGTGTACAAAGGTGACCAATGAGGTGATTTGCCAAGGTAAACACTATCTTTAACATTTAAGTGTACAGTCCCTTCACATTACAAAACCTCAGAATGGCAGCTTATGCTCTTCTTAAAGCAATATTTACATATTTTATATACATATATATTTATGTACACATAGATCATGAATCTGTGAATATTATACATGCATTATATGTACAATTTGTTATATTTTGTGCATGTCATTTATTCAACTTCACAAACAAAAGAATGGTATTAGGATACGCAAGACTTGACATTCAAGGATCTGGAGTCAGAACATTAGGGTTAATGGAACTCTTCCAGTTGCTGCATGGCTTGGCTCAAGTTGTTTGGCTTCTCAGGATTCCTGCTTCATTGATTCTAAGGTGGATACACAATAATGAGAGCAATTACCTCACATTTTTATTCTGATAAAGTTGTTTCCACTTTTCTGCAGAAAATACCTCTAGGACCGTGGAAGATGCCTAAAACTTCAGGTGGTATTGGTATACATCCATACATGGTACAGTGTGGCTTTGTTCTGTCTCGATGACAAAGTTCCCTACTTACAATAAGGCGTAATTTACAAAACAAACAAAGCCAAAACTAATATATAACTACACAAGGATCCAGTGCACTATGTGAGTTATGCAGTGATTATGTGACTGTGGTTTCTTAGCAATACTGTTGCGCCATTGCAGTCAATCTTCAGAGACCCAGGGCAGTACCGACTGTCTAGTCAGTAGGTAGCAGTCACCAATGGGCATGCTGGACAAAAGATACCACATGGCACCTCTAGGCAACTGTGAGAGATTCTAGAGCGCTGAGATGCCGGGAAAAGATCCTATCCGAATCCAGCATGTCGAGGTGTACTGAGGCAACTGACAGGGGGAAAGGTGACAGGTGACAAATGGCATTTTCACCATGTGAGAAGTCGCACATCTGGCTTTATTTTCTAAGCATGTCCAGAGCTGAGGTGAGATCACATGTTTGCCTTTGCAGATCCCTTGACTTAAAGAGTAAAAATGAGAGAATTACAAAATGATACAGCATCTTCCTACAAAGAAGGAGGAGGACTAGTTTCTGCATCCGATCAGCTAGATTGCTTCATTGATATTAACATTAAATCCTTAGATATAATGACCAACCTGCTGCTTTTACCTGGATTTCCTATCACAACACAACCTGACCTGACTCCCATCTATTCTATCAATTCTTGCTAGCAACAGCCAAAATTCTGAGTTGACTCTTTATATCCATATTATAGAAAGTAGAAAGAATCAGTTTCTTAGGGCAACAATGTCTGTGGTGTTATTTAAAAAAATAAAAATTAGCCCAATGATAAAGCCAAAAGTAATCCCAGCAATGATCTAGGTAAGGAATAGATATTTTTGAATAAAATAAATCTAAAATTACCAAAGAAAGACATACCTTAAAAAGGATTAATGTTCAAAAGTAGCACATAAAAAGTGATGTTTCAAAAAACATAGAACCAGAGAGATTATATCTAAGCAGCTCATGTTTCCTGAATAAATGAGTTCTCAAGGTGTAACAGAGTAGGTCATATGGAATTGGAAAATACAAGAAAATATTCATATATTAACAGTCAGAAATAAATGGGATATGTTACAAAATGACTTTTGTTAAAGTCCTCTTTAATTTATGTTGTAAAATAAAAAAGGACATGTGAATATTCTACAAAGCCAGTGGAATTATAAATTCACAAAAGTTTGACTTCTGTTCTACCTTTGCTGTTTATAATCACTGGTACATGGAGAAAAGACAATTATGTTTAAAAAATTAAAATGATATTACATTTATATTTTAGAGTACGGCCATTCGTTTAGCTCCTCAAAGTGGAGTCTGCTTTAGTATCAAAACAATGAACTAGAAAAGTTACAAATAACAAATAAAGGTGGGTCATAATTACATGGGTACTAAAAGCCAACCTTTCTGAAAATTAGAATAGCTACATGAAGCTGAACATTTGGCACATACAATAAACCTAGAACTTGGTACTCAGAGGCAAACAGAAATAGGTTCATCTCTGTGAGTTTGAGACCATCAGGTGTACATGGTGAGTTTCCGGACAGTCAGGGCTGTGGAGAGAGATCCTGTTAAGCAACATATAGTTCTATGGCTATAGAATCAAACTGGCATAAAGAAAATTTCAAATTAAATGAGTATAAAATATCATTGTTTTATATGAAATTTACTTTATATTAAATTTACAATAAAAATAATTCAAAGACTCCGACTATTAAATCAATGATTCATAAGATATAAATGACTATGCCTATAGAATGAAACATGTAGTCAGTCTAAATACAGAGCCTGATAGTACCTATAGAGGACTTGGGCATTGCTTAAAATGTCTGTTTTCCTTTAGGCCATACTATGTTTTTTATTTTAACTATATGTCTGATATTTCTATTACATATAGTATGTAAAAGTTATATTGGATATATATAGTTAAAATATTAAAGAGATAACACCCACGTTATGATATATAATGGTGTATACATCACTCAAGAATCTCTTCTATAATGGCTTTAACAATAATTTCTCTTCTAAACGTCATGTCTCCCTCAGTCCCATAGCAGTACCTGGAAATAATACTGCTTGGCACTGTGAGGCAAAAAGTATCCTTTGGGTTCTCCCTTCATAAAATGCAGTGCTTGGCAAACCAGGGAAAGTGTGAACTGAAGTTTCCACAAAAGTCATACCTAGGTTGAGGATTCTCCAGACTGACTGAATGGTTAGAACGTTATGAGTACAGCATGTCACACAAACGGACATTTCTAGTCCCCTCAATGATTCTGTGTTGCTCACCTCTATCTTTGAGATAATATCCTATTTATATTCAGTTAATTTTTCGAATGTATTCTGAGTAGACCATTAGCTTCTACCAATGAAAGAATTAATGTCACCAGATAGCATCTAAAATATATAGCAGAGATTTCCCACCTTTCTTATAACCTTCTTTCCAATTTATTTTTAATGTCTTGGCTTATGGCTTTGTTTCCCTGACTAAACTCATCCATGCATTGTGTAAATGTAGCACAATTTCTGTATCCATTCCTCAGCTGAGGAATGGATTGTTTTCAGATTCTGGCTATTACAAATAAAGCTGCTATGAACATGGTTGAGCAAATGTCCTTGTTGTATACTTAAGCTTAATAAGGATATAAGCCTAGGAGTGGTAGAGTTGGATAGTGACAAAGCACTATTCCTAATTTTCTGAAAAAGCACCAGAATGATTTCCAAAGTGGTTGTACAAGTTTACATTCCCACCAGCAGTGGAGGAGGGTTCCCCTTTCTCCACATCCTCTCCGGTATGTGTTGTCACTTGAGTTTTTGATCTTAGCTATTCTGATGGGTGTAAGGTAAAATCCCAGGGTCATTTTGATTTGCGTTTCCCTGATAGCTAAGGATGTTGAGCATTCCTTTAAGTGTTTCTCTGCCATTCAATATTCCTCTATTCAGAATTCTCTGTTTAACTCTGTACCCCATTTTTAATGGGATTATTGATTTGTTGCTTTTTAACATCTTGAGCTCTTTATATATTCTGGATATTAACCCTCTGTCAGATATAAGGTTGGTGAAGATCCTTTCCCAGTTTGTAGACTGTCGTTTTGTTCTGATTACATTGCTTTACAGAAGCATTTCAGTTTCATGAGATCCCATTTATTGATTGTTGATCTTAGGGCCTGAATTGTTGGTGTTCTGTTCAGGAAGACTACTCAGAAATCAAAAACAAGGAAACCCCTCCTTTCCTCCCCCTTCTCCACACACTCCCCTCCCCAAGTCCACTGGTAGGGGAGGGTTTCTTTTTCTTAGTTCTGATCCTAGTCTGTTAGGTCTCATCAGGAGTGGCTGCATTGTCTTCCTCTGTGGCCTGGTAAGGCTGCTCCCCCCTCAGGGGGAGATGATCAAAAAGCAGGCCAATCAATTCATGTCAGAAGCAGTCCTTGTTCCCATTACTATGGAACCCACTTGGACACTGAACTGCCATGGGCTACATCTGTGCAGGGGTTCGAGGCTGTCTCCATGCATGGTACTTGGTTGGAGTATAAGTCTCAGGAAAGACCCCTGTGCTAAAATTTTTTGGTTCTGTTGCTCTCCTTGTGGACCTCCTGTCCTCTGATTGGGAGGGGAGGAGGGAAGGAACTAGAGCAGGAATACAAAGTAAATAAAGTATAATTTAAAAAAAAAACTCTGTGAGCTTCCCAAATGCTGGAACACCGAAGTGATGTTTCTGCGTTATAAGCCTGGACAGATTGCTAGACTGTCACAGTGTTTGTCATGTCTGTCTGAGCTCTGTGATGAGACTTAGTTCAAGAGTCCTATGAGCCTCTAACTCATAGTCTTTAGGGCCCAACATACAAAAGATACACAGAAAAAAAAAGCATATTACATACATGAACCATACATTCATCCATAAAGACATTTTTATAATAAAAAAAAAAAACAAGGAGATCATATCCTGAGTGAGTTATCCCAGAAGCAGAAAAACACACATGATATATACTCACTTATAAGTGAGGGGGGAGCAACCTTGCCAGGTCACAGAGGAAGATAATGCAGCCAGTCCTGATGAGACCTGATAGACTAGGGTCAGATGAAAGGGGAGGAGGGCCTCTCTTATCAGTGAACTTGGGAGGGGCATGGAAGGAGAAGAGGGAAGGAGGGTTGGATTGGGAGGGAATGAGAGAAGAGGCTGCAGCTGGGATACAAAGTGAATAAACTCTAATTAATAAAAAATAAGTAAATTTTAAAAATCCATGCAACTCTTCCTACATCGAACCTTATCATTTTTGGTAGGCTCAATCAATGTTCTGGGTCCATGGTCACTTCTTACATGGTTTGGAATAAACATGCTTATTTCTGTTAAAATTATATATAATTTTACAAATGCTTTAACAATTTGCTTACATGAACTATATTAAATACTCAGGGCAGTGATTACATTCATGCAACTCATTTAGTATCAGGAATTCACTGTGTGTCTGTGACACCTATGATAGTTACATCATTAGTAAGGATAGTAATCCTTACTAATTTAATTCTGTAAATCAGTTGTAATTTACAGAAAAAAATAACTTTCTTAGTTAAAAAGTGAATGCAACACACACACACACACACACACACACACACACACACATACACACACACCACAGTTCTCACTCAAAGGAAATAAAAGGTTTAACCTAGAGCTAATATGAAGTGAACAGGGTCCAGGAAAGTGATCCAGGCAGCCACAATTATGTGTTGAAATGCAGAATGTGTGGCTTTATGTTTTTTATGAAGAAAGACTCAGCAGAGACTATCTAGAATATTTAACATTTAGGAAAGCAGAAGCAGTCACACATACAGATGACAGCAGAAACTCACAAAATCATAACAAACAGAATATTAAGAAGGTTGGGCTAGCATAGTATATCATGTGTGACAGAAGCTAGGAATGTTGCTTAAGCCTGTGGTGGACACTATGACTGCTTCTCATCATTTTTGTCTCTGGATGAAGAATAGGCATGAAAGTTGGCATAAGGCTAGGAGCTTTTAGATCGCCATTGATAAAAAATAAACAAGAAGGGGAAATGAGCATCATGTGAAATTGTTTCAAAATTAAAAAACATGTATTAATTGAGACTAAAGACTTAAGTGGTTCCAGTATAAACAATAGGGACAACCTATTCTGGACAATAAGAGAATTCCATTCAGAATAGTCTCTTAGACTCACCTCCACCTTGGGATAAATAAATTTTAAGGAAGCCAAGGACAGAATGGGTAGGGTATCTCCAGAGTGAAAAGAGAATTTGCAGTGAATCAGCATAGATATCAAAGCAGGAACAGTCGGCTGAAACACAGTGAGAAGGGCAAAAAGCATATATCTGGTCCAAAAGGCACAGAGAACCCTACAGCAAGACCTTCCAGCTACATGGTTATCGTTTGTTTTTAATTTGCTATTGTTACTACTACAACCTATTCAGTATGCGTCCTAGTTTTAGCCCCCTCCCTCCTCCCCCCTCATCTCCTTCCGGTCCCACCCATCCTCACTCTTCCTCCCCTATCCCTCTCCCCTTGTCCACTGATAGGGAAAGTCCTCTTCCCCTACTGTAAGACCCTAGCCTATCAAAACTCATCAGGACTACCTGGATCATCTTTCTAGTTCAAACTTCAACAAACCATTGGCAGATGCAGTTAAGAAACTGGATATTGTGAAGACAGCTGCTACAAACATGGTTGAGCAAATGTCCCCATCTTTTGGATATATGCCTAAGAGTGGTATTGCTGGATCTTGAGGTAGCACTATTCCTAATTGACTGAGAAAGCGCCAGATTGACTTACATTCCCACCAGTAATGGATGAGGGTTCCCCTTTCTCCACATCCTCTCCAGCATGTGTTGTCACTTGAGTATTGATCTTAGCCATTCTGATGGGTGTAAGGTGAAATATCAGCCAAGAAAAAAAAAAAAAAAACATGCCCTGGGGGCCTTGCCGAGATGATACCTCAACCAAGGACAATGCATGCAGAAGACCTAAAACCCCGGATGTAGCCCATAGATTCAGTCTCCAAGTGGGTTCCCTAGTAAGGAGAGCAGGGGCTTTCTCTGGAATGAACTCAGTGACAGGCTCTCTCATCACCCATTCCTGGGGGTGCAACCTTGCCAGGCCACAGAGGAAGATAATGCAACCAGTCCTGATGAGACCTGATAGGCTAGGGTCAGATTATGGGGAGGAGGATCTGCCCTATCAGTGGATTAGGGGAGGGGCATAGAGGAAGAAGAGGGAAGGAGGGTGGGATTGGGAGGAGAGGAAGGAAGGAGCAACAGCCGAGATAAAAACTGAATAAACTGTAATATAAGATAAAAAAAATAAAGACAAAATAAGAATTGAGAGGGAGTTTTTTTTTTTAACTGATGTGATCAGATACAAAGTATTTCACCTTCAGGAATACGGTAATGTGGATAATTAAGTCCATCGTTTTGACACTGATATGAGGTGTTGAAAGAATGAGAAAATAGTGGGAACCCAATTCTGGAGTATGGGATAATTAGTTATATAGTGGATTAATACATAAATGAGAACATAGTATAAAACAATGACACCATAATCATACACCTAAAAACAAGGAGAGTCTGGTTCGACAGTTGGTAACTACAAATACAAGCAACCATGTAAGACCAGTTCCAGACAGCAAAATTTTCAAGAGACCTTCATTTAAAATTATGCTACAATGTAAGCATTAATGCAGAAAAAGACCCAGGAGAAAAGTGTTAGTATAGTGAACATTTTACCAGAGACTATGAGTGTCAAGGATTTTAGGAATCACAGTAGAAATCATTGTAGATACACCTTGCTAGTTATTTCAATAACCCAACAAAAAGAAAATATGGAAAGTTTTTCATGGCTAGGGAGGAAAATATATTAAGTCTTTCACATCTGTATTATATTAGTTATTAACTGGTATCAGTTCCGGTCCCTGTGATCTCTTGCCAACTGTCTTACATGTCTTTCTTATCAGCTTTGCTATCCAAGTCCACTTCTTATGCACTGTACTCTCCTGTTGGAAGTCTCCTGGCTCCACATTTCCTTTAATTCCCTCAAAATATATGGAAGTGATGAGGTAAAGTCTGGTTCATGACCACTCTTTATAGTGGTGAATGTGAAAGCTGCAGTCCTTATTGTTTCATTTGCCATATGAGATATTTCTCCTTCAATAGACTGGGGTTTCCTGAAGAAAAGAACCTGTTATCACTCACCAGTGCATATCTCTCTCTCTCTCTCTCTCTCTCTCTCTCACACACACACACACACACACACACACACACACACAAAAAAAAAAAAAAAAAAAAAACAAAATGAGGAGTTTGATAGCGCATTGATTATCTGTTCACGAAAGAAGAAACTGAAAACATAAAAATGTGCACGATCAACTCAGGCATTCAGCACCATGGACAGCAACATCTCAGGCTCAACTAATGTGGCTCTGCAACAGGCAAGACCTAACTTGGATTTCTGTCAGGAACAATAACAAAAATGTGTTTTGCAGGTGAAATAGGAAACACAAAAAGTAAAACATTAACAAATATTTTCATTAGTTCTAATCATGTTCACTCTCCCTCCTTCTAGTCTTCTAGACCACCCATTCCCTTCTCACCCCATTCAAGGCCAATCTGTGCAGCCCAAACATAAAAGTGTAACTTGGGCTGCACCTTTCAAGATAACTGACACCCTCCACCCTCATTCCAACAAGTAAGAATTGTCCATAACGCATAGGGAAGGAGTGAGATAATATTAACTTACAAAATTTCTAATAATTTTTAAAACTGACTTTCAAAGATTAAAAATATAAAGTGATGTCAGGCATCTGAAGCCTTTGTATGAAGGGTTTTGAGCATTTGGAGACATCCTGTTTTAAATAACCTAAATATATTCATGTTTTTGGTATCAATCATTAATTAAGATAACTTTTAAACAGCTCATTTTGTATTTGTCGTATTTTCATTTTTTTCTTTTCTCATTACCTCTTCACTTAAATTTTGCTAATACAATTATTTATAAAAAAACAAATATTTCAACCATAATTTTATAAATAGGGAAATCAGATCATCATAATTCAATATTTAATACAAAGTTACTATGAAACTCAAATAAGTTTTTTTTTGATCCAACTAAGAATAATATTTATTTCTAAGTAGAAATAATGAAAGTTTCACTGTAGCCAGAAACTTCCAAACATAGTTTTACTGCTCTTCAGGATATACATAATAATATTCAATGATCTCAGCTCAAAATTCACTTTTTATATCAACAGTTTGAAAAAAACGAATCTCCAACATCAAGCAAACAACTGAAAATTAAAAACATCAGAGCTGCCAAATGTCACATATTCAAAACACAAGAGTAATTCTGTATGAGTTTTCATTTATGCAAAAATAATTAATTGCATAATTTTCATCTATAATACTGTCTATTGTAGTAATCTAAAGCCACATGCTATTGATCAAAAGAATGTTCTGTCAGCATAAATGTGATTTTCTAGGTAGAATAATTGTCTTAGGCATGTTGTTCAAAGGAACAGAATCAAAGTGTGTGTGTTCTCAGATTTTATTAACTGCACCTTAAAATAGTGATGGCCGTATGAGAGCCCAGCACCCAGGTTTGTGAGGCCGGGGGCCTCTACAGGGCAGGATGTCTCAGGAGTCCCAATCTAGTAATGGAAACCAGGAAATTACTGGAGAGCCACCAATCCCTACTCCAGGATGAGAGTTTGGTAACACTGGTTCTGATACCATCAAGGGAATCAGAAACAGCAGCAGCAACAGCAACCAGAGAGATCCACTGAGTCAGGAAAAAGGGAAGGACAAGAAAGCAAAAGGCTAGGATAAACTTCCCTCTGACATGCCTTTTTCTTTTCTTTTCTTTTCTTTTTTTTTTTTTTTTTTTTTATCTAGGCTGCTACTTGAAGGTCCCGTCCACAGTTGAGGTGGGCATTTCCACATCAATCAAGACAACTGGACCATTTCTTCAGATGAAGCTACCTACTTAGATGATTCTAATATATTACAAGCTGGCATTAAAACAAAGCAACAGAACTTGGGGGAGGAGAAGAATATGATCGATATATATATTTAAATTTTAAAATTGTTCTGAATAATTAAAAAATGACTATAAAAAGAAAAATAAATAAAGCCAAGCAAAATAGTAACAAAGTACAGTTAGTATATTTGAAGCCAGTGTTGTAACTATATAGAAATATATAATTAATGGCGCTTGGGAGATAGCTCAACAGATAAAGAGATACACAAACATGAAGACCAAAGTTCAGGTCACTATAAATACATGGAAATGTGTGCTGCACTTAACTTATAATTCCAGCTTCAGAAGGTGGACACAGCAGATTCCAGGGGAGGTTGAGTAGCAGGAGCGGCCATATTTGTGAGCTCTGGATAGGACTGAGACCACGCCTCCATAATAATTTGTTAAAGCAATGAGGAAAAATGCCTAACATCAACTTCATGCTTTTACATGAAAGAGCACAAATGTGCATGCACACATACACACATGCTCACTCATGCCAACAAAAATTTTATAAACACACATGTGATGCACTACACACACAAACACACAAACATACTGAAAAAATATGGCATAAGAATATATTCTATTATAGAATATGCCTGTAATGGAAACACTAATTTTTTATGTTGATAGATTATTTAACCTATTTATAAAACATTGGTTTATTTTTATAAAAATCCTAAATGCTAGAATAAATTTATTCTCTTAGATATAGATTAAAAATGTATATCAGATTGCTATTTCATATTTTTAATTAATTTGTTATTTTATGAATTATAATTTATTCATTTTGTATCCAGCTCTAGGCCCATCCCTTGTCACCACCCACTCCCACCTTCCCTCCCTCATCTCCTCCCATGCCCCTCTCCAAGTCCACTAACAGGGGAGGTTCTCCTCCCCTTCCATCTGACTCTAGCTTATCTGGTTTCATCAGGACTGGCTGCATTGTCTTCCTCTGTGACCTGGTAAGGCTCCTCCCTTAGGGGGAGGTGATCAACAGAGCCAACTACTGAGTTAATGTCAGAGACAGCCCCTGTTCCCCTTACCATGGAACTCACTTGGACACTGAGCTGCCATGGCCTGAATCTGTGCAGAGGTTCTAGATTATCTCCATGCATGGTCTTTGGAGTATCAGTCTCAGAAATGAACCCTGTGCCCAGATATTTTGATTCTGTTGCTCTCCTTGTGGAGCTCCTGTCCCCTTCACGTCTTTCATCTCCTTGTTTCATAAGATTCCCTGCACTCTGCCCAAAATTTAATATCCTGTTGGGTGGAATCTTTCAGAGGCCCTCTGTGGTAGGTTCCTGTCCTGTTTCCTGTTTTCTCCTTCTTCTGATGTCCATTCCTGAAGAGATCACCAACGACACAGCCTCAAACATCATTAATCAATAAATGGGACCTAATGAAACTGAAAAGCTTCTTTAAAGCAAAGGACACTGTCATCAGAACAAAAGGACAGCTTATAGACTGGGAAAAGATCTTCACCAACCCTATATCTGACAGAGGGCTAAATCCAGAATATATAAACAACTCGGGAACTTAAAAAGCAACAAACCAAGTCATCCAATTAAAAAAAAAATGGGGAACAGAGCTAAACAGAATTTTCAATAGAGGAATATCCAATGGCACAGGAACCCTTAAAGAAAATCACAAGTCCTTAGTCATCAGGGAAATACACATCAAAACGACACTGAGATTTCACCCATCAGAATGGTTAAGATCAAAAACTCAAGTGACAACACATGCTGGAGAGGATGTGGATAAAGAGGAACCCATCTCCACTTTTGGTGGGAATGCAAACTTAAATGTAAACAACTGTACCATGTGTGTCTTTCTGCTTCTGGGATACCTCACTCAGGATGATCTTTTCTGGTTCCCACCATTTGCCTGCAAATTTCATGATTTTCATATTTTTAATTGCTCTGTAGTATTCCATTGTGTAAATATATCATACCACAATTTCTGTATCCACTCCTCAATTGAGAGACATCTGGGTTGTTTACAGATTCTGGCTATTATGAATAAAGATGCTATGACCATGGTTGAGCAAATGTCCTTGTTTACTTCAACTCTTTTGGATATATCCCTAGGAGTGGTATAGCTGGGTCTTGAGGAAGCACTATTCCTAATTGTCTGAGAAAGTGCCAGATTGATTTCCAAAGTGGTTGTACAAGTTATTCCCAGCAGCAATGGAGGAGGGTTCCCCATTTTCCCCATCACTTCCAGCATGTGTTCTCACTTCTCATAAGTGGATATTAGACATAATATAGGATAATCACACTAAAATCTATATTCTAAAGAAGCTAAGCAAGAAGGAGGACCCTGTGTAAGATGCTCAATCCTCATTCAGAAAGGCAAATGTGATAGACATTGGAAGAAGGTGAAAACAAGGAACAAGACAGGAGCCTACCACAGAGGGCCTCTGAAAGATACTACCCAGCATGGTATGAAAACAAATCCTGAGACTTTTAGCCAAATTTTGGACTGAGTGCAGGGAATCTTATGAAAGAAGGGGGAGATAGAAAGATCTGGAAGGGTCTGGAGTTCCACAAGGAGAACACAGAACCAAAATATCTGGGCCCTGGGGACTTTTCTGAGTCTGAAACTCAAACCAAGGACCATTCATGGAGGTAAACTAGAACATTTGCTCAATCAGGTTTGTAGCAGCTTTATTCATAATAGTCAGAATATGGAAACAACCCAGAAGCCCCTCAACTGAGGAATGAATACAGAAATTATAAAACATTTACACAATGGAATATTACTCAGTAATTAAAAATCAAGGAAATCATGAAATGTGCAGGCAAATGGCGGGATCTAGAAAAGATCATCCCAAGTGAGGTATCCCAGAAGCAGAAAGACACAAGTGGTATATAGTCACTTATAAGTGGATATTAGAAATATAATATAGGATAACCATACTAAAATCTGTACATCTCAGAAAGCTAAGCAAGGAAGAGCACCCTGGGTAAGATGACCAATCTTCATTCAGAGTTTGCTATTTTTTTTAATTTTATTTTTCTTATTAATTACATTTTGTTAACTCTGTGTCCCAGCTGTATCCCTCTCCCTCATTCCCTCCTCAACCCCACACTTCCTTCCTGCTCTCCTCCTTGCCCCTTTCCAAGTCCACTGATAGGGGAGGACCTCCTCCCCTTTCATTTGACCCTGTTTTATCAGGTATCTTCAGGGCTGGAGAGTTTGCTATTTTAACGAGCACATAAAATAATAAAAACATATTGTTTATTTCTCACTTCATTTAGTTTATAACTTTTGAAAAAAACTATAAAATAAAATTGATTTTAGAAGATATTCTTTAGACTCTACATATATCTTCTTAATTAAAATATCTATCTAAACATCTGTTGTATAATAGTTTATATACTAGATATTAAAATTACACTTGCCTATGAATACAAATGCACATACACACAAGAGTTTTTGCATTCTTTTTTTTAATTTTTTTTATCAGTTACATTTTATTAACTCTGTATCCCAGCCGTGTCCCGATCCCTCATTCCCTCCCAGTCCCTCCCTCTCTCCCTCATCTCCACCGTGCCCCTTTCCAAGTCCACTGATGGGGGGGACCTCCTCCCCATTCATCTGATCCTGTTTTATCAGGTATCTTCAGGACTGGCTGCAAAGCCCTCCTCTGTGGCCTAACAGGACTGCTCCTCCCTTCAGGGGTGGGGAGACCAAAGAGCCAGTCATTGAGTTCCTGTTAGAAATAGTCCCTGTTCCCCTCACTTTGGGAAACCAATTGGTTACTGAGCTACCACAGGCTACATCTGAGCGGAGGTTCTAGGTTATATCCATACATGGTCCTTGGTTGAATGCCAGTCTCAGAAAAGACCCTGTGCCCAGATATATTTGGTCCTTGTGGAGCTCCTATCCTTTCCCCATCAGACTAACTCCCCTTCTTTCTTATGATTCCCTGTACTCTGCCAAAGGTTTGGTCATGAGTCTTTGCTTTGAAAACACTGCTAGTTAGAGTCTTTCAGATGCGCTCAGTAGACTCTTGTCATACATTCAATGCACATCCCATCTGTCTTTCTAAATGAGGATTGATCATCTTACCCCTTGTCCGCTCAATTGATTATCTTTTTTAGGTGTATAGATTTCATTATGTTTATCATATCTTATAGGTCTATATAAGTGAGTATATCCCATGTTTGTCTTTCTCCTTCTGGGATATTTCACTCAGAATGATCTTTTCTAGATCCCACCATTTGCCTGCAAATTTCATGATTTCCTCCTTTTTGATTGCTGAGTAGTATTCCATTGTATAAAAATACCACAATTTCTGTACCCATTCCACCGTTGATGGACATCTGGGTTGTTTCCAGGTTCTGGCTATTACAAATAGAGCTGCTATAAACATGGTTGAGCAAGTGTCCTTTTTGTGTACTTGAACAAACTTTGGGTATATACCTAGCAGTGGTATAGCTGGGTCTGGAGGAAGCACTATTCCTATTTGTCTTAGAAAGCGCCAGATAGCTTTCCAGAGTGGTTGTGCCAGTTTACATTCCCACCAGCAGTGGAGGAGGGTTCCCCTTTCTCCACAACCTCTCCAGCATGTGTTATCGCTTGAGTTTTTCATCTTGGCCATTCTGATGGGTGTAAGGTGATATCTCAGGGTCGTTTTGATTTGCATTTCCCTGATGGTTAATGAGGATGAGCACTTCTTTAAGTGTTTTCCTGCCATTTGATATTCCTCTGTCGAGAATTCTCTGTTTAGCTCTGTTCCCCATTTTTTAAGTAGATTACTTGGTTTGCTGCTTTTCAGCTTCTTTAGTTCTTTGTATATACTGGATATTAGTCCTCTGTCAGATAAAGGGTTAGTGAAGATTCTTTCCCAATCTGTAGGCAGTCGTTTTGTTTTGATGACGGTATCCTTTGCTTTACAGAAACTTTTCAGTTTCATGAGGTCCCATTTATTGATTGTTGCTCTTAGAGCCTGTGCTGTTGGTGTTCTGTTCAGGAAGTTGTCTCCTGTGCCAAGAGTTTTTGCATTCTTAATATCACATATTTGTTATGGAAAATAATTTTATCTTGGTGGGTCTCATGACTCTGAAATTATTTTACAATGGGATATATCCAAATGTCCACATAGGTCTGAAGAGAAAGACACCACTTACATGCCTACAAATTATCATGCTAAGACTTAAAATGAAATCTATACCTTGCTACTTCTCGAAGAAAATCGTGCTAGGTTATGTCTATTATCATAAACATTGACTAGTGTAGCATCTTGAAAATCCTCTTGAAATTCTCATTTTGACTAAAGAAATGTGTCTTTTGTTAAACTGTAGCTTATAAAAATAGATGATAGAAAATGAGAAATAGTCTGCTATCATTTTATATGATAATGCATTGATTTTTCCAGAGATATTTGCATGGAGTATCTTATGTGCACAGATTAAACATCATCCACAACACGACATCTCCAGAAATGTTCATGCATGCACACACACTCAAGGAGAGTGCTACCACTTGAGGAGAATGCAGCCAGCATTCCTCTTCATTTCATTGATGAGGTGTGTTGCTTGAACATAGCCAAATAAAATCTATGTGTTCACTGCACATAGAAGCCCAATAATAAGAAATATATATATCATAATAACTATATTAAATTTTAATGCTTTCAGAATGCTGCTCATTTTTGTGTCCATTATTTTCTTCCTACACATCCAGGGAATGTTTATAAGCCTTCCCATTAATAACTTTCCAACTCAAGCTGTTTAATGTCTAAAACCACTGTTCAAAACACATCTACCTTATAGCTATAAAACCAGAGGAACAAGAAAGAGTCAAAAAATATTGGCATCATTAAGTCCATAATTGTTGCAGTTATGTTCTCTAAAATGCATAATGTTAATGGTTATTTTCAAAATCATTATTCTTTGTAACATAACAGAACTTTCTATGTTTTAATGTCTTTAAAATTCTTCTGAAGTACATCGTATCGATCTTAATTTTAATATAACATAATCCATTATGGCTTTCCTGAGAATGGAGGATGTTTTTCATGGCTACTTGCCTCAAAGTACATCTGTATTTTCATTTCATCAAAGATTTCTGAGATCGTATTTTTCCACACAACTTGGCGGCGTTCATTAACAATTTCTTTCTATTCCAATTTCTTTTCTAAACTAAATTCTAATGAATTTCTTTCTATAAAACATTCATCACATTTGACTTTGTGTCCTATTCTCTCTGTGATAACTGTGTTCTTAAGTGTTTAAAATATTGCCTGGCTTTTGTTGTCATGCCGGTCTTCACAACTCTTGCATTTTCACAAGACTTGGCTTCTTCTTGTACAAAGCATCAAATTGGAGTAACAGGTTGCATAATATTTGGGTACAGAGGACTTTCAAAATTTGCCAATAGGATTGCCAACAAGATATTTAAATGTTAAATTGCTCACTTAGTCTAAAAATAAAACAGCTGAATTATCAAAATATTACTACCATTAACTGTGTCCTGTTAAATGTTTTCTTTGTGATTTTAAAAAAATAGATTTAATATTAACCCTTTAAAAACATGCTTAATGGCTTTAGTTCAATAGAAAGTACCACACGAATAGTAGTATTTTTGTGCATTTAAAATAAAGATGGAGATATGGCTCAGAGACACACAAAATGTTTGTTGAGTGTACAAGGCCCTCATTTCAGTCCATAATACTTCAAAATAAACAAATGAATAAATGGAAAATAAATAAATACCACTAAGTATTTGGAGTAACAGATTGATTTTTGATGAGAACAGTAAATGTTTGAAAAAATGTGAAAATCAATGCTAACATATTCCTGATATTTCCAGTCACTATTTTTTTTAAATCAGCATCTCTACATTTCCAAGAATAAATCTATTATCTTGAAGAGCAATAACAATTTCACTAAAGATTTTAGAGGGTTGACATCATACAGTCTTCATTGTAAAACTCAATAAATCTTTTTCATATTTCACCTGACAGCACTGGTGTGTCTGCTCCAAAGGTATTCTTTATTTTTCCCTTCCATTGTCTTGGGAATCTAAAATATTTTGAAAGTCACTACTTCAGCTTATCCCAAACTATTATTAACTTATAAAATTCTAACATAGGGTAAAACAGGTTATTTTTTTATCCAGATGATTATGTCTTTTTTTTTTTAGAAGGTATGTTTGTTTATTAAAGCTGACATACAAAATACCACAAACTATTTGTCTTGGGCATCAAGGTACTCTCTCTTAGAATGTAGAAAGCTACAGTCATGCACTAGCAACTTCGATTCTTTCTGCACTTATATGGTGGACAATTCCCATGTATCTTTCCTGGCTTCTGTCAATCTCTTAAAACTTCTGCTGTGTCTTTTTATTTATTTATTTTTATTTCTTTTTCTTAATTACACTTTATTTATTTTGTATCCCCCATATAGTTCCCTCCCTCCTCCCCTCCTACTCTCTTCCTTCTTCCTCCTCCACACATGCCCTTCCACTGATAGGGGAGTCTTCTTTTCCTTCCTTCTGTCCTAGTCTGTTAGGTCTCATCAGGAGTGGCTGCATTGTCTTCCTCTGTGGCCTGGTAAGGCTGCTCCCCTCTAAAGGAGAGGTGATCAAGGAACAGGCCAATCAGTTCAAGTCAGAGACAGTCCCTGTTCTCATTACTATGGAACCCACTAGGAGACTGAACTGTCATGGGCTACATCTGTGTAGGGGTTCTGGGTTATCTCCATGCATGCTACTTGGTTGGACTATCAGTCTCAGGGAAGAACCGTGTGCCCAGATTTTTTTTTTTTTTTGATCTGTTAATCTCCTTGTGGAGTTCCTGTCCCCTCCAGGTCTTACTAACTGCTACTTCTTTCATAAGATTCTGTGCAATCTCCTCAAAGGTTGGCCATAAATCTCAGCATCTACTTTGATAGTCTGCAGGGCAGAGCCTTTTCAGAGGTCCTCTGTGGAAGGTTTCTAACTTGTTCCCTCTTTTCTCCTTCTTCTGATGGCCATCCTCTTTGTTTTTCTGGATGGGGATTGAACATTTTAGCCAGAGTTCTCCCTCTTTTAACAAAAACACTGACATACAAAATCTGTTTGAAAACTACACATACTTATATCTCTTTAATTCTGTCTTTCATGTGGCTGATGCTGTTATAGAGCAGCTGAGGGGTATAGTTTTCTACCCCAAAGTAGGATATGGCACACTTACAATACACAGCAGTGTTCAAGGCAGGGAGAGGCAACATAGATGGCTGTGGGTCTTATAAATGTTGTATCTCTTTTCAAAGATGAATTTGAGTGATTTTTATGAGTACTGATGTAAGTCAGTTTGACATAGATATTATATCTATTATATCTATAATATATAGAGATATAATTTATTACATATATACATAATATATATAATCTTGGAGCCATGTAAGCTTAGGTTGAATTAAAGCTCTATTTGCTAGCTGTATAAATGTTCACAATTATTAAGTACAATAATAATTTAATCTGTAATTGAATGTTAGCATCATTCTCTTAGGGATTATTTCACATTCACAAGATGTGTGTATTCACTATATAAAGACTGCAAACAAAGAACAGAGAAGAACAGAGAAACAGCAGAACACAGCAAGGGATCATTAGTGTTATCCATCACCACCAGGGAATTTTTATGAGTCACATGTAAGTCAAAAGTACGTCTTGGAGATTCAGAGCAGACTGTTTTCCTAATAGAGTCAGATGTTTGTAATCTGAATTTTATTGGAAATGGTCAGGTTACAAGAATTGTGGTAACAGAATTATAGTAAGGATTGGTATTTAAAGACAAAGGGAAAAAATGAACAAACTAAACTCATTTAACCTTCCAGGCAGTACAAGCAACAATTCTACCTTAAGATACCTCAAAATGCATTGCTAATGAGCAAAATAGTTCTGACAGAATAAACAGAAATCAGTTAATGTTGTTTTGGGGAGATAAAACAAAGTCTGAAGAGAAGATGGGAATAGATTTCTTAATTTATCACTTTTGTAATTCTAAATTCCTTTTTTTAATTTTTATTTTTATATTAATTACAATTTATTCACTTTGTATCCCAGCTGTAGCCCTCTCCCTTATTCCTTCCCAATCCCACACATCCTCCCTCATTTCCTTCCATGCCCCTTTTCAGGTCCACTGATAGAGGAGGTCCTCCTCCCATTCCATCTGACCCTAGCCTACCAGGTCTCATCGGAATTGGCTGCATTGTTTCCCTCTGTGGCCTGGTAAGGCTGCTCCCCTAAATTTCAAACTCAGAGAATATGTACTCATAAGATAAACTAAAAATTTTAAACTTAGCTAAAACTCAACCACACAGATATTTTCAGGCAGCTTATTTGCCGAAAATCAAAGTACTATACTGAAATAAAGATATTAGCAGTTTATTTTTATAGCTTAGGTAAAAGACAGTAACTGTTCTCAGAGCAGTGACCATCTATAGTTTTTACCAGAATTGAGAGTATGAAATGTGTTTTCCGTTGCGGCCAGGACAGAGACATCACCTGAGAAGGTAGTATTTGACTTGTCCACAGATTTTACATCATAATAAATGTCGGGGGAAAAGAGCACAGACCTGTTCGAGCTTTGAAATGTCTAAAGTGAGAATCATGCAAAATTGGACTTCTAAAGTTACTCTTCTCTTCGTAAGCTAATTTTTCAAAGCAGCACATTTCTCTTTTCCGTCTGGGCTTCTTTAATAGTGTCTACCAAGACAAAATTTCCTGCCCATACCCCTCCACCAATATAACTTATACCTATTAGACCTGAAGAAACTATCAACGGAAAGTTTTGTTATTCATAAAGCCTTTCAGAGCAGATGGTTTTCAACCAAACAATTCACAGAGAAATGGTCCCTTGGGGACACTGTCACTCTGCTTATAGTCCTCTTCATACTCTATCACTGACAGGTACCTGCACTGACAATTATTTAACTAATTAAGAACTTTGAGGCAATGCTGTGCTTTCTAACCTACTCTGACCTGGAACTATTCACCCTTCTGCCTCAACCTCCCTAGTGGCGTGGTCTCAGTCAGGAGACACTGCATTCAGCTGATAAGGAAAATTTTAACAGATACAAACTAGCTTGTTGAAAGTGAAACCAGAAAGGTCTCAGTATGTTTCCTATTATTTGGATTTTTACCACCTTCCTTTCAGAGTAGAGAGAAGTGAGTAGGCTTTGAAAGTACACAAACATGTCTCCCCGTGTTCCTCGTTCTGTTTAAGGAAGCAACATTGTATGTGGCAATATTTTCTTTGCACCTGAATTCTTTTTTTAATATTTTTTATTTTAATTTTTATTAATTACACTTTATTCACTTTGTATCTCCCCATAAACATCTCCCTCCTCCCTTCCCAATCCCACCATCCCTTCCCCTTCTCCATGCATGCCCCTTCTCAAGTCCATTGATAGGGAGGTCTTCCTCTCTTTCCTTCTGATCCTAGTCTATCAGATCTCATCAGGAGTGGTTGCATTGTCTTCCTCTGTAGCCTGGTAAGGCTGCTCCCCCATCAGGGGGAGGTGTTCAGAGAGCAGGCCAATCAGTTCATGTCAGAGGAATTCTTTCAATATTTCTTCTAATGTAATTCTGCCAATGGTAGATTCATTTAACCTTCATGATTCTGGAAAAGTCTATTTTTCCTCTGCATTGAAAATAAATTATCTTTTTATAAACTGAGTAAAAACTTATTGTTTGTTCTTTCTTAGGTTCCATATTTTTTAAATATATATATATATTTAATGAATTCACTTTACATCCTGACTGTAACACCCTTCTTCTTCTCTCCCTGGTCCCATCCTCCTTCTCTCTCTGCCCCACACACCGCATCCTCTTCAGAAAGGGGGAGCTCTTCTCTCTTACCAACAGACCCCAGAATATCAAGTGTCATCAGGAATGCCTGCATCCTCTTCCTCTGTGAGCTGGAAAGGCAGCCCCACCATAGGAAAGTGATCAAAGATGATGGCAACAGAGTCTATCTCAGAGACAGTCCCTGCTCCCCTTTATTTTTAATTAATTTTTTTTATTTTTTACATTAGTTACATTTTATTTACTTTGTATTCAGCTATAGTCCCCTCCCTCATTCCCTCTCAAGCCCACTCTCCCTCCTTTATTTCCTCCCTGCCCCTCTCTAAGTCCACTTATAGAGGAGGTCCTCCTCTCCTTCCATCTGACCCTAGTTTATCAGGTCTCACCAGGACTGGCTCCAATGTCCTCCGCTGTGGGCTAGCTAGGCTGCTCCTCCATCAGGGGATGGGGAGGTCAAAGAGCCAGCCACTGTGTTCATGTCAAAGACAGTCCCTGCTCCACTTACTAGGACTCCCACTTGGAGACTGCTCCCCTTTCTTGAGAACACACATGGAGATTCACTGCCTATGGGCTATATGTGAAGAGGTGGTCTAGGCCCTCTCCATGAATGGTCCTTGGTTGATGCATCAATCTCTACAGGACATCCTGGATCCAGATTTGATGTCTGTATTGGTCTCCTTGTGGGGCCCTTATTCCCTCTGGGTCTTTCAATTTCCCCACTCTTTCATAAGACTCATTGTATTCTGCCCAAAGTTTGGCTGTGAGTCTCAGCATCTACTTTGATCCCTTGTTATGGAGTCTTTCAGAGGACATCTAAGATAGATTCCCTTCCTGTTCCCTCTCTTCACTTCTTCTGGTATCTATTGTATTTGTCCTTCTGAATGACAATTAAACACCCTGCCTAGGATCCTCCTTGTTATTTAGCTTCTTTAGGTTTGTGGATTGTAGTGTGGTTATCCTGTATTAGATGGCTAATATCCACTTATAAGTGGATATATAACATATATGTCTTTCTAGGTCTCAGTTACCTCACCCAAGAAGATCTTTTCTATTTCCATCTATTTGCCTGGAAATTCCATGATTTCCTTGTTTTTACTAGCTGAGTGGTATTCCATTGTGTAAATGTACAGCAATTTCTGTATCTATTCCTCCACTGAGGGATATCTAGGTTGTTTCCAGATTCTGGATTTTATGAATAAATCTGCTCTGAACATAGGTGAACAAATACCCTTGTTGTATTGTGGAACATCTTTCATGTATATGCCCAGGAGTGGTATAGGAGTGAGTCTTGAGGTAGAACTATTTCTAATTTTCCGAGAAAGCACCAGACTGATTTTCAAAGTGGTTGTACAAGTTTGCATTCCCCCTAGCAATGGAGGAGTATTTTCCTTTCTCCACAACCTCACCAGCATGTGCTATCACTTGGATTTTGATCTTATCCATTCTGAGGGGATTAAGATGGAATCTCAGAGTCATTTGATTTTTTATTTCCCTGATGACTTGGGACATTAAGCATTTATTTAAGTGTTTCTCAGCCATTCAATATTTCTCTGTTGAGAATTCTTTATATATAGAAAAATGAAAATAGATCCATATTTATCACCCTGCACACAACTAAAGTCCAAGTGGATCAAAGACCTCAACATAAAACCAATCACACTAAGTCTGTTAGAAGAAAAAGTGGGAAAGAGCCTTGAACTCATTGGCACAGGAGGCAACTTCCTGAACAGAACACCAAGAGTTCAGGCTCTAAGATCAACAGTTAATAAATGAGACCTCATGAAACTGAAAAACTTCTGTAGAGCAAAGAACAGTGTCATCCTACAGACCGGGAAATGATCTTCAGTAAACCTGCACCCCTCAGAGGGCTAATATCCAAAACACATAAAGAACTCAATAAATTAAACAGTAACAAACCAAATAATCCAATTTTTAAAAGTTCAGTAATTTTGAAATAGCCTGTTTTATTTTAGTTTCTATTGCCTACAAAAAAAAATTTATGTCATTGATCTGTTGTTCCTTGTCCTCAGAGTTCCTTTAAGGATTTTATCAAATATTTTAGAAATTCTAGATCTTTCATTGGGAAGAATATCCTTCCAGTTTATAGGTCTGCTTGAGAACTCATTTCTACATAAATGGGTTCTTAATTTTTTAATAAATTAGATATTATTCCACTACTACTTCTTAAAATAATTTAAAACTATTTCCTCTTCCCAAGGAGATCCATCCATTTTTCCCTTAAGTCTTTCTTGTCACTTAGTCTCTCTGGGTCTATAGATTATAGCATGTTGCTCTTTACATAACTAATGTCCACTTTAAGTGTGTACGTGTCATGTTTTTCTTTCTGGGTCTAGGTTACCTCACTCAGCATGATTTTTTCTAATTCAACCCAATTGCCTGCAAGTTTCATGATGCCATAGTTGTATAACAGCTGAATAATACTCAATGTGAAATTACCACATTTTCTTTATCCATTCTTCAGTAGAGGGACATATAGATTGCTTACAGCTTCTAGCTATTATGAATAATGCTGCAATTAACATCAGTACCCAACCCAATTGTCATCAGAGGAGGTGTCATATAGCAATGAAATGGAGCAGCTGCAGAGACCCACAGTTAAACAGAAGGCAGAGACAGTGGAACCCCAAAGAAGAAGGGGAGGAAGGATTACATAAACAGGAAGGTTTGAGATCACCATTGGAACATGGCCCACAGAAACAAAAAGCAGGGTTCATAGAGGCTCACAGATAGTAAAAACACAAACCTGTGACTGTATGAGTTTAGCTAGTCTTCTCCATAGATGTTATGGTTATGTAACTTGGTGTTCTGAGAGACACCTAACAGTGAGAGTCGGGGGTGACTCTCATACTTTTGCTATCACGTGGGACTCTATCTCTCTTATTGGGATCCAAAGTCAAACCCTGGTGTGAGGGTTACAGTCTTATTGTAACTGTGGTCAGGATGTAATGTATGAGAAAAAGAATAAAATTTAAAAAAAAAAAACATAAATAAACAACAATATTACAAAAATAATTTGAAGCATCACCCTTCCAAGACACTACATTTGGCCCTTAGCAGTTTCATAGTTCATGACTAAATCAATGTAGATTGTTTTGTATTTTTGCTTCTTTTATCTTGTTTCACACTGCATAGTCTCTTCTGCAATGTCTTATAAGTAGTTAACACAAAGCAGAATTTTTTTTTCTTGACAAATTTTACTTGCATCTTTTACGATGACATTTACCATCATCAACCGTCCCTGCCACACCATGATCACACCTCCACATTGCTTTTTTTATGTTTTGTGTGTACACATCACCACCTGGGTATACTTTGCAGAGACCAGAGGTAGAAGACTGTCTTGCTCTGATAGTTTCCATCTTCAGTTTTGAGACAGGGTCTCTCAGTGACTTGATGGTGCTCATAGACTGGTTAAAAGAGCTGGCCAGGGATTTGTCCTTTTATTGTTGTTGTTGTTTTGTTTTGTTGAGGTGATTTTTATTTTTTATTTTTTATTTATTTTTGTTGGTTTTTTTAAGCCTTTTTTGAAATTTTATTTATTTTTTCATTAATTACAGATTATTTACTTTGTATCCCAGTTGTAGCATCCTCCCTAATTCCTTTCCAAACCAACCCTCTCTCCATCTCACCCTCCCAATCCTACCCTCCCACCATCATCTCCTCCCATGTCCTTCCCCAAGTCCACTTATAGGAGAAGTCCTCCCCCCTTCCATCTGACCCTAGCCTATCAGGTCTCATCTGGACTGGTTGCATTGTCTTCCTCTGTGTCATAAGGCTGCTCCTTCCTCATGCAGAGGTGATCAAAGAGCCAGCCATGGAGTTCATGCCAGAGACAGTCCCTGTTCCCTTTACTAGGGCACCCACTTGGACTACTGAGCTGCCATGGGCTACATCTGTGCAGGGGATCTAGTTATTTCCATGCATGGTACTTGCTTGGAGTATGAGTCTCAGAAAAGACCCCTGTGCCCAGGTTTTTTCATCCTGTTGCTCTCCTTGTGGAGCTCCTGTCCCTTCCAGGTCCTTCTACCTTTCCTTCTTTCATGAGATTCTCTGCACTCTGCCCAAATATTGGCTATGACACTCAGCATCTGCTTTGACACCCTGCTGGGTAGAGTCTTTCAGAGGCCCTTTGTGGTAGGTTTCTGTCCTGTTCCCTGTTTTCTCCCTCTTTTGATGTCCATTTCATCTGCTTTTCTGAGTGAGGATTGATCATCTTATGCAGGGTACTCTTTCATGCTTAGCTTCTTTAGGTATACAGATTTTAGTATGTTTATCCTATATTATATTTCTAATATCCACTTATAAGTGAGTATGCACCATGTGTGTCTTTCTGCTTCTGGGATACCTTACTAAAGATGATCTTTTCTAGTTCCCACCATTTGCCTGCAAATTTCATGATTTCCTTGTTTTTGATTGCTGAGTAGTATCCCATTGTGGAAATATACTACAATTTGGGTATCCATTTCTCAGTTGAGGGACAATTAGTTTGTTTCCAGATTACAAAGCTTCTATGAACATGGCTGAATAAATGTCTTTGTTGTATAGTTGAGCATATTTTGGATATGTGCCTAAGAGTGGTATAGCTGGATCTTAAGGTAGTACTATTCCCAATTTTTGCTTAGGAACATGACTTTTTGATCTGAGCCATTCAGATGGGTGTAAGGTGAAATCTCAGGGTTGTTTTGATTTGCATTTCCCTGAAATAAGGACTTGTGCATTTCTTTAAGTGTTTCTCTGCCATTCAATATTCCTCTATTGAGAATTCTCTGTTTAGCTCTGTACCCCATTTTTAATTGGATTGCCAGATTTGTTGCTTTTTAACTTCTTCAGTTCTTTATATATTCTGGATATTAGCCCTCTGTCAGATATAGGGTTGATGAATATCCTTTCCCAGTGTGTAAGCTGTCTTTTTATTCTGATGACAGTGTCCTCTGCTTTACAGAAGCTTGTCATGTATTGATTGTTGATCTTAGAGCCTGTGCTTTTGTTCAGGGAGTTGTTTGCTGTGCCAGTGAATTCAAGGTTCTTCCCCACTTTTTCTTCTAACAGACTTAGTGTGTCTGGTTTTATGTTGAGGTCTTTGATCCACTTGGACTTTAGTTTTGTACAGGGTGATAAATATGGATCTATTTGAATTTTTCTACTTGTAGACATCCAGTTGGACCAGCACCACTTGTTGAAGATGCTGTCTTTTTTCCATTGAATGGTTTTAGCTTCTTTGTCAAAAATCAAGTATTCATACCTGTGTGGGTTTATTTTTGGGTCTTCTCTTCGGTTCCATTGATCATCCTTTCTGTTTCTATGCCAATACCATGAGGTTTTTATTACTATTGCTCTTTAGTACAGCTTGAGATCAGGGATGGAGATACCTCCAGATGATCTGTTCTTATACAGGATTGTTTTAGCAATTCTGTTTTTTGTTAGTTTGTTTTTCCATATGAAATTGAGAATTGTTCTTTCAAGCTCTGTAAAGAATTTTGTTGCTATTTTGATGGGAATTGCATTGAATCTGTAAATTGCTTTTGTCAGGATGGCCATTTTCATTATGTTAATCCTACTGATCCATGAGCATGGGAGATTGTTCCATCTTCTGCTTTCTTCTTCAATTTCTTTCCTCAGAGACTTGAAGTTTTGTTTTGTTTTGTTTTTTTTTTCAAACAGGTCTTACACTTGTTTGGTTAGAATCACACCAAGGTACGTTATGTTATTAGTAGCTATTGTGAAAGGTGTAGTTTCCCTAATTTCTTTCTCAGTGCTTTTGTCTTTCATATACAGGATGGCAACTGATATTTTTGTTGTTGTTGTTTAATTTTTTATCCAGCCACTTTGCTGTAAGTGTTTATTGCTGAAGGAGTTCTCTGGTTGAATTTCTGGGGTCATTCATGCATACTATCATTTCATCTGTAAATAGTGATACTTTGACTTCTTTCTTTCTGATTTGCTTCCCATTGATCTCCTTTAGTTGTCTTGTTGCTCTATCTAGGACTTCAAGTACTATGTTGAAGAGATACTGAGAGAGTGGGCAGGCTTACCTTGTCCCTGATTTCAATGGGTTGATTTAAGTTTCTCTCCACTGAATTTGATGTTGGCTATATTTTTGCTGTATGTCATCTTTACTATGTTTAGATATGTGCCTTGTATTCCTGATCTCTCCAAGACTTTAAACACGAATGGGTGTTGGATTTTTTCAAATGCTTTTTTGGCATCTAAGGAGATGATCGGATGATTTTTCTCCTTCAATTTGTTTATATAGTGGATTACATTGATGGATTTTTGTATATTTTTAATTTTTATTTTATTTTTAATTACAGTTCATTCACTTTGTATCCCAGCTGTAGCCCCCACCCCCATCTGCTCCCAGTCCTACCCTCTTTCCCTCTTCTTCTCCTATGCCTCTCCCTCAGTCCAATGATAGGGGTGGTCGTCCTCCCCTTACATCTGATCCTAGTCTATCAGGTCTCATCAGGACTGGCTTCATTGTCTGCCTCTTTGTCCTGGTAAGGTTGCTCCCCCTCAGGTGGAGGTGATCAAATAGCCAGCCACTGAGTTCATGTCAGAGGCAGTCCCTGTTCCCATCTAACAGGGAACCCTCTTGAACACTGAACTGCCATGGGCTACATCCCTGCAAGGGTTCTAGGTTATCTCCATGCAAGGTCCTTGGTTGGAGTATCAGTCTCAAAGACCCCTGTGACCATATTTTTTGGTTCTGTTGCTCTCTTTGTGGAGCTTCTGACCCCTCTAGATCTTTCTATCTCCCGCTACTTTCATAAGATTCCCTGAACTCTGACCAAAGTTTGGTTATGAGTGTCAGCATATATTTTGATACCCTGCTGGGTAGAGTCTTTCAGAGGCCCTCTGTGGCAGGCTCCTCTCCTGTTCCCTATTTTCTCTCTCTTCTGATGTCTGTCCCATTTGGCTTTCTGACTGGAGACTAAGCATCTTTTTTTTCTATTAATTACACTTTCTTCATTTTGTATTCCCCCATAAGCTCCTCCCTCCTCCCCTCCCAATCCCACCCTCCCTCCCCTTCCTGCATGCATGCCGCTCCCCAAGTCCACTGATAGGGGAGGTTCTCCCCTCCTTTCTGATCTTAGTCTATCAGTTCTCATCAAAAGTGGCTGCATTGTCCTCTACTGTGGCCTGGTAAGGCTGCTCCCCCCACAGGGGGAGGTGATCAAAGAGCAGGCCAATCAGATTATGTCAGAGGCAGTCCCTCTTCACATTACTATGTAACCCACTTGAACACTGAACTGCCATGGGCTACATCTGTGCAGGGGTTCTAGGTTATCTCCATGAATAGTCCTTGGTTGGAGTATGAGTCTCTGGGAAGTTCCCTGTGTTCAAATTTTCTTGTTCTGTTGCTTTCCTTATAGAGACCCTGTCTTCATCTTACCCAGGCTTTTTCTTCTTGGTTAGTTTCAGGTGTACTTATTTTAATATGTTTATCCTATATTATATGTCTAATATCCACTTATAGGCATATATCCAAAAGATGCTCAAGTATACAACAAGGACATCTGTTCTAACATGTTCGTAGCAGTTTTATGTGTAATAGTCAGAAGCTGGAAACAACCCAGATGTCCCTGAGTTGAGGAATGTATACAGAAATTGTGGTACAGCTACACAATGGAATATTAATCAGCAATTAAAAACAAGGAAATCATGAAATTTGTAGACAAATGGTGGGATCTAGAAAGGATCATCCTGAGTGAGGTATCCCTGAAGCAGAAAGACACACATGGTATATACACACTTATAAGTGGATATTAGACATATAATGTAGGATTTTTGTATATTGAACCAACCCTCATGCTTGGGGGGAAGCCTACTTGGTCATGGAGAATAATGATTTGTCTATTCTTAACCCCACCATCACCTATGTATACAAACTTGTCTGGCATTTTTACATGAATGTTACTACTGAGTCATCTCTCTTGCCCTGAATATATTTTTAAATTAGTTGAAACAGAGCTGGGAGGGATATATGGGAGGAATTAGATGTTAGAAAGTGAAGGGTGAGATGATGGCATTATAATTATAATTACAAAGTTTTTAAAAAAATGTTTTAAAGCCATTTAAGCAGTTCTATCACATTACTTATTGATAGTTTGATAGATTTTTTTTTACATTTCCTTATCATTTTTGAATGCTTGCTAAATTTTGATTGAATTTAATTCACTATAAACTTTAGTTTACTAGGTAATGAATTTTTAAAGTTTTACATGTAAGACTTTATAATCTGTATTTATATATATAAATATATATACTTATATATACATATATAACATATATATAAATATATATGTTATAAATGTATAAGTATATATGTATATATACATGTATATATAGTTATATATAACATATATATTATATATGTTATATATATGCGTTATATATACTTCTATATAAGTATATACATATATACATACATACATATATATGTTTTATATATAGTATGGTAATAGTTCTATCTTCTTAGATGTTGCTTTTAAGTTTCACAAGTATTTGTGTTGCTTAATTTTAGCCCTAGAGCAAAACAGTTCTGACACTTGCGGTTTACAAGGTCTTCCTGCTGGCCGTGAAGAATAAGTGCAGTTGCTGAGTGGTCCCTGACTTTCTTAGTCCATTACCTCCATGTTACAGATAATTTTCACAGATTCAAGAAGTGATTAGAACTCCAGTGAAGATCCCTGCTTCACTCTGCAGATGTCTATGGCTTCCTGTCTGTGTTATCTGCCCTTGTCCGTCCTGGAACGTTTGTACTGCCGATTTCCTGGATGGCTGCCTACTTCATCCTTACTTACTGCAAACATCTCCCTAGGACCAGAGTCTTCCCTGCTGCCCATACCCTGCCATGCTGCAGTAAGCTGAAATACACATATATGCAAAGGCTCACCTTGCTTTCTTTCCTCACAACATGTTTTAAAGCATCATTATTTTGTGCATTTTAAATACTTAAAAGGTCCTTTCCAATAAGACACTATCCTTGTCTATTATCTTCTTTATTGGCTCCCTATTGCTATAATCCTTCCATCTGTCTTAGGCTTGACCAAAAAACAAAAATCTCTGTGTTCATATATTTTTATCAGCATTTTATTTTTGATTCCTGTTCTGTGATGTGGTTTAACCTTTTGAAAATAATTTGTTCCTTTAAAAAACTTCCTTTAGGCTTCTCAATGTATTTTTTGTGTGTATTTCTATTATTTTCACAGTGAAATCCAGGGCAGTTTAATTCTTTCCACTAAGCATCAGTACAAGGAGTGCTCAACTGATTTAAAATAAAAATAACCTTGCCTTAATTTCAATTATTATTTTTAAAATTGCTTTTATAAAATGAGCCTTGCATGGATATGTCTTTCAATATAGGCTAACAACAAGCATATCATTAGAAATAATTTTAATAGATTATTTTTCTGTTCTCACATTTGTAGTTATCTACATGTTAATTATTTGGTGTTTATCATCACATACTAAAAGATTGGACTAAAGACATCCTTCTCATTTTCTTTAAGCTTTAAACCCTTTAAAATTTAAAAATATCAACTATTGCATTTTGGATGGAGAAGATCTCTTCTGTACAGGTTCAATCAGAATTTTATTAGATACTCGGTTCAATTTGAATCATGGTAAATGAAGTGAGATATGGAAAAAGAAAATTAGAGAGAGTACAGAAGCAAGTGCCAAATAAATCAGTCAAATGTTGGGCAATGCGCCTGATGAGAAAAGGCTAAAGGACTAAGTGTACATAACCAAGAAAATTGAAAGGAAACTTAATGGCACATTTTGTGTGTATGAGGGAATTTTTATGGGTTGCAGTGAGCAGATATTTTGTTTGTAAATTGAGGGCAGAACTTCAATAGTCTCCTAGCTGATCGCCCTGTCACATGCCTCATTTTCTTCTTGCCATGATCTATCAAACACAGGGCTGTAAAAACAACATTACACAAAAGAGATTTCCATCCATCTCTGCTATTCAAGAACATACAAGGACTCTTCCTAAACCACTGTATCAAATCTAAACTTCCACCACCGTGATTCAAAGTCCTTCATCAAGCGGCACTGCACTTTTCATGTCATGGCTCAGTACTTCCCAGGACAACCCTTCCACTTCCGCCATACATCTCCATTATGTATCCTTGACCTTTCTGGTCTCCAAATATTTTTTTCCACTTTTTTCATCCATCTATGTGACCTGACCACTCTTTTCTGTTGACGGGGTCTATAATGTTTAAAATTAGATACAAACATGTTTTTTTCTTTAAAAAAAAAAACTGTTATCTTAACTATCATGTAGTGTATCAGAACTTCATTTTTGACCCTGACATACTGATTTCGTCAGTGCAATGGACTCTCCAAATTATACCCAAATTTAAGAAAAAAGGATGGTCACTGTTACCCAAGATATGTGTGTTTGCTTGTGTGTGTGTGTGGGGGGGGGTATGTGTGTTGCCTCAAAACCAGTCTGGCTGGTGATAAACTTTTCATCTTGTGCCTCAGCCTCCAAATTGTTAGTGTCGCAGTCAGGCAGTACTGTGTTGAGCTTCTTAACCAATGACAAAAGTCATGCTCTCCATTTACTCATAAAAGTGATGTCCAATGTCACCCTAATTCCTTTATTCTTAATAATATGGCCACCTTTATCCTGCCGGTCTTCATCCTCCTTTTTCTTCTGGCAGCAGATCTCTCATGTCCTAAACTAAAATACCTCAACCTCGGCATCCTTTTCATTTAGAGCTAGATGTTTGTATATAATTTTTGCTCGTGTTATCCTGTTTGTGTTGTTGGACCTTCCCTGCTAGGGGCTGCAGTTGTATCCCACACTTCATCACCACCAAATGCCTGAGTTTATCCCTGACGTAAATACTTATTTTAATCATACCAAATGTCACATAATTTCCCATATAACCATGATGACACTAGAAACTATGATTTTTCAGCATGGTTCCTTCCCTGTGTTATATGTTCCCTGCCTATGAAGGCATGAAGGGCTTTTATAGCTACTTATAAAACACGGCTATCCCAAAACACAACAGCCATGGTAAGGACAAATCTATGTAGGTGTTACCTACCTTTAGAAAGCACAATCACAAACTGAGTCAAAGGCCTACTTCTTCCTGTGCATTTAGATGTTGTTAATTTCCCAATGATTTTTTTTTATTACACTTCCTCACAAATTTTTGTCTTAAAATCTATGTTGCTTAATGGATGCTAGCACTATCGGTATAATATGGATCCAAACCAATCTTGTAACCCCATGATTAGCACGTCAGTGTTAGGCTGCTATTAGGGAAATGTTCCACCGACTCTCCTAATCAAATAGCATGTGTGTATATTATCATAAACTTCTAAAATGTTATTTAGTTTACATTTTAAAACATAATGGATTTAATAAATTAAGGTGTTAAAATGAGATTCTTTGTGATAGTTTTAAATTAAATTTCAAACCAAAATTTTTTTTAATTTTAATTATTTTTATTTTTTATTTTTTTGGAGACAGGGTTTCTCTGCGTAGCCTTGGCTGTCCTGTACTCACACTATAGATCAGGCTGGCCTTGAACTACAGAAATCCACATGCCTCTACCTCCCAGAGTGTTGGGGTTAAAGGTATGTGCCACCGCTCTACAATTTTAATATATTTTATTTAATTTTATTCATATATTTATTTCTTACAATGTATTCATTTTGTATCCCCTCTGCAACTCCCTCCCATGTCTCCTCCCAGTCCCACTCACCCTCCCTCTTCTTCCCCTACACCTTTTCCTTAGTCTACTGATAGGAGAGGACCTCCTCCTTTTCTATCTATCCCTAGCCTATCAGGTCTCATCAGGACTGGCTACATCATCTTCCTCTGTGGCCTGGCAAGATTGCCCCCCCCATGGCCCACACAGGAAGAGGTGATCAAAGAGCTGGCCACTGAGTCCATATCAGAGACATTCCTTGCACACCTTGCTAAGAAACCCACTTCGAAACTGAGCAGTCAATGGGTTTCCTTTGAACAGGGGATCTAGGTCCTCTTCATTCATGGTCCTTAGTTGGAGTATCAGTCTCTGCAGGCCCCCCTGGGCCCATATATTTTTGGTTCTGTTGTTCTCTTTGTGGAGTTCCTATCCCTGCCAGGTTACCAAAAATTTTTTATTGGAGACTATTTTTTTTTTCTTCTTAGCACAGCATTGGACACAACAGCTTCATTTCAAGGCATGTTGTTTGCTTTATGTAATGAGAAAGGTGTATTGCAATGAGAAAGAATACCAAAGTGAACCGAATTTTATTGAAAAGTTTCTATACAAATTCATTCCTATAAAATCATGTGTATGAATTGCTTTTCTGGTTGCTGTGATAAAACACTGACCAAAGCAATGTCAGGTGACAACAGTGACAAAAAGCCCATGGTTCAAAGCTGCAAGTCTGTGAACCCATGGCAGCAGGATCTCCAGGCAACTAGTTCTTGGCATCCAGTCAGGAGGCAGAGCAAGATGAAGTATGAACGCCTCAGCAAGTTATCTTTCTCCTTTGTAAGCAGACCAGGACCCAAGCCCAGGAGATGATGCTACTTACGTTTAAAGTGGGTCCTCACATGTCAACCAAATCAAGGAAATCCTTCAGGGCATGTCCAGTGTGTAACTTAACATAGATATCGCTTCCTGGGTATGCCAGGAGTCATATCTTCTAGGTGATTCTTGTTCTCTTACAAGTTAATAATCAGCATACTAATCATAATATCAAGATATTTTACTGCATTTTATAAAATCAACATCATGTTTTGCCAAATTTAATAAACTCCATTATATGGAGAAGGACATTACAGTATTTCATAACTGCTTCAAATTATAAATATTAACATTATATATTATGTATTTAAAATTATATGACAATTTTCTATTTTTGCTTCCATTTTCTTTTCTTTCAGTTCTTGGAGTAATGAATATAAAGCTATATAGCCTTAAAAATAGATATTACATGGATGAAAGAAGAAGACTGACTGATGGTAATGATGATAGAGACATTGACAGATAAATTGATGATAGCTAGATAATATGATTATCACATATAAAATATTTTTTTTTTGCAATCCTGAACTAGTTAGCTTTTCTAATCACTATGATCCAATAGCAGACAAAATCAACCTAAGGCAGGAACTGCTTGCTTTGGTTTACAGCCTGAGGGAATGTAGTTCATTGTGATGAGAAGGAACAAGATAGCATCAAAGAGCTGCTCAAAGATTGTCCAGCAAAGTGTGAGAAAACTGTTTCACATCTCCGTGTCCAACCATAAAGACAGACCTCAGGATGGAATGAGGGTGGGGGCTATGGGTAAGCCATTAGCCCCGACTGAATGGTCCAAACTTGCCAGTGAGGTCCCATGTCCAGAAGGTTCTAGAATCTGTCCAACAGGAATGCTAGATGGGAGCCAATTGTTCAAATATACATACATATAAGAGTCATTTCACGTTTAACCCACGACCATCTTCGTGAAACCACATAAAACAGAAATGTGAAGCCAAGCCTCATTTTTGTTTTTCCTTGGCCTTAGAAAAGCAACGAGCAAATCTCTAGTCCATGTGTTCTGGTTTCAGTTAATTTCTGCCTTATGCCAAAGCTCCACTGACCAATGAATGGATTTAAAGGTTTTATTTTCCAGCCTTGCTTAGTGCATGTCTGGAAAGACTGGGGAGCTAGCAAATATTATACTTCATTTTAAGATTTTTGTCTCTGACTGTTGTTTGTTCTTCTATTTTATTTGAATTTTCACTAAGTACTGAGGATCAAACAACTCAGCACATATATGCAGGTAAAATCTACTGATGAGTTGCATCTTCAGGATATAATTATTCTTCTTTGGGCGTGTGCCATAAACTTCCAGAAAGCTGGAAGCACTGTCCTTTCCTAAAATTAAACTTGTAAATTGTTTCAAGCACTTATTTCTGTCCAGCTCAGCAGGCATATCTAGTGCCTTCTAGTATTCAGCTACACTAGCCAGTCTCTAAAGATGCCCATTTGAAATTTTAAAACAATTAGAAATTTACCGAACATCTATATTATGAACACTATTAAGTTAATGTCATAAATGGATAAATTGAATTTTCAACTTAATGTAAAATATTATGCCATTGTCAGCATATTTTTGGCCGCAAGTGCCTTTTTATGCTAATAGTTGGAGCCAGTCCAAACTCAGAGACTTAAATTAGATCTCAACTCTCTGTATTGATTACTTCTCTTGTTCTCTCTTTGCCTCATTCCCAATTTTGCAAATGGCTTACAGTAGCCTTTCTTTATGTAATAACCAAATACTTATTGCTTGCAATATTCTCAAAACTGCCTACCAGACACAAAAAACATGGCACCTAACCTTAAGAGTTTCTTAATTTAAGGAGAGAAATGATTACAGTGAAAAGTGATTGCAAAATTGTAAATGCTGTCATAAAAAGACAAAATAGAGGCTCAGAGAAGTTTATAGACATGAAATGACTTGTATTGTGCTTTCTAAAAATAATTAAAAATTTTCTGACAGCTAACTAAGGAAGAGAGAGATAGAAGAAAGTAAGGGGGTAAAATACAAAACAATCTGAGCAAAAACCACTTTCTGGAAATAGAAAATGTCATATGAAAAATGATAAAATTATCTCACAGACATGGCTATGAGTTACCCTCAAAAGCTAAGCATGGCAACCTAGCCTCTACCATCAGAGAAGCTCTGTTGACAAAGGCTTCCTCTCCAATAACAATGCCATCTGGGTGACCTTTTTGACTCAGAGCATGTGCTAACATCCATCTGGAAAAGAGTTGGAGCTTTTTGCACAATATATACTGCGGCTTGGGATTACACATGCGTATATGTTTTGATTGCTGTTATACTTTTGATTGCTTTTACACACATACAGTATTCTATTGTGTAGATGTACCATATCCTCTGAATCCATTCCTACTTTGAGGGACATCTGGGTTGTTTCCAGATTCTGACTATTACAAATAAAGCTGCTACAAACATGGTTGAACAAATGTCCTTGTTGTGTACTTGAGCCTCTTTTGGATATATGCCTAGGAGTGGTATATCTGGATCTTGAGGTAGCACTATTCCTAATTATCTGAGAAAGTGCCAAATTGATTTCCAGAGTGGTTGTACAAATTTACATTCCCACCAGCAATGGAAGAGGGTTCCCCTTTCTCCACATCCTCTCCAGCATGTATTGTCACTTGATCTTTGATCTTAGCCATTCTGATGGGTGTAAGACAAAAATAATGGTAGAGTTAAAACTCTAAATTCTTCCTATAATAAAAAAATTATAGAAATTATGAGTATGGCTCCAATTCAATGTTAGAATTTTTCTATATTACAGAATCATGACTATTGCTTTTGATAGTGAGCATGTAGAATAGTGTTTACAGTGCATATTTGTTGAGTTTTGGTTCAGAGGATGTGCAATAACGCAATGTTTGTGTTAAAATAACCCTTATTTGTTTAAAAACAACCCCATATCACAAGAGCAATTAGGCCTGGAAATTTAGATTTGTCAAAGAAAAGCCATAAGGCGATTGTTTCATGCTATATATCAAAACCCCCTACTTTGTAAGATGAGAACTTCAATGGTGGTTTTGATAACATGTGTGAAAACTTGTAGTTGTTAATATCTTGCTGTGATTAATTTATAAATTAAATTCATAATAGACATACAACTTCAGGGAGAAACATAACGTATTCAAAGTTCAGTGCCATTTACATTTTCAGACATCCAGTGGGAGATTCAGGGGGTGGGGGAGGGAGGAGGCTTATGTTAGGCAAAGGTAAGCCAGAATTTGTTCTGTGTTTGGGCAAAGCAATACAATTACTTCTCATATGCATCCTTATGAAATAGCAGGGCCCAAGAAATCACTGGACTATCCCCTCTGAGGAAACTTACATGTGGTTGGAAAGTCTCAGTTTGCAGAAACATTAGATTTCAGAAACAGATTACCTAATTAAACAGACTATGCACAGGGAGATCAGGTGGCAACCTTCCTTAATTGATTTTTAACAATTTTGTAACTATAGCACTACCATTTGTGCAGCTGTAATTAAAGGCCCAGTGTTTTAATTTACACTTCTGATTTTCAGACCTGTTCATAGATGTGTGCTGCAGGCAAGCAAAAGCCCACGGTGCAGGATTTTATTAATAATGGATGTGAGGTAGGACTGTGATAGAATTTATGCTTTCCCCCACAGAGTTGTCAGTGTTCCACTTCATGGGAGACCGGGCTGCTGCAGCCTTCCTGCCTAACAGATGACAGTGGCTGAAACAAAATGAGTGGAAGCTAAGCAAATGGAACCACCATAGCTGTCTGGTTCAATTCATTTGTTCAATTGATGAGGACATAACAAAATAATTAGCCCTGCTATTTACAGGTTATTAAGACAACCTTAGGGGGAAAACATATAGAAAAAGAAATCCAAATCTTTGCTTCATTTGCTTCCTGACAAAAATAGGAAGAAATGCCATAGATTTGAAATAGGATATTTATTCAACCAAAATATTTATTTTGTGTCACAGAAGGCACAGTAAACTATGCTGTATAGTGCAACCAGAATACTGTGTACCACTGAAACTATGACCTATTACTAATGAACAATCTGGAGTTATAAAATAATAGATGGCAGCTAATCTTGTGTACAAGACAATTGGTAGTGTTGTGTTTGTTTTGTCCCAATGTTAGCTATCTTCAGTATTTAATTGTTTCTTCCTAAGAAATAGAACAGCTCAAAATAATAGTAAAATTCTGATGAATGTAAGTTAGGCTGAGAAAATTCAGAGGGCAGTTTGAGTTTTAATAATTTTATATTGCTTATTATGAAGGCCTAGTGTTAGCCAAAAACACATCCTTCAGTACCTCCTTAACTTTTAGAGATTTTAGAGGGTAGATCAGTTTGAGTCATTTTCTAGGATGACAGAACTCGCTGAAGCTTTTGTGCTCTTGGTTATAGTCTCTTACAAGGAAACAATCCATTAAAACCCATGGAAGGAAGACACACATAGAGCAGAATCCATGAGGGTTCAGCTATGAGATATCCACTGTCTTCCCCGAGATGGGTTAAGACATAGTAGTTTTCCAGCAATAGCCTAGAATTGCTCAGTGGGTGAGAGCTTTGTGTGCCTATGATCCCAGTGCCAGGGATGCAGATATAGGGGATTTGCTGGAGCTTGGGAAAAACTATCAAGCTCCAAGTCATTGAGAAAACAGGTCTCACGGGGATAAGGTGGCACACTTAAAGAGCAGGGCACCTGATGTCCTCCTCTGACCCCCACAAATGCATGTACCTGCACATACATGTGTACATAGAGCTATGTCCCATGCCCATAAACATCATCCACATACAAATACACACATGCACAATAAAAAATAAATAAAAATAAAATTCCCAAGTCACATTGCAAGGTTTTTTTTTTTTTGAAATAGAGAATTCGTTGTAAGACTTGGGTATGCAGAGACTGATACTCCAACCAAGGACCATGCATGGAGATAACCTAGAACCCCTGCACAGATGTAGCCCATGGCAGCTCAGTGTCCAAGTGGGTTCCATAGTAATGGGAAGAGGGACTGTCTCTGACATAATCTGATTGGCCTGCTCTTTGATCACCTCCCTCTGAGGGGGAGCAGCCTTACCAGGCCACAGAAGATGACAACGCAGCCACTCCTGATGTGATCTGATAGACTAAGATCAGAAGGAAGGAGAGGAGGACCTCCCCTATCAGTGGACATGGTAAGGGGCATGCATGAAGAAGGGGGTAGGAGGGTGGGATCGGGAGGGGTAAAGGGAGGGGTTTTGGGGGGATAAAAAGTGAATAAAGTGTAATTAATAAAAATTTAAAAAAGGAAAAAAAAGACGGGTATGATTAAATATATCTAAAGATGTATTTTAAATGGTTTTACCCTATAAATATACTCTCATCAAATGTGACATGCAGTTCCTACTAGCAGTCTAAGACACAAAACAGATAACTTTTTGGTCAAGGATAAATTCCTTATTATGTAATGAATATTAATAAAATTGTATATGTAAATGTGGAATTACAGAAAATGATGTCTTTAATACTCTATGGTGTCTCTAAGCTACCCTTGTGACTTTTAAAGATGGTATAACTATTCTCTATTAAATTCTATTTTATAAAAGTCAATGCGTATTTTATTGTTACTGTTTGAAGTATAAGACTTCTGCATTTGGAACTTTTAGAACATTTTAATATGAAGTCATTTATAGTCAAACAATTTTGTTTGTAGATCCATGTGTACCATGAGATGTTTTCTGATGTGTTAACACAGTTTTCATCACAGTCTTTACTGATTTATTCTGCCTTCTTAGCTTCAAATATAATCGTACTAATTCTTACATCTTTTTCTATGTGCAATCCAGGGACTTTTCAGTTAATTTATTTGGTTCAGTCTTATTTCTGTTCAAAACTATTCTCAAGAAGCTAATTTGATCTGATAGCAATTTAGTAAACATTCATCAAATGAAACTGAGTGGAATGTGTTAGGAATACTAGTTACTAAACTTGATATAAACTTATTAATATTTCCTCTTCTAAAGAATACAGAAAAATCTTAACAGTTTTAAAACACAGAATTATTAAGGATGGGATAAAAATAAAGTACAAAGTATTTTATTTCATAAATATTTGGTATATAAACAAAATTAGGTATTACTACTCTAGAAGAAATGTTTCATTTATAACATATCTGTCCAGATGGGAGACACTCATTAAAAAAGGACCCAGTAATAAGAAAGAGTGAGCTGCCAATCAAGCAAATTACCTTAATGACAATGATCCTTAGGAAGGAAATACTTTAAATGAACAGCCAACTGCTATGTGGTGGGCCTGGAGCAAAGCTCCTCAGTTCATTGTGGTTAAAATGCACATCTGCATCTGTGGAGGCCTGCAGCGACTTTGTCTGCCCCAGAATGAATGTTCTTTAAAACGCATCTTCTAGGTGACTATGTGTCTGTATTATCCTTCTTTGTAAAATCGTCTAAAATGTCTTATCACCCACCGTTAAAGGAATCACACCTCTTTTGAAGTTATGGGAAGAATTGGGGCTTTCTTCTAGAGGACATGGTGGGAGATGAGATGTTAACATGATAAAAATGTATATGATAAACCAGGTATTATTTGTAAATTACTTGCTTCAGTGCTCTCATTACCCTCAAAGGTAGAGAGTAGTATGACTATAATTTGTTTTCAGATTAGCAAAAGAAGGAAACAGGCTGACAAGCTTGCTACCACATTCAGATGCTAACCTGACACTCTGAGGATGCAATCATGGTTTGATATTATTCCAAAGGTTGTGCTCTTACATTGCAGTATCAAGATTGCAAATATGTTTGTAGATTATATAACCATTTCAAGCTTTTTCTTACTTATGACAAAGATTAAGTCTCTAAAATGCAACTGCCTGGTCTTAAATATCCAATCTGCCACTACTCGCTGTTTAATCTTTCTTCAGTTTTCATCAAATATGAAGCAGGTATAACAATCAATTGTATAGCTTTTTATATGGATTAAAGAAGAAACTTAATATAAATTACTTAACATCTTGGCTGATATTAGGTTGTGAATAGTTAAGCACCATCTCAGTGAATCACATATAAGAAAGTCATCCCTCGGATCAATCAGAAATATGGTGCTAGCAACATGCCTTACCTGATTGGGCCTAGAAAAAGTCTGCAGTGATGTACTACTCAACTATCTTTACGCAAGTATCAAATAAGTGGAGAGTTGTGGTGACTCCATTTCTGAAACATCTAGCTAACAAAATTCAGATGGAATCGAACAAAAAGCTGGACTGAAATTTTACAAGGTCCGGTTGCATGTTTAATGGGCGTTCTGAACTCAGAGCGCCCGAGATTTGCTTCATCAAACCACTAATGTGCATTGCAATAGTGATGATTGAGCAGAATTTAATTACTGTGACAAAAAAATTAGCTACTATTTATTAAAGCTAGCGATGCTGTCAGCAAGGTGCTGATACTTGTATATGTTCTAAGTCAGAGGATTTTTACCTATTTCTTACAAAGTAAAGTTGGCTTCTTTCAGTTGGTTGTATTAAGAAAAAGATACAAGGGCCTACCATGTCAAAACAAGAGAAATCTGAGCTGTTGCTCCTGCCAAAATCATTACTGACTTCAAGTTAGGAGTGAGTGGGAAAAACATACAATGGGAAATATACACTAACAACTGTTAGTCTAAGTAACCATTCCTCTGTCCAAACTCAAACAACCAAAAATTACCACCTGGCCCATCTCAAATAAATTCAATTCAGAGTTCAGATATCATGTATTAACAGTTTTTGTAGGAATGTTAAGAGTGAGTGCAAATATCCAAGTATCTAATAAGGGTTAGATAGAAAAATCTGGGGAATATACGCATATATAATATATTATATATATGAATCACCTGATATATTTTATATGTATACATGTGAACTTCACTATATGTGTGGATTTATTATATACAATATATGTATATGTGTGTTTATTATATATATGTATATAATATTATATGTATATAATGAAACATTTAGTAGAAAATTATAACAGAGCGTTTAAGAGTACAAGCTATACAAACATTGTCTATGTTCAAATTCTGATGTTTTCTATATACTACATTTGTAGGTGATATGTGGTAATTAAGTGACTCTTCCACACTTATTACATGGTTCATTTCTCTTATTGTACTAAGAAACGAATGAGTTGAGACCAGATTAACAGACGTTTGGTAACAGCAGGCTTGTGTTAAATGCTTAAAAATATTATGTCTGGAGTCTGGAGGATATGATTAAAGGGAAGGTTGGTTGCTTTGGAAAAAAAGTTAGCTTTTCTTCAGAGTTATATGTATGACAATGATTATAAAAGTAGCTTAAATACTTTTTCGTGTCTCAATCTTGTTATAACTCTGAAAGAGATTGAGAATTCTGAAGATCTTTTTTGAAAATCCCATTTCCTTTATTAATATTACTCGTAAAAAGGAAATTTAAACTTTTACCAATTTATTCTAAAATACCAATTACAAATGGTAAAATAAATATTGCATTTTGATAAAGATAGCTATTTTCCCACCACAGGCTAACTAAGAGCATGGTGGTGATTTCCAGTTTTGTACCTAGGAAAAACAGCTGTATTTTTCTAAGGCTTCTCAATGCTGTGTGCTGCAACATACTCTTCGGGCTGAAGTATGTGAAAAAATGCAGTTGTGCATAGATCTGTAGACGAGAAAAGGACTGGGATTTTTATGAGTAACTGGATAATTTTTCCTTCACATCACACTGAAACTTGGCAAGTGTCATTTATTGAAACCTCAGAACAACTGCCATCTCAACATAAGTCAATAAACGTTGTTTCCCCCTGTTATATTGCACTGTGTTTCATTAAGTGTCATTTTCTCCCTTTTGAATAGGATCTCACTTTGCAGGAGTTTCTAATACTGAAGCCGTGAACAAATGAAGCGGTCTCCAGCAGTGGCCACCGGTCACTCATTTCTGAATATGACGTGGCATGGCGGAAAGAAATGGAGCAGCTCTAGAATTGGTAGACAACAGAGGACTGAATGTTCACAGCAAAGCATTCTGTGACAGAGACATGAGCATGAAACATGCACAAAGACATGAACTTGCAGATGACTCTCTTAGGTACACTGTGCAATTTTGATTGGTAAACTATTAATGCATTCATTTGCCTGTGCATTTATAAACTTGATTCCTTCCTTAATGTGTCAGCTGGGTCTCTGTCTGCTTGCAGTGTATATGTTTTTGCACATTTCTCTTAGAAACATTCTAGAATGATAACACATACTTTGATTTAAAAAATAGAAGGAACCTCCCCTTGGAGTGGATAATGCCACTGCCTGGGAGTGATTTGATGACCAGATGGCTCTATGTAGTTCACAGTGAATTGCTCCATTTTCACATATTTTCTAGAAAAATCATTTTCAAAACATTAAAAATGGTAAATACTAAGTAACTTTTAGAGTTACCCAGTGATTTTTTTTTATATTTAAATTTTATATTAGGGAAGATAGAAGAATTGTAAGCGCCAGAGAGAAGACCAGGATGTCAAAAGCTAGATAGTCTCTTCCCAGAAACAAAAAGGAGAGGATTTAATGTGAAAATAGGTAGAGGAAGCTGAGGATATTGGAGGGGTTTGGAGGAGGAAAAGTAGAGCTAATATGCTAAAAATAAATTATGCAAAATTCTTAAAAATAAAACTACCTTATTAAATGTTTTTCCATCAGGTTGATGCACAGTATTAAATTGCTGTTGACTATCATTCATCAATTCCTATGCTAGAAAATGATCATTTGAGTCCCCTCTAATATGTTTTTTTTCTTTGGAACAGTCCACTAAACTATCACACAAAAATACAGCATTAACTAGTTAATGTATCTGGCCACCAAAAAAAAAAAAAAAAAAAATAGTAGATGGGATACACTTTTACTCAGTAACAGTAGTGATGTTCTGGAAATGTTTGGCAAACACAAATATGCTATGACATTCTGTGCTGCTCTAGACTGATTACAGGAAATGTTTGACTAAGTCAGAATGAGTACACTTTGTCTTATAGAGTAATTTCACACACATACACAAACACTTTCCTCTGCAGTGCAGGAAAAAGAAAGAACCTAACATGTTTCTTTGTCCTACTTTAAGACACATTTGAATCTTGCTATTCAAAAAATAAAACCCTGCACATATATTATTCTGAAATTTTGAAGTAAAACAATAATGCACATGTGTTTACATAGGATATGTGTGTATCTGTATTCTACTCCATTTGCCATTACAAGAAATGAATATGTTTTTAAAACTGTCTTTGTTAGAATCACAACTACCTCACTGCACATTTAATTTCCTGTTTTCCCCTTGTATTTCCTTTGTTTTGAAGCTATGTCTTTTCACAGACTTGCCATTGCAACTAAATTTCAAGCTTCCATTTGTGTTTCTTGGTCATTGAAAGCCTCCTTCAATTCAGTTCTTTGTCCTATTCAGTAATAGGTTTAATTTTTAAAAGTAGTCTTAGCTTTTAGCAATAATGAAACATTGTGTGTCCATTCTCAGTGATCAGTTCCCTTAAAAATGGATTAGATTCTGTTTAGAAATGTTTGCTTCCCTAGCAGTGACTGGAATCAGAAATAGGAATCTTAGCATAAGGGAACACAGAAAATGTGAGGATAGGCGGGATACAGAGGGAGCTGCCTCTGGAGCTTTCAATAACAGGAGTTAGAAAAGTGGTGCCTTTTCACAATTTTGAGTTTATGCTAATTTTACAGAATTAAAGCAACATTAATTAAACTTAAAGCAACTAATATAGCAGCTATATCTTGGGGTGTTTTTTTTGTAACATTTTGTTTTATCGCAAATGAAGCTACTACCATAACAAATCTATGAATTCAAGTCTTAACACAAAAATAGCGAAAACCAGAACTGATTTGAACATGAGCACTAAAGCTCTGTGCATAAGTAAGTGACTGTGTGGAGGCTGCCTGGAGGTGCTTTCTGCATATGGATTGTGTGAAACATGCTAGAACCTCTGCAGATAGCAAATATTAGTCATGACGCTATGCTACACAATTTACCAGTAAGTATTTTACCAGTTATTTTATGTATTGCTTTTGGGCTAGAGATTTTGCCTAATAAATAAAGCACTTACCATGATATTCAGAGGTCCAGAATTCAGATACCCCAGAATCCACATATAAACTGGGAAGAAATGCAATCCATATGTCATCTTTGCATTTAGGAGGCCAATATAGGTACCTGTTGAGTAAGCTGGCTATCTAAATCAGCACAAAGGCAAACCCTGTGTTCACAAGAGACCTTGACTCAATAAGTAAACTAGGGAACAATTGAGAAAGACATCTATTGTCAATTCTAGGCCCCCTACACACATGTGACAAAGCATATAAATCCACAAAGATGTACATTTCTTTATATCCAAAGAGTTACATACAATTTGACTAAAGTAAAAGAAGCTAGGAGACAGAATGTGGGAATAAAGTTTGGAAAACAGAGCATCTGCCATCGATGTAGTGTCAAATTTCAACTCTTGCAAATGCTTTGTTCAACACACTTTTCAGGGTATGATTCACATGCAATAGAAAGCATGTGAAGTGTATAATTCAGACATAAATAACAATCTGTTACCACAATCAAGAAAATCTAGAAAGCATCGTGAAGTAAATGCAACAGGGGATCATAAGTTCTGGTCAGAACATCCCATTGCATCTCCACTGCCATGTACATGCAGCCAAGTGATTCTTAAAATCACTTGGCTTTTTGATCAGTTGGGACAATCTAGTGCATCCTTTTCACATGGACTGTGTTATAACACAGAAGGACCTAAGAATGTGTGCTATCAGTGTGTTTTCTGAATATATAATTTCAGGTCCTTAGTTTATTCTTGAACTATAATACCTATAATCACTACAATTCAAAATGAATGCATAGCCATGGCTGCATTCTTCTGTGACATTCTTGTACTATCACAATTGTATTGGTTAAAATAATAGTTATCTAAGAAGGGCTTTTTTTGGATGTAATTTTTCTTAACAAGAAAAAAAATTCCCCACAGGGTAGAACTGCTGCTTTCTTATAAGATGACTTTAATTTCTAGAGTTCTAATTCCTCCTGATTATAGCCTACTATTTTATGTAGCAGAATGCTGAAGTTCATATGTATTTAAAAACTATACAGCTGCTGAGAACCAGGCTCATTCCTGAAGAAGACCAGTTTGTCTATGATTTTTTTTTTCTTCTTGTGCCTTTTATCTGTGTAAGTCCTAATCTCAGTGGTCCTCAGCCTTCCTAATGTTGTGACTTTTTAATACAACTCCTTGTGGTATGATAACCCCAACCATAATTTATTTTGTTGCTACTTCATAGCAGTAATTTTGATACTGTTGTATATTATAATGCAAATGTCTGATATAAGAGATATCTGATATGTGACCCCTGTGGAGGTCATGATCCACAGGTTAACAAGCACTGTTTAATCTCATTTTATAATCTCATTTTATAAAAGTTTTAGTACAACTCTCAAAATATGTTATGCTATGTAAATCTCCAAGTAACGGAAGACTGGAGCATGTCATCTGAAGTCACAGATTTTCATTATCTTAACCATAGGATTTATAATAACCAGACTATCTATGGTATTGTGTTTAATTTGGGTTATTGTTTAAGAAGTAGTATAGACCATCTAAGAAGGTTAGATTTCTCCATTAGATCAATAGAAAATAGGCTCATCATTAAGATAATAATGAAGCAAACATTTACACATGATTACCACTGATGTTTTCCCAAAACCATTAGTGAAAATAACATAGTGAAAAATTTAATGCTCTTTCTGTATAACAAAATTTTGTTAAAGATACAGCTCTTACTGGTCCTAAACTTTCTTAAGTGCTAAATTCTGACTGCCTTCACATTAATATTGTAAGCCAGTTATGTAGAATGTCATGATGTTATTTATAATTTAAGTGAGGTGCATTAGCTAATCCTTATTGGCCACATTTAGAAAAGTCAGTTTTCAATCCATATTATTAGTAAGGAAAAAGAATTGGAAAGCATAGGCCATCTCCTCAAAGTTTTGTAGGTAACAAATGAGAAGCCAGATAGCATCCTTGAATTCTTCTAAAGTTAGACAAGAGACAACTGTATGTAAGTGGGCAAGACTATTTTCCTTATAATCTTTTAAGTGGACATTCAATTTTATTGATATAAAAGTAAGCCTTTGTTTTGAAAAGAGGATGACTAGATAACAAATTAAAACAGAAAGAGAATGCTAAAAGATGGGGATTTTATATTTGTATTACCTAAGACAAGGTAAAAGAAAATTTTTAACAGAAGTGATTAGTGTTTAGCACCAAATAGACCACACAAATTGACCAAGCCTATCCACACTAAATATTGAGATGCTTCAAATAGACAGTTTATCCACCAAGTCAAAGACCACCAACCAAAATCCCAGGATAAGATATGACAAGCTGTATTTTAACTTGCTGGAAAAAGCTGACTAGGAGACTCCCAAAACATACAATCTATTGTTTTTACCCTTGGCTACCATCCAGAGATGGAAGGTGTGGTGGTTTGGATAGGTATGACCCTCCTAGACTCATGTGCTTGAACGAGCTTTGCCCATGGAAAATGGCAGCATTAGGATGTGTGGAGCTGTTGGAGTAGGTATGGCCTTGTGTGGAGCAAGTGTGTGTGGAGAAAGGAGGCTCTGAGGTCTTCTTTGCTCAAGGTTCAACCAGTATGGAATACATCCTCTTCCTTAATGCCTATGGATCAAGATGTAGAATTCTTGGCTCCTTCTCCAGCAACATGTTTTCCCACCATGATGATATGGACTCAACTTCTGAAACTGTGAGACATCCCCAATTAAATGTTTTCTTTTATAATAGTTGCTGTGCTCATGGTGTTGATTCACAGCAATGAAACCCTTACTAAGACAGAAGCAGGCCCTATTGCTAAAGACACCATGTACTGCAGTAACAGGGCCCAGAGGCCCCTAAGCTAGAACTCATCTCTCAGAACTATATTTCATGATATCATAACTCTCCATGCAAGCTTCCAAAGAAGAGAATTAACCAGTTACCCTGTCTAGAAAACTATATTGCATATGAACCGCATCAATGACCAGAATGGCGTGATAGCCTACAGGTGCAGCAGTGGCACACATACCTTGGTAGTAACCAAACATTCTCTAAATGGACTCAAGAGCAGCTCAACAAAAGTGATACAATGACTAGTATTAAACATCTTTCTAACTATTCAGTGCTAATGATATCGTCATCATTGGAGGAGACTTTGCTGCCATTAGTTTAGTAAGCCAGCATGATCCCTAAAAAAAGTTTGTAAACACTTGTCACTATATCCATCAGTAAGCATAGTTTTCACCTTTCCTCAAGGAATCTTCACTTGGCAACAGACAGAGATCATTACAGAAAAACCACAGCCAGTCAAAAGGTAGACTTGTAGAGCCCAGTCCCTATGGATACATCTATAAAACACTCCTGCAATTTAGGCTGAAGGAACATTACAGAAAAGGAGGGAAAGATTGTGAAAGCCAGAGGATCAGGGAGTTTGCTGTGAGTTTGTGTCTTCAAGTAGCATCAGAAGCTATACCCATATGTCTTACTGACATGACTGCCCAAATGTGAGCTCAGCAAAGACTTCACTAATGAACATGTCAAACTGAGCAGGGAAAAGCCCATGAGGCCTTAACTCTACACAAAGAATTACAGATAGAAACCTTCTACTAACAAATGAGCAAAGCTAGAGACAGGAGAGGCAGTGCCAAGCTAAAACATACATTAATGTAATATTACATGGACTCAATAGATATTTAAGTGTATATATTTTTATACAAAAATATGTTTGCATACAGTAACAATTAATAAGAAAGAGACCATAAATTAGAAGGAGATCAGGGAGAGGTATATGGCAGGGTTTGAAGGGTGGAAAGGAAAGAGAGAAATGTAATTAAATTATAATCTCAAGAATAAACAAGATAGCTAGAGAGACAGAAAGAGAGAGAGAAAGAGAGATATTGACAGAGACAGAGAGAGATGAAGTTCTACACCACACAGAAAGTAACTGTGTTTCTTCATTTACTTTCCAGGTCTGTACCTGAAGACACTATGATTGAAAGTTGATTCCAGAATACTGTTATTCTGCTTTACTTCCTCCATAAGGTAAAAGTTGAAATAGGAATGTAGGCTGGGCCTAACTTAGGGGAAATTTTCAAAATAATGAATACAGACAGTATTATTCAGATGTGACCAAATACATATTTCTACAATATAAAGAAGTGTTAATTGCTGACCAATGCTAAATAATATTTTTCCACTGCTTCCATGCCACTCTCTGGAAAGTGAAAATTTTCACTCTTCATATGGTATAAAAAGTTAGCACTGGAATCACTGCAATATTATAAGTATCATCGATGTTAATAATTGCATGCCTTTCTTGGCATCTTGCTAAGGCAGTGTTACGCATTTGTCTCTACAATATCAACATATCCTTTACCACAGAATAAACCTTTGTTCTAAGATAATGCTTTCCCTTTTGCTTTGTTGTTGTTTGCTTGCTTTTTGTTTTAGATTTAAAGACAATTTAGAACATTGGGTATAAAAGTTTTAAAATAACATTCACAAAGGAACCCAACATTTTGAAAAATAATGGAGTTCACAACTAGTAAATGAGATAGAATAAAAACCTATGTCATTGTCTTCAAATAGAATTTGAGATGACTTGAATTTGTGTGTATTTGTATTTGTGTATGTTTCCCTGGAAAATGTTTCTAAACAGAATATTTATCTTGAATACATGTCTAACTTTTGAATGAGCCTGAGTAAATTTTCATAAACCGTTTTTACTCTCATTAGTTTTTTCAACATAAACACCTTAATTACAGAATTTGAGCTTCCTAATGTCATTTGGCAACATAGGTCTTAGCCTAATTATCTTTAGAATTTTAGTAGTCATTTAAGATTTTGTTTTATAAAAAAAAATGATCAAAAGTGTTTTACCCTTTCCTCTTAACCTGATGCGATGACATTCGTTAAGCAATACCTCAGTATTAGGGTTCTCCTAAAGAATAGAACTGATAGACTGAATCTCTCGATAGATAAGTAAGCAGATAGGTAATTAGCTACATAGGTGATAGATAGATAGATAGATAGATAGATAGATAGATAGATAGATAGATAGATACATGATGGATAATAGATGGATGGATAGAAGTTAGATAGATGATAGATACATATATACATAGATACATACATACATAATTAGATCATTAATAGACAGAAAAAATAATTGGATTGATTAAGGTGACTAACATACTGTGGGCCAGCTAGTCCAACAGAAAGTACAAAAATCCAGTTGTTTACTCCTCAAGGCTGTATAACTCAGTTAGTCTTCAGTAAATGTCACAATCCTGAGGAAGGACACTCTAATGCCAGTGAAGGACAGCAAGTAGGTAGAGAGCTTCCTTCTTCCATGTCCTTTACTTAGGTTGCCACCAGAGGGTGTTGCCCAGATTAAAGGTGGCTCTTCCAACCTCAAAAGATGTGGATTAAAAGTGGGTCTTCCCATGTCTTACTAACTTCCCCTTCTTACATCTGATTCCCTTTACTCTGCCCAAGGTTTGGTTATGAGTCTCAGTATCTGCTTTGATACACTACTAAGTAGAGTCTTTCAGAGACCCTCTGTGGTAGGCTCCTGTCCTGTTTCTTGTTTTCTCCTACATCCAGTGTCCATCCCATTTGTTTTTCTAAGTGAAGGTTGATCATCTTACCTTTCTTCTTTAGCTTCTTTAGGTGTACAGATTTTAGTGTGTTTATCTTATCTTATAGGTCTAGTATCCACTTATAAGTGAGTATATATCGTGTGTGTCTTTCTGCTTCTCAGCATAGCCTCACTGAGGATGATCTTTTCTAGTTCCATCCATTTGCCTGCAAACTTCATGATTTCCTTGCTTTTAATTGCTGAGTGGTATTCCATTGTGTAAATGTACCACAGTTTCTGTACATGGAGCCCCACAAAGGCCAAATATATCTGGGCACTGGGGTCTTTTCTGAGACTGATTCTCCAACCAAGGACCATGCATGGATATAACCTAGAACCCCTGCTCAGACATAGCCCATAGCAGCTTAGCATCCAAGGAGGTTTCCCTAATAAGGGGAACAAGGACTGTCTCTGACATGTACTCAGTGGTGGGCTCTTTGACCCCCCCCTCTCTCTCTCTCTCTCTCTCTCTCTCACACACACACACACACACACACACACACACACACGGAGGGAGGAGCAGCCTTGCTAGGCCACAGAGAAGGACATTGCGGCAAGTCCTGATAAGACCTGATAAATTAGGGTCAGATGGAAGGGGAGGAGGACCTCCCCTATCAGTGTACTTAGAGAGAGGCAAGGAGGAGATGTGGGAGGGAGGGTGGAATTGGGAGCGAATGAGAGAGGGGGCTACAGCTGGGATACAAAGTAAATAAACTGTAATTAATATAAAAATAAAAATTAAAAAAATTAAAGAATGGGTCTTCCCTTTTCATATCATTTAATTAAGAAAAAAAATCCCAGTTTCTGGCAGTTGTGAATAAGCTGCTATGAGCATAGTTGAGCAAATGCTCTGGTGGTATGGTGGAACGTCTTTCGAGTACATACCCAGAAGCGTTATAGCTGGGTCTTAAGGTAGTACTATTTCCAATTTTCTGAGAAAGTCCTAGATTGATTTCCAAAATGTTTGTACAGTGTGTCCCTCTTCCTTCACATCCTTGCCAGCATGTGCTGTCACTTGAGCTTTTTTTTTTTTTTTTATCTTAGCCATTCTGGTGGGTGAAAGAATGAATCTCAGAGTCATTTTGATTTACATTTTCCTAATGACTAAGAACATTGAGCATTTCTTAAAGTACTTCTCAGCCACTTGAGATTCCTCTGTTGAGAATTCTGTTTATCCCAAATAATCCATTTTTAATTGGATTATTTGGTTTGTTGGTTTTTATTTCTTGAAAAATCTAGATCTCCCTCAACCAAAGAATGGATGAAGAAAATATGGTTCATTTACACAAAAACAAAGAAATCATGAAATTTTCAGACAAACGTTTGGAAGCGGAAAGGAGCATCCTAAGTGAGGTAACTCAGGCCCAGAAAGACATACACGGTATGTACTCACTTATAAGCTGAGATTAGCCAGAAAGTACAGGATAACCATGCTATAATCCACAGACCCAAAGAAGCTAAGGAGGGCCCAAAGGAAGTCCTCCTTGAATTTTACTCAGATGGAGAAATAGAATAGACAACAGAAGTGGATGAAGAGAGGGAACTTGGTAGGAGAAGATGTGGGGAGGGAAACAAAACAGGAGGATCAGATGTGGGCTGAGTGGGAAGATGTGGGGAGAGGGCTTAGAGAGAAAGGTAAAACCGAGGACAGTGGTATCTTTGAGACAAACTAGAGAGGCATTCAGGCTAGACTCCAGGGAAGACATGAGGATATCTCTAGCTCATCCTTCCAGCAGTGGGAGAAATAGAGATTGAGGAGGCCACCCTCTAACCAGGCAGGACTTAAAGTGGTGGGAAGGGACCACCAAACCATCTACAAACCCAAAATTTACCCTGCCTTCAAGAAGTACAGAGATAAAAATAGAAAATAGGCTGAGGGACTCTCCAGCCAATGTCTGGCCAATTTGGAGTCCCACCCCCATGGGAGAGAGCCAACCTCTGACACCATTAATAATTCTCTGCTGTGTCTACACACAGGAGCCTAGCATAACTGTCCTGTGAGAAGTCCACCCAACAGCCGACTGAATCGGATGCTAAGACTCACTCCCAATCATTAGGTATAGCTTAGGCAGTCCTGTGGAAGAGTGAGTGTGTTGGGGGAAGAGGGATAGAGAGGGTAGAAGAACCCAGAAGGTACAAGAATGTTACAAGAAGATGAATAGAGCCAACTAACCTAAACCCATTGAGGCTTAAAGAGAGGGAAATAGCATATATGCTTTGGACCTAGGGCTCCTACACATATGTAATCAAGGTCAGCTTGATCTTCATATGAATCCCCTAGTAAGTTGAAGGCTGCTGTCTATGACATGAACTTTGTTGATCACCTCCCCCTGGTGGGGCTGCCTCACAATGCCACAGGTGAAGAAAGTGCTCTTAGTCCTGATACGAATTGATGTGCAGGGGTGGGGTGGGCAATGAGCTCTTCTTTTCTAAGGACAAGGGGAAGGACTTTAGGGGGAAGAGGGTGAGCAGGTTAGACTAGAAAGAGATTTGGGGGGGAGCTATGATAGGGATGCAAAGTGAATATTTAAATCAAAAATAGATTTAAAAAGAAAACTCCAAGAAAAAGAAAAAAGAAAAAAAATCCCTCATAAGCATACCCAGATGTTTGGATTTTAGTTAGTTCGTAACATTGTCCAGTTGACAATCAAGTATAGTCGTCACAATCTCCAAGGGCAAATCTTGGTCATAATGTCAGTGGAAAAACATCATGAGTTTTAAAAAGAGAAAAGAGAATGATCATTAAACATAATCAGGTGATGAATTCACAATGTGGCTAATTTATTTGCAATAACCAAAATGAATTTAGAACTGTATGCATTTTGCGAAAAAGTTGAAAACTGCAAGGTTGATTAAGAAGATTTTAATGAGCGACAACGGCAGCACATTACAGCATGTATCCAGCAAAATATTACAGTGGAAGTTATAATTAAAATGTACCCTTTTCTTCTCAAAGATTTCATATAAATACCGTAAATTTATATTTAACAATCTAGGCTAAAAATTGGAGGTATTTTTCAGTGTTTTAATAAAAAAAATCATACAAGTCATTAAAATAACACACTTTGAACTTAACTTTTTTCCTTTTGTTTTCCAATTAATTGTAAGCCACCATGTGATTGCTGAGAGTCAACTGAAGAGCAGAGCAGCCAGTGTTCTTGATCATTAAACTGCCTCTCCAGCCCATAATTAATTTTACAATTGTAAAGCTATATCCAGTTATATAACATTATATAAAACTTCTTTCAAAAATGTTTTTGTTTGCTTTTTTCTTAATGCAACAAACTTTTAAATTTTTATTTATTTTTTATTTATTACATTTTATTCACTTTGTATCCCAGATGTAGCCCCCTCCCTTGTCTCCTCCCAATCCTACCTTCCCTCCCTCTTCTCCTCCCATACGCCTCCCCAAGTCCACTGATAGGGGAGGACCTCCTCCCCTTCCATCTGACCCTAGCCTTTTGTTTTGTTTAGTTTTGTTTTTGCTTTGGTTTGGGTCCTGTGCTATGGTTTGGGTCCATAGCTACTGTGCTATGGACAGAATCCAAAGCCTCTTCTTTCTTTCCTCCTTTATTTTTTTTTAATTTGGTTTTATTTTAAGACAGTTTTTTCCTGAGTAACTCAAGATGACCTAGAATTTCCTATATAGTCTAAGTTGTTTATATAGGAATTCACAACTGAATTCACAATTATCTTCCTCAACTTTACAAATGCTGAGATTAAGTACAAACACAATCATATCCAGCTAAATTTTAATTAGTTGTAAAGGTTAATCTGAAATCTCAGATTGTCAAATTCTCTTGTTTTCCCTGGAGTATAATCATGATAGTTTGAAAGCTACCCTAAATGTGTCCTTTGAGATGTATGATTTATTACACCCAACATTTCTAAAATAATGACTAATATTTCATTAGAGGAAATTCTCAAGTCTATGCATCTCTGGAAGAACAGATACTGCCTTACTATCTGATCAACACAGTCATCACAATAAATTCATCTATAATAAAATTTAAAAATTCTCAATAATAGATATGTGATCATAGACAAAGCATACTTGGAAAGCTGAGAAACTATTCCTTGTTCTTTCTCGCCTCTGTTCTTACATAATAGTTCAGTGACTAAATAAAGATAAAGACTTTTTTCTCACTCATGGAAAATAGAGACTCGATGTCAGGTATTCCGCAACTACAAAATGTTTATCTGCAAGATGTCAAAACTTTTTTCCCAAAATATTACTATTGATACCAGCTTCATAATGAAACAGAACATACTCAGGCTAGCTAAAACAATCCAGGATTAAAAGAGACGTGCTGGAGAAATCGCCAACCACAATTTCAAATTGTACTACAGAGCTATAGTAATAAAACAACATGGTATTGGCACAAAAAAATCCACATTGGTCAATAGATTCAAACTGAAGACCCAACTATCATTCCGTAGACTTGTGGTACCTGATTATAGATACAGAAGCCAAACACACACACACACACACACACACACAAAGACAGCATATCAACAAATACTGCTGGTCAAATTGGTCTGCTACATATAGAAGAATCCAAGTAGATCCATACATACAGCCTGCATGAAATTCAACTTCAATTGGATCAAATACCTCAACATAAAACAAGATACACTGAACCTGATATAATAGAAAGTAGGCAAAATTTGTTGCATTTCATTCTCTCAGCCTAGAGAATGAAAAGGGATTTTTTTTATTTTAATTTTGTTTATTCATTCTATATCCCAGTCATAACCCCCTCCCTCCTCTCCTCCTTGCCCCACCCTTCCTCCATGTTTCCTCTATCTCCCCTTCTCTAATGCTCAGTGAAGGGGAGCCACCCCACCCTAGCGTATTAAGTTGCATCAGGACTGAGCACATCATCTTCCCCATGGCCCAGCAAAGAAGCTCCGCCAAGAGGAAGTGATCAAAAAGCAGGCAACAGAGTCCATGTCAGAGTCAAACTCCATTCCCCTCACCAGGGAACCCACATGAGGACCAAGTTGCCCACTGGCCACATCTGTGCAGGGGCCAAGGTCTATGCCATACATGGTCCTTGCTAGGTAATTCAGTCTCCACAGGCCCCCCCTGGGCTCTGGTCAGTAGGCTTTGTTGGTTTTCTTGTGGAGCTCCTTGTCACCTCTGGGTCCCTCCAACCTTCCCCTTACTCCTCCACAATTCTCCCTGTGCTCCACCCAATGATGGATTGTGAGTCTCTGAACCTGTTTTCATCAGCTGCTGGGTGGACACCTATGCTAGGCTCCAGTCTGTAAGCATAGCAGTGTTATTAATCATGTCATGGGTTGGCTGTCTCCCATGGGGTGAGTCTCGGGTTTCTATGGTATTCTTTTTATTTTTTTCTGATTTATTTACTTTATTCACTTTACAGCCTTGTAGTCCCTTCTCTCCTCCCCTTCCAGCCTCATCCTCTCTTCCTCCCTTCTCTCCCCTCTGCTTTTCCTCAGAAAGAATGGAGCTCACTTTCCAGTCCTTCCCAGCTCATCAAGTTCCATCTGGCCTGAGCATTTCCTCTTCCCCTGTGGCCTGGTAAAGCAATCCCATCATGGGGAAGTGATCAAAGAGCTGGCGAGTGAGTCCTTGTCCAATACAGTCCCCATTTCCCTTACTAGAGAACCCACATGAAGCTTAAACTGTCCATCAGCCACATTTTTGCAGGGGATGTAGGTCCAGTTCATGCATGGTCCCTGGTTGATGCTTTAGTCTCAGCAAACTCCTCTGGGCCCCACTTAGTTGACTTTGCTGGACTTGTGGAGCTCCAGTCACCTCCAGGTCCTTTTCTCTTTCCTCCCACTTTTCCACCAGACTCCTTAAGCATTGTCAAATGTTTGGCTGTGAGTCTCAGCATCTGTTTTGAGACACTGCTGAGTAGAGTTGTCCAATGGACAACTCTTGTCAGGCACCTGTCTGCAAGCCTAGCAGAGTATCATTCATAGTGTCAGAGGATGGCATTCTTCCAGAGGGTAAGTCTTTGGTTGGGCCAGGCATTGATTGTACATTCCCTCAATACCTGCTCTATCTTTATCTCTGTACATCTTATAAGCAGGGTAAATTTGTGGTATGAAAAAGAATTTCTATCAACTGCATATCTAATAAAGAGTTAATAGGCAAAATATTTAAAGAACACAAATAAACTAAATATCCAACAAATAGGGTGATTAAAAATAAGGTACAGATCTCAACAAAGAATTCTCAAATGAAAAAAACTGAGATGGCTGAGAAACAAAGAAATGTTCAACATCTTAGTCACGAGGGAAATACAAATCAAAACTACACTGAGATTTCAGCTTACCTTAGTCAGAATAATTACGATTAATAAAACAAGTAACACCTCATCCTGGTGAAAACATAGTGTAATGGGAACACTCACCTGTTGCTGGGGGATGTGCAAATTTGTATAGCCACTACGGAAATCAATTTGGCACTTCCTTTGGGAGATGGGAAACAATCTACCTCAAGATCCAGATATACCACTCATGGACATGTACTCAGGGGATTCTTCATCCTACTACAGAGAATTTTTTTCAACCATGTTCACAGATAATTTTATACACAATATCCAGAAATTAGAAACAACCTAGATCACGCTCAACAGAAGAATGTATAAAAATAATATACTCCGTTTACAGAATGGAGCATCACTTAGTAGTTAAAACAATGAATTCATTAAACTAATAGATATATAGATGAGACTAGAAAAAAAAATCATCCTGAATGAGGTAACCGAGACCCAGTATGTGTTTGTTTACATGTGGATATTAGTTGTTAAGTCAATGGTAAGCAAGCTATATGATACAGAACCTCAGAGGTTAAGTAGAGAGCAGTGGACTGGGGGGAAGGGGCAGGGGCAGATAGGTCTCCCTGGGAAAGGAAAAGAGAATGGCTATTTATTGATAGATGTGGGAGAAATGGAACAAGAGGATCAATTAGAAGGAGTGAAGAGGAGAAAAGGGAGGGGAGATGAGGAAGGAGCTAAAATTGAAGGTCATTTGAGGAGTGATACGGAAACTTAAAACAACAGAAGCTTTCTAAAATACATACATATATAAAGAAGATCTAAATGACGTCACCAAATCTAATGGGGGGAAACAGAGTTCCAGTTGGCCATCTCTTATCCCCAAATAAACCTTCCAGTAACAGGACTGCATTATATCTAATTGAGTTGTTGGCCAAAGTGCTCCCATGAGAACAAAACAGCCCAGGTTGTTGCCAAGACGATAGATTACTCTCCAGAAAACGGACAGCAAAGCCACATTGCTGAACTCACTGTACACAGAGAGGTTAGGTTGAGCTGATGCCTACATGGAACACTCACCCCTGTGTACTAGCAACTTTGGTAAAGGACCCTTTACCTTACCAGAGGAGAGCCATAGATACCAGCACAGAAATAAGCCATTTGCTTGGCAATGATGTTCAGCTTGAAAAGATGACACAAACTTACAGGACTACCCAAACAATATCTGATTTGCTTTAAGGACCACTCCATGAGATGAAACCCATACTAGACACTGATTGGTTGACCAATAAACCAAAATTAGATAGCCCAAGGACCCAGGGTGAAACTAACTACTACTGTTCTCAAAAAAAAAAAAAAAAAAGTTGCAATAAAGTGGCTCATAATGGCATTCTGATTATACTCATTGATCAGTGCCTTGCTCAACCATCATTAGGTAAGCTTCCTCATGCAGCTGATGGAAACACAAACAGACACCCACAGTCACACATTAGGCAGAGATATCTTTATCCAATCTTAGAACTCAGGGAACCCATGGAAGAGAAAGCAGAAAAAGTGTAAGATCCAGAGGGGATAAAGGACATATAACAAGACCTCTTGAATCAATAAGATCAATGCACATATATGAACTCACAGAGCCTGAAGCAGCATGTACAGGACCTGCACAGAAATGCACCATTGGGGTCCTAGTTCTAAAAGGAGAACCAGGCACATGCCCCCATCCCTAACCCAGAAGCTATCTCCAAGTGATAACTGCTTGTAAATAAAAATTTAGTTTCCTCCAAGAGAATGTCACTGAGGAAACAAACCACTCTTAAGGGTAGGCTGTGTGCCCAGCAGTCGATGACCACCAGAAAACAAACTCAATGGCAGCTTTGGAGGTTCCTTGTTTCATGCTATCATTTCAGGGCTTTTTGTTTAAAAAAAAGTTTATCTTATTATTTTTATTTTATTATATTATATTTATATTTTTTCTTCTCCCTTTTACACTACAGGTCCTTTACATATATATTTTGTCTTCTTGGTTAGTATTTTATGGGGTTCCTGACTGGGCTAATGAGCTCTGTTTCTTATGCATTGTCTTGTGTTCCTCTCTGTCTGTTCGTCTTGTTCCATTCTGATTTATCAGTTTATTTTATTATAAAAAAGAAAGTGTGGGAAGAGGTATTTGGAAGGATCTGAGAAGATCTGGTAGAACAAGAATTGCAATTATAATACATTGTATTAAATAAGGTTTCCAATAAAAGAAAAAAATTAACTATAAACTTTGCGCAAAGCTTTTGGATTTCGAAGAAATGTTATAATAATCATTGTATACTCTCCAGAATTGTCTTACTTTATGTCATATCCATCTAGTTAGGTTCAGAAACTGTTTTCTTCTTCTTACTCATTCAGAACCATTGTTCACTTTGTATGTGTTTGCTTAAAAAAAAACTTATTCATCATGATGAATTTTATAACTTATTAAGGTAATGGCTAAAATATTCATGTGCTGAATAACAACACTCTAGGCAATGATGGTTCATATACCCAGTGGTGGTTCCATGAAATTGTATCACCAACTGATATTTCATCTGTCCTACTTTGTGTAAACACACTGTACAGTATTTGAATATCAATGAACCTCCTGGGGCTGCATTGCTCAAGACATAGCTCCATCACTAACTGATCAATTGGTTGTATGTGCTGAGCATATTATCTGTGACCAGATACTCTGCTAAATACTAAGAGCTAACAGATGATTGGGTGAATGCCTTGAAACTTCACTACATGTAAAGACACGTTTCCCATGGGAGGAAGAAATAGTGGATTGAAAACCAAACCTCCATGATGGAGTCTCTTCTTGAACTTAAAAACGCAAAACAATGACAGGGGAAAAAAAAGTTCTTGGGTGTAGCTTCTATGTTTTCTGGCTGCAGCCAAAGAGAATTTTCTAGAGTGATAAAAATATTCTAAGATGAGATAGGTGGATGGCAAACTGCTTGCCACGGAAGTCTGAATACTTACATTTCAGTCACCTGAACAAAACGGAGGTGAGGCAGCAGCATCTCTGTATAATCGCACTGTCACTGGTGAAAAGGAATTACAGCAAGAGGAGAGGCAAAAACATCTGAATCTCCAAAAACTCTTGAGTCAGCCTGGTGTACAATGAGGAAAACAAGAGGCCCTTACCCTCCAAGGCAGAAGAAAGGGACTGTCAAATGAGTTTATCTATCCTCTGACATCTCACACACTGTGGTACATGAACACAACACACAAAAACTCTCTCTCTCTCACACACACACACGTACTCACATATATAGATGTATAGATATATCATATGAACCTCAAAACTTAGGAAAGTATTCATTTTATTTTTGGTTTGGTTTTTATTTTTTAATTTTTCTCCTCCCATATATTACATCCAGACTGCAGTTTCTTCTCTCTCCCCACCCCTCCCCATCTCTGTCTTTCCCTAGTCTTTCCTCCCCAAACTCCACTCTCACCTAGATCCAACCCCCAGTCTGCCTCCCTGTGGAAAGAAACATCAGCCAAACTTTATAAAATCTACAATAAGACCAGGCACATTCCTTACACCAAGGTGTCACAAGGAAACCCAGTAGGAGTGAAAGGTCCCCAAAGCGGGCAAAAGCATCAGAGACAGCTCCTTCTCCCGCTCTAAGGAATCCTATAAGAATACCAACCAACACAACCATAACATATGTGAAGGGTCTTGGTCAGACTCATACAGGCTCCCTGATCTCTTCAAGTATAGGTAAGTCCTGGTCAGTTGATTCCGTGAGCTGTGTTCTCGTGATGTGCTTGACCCCTCAGTTTTTTCTTTCCCTCGCTGCAGGACTCACTGAACTCTGCCTAACGTTTGGCATCTGCATCTGCTACTATCAGCTGTTGGGTGGAGTCTCTGCTCTCCAATGGAGATTATGCTAGGCTCCCATCCCAGAACAGTGCGCAGGTAGGACAAACAGCAGGTTGGAGGTTTTGTGCCTGGGATGATGTCTCCATCTCTTCACTTGAGGCTTACCCTGGTTACAGAAGATTGTGAGTTCAGGCTCCATATGCCCTATCACTGGAAGTTTTTGTTTGATTTTTTTGTATTGATATATATTTTTTTATTTTAATCACAGGTCATTCACTTGTATCCTAGCTGTAACCCCCTCCTTCTTTCCCTCCCAATCCTATCCTCCCTTCCTCATCTCCTCCCTGCCCCCTTCCAAGTCCGCTGATAGGGGAGGTCCTCTTCCCCTTCCATCTGACCCTAGCCTATCAGGTATCTTCTTCAGGACTGGCTGCAATGTCCTTATCTGTGGCTTGGCAAGGCTGCTCCTCCCTTGGGGTGGGAGGAGGGGGAGATCAACGAGCCAGTCATTGAGTTCATGTCGGATATAATCCTTCTCCCCCTTACTAGGGAACTCACTTGGATACTGGAAGTCTTTGCTGATCATCCTTACAGATTCTATGAAGTTTCCAAGTGTTCTAGAGAGTGATAGATATGAATCTCTTTGCATTCTTCTACATGCCGACATACAGTTACACAAACAATAAAATATAATAAAAAAACAACAATAGATAACATGAAAGTAAGAACAAAAAATTTTAAAAAGACAAAGTTAAATTTAAACAATATCTATCCACAAATCCAGCCCAGGAGGTACTTGGAAAAACAATATCCAATCCAAGGAGGTTAACTCAGGAAATTAATGATCTCACACCAGCAAAACCAAAAGAAGCAAACACACACACTGTCACCACAAACAACAACAAAATCATAGAAATTAGCAATCATTGGTCATTAATATCTCTCAGTATCAATGGACTCAAGTCCCAATTGTTCTGTTTTCACTATGCACTTATTATGATGAAAGTGCTTGAGCTAAAAACTAAATAAATTAAAAAAAATGTGGAATCAGAACAAGTTAATCTGTCAAATGTGATCCTATAGATCTTATAGATCCTATAGATCACATTAAGAGTATTGTTATTTTTCTGTAAGGAAGAACCTAGTGAGGATATGGAATGAAAGGGCATGACCATAACTGTATTTTAAACATTTATTGGATGAGCTTGTAAAAAAGAGAATGTGAGACATAATTTTTAAAATTTTTATTATTTATTACAATTTTTTCACTTTGTATCCTACCTGTAGCTCCTCCTTTGTCTCCTCCCAGTCCCACCCTCCCTCCCTCTACTTCCCCATGCCCCTTACCTTGTTCACTTATAGGAGAGGACCTCCACCCCTACCATCTGACCCTAGCCTATCAGGACTCATCAGGTCTGGCTGCATCATCTTCCTGTGTGGCCTGGTTATGCTGCAAACACCTGGGGGAGGTGATCAAACAGCCACTTATGTTACTGAGTTCATATCACAGACAGCCCCTAAGAATACTTGATTTTTGACAAAGAAGCCAAAAACATGCAATGGAAAAAAGACAGCATCTTCAACAAAGGTGCTGGTCTAACTGGATGTCTACATGTAGAAAAATGCAAATAGATCCATATTTATCAACCTGCACAAAAATAAAGTCCAAGTGGATCAATGACCTCAACATAAAACCAGAGACACTAAATCTGTTAGAAGAAAAAGTGGGGAAGAGCTTTGAACTCATTGGCACGGGAGACAACTTCCTGAATAGAACACCAACAGCACAGGCTCCAATATCAACAATCAATAAATGGGACCTCATGAAACTGAAAAGCTTCTGAAAAGCAAAAGAGACGTAGTTAAGAAACTATTACAACAGTAAAAGAGAAAGCGGGCAGTAAGTTAGCTAAATTGTTCTCACAGACTGACTATACACACCTGCACTTAAATACCAAAGCTCCTTAGTGTGTTCCTGGTAGCACAGATCTTAACTTGATTCAAAGGAATATTTCCCAAGCTTATTTGAGAAAAAGGCGGTTACAATGTTGTTTTCAGTACTGACTTCTCAGTTGATGTAGATGTAATATTAACAGAATATAATTCGAACAATGTGAATCTACATAATTTTCAAGATTGTTTTCTGTTTTCCTATTTATTTCTCCGCAAGTCATCTGGCAGGAATAATTGAAACAAGTTTCACCTTAAAAATTGATTCATTTTTACTATTTAATCCCCAAATATTTCCACATGTTAGAAATTTTCTAATTTGAATCTTTCATTTAATGACCCGGGTTCACATTTATTGTGTTATTTTTAGTATTTTTGCATGCTACTAATTCTGAACAAGTTTCCTAGGACCTCTCCCAACTATGAAGTGCTGTGTCTCTCTACAGTAGGTATTTTTCTATTGTGAAAATCTTAAGAATTTGCAAACTATGAGTAAGGACACTACATCTTAAATAAAAGTTTCTGGACTCTGTTCAAATATAATGCTATTTCTTAAAGCCATTATGTAACTAAGACCCATTGGAAAGATCATAGTGTGAAATAAATTAGATCTAAAAGCTCTAATTGAGCTACTGTTAAAGGTACTATCTCTAGGATTCACAGTGTCTGACTGCTAAGATGGTTATTGCATTCAATAAATGAAAGGCACATCAAATTATAACATTTTCAATATGGAATGTACCATAGAGATTAGATGTTACATCTGCTTCAACATGGAAAAAGGACTTAAACATGGAAAATTGACTTAAATGATGTAAACCAGTTTTCAATCAAAATTTTATATTTGTTTATAGGATATATAATATGAAATTAAAGTTTCATATTAATATAACAAACTATTTTCTCCCATTAAATACAAAAATAAATGTTTACACTAAATATATTATCTCTAAGTATCACTACAGAGATTGTAGCATGTTTTGCCAAAAACAAATAATTTATAATTTTTTCCTTTAGTTTTTGACATGGAAAATAAAATGTTACCTGGAAGTGAATTTAAATGAAAAGATTGTTAAACCTTTTCACAATTCTTTCTTATCTACTTTATAAGGAATCTTCATGTTCTATCTAAAATCAGAGAAGTTTTGTGAGCTCTTCAGGTAAACACTGACTTTACAGAAAGGAAATGGTTAATCAAAATAAGATCTTTTCTCCAATATGTTCTGTGTCAATTGAGATGATCCTAGGCAGGTCTATGTTAATACAAAGGGTCAGAAAAATAATTGGTCCCTATTGGACAAGATACAAGCAGGTTTTAAGGTAAAGAAACTGCCATATAGGAACAGAAGGCACAAACTCAGGCCATTTAAATTTTTAATTTTTTAATTTAAATTTTATTTTTAATTTTTTAATTTTTATTTTATTTTTTTTTCAATGCAGTTTATTCAGGAACATTGAACAATCCTCGGACCCCAGGGAAAGCCAGCCCACAGCTTAAATAGCCTCTGGGTAGCCAACCCAGGCGTGCCACAGGGGCAATGCAGATAGGTCCACATACATGGAAGCAAGCCAGATCCTTGGCCTTAGCCAAATGTGGAGTTGTTCGTGACAGAGAGCACTCACCATCAGGAAGGTGGAAGGCGGAAAGGCTTTTTGATAGGTATCACTTGTATTTCCAATTTTATCCTGTCCTACCATCCTCTTCCCCAATTAATTCACTTATTCTAGCTTCCTCTAAATCTTAAAACACTCTGTTGTATTTCCCCTTCTTTGCAGCCTGGTCTCTAACTTTTGTGTATATTGTAAGTGAAACACACAATCTGACGGGTAAAAAGATAAATCTACATGTAAGAGTAAATACACGTGCTTATCTTCTTATGTCTGTGCTACCCTACTTAGGATGACTGTTCCTAGCCACATTTTTCTTGAAGTTTCATCATTTCAATTTCCTTGACAGCCAAATAGTGCTCCATTGTGTAAATGTGCCACAACTTTGTTATCGGTTCGTCAGTTGTAGGCACTTTCCAGGATTTATCAGGCCACTGATAAGCATAGTTGAGCAAGTACCTCTGGTGTTAAATGTACAGTCCTTAGGGCACATGCTCAAGGGTGGCCAAGCTTCATATTGTGGTAGATCAATCCTCAGCCTTTTTTGAAATTTCCACATTATTTCTAGAGTGGCTGCCCCAATTTGCACTTCCACAACCAGTGAGCCATTGTTTCCCTTTCCCTGCATCCTTGGAAGTATCTATTACCATTTATCTTATTAATTGTAGCCATTCTGGCTAGGATAAAGTGAATTTGCAAAGCAATTTTAGTATGTACTTCCCTGATGGCTAAAAATTATTGAACATATTTAAAGGTGTTTTTCAACTATGTATATGCTATCTTTCTGTTTTGTTCTATACTCCATTTTTAAATATCTATTTTATTTTTGAAATTATATTTACATTATTCATCCTTTTTTTTCCTGCCACATCTCCCGAAATATCCTTCCTAATTCTGTCAAATTTTTGGCCTCTTTATACATTAATTCTGATTACATACTTAAGTCTGTGCCTATATCAACCTATCTATATCTACATCTATTTAGATATTTCTAAATAAGTACAACCTGATCAACTGACTAGGGAAAGCCAGGACTCTTCAATCACCTCCTCCCTGAGGATGAGTATGTGAAGTGGTTATCCAAGGCAAAATAGTCACCCCATTTTTTAACTATGTATTTATCTTCTTGGTGTTCACTTTCTTTTTTTTTTTTCTTTTTTTATATATTCTAGATACTGAACTTCTTTCAGATGTGGAATTGGTGGAGACATTTTCCTACTCGGTAGCCTACTGCCTTGCTCACATGGTGTTGTCCTTAGGCATATAGAAACTTTTAAGCTTCATGGTGTCCCATTTTTTCTTTGCATTAATTTATTTATTTAATCACTTTACAGCCTGATACTAGTCTTCGCTATCCTCTGTTCCCAGTCCCACCTTCATGTTCACCTTCCCCTCCTCTCCCCTCCTCTTCTTTTCACAGAAGAGGAGATGCCCCCATGGGTACCAACCCACCCTGGCACACAAAGTAGCAATAGGACTAAGTGCATCCTCTCCCACTGGGGCCTGGCAAGACAGCCCAGCTATGAGAAGGGGGTCCAAAGGCATGCAACCGAGTCAGAGACAGCACCTACTCCCATTGTTAGGAGACCCACATGATGGACAAAGTACACATCTGTTATATATGTGTAGGGGGCCTATGGCCAGCCCATTCATGCTCTTTCGTTGGAGGTTCAGTCTCTGGGAACCCACATGATGTCCCATTTTTAATTGTTTGTCTTTATCCCCGTGCTGTCACTGCCTGTTCAAAAAGACCTTTCCTGTGACTATGAGTTTAAGTCTGTTCCTTACTTTATCTTCCATTATATTCAGGCTGATGCTTTCATGTTGAGGTCCTTGAACCATTTGGAATTGAGCTTTGTACAGAGTGATAGATACGGGCCTATTTTCATTTTTCCATACACAGCTAAGTATTTTGTCCAGAAACATTTGTTGAAGATGTTGCCATTTCTCTAGTGTGATTTTTGGCTTCTTTGTGAAAAATCAGGTATCTGTACATATGAACAGTTGTGTCTATGTCTTCAATTGAATTCCATTGATCAGCACATGTTTATGTTGGTAGCATGCTATTTTTATTACTATCGTTCTGTGGTGAAACCATGCAGCTCAGTGTTCAAGTGCATACCCTAGTAAGGGGAACAGGGGCTGTCTCTGACATGAATTCAGTGGCTGGCTCTTTGATCACCCTCCCCCTGAGGAGGATGGGCAGCCTTACCAGGCCACAGAGGAAGACAATGCAGACAGTCCTGATGAGACCTCATAAACTAGGGCCAGATAGAAGGGGAGGAGGACCTCTGATATCAATGGACTGGGGGATGGGTACAGGAGGAGAAGAGGGGGGAGGGCAGGATTAGGAAGAGATGATTGAGGGGCTACAGTTGGGATACAAAAGTGAATAAATTGTAATAAATAAAAAAAATAAATTAAAAATCTTATAACCAGGGGTAGTGATAGCTTCAGTAGTTCTTTTATATCCAAAATTTTTTCATGATGATCTTTTCTAGTTCTATTCATTTGCTGTAAATGTCATGATTTCCTTGTTTTTAATTGTTGAGTAGTATTCCATTGTGTAAATGTACCACAATACTTTTATCCATTCCTTGGTTGTGGAACATCTAGGTTGTTTTCAGCTTCAGGCTATTACAAATAAAGCTGCTGTGAACATAGTTCAGAAAATATTCTTGTTGTATGGTTGAGCATATTTCCAATATATGACTAGAAGTGGTATAGCTGGATCTTGAGGTAGCACAATTCCTAATTTTCTGAGAAAGCACCAAATTGATTTTCAATGTGGTTATACTAGATTACATTTCCACCAGCAAGTAAGGTTCCCCTTTCTCCACATTTTCTCCAGCATGTATTGTCACTTGAGATTTTTATCCTAGCCATTCTGATGGCTATAAGGTGAAATCTCAGGTGGCTTTGATTTGCATTTCCCTGATGACTAAGAACATGAAGCATTTCTTTAAGCGTTTCTCTGCCATTAGATATTCCTCTGTTGAGAATTCTCTGTTTAGCTCTGTTCCCCATTTTTTAATTGGATTACTTGGTTTGTTGGTGTTTAAATTCTTCAGTTCTTTATATATTCTGGATATTAGCCTTCTGTTTGATATAGGGTTGGTGAAGATCCTTTCCCAGTCTGTAGGCTGTTGTTTTGTTCTAACGACAGTGTCCTTTGCTTTACAGAAGCTTTTCAGTTTCATGAGGTCCCATTTATTGATTGTTGCTCTTAGAGCCTGTGCTGTTGGTGTTCTGTTCAGAAAGTTGTCTCCTGTGCCAATGAGTTCTAGGATCTTCCCCACTTTTTCTTCTAACCGATTTAGTGTGTCTGGTTTTATGTCGAGGTATTTGATCCACTTGGACTTTAGCTTTATGCAGGGAGATAAATATGGATCTATTTACAGGTTTCTACATGTAGACATCCAGTTAGACCAGCACCATTTGTTGAATATGGTATTTTTTCTCCACTGTATGTAACTGGTTTCTTTGTCAAAAATCAGCTATGTGTAGGTGTGTAGGTTTATTTCTGGATCTTCAGTTAGATTCCATTGATCCACCAGTCTGTTTATATGTCAATACCATGTTTTTTTATTACTGTTGCTCTATAGTATAGCTTGAGAACAGGGATGGAGACACCTCCAGAAGACCTTTTTCCTTTCTTTTTTATTATCATTTATTACAGTTTATTCAAGTTGTATCCTGGCTGTGCCCCACCTCTCTCTCTTCTTTCCCTATGTCCCTTCCCTAGTCCCCTTCTATTTGACCATAGCCTATCAGGTTGCATTGTCTTCCTCTGTGCACTGGCAAAGCTCCACCCACCAGGGGGTGCTGTCACTGAATTCATACTACAGAAAGCCCCTGCTTCCCTTACTCAGACCCCACTTGGAGACTGAATCTATGGGCTACATCTGAGCTGGGGTTTTAGGTCTTCCTCATGCATTGTCCTTGGTTAGGGTATCATTCTCTTCAGGCCCCCAGGGCTCAGTTTTTATGGCTCTGTAGGTCTCCTTTTGAACCTCTGGTCCCTTCCTAGTCCTTCTATCTCCCCCTTCTTTCATAAGCTTCCCTATACTCTGCCCAAAGTTTGGCTGAGTTTCAGCCTCTGCTTCGATACCTCGATCACTAGAATCAGTATTGTTGTAGCTATCATGGGTTTTTTTGTTTTTCTATATGAAATTGAGAATTGTTCTTTCAAGGTCTGTAAAGAATTGTGTTGGTATTTTGATGGTAACTGAATTGAATCTGTAGATTGCTTTTTGTAGGATGGCCATTTTCACTATGTTAATCCTACCAATCCATGAACATGGGAGATCTTTCCATCCTCTGATATCTTCTTCAATTTCTTTCTTCAGAAACTTACGTGTGTGTGTGTGTGTGTGTGTGTGTGTGTGTGTCTTTCACTTGCTTGGTTAGAGTCACACCAAGGGACTTTGTGTTATTTGTGGCTATTGTGAAAGATGCACATGGTATATGCTCACTTATAGTTGGATACTAGCCAAATAATATAGAATAAACATACTAAAATCTATAGTCCTAAAGAAGCTAAACAACAAAAAGGACCTTAGGGAAGACACTTAATCTTCATGCAGAAGGGTAAACATGATAGACATCATAAGAAGGAGAAGACAGGGAACAGGACAGTAGCCTACTACAGAAGGCCTCTGAAAGAGTCTACCCAGCAGGATATTGAAGCAGATGCTGAGACTCAGAGCCAAACTTTAGGCAGAGTGCAGGGATTCTTACAGAAGAAGTGGGAGATAGAAAGACCTGGAGGGGACCAGAGCTCTACAAGGTGACCAACAGAGCCAAAAAAAAAATCTGACCCAGGAGGACCCACAGAGACTGATAAATCAACCAAGGACCTTGCATGGAGAGGATCTAGACCCCTTGCTCAGATATAGCCCATGGGCATCTCAGTCTCCATGGGGGTATCCTAGTAAGGGGAACAGGGGCAATCTCTGGCCTGAACTCAGTTACCTTCTTTGATCACCTCCCCCTGATGAGGTGGTTTTACTAGGCCACAAGGAAAGAGGATCCAGACAGTCCTGATGAGACATGATAGTGTAAGGTCAGATAGTAGGAGAAGAGGACTTCCCTTATCATTACTAAGGAGAGGCATAGGGAGGAAGAAGGAGGAACTGTAGGACCAAAAGGTGATGAGGGAGGTGGTTACAGTAGGATACAAAGTGAATAAATTGTACTAAGTAATAATAATAATAATTTAAAAATAAAATATAACATTCTTAGAAGAATGAAAAAAATCCAAATTGTCTCAAATATTCTGGGGTTTTCTGTTTTTTGTTTTGTTTTGTTTTGTTTTATTCTCTCATATATTAAATCCTAGCTTCAGTTTCCCCTTTCTCCTCCCCTCCCAGGCTTTACCCTGTTCCCTCACCCATTCTTCCTCATTTTCATTTTTTTTAATTTATTTATTTTTATTAATTACAGTTTATTCACTTTGTATCCCCCCATAAGGCCCTACCTCCTCCCCTCCCAGTCCCATCCTTCCTCCCCCTTCTTTACCCATGCCCCTCCCCAAGTCCACTAATAGGAGATGTCCTCCTCTCCTTCCTTCATATCTCATCAAGAGTAGCTGCATTGTCATCTTCTGTGGCCTGGTACGGCTGCTCTCCCCTCAGGGGGAGGTGATCAAAGAGCAGGCCAATCAGATTATGTCAGAGGCAGTCCCTCTTCAGAAAAAGGTAAGCTTCCCAGACAGATCAACCAAACATCATGTATCAAATCACAGTTAGTCTAGACACTTACCCTCATACTAAGGCTAAATGAGGCAAACCGGTAGGCAGGAAAGGGTCCCAAAAGCAGGCAAAAGAGTCAAACAATACCCATGCCCACTACTCAGAATCCCACAAGAAGACCAAGCTACAGAACCCTAACATACATGCAAAGGTCAGGCCCAGCCTGCTCCCTGATTGTCAGTTCAGTCTTTGTGCGCTTCTAAGAGCCCAAGTTAGTTGATTCTGTGGGTTTTCTTGTGGTGTCCTTGAACCCTCTGGCTCCTTCCTGCCCTTCTTCGTCAGGATTCCCTGATCTCTGCCGAATGTTTCACTGTGGGTCTCTCCTTATGATTTCTTTTTCAATTTCTATGAAGAATTATGTTGAAATTTTTATAGATATTGCATTGAATCTCTATATTGCCTTTGGTAGGATGGCCACTTTCAGAATACTAATCCTGCTGATCCATGACTGTGAAATAGCCTTCCATCTTCTGATCTTTTTTTCTATATTTTTCTTAAATTTTTTATCATATAAGCCCTTCATATTCTTGATTATAATTATTCTAAGATGCATTTTTTAGGCTACTGTTAAAGGTACTGCTTCCATGATTTATGTATTCATATGTTTGCCTTTTGTGTGTAGGAAAGCTATAAATATTTATGTGCTAATATTTTATTGTGATATGTTTCTTAAAGTTTTTTCAGAAGTTTCCTTATGGAGTAGATTTGGTCTTCTACAGACAAAAGTATAAAGCCAACTAGACATCAAATACTACCAAGTAAACTCCACAACATTGGGAATGTGCAGTGATTGTGCAGCGAATGTGGGTGATTGACTGAAAAGGTCCCTTAACTCCCTTCAAAGCATTGGGGGCTTATTGCCAGTGCTACTGGTTATCTTCTACAATATGACAGTATATAAGGCTCTTCTTCTGAAGATAAATACCATTTATTTATCTCACTGGACATGAAGAAACTGTCTTGGTGCCTAACTAGAAACTTTAACTCCAATGAATATCATTCGTAGTACTGGAAGGTGCTGTATATGTTACTGCAAGAGAAATGTCATCAGTGTAACCCTGCTATGAACCCTAGAACCTACAACAGTGACCTAATTGCAAGATACGCTGTGCAATAGTGATAAAAATGTTACTAGTGTAACAAACCACGTTTTAATTTTATTTAGGACCCACTTTGTGAGATGGAATCCAGTCCTTACGTTGTTAATAATACCAGGAACCTGAGGACAGGTAGAGAAAACCTGTTACCATTATTCTGTTAAATTAACATAGCAATAAAATGACTCCTAATGATGTTCCTATACCCATAGATCAATGTATCACTCTTCTTTCATCAGAAAAGCTTCTTCTTGCAGTAGATGATAGTAACCCAGAGAAACACAATTGAACAATATGCATAGACTGAAAGACTTTGGAGTTCTCTGCCTAATGAGATGTCTTTATCATATTCTCTCTCTCTTAAATATCAGGGGTCTAAGAAGAAGAGGAGGCAGGAAGATGATAAAAGCCAGAGTTGGTGAACAGCTCCACGGAAACAGCATCTTCCAGACACATCTGGGCTAATGCAAGTATGACCTCACAGAGACTGAGACCGCATGTACAAAACCTGCACAAATTCACACTACAAGGAAATCTCAGCATACAGAATAAGAAATGTTTACAAAGTCTCACCCCTAACTAAGAAGCTATTTGTAATTTACACCTGCTGTGAAAGAGTATAAATGGAGTGACAGGATATCAACCACACTTCAGGGAAGCCTTATGGCCAGGAGGAATTGTTCAGTACAAAATAGACTTCATGTGTCTTTCTTTCCTTATGGTTTGTTTTTTCATGTATTTTTGAGAAAAATAGAAAGAACTTGGAGTTGAATGGATAGGGAAGTAGAAAGTTGTGGGGAGATTTTAATGAGGAGAAAGAATATGATCAAAACATATGAAAATTTTGAAAAGTAATTTTAAATTATCATAGAAAAGACATGAATAAATACATAAATAAAATTAAATTTAAAAATACAATGAGAGAATATGAGTTAAGGCTTACACTAAATTTTGAAGTACTGTACAGTTTGAACTATTATTGTAAGTATGTAAAAAGACTTGTTTGTTACATGAATGAAAGCATTTGCTCACAACCATGAAATATTTTCTTTATCTGAAAGCTTCATAAGAAGTACCATAAAGTTTACATTCGTAGTTTAGCATTTTTCTAAAAATCCAAGTACAAGTGTTTATTGTAAATCACAATATGCTTTTATGTATAATAAGTAGAAATAAAAAGAACAGTCTATAATATAAAGATGTTTTATGCTTGCATAAGTATGTGAAAATTAGCCTTATACTATCAGTTTCTAAAGCTCCTACATAGTATCTAATTATTCACATTTTCTTTGGGGTTTGATTTATTATATAAAAAGTCATATAAAACCAGTTAAAAACAACAGCATGCAATATACTAATCTTTGAAATTTCTCAACATGTTCTGAGTAAAGAATAAATAAAATATGATCAATTTTTTTTAAAACACATAGAAAGATTAAAATGATAGCAGGTACAAGAATACTACAGCGTGAAGCGTCTTTCTATAAAGACCGCCTGGTACCTTGCATCCCCTGACTTCCAGGACTGTTTTTCACCATATAACACAGTGAATACTTGCTAAACCCCACCATCCACAAAATGAATCCATGCTATTTTGTAATCTTCTTTGTCATCTCTTAAAAATAAAACATCATCTATCTAAATCACTATTTTGCTGTATTAAAAATTGACCCACAAATTGGATGCTTGAAAGAAAATTATTTTTCAATATCAAGAAACCCTGTGAACTACAGACAATAAAATATTTGACAAGTTATATGTAGAGTTAATTAATAAAAATTATAAAATCTAAACACACATACACACACACAAAGACACGAATTCAGTAAAAGAATTTTGAAACAAAAACGAGAGCCATCTTCTAAATACAATCCCTTCAACAAAAGTTGGGTGGGATCTAGAAAAGATCATTCTGAGTGAAATATCCCAGAAGGAGAAAGACAAACATGGGATATACTCACTTATATAGACCTATAAGATATGATAAACATAATGAAATCTATACACCTAAAAAAGATAATCAATTGAGCGGACATGGGGTAAGATGATCAATCCTCGTTTAGAAAGACAGATGAGATGTGCATTGAACGTATGACAGGAGTCTACTGAGCGCATCTGAAAGACTCTTAACTAGCAGTGTTTTCAAAGCAAAGACTCATGACCAAACCTTTGGCAGAGTACAGGGAATCATAAGAAAGAAGGGGAGTTAGTCTGATGGGGAAAGGATAGGAGCTCCACAAGGACCAAATATATCTGGGCACAGGGTCTTTTCTGAGACTAACATTCAACCAAGGACCATGTATGGATATAACCTAGAACCTCCACTCAGATGTAGCCTGTGGTAGCTCAGTAACCAATTGGTTTCCCAAAGTGAGGGGAACAAGGACTATTTCTAACAGGAACTCAATGACTGGCTCTTTGGTCTCCTCACCCCCGAAGGGAGGAGCAGTCCTGTTAGGCCACAGAGGAGGGCTTTGCAGCCAGTCCTGAAGATACCTGATAAAACAGGATCAGATGAATGGGGAGGAGGTCCTCCCCTATCAGTGGACTTGGAAAGGGGCACGGTGGAGATGAGGGAGGGAGGGAGGGAGGGAGGGACTGGCAGGGAATGAGGGATCGGGACACAGCTGGGATACAGAGTTAATAAAATGTAACTGATAAAAAAAATTAAAAAATAAAAAATAAAAAAAACAAAAGTTGAGGAAATGGTGGGGGGGGGGCTCATCAAGGAACAAGCTATCTATGATGAAAAAGAAACCATTTAGAATTCAGGGAGTCTTATGGGAGAGATAGAAAGACCCAGAGAAGACAGGAACTCCACAAGGAAGCCAACAAAGCCAAAATAACCGGGCCCAGGGCAGGGCTTGCAGATACAGATGCATCAACACAAGACCATCCTTGCAGAAGACCTAGAACCCCTGCTCAGATCTCAGATGCAGCCGATAGACAGCTCAGTCTCCATGTGGGTTCCTTTGTAAGAAAAACAGGGGCAATCTCTGACATGAACATGGATTGCCTGCTCTTTGATCACTTCCCCCCTGGTGGGACAACTTAGCAAGCTCACAGAGGAAGAGGATCCAGAGAATCCTGATGAAACCTGTTAGGCTAGGGTCACATAGTAGTGGAGGAGGACTTCCCTTATCAGTGGGCTAGGGAAGACAAATAAGGGAGGAAGTGGAAGGGAGGATGGAACCAGGAGGAGATGAGGGAGGAGCTACAACCAGAATACAAAATGAATAAATTACAAATAATAATGATGATGATGATGATAAACAAAATGCATAATTTTCCATTTTTGTCTTGCTTGGGTTTTGTGTTAATTGCTGTAATAAGTAATGCTAGAAGCTGCATCTTCTAGGATCTAATGGTGTACCTTGTCTTCCCCACACTGCAGATAACAGATTACACAGGGATCCACAACTTGCAGTGGAAGTGGGTTGGGAGTTCAATGCTATGGTAGCACATCAGTAAGTTCTAAGCTTCAATCAGAGCATGCTCTGCAGGTCTCAGAGTGTTTAATTGGTATGTTAACCCATTTGCTTGGAGGCTAGTGCCTTGTGTGCTCTGGCTTTGTGAATTAATTTGTTTTTCTTCATTATTGTTTGTCTAGGGATGCCCCTTAGATTGTCCCAGATTCCCAAGTGTAACTTTGGTATAACTTTAAGTTCTGAAACAGATAAAAACAATAGAGTAATAAAATAAACTAATATGACATTGTCTTTTATTCTTGGAAATGCCTAATGTCTTTGTCATAACCTGGTCTACTTGCATTATTCATCAGTCTCCATTATAATGATTAATGTTCCCTAAATAGTATTATAAACTAGGTGCGTTTTCCCTAAGAACTGTTACTGTAAGTTACCAGCTATTGTTCTAAACTTTCCTCACAGGTTTATTTGATCACTACTCTAATATCAGATCTTTAGCTCATATTACTTTGTCTGCCTGAGATAAACATGATATGAATTCTAGGGTAAGATTCCAGCTGCTCAGATGCCTTGGACACAATGCCAAAATCAATGATGGATGTTGAAAGTGAATTATATATATATATATTCCCCATCTACTTTGTGAGGATGGGAGAGAAACAGACTAAAGATAATTCAAGGGGTCATGAAGTGGTTCTTAAACACTCTTCTGAAAGCATCAGAATAAAAAAGTTTAGTGCCCAAACCTTCTGGCTGAGGAGGTGTCATCTAGAAGAGTTCTTACTCCCTATGCTATTTCAAATGCTCTAAGAAAAGAAAAGAAAAGAAGAGAAGAGAAGAGAAGAGAAGAGAAGAGAAGAGAAGAGAAGAGAAAAGAAAAGAAAAGAAAAGAAAAGAAAAGAAAAGAAAAGAAAAGAAAAGAAAAGAAAAGAAAAGAAAAGAAAAGAAAAGACCAGTGGGGTTTATAGAGAAGCATAAATCAATGCACTGAATCAAAAGGTATCTTCCATGCTTTGGCTGTCCTATTGCTCCTTCCCAGCATCACTAATGCTTCTGGTCTCCACCTTCTAACTCTTGGCTTCTCTCACTTTGCAGTTCTTGTACCACCATCTGCCATTTCCTATTTTTCAAACCAGTTCTCTGCACCTTTCTCTCAAACCAGAAAGCTAATACCCTCTTCCTGTTCTGTCCTACTGTTAGAAAATAGGTCCTTAGGGCCCAGTGGCAGAAATTAACCTGGCCCAAATAGTTTGCTGCATGATTACGATGCCTCTGAGAAGGCGGTGTCCAAGCATATTATACCCATTGCTTTAGAAACGGATGCAGTTCCCAAGCTCTAACATGTGGGATTAGCTGTGTGCCAGCCACCATGGAGATAGATGTCTTTAGGGAATTTTGTGTTTTAAATATCTCATACTCTGCTATAAAGTCTGTATATAGCACTATGTCCTTATTGAACATTTTTATAAATTAACTGACACAGGTCACCCTAACAAAGTACCTTGGCATTCTTTAGCCAGTTCTTTCCACCAAGTAAATGCTTTATTGGGTAACTCTGAAGTGTTAGAGAACACCTGATGAATACCTGACAGAAGCAACTTAAGGGATAACAGGCTGGATTTACAGGTTTCGTTGCATGGCCAGCTGGCTCTGTTATTCCTCAGCTGTGCTAAAGCAGAACACCACAGTGGTCAGGAAAGCATAGCAGATCATTGTCGACCTTAAGATGGCTAAGAAGGAAACACAGAGAGGTGGAATCACAATTCAACCTTCAAAGGAAGAGCCCAGGGACCTACTCCTTCTTACTCGACTTTGACTTCTAAAAGCCAATTCAGTATGAACTCATCAGTCCATTAACCCATTGATGAAATTAGTATTCTCAAGTTCTAATCACCTTTTAGACACTTTTCCAGCTACCAGCTGGGAAGAAAGCCTTCAATAGATAAGCCATTATAAAAACATTTTATTCAGATGATAACATGTGGCTACTCAAGATAGGAGCCACAATCGATGACGTGACTAAATCAAATAGAAAGTCATTATGTTGCATCTGCTTATCTTATTTGTATTTACAAGGGGGCATTGCCAGACCTATTCTCGGAATCTATGTCACTTCAAATTCCTGGTGGTACTGTCAAGCCCTATTGATTGACCATTTTCCATCCTGCTTCTCTGCAAGATTACCTTTTTCTCTCTACAGTATTGATCAAAAGAATCAATTTTGCAATTGAGGGAAAGCATCACACTAAATAGAACTGTGTTCAATAGTTCTTATGCCAAATCTCACTATCTTTTGACCTACCCATTCCTAAGCTAAAAGAGGTAATTAAAGTTTTTTTCTTTTAATAGAAGTTCTACCATTTTTGCTTGAGCTGGATTGCTGGTTGGGTTTAGTAATAACTGTCAATGAAACTGAAATAATGTTAATGAACTTTAGGCAAAAAGAAAATTAGATAAATAGGAGATCAGGATTAATTATGGCTAATCTGGAGCTATCATGAGGTTTATCTGAGCTTGAGTTCTGTCTTTATTTCTCATGAAAATAAAATTTGCTTTTCTTCTGCTGCTTAAAAATCAGTGCCATAAAACAGAAATAAAAGTTTTGTGCCTCCATCCACCTTCAAAGAGTCATTTTACAACAGTAGCAGAATGTAATCAAAATATTTACTCTTCCAAAAGCCAAGGTTGTTTCAGCATTTCTCCCTACTAAAAACAGAACTTCAAATAAGTCATAACAGCACTAATTATGACTAATTAAAATAAATGTTACGTCTACAGTCCAAAATCCAAAGTATAATGAATTATTTTCTATATGTTAAGTAGTAGCTAAGCCCTTTCCTAAACTGAGCAAAATATTTACTTTAAAGATTGTAGTTATTTTATCTACTTCTATTAAAATAGTATTTATTCAGTAAACAGTGGCTCATCCCTGGGAAAGACTAATTCTAGTTCTCTCAGAAGCTATTGACTATTTGTAGTTCTTTCCCTAATCATGAGACCCCATGACATTTCTGCCATTCTGGGTTAATATATTGATTGCTATTTTCACTGTTCAGGGCTTGTTTTGGCAGGCACATTGTTGAGGTATGAGTGCAGCTTCCCTATAATTTCCAGGAGGCGAAATCTCACAGCAGACTTCCTCACCCTCTGCCTCCTCTAATTTTTGTGCTCTATCTTCTACAATGTTCGCTGAGCCTGTGGTATGAGTGCAGTGTTGTGGACTGAGTAGGAGTTTCTCACAATCAGTTGATCTCTGCATTAAGAGCAGTTGAGGTCTTCTGTTGCGGTTTCCATTTGATGCAAAGCCTTTCGGTGGTGAGGAGTGAATGCTACACTTATCGGCGGGCCCTAAATTCTTATACACATAAGCAACACTAAACAGGCTGTATATACACACATACACCTATGTTAATACTAATTTTAAAGATGGACCATCAATTTAAGAGGAAATGAGGACTAGAAAGTGGGGAGGGCTGGAAGGAGAGGACATGGAAAAGTTGAAGGCAGGAAAAGGAAAAGTCAACTTTGTTCCATTTTAAATTTAAATTTTTAAAAATAAAAATAGTATAGCATCATTAGTCAAAAATATCATTTTGATGGAAAAAAACAAACATTTTCTTGAAGGAAAATGCATTTCTCTTTCAACTACATGTGAAGTTTTTATATACTTGTTACAGCCTTGAATATGGCAAAAAAAAAAAGTGTAGTGTTTTGGATGAGGATGACCACTATAATCTTCTGTCTTATTTAGGGTTTTGTTGCTATAAAGAGACACCAAGTCTACAGTAACCCTAATCAAGAAAATCATTCCATCAGAGCTGACATATAGCTCAGATATTTTGTTCTTTATTGTTATAGTGGAAAGCATGGTGGCAAGCAAGTGGACGTGGTGATGGAGAGGTAGCTGAGATCCGCAGGTAACAGGATGGGACAGTGAGTGGACCACAAGGCCTGGTTTGAGCTTCTGAAACTTCAAGGCCCACCTGCACCCCTATTGACACTCTTTCTCCAACAAGACCACACCTCCAGCAATGCTGCCTCCTATGAGTCTATGGGGGCTGTTTTCATTCAGAAAAAAATGGTACAAAGCCCATACCGGGCTCCACCTGGTATGTACAGATCAGATGTACCTCCCAACCACCTCTCCAATGCCATGTCTGCTTGCCTGCCACCATGCTCCCTTGTTATAACACTAATGGACTGACCCTCTGAAACTGTAAGCAAGCACCCAATCAAATGTTTTATTTTCTAAGTTGCCTTGGCTATAGTGTCTCACAGCAATAGAAGAGTACCTAAGACAAGGATTCAATATAATATACCTCTCATGTCCGGTGCTGTATGTATAAGGGGCGTATCTTAAAATCAAGAGTAAATATGTGTTCTTCCAGCATTTGTGAAGCTCAGTCAGGAAGATTATAACACACAGGTCAGCCTGAATTACATTCTGTGTTCCAGAATGAGACAATGTCTTTAAAATACAAAAAGCAAATTTGTACTGAGAACGTATAGAACATTATTTATGGTCATTGGGAATTTCAAAGTAAAATAACTAGACGTTGTGAATAGCATCACATTCTGATGCTTTAAATCTGATTATTTTTTAAACATGATCCTTTCATTTGATTACAGGAAACATAAGTTTCACTTTTGAAATCAGTATGTACAACTAGTAGTTCTCACTGGACCTGGACTTGATGAGATTTGACCAGGAGAAAATGTGCCTGGGGAATTATGCTTTATTGTGGTTTCTTTACAAATAAGCTTACTTTATAAAGGTGACCCTTGACATTTACACAACAGGCACATTTCGTGCCTTGTAAATCATGCCCTAACTCACCTTTCACAAACCCAGACTCAAACAATAATGTCAGGATTGATTGGGCATGATTTAGAAATGCCATGGAGGTTTGGACAAGGGTGAGGAGTTCAACCTTCATGATGTGGCTGTGACATTTGTACATTATTATCTGTGGCCGTACCAACCAAGTAAAGAAAAAGAAACAAAGAAAAGTGTTCTCTGATCTTTCTCAACACTGCATATTAGTCTTCTCTCCTTTCTTCCTCTCCTATGATACAGACTCATATGTAGAAAGATTACCAAGACCACAGGACACCTCAAATTGTCTCTTCATATTTTGTCACCATCCATTATAATGTCTCTTTATTTGACACAGTCACCAATTTCTTTATAAATCCTGTTTACTTCTCAGTCTTCCTTCTTTGCACCTAACAATGAGAATCAACTCATGGTGATGCCATGGAAGTTGGCTGAATGACCCCTAATCTCCAATGGCAGCATACTCAAGAGAAGGCTGTTCGTCCTACCCTCCGTTTCCCTTCTCTATGCTCCTACACGGTTACCATCTGGCCTAGGTTTTGTAAACTATTAAAACAAGCCAGTGTAGACATCGGAGACCTGAGAAAAGATCAGACGGAAAAAACCTGTGCGGAATTGATCTCTCCTGTGAGAGAACAGAGCACATGGTGTGACTTTCATAGCAGGGGTAAGAAAATTGTCAGGATCTTGCTCTGCAGTTGGCCTTTCTGAAGCCTCTGAAGGTCTGCGCCCACCCCTGGATCAGTGAAACCCTAGGAGGCAGAGGCCGTGCTGACAGAAGTGCTCTTGAGCAGTCTTAATTATAAGGTATCCAAAGATGAGCCCTAAGCCTACCCCATTAAAAAAGCCAGATGTCCACGTCCTCAGATAATTGATTTCACAACACTTAAGAAGAACTTATTGCTTGATAAAGAAAAAAAAATGCCTCTATTCTGCAATGTATGTTGTACCTATGCCCTCTTTATAGTGCTTAAATTATTTTGTAATTAAAAAAATATATGTAAGCACTCTTGATAAAATGTTTAAAAAGTAGCAAAAATGCATGCTTTATTTGTGACCTTGTCCTTCCAAGGCCTGGTATTCTGATTCAGGTTTCATTTCAACTTTAATGACACAAAGGTCAGCAAACTCATTTATAATATCTACAGTGCCTTCACAAGTTACTTGTCCTCACAGGGCAAGCTGTACTTCCTCAGTAAAACTTGGATCAGTTTCTTGACCTAGCCAAATATACGGGTAAATCATTTTGAGGAATTTTCAATAAATGTCAAACTTTGTAGAATTATCTTTCTTTCTGACTTCAGAATAATTTCTCTAAACTTCTTAGAGGAGATTACGAGCTTTTTATTTATATTATTTTATGAATTTCTATCTTAAGACACCTGGACCTTCCATACGTGCAGAAAGCTCTTGTCAATTTTTAAAACAAGAGAAATATGTAGAACCGAAGTGCCTTTGTGTCTCTAGAAAAAAATTAAAGAGAAAATATTATAGATAAGTTTCTTCCAAGGCAGTACAAGTTGGTATGGTCTGTTGTAAGGTCTGCTCTAAAATATTACAAGTGCTTTGTGTCTTCCACTGGAACCAAAGTAAGTCAAGAAAATGTGGGCAGAGGTAGCATATTTGTATAAGGTACCACAACATGGAACAAAAATAATAAGGCCACACAGTGTACTCTTCTTGCTGCTAATTTCCTCAGTGATGTCTAGTTTGGGGAAATTTATACTTAAAAATTATGCAAAGCGCCTCATATATGAATGTTCATGTATATGCATGGCTACATGTGCACACGGAAGTCAGAGGGATAACTCAGATGCCATTCCTCAGGAGTCCTTCGCCACGTTTTCTGCTCTCTCACTGAAACCCTGGGATTACCTATGAGGCTAGCCAATGAGTCCTGAAGATTCCCGTACCATTGCCTCCCTGGCACTGGGGTGAAAAAGCGTGAACCGCCACACCTGGCTATTTATAATGGTTCTGGGCTCAATCGCAGGTGCTCAGGCTCAGGCAACAAGTCCTTGACCAACTCAGCTCTCCTCCTCTAAAGCCTCAAACACAAAATTTTATAAATAATGTATTTAATGATTCATGAAGTCAACATAAAATATATTTCATAGGCATTTATTAAGATAATCCTTCATTTAAGCTACCATTTGCTTTTCCCAGCTTTGCAGAGAATGATTTATCTTTCCTAGGTCTTATTTTTTACTTCCCTTTTTGAAGGCCACCAGAAAATCTGTAGCTCACTAATCTTCTTCTCTGGTGCCAAAATAATAAAATGAGCTGGTTAGAATGCCAAGCACTTTATCAGATTTATCTCATAGGATAGTCTGTCCAGCAAAAATGGCATGCAGGAACACAGATAACATAGCATAACATAGCCTAAAAAGTCCTAGATAATTTGGAAATAGGGAGTATATCTATGGTGGGAATTTTTAACACAGTAGCTATTTCAGAGTTTCTCTCTATGAATAGTAATCGAGGTCAAGGGTGAAGACAATGTATTGAAGGTAAAGGGCAAATCATAAAGTTTAAATGAATAACTTTCTTCCAAGTGTTGCTAGAAATATTAATCAAGTATTTATTATTATTGGTGCATTCGTTATAACAAACTTCCTAGGTGAAAGTAAAAAATTAACAACGGGTAAGCTGGGTGCAGATATTCTGCAACTTAGTGCTCTCTTTGCAACTTTTCTCCAAACCTAAAATGATTCTTTAGAAGAAAAAAGGTTATTTTTACAGTACAAATATAACGAAAGCAATTACAGTGAGCAGAAAAGTTCCTAATGATTTCCCTCCATTTTTCTCTTGTCCTTTAATAGATAAGTCACTCATAACTCACTCATAGTCACTGAGACAATACCAAGCTAATATACAGAGCAATCCCTTATGGTGTAGTACAGGTCAAGCAACCAGGAGGGTCAAGAGACAACTACACACAGAGAAATAAAAAAGTAGGGACCTGAATTCCAATGTGTCAGGAAGGAAATCCATAGCTGGAGCCACTGCTTGGCATGGGGAATCACTAATTTTCACAAGGTGAAGAGGTCACTTGTGCAAGAGGGAAGCTTGGTGATGAGTGCTGAAGTAGAGTAAAGAGGGTGCTTATCTGATAGAGGAAGGAGCGTCACTATGGGCAGCACAGACTGGAGAAGAAAGGAAGGGCCTCCATAAGGATGCTGAGGCCAGACATGAGAGAAGAGATCAAGAAAAGTATCTGCCTTTGAGGAGTTGTTTACATGAGATTTCGGAGCTAAAAAGGAGTGAAGAAGGTTGTTGAAAGGGATGACCTACAGTGGGCTAACATGGTCCAGGTGCAAAACAGGAAAACTGAGTGTAATTTGTGAGAATCTAGGCAGATGAGAATGGGTGATCTAGCAGGTAGAACTGACCAACACAAGAGCCTGCAAAGGGGAATAAGTGCGTGAGCAAAGATGAATTATCTACCATTGGTTGTAAGAACATGGTTCATGACCTGTGGATACCTGTGAAGAAAAAATGATGGCATCAACACGAGACACTTTATATTGCACTGTTAAAATAAATAAGCACAGGGAGGATAAAAGGAACCATGTTCACTCTTGATGAGAGAAGTTACAAGAATGAAAAAGAGGAAAAAAAAATCTATCCTGTTGTAAGTTTCACACAGACATTTCAGCATGAACTGATTGTTTTCAATGTACATAAATACAGAAGTGACTATGAGAGTATGTGTGTATGGTAACTTCACACTGAAAAAAAAAAACTTAGAAATAGTCTTATTTCAGTAGCAACTACTGACCAAATATTAGCTTTCAAAAATCAGTCAAAGTAAAACTGGGGCTCTTTAGAAAGCTGATCGCCAGATAATGTCAATGAAAGTACAAGATTAAATTGAATTTTTCTATATCAAACTGTACTATAGTATTTTGAGAATGACAAGGGATGTCAAAGGATATAGGGTACAGAGGGCTCCTCTGATAGACACTGAAAGTCTCAAAAATAAAAAAGGTAGTTAGAAATGATAAAGTTTTAATACATAAAAAACAATCCATTAGTACATGTTGATGTAAATAAGTAAATAAACTGAAATTCAAGAAGATGGGCATAGTTTCAAAGGAGATTTTGAGATAAACAGAATGTGCCTATACTACATCTCCTCAAAAGACCAAACTGCATTCTTGTATCATGTGTAGGAATATGCTACACTCTATGGTAAAGTACCTTTCCAGACTTAACTAAGTTTACTTAACAGATAATCTTAAAAATTGGGAAATTATCCTGGGTTTCCTGGGTAGAGAAATCAGAGAGAGTATAAGTTTTAAAAGACTTGGTTACTTTTGGCTCTGAGATTTAGTAGCGCTGAATGTTCATGGAGTGGCCAGAAGGGTCTAAGAACTTTTCTGTAAGCTTGAGATTGTTTCATATATGTGTGTATGTTTGTATGTATATGCATGCATTCTTAATAAAATATCTAAATTCGTTAATGTACATACATAGCCTACTAGCACTAATATATGTGATGGGTTTCTAATGTCTAGCCTAAAAGGAGAAGAATATGACTTGAAAACTTCTAAATAAATGATTTTTAGCATTTATCAGTTTTTTCCCTGCATCCAGCTTTTTGCCTAAATTATATTTGCCATGATAAACATGGATAGCAAAGATAATATTAAATAATAAATGTAAATATTAAATATATTTTATTTTTAGATGACTATCTTGATCATATCTTTTACCCTCCTCCATTTCCTTCTAGATCACTCCCCCTTCCTCCTACTTCACCCAACTTCATGTTTTTTCTCTCACTTAAAAAAAATCAACAAACACACACAATAGATAGATAGATAGATAGATAGATAAATGGATAGATAGATAGTAGATGAAAGGTAAATACACACATACATACATACATACATACATATGTATACACATGCATAAGACCTGATAGGCTACGGTCAGATAGAAAATGAGGAGGTCCTCCCCTATCAGTGGACTAAGGAAGGGCTATGTTATGCTATGTTATCTGTGTTCCTGCATGCCATTTTTGCTGGACAGACTATCCTATGAGATAAATCTGATAAAGTGCTTGGCATTCTAACCAGCTCATTTTATTATTCACCTTGTATCCCCACTCCAGCCCCCTCCCTTGTCTCCTCCCAGTCCCACCCACAATCCCTCTTCTCCCCTTATGCCCTTCCTTAGTCCACTGATAGGGGAGGACCTCCTCATTTTCTATCTGACCGTAGCCTATCAGGTCTTATCAGGGCTGGCTGCATCATCTTTCTCTGTAGCCTGATAAGGCTGCAACCCCCAGAGCCAACCACTGAGTTAGTGTCAGAGTCAGCCCCTGAACCCCTTACTAGGGAACCTACTTGGAAACTGAGCAGGCTATGGGCTTCCTCTGAGCAGGGGATCTGGGTCCTCTCCATGTATGATCTTTGGGTGGTCACTGCAGGCGCCCCTGTGCCCAGAAGGTAAACCAGAAGCAGGGAGACACATATGTTATATACTCACTTAAAAGTGGATATTAGCCATATAATATAAGATAAAAATACTAAAACCTATAGTCCTAAAGAAGCTAAACAACAAGGAGGACCTTAGGGAAGAGGCTGAAACGTCACTCAGAAGGGCAAACAGGATAGACATCAGAAGTAGGAGAAGACAAGGAATAGGACAGGAGCCTTCCACAGTGGGCCTCTGAAAGACTACCCTCCAGGGTATGGAAGGAGATATTGAGATACTGAGATACGGCCAAGCTTTCGGCAGCATGCTGGAATCCTTATGGGAGAAGAGGGAGATAGAAAGACCTGGAGGGGACAGGAGCTCCACAAGGAGACCCAGTTCCAATCTTTTTTTAAAAATATACATGCACCATATTTTTCCCCACAAGCCATCTATCGAGGAACATATGCATTGCCTGAATCTCTTAGTTACTATGTTTAAGGAAGCTGCTGTGGAAATTAGTGACCAAACATTTCTTTGAGATCTAGATTTCAATTTTTTTTTACATACCCAAAAGTGGGATTACTTGATCATATGCCAGTTCTATTTTCAGTCTTGAAGAACCCTCATGCTGTTTTTCAAAGCTGCATCATTTTATACTCTTACTAAGAACACACAAAGTTTCTTACTTTTATGTATCTTGACAATTTTTTCCTGTGTTGTTTTGGTAACAGCTATGCTGATTAGCATAAAATATAAACAATGTTTAATTTAGCTAGTGAATGTTACATTAGTTGAAATTTATACAAAATATTAAATATTTCTTGGCATGAATAAAGCTGAATTTCTTTGGGATTAGAGGAAGTTTGAGTTTCATTAGGTTCAGAAGGGGGGTTCTAACACTCCACTATCACACTATAGACTGCTCAGTTCAGGAAGGCTATAGCACTGGGAACGGTGACTTGTACCAGCTGAGCTGCAGTGAAGAGAAGGGGAAAAGCAGTCTATGTTCTGTAAGAATGTATCAAGCTCACCAGTTGATGATTAAGTTCGTCTTCCTCCCCTCTGGCCTGGTAGGGCAGTCCCATCAGGGGGAAATGATAAAAAAAAGCAAGTAACATGGTCCATATCGGAGATATCCCTCGCTCCCCTGACTCTTGGGCTCACATAAAGCCTAAGATGCTCATTGAGTATTTAGGCCCAGAACATGCATTGTCCCACATTCTGGGGAAAAGGGGAGAAGGAGGATGTGGGAGGGTGGTAAGACTGGGAGGAGAGTAGGGAGGGAATTAATTAATAAAAATAAACAAAATAAAATATTAAAATGCAATAAAAAAGATAAGAAGAAGAAAGGATGTATCAACCAAACATCTCATTTAGTATGTGAGCATCAAAAGTTTTCAAAATACACTCTTAACAACATGAATGTAAAACTCTTTCCTATGGGATGTTCTGTGCTCAATATTTTCAGAACCATGCATCTAACATGAATCTTTTATTTCATATTCAAACATGACTTATAACAAAATAGTTTTTAGTCTTTGAAATCTTTTATTCTAACTTGAGAAAACAGTGGTTCTTGGCTTATAGCAGTGAGGGTATGCTTCTTCTGAATCACGGTCTTAAGAGACATAATTCAGAATTTAATCCTGAGGCAAATGGTTTGTCTCTCTGTAGAGTAGCATGACAGGATATTTCAGACATTTACAAAATGATCACTTTATTCATGTGTATTATCTTAATTATGAAGTGAATTGATAAAAGTTAAGATTTTAAAATAGTCCTATACTGTTGTTTATTTTAAAACATACTGTAGACAAGTTAAAATGGCTAGTACCTGGGTTTGATGCATAATAGTCTATGCAACCAGTGAGCATAATGCTTTCTTTTCATGCTTTATTAATAATGATTTTATGCAGCTTATAGTATGTTAATGACAGTTTAACGTATTTTTGTACATGTTTATATTTTCTTAATAATAAAAGACATTCAAAACACTAAGTGGCAAAAGCAAATTCGGTGATACAATTCCAGAAAAAGTGAAGAAAATCTCTGTGGTATGAAGTCACAGTTTTTCCTGTCAACTGAAATTCACTATATAGAAAAACAAGATTCAGTTAGCTGCAATTGCAGGAGAGGCCCACAGGATATGGATAGTCAATGATTTCTCTGTGTAGAAGACTGAGGTAAATATCACCTTGATGCTTATCTTTAGTCTCTCGCTATAAATAACCCAATAGAAGAGGAAAATGTGGCAGGACTGTATGAGGGCTGTGTCTCAGAAGGATCCGGTGCTGCACGGCACAACCTCAGAAAGTTCAGGGCCGTCCCCGTGTTCGCTGAGCTCTGCCATCCTTCACAGGAGGACGCCACCACGCTGAGAAACTGGTACACCCTTGCAGGAAGCCTCCATTCTATCTCCTCACACGCTGGTAATGGGAAAACAAATCAATGATTTAAGAAAAAAAAAAAACAGTGCCTCTCTGTCCACCAGAGCAGGATTCATGCACAGAAAAGACAAGTTATAGGCTTATTTTAGCTATGAAAATTAATATTAAATTTAATTTTAGTTAGTTGTTTGTTTGGGGGACTTGTACTTCAACTGTACTTCAATTGGCCTCCTGTTCACAGAGTAGTCTAGGCTAGCCTTGAGTTGGCAAACTTCCTGGCTCACCCTTCCAAGTACTGAATTACAAACAATGCACCACTATGCCCAGTTTAATCTATTTTTAAAATTTCAAATTAAAAAAAAAAAGTTAATTTATCTTCAAATTTGTAGTACTGCGCACTCTCGCAGTTCTGTGGACACCCACTGGGTACCAGAGGCTCCTGGTTTCAAACCTGGAAGTCCACTCTCACTGTCCTGTGGACACCTTCCTGGACCCCGCGGCTAGAGGTGCTCACTCTCACCATCCTGTGGAGGAGATACCTCCAGGTACAATAAGGGAGGCCCGGCTGGCTCCATTCTGCCTGCTCCCCAGCTGCCCGGCTCACCCCGGTCAGAATCAGCCAGCACAGCACACACAGCGAACACAGTTGAGGTGAGCTAGGCACGGGACCCAAGTCTCATTCTCCGCCATATCGAGGGAGCCATTGGGCCACTGGAGCAGGTCTAGGCTCAGAGATCTCTCCACCTGTACCCCAGCTACCTGGGTCAGAAACAAGGAGCCCAGCACAGAGAACCCAGTGGAGCTGAGCTAGGTGCGGAATCCAAATTTGTAGTACCAATCAACAAATTATTAGGCTAAAATTTTTCATTGGACCTCCTAAGAGTTTTAAGCTTCCCACTAATCCTGATGTAAAAAGTACTTAAAATTCAAGACATTTCATAATAATTGCTTGTCTAACATACCATATATTTTAGGCAGACAGGGGGATGCATAATAATTGATTATTTATACATACACAAAATACTAAATATTCTAACACTATTTAAAAATCTGGAAAGTCTTTAAACTTAAAATAACGTATCTAAATTGATTACTCAGTCACGCATTTGAAGATGGAAGTAACGGCTAATTTGTTAGTTTGGAAAGCCAGATTTTTCTCAACACAGTAGACAGCACTAAAATAACAAGTATCACGAGTCTATTCTTAATACCAAGATATCGCTGCCAAAACTTGTTCTTTCAAAACTTTACCCAACATATTCCAACTCTTTCAAGGCTATAAGTTCCTCTCTGGGAAGTATAGCACGGTGTTGTGTTGTTGGAGCGGCATATGTGAACAGAGCTTTAGGCTCTACAGACCAGGCTATTGTCAGGGCCACTAGGACACACTTCATGCCACATCCTCAATATGTAAGAGAAACTTGATAACTTGGAGAGAAAAACCACAGTGAGAAGATGGTTAAGCCTTCAGAATGTCACTCTGGAAGACAAAAGAAGTCATGGCCTTCTTCTATCCTAATCTCAACACCAGGAAACATAGTAACACTTACTGGTTGATACCTAGCATGTAAATAGATGCTTCCTATTTTCCTAGTTCTCTCTCATGCAGAGGGAAAGGAAGTCTACAGTAAGCACTGGTTCAATGGTGACATCCTCTGTGGAACCCTCTGGGGTCAGCTGTATCAGAGCCACCATGAGGCTCTTTAGTCTCCAGGCTCATGATCGTCAACGAGGACTTTTTACCTGCAGAGTGAAGCAACACTGAGAATTTTCCACTTCAATTTTAAGAGTTCTATCAACTGGGGGGGAGGTTAATAATGATGAAGAAATGTTATTCTAGTGAGAAACCTTTGCTTAAACCCTCCTGGCAGAAAGGCAAAAGTGGGCTTAATGCAACCAGTAATTTATTTCCCGAAATAATTATTTACTGAGTTCAGTTCCAAAAGTTAAAAAAAAAAAGTCTAACGAGCAATCCTTAATGATGCAAGAGTTACATCTTTCACACCATGTAACTCTCACCGAAACGGCAAAGCTGCAGTTTTATCTGCGCTATGAATAAAAAGACATTGACATCAGCCCCAGGTTATCATCTGCCTGCTCAGGAGAAATGATTAATTTAAGATAAATAGGTACTGGTTTCACACATGCTGATTGTATTTTCCAGCTACTGCCTCAGCAACTCTCCCTGTACACAGCCATAAAGTATTCAGAGAAGCCATTATTTCCTCCACAAGTCACACAACGCAATGGAGATTTAATCCAAAACCTCTATACAGTAAAATTCTGGTTGAATTTTAGTTCATTTTTCTATAATCTGCTGGTATGACCCTCATTCTCTTGAGTTGAGTTTTTCATGACATAAACTTTTTGTTACTTGTTTTTATATAACAGTGCCAGGAAACTTAAGTATAAAATATGGTAACAAAATTATGTTATTTAAATTAGTAACTAGAAATACAGACAGACAGGTCCTGATCCCCTGACCAGGGAACCCACTAAGAAAATGAGACTCCTATGGGCTTCCTCTGAGCAGGGATTCTAGGTCCTGTCTATGCATGGTCCTTGGCTGTAGTATTGGTATCTTCAGGACCATCTGGGCCCAGGGGGTTTGGGGGGGGGCTCTGTTGATCTCCTTGTGGAGTTCTTGTACCATCCAGGTCTTTCTATCTCCCTCTTCTTCTGTAAGGTTTTCAGCATTCTGCCCAAAGTTTGGCTATGAGTCTCAGTATCTCTGACATGAACTCAGCAGCAGGCCTTTGTTCCCTTCCCCCTGGGGGTGCAGCCTTGTCAGGCCACAGAGGAAGGTGATGCAGCTAGCCCTGATGAAAACTGATAGGCTAGGGTCAAAGGGAAGGGGAGGAGTTACTCCCCTATCAAGGGACTGGGGAGAGGGCACAGGGGGAGAAGAGAAAGGGTGGGTGGGACTAGGATGAGACGAGGGAGGGGGCTACAGCAGGGATACAAAGTGAATAAAATATAATAAATAAATAAATAATAAAAAATAGAGACAGACAATGATAGTTGGATTTGTTTTTCAGAATTTGCAGAGTATAACTATGTTTTCATTTTCCCTAAAAAATATTTTTTTTTCTAAAAGCGACTTTTTCAAGTAAAGAGTAAAAGTATAAAATTGGTCTTAGTCCAGAAAAGTATCAATTCTTTATTTAAAAAATAAAAACAAACAAGCAATAACATTTTTGAAACCAGAATAGATATTCAAAAGGCCCGAGACCTATGCCTAAATTCAGTATCACAAAACATGACCAACAGGGATTTTGTTGCTTTTATGAGACATAGGTCTTATGAAATGACTTTACAAAAAATCTAAACCTAGCATGGTTCCAAAATAGATCACTGGAGGCAAATCTACCATCTTAGAATGATTCAGGAAACACAAATTGCACCAGTCCCAACCTCTACATCTTCCTTGGCATCATCTCCCGCCCCTGCAGCCTTTGACCCAGAGATCCAAGACGGATGTTCAGTTTGGTCAAAAGTCAAAGCTTAAAAAAAATTATGTTTTCTTTTTCTGTGCTGTGGTTTACTGTTGAAAAAATCCAGAAATAAAGAGAGAGATGAAGACACAAAGGGAGGCAGAGACAGAGAGACGAGAGAGATAGAGACTGAGCTGACAGAGAGATTGGTATAAATCCTTAGCAGACAGGTACGTGAGCAGTATATGAAGAATTTAATACATCATGCAAGAATTTAATATAAATTGTAAGTAACTGTACCACAGAAAAAATAAAATTAATATTCAATGGGGCTGGAGAGCTGACTCAGCAAATAAAAATACCTGCTATTCTTGCAGAAGACATGGCTTCTTTTCTAGCTCCTCGTCAGGATTTTTACAAAGCCCAGTACAGGAGATCTGATGTTTTCGTCCTAATTCAGCAGGTACATGGATAAAAGCGTGTGTGTGTGTGTGTGTGTGTGTGTGTGTGTGTGTCTGTATAACTTGAACTACATGATATGTAAGCAACTTATATATTTATATATAAATATTTACAGACATTAATGTGTTAATATCTATTAATTAGTATCTATTTATATACACATATATATATTTGAAAGAGCTGGATGATTCTAATGAGTCTAAAACTTTAATGATTTTTTTATTTGACCCTAAAGCTACCATGTTTTGGAAAATTTTGCATTTATAGTTGTGCCTTTAAAGCAAATAAATATGTCTTTATTTTGATTGTGAACTTCTCTGGTGAGCCACAATTAAACAGTAGAAGCTATGCAGTCAAATAAAAGCAGGAAATCACACAAAGTATGTAAACTATTCACATAGAGATTATATTTCTACTCATTGGGTCATTGGGCTAGGAGTTAAGTCCTTAGTTAGTTCAACCTCTATCCTATAAAATGGATTATTTAAAATCCCCCATACCTAAAAGAGGCACGAAGTGATTAGACTTTAGAACACAGGGCACATAGTGAACAAGATTACTTTGCCTAGAAAGTCTCCTACGAAACAGAAATCCATTTTGAAGTGATTTCCAAGGGGCCAGTTGCGACCTCTATATAGTGGATTGGTCCCCGTTTTATTGCGACAAATAATTAGAGTAAAAGAAGTGGCATGCAGCTCGTGGTTATGTGTGTGCCCACAGACCAGGACTGCAAAGCAAGATGACAGAGGCCAAATGTCTCCCTCTCCACTATGAAGATGCTCATCTCCCATGGGGACCGCACTCTGCACTTAACAGTTACCATTCCTATTTTGCCTTGATCGAGTTTTCACAAAATATATGTCCCCCTCCCACCCCTCTGAAATAGGTTGTACCTTCAAGTATATGCATTAAAAACTGTAATCTGCTATTACATTAGGTTCTCATATTCCCCAGTCGCTAACGTTAGTAGTAAGTTTAGTTTCTGAAAATATGTGATGCTGCCTTGAATTTGAATGGAAATATGTCTGAATTTAGTGTACATGACAAAAGTTTCAGGTTAGCAATGGTTGCTGAATGAATTTGGAATTCAGGAATCTAGGATACAGCCAATCTGGACAAATAATTCATGTTCCTTTTACTGTTCTCCTAGGTGCATAAAATAAAAATAATATGGTTACATAGCTTTTGATAGTCATTACTCTTTAAAGAAATAATTGTTAAAGTACTAAATTTTAATAAAAATTCTCATTACGTATTCATGATATACAATAATATTTTAGTAGGTGTTTCTGACGATCAAATCTTTGTCTTGCCAAATAGCACAAAATACTCATTACACTACTCACCATCAAGCATTGAACCTGACTGTATTACTTCTTTTTCTAAAATAACATTCAACGGGTGTCTGTTGGGTAATACACAGTTCAGATTTCTATGGCTAATCTTTGGAATAGACAGGGCACTATGTTGTCATTAAAATAGCTATCATCTTGGAAAGTACTCCACAAGAGGCATTATGTCCTTGCTGAATCTTTCATGCGAATGTTTTGCCAACTTCGCTATAAGGTAAACAACTTTTGGGTTGTAAGGGCACTAAGCTGCTTTGTGCTGCATTTCCCCTAATTGTGGGATATGCTTTGTGTTGGTACTAAGCTCCATCAAATTCTGTAATAGATTAGCTCAATTATCTTCATATTGTGCAACAATTTAAAAAAAGATAGGTCAAAAGCAAGCTGTAAAGTATATGTTCACTTGTTAAAGGTGTTTTACCATAATCTAGAATTACATAATAGATAATTCTATTATGTCTGACCCAACCAAAGACCCACCCTATGAATGATACTCAGCTAAGCTTGCAGACAGAAGCCTATCATAGTTGTCCTCTGAGAGGCTCTATCCAGCATTGCCTCAAAACGGATGCTGAGACTCACAGCCAAACATGCATAGAGATTCTTGCGGAAAAGTGGGAGGATAGAGAAAAGGACCTGGAGGTGACAGGAGCTCCACAAGAAGACCAACAGAGCCAACTAACCAGGGCCCAGAGGGTCTTGCTGAGGCTGAAGCGTCAACCAAGGATCATGCATAAACTGGACCTAGAACCGCCCCCTACAAAATGTAGCCTATGGGCAGCTTAGGCTTCATGTAGGTACTCAAGCAAGGAAAGCAGGGACTTCATCGGACATGGACTCTCTTTCCAGCTTTTTGATCACTTTCCCCTGGCAGGACTGTCTTGTCAGGCCACAGAGGAAGAGGACATGCTCAGTCCTGATATGACTTGATGAGCTGGAGTGAATGAGAAGGAGGAGGCTCCCCTTTTCTGTGAAATAGGAGAGGGGGAGGGGAGAGAGGGGGAGGACTGGGAGGCAAGGAAGAATAGGGTTACACATTATAAATAAATGCATAAATAAATAATAAATAATTTTTTAAGTTACAGACAATAGGAAAACAAACTCTCAAAACATTACTCCATACATACATCCCTAAAAGACTTTATGTCATGGTAAACTAAATGTGATACAATATGCAACAAGTATGTCATTATGTCATGTTTTTAGAAACAGAAAGCAAACTAGATAAAAAAGGAAATGTGATTGTAATTCAGAGTTTACTATGTGATTTATATTCTAGAAGATGGTAGCACAGCCTATGATCTTAAGATATTTTCAGGCACATAGTGTTGTATTCTGTTTTTAGAGTCCATTTTTCCAGTAAAACATGCTGGCAGGTTGGGGAGGGACTGGAATGCTTGCTTTCAGGACAGAGAAGCCTGGGATCCACTGCATACTTAACCTGTTAATCTTCCTCCTCTACAATTTACTGTCCAAACACTTGCGTAATTCTTTCTGACCAATGCTTGAGAGAAGCACTCACCCTCTGACCACTCACTCTACTATATTTTCCATAACTGTTTGACTCCTCTGAGTCATTAAACAAAAACAAACGAACAAAATACCTGGTTATTTTAAGTGCCCCAGAAAATTTTAAATTGGTTACATACAGCAACCATACCAAACATTAAAGATCTTACTCCTTCTTTTAAAATTTTAGCACAGTCATCTACTTTGAAACCTCTTTCCTGCACTAACTTTCAGAACCTGCTTTTATTTTCCTTCTATTTCTGCTCTTTGGTTGCCTCTTTCTGTTTCCTAAATGCACAAGCTCCACAGATCCTTTATCCGTCTTCCTTTACCTGAATGCCACAGCCACATATTTCCTATGTACTCAGTTCTCCCCTCAGCGCACACAAATGTTAAGTGTCCACAAGACATGAATCCTTGCATTCCCATGTGCATTCATATCCAGATTCATCCATGCCAACCACAATATGAATCACACAAACCACTCTTCCTCCTGAATCTTGCTTTCTTCTTGTTGTTCTTATTCTTGTTCTTATTCTTCTTGTTCTTCTTGTTCTTTTTGTTGTTGTTGTTGTTGTTCTTATTATTATTATTATTATTATTATTATTATTATTATTGTTATTCTTGTTCTTCTTCTTCTTCTTCATGTATTACCTGATTTTTTTGACTTGTGGTGTATTTATATGTGTGACATGGACACAGATGTGTGGACACATGTACCTGTGCACACAGATACAGATGCCAGAGGAGGAAAACAATACCAAGTATCTTCTATTGCCGTTTAGCTATTTCTTTAAGACAGATTCCTCACTGAACTAAAAATTGCTATTTTGGTGAATATTCTGGCCAGTCAGTGACCTTCTAGGATCCACCTGCTCTGTCCCAAAACACTGGGTCACAGCATATATATGCTTGCTCATTTGTTGTTGTTGGTTTTTTGTTTTGTTTTTAACATGGTGCTGGAGAGTCAATCTCGGCTTCTCATGTTTACACAGCAAGGACTTCCGCCCCCCTGAGACATTGCCCCATTCTCACATCTTTATTTTTTATAACAATATCCTACTAGGGATTCCCATTCCGGTGCACAGAGTCACACCTGAATCCTCATCATCTGCCTTCGGCTGGCCGCATCTGTTTATATCTATGATGGCTGCCTACCTTCCTCAATCTTCAGCTGTCCACATCTGCATGCCTTGATGGTGGCACCTATCTTTTTCAGCCCCCACCATTGCTTTATCTCAAACTCCAAATGTTCAAATGGGCCAAAACCTTAACAAACACAATTTTCTCTCAGATGTATAAAAGATTATATAGTGAGATACCCGACCTATATTTTGATAACTTCCATCTCTCATCAGTTTCTCCCTTTCCTGCTTTCTAGGAGACTCAGCCTTCTTAAGTCTTATTCCTACTAATTCCACTAAGTCTGTAATACATCATTTTTATAAGTCCTTTCCATTAAAAGTATCTCAAGCTAGATGATCCCAGAATCTCAAATGAAGAAGCACATCTGTAATCTTTCACCACAACAGTGTGTGTGATGTATGTCCCAGGTGTGTATGTATGTACTTGTGTATATACATGCATGACTAAGCATGTAGAGAGCAGAGGTTGACAATAAGTGTCTTCCTCAATAGTTCTCCATCTTATTTTTTGATGGAGAATTTTTAAAAATATTTTTCAATATTAATTTCAGGATAATAAGGCTGCTATGTAATTAATATGTGTGTTCATATTTTCAGCATCCTCATGGTTCCTACCACAACTTGTCTTTTCATTACAGTGGTTCTTAATATTTCTTCTTTATTACCAGAGCCTAGGGAAGGTACTACCTGACCAAAAAATAGAGAAAAAGTAATTCAAATTGCAAAATTACTTTCTAGAAAAGTTAAGTCAATCTATTCTTCAACTAAGAGGAGATAAAACTTTCAGTTGCCAACTACAAATTCTGTAAAGGTTTCTGAGTGCTTTTTGTTTTGTTTTTAGATTTTTTATTAATTTATTTTTTATTATTTACAATGTATTCATTTTGTATTCCAGCTGTAGCCCCATCTCATCCCCTCACAATCCCACCCTCCTTCCCATATCTCTTCCCATGCCCCTCTCCAAGTCCACTGACCCCTTCCATCTGACTCTAGCCTATCAGGTCTCATTAGAACTCACTGTATTTTCTTCCTCTGTGGCCTGGTAATATTTACCACCTCCATTTTTGCTTGTTTGTTTTCAGAAATAACTTCTGAAAGTAGATATAATTATAGACACTCAATTTTTTTTGACAGAATAAAATCCCAACTCTGAGTGTGGTATTTGAGTTTTTATAAACACCTTCTAACTTGCTTTTCTTTTTTTTTTTTTTTTTTCTGCCCAATTCCTCACTTCCACTCACTTTATAGCCTATGCCAACAACTCACTTCCTGGATACACTTAAAATCACCTAAAAAGGAAAACTTAACTTAAAATCAGAAAACATAATATATAAACAAAAGACTTGTCAAACCACACCCATGCGTGCGTGCACACACACACACACAAGCCCAGTCAAAGCACTATAAAACAAAAAAACCCTCCAAAAAAACATTGAGTTCTCTCTGTATTGGCCATCTACTGCTTGGGATGTGACCTGCCATTAAGTGTGATGTGGTTTGTACACCCAGTAAGACTGGGGAAAACTACTTTTTGTGAGCAGTTATCAGCTGGAGATATTTCTGGGTGAGAGATGAATGCTTGTATCCACTTCCTCTCTCAGCGCTAGGTCAAGACGCCATATGTGTGTCAGTCCTGTGTGTCTAAAAAACCTGGTTTCCTTGGTGTCCTCCATCCCTACGGCTCTTACAATCTTTCTGCTTCCTCTTCTGCAAGGTTCCCTGAGCCCTGAGGGAAAGGATTTGATGGGGACCCCTCATTTAGGACTGAGTGAGGAACTAAGTTTTAAAAACTGTTCTCCACCACATTAACCAAAGACATTGCAGGTGTAGAATGTAGCTAGCTAAACATTTCTCTCTTAAAATGAATGCGGTCTAAAGACTGGGAGAATGGTGGTCAAACACTAATGAATAGGCTGTGCTAGTCAGCTTACAGTTGGAGTAACAGACAGAAAAGGACCCATGGTTCATGTCTTTCATAGTTTGAATGTTTCAGCCTGTGATTATCTGGCTCAGTTGCTTGGGTTCCTGTCGCACAGCAGCATCCAGCTGAGACTTGTAAAACATACAGTAGAGGAGGAATAAGACACTCACTGCAAGGCCGCCGACCAGCATCAAAGAACAAAGGAAGAGGAGGGCCAGGCTCCTAAGATTCCTTTCAACATGCTTTCCAGCCTTGTCATCATATTCACCAGTCACAAGATATCTCATACTGTAGACCACTTGAAAGCTAAGAGGGTATTTCGGGTCTAAAGTATAGCATGGGCTGCACTTTGAAGATAATAAGTCATACTTTGTAGTGATATTGATTGGGATTCTGACATGTACCCCAAGCCTGGTGATCCTATGGCTCATAGATTATTGTAGCTGCCATTACAGACTATTGTCCTTTTTTGAAGAAAAAAAGAAGGAAGAAGAAGAAGAAGAAGAAGAAGAAGAAGAAGAAGAAGAAGAAGAAGAAGAAGAAGAAAGTGTTCATTTCATACCTCTCATCATGTGCTCTTTACAATGCAAGTTTGTTGTCTTTTCTGCCTTCTCTAATCTTATCAGCCTTACCCATGCTATGTCTATCATTAACACTTACCTAAATGCTTATTCTTCCAGGCACATTCCAGGATTCTGTTCTTTCAATTATTTATATCTATTACCATGATGCTTCACCATTATGCTAACTAGTCAGGGGCCTTCAAAACCATTAACTGAATTCAATTTTTCATGTGCAAACATAAAAATGGATTCACAAGAATATGGCCAATATATGACAGCATTTAAAGCAGACAGTAGACGTGTTAAATATTTGAATGTAGCAAGTGTCTCTGTGCTGTCTTTGACAAATATCTTTCAAAGGCCATTCCATACTGTTTGGGGGAGAAAAAAAGAAAGTATAATGCACTAAAGAAAGCAATTCTACACTATTTTGCTGTTGTTCTTGTTTAAGCTTTAACTCTAGTGATTTGATAACAAATTTCATTCTGGTGTGTTCCCTGAAATTGTCTACTTTTTCTTATATGAGTGTGACTTTTGCTTTACCAAGTGTTAGTTATTTACTTAGAATATTTTTTCTATTAGCCTGGTGGTAAAGTTGTGCTGAAACACATAATAAAGCTAAAGGAAATAGTCCTCCTTTTTCCTAATCTGAAACTCAGGTGAAAGGTTAAAGTGGGTCTGGATTCTCTGTGGAGTCAAGTCTGGTTTTTCACAACCATGAATTCAAAAGTGTACATTTAAAAACATCCTCAAAGTAATTCTGTAATCCTTCTGGTAATTTAAACGAGAATGGTCCTCAGTGACTCATGTATTTGGATAGTTGGTTCCCAGTTGGTAGACTGTTGAGAAAGGATTAGGAGGTGTGGCCTTCTTGAAAGAGTGTGTGACTATGAATGGGCTTTGAGATTTAAAAAGCCTTACCAGGCCACAAAGGAAGACAATGTCACCACTCTGGATGAGACCTAACAGACTAAGATCAGAAGGAAGGAAAAGAAACCCTCCCTTACCAGTATACTTGAGGAGGGGAATGCTTGGAGAAGGGGGAGGAAGTGAGGGATTGGGAGGAGAGGAGGGAGGGAATTAGAGGGGGGAAACAAAGTATTAAATAGAGTGTAATTAATAAAAAAATATTTTTATTTTATTTTTTAATTTTTCATCAATTACACTTTATTCATTCTGCATCCCCCCATAAGCCTCTCCCTCCTCCCCTCCCGATCCCACCCTCCCTCCTCCCTCTGCTTGCATGCCCCTCCCCAAGTCCACTAATAGGGGAGGTTCTCCTCTCCTTTCTGATCTTAGTCTGTCAGTTCACATCAAAAGTGGTTACATTGTCCTCTACTATGGCCTGGTAAGGCTGCTCCCCCCAAGCGGGAGGTGATCAAAGAGCAGGCCAATCAGATCATGTCAGAGGCAGTCCCTCTTCCCATTACTATGTAACCCAATTGGACTGTGAACTGCCCTGGGCTACATCTGTGCATGGGTTCTGGGTTATCTCTATGACTAGTCCTTGGTTGGAGTATGAGTCTCTGGGAAGTTCCCTGTGTTCAAATTTTCTTGTTCTGTTGCTCTCCTTGTGGAGACCCTGTCCTCTCCAGCTCTTACTATTTCCCAGTTCTTACATAAGATTCCATTCACTCTGCCCAACAGTTGCCCATCAGGCTCAGCATCTGCTTTGATAGTCTGTAGGGCAGAGGCTTTCAGAGGCCCTCTGTGGTAGGTTCCTAGGTTGTTTCCTGTTTTCTTCTTCTTCTGATGTCCATCCTCTTTGCCTTTCCGGATGGGGATTGGACATTTTAGTTAGGGTCCTCTCTCTTGCTTAGTTTCTTTAGATGCACAGGTTTTAGTGGGTTTGTCCTATGTTGTATGTCTATATGAGTGAGTATATACCATGTGTGTCTTTCTGCTTCTGGGACAACTCACTCAGGATGATCCTTTCCAGATCCCACCATTTACCTGCAAATTTCATGATTTCCTTATTTTTCATTGCTGAGTAATATTCCATTGTGTAGATTTACCACAATTTCTGCCTCCATTCTTCAGTTGAGGGGCATCTGGGCTGTTTCCAGCTTCTGGCTATTACAAATAAAGCTGCTACAAACATGGTTGAGCAAATGTCCTTTTTGTGTACTTGAGACTCTTTTGGATATATGCCCAGGAGTGGTATGGCTGGATCTTGGGGAAGCCTACAGATTGGGAAAAAATCTTCACCAACCCTTTATCTGACAGAGGACTCATATCCAGTATATATAAAGAACTAAAGAAGCTGAAAAGCAGCAAACTAAGTAATCCACTTAAAAAATGGGGAACAGAGCTAAACAGAGAATTCTCTGTAGAGGAATACTGAATGGCAGAGAAGCACTTAAAGAAATGCTCAACCTCACTAGCCATTAGGGAAATGCAAATCAAAACAACCCTGAGATTTCACCTTACACCCATGAGAATGGCCAAGATCAAAAACTCAAGTGACAACACATGCTGGAGAGGTTGTGGAGAAAGGGGAACCCTTCTCCACTGCTGGTGGGAATGTAAACTTGTACAACCACTCTGGAAATCAATCTGGCGCTTTCTCAGACAACTAGGAATAGTGCTTCCCCAAAAAATATTTTTAAATGTCTGAAAAAAAAAGCCCACTCTATACCCATTGCTTTGTGTCCTGCTTGCCTATCAGATATAAGCTCTGAGCTACTGTTCCAGCACCATATCTGTCTGCTTGATGCCACGTTTCCTGCCATAATTGTCATGACTCACCCTCAGAAACTGTTAGCAAGTCAGAAGCCCTCCTGAATACCAAAGATGAAAGGGCTGAGAAAGAAATTAGGGAAACAACACCCTTCACAATAGCCACTAATAACATAAAGCACCTTGGTGTGAATCTAACCAAGCAAATGAAAGACCTGTTCAAGTTGAGACCATCAATGTTAATAGATATTAATGACAAATGATTGTTAGTTCCTTTTACTGTGGAGTTGGTGGTGATTGTCTGTTTGTGTGTTTGTTTTCTTTTGCTTTTTTGATGTGATGGAGTCTTTATCCTGTGTTTTCTTGGGTGTGTAGTTGATCTTGTGGGTTGAAGTTTTCATTCTAGAATCTTCTATAGGCTGGATTGCTGCATATATATTGTTTAAATTTGGTTATATCATGGAATATTTTTGTTTTCTCTATCTATGTTGATTGACTGAGTTTACTGGATATAGTACTCTGAGTTGGCATCTGTGATCTCTAAGCTTCTGTACGATATCCATCCATGCCCTTCTGGCTTTCATAATCTCTGTTGAGAAGTCCTGTGTGATTCTGATAGTTTTGCCTTTATATGTTATTTGGCATTTTCCTCTTGCTGCTTTTAATATTTTTTCTTTATTCTGTAGATTTATTGTTTTGATTATTATGTGGTGGGAAGAGTTTGTTCGTTTTCTGGTCTAGTCTATTTGGTGTTCTGTAGGCTTCTTGTAGGTTTATGGGCATCTCTTTCTTAAGGCTGGGGAAATTTTCTTCTATGATTTTCTCAAAAATATTTTTGGACCTTGGAGCCTGGCATCTTCTTTTTCATCTATTCCTATTATTCTTAGGTTTTGTCTTTTCATGGAGTCCTTGATTTCTTGGATGTTTTGTGTTTGTTTTTCCGATGTTACTTTTTCTTTGAGAGATGTATCATTTTCTGCAACTGTATCTTCAGTGCCTGAGATTCTCTCTTCCATCTCTTGTATTCTGTTGCTGATGCCTACCTTTGCAGTTCCTGATCTTTTCTCTAAGTCCTCCAGCTCCAGGGTCTTCTCTGTTTGTGCTTTCTTTATTGTTCTAATTCTGTTTTCATATCCAGCACCATTTCCTTCATCTGTTTGAATGTGGATTCCTCTCTATCCATGATGGCCTCTATGTTTTTGTTCATTTCCTCTCTATGTGCCTCGAATAACTGCATAATTATAGATTTCAGATCATTTTCTTGTGTTTCAGCTGCAATAGAATATCCATTGATTCTTGGAGATTCTGGTGAAGCCATGATGTCCTGGATTTTGTTGCCTGTATTCTTGCACCGGCCTTTAGCCATCTTGTTGTATGTAGCCTTGACTGATTATTCTTGGTGCCAGTGCTGCAGACTGGATCCACCTTTCTCTGGAGTCTTGAGTAGTCTCCCCTGGATTCACTGTCTCTTCTGGCTCACTGTTTGTGACCTGGGTAGCTACGGCACAGGTGGAAAGGGCTCTGGGTCTAGAGATGCTCCAGTGTCCCACAGGCTTCCTTAAGAAGGTAGAGGATGGGATTTGGGTCTCAGGCTGGCTTAGCTCTTCTGAGTTTACTGGCTATGCTGGCCATGTTGTTTCTTACCCAGGTGAGCTAGGGTGCTGGGGAGCAGGCAAAAAGGTATCCAAGCCTAGATCTGCCCCAGTGCACCACAGGCCTCCTTGGGGAGAAAGACAATTCAACTTGGGGCAGGTGCCTAGCTCAGCTCCACTGGGTCCTCTGTACTGGGTTCGCTGATTCTGGCCTATGTGAGCCAAGCTTCTGGGGGCATTGGTGGATAGATCTCTTTTCCTAGAGCTGCTCCAGTGTCCCACAGGCTTCCCTTAGATGGTGGGATGGAACCTGGGTCCCTAAATGGTGGGATGGAACCTGGGTCCCCAGCCTCGCTCAGCTCTGCTGTGTTCACTGTCTGTGCTGTGCTGGTTGATTTTGACCTGGGAAGGACAGATAGAATGGAGCCGTGCCTCCCCCCCCCCACCATTTGGACGGGTGGGTGGCTGTAAGGTTAGGAGTCCAGCATGCATACTGCTAGTCCCAGGAAAGTATCCACTGATAGTAGCTTCTGATGGGTAACCTGGGACTGCCGTGTCAGAGCCTAGCAAGCTGCCACTGCTACTCCTGGTAGGTTTGGGTGGGTGGTCTAAGGCTGCAGGGTAGAAGACCTTCTGCCACTCTGTGTGCCATTGCTGCTGGCCCCAAGAATATATTCACAGATAAGTGAGTTTGGGTGAGTAACCTAGTAACCTAGGGTCAGAACCCAGAGAGCTGCCTCAGGTCCCAGGAAGGAATCAGCAGATGGTGGGATTGGGCAGGGGTGGCCTAGGGCTTTGCCAGTGCAGGGCGGGAGGCCAGGAATTTTTCCCTGTATTAGCTGGGTGGCCTGAAGATGGACCTTCAAATATCCCCTTGGATTATCCTCTCACCTGAGAAACACAGACCTCAGGGTTTGGAGGTCCACAGTACGGCTTGCGGGACACCCTGTTCTCACTGCTGACACCCTGCATGTTAGGCGCCGCCATATTGGATCTCCCCTTGTTTTTGTGACCTGAATAAACCTAGGCCAGAGGCTGCAGTCTTATTTTTCTTCCTCTTCTCAGCCAGGTTCCAGAGACTGTGCAGAGTGTTTACTGCACAAAAGCCAAGCAGAATCAGGAACATTTAAGGAATTAGAGAGGACAGGTCCTTTCTGCTCCAACTTCACTCAGCCAGACTCCCATATCCTTCTCTAGGGGCTAGCCTGGTAACTCACCCTCCCTTTTCATAACTTCTCTCAACCTAATTGGCCTGCACTGTGTCTCACATCCATTACACCAGCTTTGTCTGGTCAACTCTGCCAATGCACAGCTTAGCTATAGGCTTGCACCAGAATCCTATCTGACTTCTACCACCCATAGGTCAGTCCTGCACCGTATCCACCCTCTCCAACCAGCTAGATATCCCAAGTTCATTTGCCAGAATATAGTCCAGTAAACCTCCTTCACTCTCCCCAACTTTCCAGATCTAACCAGAGTCTTATATCTGCTATCTTGCCCTAGTCTGACCATCCCCACCTGTGTTGTAAACTACTTTCTGGGTTTTTTTGACAGGATCCTTCTGGCATTTCCTAAACCCACAGGCTCCTCCCATACCACATGCAACCTTTTGCCCAAATGATCAACCTGTACTCTTTAGGCTTGGATCAAGAAGCATATATTGTGTATCATCCCTGTTCTCTTTGTCTACTTGTCATTATTCCATCCAAACCATTTCCAGTCTCTATATATCCTGTCTTCTGCTCCAACTTTCTTTGTCCATCTCAGAGTTAGGACTAACCAAATAGTCCACATGTCTAGATCTAATCACAAAAATACAAATAGTATGAAAGATCAAGCCTGTATCTTCTATTCAAAACCTACCAGTTCTGTAGACATTTTTGCCAATGAAAATTACCTAGGCAAGATTTAGGACACAGAGTTTAAAGGAAAAATCATAGACTTCATTCAATAATTCAAGGAGTCTAAGGAAGACAAAGAAACATCTCAGTGAAATTAAGAGAAAAAAAATTAGAGAAAAAAACACAAACATAAGGCTGAAGGAAATGATAACAATACAGGACTTGAGAAGGGAATTCAACAAGGAAATAGAAACAATGAAGAAAACTCAAGCTGAACTGAAAGTAGAATTGAAAAACCCAATAGCTTAACTGGAAAACTCAAAGGAAAGCCTTACAAGTAGAATGATTCAAACAGAGGGCTGAATATCAGGAGTTAGAGATAAAATGGAGTACCTAGACCAGATAAGCAAGGAACATTAAAATTTTTAAAGAAAGGAACAAACAGAAAATATGGGATATCTTAAAGCTTTAAGTTATAAGCATAGATGAGGGAGAAAAGGATCCTAAGTCAATGTCATGGACCATGTCTTCAACAAGCTGATAGAAAAAAACCTCCCCCAGACTAAGAAATGACAAACCCACATGTATACAAGAAGTACACAGAACATCAAATAGACCACAAAAGAAAGCCTCCAAAAAGCATACCATAGTTAAAATATAAGTAAGTGTTCATAAGCATGAAGCTTCAAAAGCAAAAATTATAAATCACATATAAAAGAAAACTCCTCAGAATAACAGCTGACTTCTGTATGGAAACTATGAAATCCAGAAGTCTGGAATGAAGCATTCCAGGTTGTAAAGGACTATGGCAGGCAGCCTATACTAATATACCCAGCAAAACTTGAAGTGGAAGTGTCTGGTTCCTTGAAGACTCAGTTTTGTCATGTGATGTTCTGCTACAAGCTAGGCATGTGATGTTTTGCTGTGAGCTCTCACATGAGAGGGGCATAACGTTGGTCAGTTGAGATCATCCGTGGGTGGACTCTGGGGAGAGGAGATATAGAGAGACCCACTCACAGTGAGACATTACTTCTCAGAGAGGAATGTTCCAGAGAACTTCTTAGGGCAATCCAACTGAGTCTTGTGGCTTTTGTCAACTTCTTGTTTCTGCTTGGTGTTGGCCCTTGGGCTGGACTGCTGGTATCCTGATGACTGGGTTTGGTAACCCCCTAAAAGCCCTAATCAGCAAAAAGTAGATAAAAGAGGTCTACAGTCCTTTTCCATAACAGATATTACTATGTTTAGGTATTTGCCTATATATGTGCCTTATGTAGATCTAATCTACATAAGATCTAGGAGTTAGACGGGAAGTAAAGGTGTTTAAGAACCTTAAATAAAGTAGGTTTGATGAAAAAAAATCTAAGCCTACAAATTGAAGGAGAAAGAAAAAACTTCCATGTTATAAACAGCCCATTCAATTTATATACAACAAACCAAAACCTAGAGAAAATACACAAAACAGTATATTGGGCTAAAGAGAGGATTAAGCATAACAAAGAAACTGTGGAAAGAAATATGAAACTATAAATCATTAAAACACAAAATACCACAAGTACACACACACACATACACACACACACACACACACACACACACACATACACAAACCACCCAAACTCAAAAACTCAATGATTTCAGTTAACACATATATTTCAATAATATCTTTATATATAAATGCCTCAATTCTCCAATCAAAAGACACAAGCTCAATCAAGACACAAAATTCATTTATCTGTTATCTACAAGGAACACATCTGAGTTTTAAAAATAGGTACTACTTTACAGTAAAATGATAGACAAAAGTACTCAAATCAAATGAGACCAGGAATGAAGCAGGTGTTACTATGTTTAGGTCTGTGCCTTATATCCCTGATCTCTCCAAGACTTTCAACATGAACCAGTGTTGGATTTTGTCAAATGCTTTTTTGGCATCTAAGAAGATGATCATGTGCCTATTTTGTTTTCTTTCAGTTTGTATATGGTGGATTACATTGATGTATTTCTGTGTTTCATTGGTTGTTTTCTTTTAATTTTTGTTGGGATATTGTCTGTATGCTATGTTTTCTTGGGTGAAGTTGTTTTCATTGGATTGAAGTTTTCCTTCTAGTATCTTCTGTAGGGCTGGTTATTGAACCACTGCTAATTGCCTGCTGAGCCTGCTTGGTTATGGTGGATAATATCGTTGATGTGCTCTTGGATTTGGTTTGCAAGTATTTTATTGAGTCAATGTTCATAAGGGAAGTTGGTTTGAAATTCTCTTTCTTTCTTTGGTCTTTGTGCGGTTTAGGTATCAATCTGTGGTCTCATAGACTGAGTTTGATAATGTTCCTTCTGTTTCTATTTTGGGGAATAGTTTGAAGAGTATTGGTATTAGCTTTTCTTTCAAAGTCTGGTAGAATTCTGTACTCAAAGCATTTGAAATTGTATAAATCCTTCAATTTATTTATTTTTTTATTTTTTTGATGAGAGACTTTTGAGGATTGCTTTTATGTCCTTAGAAGATATAGGACTATTTAACTTGTTTACTTGATCTTGATTCAATTTTGGTAAGTGGAATCTATCAAGAAAATTGTCCATTTCATTTAGGTTTTCAAATTTTGTGGCATATAGGCTTTTGAACCTAATTATTCTTTTGATTTCCTCGGTGTCTGTCATTATGTCCTCCTTTCCATATCTGATATTGATTTGGATATTGTCTCTCTACCTTTTAGTTAGTTTGGCTAAGGGTTTGCCTATCTTGTTGATTTTCTCAAGAATCAGCTCTTGGTTTCATTGATTTCTTGAATTGTTCTCTTTATTTCTAATCTGTTGATTTCAGTCCTGAGTTTGATTATTTTCAACTGTCTTCTCTTGCGTTTGTCTGCTTGTTCCCCCCCCTCCCCCAGGGCTTTCAGGCCATTAAGTTGCTTGTATGAGATGTCTCCAATTTCTTTATGAAGGTACTTTGTGCTATGAACTTTCCTCTTAACACTACTTTCAATGTGTCTCATAAGTTTGGGTATGCTGTGCCTACATTTTAATTGAATTCTAGGAAGTCTTTATTTTATTTTATTATTATTATTTTTTATCAGTTACATTTTATTAACTCTGTATCCCAGCTGTGTCCCGATCCCTCATTCCCTCCCAGTCCCTCCCTCCCTCCCTCATCTCCACCGTGCCCCTTTCCAAGTCCACTGATGGGGGGGAACCTCCTCCCCATTCATCTGATTCTGTTTTATCAGGTATCTTCAGGACTGGCTGCAAAGCCCTCCTCTGTGGCCTAACAGGACTGCTCCTCCCTTTGGGGGTGGGGAGACCAAAGAGCCAGTCATTGAGTTCCTGTTAGAAATAGTCCTTGTTCCCCTCACTTTGGGAAACCAATTGGTTACTGAGCTACCACAGGCTACATCTGAGCGGAGGTTCTAGGTTATATCCATACATGGTCCTTGGTTGAATGTCAGTCTCAGAAAAGACCCTGTGCCCAGATATATTTGGTCCTTGTGGAGCTCCTATCCTTTCCCCATCAGACTAACTCCCCTTCTTTCTTATGATTCCCTGTACTCTGCCAAAGGTTTGGTCATGAGTCTTTGCTTTGAAAATACTGCTAGTTAGAGTCTTTCAGATGCGCTTTTTTTAATTCTTCCCTAACCCAGCAGTTGTTGAGTAGAGAGTTGTTGAGTTTTCATGCATGTGTAGGTTTTTTGCTATTTCTGTTGTTGAGGTTCAGCTTTAGTCTGATAATATACAAGGGACTATTTCAATCTTCTTGTATCTGTTAAGGCTTGCTTTGTGACCAGATATGTGGTCAATTTTGGATAAGGTTCCATGAGGTGCTGAGAAGAAAGTATGTTCTTTTGTGTTTGAGTGAAAAGTTTGTTTGCTCTTTCCAAGGATGTATTATAATCACAAAAGATGCATGTATGAAAACAGAAGTGTGAGGTGAGATAATAATCCTAGAGTTAACCTTATTTGGAAGGCTGGTCCTTGGCTAACTTTGGAAGAAAATTGTGCTCCAGACAAAAAATGGCCTAATGAATAGATCTCATACCTGTATGTAACATGGTTTGAATTTGTTTGGTTTGAATTTGTGCATTCAGAAAGGAAATCTTGGAAGCAACAATGTATTGCATGTTCCTGATGACTATGATCATCACCAGCATTAGGGAGCAAACCATTTTTGTTCAAGTCCCCGTAGAAGAATTCTAATTCTGCAACATGGCTGCTTTGGCAAGGGATCACATCCAAATATCTTCTAGGTTTATTTGATTCAGCTGGATTACAGTATGATCCGACAAGAATACAGACATGCCCCTGGTACACACCTTTAATCCCAAACAATGTAGGTAAGATTAGTTTGCAGAAGGAAGCAACTATGTTTGAAATTGACATCTAAACTAGGGGCAGACAAAGTAACTAGGGGCAGAGAAAGATTTGACAGAACCAGTCAGAGATAGGATATACCCAGTTTTTATGAGAACAGCAGGAAAGAGAGCCTACTTAAGAGCAGGGCAGGAACAAATAGCCTATTAGTCAGCTGAGAGGCAGTACAAGGAAGTTGAGTTTGTGGTGGTTCCGTTAGTGGCAGTTCAATTCATGGTGTTCAGAAGCAGCTTTACTGGGACAGTTGTTCAGAAACAAGCTAGACACATGTGAAGACAGGACAGGCCAGAGAATGAGAAGGAGCCAGCAAATTAGAACACATTGCCAAAGTTTGTATGAGGCCAAGCAGATCAATTCAGTCAGAAGCTGAGAAGTAAGTTTGAATCAGTCAACATGGAGAAGAGTTTTGAGCCAGAACAACTGAGTTAAGCCAGTGAGCTAGAATTCAGAAAGAACTAGAAAGGGTGGACATATTTAGCAGTAAGTCTCAGAGGCTGAAACATCATAGACCTAGGCCAGCAAACAGAGGCTGGAAGATTAGATTGTATGAAGGCTAGAAGCTTCCAGTCCTAGGGCTAGCAATAGTTAGAACAGAGGAAGAAACACTCCGGAATCAGCCCAAGCCCATACACATGCCTTCATCTGAGGAAATAAAAGTTACATGAACCTGTTTCTATGTTCTCTAATTCACCACTGAAAGCTGGTAATAATGCCACAGATGATTCTGCACCCATTGGATGAAGATCTTCCTCTTCTTATATTCAAGCAGCAGCAAAAACTCTGAAAATAATTATAAAATATAAACATAACTATGAATTACATAGAATTACATTTTATGCTCTGAGATTAAAGTTTGGGGTGGAGAAATCTAGGGGAATATGAAAGAGCTGCAGAAATCTTAAAGGCATTTTGAAGTACAGATTTGTTCATTTGTTTGTTCATTCCTTCCTTTTCAAGACAATGTTTTGTTTTGTTTTTTTTGGTTTTTTTTTTGTTTGTTTGTTTGTTGTAGCACATGGTATCCTGGAACTCACTCTGTAGAAGAAGCATTCCTTAAATTCAGAGATTAGCATGCCTCTGCCTCCCAAGTGATAAGATTAAAGGCATAGGCTATCACACCCAAGGAGATAAAACTTTTTAAAATTTTTTCACTTTGTTTATTTTTTATTACAGTTGATTCACTTTGTATCCCCTCTGCAGCCCCCTCCTTTGTCTCCTCCTAGTCCTACCCATCCTCCCTTTCCCCATCCTATGCCCTTTCCCTAGTCCACTGATGAGGGAGAACCTCCTCCTCTTTTATCTGACCCTAGCCTATCAGGTCTCATCAAGGCTGGCTGCAACATCTTCCTTTGTTGCCTGGCAAGGCTGTATCCCCAAGGGGAAGGTGAGCAAAGAGCCTGTCACTCAGTTCATGTCAGAGATAGCCCCTGTACCCCTTACTAGGGAACCCACTTGGAAACTGAGCAGCCTGGGGCTTCTTTTGAACAGGGGTCTAGATCCTCTCCATGCATGGTCCTTAGTTGCAGTATCATCTCTGCAGGCCCCCCTGGGCCAAGGTTTTTTGGCTCTGTGGGTCTCCTTGTGGAGTTCCTGTCCCCTCTAGGTCTTTCTACCTCCTTCTTCTTCCATAAGGATTCTGGCACTCTGCCCAAAGTTTGGTTATGATTCCAAGTAACCCCTTCCATATCCTGGTGGGTGGAGTCTTTCAGAGGTCCTCAGTGGAAGGCTCCTGTCCTGTTACTTGTCTTCTCCTACTTCTAATGTCTTTGTTGTTTTCCCTTCTGAATGAGGATTAAGCAACTTTCCTGGGGGCCTCCTTTTGCTTAGCCCCTTTAGGACTACAGATTTTAGTAGTTTTACCCTATATTAAATGTCTAATATCCACTTTTAAGTGAGTATATATCATGTGTGTCTTTCTGCTCCCTGGTTACCTCACTCAGGATGATCTTTTCTAGTTCCTACCATTTGACTGCAAAATTCATGATTTCCTTGTTTTAAAATTGGGCTACACCCAGGTCCTGCCTCTGAGAAAAAGGTATCGGACGGGTCTGATGCTCTTTGGGTGGATGACACCTAAATGAACATCAGTACAAAGTCCCAATTTATTTCTAATATCAGAGATCAGACCTCTACTCTTGCCTGATGCGTCTAAAACAAAAAGGGGGAACTGTAGAGAGCTGCGGAATGCTATGCCTTAAAGATGGAGCTGGTTTCCGCCTTCCACCTTCCCGATGGTGAGTGCTCTCTGTCATGAACAATTCCACATTTGGCTAAGGCTGAGGATCTGGCTTGCTTCCATGTATGTGGACCTATCTGCATTGCCCCCGTGGCACGCCTGGGTTGGCTACCCAGAGGCTATTTAAGCTGTGGGCTGGCTTTCCCCGGGGTCCAAGGATTGTTCAATGTTCCTGAATAAACTGCATTGAAAAAAAAAATAAAAATAAAATAAAAATAAAAATAAAAAATAAAAAATAAAAAATTGGGCTACAGAGCTAAACAGAGAATTCTTAACAAGGGAATATTGAATGACAGAGAAGCACTTGAAGAAATGCTCAGCATCCTTAGCTATTCGGGAAATGCAAATCAAAACTACCCTGTGATTTCACCTCACACCCATCAGAATGGCTAAGATCAAAAACTTAGATGATGCATGGTGGAGAGGATGTGGAGAAAGGGGAATGCTCCTCCATTGCTGGTGGGAATGTAACCTTGTACAATCACTTTGGAAATCAATTTGGCGCTTTCTCAGAAAATTAGGAATAGTGCTACCTTGAGATCTAGCTATACAACTTCTAGGCATATATCCAAAAGATGCCCCACCATTCAATAAGGACATTTGCTCAACATTGTTCATAGCAGCTTTATTTGGAATAGCTGGAATCTGGAATCCTCTCTCAATGGAGGAATGGATACAGAAAGTGGTACATTTACACAATGGAATACTACTTAGCAATTAAAAATGAAGAAATAAGACTTTTTAAAGTAAGGTAAAGAATATGATTTGGGATTAACTTTTAAGAAATATAAAAAGGCCAGACAAATGGTTTTGATTTGGAAACTAAGAGACAAGAAGTTAATCTACATATTAGTAAGAATTTTTTCACTACTTAAAGTTACTTTATCTTTTTGATACTAATACAATGATAACATTTCTTCCTTATCTTTCCTTGCTCCAAACCCACCTATATATTCCTTCCTGCTTTCCTTCAAATTCATGCCCTCTTTTTTCACTAATAATTATTGCATGCATATATGCATGTACATACATATTCCTCATTAAACCTGTTCAGTGTGCACAATGGGTACATCTATGTATTTTTGCAAAGGTCTGATCATTTTGCAAAACTCAGTCTATGCAAAGGAAAAAGCATAATAAAAAATATACTATTTATAATCTCGTTGTCCAAACTTCAAAGGGTATTTTTAACATATATGGAAAGAAGAGTTATACATAAGTGATTGAAGAAAATGATTTAAGAACTTCCTGCAAAGAGAAGACATTCTGAATGGGCTCTGTTTTAATTTGTTATTTTACTTGTCAATGTCAGTCAACTGGTTGTGTCCCTTGAAGCTTTTGAGGAAGAAGATTACCAGTCCAAAGATTTACCAAAGCTACCAATGTACTATATCTGTTATTCTATCTGGAGGTAGAAGTGAGATAGAGGACATTTCTGGTGTCCTCATAAAAGCAAATACACAAGCCACTGAGCTAACTGCAAGGAGGCAGGCTGAACTGTCTTTATGATAACAAAACTTACAGCAACATCCAGAGCTTGATGCCCAAAGATTTCCACTAAGTCACAGATATTTATTTGGAAAAAATTTAGGGAGGGTCAGTTCCAAGAAACCAGGCAAAAAAATCAGGGCCATCTGAAAAAAGCCTCTGAAAGACTCTACCTAGCAGTGTATCAAAGCAGATGCTGAGACTCATAACCAAACCTTGGGCAGAGTTCAGGAAATCACATGAAAGAAGTGGGATTTAGTAAGACCTGGAGAGTATGGGAGCACCACAAGGTCCACATATATCTGGGCACAGGGGTCTTTTCTGAGATTGTTTCTCCAACCATTCATGGATATAACCTGGAACCCCTGCTCAGACGTAGCCCATAGCAGCTCAGTATCCAAGCGGGTTTCCCTAGTAAGGGGAACAGGACTGTCTCTGACATGAAGTCAGTGGCAGACTCTTTGCCCTTCCTTCCACCCAGGGGGAGGAGCAACCTTGCTAGGCCACAGAAAAGGACATTGCAGCCAGTCATGATGAGACCTGATAAACTAGGGTCAAATGGAAGGGGAAGAGGACCTCCCCTATCAGTGGACTTAGAAAGGGACAGGGAGGAGATGAGGGAGGAAGGGTGGGATTGGGAGGGAATTTGGGAGGGGGCTACAGCTTGAATACAAAGTAAATAACCTGTAATTAACATAAAAATAAAATTATAAAAAAGATTAGAATCTCACCAAGATATTAATGTTTTCCACTATAAAAATAACTGTTGTATTTCATAATGAAGTAAGGAGAGTGGAGAGAACAGCTCTAGATAAGGCATTGACTAAGTGAATCTTGGGGAAGATTCAGTGAGTGATGAGGTGAATCACAGTGAATGAGGAATTATAGTCGATTGTTATGTATCACACAATTAAAGATTTATTAAATCATCTCTCAGCCTTCACTTTCTGGAATAATTTATCATTGCAAATTATTAAAATCAGATCATTAGTTTGAATAATGAAAATCTCAGGAGAAAAAAAGTTCTCTAATGTTCATTTTTTTAAAAATTAAATAGAAGTTTACTCCTAATACCATCGCATTAAAATCATTGTTTAGAGCTCATGTGAGTATAATATTAAATGGTGATTTTATTTTCAATTCTAAAAATTAACTTAAATTCACTTAAGTAGGCCAAATGGTATTGTAAAACATTTTTTTTATAACACATGCAGTATTACAGAGATTCAAATGTGTGTTTCTACAGTTTTTAACTAGTGTTTAAGAGACTGTAAGAACAAGCTCTAACACCATAGGTTTATTTACGGAAATGTAAAAGAAGGTCCCCAGATATGCCACCTTCCGATATGCAGAAGTGTGTGGCAAAGAACAAAACCAAACAAAAACAAAAAACTTGCGTTCTGAAAAAGAAGCCCTCATTTACCCCACAAGCCACATAGCTGTTGAGGTGTTTGTTGACGTACTCTTCATGAAATCAGATCCAGGACTAGGTACACTCTGGGTCTTTGATGCCATGGACATTCTAACTCCTTTCATGACCTATGGGAATAGAACCTGGATAGGACAGTTGAGGGACCAGGGTACTGGCAGTTGGAAGCATGATGGAGGTCAAGCCAAGAGCACCGCAAAGACAGGTAAGTGTATGAAGCATGTGAAGAAAGTTAAGGCAGCCTGGGAGTCGGGGGGGGGGGGCATGAAGTTAACTCAAAGTAGAAATTCGCTCTTATTTACACCTTAATAAAACAGCAACAAAGAACAGATTTATTGATAAAAAGATAAACCAAACAATTAACTTTTCCCCCCAAAAGTTAACTGTTATTATTAAAGCAAGGCCATTAACTTTTAGTATTGCAAGTAATGTTACATAAGCCAATAATAGCCTATAGTATACCTGATTTATTTTTACCTTTACAAGCCAGTTAAATTTGTTTTAAATATTAGATAAATCACTAGACATAGAAACACAATTAAAGAAGCCTATAATCTGTAACAACCATGACCCAGAGAGTGCTTTTACTAAAGTATGATAGTTATTTCATTGCAAATTAAGATGCAATCTCTATACTTGCAGTCTTGTCTTGTCTTCATGTTTACTTCCGTTTCAAAGGCATTGATTGTTCACAGCACAGAGCAAGGGTTTTGTTACTTGCTAACAGTGGACAAATGGTTAACTGCTTTTGCTTTGTTTTGTTTTTGTTTTGTTTGTGTATGTGTGTGTGTGTGTGTGTGAAGAAATAGAAAAAGAAGAGTTCATCACCAGTGAGACTTCATCTTAAATCACCTAGAAGAAGAAATAAGCCTCATCATGTCTTTCATGATTCATAAACGGAAGAGCAGCAAAAAACATCATCATGGGGATCCTCTTCTTATGCCCAAAGTCCCTCGTATCAATCTCTTGCACCTTCACGAAGAGAAACACAGGCTACAGCTCAAGAAATTCCTCCTTCACAGGATGTTTCTAGTGGGCTACATACAACCCAACACAGAGAAAAGGGTAATTTCTGAGTACTACGAGCAACTCTTTCAGTCCATTCTGAAGCATCACTTAGGGGAAGGGGTGACAGGATTGTTCCTCATCTACCCGAGTTCTTTTCTACATATCCTGGAGACCTCCAACGGCACTCTTTTCCGGATTCTTTTAGATTACGTTGCCCATGAAAAAGAAACAGATTTTGTGATGGAAAACATGAAAATTGTCGTCGTTTCTCACAATATCCCCACGAGGCTGTTCATGCAGTGGTATGTCTGTGTCATCAATGTCCCCGTTTTGTATCTCGATGACGTGACGCAGACTCAGTCTGTGTTGGAAGTCACCACAGATTTTCTCAGCATGTGTCACAAACTCGCACTCCACCTGTTTAAGACCGTGAAAGTGGGCACTAAAGGGCCGGGTGACAACTTACACCAAGTAGCCCCCGACCTCCTTCTCCCAGAACACATTATCAAGTACTTATGCAAAGCTGAAGAATTTCTGGACCCAGAAACTTTCTTAAAGATGTATAACAGACCCATACATGTTATCTCAGATTCTGAGTTGGTGTGGCCAGCTCCTTCCCGTTTCTAGCATGGGGAGAGATGATGCAGGCATTTCTCACCGAGATTTTGTATCGTTTTAAAAACAAGGAAATATCTAAAGTTACTCTTTCAAAGAAAAAAAAAAAAAGAAAGAAAAGGAACAGAGCATTGAAATAAGCACACAGAATGCTGATATTTGCAGCATATCAAGAGCCAAACATAACAATAAATGTGCTTGTTGGGATATAAAGCACAGTAGATTTTTTTAAGGTAAATGAGTTTAATAAATTTGTTAGTTCAATCATTTTTCATGGGATATTTGTTTTGAAAGCATAGTTGAAAGGGATTTAACACCATTTAGGCCTTCAGGTTCTCATACATTCTCTGAACAATTAACAAGCAGTCTTTATCATATGACAAAAGAAAGGTGTTTGGGGGTGGATCATTTCTAACAGTTTGACACTTAAACCAGCAACCTAAAGTTACAAGCAAGCATCATATATAAAAGTAATGCAGTATAATATATAGTATGGTGGGTTATAATGCGAATAGTATAGTAGAAAGAGGTAGGAAGGTTGGAGAGATGGCTCAGTGGTTCAGAACACTGTCTGCTCTTCCAAAGGACCTGAGCTTAATTCCCAGCACCCACATGGCAGCTCACCACTGTCTGTAATGCCAATTCCAAGGGTTCTGACACCTTCACACTAATGCACATTAAAAAAGAGAGAGAGAGAGATAGAAAGAGCTTTCAGAACACAAATGAGTAAACCATTACTGTACAATTCCTGTATCAAAGAAAATGAAACCTTAACCTCTGAAAATAGTCCTAAAACATCCATATTCTGGCCTACTTAGTAATACTGAAACTATTAGAATGCTGAAAGATACAATAATTTTCTGGAACAACTAGAAAACACTATCAAGTTTCAACCTATTTTTTTTTAATGCAACATTGACTAACTGAGCAGTCCTCCATGTGACAGACATTTCTCTGCCATTAGAAATGTTGCAGTATCCATAAGGTATTGTTCCTGCCCACTTTAAATACTCAGCAAGTGATTACATGTAAGCAATAATGTAGGAAATGAATGATGTGTGTCTGCTCTGTCAGATAGGATCTTAATGGCAGGGTGAATATGTTTGAAAAGGGTATTTTCTAAGCCTAGCTAGTTTCCAAAAGTTAAGCTTATGGTTAAAAATTAAACATTAGTGTATACTTAAAAGTATGTCACATAATATTATACAACAAAAGTCTACTCCGATAAATCCAATCCAACATGCTCTTCTTGAAATGTGACCTTCGTATTTCCTTCTGTTACTTTTTATGTGACAGGCTTTGTGCTTAAACTTTCACAGCCTTTTTTTAAATCTAGTTTAACCAATAGAATATGGCAAAAATAATGCTGTGCAACCTCCAAGGCTAAGTCAAATGGCAAGTGCCTTGCTTTGCTTGTTTAAACCTGAGCTCTTAGAATCCAGGTACTATGTGTGTGAATACTTAAAGCATTTTCCAGATGACACCCTCAGCAAGGGACCAGCTGAAAGCCAGGATCCAGCACTAGGTGCTGAGGAAGACTTGGTGGTTCCTGATTCTCTGCTTCCAGGGTTATGAGCAAAAGCAGTTGACACTGTATGGAATCAAGTTGGACTCTTCCTGGGAATTCTGCTCAAATTACAGACCTGACATGATTATATAGTTATCTGGAATTATAAAATGTATGTAGGTATGCAAATACTCTTCATCAGTTTCTATTCATTCGTTTATGTATATTCCTAGATGCCTGCAAGTAAACACTGATTACACAGTGAATCGCTGTAGTTGGCAGGATATCCCAACAGTGGTAAGATGTGTCTCCACCACACTGCATGCCTTATGCCATTAATCAGTCTATATCATTTCCTGATATAAGAAAACCTGATAGAAAGCTAATTCATTAGGCTAATGAAAATCTTGAGCAATCACAATCAATTATTAAAGAAAGTTATGGATATATCTAAATGATAATATTGCTGATTTAGTGTACTGTAAATTTTAAAGATTCATGAAATCAGAATATATTATATGAAAATAAAATCTACTTTCAATAAAAGAAAAATATATACATAGATCAATTATGCATTCATTATAGTAAGCAGATTATAGTGAATTTATTCAAATGAAATTCACTTGCTACAGTAGCCATTTTAGAAGGATTTATTATCCTTATCCCAACAACAATGTCATACCTAAAACATTCTGTAACTCTTTCATGTCAGATAAGTAAAGAGAATTTATAACCAAAGTGAATGTAAATATTTCAGGTAGCTGAGAGTTATGACACACACCTATAATCCCAGCACTAGGGAGGCAGAGGAAGGCTGATCTCTGTGAGTTTGAGTCTAGCCTGGTCTACAAAGTAAGTTCCAGAACAGCCAGGACTGTTAAACAGAGAAACACTATATCACAAAATAATTCAGATATGTGTAAGTTTTGATCACCAAAGAATACATACTCAATTGGCCTCATTCAGAAAGCCCTTTATCTGACTATGAGTTCAAGTCTCCTCCCCACTCCTTTATAAGATTGAGGGTATCGGGTCTCATGTATTTAATTCATTTAGAGTTGAGTTTTATGGAGGGTGTAAGATAAACATCCAGTTTGATTATTCTACATGTGGCTATCCAGATTGATTAGAAATACAGATTGAAGATTCTGACCTTTCTCTCACATGTATTTTAGGACCACTTGGCAAAAATCATGTGAATGTCAGAGTGTGGGCATAGATCTAGGTTGTAAATTCTATTTTATTCATAGACGTTTCTGTTTATTTCTGTTGTTCTATAGTATGATTTAAAATTTAGAGGGATGGTAACTCCAGCAGTGTTTAACTGTTATCGATTTTTTTAGTCATTTCTGTTCTCATATGAATTTTGAGATACTTTTTCAGATATAGAATTTCTATAAAGAATTTCCTTGGAAGTGTTGGGTAATGCATTGAATCTATGCATTGCTTTAGGGAGGGTGGTCCTTTCACAAAATTGTTTCTGCCTATCCATGCACATGCAAGATCCTTCCATCTTCTGGTACCATCTTCAGTTTCTAGTATCTTCATTGTACAAGTCCTTTGCTTACATTTTTCATTGAGGCAATTGTGAATGCGACGATTTCACTAACATCATCAGTATGTTTGTGTTTTTTTATATAAGGCTAGTGATTTCTGTGTTCTACTAATTTCATATGCTGCAACTTGCTGAATGTGTTTAACAGCTTTAAAAGTTTTCTCATAAGAAAACTTTGACTTATTCTGATCTTTGTTACCTTCCTTTTATTTTCTCTTGTTTTACTACTATAACATTGCAAGAATTTTATTACAGAGAAGAGGAGAGAGTGAGCATCTTTGTCTTGTTCCTGAAACTACATCAAATGATTTCTCTCCATTTTGTGTCATGATGTCTGTGTGTTTATTGTATATGTTCTCTGAATCTCTAGATTATCCAAGACTTTTATCAAAACTAAATTTTGAACTCATTTAAAGTCTTTTTTCTGCATAGAAGGATATGATCATGTGGATTCTATTTTTTATTTTAAATTTTTATATTAATTACAATTTATTCACTTTGTATTCCAGCTCTAGCCACATCTTTCCAATCCCACCCTCCCCACCCCATCTCCTCCCATGCCTTTCTCCAAGTCCGAGGTGAGGGGAGGTCCTCCTCACCTTCCCTCTGACCCTAGCCTATCAGATATCATCAGAACTGGCTGCAATGTCTTCCTCTGTGGCCTGGCAAGACTACTCCCCTCTCAGGGGGGAGGTTATCAAAGAGCAGGCCAATCAGTTCATGTCAGAGGCAGTCCCTATTCCCCTTACTAGGGAACCCACTTGGAGACTGAGCACCATGGGCTACATATGCAGGGTTTCTAGGTTATCTGCATGCGTGGTTTCTATTTTTGAGTATATTTATTATAAGGTGATTACACTACTTGATTTTTATATATTAAATCATATTTGAACCTCTGGGATGAATCAAACTTAATCATGGTGGATGACCACTTAGATAGATATGTTCTTAAATTCAGTTTACAAGCATTTTTTAAGAAATTCACTTACATGCTAATCAAGGAAAATGCCTTAAAATTCTCTTCATTTTTCAGTGTTTATTTGAGTTGGATATTGTGATAACGTGGGTTTTTACAAAAAGAATGTGAAAGTGTTCCTGTTAATTTTATGGAATAATTTAAAGAGTATTGGTCCTTTGAATTCTGGCAAAATTTTGTACTGAAGCCATCTGGTCTTGCACTTTTTAAAATTGGAAATATTGACTTAATGCTTCTATATCATTGAATGTCATGCATTTGTTTAAATTGTTTATTTTGTCTTACTTTAGCTTTGGTAAACCTCATGCATCCAGAAATTCAACTATTTCTTATAAATTTTCCAGTTTAGTGAAATAAAATATTTAAATTATGTTTTTATGATTCTCTGAATTTCCTCAATGTCTACTCTTCTTCTTTTGCTTTTGATTTTATTGATTTGGGTCTTCACATTTTTCGTTAGTGTGGTTAACGGTGTATCATCCTTGTTAATCTTCCTAAAGAATTAAGTCTTCAGTTCACTGATTATTTTCATAGGTTTGAATATGGTTGCTTCATTAATTTCAACCCTGAAGTTAGTTATCCCATTTCATCCAGTGTTAGAAGTGATGCTTTGAGTTTCTAAAATGTCTTCAGGTGCGTCATTGATTTACTAAGTTGAGCTATAAAAAATTTTCAGTGGAAGAAAGTTTATTTTGGCTAAGAATTTGGAGGGGGTGTATATCATATTGGGGAGCATAACAGAATGCAGCCAGAGCAGGAAGCTGCAAGACCACATCTTCAACCATGAGGCAGAAAATGAACTAGAAATGGGACAAGACTATATATATTCCTAAACTTTTTTGTGTTTGTGTGTTATGCACTAAATACAATAAACTTTCTTATTAGGGCTCCATTTCTGTCACATAGACTTTTGTCATATTGTGCTTTTATTTTTATTAACTACAAGAAATTTTATTTTGTTTTCATTCTCTTTTTTTAATTCTATTTATTTATTACAATGTATTCACTTTGGTATCCCCTCCGCAGTGCCCTCCTTTATCTCCTCCCAGTTCCACCCACCCTCCTCCTTCTGCCCCTATGCCATTTCCCTGGTCCCCTGATAGATGAGGTCCTCCTCCCCTTCTCTCTGACCCTAGACTATCTGGTCTCATCAAGTCTGGCTGCATCATCTTCCTCTGTGGTCTAGCAAGGCTGCACACCCCAGGTGGAGGTGGTCAAAGAGCCAGCCACTGAGTTCATGTAAGAGACAGTTCCCTTACTAGGGAACCCAGTTGGAAACTGAGCAGCCAATGGGCTTCCTTTGAACAGGGGGTCTAGGCCCTCTCCATGTATAGTCCTTGGTTGTAGTATCTGTCTCTGCAGGCCCCCCTGGGCCTAGTTTTTTTTGGTTTGTGGTTCTCCTTGTGGAGTTCCTGTCCCCTCCAGGTCTTTCTATCTCCCTCTTCTTCCATAAGGATTCTGGTACTCTGCTCAAAGTTTGGTTATGAGTTTTAGTATCTCCTTCCATACCCTGGTGGGTAGAGCCTTTCAGAGGTCCTCTGTGGAAGGTTTTTGTCCTGTTCCTTGTCTTCTACTTCCAATGTCCATCCTGTTTGCCCTTCTGAAGGAGGATTAAACATCTTTCTTAGGGTCCTTCTTGTTGCTTAGCTTCCTTAGGACTATGAATTTTAGTATGTTTCTCTTATATTATATATCTAATATTATATAAATAATATAAAAATTCATTCTTGATTTCTCCTTTGACCTAGTTATTATTCAGAAATATAATACTGAGTTTTCGAAAGTTTGTGCATTCCCTATAGTTTCTATTTGGGTTGATAGCTAGCCTTTCTCCCCCACGTGGTCTGAGAGAACATAGGATCTTATTTCAATTTTCCTATATTTGTTTAGACTTTCTTTGTCATATATGAGATGGATTTCAGAGATATTTCTATCAACTACTGAGAAAAATATGATTTTTCCAGTGCTTGTCTATAATGTTCTGTAGGTGTAGGTGTCTGTTAGATCCATGTGGGTTGTGATGTTTATAAACAGTGTTTCTGTTTTGACCAAATAACATGTCTATTGGTGAGAGAAGTATTGAAGTCACTAGCAATCACTGTTTAGGAATTAATCTGTGGTTTTAGATCCTGAAGTATGTTTTTTTTTTTAATTTTTTTAATGAAGTTAGGTGTTCCTGTTGGCAAGTATACGTTTAAAATTTTAGTATCCTCTTGTTGAATTATTCCTTTAATGAGTATGAAGTGAATTTCCTTATATTTTCTAATTAATTATGTCTGGAAGTCTATTTGTCAGATATTGCAATAAATGTATCTGCCTTTCACTTGGAATATCCTTTTTCACTGAGTTATGGTAAAGATGTTTTCCATCACTGATGATAAGGTATGTTTTGTTAGAAGGAACAAAAAGATAGGTCCTGTTTTCTAATCCATCTACATATATTACTGGGGAATTGAGTTCATTAATATTACAAGGTTATTATTGAAAGATGTGTGATATTTCCTCTCATCTTTAATTTTGTGGTATTTTTCTTTCTTATCTTTGTAAACAAAATTTGTATCTGAGGAAGTCCTAAAAGAGCTACATAGCTACATGGGTGACAGAGAATGAATTCATAGCTATGTTCTACATATTTATGTATGGTGTGTGTATACCTTAATAATAACTAGCATTCAGATCATGATATTGAAATATCATCCTCCAATCAAGGAGCCAGGGATCTGTGGAAGAATTGCTGATCTTAAGATGCTTTAGGGAAACTGAATGATGATGCTGATAAGTATAGGTTATCTGTCTATCCATCTGTCCTTCCTTCCTTCCCTTCTGTCTGTCTGTCTGCTTGTCTGTTTGCCAATCTGTGAGACTGCCTGCCTGCCTGTCTGCCTGTCTGTCTGTCAATTTGTTTGTTTTTGTTATTTATTGAAAATAGATTTCTTTACTTATATAATATATCCTGACTACAATTTCCCCTCCCGCTACTCCTTCCAGTTTTTTCTCCCCTCCAAATTCACCCCAATCTACTCCCTTTCTGTCTCTCATTTTAAAAAATATGTGATTCTAAGGAATACTAAAAATCATTTAAAAATAAAATAATATAAACCAAAGCCATCACATTGAAGTTGGACAAGGCAAATTAGCAGAAGCTAAGCAGCCCCAAGAATCAGAGGCCTACCTGTTCACAAACTCAGGTGTCCCATGAAAATACTAAACTGAAAACAAATATATATATGTACAGGACCAGGTGAAAACTCACGTAGGCCCAGTGTATGTTGCTTCAGTCTCTCAGTTCGTATGAACTTTGCTGAGTTGATTTGGAGGGCCTTGTTCTCTTGGTGTCCTCAATTCCCCTCTGAATTCCACATTTTTCTTTCTCCTTTTCCATGGGGTTCCTTGATCTCTTAAGGGAGGGAGTTGCTGAAGATATCCCATTTAGAGCTGAGTGTATCAAGGTCTGTCTATCTCTCTGTGTAATATCTGGCTATGGATCTCTGTATTTTATCCCATATTCTGCAGGAGAAAGTTTCTCTGATGATTGAACAGGCACTTATATATATGAGTATAGGTGAATATCATTGAGTCATTTTATCACTGTTTTTTAAAAAGCAGTAGTAATTGGGTTTTGAATAGGTCTCTATATTGTCTAGTCTCTGGTTTTGGTCACCCAAGCAGTGTTGGGTATAGGTTTCATTTCATTTCTGAGTGGTCCTTAAGTCACTCAAACATTGGTTACCTACTCTATTGCCTTCGACTATTTTGCCACATTGTAGATCAAAGGTTTTGTGGCTGGCTTGGTGATTGTTTCTCTTTTGGTGGCCTGCAAAGTGAGTACCTTCCCATATTAAAGACACTAGAATGTGAAGGTTTTATCTAAACACCAGCTTGACCTCCCCATGTTCATGAATTGTAAGGGTGATGTCTTTAGCAATGGGCTCTTGCTGTCATTTGTGGTGAGTAACGTATTACATTGGCAACAGTCTGGATGGTTTGAGGACTTCCAAGGGACCTCTTTGGCCAACAACTCCATTGCATGTAATCCAATCCTAGTACTAGAGGCTTCATCTGGTGACAAGGGATAACCAGTTGAGATTCTTTCATTAGGATCACGTTTATGTATTCCAGGAAGTTTGCACTGCACTAAGTTTTCATAACTTTTCATTTCCTGTTCTGGAATTATTTGTCCATGTGTTTTCTTGGGTGTATTTTCACTTCTTTTCAACTTAAGTATTTTTTCCAGTATGTTCTGCAGAGCTGGCTTAGAAGTTATACATCCTTAACCTGCTTTTATCATGCAAAGTTTTTATTGTTCCTTTAATTTTAGAGGATATTCTGTGTGGTTCATTATTCTGGGCTGACAATTATTTTCTTAGTTCTTTGAGTTACTTTATTTCTGAACTGGGGCTTGAACAACTGAAGTAGTTTGTCAATCATGTCTTCCTTATTTTTGCTTAAGTTTCTTCTTTCTGGTGTATGTGGGAACAATGTGGAGTATTAAGTTTTAAGAGGGTTGAGACTCTTTTGATTAAATTTGTATAGAGGACTCAAGGTTCTACTCTGTGAATGGACAGACACTAAGGGTCAGTATACACCTTGCTGGGTCTATCCTGTGCTGTCATCTGGTGTGGCTCTCCAATTCTAATGTTATTCTTTGAGGGAGCTTAGTCAACCAGATGCTGTGGTAGATTTTGTTAAGCTGTTAGATGTATTCTCAGAAGAAGACATATCAGTTGGTGAGGGGCAGAGTCAACTTGGGAGAGCTGGAAAGTGAGATTCTGGGCTAACAAGCTTATAGGCTGGATGGGAGTAGGCCTATACTGGGCAGGCATGTTCTAGAGAAGCCAGTCATTCTGACCAGATCCCACAGGACCTGGGAAGCATATGGTATAGCAGAAAACTGCCTATCCATTGTCAAAGAGAAAGGAGACCATGGAGGAAGTAGACAGCCTACAAGTTACAAAAGAGCAGAGTCCAGCTGATGGGTCAGGAAGGGAGATCACAGAAGAGCCTACCCACATTGACTATGGTGACTTGGTGACATGTGGAAATCTTGAAAGACATTGACAGGTTTCTGAGTTGAGAAAAGGGAAACTTCATTAGCTGCAAGAGGAGTAGAAAACCTTAAGGAGTCAGGCAGGCCTGTAGTATACAAAGGAACAGATCCATCTAGTGGCAAAAGGAAGGGATCTTTCAAGTCCCAAATAGATTTCAATAAGTTTAGCAAGTTATATACATTTCAAATAAGGTAAACTAACCTGTAGCAAGACCAAACGTTGAGCCTCTCAGAGAAGTGAAAATATGGCAGCCTACTGCAAAATTCAGACAGCGAAATATTTTCTGATTATTACATATTGCGTTAAATGAATTAATGGAGAATTAGAGTACTCCCTCTTGTGGTCAATTATTTAAATTTCTACACACCAGCCAGGAGGATTTACAAAGTAAATATAATATATAGATTTTAATAAAACAGAAACAAAAACCCAAAAGTGCCTCTCAAATGCTTTAACTCTTTATTCAGAAAATAAATATTCTGAAACTTAAAGACACTAAATTGTTTTTCTCAAAGTAAGGATAAGCATTGAAAAATGATAGTCCCATTTCATTTAAAACATGGCTGATAATGTGGCCTTGCCAGGCCATGGAGGAAGAGGATCCAGGCAGTCCTGATGAGACTTAACAAGCTATGGGCACATGGCAATAGTAGAGAAATCCCCCTTTCAGGGGACAAAGGGCAAGGGATGGGGAGGAAGGAGTAATCCAGTTAAAAAATTGGGTTCAGAGCTAAACAGAGAATTCTCATGGAGGAATATCGAATGGCAGAGAAACACTTAAAGAAATGTTTAACAACCTTAGTCATCAGGCAGATGCAAATCAAATCAACCCTGAGATTTTACCTTACACACATTAGAATGGCTAAGATCAACAAGTCAAAGGACAACACATGCTGGAGAGGATGTGAAGAAAGGGGAACCCTCCTCCATTGCTGGTAGGAATGTAAACTTGTACAACTACTTTGGAAATCAATTTGGCGCTTTTTCAGACAATTAAGAAAAGTGCTCCCTCAAGATCCAGCTGTACCACTCCTAGACATATATCCAAAATATATTCCAGAAAAGACCCCTGGGCCCAGATAGTTTAGTTCTTCTTGTGAAGCTCCTGTCTCTTCCAGGTCTTTCTATCTCCCCTTTCTTTCATAAGATTCCCTGCACTCTGCCCAGAGTTTGGTTATGAGTCTCAGCATCTGCTTTGATACCATGACGGGTAGAGCCTTTCAGAGGCCTTCTGCAGTAGGCTCCTGTCCTGTTCCCTGTTTTCTCCCTCTTCCAAAGCCTTCCCATTTGCCTTTTTGAGTGAGGATCGATCATCTTATCCAGGTTTAGCTTCTTTAGGTGTACAGATTTTGGTAGGTTTATGCTATATTTTATGTCTAATATCCACTTATAAGTGAATATACACCATGTGTGTCTTTCTGCTTCTGGGATACCTCACTCATGAAGATCTTTTCTAGTTTCCACCATTTGACTATAAATTTCATGATTTCCTTGTTTTTAATTGGTGAGTAGTATGTCATTATGTAAATGTACCACAATTTCTGTATCTATTCTGAGACTGATAATCCAACCAAGGGCCATGTATGGAGATAACCTAGAACCCTGCACAGATGTAGCCCATGGCAGCTCAGTATCCAAATGTGTACCCTAGTAAGGGGAACAGAGGCTGTTCCTCTGATCTGATATGAACTCAGTGGCTGGCTCTTTGATCACCTCTCCCTGAGGGGGGAGCAGCTTTACAGTTCACAGAGGAAAACAATGCAGCCAGTCCTGATGAGACCTGATAAGCTAAGGTCGGACAGAAGGGAAGGAAGACCTTCCTTATCAGTGTTCTGGGGGAGGGGCATATGGAGAGAAGAGGGAGGATGGGTGGAACTGGGAGAAGAAGAGGAAGGGGCTTACAGCTGGGATATAAAGTGAATAAATTGTAATAATTAATTAATTAATAAGTAAGTTCTTTTTGTCAAGTTCCTTTGATTACCCCCTCCTCTTTTTTTTTTTTAACAATATCTTTAGTTTCTATACTTATTTCCATGCCTGTCTTGGGGCTCTTTACCACTCCAGTGTCCTCACACTTACCCTGTCTCCCCCAGCCCAGAGCATACATCTATGAAAGTTAAGGGCAGCGTAATGTAAGGATCCAAGGGACGAGCACTGGTGTCAAACTGCTACTTTGAAAGCAGGTTCCATAATTTAATAGAACTGTAATTTGTTTCACTAAGGATCTGGACCTCAGCTTTCTCATATGAAAAAAAAAATGAATGTAATTTGAATGTGGTTCTACCTTTTAGGACCCGCCATAAGCATTATACACAATATTATGTGAAATTCTCAAGAAATGTTATCTCTGTGATCAAAATTCTTTGGAGGTTTCTGTTTCACCTCTGGAGTACAATGCAATGCTCTGTGGGTGTGCAACAACTTTTAGGCATGTAATGCACACAGTTGGTAACTTTGACCTGTTTATGAATTTTGGTCCACTCAGAAGACAAATTTTTAAAAGCATTAAATATAAAGCTTTGATTGATGCACAAAGAAATTTCTAGATGTTGAAACATGTCTGCATTTCATTGAAATTGATCTTTCTTCAATCTCTTCCTAAATAATTTCTCTTAGTCTTCTACTTCCCCTTCCCAGATCACACTATGCTTTTTAGAAAGCAAAAACAACGTATCAACTAATCTATGTTGAAGCTTCTTTACTAATAAAACAAAATAACTTGAAGTATCTTAATTGATTTCTCCCATTTGACCTTATCCAGGGAATGGCATTTCTTTTTTTTTTTTCTTAAATTTTATTTATGCATTTATTTATTACAATTTATTCACTTTGTATCCCTGCTGCAGACCCCTCCCTCACCTCATCCCAGTCTCACCCTTTCCTTCTCTCCCTATTCTCCTCTGATAGGGGAGGTCCTCCTCCTCTTCTACCTGTGCCTAGCTTATCAGGTCTCATCAAGGCTGGCTGGCTGCCTTATCATCTTCCTCTGAGGCCTGGCAAGGCTTCACCCACCAGAGGGAGGTGATTAAAGAGCCAGCCACTGAGTTCATGTCAGAGACAGCCACTGTACCCCTTACTAGGGAACCATCTTGGAAACTGAGCAACCAATGGGCTTCTTTTGAACACGGGGTCTAGGTCCTCTCCATGCACGGTCATTAGTTGGAGTATTGGTCTCTTCAATGGAGGAATGGATACAGAGCGTCTGATACATTTACATCATCGAATACTATTCAGCAAATAAAAACAAAGAAATTGTGAAATTTGAAGCAAATGGTGGTAACTAGAAAAGATCATCCTGGGTGAGGTAATCCAGAAACAGAAACATACACGTGGTATGTACTCACTTATAAGTGAACATTAGACATATAATATAGGATGAACATACTAAAATCTACAGTCCTAAAAAGCTAAACAAGGAGTGCCCTAGGGAAGATGTTTATTCCTCATTCAGAAGGGCAAACAGGATAGACCAGAAATAGAAGACAAGGAACAGGAGAAGAGCCTTCCACAGAGAACTTCTGAAAGACTCTGCCACCAAGGTATCAAAGGAGATATTGAGACTCATAGCCAAACTTTGGGCAAAGTGCTGGTATCCTTATGGAAGAAGAGGGAGATAGAAAGCCCTGGAGGAGACAGGAGTTCCACAAGGAGAAGAACAGAGAATAGCATTTCTTGACCACCTATTTTATCCAGAAAAATTCTAGGTACATTTAAGTCCTGTGAGTGACCACAATTATATATATATATTCTCTGGTAATAGCTCATTATTCATCCTTAGACAAGGGATTTAATCCTTTTGGGGACTCTGCTCACTGACCTTGTAAAATCCACAAATGTTATATAGAAGGTCACAAAGCTCTAGAGTTATCAGTTATACCTCAGTAATGTGTTTGAAAGGTAATACTATGCATGTTTAAACTACTAAGAAGCCAAAGGTTAGAACTAAAGTGCTTCTATTAAAATAGGTATCCTCAAACCTGAAATAACGGCTTGACCCACCTAGGGGAAGTGTCTGTCAGCAAAACCAGAATTGTTCTCAATGCACCCTAGGCTGAGGAAGGAGCTTTGAATGCATCAATCCCTGCTTTCAGTTTCTCTAGCATCAAAACAAACAAAAAAAAATTAAAATAATAATTGTCATGTAAATAATATAGGAAACTGAAATGCAACACACACACCAAAACACACACACACGCACACACATCAGGTCTCCCAGAACCTCCCATCGTAATTCCCATCCACTTTCTTATCCTCTGATGTTTATTTAAGGATACATGGATTTATTTATATGGCCATTGAGTCTAATTACATTCTCCATATATACATGGATGATGGGTCATCCACTGTGGTCTAGACAAAATACTATTGACCAAAGTCCAAAAGAAAAGTGACTTCTTCTTCCCTGAAACCAATTGCCAAAGGCTCTTTCAGCTAGGAGTGAGGCCTTGGGAACCTTACCTCCCTTCATTCAAGAGTTTTTCACCATCTTTGTCTTATTTGGTAGCCATAACTCCTGTTCCTCATGTGCAACAGCTGCACCACATTTAGAGGACAGCATTTTTACATATCCTCTGGCTCTTATGTTTTTTTTTTCCATTCCCAGTTTTCTGATATCCCCTGAGCCTTAAGGAGTATAGTGATATAGGTATATAATCCATAGCTGAGCACTCACAGTTACTCATTCTCAGTATTTTAAACAGTTATGAGGAGTAAGCAATACCCACTTCAGTAAGAAGCCTCTCTAGCCAAGTTTGAGGGCTGCACAAATTTACAGATGGAAGCATAAATACTAAGAAGACAGCTGGACAATGTGAATACTCACAAATAACAATATGTCTCCCTGTATATGTGTAAGCTTCCCTACTTATGACCTTTTTAAATTGTATTTATAATACCAGGCATGAATTCTTCCTGTGAAACCGAATTCAAAGCCAGTCAATAGAGCAGTACGTTGCCCCTATGAACAGTATTGACATTATTGCACCAGCAAGTAGATTTTGCATGAAAGGTGTGTGCTGCAGCATGTAGAATCAATTACTATATGAAACCGTTGATATCTTTACCCCACTGGCAAACTGCATAGCATCTTAGCATCTACCAGTACTCCGAAAGGGAAAGATTTTTCCATCAAAGTTCAAAATTGATTTATCTGTCTCCTGCAACCAAAGTATGTGGTACCCAGCAATCCCACCTAGTTGGGTTTATATCTCCTGGAATCGATATTATTCACTAATGTTGGGTACATATGTTCAACCTCCCATTTTTATATTTTTAACTCTTTTACAAACTGGTTGGGTATCATAAAATTTCTTCTATCTCTATTTTTGGTTAAGCCACTACCATCCTCCCCACAACTCCAGCCTCCATCCTTGCATAAAGTTTTAGTTCCCAGTATTCCTATGTGTTATTTCACGCAATATGTACCCTACTATTGTCTCTTACTGTATTTTTACTGTTTCAAGATCATAGGTCTCTAGTAGCTTCTTCATAAATACTTCATTTTGATTAATCCTTTCCTTGGACCCTGGTTTTCACTTCCCACATGCTTGAACATCCATTCCATGGGAGCAGAAATATTTTTTTAAAATGAATTTACTTCTTTCTGCTTGTCAAATAAAAACATCATCTGAAACCTAAAAAAAATATGTGTTGACTATTTAGCATATGCACAAGATGCATGGACTAGAAAATATATATAAAAGTCTACAATAACACTCCCCGATAGCATCCATTTCATTTTCAATTAACATTTACATGAAAATATGTGTTTGGTATTATATTGCAGTGAACTTACCATTGCTTCTGCTAGCCACTGAATTTTAATTCCTTGTCTACCATTAGTAACCCAGCGATCAGAGACTGAAGAACTGTGGCAAGACATTGTTGGGCACGGATGGGTAGAGTTGTGAGCAAAAGATGTGTAATTTTACCTTCCTGCATATTTGGTTCCTTTTCACCCCCCAAAAAATACATTAAATAGAACATCAAATTTCAAGGATCAAGAAATGCCTCCAAAGAAAGAAGAACACACACGCATTCCATACTGTGTTGGATAAGACTGAACATTTTCAAAAGTGCAAATAAGGCAGGACCCGAATTAAAACAAGACTGATGATAGATGAGGCTGTATAAACAGACATGGAGCCAAATTAGACAGACACTGAAAGAAAGTAAATGCCGTGACTTTTTTCTCAAGGAAATATGATGGAGTTTAATTTTACAAGGTGACATAGTTAGAAGTGCATTGTAGCAGAACCATCTTGAAATTTTGAGAAAAGACTGAATTGGAGCTATGTACTTAGACTAGGGATATAGCAGTTTAGAGACTATTACAGCAATCAGACAAAGAGGGGATAGAATCTGTAATGTACTAAAAAGACAAGATGAATAGAAATATGCAAATAAGTCCAGAGGTATGCCATATATTTAGGTATTTAATTGATAGTAGAAGATAGGAAGAAGAGGAAAAGTTTAGGAGAAGATGACGAACAGGGGCAAGTTCATTCCTAGAGGTTGGGATGATTGGAGCAGAAGTAGGGTATTTTATAAAGACAGTAAGATGAGGCACTGCTGTTTGAAGCCTACTGAATTTAGGTTATCTCTGAAAAAAAAAAATCAATGTTGAACAGCCCAATAGAGAGTCTGACACAGTGACCTCAGGAGATGGAGCTGACGCAGGGATAAAGATGAGAACATCAACTTTTGGTGTTGTATGTCTGCTACTCAGGAGTGGCAGAAAAACACAAGATGAACACACAAAACAACTTGGTTCAAGGTCAAAAGAAACCCAAAACAGAATATTCCTTTTAAATTAGAATATTTAAAAATATTCCTTTTAAATTGCTTGGAAAACATGAAGGAAAATTGATGAAACTTAGAGAGGGGCATGGGAGGAGATGAAAGAGGAAGGGTGGGATTGGGAGGGAATGAGGGAGGGGGCTACAGCTGGGATAAAAAGTGAATAAAATGCAATTAATGTAAAAAAAAGAAATAGAAGGAAAATACTTTCTAAAGAAATAAGGACCCAATTACTTCAGCTGCTTCCTTAAATTCAAATAAAAATATTCAATAGTAGGCTTTGGAACAAGACCATAGGTGACCTGTAAATAGTCATTCTCATTCTATGTAAGAGAACCTGAAGCCAGATGAGGAAAGCTGTGGAAAAAGAATAAGATTAAGAAACAGAATCAGGATAGAGCATATTTCCAAAGGCTTAACTCTTGGCACTGAATTTCCAGAGTAGATTTGGGAATATAAATTCTCTTCTAAAATGACATATAATATAGGATAAACATACTCAAATCTGTACACCTAAAGAAGCTAAGCATGGAATTTTATGAAAGAAGGGGAAGAAAGAAAGACCTGGAGGGAACATGAGCTCCAAAAAGAGATCAATAGAGCCACAAAAACTGGGCCTTGAGGGTCCTGCAGAGACTGATACCCCAACCAAGCACCATGCATTTTGAGGACTTAAAACTCCTGCTTAGATGTGGCCCATAGACTCAGTCTCCAAGAGGGTTTCCTAGTAAGGGGAGCAGGGTCTGTCTCTGGCATGAACTCAGTGGCAGACTCTCTGATCACCTCCTCCTGGGGTGTACAGCTTTGCCAGGCAACAGAAGAAGACAATGCAGCCAGTCCTGATAAGACCTGATGGGCTAGGGACAGATGGAAGGGCAAGAGGACCTCCCCTATCAGTGGACTAGGGAAGGGGCATTGGGAAGAAGAGGGAGGGATGGTGAGATTGGGAGGAAATGAGGGAGGGGCCCATAACCGGGATACAAGTGAATAAATTGTAATAAGTAATAATAATTAAAATTTAAAAAAACTAATTTTTAAAATACAAATTACAATCGAATATCAATTTTCCAAACTGATGACTTTAGAGAGCAATAATGCACAGTCAAAATGATGATAAATTCATGAATCATTTATGTCTGCAATGTATATTGTTAACTTTGATTCTAAGTAGGTATTATATGGCATTTATAAAAAAATGAAAAGACATTTCAACTGAAATGACTCAAAAGGCTTTGGAAACTCCCAGCATCTTTGCTACATTATTCTATTGTATCTTCTGTTTATGTCATACTCTAAGCCAATTCAACACCTTAACATCAACTAATATACTATAAATTTTATAATGAAAAAGGTAAGCAAGTTCCAAACTGCTCCTGAAGTATATTATTACTGTTGTAAGCATCCTTATGACCTACGGTTTTCTGTGACTACCTCTCTGAAAACTTTCATTCACAAAAGTCAAGGAAGTGGTATCCATCATCCTTCATTATAAACACTCAGCATCTCTAGTTAACAGTTACTCTTTGTTAAGAAACAAGTCTGTTTCCTCTCTAAGATATGTCACTTTAAGATGGCAAGCGCATGTTAGAACCAAGGAGGCAGAGACTGGTCTGTTGAAGGATGAGCCTTCTGTGAATAACATGAAGCAAACAGGATCGATACTTCTCCAAATCACTATGCTCACTGATATAAACGAGAGAGCTGCCTTGAGCCCTCGTCCTTCCTGTTATCTCGATGAAACTAGATTTAATTTGATGTTGCCTTTTTTTGTGCTTCATAATTTTTTTTCAAAATTTTCTATGTTACTAGTTCTTCCTAAAGTCTTTTAGAACATAAAATATAAACATTCAAAGATTTAAAAACTGCCAGCTAAGTCATGGTCATCAGATTGGAATTTTAGTACTGGGGCTTTTGAATAATGAACTGTAAAACACCAAAAAGTTTTTCATTGGTAAGTGTTTACGGAGTAATTCTCTTTAGACAAGACGTTTAAATTGCATACCTCCAAGGTCCTGGAAGTATTGGGGAGGAAAGATCAGAAGGTTGTAAAAAGCAGCAGCCTCAGGGCTTACAGAAGAACAGTATGTTCAGGATCGTCATAGGCAGTAGTAGTCATGATACAGCTTCTTTAGCTGCAACTGCCTATACAAGGCCTCCGTGAGATCATTCCAATGAATGCAAGGGTAAATGGGGAGCTCATAAGGCCTTCCTCCTAGCTGAGAGGCTTTGGACAGCCCACAGCTGCCAGGGGAGAGAAAGTCGATTCCCTCCACAGGTGAGGAACCTCATAGCTTGCCCATGCTTGAGTAGACAGTGCTAAATCGGTGGTTATGGAGGCAATACTGAGTAGGCCATGTAGGTGTTATCTAAGGAGAGGGTGACATGACGTTGAAAGGGCATAGAACCCAAGAGGAGTTGGACAAAAGAGTGAGGGGTGCATGTGACCAAAACAAAAACTATTCCTGTATGAAAGTAGAAGGACTTATTTTAACCAGGACATTGTCCATATGTAACACACAATGACTCACTATTGGGGATGATCTGAAATTTTTGTATGCCTATTTTTGTAATCACATAAAGGGAGACAATTATGAATCTAACATATGTACTTTGGACCTTTTCATAGAAGTAACATTTTGTTAACCTGACACTTTTTATGACATTCATTCAATATGGTAGCTATTTCATATATGTTACAGACTTCATGTTTTGCAATGGGTATAAAGTATTCTCCAATATTTCTCTTGTACCTAAAGCCTACTTTGTGTGATGATTCTTTGGAGAGTCACTTAACCATGTCTGTTGCTAAAAGGAGATTACTGGGCTTACTCTAGTATGTCAAGAGTGGCAATCCATAGCTTAAAGAGACAGGTCCTCTGAATGGAAGCATTTTAATCTCTTGTCAAATGGTAACTTACAAACGGTATGGGAGTGTTTGCCCCTTTTAATATAGCAGAGACCAAAACAAATTTGATAAAAATAACTTTTACTTGACTAATAAGTTGCTTGTATGTGGCTACCTGCAATACTGCTAGAGATATTCGTACGTGTGTGTATATATGTATGTGTGTACATTAGATACTTACATATATATATATTATATAAATAATCATAAAAAAACAATTAAAATTGTTCCTCAGCAGGTACTAGAATAATATTTAACTACTAAAATTTAACAGCACGGTACAACTAAAGATGGTATAAATGATCAGACAATCTTGTGTCAACTCTTATCTTTTCCACCTCCACTCTGAGCCTTATTTAACATTGCTCACCTGCCACCCTAAACGAATGCTTTCCTAAGCTTCCTGTGTGTATCACACAGTGGGACCCTAACACTAGATACTTCCATCCTTCCTTTTTTTGTTGTCCTCCTCTATTGCAGAAGGAGAAAAGAGATGGAGAATAGCCCACAGAGCAGTCAGTCACTGATGACCAGGAGTATATAAAGCCCATTTGTAATAAAGAAAATTATGAAGCAAATGTAGAAAGAGGTGAAACCCTCAGGATTAAAAAAAATCTATCACCTCAGCTCTTGATTTTATTTCCCAGTCTTAGCTGGGGCCTACATCTGAATTTACCCAATCAGTTCTTCTGTTTCATTTAAGTTAGGTAAAGTAATAGGCATGTGTTTTCTATTTTCTCTTTTTCTCTCTCTCTCCTAAATGATTCCTAAGCAACCTGATGTTCTTTAAAACAACGTTGTCACACATAATAGAACAAATTCTCAGTTTCACATTAAAAAAATGTCTTCTTATCTCAAAATTTCTGCTGGCTATGTGGACTTTGAGAAGCCTGTTTGTTTAACAGATAAGCTTCAGTTTTCTTGCCACCAAATTCATTGGATATGAATACTAAGCATGGCAATTAGTATGAGAATATAACCAGTGGCTGCACAAACTTTTCTAATTAAACAGAGTTTGGAGTATGACATTCAGTCTTGCACTTTCTACAATGCAGTCGTAACACAAGATGGCTTGAATTTGGACCAGTAGCCCAGGGTTACTTCAGGAACTTTAAGCCAATTAGTCAAGCTGCTGAAACATACTGCTTCTGCATCACCAGTCCTGGAGCATTGCGTACTGTAGAGTGTCTCCTAGCAGTAGGAAGCACAGGTTAAGTCCCTGAGCAGGACTTTTCTGATCTTCTAATAGTCTCTGGAAGAACCTGAGACTCTCTGATAAATGCCTGAGTGCCAATGGAGACAACCAGATCCTGGTCTGTTAATTAACTTTTATTAGTTTGCATTATGGACACCCCACTTAAATTACTCAATAATAATATGAACCTTATAAAGTTATATCACCATTCTAATTAAATGGCTTAATAGACATATGAAAGAATTTTTATTATTCTTTCAATGTTCTCAAATTCTAAAAAGATGAAAATGGACTTATGTCAGTTTTAAGGGGTTTTATTTCCATTATATATTTCTGAGAAGAAATGGCTTTGTTAATTACATATTTTAAATGGATGAAGAAGTAAAACCTTGTTATTTGAAACACATATTGATTTTTAATATTCACTCCCATGAAGACAGTTAGAATATGAAAGATATGAAAAAAATGATAAGGGAGGTGGAATTTACATTGTATTTTTGTACTAATATGGGTGGATCTTTTGAGAATTTTGAACTATATTTGTAGCTTAAGTGAAAAATGGTCATTAAATGTGTTTGTATTTGTTTTTTAATTTATATAGTCATTTTACATCCCAACCTTAGCCCCCCTCTCTGCTCTCCTCTTGGTCCCTCCTTCCCACCGTCTTCCTCTAGCCCCTTCTTCTCAGAAAAAGGGAGTCCCCCCCCAAACAGCCCACCCCAGCACGTCACTTCACATCAGGACTGAGCTCATCCTCATTCACTGAGGCCAGACAAGGCAGCTCCAAGGGGAAAGTGATATGTGTTTGTATTTGGGCTCTTATGCATTTTTAGTGTTATTTGGTTCTTAGAATATTTTCTTATATTTGTATTATTTATTTTAAATAACAAAGAGTCTTGTAATTTTACCAAAGGAAAAGCCATTACGTGAGATGACTATACCTGTAGATATGAACATTGCTGTAGGTTTTATTGTCATTTGATTGTACACGTATAAATATGATTTTTGCTTTTAACTTAGTAATTACATAGTGAACATGCTAACCAGCTATGATTGAATAGATGAGCGAATTAGCAGCATTTTATTAAGTATTTACTACTTTGTGTATAAACACCAGGAGTTAACAAGGTCCACCTGAAATAAAATGAGAGCTCTTTACTGTTACCGTGGTTGGGACTGTGTTTTGAAGGGTGAATAGTCACTGAGCTCCACAGAGGATACCCACAAGAGTTAATAAAAGAAAAGGAAGTGGAAAGAAAGTAAGCAAGTAATCAAACTTTCCTCAGTTCATATCTTCAGTGTTACGAAGTGGAAGAATAATGTACAGCTGGGATTGGTTTATGATTTTGTGATGTTAATGTGAACAATATATCACAGGCTTCTTGTTGAAAGTGTGTATTCCAGACCAGGCCCAGGCTTGTGATTCATTAGCTCATTCAAGTGCTGAAAACCTGCAACTTAGCCAAATTTTGATGACTAATGATGGAAATTATTCCTAAAGGCCATTCTACTTTGACTTTCTTAAAATTAACCACATTGTCATATTAGCAATTGAAATACCAGTCTTATTTCTACCTGTATATTCTAGACTCAGAGAAAAGTGGGCCAGACAAGGAAGATTTGTATTTCTTGTAGTTAGATCTGCTAACTTGTCCTTTCTCTAAAATATTTACACATACTAAATTTTAGTTGATAACTGAACAGATATGTATAATAATTGTCCATCATAAGTAAAAATAATTTTCCAATGTACACCCTTCATTCTGGACTGCAAACTACACTGGAGCAGACAACATGGGCTGCCTGATACACCCATCAAAGGTCCTCTCAGCAACACAGAGCCAGACACCAATAATCAAAATGTAGTCCCTTCGCAGGAAAATGACTATTTTCCTTGACAGGGTTTATAAGTGGGAAAGAGTTGAAGGGCAGAGAGAGACTAAGGAAGTACTTAGCAATGAAAACATCTCCTGATCTGGAAGGAAATTTCAGAATATTCTTAACTTTAAGTTTTTAATTATTAGATGAAAACAAAATTCCCCAATCAGGAAAGAAGCCCATTGGGTGGAAGATTGGTTGGATTTTGGAGAGTGTGTTTTTGTGATGTCTATGAGAAAGAATAGGCAGTGAAAAATTATTAATGTTTATGAATCTAAAGTTCTAGTATAGGGTAAGCCGGCTACCAGTGGAGTCCATGGATGCCAGTGGTCTAATTCTTAGAGCCAATAAAGCTACATGTTAAAAATGAGTTTGCAGATGTGAGCAAACAAACATAGTAGTTATTTACGTATCTCTATGATAAAGCACCTGACACAAATGTCTTAAAAGAAGCAACCATTAGATTTAGAGCAACAGTTTCAGGTTGTTCACGCAGTAATGCTGACCTCGCTTGGTTCTGTAGGCAGAACATGGTGGCCACAGGAGCATGCCTCAGAGGCAGTTCACCTCATGATGGACAGGGAATAAAGAGCAGACCTCAGGACCAGGAACCTAACACAACCTTCAAAGACACTCTCCCAGTGATCTACTTGCTCCCACTAGGCTCCACCTCCTAACCACCTTGGAGCCCCTCAGAAAAGCACCACCACCTCAATCCCAAGCACGCAACACAAAGAGTTTTTGGGGAGGATTGCATATTCAAACTTATAACAATTAAGTACCTTAAAAGGAACAGGCATGCCCTAGCTAGATAAAATTACAGGAGTCGTTTAACATAGAGGCTGTTCCCACACCAAAGAATTTTAATGATGGCAGTATCAGTGGCTGCAACTGATGTGTAAATAGAGCTGATCACCTTTACTCCTAGAAGTTTCCTTACTTCTCCAAGTTTGTTGAACTCCTTTACATCTCATGGTTCATAACTGCGTGTGAGTTTTTTGTTGTTGTTTTGTTTTGGTTATTTTTGGTGGTGATGTTCTTTTTTTTTTTTTGAAGCCTGCACGTTTTGACCCTTGAACACAAATATTTCTATGCATCCATCACATTTATATAGATATAAATATTACGAGAGCTTTATGTGTGCTTGTGCATGTAAAACATAAATTCATGCATGTATGTACATATATATAATAATAAAGCCTCCTCACGCTGTTTCTGCATTCTTACAGTAGATGGTATATATGCAGGGCTAAGTATTTGTCTGTTGGCAATCAGTCCTCTTCTCATTCTTCCTGTTCTCCTGAGGGATGAAACTACTGGCTGGAAGCCCATAAAGTACATTTCTCAGAGTCCCTTGCCAGCTGGTTTCCAGTTAGATATGCCAATAGAAAGCACTAGCAGAGTAATGCAAGTTAGGAGATGTAGGTGGGGTAGAGGGGAACCATGATTTTTTTCTAACTTTAGCTTCTAGACCTGACTGCCTTTTCATCTTAGTAATCAAGGGTTCTCATAGTGATGGTGGCAGCAGCAGGCTGGGCTAGCCCACACGATGACAGAAATCATAGACAAACCTGGCTGAGCTGAGTATCTCATAGCATCATGCCTGCTGGGACTTTGCATGGACTGTAAAGCCGCAGTCAGTGGACTCAGAATCTGCATCTGAACCTCACACCACCAGTGCCAAATCACATACCTGCAGGTGCACATAATTCCTCCTCCAGCCTTGGGGCATTGACTTCCCAGCAAGCACCACTCATTATGGGGAAGAGCACCTCTGGTTTTTCTTCTCCCTCAGCCTCTTCAACTTCTGTAGATGCCTCTGTTTTAAAGGCTGAGAATGGTTTCTGTTATCCTGACTACACATCAACGCAAATGCTTTTGCACCGCAGAGTAGCAAATGATGTACACTGAGGTTTTTTTTATGCGTATCAACAGAATACGCTTGTAAAAAACTTATGTCTACATATTAATTTAATCATTGCTCATAGCATGTGTGTGTGTAACTATATAGCGCTTGGTCATGTAAGATTTCCTTATTTTAAATATTTTACCGTAAAAGTAACTTTTTGTTGAGAAAAGAAAGTGATAAGGGGATATGACCATTGTTAGAATTCTCAAGGCAGCAGAAGACATTAAGACACAATAATGAGCAATAATAATGTTTACCAGAAAAGAGACAGTGGTTATATATATATATATATATATATAAATTTTTTTTGTAGATTTAGTACAAGAAGGGATATGTTTTATATTTCCACCTTAAGAGTGCAGGGTAGGTTAATAAAATAGGGCAAAATACAGTTGCATACAAACTAGCAACATTTCAGTCGAGAGGCGGTCACACAAGAGGTGGTGCTCCCTGAGGTTGGCACACATCTGTGCACAGCTCTGTAAAATTAGTCTTCAGTTCTCTGCCTGCAAGAACGAGATCATTCGTCATGAATATTCTACACAAGTGGCTAGATTAATGATGTTTCAGCTCTGAACTTTATTTTTTTTGTTTTTGAAGTTTTCCCTTAGTGTAGTTTGTTAAACTTCACGGTCACCTAGGTCATTCGGCATAAGAAGCAGGAAGTGACAAGACCTAACCCCAGGACAACAGAATGACGCTTGTTTCTGTCGTGAGATTTGAAGTTATCTGTCTGTTTACTTGACATGATTCATTTGCATGTTTCATAGCCTCCAACAGGGTCTTGCATGGTTATCTCTCTGTATACCCTTGATCAACTCCTAGGCCATTCGCAAGTCCCATAGCAAGAAATCTTTATTAGGATTAGGTCTTGTCTCAGAATCCATGCCAGAATAACTCTGCCCATTCTTCATATCCCTGACCAGCCATAATCTAATATAGAAAATCTGCAACTATGACTGATGTGGTGATTTAAACAAAAGTGTCCCCATTAGCTCACAGGGAGTGGCACTTTTTTTTTTTTTAGGATTAGGATTTGTGGCCTCCTTGGAGTAGGTGTTCCTTTGTTGGAGGAAGTGTGTCACTGGAAGTCGCCTTTGAGGTCTCAGATGCTCAATCCATGCCCAGAGTTCCTTTCTCTGGCAGCTGCCTGAGGATCCAGATGTAGAACTCTCAGCTGCCTTTCCAACACCATGTCTGCTTGGGAGGCCACCACACCCATCAAAATGGCAGTGGACTAGATCTCTGAACTGAAATCCAGCCCCAGTTAAATGTTTCTTTTACAAGAGTTGCTGTGGTCATGGTCTCTTCACAGTACTAGAAACCCTAACTAAGACTAATTGGAATGGTCACTTCCCCCCACACACACCCTTCTTCTCTCTCTCTCTCTCTCTCTCTCTCTCTCTCTCTCTCTCTTTCTCTCTCTCTCTCTCTCTCTTTCACACACACCCACAGAGAGAAAGAGAGAGAGAGAGAGATCAGGACCAGTTACCTTTTCTTCACAGAGGCCTGCATATTTGTAGAGTACTGTGAAATACATTTTTCAGTGAGCTCCATTCCTAGTCTACCATCTCCTTCAAGACAGAATTTGTGCCTAACATGTATCAAGGATCCTCAAATAGTCTGTGACAGCTTAAAATCTACATTCCACCGGCTTTGAAGTAGAGCCATATCTGCTCTGGGAATTCTCTCCTGTGTACTTAGATAGTACATGCACTTCTTCCAAGGAGGGCAGCACAGAGTTCTCCCAGCCAGGACCTCCATTTCCCGACTTCATCCGTACAGATTTCATGTTTGTGGTGTTCCTTCTCCACCAGTTCTTGCATTATCCTCTCAAATGGCCACATTCTGAAGTATTAGGCTAAGAGAAGGAGCGTTCCCAGTTCCTTTATATTAAAAAGCAAATCATAGAGTGAAGATTGCTTCTTGTGGATATTCATATTTAGTGATACCTGGGTTGAAAGGTTTCACATTATCCACCGGTCGTGGAGGATTCTTCACAAATGTGGCGGAATTTTCTCTATGGACCATTAGCTGCTGTTCCTCAGACCCTTTACAGTTTCCTGGGAGGGGGAAAGTAGTCAATTATCTCACTACTCGATGTCTGCTGATCTTCTCTCTTCAAACAGTTTCTACCACATCACTTCTGACTACACCTGATTGTACTTCAAGGGTTAGCTATAGGCTGCCCTTCATATACAAGATCAAGAGGATTCCAGGGACCTTGGCCTTCAACTGCTGCCATCTCCAGGTCTCACGCAAGGAGCAAGAGTCTGAAAAAGAATTTTAAGTATTCCAAAGGGGATAAAAGGAACAAAATTGAAAAGGATACGAATGACCGAATTGTGAAGGACAGAATTATTTTTAACTTGGGTCCAATTGAAGGAGCAACTGAATTGCAGCCACAGGGGTGGCTACCTCAGTGTGTGTCCATTTCAAGTTTTGAGAGTTTTTAGTTTTGTTATTTTTTTTATTTGTTATTGTTGTTGTTTCAGTTTTATCCAAAAGGCATTAGTCCTTAACAAGGCTTACAGAAAACATTACTCCTCAGATTATTTGGTTCATGGGAAATTCTTACAGTATGGTTTATCTTTTAGTCTTGTTACATGGGCAATAAGTTCCTCCCGCCTACACCTTTAGCAATTATATGAACATATGATTGCTTCACTAAATAAGTGACCTTACCTACTTAATTGAAATGTTCTACTGTTTTTCCATTCCGGATCAGTCTTCTCCGTCTGAATTTCACCCCCTCAGGCTGGATAGTTCCTACTTAACTCAGTTTAAAGTGGCCCAGCCCCTCTCTTAGGGTACTTGTCTCAGGGGAAAACTTCTCCTAGTTCCTTAATCACAGAGAAGTATTCCTAAGAGCTTAGCTCCAAAGCACACTAATGGTTTTCACAAAAGCTTTAAATATATTAATAAAAGCCCACTGACATCAATGTATCTGGTAGCTAATGGGATATCTTGTGATAAAATGTATACATTTTAACTATTCTTTACAAATAGCAGGAGCTTCTCTTTCATAGTCTAATTGATATTCAAATCAAAACCTAAAGAGCTTATGCCAAAGGCACTTTCTTCATCCAGATAGTTTTTGTTTTGTCTTGTCTTGTTTTGTTTTGTTTTGTTTGATTTTGTTTAAAGGGATGGCCTTTCATTGTTCAAAACCCTTTTCTCTTCAGAGAAAGTGGTTCTGCTTGTGTCATTTTACGAGGTTTCTAGAATTTTCATTGAATGGGATATTATACCTTTAACAAGACTAGAAAACATTAGTCAAACAACAGTCATTTACAAATAATAGTAGAAAACCTTTTTAGGCCACTGGTCTTCTTACACTTCATCAAACACAACCCCATCAAAATTAGAATTCTAGAGCTAGCCTCATTCAAAATGCACTGAAGAACATACAACTTCTTAAAATCAGAAGCCATGTTGTATAAATCCTCCAAATTAAGTGATTCTAATTTGCTGTATGAATCCACCCCAGCTTGGTCTCTATGAATGTTTACCTCCACATGTTTGTACCCATCCTTCTCTGCTGTTTAACCAGTTCTAAAGAGAACTGATACTATCAGTTTCAAGTATGCTGTACATCCTAAAAAATCACAAAGCATAGAATGCATGTTGTTGTTTTATAATTCACAGTAAAGTGACCTGTGATTAGAAGGAAACCTAATAGTTCATTTACTTTATAGCACAGTTTCTCAAATCATACATCTATGAGGACAAAAAAAAGAAAGTCATAAGCAATTGTCACCAGAACCCTCCCAGTACCCTTGTCTACAACTCTAGAACTTACACTGCATAGCACACGGAGAGCCAAACAAGATCATTACCTTTCATTTAGTATGCTTTGCTGATGCTCCAAAAAAAAATTTTTAAAGGTATTTTCTCAATATTGTTTTAATTATTTGTCTGCTGAATTGGTTGCTTATGGTTTTACATTGAACTAACAGCTGTTTATTTACACTAACAAAGCATTTTTTAATTTTTTTTCCATTTTTTTTATTCTTTATTAATTACACTTTATTGGCTTTGTATCCTCCCTATGTTTCCCTCCCTCCTCCTGTCCCAATCCCTCCCTTCCTCCCCCCTCTGCACGCATGCCCCTCCTCAAGTCCACTAATAGGGGAGGACTTCTTTTCCTTCCTTCTGATCCTAGTCAATTAGGTCTCATCAGGAATGGCTGCATTGGTTTCCTCTTTGGCCTGATAAGGTTGCTACCCCCTCAGGGGGAGGTGATCAAAGAGCAGGCCAATCAGTTCATGTCAGAGACAGTCCCTGTTCCTATTATTATGGAACCCACTTGGACCCTGAACTGCCATAGGCTACATCTGTGCAGGGGTCTTAGGTTATCTCCATGCGTGGTCCTTGGATGGATTTTGGTTCTGTTGCTCTCCTTGTGGAGTTCCTGTTCTCTCCAGATCTTATTATTTCCCACTTCTATCATAAGATTCCATGCACTCTGCCCAACAGTTGGCCATGAGTCTCAGCATCTGCTTTGATTGTCTATAGGCACTTTCAGAGGCCCTCTGTGGGAGGCTCCTAGCTTGTTTCCTGTTTTCTTCTACACAATGCAATATTATTCAGCAATAAAAAACAAAAAAAAAATCATGAAATTTGCAGATAAATGGTGGGATCTAGAAACGATCATCCTGAGTGAGCTGTCCCAGAAACAGAAAGACACACACAGTATATACTCACTCATGTAGATATATCACATAGGATAAACCTACTAAAATCTGTACATCTAAGGAAACTAATCAAGAGGGAGGGCTCTTGCTAAATTGCTCAATTCCTATCCAGAAAGGCAAAGAGGATGGACATCCGAAAGAATTTTGAACTGGATTATTTATAAAGGATATTCTCTCCTGCCAGTACAGTCATAGCTGCGGTTCAGAAACTTTTGCAGCTGAGTGGGACTGCTGATTGTTCCACTTTCATCCTGTGGGTGAACTTTAGCTCTCTAAGTGGACTTAAGGCTCAGTCAATAGGGAGACATTCGTGCCTGTTACTGTAAAACTAGCTACTCTGCGTGGCTGCAGAGGTCAGAGAACCAAGAAGAGACCCTCATATAGTCATTTTCCTAAACCAATATAATTTCTGTATTCTAAGTATCTATCCTTTTACCCACAGATACATGTAGCTCTCCCTCACCCCTCATCCAGGAGCTTTTTTCTTTGTGACATCTGAAGAGCGCAGAGATCCACAACTGTCAAAAACACATAGAAGTGACCAATACATACCAGGCCCCAACTGATACATCTGCGATGAGTGCAGCCCTTCCACCTGAATAAAGCTCGGAGAAAAATCACACAAGAAAGGGTAGACAGATTACAAGAGCCAGAGACTCGAGATGCCTGCTGCCAGATAAGGCACCTTAAATTTCTCTGAGAAAATGTACCCATGAAATTGCAATGGTATGGTTGGCTAAACGAGGCAGGCATAGGATCACAAGTTGGCATGCGTGGAGAAAATCCTGTGAGGTTCTACCCTGAATGAACTGCTACAGTCGAAGGTAGTCAATGTCTGCTGTGAGACAGAAAAGGAGTTTCCTCCAGAAATGAGGTCCTGCGTAAGTTGTTCATTTTCAAGTCAGTCTTGGGCCCATGTACATATCTAGCTAGCTAGCTAGCTATATGTGTGTATATATATTTAAATATGTATATGCATGTAACAACAGGAAATCATTTCTGAGACATGGGATAAGTTGGGATGGGTTAGAAGGGATAGGAATGATGTAGATACAGTGATCATGTAAGCAGTACACACACACACACACACACACACACACACATACACACACAGCTTTCTTAAATTGAGGTTTATTTTGTCTCATAGCCTGAGAAGCCAAAGACCAAAGAGTATCATTCCAGGATCTTGAAGGCTTCTGGTGAGAGCTCTGTGTTGCCCCAACTCGTGAAAACAGCAGAAAAACAAGTAAACACATATAAAAGAAGGCAAACATGAGTATGGCCTTACTAATAACAACTCACTCTGCAGGTAAATATGGAGCCACTCTCTAGAGAAAAAGCATTAACCTTTTCTAACAGCATAATTTCCCATGGAAACTTCATGCCCTAATACCATTATAATAGCAATCAATTTCAGTAGTTATTTGGAAAGGATAGTCCATCTCCAAGCTATAACATTCAAGACAGTTCCATAGTCACATATAAAGTCACTCAAATTACACAAAGACTTACAAATTTTTAGTCTTTATACTACTTGTAACACAAAGCTGACATTTATCCTCATGTATACTTATGAAATTACAACTTTTCTAATAATGTTTATCTATCATTTGGACATAAATGTCATTCTATGAAAATTCCAGTCTGCCTTTTAATCACTTGCCACCAAGTACATAATTTATATTGCTTCTCAAATAATGAAAACCCACCAGAGCCATTTCTAGGCATTTGCAAGAAGTTGTGTTTTTGAATTTCAAGTTGGAATATTAAGCAAAAGATAATAAGATGTTTGACAGATATTAGCTGGTATCTAATGTATGTATTTTATTAGCATAAATCCATTTGTTCTTAGCTGATCAGTTTTCTCTTGATCTTTTGTTTCAGATACCAAGATTGTTTTAGCCATCAAAGTGAAGCAGAAGCAAGAGAAACGCAGTGTGGCTCCCTGTCCTATCCATTGACTGCCTTCATTCATCCTATGTCAGTTGAGTTCCCTTTAATATCCATTTTTACTTTACACCTTTATTCCGTGTGAGTCTTTGTGAGTACACCTAACGGTGGTCCGGACACTTCTCCTGCAGGAGTTGTACAGTGCGGGCTCCTAAGACTCGACTCAAGTTGACGGACTTAATTGGAAATGACTTCAGCCGCGGAGCCATGTCAATGGGCTCACCTTAACTTTCTTAAGAAGACATTTTATAACCTTTTGTTAGGACGACTTTTTCCTTTGGATAAGAGCAACACCATCTTAAGACGCAACTGAAGCTTCCGGTTTCTCTACAGTTCTGTCTAAACAAAGAGGCACTAAAAAAAAAAATACTGCATGTTTGTAACACAACAACTCATATTTTACACTTCAATATAAAATAAAACCCATGCAGGAGCCAGAGGACCAAAAACAAAGCAAGCAAATCACAGTCAACAAACCTGGACTCAGTGGGACTCACTGAGACGGAACAGACACTGGGGAGCCTGCGTGCTTCTGACCTAGGCCCCCTGCATGTAGTTATCGTTGTGTAGCTTGGTGTTCTAATGGGACTCTAACAGTGGGACTGAGCCTGTCTCTGACTGTTCTGTCTGGTTTGGGGACTCTTTTTCCTCCTACTGTGTTGTCTAGTCCAGCATTAATATGAGGGGAGGTGCCTAGTCTTATTGCACCTTGACATGCTCTGTTTGGTTGGTATCCCTGGGAGGCCTGCCATTTTCTAAAGAGAAATGGAGGAGGAGTACAGAGGAGAAGGGAGAGTGAGGGTAGAACTGGGAGGAGAGGAGGAAGGAGCAGCTGTGGTTGGGATGTAATATAGAAGAGAATAAATTAATGAAAGTTAATAAAACATAAAAAGCCCACTACATAATTTTTAAAATCTTGCATAGAATTTTTACATTTTATATAATATTTTATATTTTATCTAATTTATTCTACATTATGTTTTCATAGTTTATATTTTATTTTTAAATTTTATTTTCTATAGATAGCACTATAGAACATTTTGGGAAGTTTATAAAATTGTAATTTTTCTATTAATATCATTTATCACTTATTTAAATGTATCTATTTTTTCTGTAGAATTTGGAAACTTATTAAATCAAAGACAAAACAAAAATTTTAATATGTGCCTTTTAAATTAATCTGTGTTATTTAAAAATATATATTTGTGTTAGATGTAGCACATGACAGTTCAGTGTCCAAGTAGTTTCATAGTAATGGGAAGAGGGACTGCCTCTGACATAATCTGATTGGCCTGCTCTTTGATCACCTCCCCCTGAGGGGGGAGCAGCCTTACCAGGCCACAGAAGATGACAATGCAGCCACCCCTGATGTGATCTGATAGACAAAGATCAGAAGGAAGAAGAAGAGGACCTCCCCTATCAGTGGACTTGGGGAGGGACATGCGTGAAGAAGGGGGAGGGAGTTTGGGATCAGGAGGGGAGGAGGGAGGGACTTATGGGGAGATACAAAGTGAATAAAGTGTAATTAATAATAAAAAATAAATTAAAAAATAATATGTATATATATTTGTGTTAAGTTTATTCTTCAACTATTGTAGATGTATAGTATCACAGAAGAATATCTGGGAAAAAAATGATAATATGTAAAACATGAACAGTAGTTTGCTAACTATGTCACAACATCTTGCAGTGTTTATCACCTTACTGGGAAGTTAAAAATCATTAGTAAAGCTCAGAGTCATTACATGAAACACAACAACAACAACAACACAATAAACACAGAGTTGAAAATTTCGCATGCAATTCATATGTAACAAAATAACAATTTTCTATAACACAAAATTTTTACTCACAGACATTTTAGTTCTTCATATGACTAAGCAATACGAAACTGCCAACTACTCTGAATATTTAAAGACACATTTAAAAATGGAGACTTTTTTGGCTTCCTATGCGCCTGATTTAAGAGAACACACTAGGTATCAGTGAGAGAAAGAAAGAAGCAGAGAACCTTGAGTAAGGACAGAAGAAAACTTTATTATTTTATTGGTCTTGTTACACCCCTGCCATTTAGGTGTTACACTGTGTTAAGGATGATCATTAGTTTCCTGTTGTTGTTCTAAGGAATTACCGTGCATCTTCTGGCTTCATGTGAGCTTGTTGTTTTAGGTTGCTTTAATTCAGAAGCCTCCCTGGGATAAAAATCATGACATGAGAAGGGCTATGATCTTTCTAGAAGTGCCATCTGTGTCTCTACCTACTTGACTTAGTTTCAAGTGACGATCACACCCTGACTGATTCCAAAAGCAAGGGCTAAGAAAGCCCTTTGGCAAGTACATGCCTCTCTAGGTACTGGAGACTTGATAATTATGCATCTACCACCTGGTAGCGGCTCTGGGCTTGGCTTTCCCAAGAGCTATGGTGACCACTGGTCAGCGAATTGCTGTATGCTTCACTATAAAAAAGAAAATAAAATAAGGTACATATCTAATCACTGTTTTCATCCTCACTATCCTTACAACTTTCTAAAGCAAAGAAAATGATCAAGCTCCTGCCTTGTGATTCATTTCTCAGAAGCTTTTTAATATGTGACGATGAAAATCAAAGGCTTAACCAACTCATGCATTCGTCTCAGCTACATATATACATTTATACATGGCCAATCTGTAGGCTCTTGCGTCATTTTGAAAGAGCTGCTCCAAAATGGTTACATGGAATAAAGCACCTAGAACTTGGGTTATTATGGGAAGTTAAGTCATACCTAAAGCAACTGGCCACGTGGTCTTGGTAGATATTAAAGTGAGAAAGGTCACCACAGAAACAGGAAGCACTTACTCCACCAGCAGAAAAGTTGTCATTACAAGATTCTAACAGGAGACAAACTCCAGAAATAAACTCCCTCCTAGAGCTCCCACCAGAACTAAAGGGAACATTGATGCCAGTTAAAGCAGTAATAGAATCAACATCTTTTCTGTAAACAGCATTAATTTTGAGAAAGAAAACTATACCAGTTAAAGTTGGGTAAGACTTTTGAAAGACATTCCACTTTGTAACATCAGAAGTACGTGGGCATCTCATCGTGCCTGAACTGAGAAGTAACTGGCAGTAACTGGGCCCTCACAGAATGTGAAGCCTTGCTTGAGAAGCTCCACAGTAGACGCATCCCCCCTCTCTATGAAGCAGAAACTTACGCTAACAAAACTTTACAATTGCTGACTATTAAAATTAAGGAGTTTGACTCCAACGCCTGCTTTCCAATCACAAAGTGAAACATACCTACACATGACACACGGTAGGGGAGACGAATGTGCTCTCTGTATGATGGGAAATAGTTATTCAATAAAAAACAAATGTCTAGAAGGAACATGAGTGGACAGTAGAAACTGACTGCCTTTCTGCCACCGCAGAAATACTTAGGGCAAAATGAAGTATTCGATAGTCATGGGAAGGAAAGGGAGCATAGAGGAATACTATCAGGTGAGTTCTAAATGGAAATGGGAGGAAATTCTAAACTAAAATCTTGAAAAAACAGTTATGTGAGAACGGTGACTACAGAGAAAACACAGCTGAGTGAGGGAGCACACAAAACAGGTTGTCCTATCTGTTTTCAGGAGCTGCTGTATCTGGAGTTACACATACACATCCATAAATTACATGACATCACACACACAAAAAAAGATGTTGAAAAATTGTCAATAAAGAAACAGAAGAATAAGAATCAATGATACAAAACATGAAGTGGGTTAGGGGTACTGTTTAAAACAAACTCGCAAAATTTGTTTTAAAATAAAGCACATTTATAGAAATGTGAAATAAATTCTGCCAAAGAGAATTCACCGCTGTTCAAGCCCCAAATTGGCAGCCTTGATAGAAATGAAGAAAATCAAAACTTAAAACTGGGTAGCATTGAGTGCCCAGTGGCATTTCTGCATAGGGACAGTCTATATTTTGTTATTTATAACTTGTTTTGACAATAAATCTCAGTCTCCTGAAAAAGTTTCATGCATTTAAACAACAAACCATAAATTTTAGAAGAATAAGCACCACAGGAAATAAAATAAGACTTAGACTGGGAATCAGTGATAAGCACAGGTGAATCATGTGGTTTTGAAGACAACCTTTAATCCCTATCATTTCAAAACCCCGGATTTATCTCTGAGCTTCCTATCAGCTAAGAGCATATAGAAACAAAAATGAGTTTACTATAAAGGCATTTCTTTTGTTGTGGAAAAATTAAATATACTTCCCTTAGAAATGTTTGGATTTTAGATATCATATTTAAACAAAAGAAAAGTTTAGTTCATCACATCAGGCATCCATCTCTGCAAAAGTGAAATCATTAATAAATATTTTCAAAAACAAATTTTATTAGTAGTAAATATTTTCAAAAACAAATTTTAAAATCCATTCATTTTAGAAGCAGTATTCTTTTATATTTTTATTCAGTAAGCGATATCTATGTTATTATAGCTGTACATTAAGTAGCTCACCCTTCAGAATTTCAACTTCAGGTAGTCCTTCAAATGCATAAGATCATCTATTGGGAATTTCTATATCCCTAACAGCACCAAAGACTTAGTTTCTCCTTATGGACCTATCTACTCGGTGTGTGTGTGTGTGTGTGTGTGTGTGTGTGTGTTACCTAAATTTTGAATTTGTTATAAGATGGTTACAAGCAAAAGACACTTTCAGAATTTAAAATTTTTGTTCAAATTCTTTTCTTAGATTAAATAAGTATATGCCAAAGGGTTACTATGACATAATTAGCTAACTTCACAGGTGAAAGCAGTTGGTAGAGATACTGAGTATATGCCCAATTCTGCCTGCTCTCGGATCTTAATACTGGCTTAAATGGACCACCTTTCAGGCTGTGTTCTTAGATTCCCATGGGAAAAATATATTTTAGAGCACATACATTGTGCAAGTATTTTAGCTATTATTACTAATTTCTAAATTGGAAATGGTTAAGTTCTGTCAACCACCATCCAATCTGATTTATATTTATTTCCAAACTATAAGGCAGAAACTTAAGTTTGTCTCAATTTGATAGCTAACATGAATAGATAAGATAGAAGACACATACCAAGAAACTTAACAAAAGTCACGAATTAAAGTGCTTGAATACTGTCTTCATTCCCATGGAAATTTTATGAAGTTAAATAAGCACAAGTTCATTTAAGTCAAAACGTTGACCCCCCTTCAGATAAATTCTAAACACAGATTTTTGTGTGATTTCAGAAAGAAAGGGCAAGGAAGAAAAGACAAGAAAAAAAGGTTGCTTAAGATGGTTTTGACATAAAAGAAAACATGAGTTCAACATGTGGCTCAACCTTTACTGAAAATATCTGAAAGTGGTACGTGGTCATGAATTCAAGCAAAGGAGACAGGTGACTTCTCTGTTCCAAGGCATGTCTTCCTAATTATAGCTGACACATGAAAAATGCATCAGACTGTGAGCTCTATGATAGGATTGATATTTACTTAAAAGTATCTTGAAAATGGGCGTGACTGACTAGGGTAGGCATTAATAAAAAGGGAAGGCGCAACTGATCAGTTCCTTTATTTAGGAAATTCCCATTTTGGAAACTTCAAGGTTTCCATTATTTCTAGACCAGTGTCTCTCATTTATGAATATACATTGCTAATTATACAAAAAGGAAGTTGTAGGATTTGGATGTGTTTAAGATATATGTATATATGCATGTATATAAGCTAGTTATATTAGGTGATTTAGACAAACATTCAACTCAGGATAAAATTACGAGACATATAATTCAGGGACCATAATATATGCAATCGACACTTGAAAGTGACATATACAGAACTGCTTTTCATAAAAAACATATGATTTTTAACTATATGGTGCCCGGGAAGGAATACAGACTTCTAACCCACTCTAATTTTCAAGAGAGTTATGATGACACATATACCATAGATATATTTTATACCTTTGTGTATAGCTATAAATACAGCTATAATTAGTTACTGGATATATGTATATGAAGACACACTGAAATTGTTCTAAAGTAGAGATAATATCCAGATTACATAAAAATAACTAAGAATCAATTGAATATGTTTATATTGCTGTGAGAACATTATTTTATTGAATTTAAATATGGTGATAGAGCTTTAAGATTTTTGTAATAAAGCTGTTAATTATTGTGACAAAGATTTAGATGTTTGGTGGCTAAAAAGAACTATAATATACAGGTAATATATCTTGAGCACAGTTAGCCATGAGTAACTACCTACCTACCTACCCAACAAATCTGTATGTACACCCAATACTGACTCTTAGAGGCATCATAAAATGTATTATTTTAAAGTATAGAAAATATAGCAGCTAAACATCCTAAAATTTAGCAAAATACATTTAGTTTTAAATAGACTTTTATGTTAAATGTTTAAAATACTTTTATTTTTTAAATCTATCTTATATTTAGAGGAATATAAGCCATCTCAAATCAATTATTGACATGCTCATTAGAATGAAAACAATTTTTAAAAATTGTTTAAAACAGAACATGCAGAACAAAGAGGTAATCATAAGATACTTCTGTGTGTTAATTTTGAAGATAGAAGTAAAATTTCACTCTAGGATTTTCTGTTTACTACTCCGTGAGTATTTTTATGAGACAAAGTACTCTGTTGCTTTACTTATCAATCAATCATTTCATTTCCTGTTTATCTTGAAAATTTCATATAATTATTTGGTATTTTATAAATTAGATCATTTGAAATTACCTGTGTATGAATGTCTTTAAACCTAATTCTCTTTTGTACTTTGAGGTTAATAATTCTGTTAATGTTCCCATTAAACAGACGTATCTTTTTTTTTTTCAGATATTTCAAATTTTAAGTAAGGTCACACTGTACCTAAATCTAGCTCCAAACTCATAATCTTCCCACCTCCAGGTCTCAAGTGTGGGGGTCACAGGCCTCCATGATGGGCTGACTCTAAAAGCTGAAAGTATTTTGATTTAGCAAGCTAATTAAAGCCTTGTGTGTTACTTTGTGCCTGGAAAGATTAGTAATAGAATATTAAAGATAAATATTAGAGTTTTTCAGGTGTTCAACATTCTTATAGTTCCAAGAAGGAACTGAGGTCCACAGCATAAATTTGGCTTTGATTAAAGAAGTAAACAGACGTATCTTAAACATTAAAAATGTGTATAATTTTAAAAATATATGTAGACTTAATTTAACTATGTTATATCTTAGACCACAGAGCTATATTATACAGATAGAGTTATAGCAAAAATTAAAAATAAAATTCATTAAGCTAACAAGTAATTGTCAACCTTATTCCTTTCTACAAGAGAATACAAAGTATACTTACTCAATACTTTTACTTTATTGGATATTAAGACCATGTCCAACTTTAATAGCTCTATTAACAGCAAATGCATAGAATAAATTGAAAGACATGGGTTAATGGAATAAGAATAAACATTAAGCACTGGAAAACTTTGTGAATGTTAGTTGTCAACTGACATCCCAGTCTATAGTTCTAAGTAAATGGAATCTTGAGAAGTTAAAATAATAGGTAACAACCAATTTTAGATTATGCTAGACACTAATTTGAAAATGCATTATCATAGTAGATACCTATTTCAAAACTATAAATTATAGTGTTTAATGATTATATGATCAAAGAGTTTAATATTTATATTGAGGGTATATGAATAAACTAATCTCAACCTGGACTGAGAGCTATTGTTTTAATATGAAAATATGTAAATATCCACCTTATTTTTTAATTTGATGCTTTGCAACCTGTTGGTCAAAAGGCATGCAGACATGCCTGGAGACCAATGAGTTATTCAAACACAGAGAGTCTGGGGTCTAAGACGTAGTTGTTATTTTGCTTTAGAGAGAAAGACATCATGCCATGGAAAGAGAATTTAAACCAAATGAAGAATTATCTCAATATCAAAACATTATCAGTTTCCCAGATGGTTCAGCTCATATAAAAGAGTACTTAAACACTGAAAAAAGACACGAATTCCATGGTAAAATATAAAACTGATAAAAAAGGACAGAAAAAAAGAAAATTTGTTTGTGGAGTACATATTTAAACAGCATTTCTAAATAGCTCATACATCATTTTAGTGAGCACCCTCCAGTGAGTCAAACTGAAGAGACTTGAAAAAAAAAGTAAATAAATTAACACATTGATGGAATCAGCCAAGTAAACTATAAAATAGTATTCCATAGGTATGCACCTGTACCCTGGACAACCAGTACAACCGTGTGGATGGATGGATGGCTGGTGTTTGCCATTTACATTTACACACTCAGAATCTGTGAGGTCAGCCAAGCTTTGGAGACACAGCAACCAGAGAAAGAGACGCAAGGATATTCTTAACCAAATGACAGAAACTTCTTCTTTAAACACCAGAGGTTTGAATTCAATGTCTTATTCCAGTCTCTTTGAATAGAATTAAACTGTGTGAGAATGATGCTCTTTTGGTCCCAGGTATTAAGATGTATATACCAGAGCACAGTAATCTAACTCAGGAAGGCTATGGAGACAGTCACAGAGATTATCAACACACTATGAAAATTGGAACATTCTAGGTTTACAAGACAACATGTGCTAAAGGAGAAACTGGGAGGATTTGTTTGCCCTGAAGAAAATGCTCCTGACATGGTGAGCTGTTGGACACTGTAATGGTTTGCTGAGGCTGCAGAAATGCCAATCCTTAAAATCTTTAAAGCAGGCAAGATTCAGACCCACTGCTCAGGCTGACTGGGGCTGTATTTTTCAGTCAGCTGGAACTGCCAAGTCCCTTTCTAGCCCTGTGAGTTTAATTGTAACTGTTAATGCAAACAGTGCTTTCCATGTAGAATTTCTGGTTCCCTCCATTTAGCTGAGGGTGTTACAACACGGATTTTTAAAGTACTCGAAAATATGAGGGAAGAGTTTGTCATTGGGGAACTTGGTGATGTGTCTGAGTACATATACCTCCAGATTCCAGATTCCTTATGCAAATCATAGATGCTGTTTCACCAAAGGTATTTATAATATATAGCAGTTGTAAATAATTCACACTAATGGAGCATTAAGCTGTAGTAGAAAGTATGAAGTACAAAATACTCAGGCAAATTAAGTCCTTCCTCTCTATGTTATGCAGACTAAAAAATACTCTCAACAACAGAAGAGAAAAGTTTTTCATTAAGTTTGGATACTTGGTCACTTACTGTGCTCTAAACTGATTATATATGCTCAAATTATGTGTGTATGCATGCATATACACATACATATATACAATTTTCTTTAAACTCACTTGAACCCTTAAACATTAGTTAGTTTATAGTACCCATTAATCAATTTATAAATATAGTAAAGCCTTTGATTCTGGACAACAGGAATTGAACAGTCTACTAAGTTAAATAAAAACACTCAAATTGAAGGTTAAGGAATTTTTGTGTAACATAACAAACAAGCCAATTTGGATTTCCACAAAGGAAACTCTTCATTTGCTTCCCTCTGAAGAATCTAATTGAGTCTTGGACCTCAGAACGCTTTGAAAAACAACACCTTTTCATTTTGCCAAGACAAAACCCTGGAGCTTATTTTCTCACAAAGCAGCTGGAAAATCATTAAACTAACCTGAAAGTATGACTTCACAGAAGCACATTATAAGGCGTCACTCAAACTTTCTACGCTACCCAAATCGGCAGATTCCTAAGTGGACCCTCCAGGAGGATCAACCTTCCTCCCTGCAGTTACCTGTGCTCAGTAAATATTTGCATGCATAACACTACAGATGGAAATAACTGGAATGGCAAGAAACACGGAAACACACCCCCCTCTGTATAACCGTCTGCAAAGCTGACATAACTAACGACAGTGGCTTACTCCCTAGGAGCCTAACCAGCTCCATCAGGCAGGACAACTCAATGTCTCTTTCTGTTGTCATTTGGCTTCTACTGTGTGTGTGGATGAGTGTGCGCGCCTATGTGCACATTACCGGAGACGGAGATCCGTTCTTGCGGAGGGGCCCTCTGAAGACTCCCTTAATGCCCCGGTAGTGCCCATTGCTCAGGTGTCTGGAACTGATGACCAGGTAACAAGCCATGTGGGTCCGGGCTGGAGGTGCAGACTCAACTCCTCACTGGGCGACCAACAGGCAGGGGAATGCGGGCTGGCTTCTCGGCAGCGAAGGCGCCCGCCGCCTCTGGGAAGAGGCCAGCGGCAAGCTGGGGACTGAGAGCCCGCGCTCCCCGGCTGGCTCCCCGACCTCTGTGCGGCTCCCGCTGCCCACGGCGGCTGCTCGGACTGAGGAGGCGGCGGCAGCGGCAGCCCGGAACACTTAGGGGACCCGGCGAACCAGTCCACATGCTGCTCTGGCGAGGAGGCGCTCAAAGGCGGGTGGAAGATGTGCTTTTTTTAAAGGACAACTTCCTGGGTCCACCAGGGAATCCGAGTCCTCCGCCCCCTTTCCCCCTCCTCCCCGCCCTGCGCCGCCGTCGCTCCCCGTGCAGGCGGAGTGGGGTGGGGACACTCAGGTGCAGGTCGGCATCTTAAGTCCCCGGGCTGAGCTGCAGGCTGCGGAACCCGGGATGCAGAGGACGCAGGCTGTGCGGGGAGCGAGGCGTTCCTCGGAGCGCTCCAGAGCTGCCCCCTCTGCAGTGTCCGGGAGAGGGCGAGCGCTAGAGCCTGAAGACGCGTTGACTACGCGCGGGGACAGTGAGCGCCCAGCTAGAAGCTGTGGGCTCTGTAGGGTTCTCGTAGGGTCTGGGCGCATGGGTGGGCAAGGAGAGATGGCAGCTGCCACACCGGTCTCACTGCTCCGCCTTCCGGAACCCAACAGCACCAAGGTCTCGGTCCTTCTGCCCGGCCTCTGAGTCAACTTTCTAAGGGGTTTAGGGCGCCGGCACCCGGGATGACTGGGAAGCACCCAAGAGAGAGTGTTTCCTTTAGTCATTTGCTGCCTGCTCACCTCTAGGGCTCCCTGAATCAAGGCATCCATGGCAGAAGCAACAGCCGCCTGTAGGGGTAAAAGGTTCAGCGCAAACAGAGCCATTAGATACCCTATGGTGGCTTCCTGGGGCAGAGAAGGGAACTTTCAGGTGGCAGGCTTACGGAAGGTATAGACACCAGTGAGTAGCACACACCTAGCCACGAAGGTTCACTCAAGAACCTTTCTCTGCCGGTAAGACGCAGGTGTTATGGTCTGTAGAAGTCTTTGTGTTTTTGTTTTTAATTTTTAATTTTTTTTAAATATTAGTTACAGTTTATTAACTTTGTATCCCACTCCCTCATTCCCTCCCAAACCTACCTTTCCTTCCTCATCTCCTCCCTGCCCCTTTCCAAGTCCACTGATGGAGGAAGTCTTTGTTTTTCCAATCCCTAATAACCATTCTCTCGGAGATCTTCTGGTTACATGTAAATTAAGCCACCAGGGAACAAACTGGACTGAAAATAAACTTCTGTTGCAAAAATATGCACTGTGAAAGAAAGGAAGGAAAGAAAGGAAGGAAAGGAAAGGAAGGAAGGAAGGAAGGAAGGAAGGAAGGAAGGAAGGAAGGAAGGAAGGAAGGAAGGAAGGGAAAGAAAGAAAGAAAGAAAGAAAGAAAGAAAGAAAGAAAGAAAGAAAGAAAGAAAGAAAGAAAGAAAGAAAGAAAGAAAGAAAGAAAGAAAGAGGAAAGAAAGAAAAAGAAAGAGGCATCCCCTGTCGTGGGGAGGGCAAATGCCCTCTTCCTGTGCCTGAGGTTAGCTCAATGGACTGTGCAATCCCTCTCTGACCCACTCTGAGATCAGAATTATGACATTGTCATACTTTCATACATCAGGAAGGTATGACGCGGTCTCTTTCAGTCTGACTCACTCAGCTCTGGATTCCTTGAAACACTGCTGCTGTTTTATAGCTCCTGGATCTATCTAGGCTTTCTCCCAGAGATCTCTCTCCTGTCACAGTGATTAAACACCCTAAGCTGACATTTATGACCTCTGACACATGACAGAAACATATAAAAATATAAAATGGTATTTTAATTATCGCAATTAAGACAGCTCATAAATTTAGGGAGGATTCTATTTTAACTTTTGTGACTCCATGATCATTGTCCAACTTTATTTATATTATTACATGGCTTACTACCATGAATATTAATATTTTAAAAACTTAGATCTAGAAAAGATCATTCTGAGTGAAGTATCCCAGAAGGAGAAAGACAAACATGGTATATGCTCGCTTATATAGACCTACAAGATATGATAAACATAATGAAATCTACACACCTAAAGAAGATTCAAGAAAGCAGACACGGGCGAAGATGATCAATCCTCATTTAGAAAGACAAATGGGATGTGCATTGAACGTATGACAGGAGTCTACCGCAGAAGGCATCTGAAAGACTCTACCTAGCAGTGTTTCAAAGCAGACACTAAGACTCATAACCAAACCCTCGGCAGAGTGCAGGGAATCATATGAAAGAAGAGGAGTTAGTATGATATGGAAAAGATAGGAGCTCTACAAGGACCAACTATATCTGGGCACAGGGTCTTTTCTGAGACTGACACTCAACCAAGGACCATCTGTGTATATAACCTAGAACTTCTGCTTGGATGTGGCCCGTGGTAGCTCAGTAACCAAGTAATTTCCCAAAGTAAGGGGAACAAGGACTATTTCTAACAGGATCTCAAGGGCAGGTTCTTTGACCTCCCCCCCCCAGGGGAGCAGTCCTGTTAGGCCACAGAGGAGGACTTTGCAGCCAGCCCTGAAGATACCTGATAAAACAGGATCAGATGAATGGGGAGGAGGTCCCCCCTATCAGTGGACTGGGAAAGGGGCAGGGAGGAGACCAGGGAGGGAGTGTGGGGTTGGGGAGGGAATGAGGGAGTGGGATACAGCTGGGACACAGAGTTAACAAAATGTAACTAATAAGAAAAATAAAATTAAAAAAAAAAAAGAAAAAAAAACTTAGATGTAAGTCTCACCTTAAAATATTTAGATAAGTTTTAGTTAAGTATTTTGGAAGTTTTTGAGTATACACTAAAAGTTTTTTAAAGGGTGGGGAAATTCTATTTCCTTGTAAAAACTGAAATAAAAAATTACTTAAAACTTAGATAGGAGAGGGGCATGGGAGGAAATGATGGCGGGAGGGTGGGATTGGGAGGGAATGAGTGAGAGAGCTACAGCTGGGATACAAAGTGAATAAACTATAAATAATATAAAAAAATAAAATTTTTTAAAAAAACTTAGTCCAATGTTAACTTTCTTGGAGGGATGTAGTTAGTTTTCACTATCTTGGTAAAAAGTTTGACCATCAAAATGAACTCAGCATAGTCGTCCAATTTCCCCTTTCCAATATATCCTCCATAACACCAACAGCATCGTTACTCCATTCTATTTGTTCAACTTAAAAGTATAAAGTGTTTTATGGTCCCATACTTTTCATATAAAACTGTGTTTGTAAATACTGAAACTACAAAGACGGGGGAAAAAGCTTTACTCTCCAACTGGGATTTTGAAGGGAGATGGTATGGCTTAGTTTGCTCTCGATACACAGAAATAGCCAACAGCTTGAGGACCAAGATGCATATAGAATGAATTACAAAGGTGAACAATGTCACCTTCTGTGAATACATCCCGAGGATGCAGTGTCTTGTTTGTTAAACAAACATCTTCCTGATATCTGTAATCGTTTTAAGAATGAAACATTTTCTAAAAGTCCTAGTGAGCTACAAAGGATAAAATCAAATACTCCGTCCAATCATATTACGTTTTACTCAAAGTACCTGTGACTTTTTTCTGACATTCTTATCCTGATGTCCTGACATCATCTTCTGCACATTTGATTGTCCCCAAGAGAAAACGAAGTGTTTGCTTTTCAAAGATCATAATTATTTGGCGAAATTTCTCACAGCTTGTTAATTTGGGGGATATCTTCTTTGAAAATAACTGGTAACAATTTCTCATATTGTTTTAAGTCAGTAATGACATTTTTTTCTTTGCTTTCAAGTGTTTTTCTACATATCTTAAAATAGTGAGACAAAACATGGCACACTTGTTATTTAGACAATTCTAAGCGTAATTTTAAAACAAAACAAAAACACTTCCTTTCTTTTCCTCTCAGTATAGTACTCTATTTAACTACTATACCAGTGTCAACCTGTATTTCAGACATGCTCTATTAAATGGAAACAACAAATAAATGTACATATTCATTTCTTACAAACACAAGGCTTCTCCGTTGCATTAATTTATCTTTTTCTAAACGAAGATAGTCTTATAATTAAAATTTGTGGGGAAAATAAAATTAGAGCAAAGCATTTTAATGCCTACACAAAGTCAGTTTTAGTCATGAGCCAAATCCCATTACAACAAACACTATGAAAAGCAAATATCAAGCACAGATTTACAAGGCCCATTTATTTTAAGCAACGATTCATCTAAAAATTGTCATTCCATGGAAAAGGGGATGTGAGTAGGAGAAACCCATGGACTTCAGGCTGCAGGCAATTTGATAACCCTACATATTTAGATGACTAATGAGGCAAGCAGTCCTCTCCCTTCTATTATCTTCAACAATGTATCTCACAAATGCTCCGTATCTCTATATCCTCAAACCCCAACTGAGTCTAAACTGAGTCTAAACTGAGTCTAAACTCCTTTCTTGAGCCAGTATGACTTTTCCTCACTTACTAGTGTGCCTATGTCTAAACGCATCCATATACAATTAATTCTCTTACATCAAAAAGTAGGGGATACTTTACAAACTCAGATCATATCCTCGACCATCCTGATTAAACCATGCCTTTAAAATTAAGTTGAACGTTACTGCACTGATTTCAAAACAGTGAAAAAGCCTCCTGGATCTAGCCATTGGACGCTTTCCTTTTGCACATCCTCACCCTCCTACCCCATCCCTTCCACCTGTGTTCCTCAGGGTCTTCCTTGAGCATCTTTCTACAGCCCTCTCACTCTTCCCAGTTGTCTGCTCTAATGGAAATGCCCGCCTGCACTTCACAAGGAAGAGTCTTGTCCTATAGGGCCAGATTTAAAGGCAATTGATTCAGACAGCTTCTTTCTGGCCACCCTTTAAGCTAAGGAAGTTACAAGTAATCTGGAGACTTTTAAATTTTATTTTTAAGCAAAGTCATAGACATTCTTTTTCACACAAGTTTTAGTTATGCATGAAAAATGAACAGAAATTTCACAGCTCCTGTGTGCTCTCTTAAACCCTTCACAAATTATCCTTTACACCTGTTTCATAAATCTGCCATAACTGTTAAGCCAATAATGAACAGTATTACTCAGATCTATAGATTACTTTAGGTTTCACTCTTATATACTCTACAGGTTTGGGCATGCATAATTCACCTCCATATCATACAGAATGGTTTCAATGTTCTAATAAGTCCTCTGTGTTCCACCTACTCATCCCTCCTTCTTGCTCCTTGAATTCCTTACAACTATTAATCTTTAAACTCTCTCTAGCATTAGCTTTTCAAAAATGCCAGATAGTTATAATGTATGAATCCCTTTGTGAGTTATATCTCATTTAAATTTTATTGCTGAATAATATTCCATTGCGTTTTGGTTTACATTGCTTCTTCCCCACAAAACATAAAATCTTTATTACCTTGAATATTATTTTGTTTGGATTTTGGGTTTTTGCAGGGCTAACATCATTAGGATAGACCTTAATCTGACCATGTTCTAGGTTGGAACAGACTGATACACAGACATAGGCACATGAAGAATGAAATCCATGTGGGGACTGCAGTTACTTGGCAATGCTCCAGTGAATGCCAAAGATTCCTAGCAAATCACTGGACTCTAGAAAGGAGACATGAGTGGGTTCTCCCGTGTATCCATCAGACAGACTTTAAATCACCAAGATGCCTATTTCAGGCTCCCAGCCTCAAGAATGGTGTGAAAATGAACATCTGTCTTTGAGCTAGCCAGTCTGTGATGCATTACCCTGGTGACCCCTAGGACACAAGTTCACATCACATGGAAATAATACTCTTCCTTTGTTTGTTAAACTATTGAACTATCTTGCTTCCTGAGTTTGAAACTTGGGAATAAAGCTGCTATAAACATTCACATTTGTATAAAAGCTTCCAAATCTTTTGGTGAAAAACCTAAGAAAATCGATTATTGGGTCTGCTGTTTAACTTTTTGAAAATCTGCCAGGTGGCCTTCCAGTGTAGCCCCTGACTCTGTGATCATCGGCAGTGGATGAAAGTTTCTTTAGCTCTCCATCTTCACCAGCATGTAGTGTGAAAATTTATGTTCGGCCAATAACTGATTCAGTGACATATCTGATTGTTTCAAATCCCAGTCCTCCAGTGGCTTGGGATGGCAAACCTCTTTTTATATACTTGCTTGCTATATTTCTTCTTTGCTGGTTTGTTTTTATTATCACCTTTGTTTGGTTTTTTTTAATCAAGTCATGTGATTCCTTGTTGTTAAGCTATGTTGAAGAATCTTTTGTCTGTGTTGCATACTGATCCTTTATTAAATATGTGTTGTGTTTTTTTTTTTTAACTATTTTGTGCTCTTCCAGAACTCACACTTTTTTTCTTAGCTGTGTGTCTCACAGGACAGATGTTTTTAATTTTAATGAGGTCCATAATTTATCAAATCTTACGGATTTATGCTGTCAGCATTACATCTTCTAAGTTGTTCTTACATACAAAACCACCTGGATTTTCTTCCGTAGCTTTGCCTTTTGAGTTAAGCCTTTGATTCATTTTGAGTTATTGTTTATGGAAGGGGTAAGGTCTGTGTCTAAAAGCAATTTGAAAGATGTTAATATCCAGTTGCAAAGCACATTTTATTAAAATGCCTGTTCTTCCTCCATTAAACTGCTTTTGCTTCTTTATCAAAATCAGTTGACAATAACTGAGCGAGTTATTTCTAAGATTTGTAGTTTGTTCTCTTGATTTGTGTATTCTTTGAGCAACAACATGTTCAATATATATAAGAACCTTTTTTCTTTTCTTTTTTTTTTCTTTCTTTTACAGATCTTGCCTCAGGTTTATTTGTAAAAATAGCATAGGACTGGTCATATGTAAATAGTGTGTCATACCAGTCCAGTCTGTTTTTAAATTAGCAGAATAGAGGCCTTTCCTATGGGGACTTCACAGGGGCCTAGGCACTTTGGGAGCCTGAGCTGGAGGTGAAGCCTCTGCCTTGGTTTGAACCTTGAGCTTTGGTTGGCAGAGCCTATGACCCTTGGCCATGTAGCTTTGAATCTGCTTCCTAAGCTCGGGGTAGGCAATGAAAGCCAGGCTGAGTTTGCAGCTGGGGCCCTTTGGGATCTTGGGCTTTATGGCCGCAGGCTTCACAAGAGCCTTGATGGCCTCTGCTGGCGCACTCATTGCCTTTGCCTTGTTTGCCGGCATCTTCTTCAGGCCTTTCTTGTTGTGCATCTTGGCAAAGCATATATTACTCAGGTACTTGGAGTCCAGTCCCTTAAGAGATTTGTATCTTTGTGACCGGGGCTTCTTGATGCCATTTCTTTGCCATTTGTGGGACTGTTTATGTGTGGTGTGGTTCTTGCACTTGGCCATGTTTACATGGTAACCCACGGCTTCCACAGCGTCTGGGACTGGAAGAGTATATGAGAACCTTTTAAGCACTTCAAACTAATATTTATTTTGATGTTTCTGACACAGTTGTGTGTTGACTATTAGTCACAATATTAAGGATAACATGAATGTCATTTTTTGTATATTTCTGTGATATTAATATTTAGATCTACTCAGAAATAGCTTTGTGATGAGGATCTCGATGTTAAGGTGGTGAATAAAGTTTTATATTTTAAGTTACTAACATTGTTAAATTATTTAGTATGCTTATATGTGTCCATGTCTGAGCACACACAAATACAATAAATCTGCATTTAAGTGTGTGCTTGCTTTGTTTTGTTTGAACACATGAATCCTAAGAAACATCTGTCAAGTTCCACTAGTTTTATATTTACATAAATCTCTTTCCTTCACTATTCCACAGAGAAGACTCATTCTTATTGTGTATCTTAACATATATTATTGTGATTTTTTTTTCATGTAAAGAACTTGCCCCTTTCGCTTGAAAAAGCACTATATTTAACTTGCCTTTTCTTTTATTTAAGATTTCAGCCTCTTCCAACCTATGGTTTTCACTCTTGTGAAATATTTTAGGTTCCAGTGTGATGACCAGAATCTTTAATCCTAACACTTAGGAAGGGGATTTGGACATATCTCTGTGAGTTCCAGATAAGCCAGGGCTATGTAGAGGGACATTGCTTCAAAAATAGAAAAAATATAAAGGAGGAAAGAGAAAGAAAGAAAGAAAGAAAGAAAGAAAGAAAGAAAGAAAGATGCAGAAAATATGCTGTCCAATTATACCATATTTTTATGTCTTTATTAAATAGTTACTGAAGATTGTACATTCTTAATGTGGTCCTGGAAATGGTACAAATTTATTGTTCCTTGAAATTAATGAACAAATAAGACAGTAGAACTAGGTAGCGAGTTCAGATATTTGAGGACCCAAGAAACCTTGGAGCATGCTGTCATCTTAGGCACAGGCTCTGCTATGAACTTGTGAAATAGCCTGGGACAGGAGAAGCGAGAAACGTGGTGGGCACCTCCCATGAGCTGCTGCAATGCAGCCTTGGAAAATAGGATTCCAGACTTGCTCTGATTTAGATCTTGAATGTCCTTGAAAGGTTTGTCAGCTAAAGCTGTGGGCCTCAGCCTGTGGTGCTATCAAAGAGTGGTAAACCTTTAGGGTTTTCCTGAAGGGGTGGGCCTAGTGAGAATAAGCTGGTTTGTTGTATATTGACTTATTGATTTATGAGAATATTGAGACCTCAGTTACTTCCTGTTCCTTTTTGATTCGTGGTCTTTGTGAAAGGTTTCATCTGACACATATTCCTGCCATGACCACAAAGCTTAAAAGTAACAGAGGCAACTGACCATGAATTGAAGCCTCGGAAACTATGAGGCAAAAACGAGCCTTTCCTCTTTAAAATGTATTTACCGCTGACATTTTGTGGAGTGAAAATAACTTGACTAAAGTGAGTTGAGTGTTGCTGGGTCCTCCTTGATTTGATATAAAATCTCCCACTATTCAAATATCAGTAACCTTATTTTTAATAGCCTCAAAATCTTTCTAAAAATCCAGTCTTCACTTGGTGGCTCACACCTGTCGCTCCAGCTCCAGGAGATTCAATGCCTTCTCCCTCTGTCCTGTGCAGGCACTGCATGTATGTTGTTTACATACATACATGCATACAGCACGCATGTGGTGTACATACATACATGCAAGCAAAACACACACGTAAAATTAAGTCAATCTTTAAAAGGAGATAAATATGATAAAGATATTGTCTCTTGAGCAGTTAAAGAACTGATTTCAAAAGCATTCAACAAACTGAAAGTGTTTTTAAAAATCTAGAAATAATTTCTACGTTTTAAGGTGTGCATTATTTTGCATAGCCTGAGGAAATCTTGGACCATCCTGTTCAATCCCTTTTGGAGCATGAACGTCTTAGCCCAGCACCCCCATGCTGCTCATGCAATCTGCTCCTTAGCTTGTAGATGTCTTTATTTTTGTCAGAATAGTTTCTCTAGTATCATAGCACCTGTGTTTGCACAACTTTCATTACATGTAATAGAAGCCCCAAAGCACATAGTTGGTGCTGAAAGCTCAGATATAACAGAAAGAAGCCAGAACTTATTCCATCTCAGTGTAAGGGTATAAGTCTGTGACTTGTAAAAAAATATCACATGTTAAAGTTGCAGATATTTGTAAGAACGAATCCTCTCTGTGGAACCGTGAACAAAGCCACTTCATAGTGGCTTTGCTTGCTTCTCTTAAAGGAAAGTAGTATGAAGTAAACTGTATCATAAGGATATATAGGGACAGTATGTATTGCATCTGGTATTATTATCAGCTCCTCAGCATCCACTTGGGGTTTGTAGAACACACCCTCCACACTCTAAAGTATAGTAATGAGACCAGGGCATCTCCTAGAGCTGAGCACTCACACAACCACAAGCACGTGTGTGTTCACCAAAGTTCACAGATGTTTTCTATCCTCTGGGCTTTCACAGAGCAAGCCTGGCTTTACAGCTGAGCCTCTGGGCCCTGCCCGTCCTCCACTGGATCCTCTATCCTTACACCCAATAAAAGGAGAGCTGGGTCCACGTGTCTAAACACTGAGAGTCCAGAACATTGAGACAATACATTTTCATTAATTCTCCTTAAAACACCTACATGCTCTATGCAAGGCCAAGCCAGAAAGGAACGGAGATACTACAACTTCATCTTCAAGAGAATTATCAGGAAGCAGTGAGGACAATCCTCACATTCCATCTAAGCAAGCATGAGATCTACAACATAGTTTGATGCTGGAATTTGTTTGTTTGTTTGGTTGGTTGGTTGGTTGGTTGGTTAGTTGGTTAGTCGTTTTGTTTTTTTAAAACAGGGTTTCCTTATGTAGCTTTCTATCCTGGAATTTGTCCTGTAAACCAGGTTGGCCTTGAACTCAGAGATCCACAGCATCTGCTTCCTGAATTCTGGGATGAAAGGCATTAGTCACCATGCCTGGAAGTACCCAAAGATAAACCTTGTTTTTAACTCTGTGATATATTCTTGGAGACCTCACTCTTGGACTCTACCAGCATTTAGCTGGCCTTTGACACTGTTCTCAAAGAAATCTTTGCAAACATGTCCAAGCAGAGGAGAACAGCACTTTGACCAACTCCACAGCCCTCGGCAAGATCCAAACTAAGCAGGACCCTACACTGGAGAGTAGAATGCCTGTTGTGTCAACCTCTGACTTTGGGTGTAGCCAACCCTGCCTCCACACCAAGGCTTCTGGAGCCCTTTACTTCAGGACTTTTAAACCAGTTCACAGGGACTCAGAGCTGTATTTCTCTTCTATGCATTTCTCTATCATCTCTTCATACCCTTGACTGACTAAGACATAACAATGTAGCTGTTTTGATTAAAATAATTATTAAAAGGGATTTATAATAATTCCCAAATCAAAATAACGGCAATGTCTTGGTTGTAGAATGGATCAAAATTAGAATCTTTTTATATTATGGGGTACAATAATAAAACAACCATGTATTTCACAGAAAGGCATAGATAAATCTCATGGACATCCATTTGAATGAAAGAAGTTTGTCAAGGATCAGCAGGTCTATATCTGATAAAACAGGGTCAGATGAAAGGGGAGGAGGTCCTCCCCTATCTGTGGACTTGGAAAGGGGCAGGGAGGAGATGAGGGAGGGAGGTTGGGACTGGGAAGGAATGAGGGAGTGGAGCAGGATACAGCTGGGATACAGAGTTAATAAAATGTAACTAATAATAAATAAATAAATAAATAACAAAATTTAAGCCTGTGACTGTGACAATTATTATTTTTTTAAAAGCTTCAGTAGCCACCTTTCACAACTATTACCAAGACTAGAAACCCATTGATAAATGTTAAGCTTTAATTGTTGGAGTTTTGACATATGTGTCATCTTTAAGGCTCATTTTTCACATACCTTAAATCACTTTCCTAAATCCTTACACTTGCATAAACTTTCTACTTTGTCTTTCTGTCTGGAAACATCCAACCATTTACCATGAGATGTAAGTACTTGATTATTGAGAGCAGTCTTTGAAAAGGCAAGTCCTTTAAGTAAGTAACAGCATGGTAGCTTGGGTACGTTGGTAGCTTGTGCAGTGAAACCTGCTTTGTGAATTTACCTATCCCAGTAGGAACCCTGCTAGCTCTAAGAAAAAGCAAGTCCTGACTTTTACCCTGGAAGCCAATTTAGTCTGGCAGGTAATTGAGCTTCAGTTTTGATGTAAGAAACTGGGGCAATTTAAACTTTCTTTTTAAGGCTTTCCAGTTTATATCATCAATAAGCAATATGCCCGTCTTTTGCACCCAAAGTTCTTGTAAAGCCGGAAGTGGCCAGGCAGCCTCCAGGGAGGAGCTGTTTGGGGCTTGCTTGCTGCTCTAGCAGCAGCGGGCAGGGCTACTAAATTATCTGATGAAGATAGTGCCTGTGTTGGGTCTCAGAATAAGTGGGAGTTAACTCCTTTGAGTTAACTTGGAAAAGACAAGAGGAGACGAGAGGATGGAGGGTAGGGGTATTGGCTGAACTCTTGAGCAGTCCTGTCAGCAAAAGCATTTGCCAAAGCTATATCTTTAATAGAAGGCTGGTGGCAAAGCAGCAGGCTCTATGACCTGATTGGAGGAGGTGCTGGCATAGCCCACTTGGCGGGAACCAGGAGAGCTGAGCGATGAGTTTCCATCTATGAACCAAGCGCAGTTGGGATGAGACAGAGGGGACTTAAAAAGATGTGGATTTTCTATAGGTAATGGTTTCTAACGATTTGAGAAAGGAATTGAAGAGGGTAGTATTCTTCACAAGGAGTGTAGCAGGGTTGAAAGGAGGGAAGAAATCAAGTGAAATATCAGAATTTTTCTAAAAAGGCTGGGTGAAATAGTTGAAGCTTAGGAGGGAACAAAATAGAGAAGCCCTCATGTGATCAATTCTTTTTAATTTTAGTTTTTATTTATTTTCACAATTTATTCATTATATATCCCGACTGAAGCGCCCTCCCTCAACTCCTCCTAGTCTCACCCTCCCTCCCTCTCCCCCCCATTCCCTTTCTCTGAAAGAAGGAGTTCTCCTCTGCCATCTACAGTAAGAAGATAGAGAATGACAGTAGGTGAGCTTAGAGGCCACCTGGACTCATTAATAGAAGGACTGGTGCAAGTGCCTATAACAAGCCTGTCATCCCCTAACTTTTGAACCTAGTTATTGAGAAAGATGGGCAATAGGGGGAAAGGTGGATTCTCTCATTTGCTTCAAAATCCTCCAGAGCTATTTCTCATTTTTTTAGTAGTATACAGGGAGAATGGTTGGTCATGATCTGGGAGAGCCAGAGCAGGGGCCTGTAGGAGTGTCCATAGGAATGCCTCTATGATGTGAAATAAAGCAGATGTGACAGAATCTAGAGGCTCAATTAGGGGTCCCTTAGCTCCCATAGAGGAGAGAAGCAAAAATAACAAATTTGGGAATCTAGGTTCTGTGGTACCCAGCCACCTCCAACTACTCATTATAGTTGGAGGTATGAGGGACTACAGATTCTACCTTTGATCTAAAGTGAGCTCCATCACTGTTAGGGAATAACAGAAATCCTAAATATTTGGCCATAAGAACAGAAAGTTGAGCTTTGGAAGAGGAAACTGTATCTTTTGTTTCCTAGAAAGATTAAGAAGTTGAACAGTATGCTGTTGTGACAACCAGTGTGAGGATGCTACATAGTAGCAGGTATTTACATATTAAATAGTTAGGGGACAGGTCAAGAGAAAAGAGGTCAGTGGCCAGAGCCTGGCTGAAGTAGTGGAAGCTATCTCAGAAAGCCTCGGAGGGGGTGGGAATTCCAAGTAAACTGAGATGCTGTCAGTGTCCCCCAGGTGAATGCAAAGAGGTCTTGTGAATACTGGTATAAAGGAATGATGAAGTTTACCTTTAGATAGACTTTTAACTATCATTTCTTTTTGTTACAAGTTTTAAGGTAAGTTTTACTGCTAAGGACTTTACAGTTTTTTTTTTTTAACATGATAATGGTCTGACAAATCTTGAGTGAAAGAATGTTTTCATTCCAAAGACAGTAAACAAAATTTAAAAGGGGGGAGGGGCACTCAGAGAGCCAAATGTCTGCAATCACACCTAGCCACCAGTAAACTCTATTGGAAATGGTTTGCTTCCTGACTGTCCTCAAGCATAGGGTGCCTTTTTCCTGAGCTGTTTTCTTTTGTTCTCCTTTTCCTTGTCATAAAGTCATGTTTCCAGACTGACTCAAGGTCCAGGCTTCAGAGGACGTTTTTGAATAAACATGCTTGAGTATGTAGGGGGAGGCCATGTCCATTTCCAGAGTTAGTTTTTCTATAGTGTATAACACCATGTGACTATATTTCAATGTTATCCATACCCAAGAGACCTTTGAATCTCTGAACCCAGTGATCAAAAGGAGAGTCTACAGGGATCAGAGGGCAAAGAAGGTTGAGAGATAAGAGATTTCCAAGAGCAGAAAGTAGAGAACACTTCGAAATAAAGAGATTTACAGATCATTTGTTTGTGCAGTGGGAGAAGTTGTCACAATCTATGAAAACTTGGAAATAGAGAGAGCCATTTTCTAGCCATAGAGGCTGATTATCTAGTTTGTGCTGAGACCAAGCCATTTGCAGTAAGACAGTATGGATTAATGAAGTCTCGAGTCCAAAGAGGAAAAGAGATTAGAAAAGGCAGGCAAGAGGAGTGATGAGTTAATAAGATCCCATGGTTAGTACAGGCTCCAGTGACCTAGCAAGAGAGATAGCTGACAGGAAGGGAGCCCTCCAGGAGCAGAATAAGGAGGAGGTGAGAGAGACTTAGGAAAGGGGCCTGTCCTAGTCAATGTACTATTTCTCTGAAGAGACACCATGACAATAGCAACTCTTATAAAGAAAAGCATTTCACTGGAGCTTTCTTACAATGTTAGAAACTTAGCTCAGTATCAGCATAGCAAGAAGCATGGTGGCATGCAGGCAGACATGGTGCTGGAGAAGTAACTTGAGAATTATATCCAGAACCCCAGGCAACAGGAAAGAGAAGCTCTAGGTTTGACATGGTTTTTGAAACCTCAAAGCCCACCCCCAATAACATGCTTTCTGCAACAAGGCCACACCCACTTCAGAGGCAGACCTCTTAATCCCTCTCAAGTAGAGCCACTTACTAATGACCAAGCATTGAAATATATGAGCCTATAGAGCCCATTCCTAAAGAAACCACTACATTCCACTCTCTGGCCCCCATAAGCTTGTAGCCATATCATATTGCAAAAATGCATTAAGTCCATCTTCAAAAATCTCCATAGTTTGTAACAGTTTCAACCCTAATTTAAAAGTCCAATGTTTTTTCCGAGTCTCATAGCAATCTCTTAATTATAATCTCCTATACTTGCAACATGCAATGGCACAGAATATGTATTTTCATTCCAAAAGAGAAGAAATGGAGCACAGTGAGGAAATACTGGACCAAAGCTAGACCAAAAAGACCAGCAGAGATAACTCCAAATTCTCCAGACATCTTCATGCCTGATGGGGGTAGGCTTTATATCACCAACCCCTGTCAGCTTTGTTGACTGCAACATATTTCTTTGTCTTTGGCTTTTTTCCCTATTAGTAGCTCTCCTATACAGTTATCTCACCACTCTGGCATCTTCAGGATTTTGGGATCTCCAAGACAATCCAGGCTTCACCTTCACAGCTTCACACAATTGCCTCCCTGGACCACCAGGCAGGGACACCTGGCACATACCTTGTCTCAGCAGCTTTCCTTAGCTATGGACAAAGATTCCACAACCTTTTTTTTTTTATCCTTAAAACATCCAGAATGAAATGACTGCAGCTGTCAAGTTCTGCTGTTTATTCGGGCAGTAACATGCACAAGTTAGAAGCTTACTTTGGTGGGGCCTTGCGCTAAGATCACCACTCCCTTTATTTCACTTAGAACCAGAATTTCTTTAATCTTTTTATCTCCTTGTGTACTAGACTTAGCTCCATTATACTTCCTGGTGCTCCTTTTCCTTCAAAATGTACATTTTGTATTTTTTTTTTTTTGAGCTTGTTCCTTTTCATAAGACTGGCCACTAATAATCATGTGACACAGTCATAACAAGGCTGTTTTGCAAACTTCTCTTCCAATGCCATTAATCCAAAAACTCTTCAATTTAGCCTAAGGCAAACTTTTCAGACAAGAGAAAAAATTTAAGAACCATCTTGAAGCCACTTAGTGACATTTTTCCTTCTGAAACCTCTTGAGCTGGGTTATCATAATCTATACTATTCTCAGTTATCACTGTCTTCCCTGCTTCTACTAGGAGAGCCCATGAAGCCCTAGTTAACACATTCAACTGCTTTCCTAATCCAAAGTACTAAAGTTCACATTCTGTCAAAAAGAAGCATGGTCGGCCTGTAACAGCAATACCCAACTCCTGGTAGCAATGTCTGTCCTAGTCAACGGTCTAGTACTACTAAGAGACACCATGACCATGCAGGCCAACTCTTACAAAGAAAAGCGTTTTCTTTAGAGCTTGCTTACAGTTTTAAAGGTTTAATTCAGTATCAGCATAGCAGGAAGCATGGTAGCATGCAGGCAGACATGGTGCTGGAGAAGGGCTTGGGAACTCTACATCCAGATCCACAGGCAGCAGAAAGAGACATGGGCTTGGGAAACCCCAAAGCCTACCCCCAATAACACACTTTGTCCAACAAGGCCACTTCAGAGCTAGACCTCCATACCCAGAAGGGTCAAATTAGCAGTTTGGTTAAGTAAGGAGGGGCAGGGCCCAAGGGACCCAGTGCTTCACTCTTTGTTTCAACACTAAATGTAAGCAAGGGAACAGTGAAACCATCAAATTAGAATTACTCCATGTTTAGGAAGAAAAGAGAAAAATTCAGTATGTATCAAATTTCCAAAGCTATCTTTGGGGCAGAGGGTGCAGAGAAAAGCAAAGCAGTAGGAAAGCATTTAGATTTTATATGACAGTAAACAGGGTGGGGTGTATTAATCTGTTTGGATTGACTGGCAACTAGATGCCCTAGACCAATTTATTTGACCTTTCCTGGCAGATTAAGCCAGCTCCTAGTAAACAGAAAACCACTTATAAGGATTCCAAATACATGCAGAATTTACACTTCTGTTTACCAAGTCGAGGTGTTGTTTTGTTTTGTTTTTGTTTTTGTTTTTGTTTTTTTTTTCTTTATTTAGGACACTTTCAACAGCACTGCCATTTTGATGGGCCACTTTGGACCTAACGCATACACTACATATCTTTTTTTTTTTTTTTTTAGATTTTTCCCAAGTTTTATTGAAATGTAAATTTTCTTTTTTTAAAAAGTATTTTTACTAATTACAATTTATTCACTTTGTATCACAACTGTAGCCCACTCCCTCATACCCTCCTAATCCCACCCTCCCTCTCTCATCTTCATTATGTCCCTCACCAAGTCCACTGATAGAGGAGGTCCTCCTCCCCTTCTATCTGACCCTACCCTATCAGATCTAATCAGGACTAGTCACATCCTCTTCCTCTGTGGGCTGGGAAGGCTGCTTCCCTATCAGGGAGAGGTAACCAAAGAGCCAGCCACTGAGTTCCTGTCAGAGACGGTTCCTCTTCCCTTTACTAGGGAACGCACTTGAAGACTGAGCTGCCATGGGCTACATCTGAGCAGGGGTTCTAGGTTACCTCCATGCATCATCCTGGGTTGGAGTTTCAGTCTCAAAAAATACCCATGTGCCCAGATTTTTTTTTGTTCTGCTGCTCTCCTTCTGGAGCTCTTGACCCCTCCAGGTTTTTCTTTTTCTTTTTTTTAATTTTTATTTTTTTATATTAATTACAGGTTATTTACTTTGTATCCCAGCTGTAGCTCCCTCCTTCATTCCCTCCCAATCCCAACCTCCCTCCCTCTTCTCCTCCCTGTCCCTCTCCAAGTTTACTGATAGGGGAGGTCCTCCTCTCCTTCCATCTGACCTTTGTTTATCAGATCTCATCAGGACTGGCTGCAATGTTCTCCTCTACCTAGCTGTGTATCAAAGCAGATGCTGAGACTCATAACCAAACCTTGGGAAGAGTGTAGGGAATCATATGAAAGGAGGGGGAGTTAGTAAGACCTGGAGAGGATGGGAGCAATTATATCTGGGCACAGGGGTCTTTTCTGAGACTGTTTCTCCAACCAAGGACCATGAATGCATACAACCTAGAATCCCTGCTCAGATGTAGCCCATGGCAGCTCAGTGTCCAAGTGGGTTTCCCTAGTAAGGGGAACAAAGACTGTCTTTGACATGAATTCAGTGGCAGGAACTTTGACCTCCACTCCTACCCTCCCCTAGGGAGGAGCAGCCTTACTAGGCCTCAAGGTTTTTCGAACTCCCCATTCTTTCATAAGATTCCCTGCACTCTGCCTAAAGCTTGGCTATGAGTCTCAGGATCTGCTTTGATACTCTGCTGGGTAGTCTTTCAGAGAGGTCCCCTGTGTTAGGCTCCTGTCCTGTTCCCTGTTTTCTCCCTCTTCCAATGTCTATCCAGTTTGCCTTTCTGAGTGAGGATTGATTGTCTTACCCAGGATCTTCCTTCTTGCTTAGCTTATTTAGGTGTACAGATTTTCGTGTGTTTATCCTATATTGTATGTCTAATATCCACTTGTAAGTGAGTAAATACCATGTGTGTCTTTCTGCTTCTGGGATATCTCACTCAGGATGATCTTTTTTAGTTCCTATCATTTGCCTGCAAATTTCATGATTTTTTTGTTTTTTATTGCTGGTATTCCATTGTGTAATTATACCACAATTTCTGTATCTATTACTCAATTGAGAGGCATCTGGGTTGTTTCCAGCTTCTGGCTATTAAAATAAAGCTGATACAAACATGGCTAAGCAAATGTCCTTGTTGTATACTTGAACAACTTTTGGGTATATGCCTAGGAGTGGTATAGCTAGATCTTGAGGAAGCACTATTCCTAATTTTCTGAAAAAGCACCAGACTGATTTCCAAAGTAGTTGTACAAGTTTACATTCCCACCAGCAATGGAGGACAGTTCCCCTTTCTCTGCATCCTCTGCAGCATGTATTGTCACTTGAGTTTTTGATCTGAGCCATTCTGATGTGTGTAAGGTGAAATCTCAGGGTTGTTTTGATTTTCATTCCCCTGATGACTAAGATGTTTAGCATTTCTTTAAGTGTTTCTCTGCCATTCTATATTCCTCTACAGAGAATTCTCTGTTTAGCTCTGTACCTCATTTTTAATTGGATTACTTGATTTATTGCTTTTTAATTTCTTTAGTTCTTTATATATTCTGGATATTAATCCTCGGTCAGATATAGGTTTGGTGAAGATCCTTTTCCAGTCTGTAGGCTGTTGTTTTGTTCTGATGAGAGTATCCTTTGCTTTACAGAAGCTTTTCGGTTTCATGACCTCCCATTTATTGATTGTTGATATTAGAGCCTGTGCTGTTGGTGTTCTACATATCAACTTTTAAAGTATACATTAAAGTTTACATCATTGTAAAAAGAACATACAGATTTGGTTTAAGACATGCAAACTGAGAATATAATCAACTGCTGGTTCCTGTCTGGCTTACGTACTGAAATTCCTTTTATTTCTCCATTACACACTACCATTGTTTGTTTTTTGTATGTCTATCTTTTGATTCATGCATAGGATGGAAAATCAAGTTGCCGTTTTTCATTTTACACAGTAATGAAAATGATTATGGGTCCCCATATGCTTTGCTAGTCCATGTAAATAACAGCTGCCACACTAAATCCCACTCCCACAGGCAGACTCATGTTGGGGCATGGAGTGGACTTTGGTCCCTGTGCTGGGTAGTTTTACATTGACTTGACACAACCTAACATCATCAGAGCAGAGGGAGCCTTATTCGAGAAAACATCTCTACAAGATCCGTTTATAGGCAAGCCTTTAGTGTATTTTCTTTTTTAATTAATTAATTTTTTGTTATAAATTACAGTTTATTCACTTTGTATTCTAGCCTACCACAGAGGGCCTTTGAAAGAATCTACCCAGCAAGGTATCAAAAAAGATTGGCTGAGACTCATAGCCAATCTTTGGGCATTTTCTTAATTAATGAGAAATTAGTGGGGGAGAGTCCAGCCAATTATGGGTGGTGCCATCCCTAGACTGGTGGTCCTGGGTTCCATAAGAAAACTGGCTGAGCAAGTTTTGAGGAACAAACCTGTAATCTTCTTTATCACCTCTCCATCAACTCTTGCCTCCAGGTTCCTGCCCAACTTAAGTTTCTGTCTCTGGGTAAAACCATCAATATTGTGAGTACTGTCTCCTAACAGATCAAATTCAGAGTGGATGATAATTTATTCAAAGTCAAGAAAACAATTTAGGATGTTTCTTCAGACTTTGTGTCAGTAACTAGCTTACACAAAGACCAGTTAATTCAGACAGTTAATGGAGAAGACAGGATGAAGAAGTTTAAAAAGTAAATCCTCAACCTGAGTAAATGAATTAATTTGAATTATTTTCTAAGGTACACCTTGATGAAAAAGACGAAGAAAGGAAGGAAGGTAAGGAAAAAGAGATAGAGGGAGGGAGAAAAGACTTGTAACAATTAAAAAAAAAACTATGTCACAAAGAAACCAATGTACTGACTGTTGTTATATCAAGATAAAGATATCACCTCTCATGATAGCTCAGAGTCACAAATTGATTAAATAAATTTAAAACTCCAGTTGAAAAATACCCAGTGCTGTTTCATATACCATTAAAATTTCTCAATGATTTTGCTCAGAATCACAGTGAGAAGAGCGTTTTCTGATGGTAGGCATGAGGACAAAAAAACTGGAGTCAGGGCTGTTTGTTTACACAGCATTTTTGTCATCATATTTCTGTTTGCAAAGTTCTGTTGCCTGTTGGAATATCTCTGGAGAGAAAAGATAGCCATGTTGCCATGCCATGTCAAGAAATATACTTACTGTGGTGTCTCTTGGCTCACAGAATCTTAGAGTCTGATATAGAATCCTAAGCCTATAGAAGATTGCCACATCCTATACAAAAATTGGGTAAGACTGTTAGTCATTCCCCTCCTTTGGAAATTTCATGGTATCTTTAGGTACCATGAAAGCTAGTCATCAGGGGAAGGCATTCAGGTCATTTCTAGCTCAGGGGACTGTGTCTAAAATATATAGTGTCTTTGGCAATAAGGACTTACCTTCCATTTCTTAGGAGCAACCACAAGAAAGGCAATAGGCTATATGTTTTGCAATCTCTCAAACAATCCTGACCTACAAGTCAAAAGAGGACTTTTAATACCTAGTACTGGAGTTCTATTAGGTGGTCTTTGGATCTTGTGGGAATGTTGTCAGTCCAATGATAAAATTTAATTCTGTCTCTGTCTCAGTTTCTATCTCTCTCTCTTGTGTGAGTGTGTCTTTGTATGTGTATGTGTGTTTGTGTGTGGGTGTGGGTGTATTTATACAGACTTATGTGCATTATAGTTTTTTAGGTAAATAGTTAATATGGCGAGAGTTAATAGTATGAATCCTTATAAATTTTTCAGATGCCTTGTTATTTTACCTTCTTTCATATCTATCTAACCCCCTCCTACCTAAAAAGCCTCTCTTTTCCCATTTGCCAATCAGATCACTTATATCTAACTATTGCCCTCCCTAATGCTCCCACACCCAACACCACACCTTAGCAAAGCTCCTTTTTTTGCTTTCCTGGTTTCTGCAGTTGTTCCAGAATATTTGTGAACATCTGAAGATTTACAGTTAGGAACCTTACATGGGAAAGAACTTGTGACATTTTTTTATTTGGATCTGGGCTACCTATTCAATATGATCATTTCTGGTTCCATCCACTTACCTGCAAGGTTCATGATTTTACTTTTCTTTTCAGTTGAATAGTGTTCACAGTGTAAATGTACCACGTTTTCATTATCTATTCAGCAGCTGAAGGACATTTAGGTTGTTTCCATGTCCGTAAATACTGTTTCTCTGCAGATGCCCACTGCCTCTGGCTTTTACAATCCTTCTTCTCCCTTTCCCAGGATAATCCCCGGACTTGGAAGGAGGGATGTTGTAGACGTATCCCCGTTTAAAGGTAAGAACTCCACAGTCTCTCACTCTCTGCACATTGACCAGCTGGTGACTCAGTGTTAATCCCCTGAAAAAAAGAAGGTTATCTGATGAGGGTTAAGAAATGCACTGTCTATGTGTATAAATAAAAGAATTTAGAGAACAATTTCTCACTGTGATCACTTAGCAGACTAATACTGTTAGGTTTTTCTTCAAGAACAGAAGATTTGCTCTAGTTAGGAGTACCCTGCATAAGTTACATCTTGTGAGGAAGGTCTTAAATCCAATTGGAAAATGGTTAGTTACTTCCATAATATTTGTGCCATATATGAGTAGATGTTGTGAAGCCAGTCAGTATTGTAGCTCCCAGGATTTCCTGCTAGGTAAGACTATTGATTATATTTCTCCAGTAGTCACTATAAAACTTAACCAATAAAGATGAAGTTTCTTTACCAGCCATATATCTGCAGAAGGTTGATGTCTAAAATATCCAAAGAACTCAAGACAATAAAAACCAAGAAACCAAACAACCCAATTAAAAATCCAGACATGTCCAAAACAGACATTTCTCAAAAGAAGCAACACAAACATCTGTAAAAACATTGTTTTAATATGTTCTAAAATGTTCAGCAAGCTTAGACAACAGGGAAATAAAAATGAAAACTACGTTGAGACATCATTTTACCTTAGTCAGAATGGCTAAGATTAAAAACAGAGAGTGAAAACAAATACTGCCAGAGAGATAGAGAAAGGAGGAAAAATCCTTACTCACTGTCATCTGAAAAAAAAAAAGAAAGAAAGAAAACTCTTGGAAAATGTTTATTTGTCTATGGTGGTGACAAAGCACCATGACCAAGACAGTGTTTAATGGGTGCTTACAGTTTCAGAGGGTGAGTGTCCGTGATCATCATGGTAGGGAGCATGGCGACAGGGAACAGGCATGGCACTAGAGTACTAGCTGAGAGCAGCATGTGACCCACTATCACAAAGCAGAGAGAAAGAGAGAAAGAAGGATTCCAATCAGAGAATGTTTGACAGACAAATATTTAATGGCTGAGAAGCACTTAAACAAATGTTCAGCATCCTTAGTCATCAGGAAAATGCAAATCAAAACAATTCTGAGATTCTGTTTTACTTCCATTAGAATGGCTAAAATCAAGGGATAGCTCATGTTGAAAGATTGTGGAGAAAGGGGAACACTCCTCCGTTGCTGGTGGGAGTGCAAATTTGTACATCCGCTGTAGAAATCAATTTGGTGCTTTCTCAGAAAACTGTGAATAGAACCAACTTAAGACCCAGCTGTACCATTCCTGGGTATATACCCAAAAGAACCTCTCTCATCCAACAAGGAGAGAGGTTCTTTTGCTCAACTATGTTAATAGCAGCTTTATTAGTAATAACCAAAATCAGGATGTCCCTTAACTGAAGAATGGATAAAGAAAATGTGATATATTTACACAGCGAACTATTAAATGATGACATTATGAAATTTGCAGGCAAATGGATGGAACTAGAAAATATCATACTGAGTGAGGTAACCCAGACACAGAAAGACAAACATGGTATGTACTAACTCATAAGTGGATATTGATAATAAAGAACAGGATAACCATGCCAAAATCCACAGATCCAAAGAAGCTAAGTAACAAGGCAGGTGCAAGGTAGGGATGCTTGAATCTCACTGAGAAGGGGAAATAGATTAAACATCAGGGGTGGATGGAGGGAGGGACTGCATGTAGGAGGGGGTGGGAATGAGAACATGAGGAATGAGATTGGGGGGAAATGAAGGAAGAGAGTACTGGGAGAAACAAATGGTTTGGAGGGATCATCTCTGGAATGAGCTAGAAACCTAGAGCAATGGAAACACCGAGGAATCTATGAGGGTGACGCTAGTTAAAACCCCTAGCAATAGGGGATGTGGAGCCTGAACCGGCCATCTCCTGTAACCAGATAAGAGTTCCAATAAAGGATTGGAACACCAACCCATCCACAATATCTTCCACCCAAAATGTGCCCTGCCTACAAGATGTGTAGGTTAACCTTGTAATCTACAAGGGTTAAAAGATGAAGCAGAATTTGAGGGACAGACCAACTAATGACTATCAAGCTTGAGACCCATGTCATGAGAGTGACCCCACCGCTGACACTATTCATAGTATACTGCTACACTAACAGGGCCCTACGAGCATAACTGTCATCAGAGAGGCCTCAGCCAGCAACTGATGCAAACTGATGCAGAGACCCACAGCCAAACATTAAGCAGAGCCTGGGGAATCCTGTAGAAGAGAGGGAGAAAAGAGTAAAGGGGCCAGAGGGGTTAGGACACTATGAGAAAACCTATAGAATCAACTAACCTAGTTTCATAGGGGGCTCATAGACACTGAACTGCCAACCACAGAGCATGCATAGAGCAGAGGCTGTCTCTGACTCTGTTGCCTCCCTTTGGATCCCTTTCCCCTTACTAGGCCACCTTGTCTAGCCTCAATAGGAGAAGATGCTCCTAGTCTTACTGCAACTTGATGTGTCAAGGCTGGTTGACATGCAAAAGATGCCTCCCCTTTTCTGAGGAGAAAGGGAGAAGAGGTGGATGGGGGAGGAGGGGAGGTGAGAGTGAGGGGCTGGGAGGAAAGGAGAGAGAGGAAGCTGCAATTAGGATGTAAAGCAAATGAATAATTAATAAAAACGCAATACATTAAACAATGGATTTTCATTCAGAATTATAGGGACCCGAAGCTAAGAAATTACAGGTAAGTGGATGGAGCTGAGAATGACCATCCTGAGTGAAGTAACCCAGACACAGAGAGACAAATACCACATGTTCTTTTTCATGTGTAGAGATGAGCTCTTAATCTCCAGATGTACATGCTTGAATTGAAGTATTCAGAGGATGAACTACTAAAAGGCCATGGGGCAGACTGGAGGGAAAGGAGGAAAGAACATGAGTGTTTATAGAACATTGCATGGCAATAACGTAGCAAGAAGGCATAAATAGGCTGGTTCATGGGAGAGCAGAGTAGAGGCATGAGTCTCGGGAGGGACAATAAAAACCTTTGTAAACCCCATATACAAACCCACCACCGTAAAGTTTCTTAAGAAGTTACCTCCACCTGTTGAGACTCTATTAATCATGTTTCATGAAAATCAACTGCACAGACAAATGATGAACACAAAAATTCCGAACGAAAATTTAAATACTTTTTCATAGAGTATTTTCATACATTAGACTGTACTGATTATACATCATGAAACTGAAAATGCTTTCAAATGTAAATATATTACCATTAATCTACAATAAAGTTAATTTCATGACTTTAAAATATGGAACATTTAGCCAGACATGATGGCACATGCCTGTAATCCCAGCGCTTCGGGAGGCAGCGGCAGGCAGATCGCTGTGAATCCAAAGTCAGCCTGGTCTACAAAGTGAGTACAGGACAGCCAAGGCTACACAAAAAAAAAAAAAAAAAAAAAAAAAACTTTGTCTCAAAAAATCCAAAAAAAAAATAAAAATTAAAAATTAAAAAAAACATTTCCTTTGTATATATAGCTTTGTAAAATATTATATCTGATATCCTAAAATGCCTAGACTTCCACATTAAGCACAAAACATACTTCTCAAGGGTACATAACTTCTCTTCCAAAGGACCCGAGCTCAGCTCCCAGCATCCAAACCAGACAGCTAGTAACTGCCTGCATCTTCAGCAACATGCAGCATCCCTGTGCCTCCACAGTAACCTGAATTCACACGTGTGCAGGCACAAACGCACACACACACACACACACACACACACACACACACAGGTAAATATTAAAAAAATAGCAATATTATAAGAAGTGAGAGTTGCTGAACTCCTGACAGAATTTCAAATAAGCAAATTCTTGTAAAATATCTGTGTATTTGATGTGCATTTGATTTTAAAATATTGGGCAGAGCAACTGTCTAGCATGCACAAAGCCCTATGGTCAATCCCCACTACCATTAAATAAATAAACACACAATAAGTAAATAACAGCCCACTATTATAGTACCTTCCTTTCATTTTTTTATTTAACTGATAAGTAGTCACACATTATTGCTCATTGAAAATTCTTGTCCTACTATAAAATACCCTTAGAATATTAAAGAGGCTTATATGCAATGAAAACATAAAATTATTAGATCTTAATTTTTAAAGGTTGCAGTCACACAGGAACCTTTTAGGGATGGTTCAATACCCCTTAAATGGCCGTTAATGGTTTTCTTCACATTTCACAAAACTTTTGATGAAAGCGGAAATTAGTAGGAGACATTACTGCATGTATTTATCAAAATATCCATAATGCTTCCAGTTCCAATTCTGCAAGATATCAAGCTGCATTTTAAGTTATTGATAAACAAAACACATAAGTCACTAGACCATAAATAAGGTGACAAATGAAGTTTAAAAAAATACCTGACAAGTCCGTTTAATACATTTTTTTTTCTGATGGAAGCAGTATCTGAAAGAAGGAGAAAATGTTAATAGAGAATTGGCAATACATAGGAAAATAATTTAATACATAGTTCACACACGTGCATTAATTTAAATTTCTGATTGACTGGTGGTAAAATGCATCTTAGAAGTTAATTTCTGATGACCACAAAACTGCACATCTGCATAACACATAATGGACAAGATAAGTAATTTATATTTAAATAAACCTAACACTATGTAAAAACATATATGACCATCAACTTTCATGCAGAAGAAAATCCAGCTGAATTATTTCCTTATGTTGAAAAGGTTGATGTCAATATCAAAACACAATTATAAATGAATTTGGTGTCAAACTACTCTTAAATTCTGTTGAAAATACCATTATATACACTTACAGTGAAAAACTGATTCTTTATGAGAAATTATAGACCTCTTTCTTTATCTTAAAGGGAAGTTAAACTAAGAACTGAAGGCAGGCTTGCTTGCTGCTTCCCATGGCATTATCTCCAACCAAGAAACTCACGTCACAGCCCAAGCAAGGCGGTAGAAACAGAGAATTCTGATAGCTGCCTTCTAGATAGACTTAGGCTCACCCAGGTGTTTATTCAGTTCAGGTTCACAAGCCTAGGGAATGATGCTGCCCGCAGTGGGATGGACACTTCTTCGTCAGCTAATAGTCAAGAGAATTCCCTACCGACATGTCCACAGGACAGTCAGATATAGCTAATTTGTCATTTGAGCCTCTCCTCTCAGATGACTCCAGACTGCATCAAGATGGCAAACAGAACTCAGTAGGACAGCTATATTTTGAGAACTTCATGTAAGAACACATTTGAGCAGCATGGAAATCTAGATACACAAAACTTTAGCAGAGTAACAAAACAATAAGTAATTGAAAGTACATGTAAAACTTAATGACGAAATAATACTTAAACTAATAATTTGTACAACTTTAATAATCTTCTGTAGCATTTAAGGAAAATTTGGAGGGTGTTTCAAATATTCTTCTTGAGTAGTAAATGCAGGAGAAGCTCTTAAGAACATTCCAATTTTGTTCAGTAAATACTAATTTCACCTTTTTATTGCCATTATAATATTGGTTAAGATATAGCAGGGTAATTCTCACTGTTCAAATTCAAGATTTTAGAATTTTAACAGTCTAGGCTTAAAACAACAAAGTTTCTGAATAATTCCATAGAATCAAATATAGGGTGATAGAAAGACCTGGAAGGGACCAGAGCTCCAAAGGGAAACCAACAGAGCCAAAAAATTGGGCCCTAAGGGCTCTGCAGACACTGATACCCCAACCAATGACCATGCATGGAGAGGACCTAAAACCCCTGCTCAGATGTAGCCCATAGATTGAGTCTCCAAGTGGGTTCCCTAATAAGGGGAGCAGGGGCTTTCTTTGGCATGAACTCAGTGGCAGGCTCTCTGATCATCTCTCCCTGGGGGGTGAGAGGAACAGCCTTGTCAGGCCACAAAGGAACACAACACAATGCAGCCAGTCCTAATGAGACCTGATAGGCTACAGTCAGACTGAAGGGGAGAAAGTCCTCCCCTATTAATGAACTAGGGGAGGGGCATTGGGGGAGAAGAGAAAGGGAGAGTAGGATTGGGAGGAGACAAGGAAGGGGACCACAGCTGGGATACAAAGTGAATACATTGTAATAAATAATAATAACTAAAAAAAAGAGAGAAAAATAAAAAGATTGTAAAAGTTTAAAAATATATACATGTATATATTCAAAAATATAAGCAAAAATTTAAAGACATTTGTATAAATTTTTCATTTAGTTAATTTTGCCAATATCAAGAGTTTCCTATTTTAATATATGTATGTTACTTTCAAATCTTACAGAATATCTAATGTGATGAAAAACATTCTTTTAAATTTAACTGCAGTTTATTCTAAAAGCCCCAAATAATGTAGGATTATTTGTAAGGAAAAGGAATTATTGGTTTTCATCTCTTTAAAAATAAAAAAATATATATTTTATTTACTATCTATAACTATGAAAGATGAGAAAATTGAGTGTGTTATAATTATGTAATAGGTTGAATGATGGCCAAAGAAAAGGCTTACCTAATCATAATTTTGGAATCTGTGCATAATACCTTACCTAGGGGGCAAAATAAGTCTTTCCAAATCCAGTTAAATATCCTGAACTGAAATCATCCTGAATTACTGTGCTAGCCCTATGTGAAATGATTTGTCCAGAAGAAATGGAGAAAGGAAGGCCACATCTACTTATAGAGAGATAGCAGAGTAATAAAGCCACAGGTCACAGGCATCAAGATGTCAGTGGAGACAGAATGAAAGATGCATTCATTAGACACCCTCAAATATCTAAAGGAGCTCTGTGCCATGGACACCTTCAGTTCATACGTTTGACCTCAGGAATTGTGAAACATAAATTTTTATTACACTGAGCCACCTACTTGTCGAAAATTATTAGAGCTGCTATCAGTAAAATGCAGAGTGATTATGTGACACTAGGAAAATTATTCCCCACCCAAATAAGTACTCAGTACTTAATGATGTTTTCTGTCTCAGTGAAGAACATATTAAGAGGGCCTTGAGCACTGAGAAGAGGCTTGGGAGGAAAAAGGCCTGGTATGAATTAGCACAATCAAGGAGGGTGTGACCAAGTAGCTGACATATTCAGTGATAAGCTACCCTCTGTCCAGCACAGTGGAGGAAGGGCAACTCCAAAGACTGCCAGATTCAACCACATACCAAGCAAGCAGAGCTTGGGTTGGGATGCTACAGAGATTAGGTTTAGCCAGAGAAGATCTTGTACAAAATTAAAATTTTCTACAAAGGGCACTATTGTTTTGCGTTTCTTCTTCCTCCTCTCTCCCATGACCTAATATAGATTTATCTTGTACTGTAAATTGTAAATTTAATTTAATTTGTATTGTGAATGAATTTAAATTGTGCTGTAAATTGAAAAGCTTAGTTAAGCCAAGTCAACACTAAAGACTTATCACTTCACCCACCAGAGTGACAATACAGTGAACAGACTAATGAAATGGAGATTATAGAGTCAGTGGAGTTTTGGAGATATTTCAGCAGTTTAGAGTGCTTGCTCTCAAGATGAGGATCAAAGTTCAAATCCAAGAACACAGGTAACCAGCAAGACCCAATAAAAAATAAAGATGGTTTCTGGGGCTGGAAACCCTACCTGGAAAACAAGCTCCATGGTCAGGGAAAGGCCCAGCTTTGAATGAATAAGGCAAGATAATAGAAAAGGACATCTCGAGTTCATTGTCTCTGTCTCTATCTATCTATCTATCTATCTATCTATCTCTTTCTGACACATAAAAAATGGGAAATAAATAAGTATACATAATGAAAATAGAAGTGTGGCGAAGTGTGGCAAAATGTGGCAAAATAGTCATGTAAGGCAATCAGATATGACATTGAAGAGGCTGAACAATAAAGTGATGCAAGCATCAAAGCAAAGCAAACTCATAGAAAATAAGCATGGACTGAAAAAAAAAAAAAAGACCTTGGCATGGGAATAAAATAATGATGAGCTTGGTAAGAATCAAATCTGAGTGAGCTATCCAGGGCAGTGCTGGAGCTTGCCCGGTGGTGTGGGTGCTGGAGAGCTCGTGGGCTGACTAACTCAGCTACCACCCAGGCCCAGATTCAGGGCTTGGGGCTGGTCCACATAAAATTTACCCCATCTATGAGCTGCTGTAGCATGGAAAGGGGCCAGTCATGAAGAGTCAAAGCTGCAAGATCTCCATGACACAGGTCACCCACAGGCTATCCGAAAAAAATCTGGGTGAGGATCCAGTAGTAATGGTGTAACAGAAACCAGAGTCCTGGTACCAGACCAATGACTCATTGCAGCAAACATTTGCAAGTAAAGATGTGTGGGAAAGGGGAACATTGTGTGACACATTGTGACACACCACAGATTTCCTGAGATGATTTCTATGGGGTTTTCTGTGGTTGTTTCATTTTTATTTTACTTTTTTCTTTTGGGAAGTAGTTTGCAAGGGAAGAAGACAGATAAAAAGAGATGGGGAGATGAGTGGGATTGGGTGTACGATGAGAAACTTCCAAAGAATCAATAAAAGTTAAAAAACATTAAATTGCACTTTTCATAGTTTGAGAAAAAAGAATCAAACAGTCTGTGAGCAATGGGTTTAAAAAGAAATAGAAGAAACCCTTGCATAAATGATAATAACATAATCAGGCGGTTCGTGTAATATTTTTAGATCATATATAGAATCACATAAACTTTTTGGTTTTTAATGAGAGGGATAGTCGATTTAAATTTTAATTCAAGTAATGTTTTTTCAAAGAACACAAAAGTTTGGAATCAATGAGGATTTACTTCTCTTTAAGAGAAGTTAGGTGGTTAACAAATGTATTGATTCTTTCATAACATTTTAGTTTTGTTACAAAACCTTTTTTTTTTTTTTTGACTAAGTAATTTTGTGACCTGAAAAGAGCACATTTATTTCCTAATGGGAATATTCACGGGGCACATCTTTCATGTTGGAAGTTCCTAGATCAGGTTTTATAGAGAAAGCCCAATGATGAAACAGCACTTTGGTGCTGCTATTTTGAATAAATTATTAGAGTTTTATGAATCCAACATCAATTTGGTTATTTATGGGAATTAATATAATCTGAAGGAAAACTATCCAATGCTATACAATTTAAAAAATGAATCTTTGGATAACTTATAGTCATCCATTTTAGTTTTATAGAAAGGCAGTTCTTTCCAAAAGATGAAATGTGAAGGTGATGAATATGTAATAATGTTTTCATACACTTGCCAATTTAATGTGTTTGCATAAATATTTAATACATCAATCTTTTCAAGAATAACGTGTTCAGCATTTCAATGTGTCTTTCCTTTTTCATTAGATTGGCCTATTTTTAAGATCTCCAGGGAAAATGTTATTATTTGGGGGATGTTTCCACAGCAGTGATTAAACCTCCTTACATAAATAAATAAATTTTTATTTAGTCTCTCTACATATACATGTGTATTGTGATTTATATGATTAAAGTCTGCTTTACTTGACTTAGCAATATAAGAAAGTGGGAAAGGCATCATTTGAATCAAATGTTTTGGTATTAACCTACAACAGTCAAAGTAAGAATGCATTGGTTGAATCTAACACTGTGATATTGTGCAAGATTAAGACATTTACATAATACACATGAACTTTCATCATGCAATTTAATTTAGCTCTATTCAAATCATTGTCATTTTAAGGTTTTGTTCAGCTAAACACAATTCATTAAATTACTTTTCCCAAATCTCATTGAAATTCAATTATTTTTCCAATATTCCTTCTGCCGTCACATATTACTCTACACCCAGCTCTTTTAAATGGCATCTTGACTTGGCTTATTTCTTTCCATGAACTCTTTGAGATGATGTTATCCCTATATAGTGGCTGTACTGTTAAAACACCCCCCTTATTTCTGTTGTAACTACTTTGCCCTTTCTCTCCATGCATCCTCTGTGGGGTACTTGATTTTGAAATCATTCTAAAATCATTGATGAATCAAAACTATAGATCAGTTATCAACTACTGGAAACCTGTCATATCTTCCAAAAAAATCCCTCTTTACGTTTTCAACTCTTCTTCAAGTCCTCAGGTCTAGAGAGATATGGTGGCTTTTCCTAGGAGATCATACAACCAGGAAATTGTGAAATCTCCCCTCGGGAACATACAAGTATGCAGGAGTTGAGTCCCTCTGTGAGTAACAGGGTGCACGCTCTCTCCTCCAACAGAGAAATAATTGGGAGTTGGAGAACTTAGCATGCAGGCTTATATTTATTCAGGATCCACCAACAATTTTTTTTTAATTTAGTAACTGTAAAATTTGAGGACGTCATTTCAAATGTAGAATACAAACTCCTCTGGGAGCAGAGATTATGTCTGGTTTACCATTTCTCTGTGACTGGAAAATGAGCTGCATGAATGCTGAGTGATCAATAATTAATTGTAAAATGAATGAATCACAGGAGGGCCATAATTTCAGGCGAGTTGGCTCTACTTTATAATATGTCATTTGCAAGACTATATGAAAAAATTGATCTCTTAGTAGGTGGAGCAAATCAGGAACAAGCAGACCAATTCCATAGCACATTCAGCAAAATTCTACATATGTCACCTTCTCTGACCATATTCCATAGACAACAATCTACTTTCTTATTATCTGGCAGCTTTTGTTTCTTACATTTTGCTTCACATTCCAATGTGAAATCATAAAGAGTAGAACCACTATGTAACGCAACCATCCAAAATTAATTGAAATTTGGATATTGAAGAAACACACGAAACCACTTATTCTTATTAACAACAGCCCAAAGTGGTTGCTTGTCCTTCTTAGTGTAGGGTTGAGGCCTTGTGATCACAATATTATGTCTATTGTTCTTCAGGATAATGAGACTTTATGGGTGTATCTTCCAACATTGCTAGAGAATTCTAAGCCTGGGATAAATAGACTTCTGTAGGAAAGAACGCATCAGCTGGTCTTCTCACACCAAATGACCAGCCCTAAAAGCATGTAAGTAACCTTAAACAGACTGAGCAGGTTCTATTTAGGAATATTTATGTGCTTGTACACATGCACATACACACAAACTCACACACATGCCTGCATATAAGAACAATTAATGAAAAGAGAGGCTATGAATGTATAAAAAAGGAGAGAAGTGTCATAATGAAGGGCTTAAAGGGAGGGAGAAAAGGGGGAAATGATATGAATCTCTTATAATCTGAAAAAATACAATAAATAATTTTTAAAAATACATAAGCAACCCAAATATAGAAATACTTTATCTGCAAAATATCATGTATTTCATGATGGTAGAATAGGTTTAACCATAATCACTGATAGTAATAAAATCAACAACTTCTAATTTAATTTCATGCTATCATGTTTTCCTTACAAATGTTCATTCAAACAATAAAAATGTTTTCAGTTTTCACAAAATATTGTATATTATAACCTATTTACATAAAGAAGCATTATATGTACGATTTATTTTGTATAAAGACTATATTAGTATGAGATAATAGCCATGACAATATATTAATCTATAGATTTTGCATATTGAGTTTCATGGGAAAAGTTTTCTGATATTGTTTTACATTTTCTGGTGTTGTATTTCAAAAAATATATAGATCCAGCAATTCTGCTTTAGTATGACAATTGTCCATTCTGTATCCTGACTTCTTTCATTGGGGCTCTTTGCATCCTCATCTATCCATTTCTGAGACTCTGAAAATGTTGTTCAATCAAAAGCAACTGTAGGTCCATCATATCTTTTTTCTTTCATTACTGCATGCAGTGTTGATATGCATTATTCATTGTATATGTAGTAACCTAAAAATCATAACTTTAAACATTTTTTAAAGATATGAAAATTACTAACTTGCTTCTCCAAGCCATTCCTCTTAAATTCTAAATTCTAAATCAAAAAATCATTTTTTTACTTAATATTTAAGGACTGGAGGACATTATTAACCAATTCAAAGCTGAACTGCTTGTCTCCCTCCTTATCTTCTCCTATCATATAATCTCACTACTTAGTAAATGACACTTTGATTTTTTTCTGTTTATCAGACCAAAGTGTTGGAACCCATAATTTCTTTTTTTTTTCCTCTCTCTCTTTCTTTTTTTAGAGGAAAGGGTTGGGTTTGGGGTTTTGGTTTGTTTTTGGTTTTTTGAGACAGGGTGTCCTGGACTCGTTCTGTAGACCAAGCTGGTCTCCAGCTCACAGAGATCTGCCTGCCTCTTCCTGAGTGCCAGGATTACAGGTGTGCACCACAGCGCCTGGCTGAAACACATTAAGTTCTCATTTTCTATTCATAACCACCAAGAGCTACATTCTCACTTCCTTTCTAAACATACCCATAATGCAATAGTCCTATAATATAATTCTAATTTTAATTTTCATGGCTGACACCCTGGTCCAAGCCGTTCATGATCTATTTCAGCTATGTAGGCTACTACATAGTACCTACTTCAACAACTTCAAGTTGCTCTCTTATTTCCTGGGAGTGCAAACTGAAGTACTCGCCAGAGTACTTTAGCTCTGGAAGGTGTATACCTGATGTTCCTTAGCACTTTGTCCTTACTTTTCAATCCTGGTCACATGGACGGATGTGCTTGCTATGCTTTAGAACTCACCTTGTCCCTTCTCCTGGTTAGTTATTTAAGTCCTCTTTGCCTTTTCTTTGTGCATAGATCAGCTTTGCAAATTACCTCATCTTCTCCACTTTTCTCTTAGCTTGTCATAGAGGCATCTTGATATTAGTTAATTCTGTTAATATGAGTAGTACATAATATTAATAAAGATAATATTCATATATGATAGTAAACGTGTGCCTAGATTTAGCATGCGTGGAAAATGAGACAAACACTACTTCAAAGCATAACTGAAATGCAATATTTTCTAAACAGAGTAGGAAGCTGCAAATAAGTATAAAAGGAACTATAAAAGACAACTGAATGCTATTCCCTTGACGGTGTTCTATATTTGTTGTGTGTCTTAACTCACTCTATCATCAAAATAGCCTTTGGGAATAGGTAATATCATTTTTACAGAAAAGGCACTGAGGCAAAGAGGTTATGTAACTTACCACAAATCACAGAGGAAATAGCTCTCTGACATGAATCTAAATCCTGACTCGCAATGCTCTTGGTTCTTTTTTTTAATTCTTTATTAATTACACTTTATTAACTTTGTATCCCCCCTGTGGTTCCCTCCCTCCTCACTTCCCAATCCTTCCCTTTCTCTACCCTGTCCATGCATGCCCCTCCCCAAGTCCACTGATAGGGGAGGTCTTCTTTTCCTTCCTTCTGATCCTAGTCTATCATATCTCATCAGGAGTGGCTGCAGTGTCTTCTTCTGTGGCCTGGTAATGCTGCTTCCCCCTCACGGGGAGGTAATTAAAGAGCAGGCTAATCAGTTCATGTCAGAGACAGTCCCTGTTCCTATTACAATGGAACCCATTTGGATACTGAACTGCCATGGGCTACATCTGTGCAGGGGTCTTAGGTTATCTCCATGCATAGTCCTTGGTTGGAGTATCAGTCTCAGGAAAGACTCCTGTGCTCAGATTTTTTGGTTCTGTTGCTCTCTTTGTGGAGTTCCTGTACTCTCCAGATCTTACTGTTTCCTATTTCTTTCCTAAGATTCCCTGCACTCTCCCCAAAGGTTGTCCATAAGTCTCAGCATCTGCATTGATAGTCTGCAGGGCAGAGGCTTTCAGAGGCCCTCTGTGTCAGGCTCCTGACTTGTTCCCTCTTTTCTCCTTCTTCTGATGTCCAGCCTCTTTGCCTTTCCAGATAGGAGTTGAGCATTTTAGCAAGAGTCCTCCCTCTTGATTAGTTTCTTTAGGTGTACAGATTTTAGTAGGTTTATCCTATATTATATGTCTATATGAGTGAGTATATACCATATGCATCTTTCTGCTTCTGGGATAGCTCACTCAGGATGATCTTTTCCAGATCCCACCATTTACCTGCAAATTTCATGATTTCCTTGTTATTTTTATTACTGAGGAATATTCCATTGTGTAGATATATCACAATTTGTGTATCCATTCCTCCACTGAGGGGCATCTGGGCTGTCACCAACCCTATATCTGACAGAGGACTAATATCTAGTATATATAAAGAACTAAAGAAGTTAAACAGCAAAAAATCAAGTTATCCAATTAAAAAATGGAGTACAGAGCTAAACAGAGAATTTTCAATAGAGTAATATCGAATGGCAGAGAAACACTTAAAGAAATGTTCAAAGTCCTTAGTCATAAGGGAAATGCCAATCAAAACGACCCTAAGATTTGACATTACACCCATCAGAATAGCTAAGATAAAAAACTCAAGAGACAACACATGCTAGAGAGGTTGTGGAGAAAGGGGAACCCTCCTCCACTGCTGGTGGGAATGTAAACTTGTACAACCAATCTGGAAAGCAATCTGGCGCTTCCTCAGACAACTAGGAATAGTGGTTCCTCAAGATCCAGCTATACCACTCCTAGGCATATACCCAAAAGAGTCTCAAGTACACAATAAGGACATTTGCTCAACCATGTTTGTAGTAGCCTTATTTGTAATAGACAGAAGCTGCTCTTGATTCTTAACCACTATTAACACTGTATAATAATTGGTGTTTTTTTTATTTTACAAAAGTAATTAAGAGGTCTCAAAACATCATAAGATTATAACCGTGAATAGGTAAAAAAGTGTTACAGGCACAATGAAGTCATGAGTGTGCTTCCTGATGTACACCTATGTTAAGCCATTCCATTCAGTTTGTAAATGTGATGAGCTCATCACTTCTATGATTAGATTATGTTGCTTGGATGAGTTGACCTTAAGAAGCAAAATTTATCTTCAGTGGGACTGAACTAATTAGGATAGTCTTCCTCTTGGAGAAAAGAATTAAAATTTGAAAATGAGCATTCAGCGAGCAGTAAGCCCTAATTCTGTATTAGGAATCATCACCCAAGAGATCAGAGTGACCCTCTTGGTACATGTTTATCAAGGACTGAATTTTGTCACCAGCCTAGGTCCCTTTGGATGAGCACCCTAAGCTTCTGATTAAAACTTAGCTAGCCAAACACCAGAATACAGGAGCTAATAACTTGGTGCCTAGACTGATGATAAACAGAACAGGTAGAGAGAGCATAAACTTCCTGTTTCAGAAACCATTATATTTGTAGCAATTTGTTATTCAGTGATAAAAAAAAGGGTACAGTGTCTGTCACGGTTGTATCAATAAACATAATTCAGTTAAATTAATTCAGGAAAAGAAAAGGTTATTTCTTATTTGGTTTATGATTAAAGAAATAAATTCTTCCTAGAAGAGATAAAGCTAAAATAAAATGCTGGAAAGATGTTTTATACATACATACATACATACATACATATATATTTATATATTTATATATATGAATATATAGTTTGCCAAACAAAAAAATGGAAGTATTAACATTAAGAAAGTAAATGGGGAAATTAGTACAGTTAGCAATGATTTCTTTATATCGAAGATAGAATTAAAATCTACAATATGTGTCAGTGTTGTAAAGTATGGAATGTCTAATAGGCTCTGGAAAAGCATTACGTTAGAGGGCATATGTGAAGGTTACCTGAAGAGATTACCTTTCATAGTTACAGTTTCTATTGCTGCAATGAAACACCATGACCAAAAAGCAAGTTGGGAAGGAAAGAGTTTATTTGACTTAAATTTTCATATTAGTGTTTATTATTAAAGAAAGTCAGGACAGGAACTCAAACAAGGCAGGAACCTGGAGGCAGAAACTGACTCTGAGGCCATGTTAACTAGCTTGCTTCTCATAGCTTGCTCAGCCTGCTTTCTTTTTTATCTTTTCTTTTTTTATTATTTTTTTAATTTAATTATTTTTATTTTTATTCATTACAGTTTATTTACTTTGTATCACCCCTGTACCTCCCTCCCTCCTCCCCTCCCAATCCTACCCACCCTCTATCTTCCCCACTCCTGTCCCTCTCCCAGTCCACTGATAGGGGAGGTCCTCCTCCCCTTCCCTCTGATCCTAGTCTATCAGGTCTCATCAGGAGCGGCTGCATTGTCTTTTTCTGTGGCCTGGTAAGGCTGCTCCCCATTGTGGGGAGGTGATCAAAGAGCAAGCCAATCAGTTCCTGTCAAAGACAGTCCCTGGCTCCATTACTATGGAACCCACTTGGATACTGAACTGCCATGGGCTACATCTGTGCAGGGGTTTGAGGCCATCTCCATGAGTGGTCCTTGGCTGGAGTGTCAGTCTCAGAAAAGACCCCTGTGCCCAGACTTTTTGGATCTGTTGCTCTCCTAGTGGAGCTCCTGTCCTCTCCCAGTCATATTATCTCCCACTTATTTTTTATTTTTATTAATTACATTTTATTCACTTTGTATTCCACCTGTAGCTCCCTCTTCCATCCCCTCTCAATCCCACCTGCTTTCCTTCTTCTCCACCGAATGCCCCTCTCCCAGTCCAATGATGGGGGGTAGGGGTGTTCCTCCCTTTCCTTCTGATCCTAGTCTATCAGGTCTCATCAACAGTGGCTGCATGGAAGATCCTGCGTAAGATACTCAATCCTCATTCAGAAACACAAAGGATGGACATCAGAAGAGGAAGAAACCAGGGAACAGGACAGGAGCCTACCACACAGGGCCTCTGAAAGACTCTACCCTGCAGGGTATCAAAGCAGACACTAAGACTTATAGCCAAACTTTGGGCAGAGTGCAGAGAATTTTATGAAACAAGTGGGAAATAAAAGACCTGGAGAGGACAGGAGCTCCACAAGGAGAGCAACAGAAGGAAAAAAATCTAGGCACAAGGGTCTTTTCTGCAACTGATACTCCAACCAAGGACCATTCATCAAGATAACCTAGAACCTCTGCACAGATATAGCCCGTGGCAGTTCTGTGTCCAAGTGGGTTCCATAGTAATGGGAACAGAGACTGTGTCTGACATGAACTGATTGGCCTGCTCTTTGATCACCTCCCCCTCTGTGGGGTACAGCCTTACCAGGCAAGAGAAGAAGACAATTCAGCCTGCTTTCTTATAGAAACTGGAATCACAAGCCTAGGTATGTCTCCATCAATAATGGGCTGGGATCTTCCCTGTCAATCACTAATGAAGACAATGCCCTACAGGCTTGTCTTTAGCCCAAACTTATAAGGACATTTAAAAATATCATTATCATTTATTGCAATTTATTCAATTTGTATCCCAGCTGTGGCCCCTCCCTCATCCCATCCCAATCCCACCAGCCCTCTGTCTTCTCCCCCGATGCCCCTCCCCTAGTCCACTGATAGGGGAGGTCTCCCTCCCCTTCCATCTGACCCTAGCCTATCAGGTCTCATCAGGACTGGTTGCATTGTCTCCCTATAAGGCCTGAGGGAATTTTTTTATTATTATTATTTAAGGTTCCTTTATTTGAAATACTCCAGATTGTTTCAAATTGCCATTGAACTATCTAGCACACTACCTTTCAATGTATTAGGCTTCAGTAAGAAAAACACACTCAGTTGTGTAGTTATAAAGTACTGAATGAAACAAAGGGTAGAGGGAAGATCAAGTCAACATCTCTGCTTGGCCAGAGAAGACTCCAGAGACGACTGTTACTATTGTCCTTGATCATGCTCTCAATTCTCAGATCTGAGCCTTGGTCAGGCATTATACCATTTCAACCCTCATCTCATCCTTGTTAAACATTCAGATGGCAAATTGTAGAATACTTCTTTTCTTTCCCTCTCTCCCAAGCTCCCACCCCCAGTTCTGAATCTCTGAAGGACCCTGATTAATAAAAACAATAGCACACATTCATTTTTATAACACAAATGTCTGAGTACTTTATAAAAAATAAATTATGTTGAGCATCAAAGATTCAACTAGACATTTTGGAGATTAATTTTTAAAATGTTAATATTTATGATATGCCAAAATTGCATTGTAAACTATTTAAAGTATTGATGAAAGGATTTTGAATCTCAACTTAAATGTATGAGAGATGCATTTTTTTCATAATTTATTCAAAAAGCTTGAAGACATTATTAAAGAATGAAGGGCTTCAAATTTGGGCTTTTCTGGAGCCTAATAATCTACTACTTATGAACTAAGACCTAATTTTATCATCTACATGATGTGAATAACACCTTCAACATTGTTGGGAATAAATGCAAACCTTTCAAAGATTGGCTAGCTTGCTATCTATCCGTCCATTGACTTCATTTCCTCCATAGTAGGTAGCATGATACCTGGTATACATAGTACAGGCCAGAAAAACATACTAATTCCATTTCAAATAATCAAGATACTATTCATAGAAGTTTTTTTAGGATAAAAAGAGAGGCCAGATGCCTACCTAAATCAAAAGCATCGATATTACGAAAACCAAAACCTTTTCAGCAGCTGAGATACAGTTTGGTGGTATTGCCTTAGCCCTACATGTCAGAAGCTCTGGATTCAATCTTCAGCACCATACAAGGAGGCTGTTTCTATTTTTAACAGTTTGTTTCATACCCAGAAATATTTTATTACAAAAAGAATCTTTAAGCTTCAAGTGTTATCCACATATCTGCCATTAAAACAATAATTCACAATCTTCAATAAAAAAACAGAGTGATACTTTCTGCCAGACCTGCAGAGCTGAATCTATATAATGGTATGTGAATACACTTCTTGAAATTAGCATACACAGTTAATAGAGTAGATGTTTAAATCCAGTATATTTTCTTTGAGCCTAATATGGAAGTCAAACAGACCAATAAGTCTATGATATTTTTAACAATGACATTAGAGGTTTCCTATGTATGATGAATGTCACGTATCAGGAAACTTCTAATAAATAGGAGCAATGCAAGCCATTTCAAATGTATCAGAAATACAAACAATGGCATACTAAGGTTTCAGTAAGTCCTTAAACTCAGAGGCTGGCATGATTTTCTAATTTTATCTCTCATATTAAAAGAAAGACTAAAGAAATGAATGCTTATGAATGAATTAAGGACTGAAATAACTTACAAAAGCAATAGCAACCTTATCTAATATGCTTCTGGTCTCTGGTCATAGCTATGAGCCGGAGATTATTGCCTCTATAAATAAGGGCTCTCTTTAGACCATCCCATCTAAACAATAACCTCCAGGAAATGATTCACAGATTACAGTTCCGATTCTTCCCGACAGATCTATGTCCTGTGTCTAGTCTTAACTCTCGTAGAGAAAGACCCTAAATTGTTCTGGTTGAATGGTCTCTTGGCAAAGCAGAAGAACAAATCCAGTGTACATAATGATGGCTTAAAACAACCGAGGACAAGACTGATCCTGCAGCTATCCTTATGTAAATATGCTTATTTAAATAAAATGTAGCTATTTTTTTAAGTTTTCAGTGTAGACAGCTATAATTGGGCAAGAAACGTGGAGTTAAATAATTAAGAATTTATTTTGCACTTTTTAATAAACTTGTTTAATTATGACTCAGTCTTACTAAAGAGATTTGAAAGATGTTCAAGTGTAATTTTATTTAATCACCTTCACTTACATGTCATTATTATTCTTTGTCTTTATACATTTTCAAAGAAATAACTGATTTTGCAGAAATGAAAACTTTTCAAAAACAAGTCATTAACATGGAGCATTAGTCACGGTAAGAATCAAGTGAGCCATTCAGTCCTAGGAAAAGTTTTATGTCTAAGGATTTCACAGCTCTAATTTTTACGATGAGATGGAAAGTATATATTAGAATATAAATTGGGCCCTGATTTTATGCACATTGTCTTTCCTAATTATAACAATCTAATTTATAAACAATACTTTGCACAGTTCTGAAAGAGAAATTGTTGTGAAGCCGAGTACAACTTTAATTACACATAGTTCTAATAGAGCAGGCACTGCAGCATTTCTGTCATCTTTGAAATGGTAACAAAATGGAAAAAAAAAAGCTTTTGAAATATGAGCATGAAGGTAATGAGATCAATAAATGTCATCTAGAAAAAGTAATCACAGCTCCTGAGACTCACTGACCTTTCAACCAATTCCAGAAATAATAGAGTAGCTTAGGGTGAAGAATTCTTTAACAAT